>NW_023416346.1:0-1200000 GCF_014108235.1 Myotis myotis | reverse complement strand
GAAAAGACAGACAAGAGAATGAAAGCTGGGTCTCGGTGGGACGCTGCTCCCTGATGGAGAGAGCGCCAGTGCCCACAAGCCGTGTCTTTATTTTATAGCAGACTAGAGGCCCGTTGCAGGAAGATTTCTGCAAGAATAGGCTTCCTTCGGCCTATTCCTGCAAGAATAGGGCTTCCGCTGCCTCGCTCCCTCCCATGTCTGCTGCCTCAGCTCCGCTCCCGTCTCCGCTGCTTCGGCTCCCTCCCTTCTCCGCCGCTTCGCTCCCTTCTGCAGCACTTGGCTTCCTTCTATGCTGTCTTCAGTCTTTGCTCTGCACCTACATATGCAAATTAACCACCATCTTTGTTGGGTTAATTTGCATATTTGCTCTGATTGGCTGGTGGGTGTAGTGGAGTGACACCAATTTGCATGTTTCTCTTTTATTAGTGTAGATGCCACGAGGCAAAGTAAGGGTGTGATCAAGATGTTTACAACATACTCGTGGGTTTCGATCCTACTCAACTACATGCACCTGAACTCTATCACTCAGGCACGTGGGGCCACATGTTTGGACCACAGGTTCACGCTCACAACCATAGCTGTTGGCTATAATTGTGCTGAGAGGGCTCTGCCCTCCAGCTGGGACTTGCACGTGGCAATGAGAGGACTGTGCCCTCTCCTCAGTCCGAGGCTTGAACCTGTCCAAACACTGTAGCCATGCCCCACAGGCTGGATTGATTTTCTGGGGCTGCTATAACAAAGTACGACAAGCTGAGTGGCTTGAACAACAGAAATGTGTTTCTCACACTTCTCGAGGCTGGAAATTGGAGGTCAAGGTGTCAGCTGGGCCACGCTCCCTCTGGAGGTTCTAGGGAGGATCTGTCACATCTCTCTCATAGCTTCTGGTACTTCCTTGGCTCATGGCAGCAAAATTCCAATCTTCACATGGCATTTTCCCTGTGCGCATGTCTGTGTCTGAATTTCCCCCTTTAGGAATGCCAGTCATGTTGGATAAGGACCCACCTTACTCCAGTGCTTTATTAATTCAATGCCTTATTAATCCATTGCATTTACAAGGCCCCTATTTCCACATGCAGTCACATTTTGAGGTACTGGGAATTAAGACTACAACATCCATATTTTTTAGGGGATACACTATTCAACCCATAACAACATCACCCACATATGGGATGATTGTGTGTGTGTGTATTGTCATTGCACACTCCTGCCTAAAGCTTCTTGATTTACTTTTGTGGAAAGGAGGGTGATTTTCACATCAGTGAGAGCAAGATGGCTGATGGGAACGTGGTTGACAGGTAGGCCTTTAGTTCTTTCCCAACAAAGACAGGGTGACTGGAGTCTAGCATGTGTCTGAAGTTGGACAACCTAGGCAGAGGCCTTGCCATCTATTGGAGGGTGATCTATCTGGAGGTATCTTAGTTTTAGTTGGTTGAAATGTAGCAGGATGTTTGCAGCTCTATCCAATGCTTTCAGTTCTAATAACAAAAAGCCACTCCAAATGCCAAAGCCAATCGGGAAGTTACCATCTCCTGTGACTCAGAAGCCCAGAGGCAGGACAATTCCTGGGTTCGTTGATATAGTGCTCACGGATGTCAGTGAAGACCCAGGTCCCTTCCACCTTTTTGCTCTGCCATCCTCTGCATGCTGGTGTCGATCCTCTCTTGCTTCCTTGTGTTCACAAGAGGGCTTCCCTGGCTCTAGGTGTCATATCCCAACACAAGTCCAACGGCTTCATGAAAGAATGCCCCTTCTTCAGAGTCCTTTTAAAAGAGCCTCAGTAGACTTCCTCTCACCTCACCAGTCAGAATTATGTCAGTGGAGTAAGGGAGAGAGATCAACCAAAGGACTTGTATGCAGGCATATAAGCCTAACCAATGGACACAGACACCGGGGGGGGGGGGGGCGGTGAGGGCATGAGTGGGGGTTTGGGGGGGTAATGGGGGGATAAGGACACATATGTAATACCTTAATCAATAAAGAAATGAAAAAAAATGAATGATGTCAGTGGGACAGGAAATGGAGTTGCCATGACTGGCTTTACTTATCAAGCTTCACTCTCTAGTCTAGAGTCAGGAGGAGCTAGTCGCATTCAACACATATCGATTGCACTTTTCCTGAACAAAATTGGGGTTATGTTGGCAGGAAAGAGGGGGTAGGCCTATGGAGAGACAACTCATGAAATCCACCCCACAGGCCCTGACTCAAGTGCAGGGACAGGAGGAGGCTTTCGCTGACAGAGGTGGGGCTGAGGTGCAGCGGCGGCGACGGGAGAGGGAGGGAAGGCCACGTAGAGTTGTCAGTCGATACCTTCTTAGAATAACAGTTCTCATCAGGCACTGGGTCTGACTTTAAGCTGACAAATGATTTTCCTTCACAATAAAAGTACAAACAGAATCCTAATTAATGAATTTGCCAATAGCTGTTGCCTATTTTATGGGCCTTAGCCCAGATTCAGTCTGTGGACAGGATGAGTGAGTGTGCGTGTGTGGATGTGGCCATAAATCACCCAGGGCCCCGGACAAGGGCAGTCTGGTTGGGATCTTCCTCAGCAGCCCTTCCTGAGAGCACTGAGATCGCCGTGACAGCCATGACAGCCATGAAAGCCACAGCTGCCATGTCAACCACAGGAGCTAGGACAGCCATGGCACCCATGGGAGACCGTGACAGCACAGACTGGCCCTAGCTCGCTGCTGCTGAATCTGTGTCTGAAGAGACTAACATTCTCCTTAAGAGCTCATTGGCCTAATATCCTGCTGCCCCCAGAGGGTATGTCTCCTTTTACTGTTCCCACCCGGGGAGAGGCCAGGATGAGTTCAGCAATCTACTTGCTGTTTAGGAAATGCCTGGAAGTGGTCATCCAGGTTGGGCTGGGGATATGCGTGTCATTCATTTACCAGCCATGTGTCTGACTATGTACTGGGCCCTGTGCGGGGGGCAGGAGGGACAATAATGCACAACGCAGCCTTGATCTTCTCAGAAGCTCAATGTTCTTACCTGGGTGCTGGCCAGAGGGACCACAGGGGAGGAAGAACTTGGTGCCAGCCCGTTGCTTTCCATGGAAGCCAGCAGAAGGGGAAGTACTTTTAGGGCATGAAATGGCAGTAAATATCATCTGTTGACAGGAGGGTAGGACATCAGATGTTAGATACCAAAGTGAGCATGAAACAGACGTCCTGAAAAGTTGCTAAAGTTACAGGTCACCTGGATTTTGAAAAAGCTTCCCAGGTAATTCTGACATAATCACCCTTCCTTCATTCAGTCCCCCCTCCCACATGGCCTCAGTAATAATCACCAAATTACCAGAAAATAACTAATAACCTCTCACATACTTAAAGACAGGTGAGCGTTTCCCCTTTCTACAGCCTTCTCAGCCCCCTGTTTTCCAACTATTGTTAATGATTAATAATTTGTTTAGCATTAACTGAGCTTTCCAGTGTTTTTGGCCCATATTTTCCCAGCCATTTGCTACAATTCTTCAAACCCAATTCTTTGCCCTCACATGGCATCAATAAGTTAATGTCCTTTATTTTTGTCCTTGATGTGGCTGAGAAAGCCTGGTGTTCTGTTTGCAATAACTGGCTCTTCAGTATTTTTCTTGTTTTCTCGGGAGTGAGATGAACTGTGCAGGTTGGTACCCAGTGAGATAGCCTCTAGGTCAGTGGTTCTCAACCTTCTGGCCCTTTAAATACAGTTCCTCATGTTGTGACCCAACCATAAAATGATTTTCGTTGCTGCTTCATCACTGTCATGTTGCTACTGTGATGAACCGTCATGTAAATACCTGATCTGCAGGATGGTCTGTGAAAGGGTCGTTCGACTGCCAAAGGGGTCGCGACCCACAGGTTGAGAACCGCTGGGCTAGGTGCACCCCCTAAAGTGAACTTACTCGGGTGACATTTTCTCATCTTCAGGAGCAGGCGCTATTGGATAGGTTTCCCATCTCTGTCTACATCATTCAGTCCTTCCAACTTACAACAGGAGGGTTTCCATGTTCTTTACTAGCTTTGTCTTTTGTGACAAGTTATTCAAGGAGTTAAAATGGCCGCCATTACTATGGCTCTCGCGAGAGTTCTCTCTGTGTGCCTTCATTTCCCCTTGGTACAGTGGCCTCTTGGGGGTGGAAGTTTCTGCAGACATCATGGTCCTCTGGGACTCCTGCCTCTGACAAACCACCCATATGACTGCCTCAGACTCCAGTGGTAAAGGTGCCGGATAAAAGACAGGCCACCCAGTGAAAGTTGCAATAAACGAACGAATAATTGTCATTGTAAGTATGCCCCAATGTTGCATGGGACATATTTATATTATAATTATGCATTATTTATCCGAAATTGAACTTTACCTGGGCAGCCTGTGTTTTATTTGCTGAATCAGGCAACCCTGTGCAGTGGCCTCCAAGGCACGGAAACCTCCAGACAAAACTGGCCGTGGATCAAGGCCCTACCTGGGCGCGATCCAGCTTTGCCCGCATCACAGCGTAGCCTTGGGCAAGCTCCAAGCCTCATCTGTAAAATGGGCATGATAATGGCCCTTCTTGCAGGGGGTGGTTCCGAGGATGCAGTGAGATCATTAGTACAAAGCGCTGTTATATGCCAGGCACACAGCAGGTGTAAGATCAAAGTGAGATATTATTATTACTTTTTCCAATGCCATGGTGCTGTAGTCCATAGGCAACTGTTAGTAAACAACAGATGTCTTTGCGTCTTTATGGGTAATGCTGCGTGTGTGTACATGCGCGCGTATGCTCGTGTGTGTGTGTGTGTGTGTGTGTGTGTGTGTGTGTGTGTGTAAGGCATGTAAAGGTAAGGAAGCTGCCGGCCTCGTCCCCCACCCCCCAGACACCTGGTGTCCAGCCAGCAGTTGTGGATGAGCCCCGCTACCCACCGCGCTCAGCTCCCACAGCTAATAACATTGCAAAATGAGGGCTGTGCACGCATTCTCCCTTCCGTGGCATCTTTAGGGCCGGTTTTTAATTTTAAGCAGGAGAAAACCCATCAGGTATTAGAGGCTCCTGGGGGGCAGCTAATGCTTCCTGTCAAATGCTCACCCTGGGGTGCTTTGTTACCCTGACACCTCCAGAACTCGGAGTCAGCAGCAAATTGCAGGACAAAATTCTTATGCTGCAAGTTTATTGCATATTCATAGAATTTAGGCCATTAGGCAACATTAGCTTAAAAAAAAACTTTTTATTGAAGTCTAACCTACATTTAGAGAAGTGCACATAGTCTAAGCGGGCAGCTGGATAAAGTCTTGCAAGCAGCCCCCCTCCCTGTTCCCAGAAGCCCCTCCCCCATCATGCCCTCTCCCAGTCACTGCTCCCCCCAAGGAGGTGCCCTGCCTCTGCACAGAGTGGTTTTGTCTGTCTTTGAACCTGACATAAATGGGTTGTACAGCATGTTGTCTTTCGGGTCTGGCCTTTGTGCTCAACATCATGATGGGGAGATATGTCCACTTGGTTGCCTGTAGCTGCGACTCGCTCGCTCTCGTTTTGATGTTTGCATTCCGCCGTGCGACGTTTCCACCACTTACTTATCCATCCCCCTGTGGGTGGGTTTGGCGTGGGTCAGCCTTGCTGGGGACACTCCGGTGCACGCCCGTTCATGGGCACAGGTGACGCCTACTGCGGGTGTACACCTAGGGATGGAAGTCAAGGTGTGTAAGTTCATCAGCTTCTCGTTCCCAAGGCTGGAGATGTTTTGGATTCCACGCTAAAAAATGGCTGTAGGAGAAATGGCCACGTGGCGATGAGAAAGGGAAATTTCCACTTGGACCAGCGGAGTGGGAAACTCTGGAAATGCCTTTAAAAACTTATCTGTTCCATCTGCTCGGCAGGCTCCCGCTGCCAGAAGCTTCCCCGCGGAAACAGGTGCGTAAAGCGCAGACTCGACTGCGCACACCGATCCCCTTCGGATGCCGTACAAGCGCAGGTTCTGCTTCGGGAGTTCCCGGGGGACCTGCAGTTCCGTACAAGCTCCTGGGTGATGCGGAGGCTGCTGGTCCAGGGACCGCACTTGGAGTAGCAAGAGCCACCCATTCCGCGGCTCACTGCCAGGCTGTTCGTGGTCGCTTGGTCTGTGGTCAGACTAGAGTCCAGTGATGGCGAGCCTATGACGCGTGTCAGAGGTGACACGCGAACTCATTTTTTGGTTGATTTTTCTTTGTTAAGTGGCATTTAAATATATACAATAAATATCAAAAATATGTCTTTGTTTTACTATGGTTGCAAATATTAAAAAATTTCTATATGTGACACGGCACCAGAGTTAAGTTAGGGTTTTTCAAAATGCTGACACACCGAGCTCAAGAGGTTCGCCATCACTGCACTAGACTGTCACTTCCCAGGCACGGATGGCGCCTGTGCGGCGTGGACTGGGGGTAGAGAAACGGGGAAGACCTGCTGGCAGCCCCACAGTGTGGAGAGAAAGCAGTGGAGACGCTGGGCTCCGGGCTCTACAGAATCATGACCGTGCCCTGGCTTAGCTTTACTTGTTGTGCGACCTTGGGCAGGATGCCTAACCATCCTCCGCCTTGCTTTCCTCATTTGTGCGATGGTATAATGCTACCCCCTGCCCCGTGCACACCGCTGGGCCACTGGTAAGTGCTGGTTCGCATCCTTCCTGCTGGGACCTCAAATAATTTTTTAGTTGAGACAGACTATACACAATCACTCAAGTATATGCGCAGGCAAGGAGCTCAGAGTTCAGCCACGCAGGCCAAAGCCCAATTCTTCCAATAAATATAATCGCCACAAATGATATATATGTGTGTGTGTATGTGCGCGTGCGCATGCATATGTGTGTGCATGCATGTGTATGTGTGCGCATGTGTGCGCATGCGTGCATGTGTGTGCATGTGTGTGTGTGTGTGTGCGCGCGTGCGTGTGTGTGTGTAGGTGTATGTGAGACATTGTGGGGAGAGAGAGGAGTGGGCAAGAGCCTTTCTCTGGAAGGAAGCAGATAAAACCTCCCAGAGGAAGGGGAAATGGGCTCTGAAGGGGGAGCAGGAGCCTCAGGTGGGTTAGGAGGAGGAAAGGCTGGGGACAGGCTGGTCGTTCCAGTGGGAATGGAGTGTGCAAAGCTCAGAGGCACAAGAGCGGTCTGATTGCTCAGGAACTGCTGAGTTCAGAGGGGCTGTGAGGAGAGCCATGCGGCGGGGAGAGGCTGTCTACTGGGTGGGAGAGCAGGCAGGGGCCCCAACTCCCCGAGGAGCTCAGATCTGCGCCCCAGCAAAGCGATCGGAAAGGCTATGGCTGTCTGCATGTCTTTTCCTCCTCCTCTAAGGAAACCCTGCCCCTGCTCTGGCCTTGGAATGCCCAACATGCTGACGTGCTCCCTGGTCCCGGACACGGGGTGCTGTTAGGAAGCGATCTGAGACACACCCCTGTGACTCCACCAGCAGCCCCTGCCTTCTGCTGCGGGACCCCAAGATGGATTGGGAATCGGGAGCCTGCTTTTTCACACCACTTCCTGCAGGCTCAGGCAGGCTCGCACCTGTGGTGCGCTTGGCTGCCCACCCTCCCCAGCAGGGCGAGTCGTCCATGGAGACGCTCCGGCCTGAGGCCAGAACGTGGCTCGCAGCCAGCCCATGGGGACGAATGAGACACCCCTCTGGGGCGTGTGAGCCCAGGCGGAACAAGGCTCCTTCTGCGCTGGCCGTGTCGGCTGCCAAGCAGCGTGCCTGCCCCAGCCAGGAAGCCGGGCAGACTGGTGGGCTTGGCTCCCGCAGACGGGCGTGGGGCCAGCGCATCGTGGCCAGCCAGCCCTTGCGGGGGGCTGCGCGGTGCCACTCTGCCCGGGGCCGCTTGGGAAAGAGGATCAGCAAAGCCTCTGGACCCCAAGCCAGAACCAGACCAGCTTCCGGGACAGGGGATGCTCGGAGGGGGAGGGCGGCTGCAGACCCTCCACTTAAAGGCTTTTATATGTGCTTTAAATGTACATATATATTTTATTGATTTCAGAGAGGAAGGAAGGGAGAGGGAGAGAGAGACAGAAACATCCATGATGAGAGAGAATCATGGATCGGCTGCCTCCTGCACGCCCCACACTGAGGATTGAGCTCACAACCCGGGCATGTGCCCTTGACTGGAATCAAACTTTGACCTCCTGGTTCATAGGTCCACGCTTAACCACTGAGCCATGCCGGCCGGGTGAAGCTTTATGCATTCTTGAGTTTGAAGTAGCAGAACCCTTTTGCTAAGCAAAACCATATTCATCTGTAGCCCAGTCCTCAAGCCAGTTCATGGTGAACCAGCTCTAAACAAGCCCCCTACACCTCACCGTGGCCTCCACCAGCCCCTGCCCACCCTCGGGTCCCCTGACACAGCTTTCCAAACCATGACCTCGGCCGAACTGATGACCAGAAAGGGGTTGGGAAGTTGCGAGAGGCAGAGGTGGCACAACCTGGGTCATCGGTCTCTTGGGCCCAGCCTCCTGGGTAGCAAAGCTCCATGGCCCAGCGCTCTGTTGGGGCAGGTTCAGGTTCCTTGAGCCAGAGGACCCCGGTCCTGAAGGAGGGAGCATGAGAGCCAGAGACCAGCTGACCACTGGCTGCACTGCTGGGCAGGAGGCTGTGGCCAAGGGGGTGCTGGGCTGTAGTACTGGGGGTGGGGAGGCCTTCCGCCTTCCCCAGCTCATGCCGGCTCTGTGCCTTTCTCTGGTGGGTGCAGAGACCCCTCTCCCTCCTGGGGCTCCTGACTGACAGGTCCCCTTCCTGCCAGCACCCCTCCCCCCTTCCCCACCATTAGACGGGAAGCTGCGATATTAATGTCCCTTCTCCATTCTAAACAGACCAGTGGTATCGCTGCCAGGTTTTCCCTCCTAATGATTTGTCCTGGCAGGAGAAATATTACAGCGATGATTTCATGTAGAATTTCATTTGCTGTTTTTTTTTTTTTTTTTTTTTAATCTCTTGAAGAAGGGGATGAGCGATTAATGGGTCTTTGAGAGATCAAAGCTCTGTGTGGAAAAGAGCGAATAATAATCGTAGCTAACATTGATTGGGGACTTTGCATATGCCAGGCACTGTCTCTCCATTGCAGCAACTCTGTGGTTGGCACCATTATTCCCATTGCTGAGACACAGAGGGGCTGTGCTGTGGCCAGTGGTCACACAGCCCAAATGACATGGCATCAGGACTGGAGGCTACGGCGGCGTGGCTCCAGAGTGCTCTATCACCTGCCTATGCCATCCTGTGAAGGTGTGGGGAGAGCACTGGATTGGGAGCCCAGGCCCCTTCCCACCCTTCAAGCTGTAGCCAGCCAGAGGTCAGGCCACATCCTATTCCCAGGGAGGCTGGTCAACATTGTCCCTGGCGGTGCCTCAGCACAGCTCATGGGCTCACCACTTTTTTGCTGTCTGAGCATGTCATTTTGTGCCTCAGTTTCCCCATCTCCTTTCACAAGAGATAATAACAGCTATCATTGTTGCTGGGAGCTTTATATAAAACTAGTAGCCCATTGCATGATATCTCACACAGTGGGCTGCCCACCGCTTTCATGGGAGCTGTGCAGCTTCTGCAGGAGGCGGAAGTGAGCCGCCGGTGCCCATGGGAGGCGGGAGGGAGCCGCACTGCTTCCACGGGAGGCGGGCCCGCCATCTCCTCTCTGGGCCTGCGATTGGCCGTGAAGGCTGCGGGCCAGCCCCCCTGTCCCTGTCCATGTCCTCTCAGGCTCCGGGAGGCCGGCCTGAGCCAGGGCATGGCAGCTTGCCAGCCCCCCTGCCTCTGTCTCCGCTCCGCTCCGGGCCTCACCTGTGCGCAACCTCCTCCTGTCTGGTCATGACCCGTTACGGTGTCCTGGCCTAATTTGCATATTTCCTCTTTTGATATATATAGATATGTCTACTCCTCATGATGACCCTAAAAGGTACCTATTATTAGTAATCCTTTTATAGAGAGGAGGAGACTGAGGCATGGACTCCATTACCTGGACTCAAGGCCACACAGTCAGCGGTTGAGCGGATCCCAATCCAGACCTGTGTAGACGCCAAAGCCCAGGCTCTTTTCCACCACTGTTAGCTCACTTCCTTGAAAAGAAAATATCCGCCGTGTGCCAGCACTTCTTGGGAGTGCTCTCTTTCCTTGAAACACTCCTGAGGGGTCACGATTATGAACCCCATTTTACAGATGATGAAACAGGTCACGCAGCTCAGTGGTGTTAGGTCTGGTTTTCACTCCCGGGTTTGTCTGCCTCCAAGCCCTCCCTCTTTCCATGACGTCATATGTGTGGAATGGTAGTTAAATAAATGTGAGTTTCCTATAGGAGCTCACCTGTTGTTTATTGTCTCCCGAGCATCAGAAAAGGGAGTGTTTTAAAGTCATAGTTGGGAGAAAGTAGGCAAGACACTTGGAAAAAACCTCCTCATTGTAACAGTTATTAGGCTCCAGAGCATCTGTCCCTCCATCTACCCACCATCCATCCATCCATCCATCCATCTGTCCCTCCATCTACCCACCATCCATCCATCCATCCATCTGTCCCTCCATCTACCCACCATCCATCCATCCATCCATCTGTCCCTCCATCTACCCACCATCCATCCATCCATCCATCTGTCCCTCCATCTACCCACCATCCATCCATCCATCCATCCATCCATCTGTCCCTCCATCTACCCACCATCCATCCATCCATCCATCTGTCCCTCCATCTACCCACCATCCATCCATCCATCCATCTGTCCCTCCATCTACCCACCATCCATCCATCCATCCATCTGTCCCTCCATCTACCCACCATCCATCCATCCATCCATCTGTCCCTCCATCTACCCACCATCCATCCATCCATCTGTCCCTCCATCTACCCACCATCCATCCATCCATCCATCCATCCATCCATCTGTCCCTCCATCTACCCACCATCCATCCATCCATCTGTCCCTCCATCTACCCACCATCCATCCATCCATCCATCTGTCCCTCCATCTACCCACCATCCATCCATCCATCCATCTGTCCCTCCATCTACCCACCATCCATCCATCCATCCATCTGTCCCTCCATCTACCCACCATCCATCCATCCATCTGTCCCTCCATCTACCCACCATCCATCCATCCATCCATCCATCCATCCATCTATCCTTCCATCTACCCACCATCCATCCATCCATCCATCCATCCATCTGTCCCTCCATCTACCCACCATCCATCCATCTAGTCATCCATCCTTCGATGCCTGATCTTTGAGGAGAGATCAAGAACCCTGGGGTGTTCTACTGGCTTGTCTAGGGGGAAGTCTGTGTCACCTGTCCTGGATGTGACTGAAGCGAAGGGAGGAGCCTCCAATGCAAGGGGTAATTATGTAGGGGCTCAGGCCTCACCAGTGGAGGGAGGTTTTCCTCACTGTGCCCTTCCCCCCATGGGGTACAAGGCAGTCCTATGGAACATTCTAGGGGTTGGGCTGTCTGGACACTTAGCTCAAGGGGAGACTTGAGTCCAAAGAATCTGAAGTGGGGAGAGGGGTTGGCAATTTACTGGAGTGACTCTGAGCCCCGCCCCCCACCCCGCCTTCTGGGCCTAGGATTTACGCTGGAGGGAGCACTACTTCATCTCTCCCTTGCACTCCCACGTCTGTGTGGCCAAGGGGAATCCCATTTGGCTTTTGTGGCTGCTGGTTCCACTTTAATGATCAAATTTCCCCAAATTGCCAGCCTTGGATGCTTGGTCTGAAAGGCCGCTCAGGGTGTTTTGGGAGATGCGTCCTGGAGAATCTGCCCAAGAAACTCTGCCCTCTTCTAATTCCGGCCCCAACCCCCATGCGCTCCGGACCCTGCAGCTTTTAAACGTGGTTCTCCTCCTTTCCTGAGCTCTCTCCACACCGCTGGCCCCTGGAGGCTTTATCTGCTTCTTCCTGAGACGTCAGCTGCAAGGAGGGCGCCCTGTGTGTCCCTTATCCGTGTGCTAGCTCAGTTAGCACTTACAAAATCCCATTAAGGTAGTGAATACCCATTTTACAGATGACAAAACGAAGGCCTTGAGAGTTTCCCATTTACTCTCGTTCACCCAGACAGTGTGGCAGACTTGAGATTTGCACTCACATGGATTTCAGTTAAAAAATCTATGTTTTACAATACTCCGTTGACTCACTTTGGCCAGTCAATTTTTTGGAGCCTCAGTTTCCTCCGATGTGAAATGGGAATAATTTTATCATCATTCTTAAATGAACCTTGTGAGAATCAGATAGGGGCTTTGGAAAATGTTACTTAGTGTTGCTTTCTTTCATTCTTTCTTTTTTTAGAGAGAGTGGAAGGGAGGGGGAGAGACAGAGAGAGCAACATTGATGTGAGAGAGACACATTGATTGGTTGCCTTCTGCATGCTCCCTGACCAGGCTGGGGACTGAGCCTGCAACCCGGGCATGTGCCCTTGACCAGAATTGAACCTGGAACCCTTCAATCCACAGGCTGATGCTCTATCCACTGAGCCAAACCGGCCAGGGCCAGTGTTGCTTTCTCATTATGATTATGAAGTGGGGTCTCTAGGCATCCTGAGAAGCTGGTCTGCTCTGTGGAATGATCACTGGTCGTACAAGCTTATGGCAACCTCAGAAAAGCCTTGCTGAGTGAGCCTGGAACCCCATAACGGGACATTACTTCTGCACTTTGATGCCTCAGCACTCCACGCGTGTTCTGGGGAGGCGGAGGGTCAGGTATACCTCAGAGCGTCAGAGGAAGCCCTTGAGGACGAGCTGATGAAAATCCACCTCCATCCCGATGCCCAAGGGGAAGATGCGGCTGACCGAGGGGCAGGGCCTTAGCCAAGGCCACACGGCTGGTCAGCAGCGAGCTGGGGTGACCTGGGGTGGCTGGGCAGCTGTTGGCTCTCTCCCCACGGAACTTGTATTTGTGAAGTTTCTGCTCAACTTCTCCTACAGGAAAGTGCAAGGCCCCGGGGAAGGATCTGGGAAAGGCCTGTGGGAAGGCACCTACAGGGAGGGCGGGGAGGAACTGCCTTCTGAAAACCATTGAATACTGAAGCCGATGTAATATGGGGACCCCCAAACAGGCCAGGCGCCCCAGGACGCCCACCTACAGCGAGCCAGACACGGGCCCTGGGATGTGATTATGAACGGGCTCCCTGGGTTCCCTCGAGCTCTCCTGTGGCCCAGCCCCTTTCTTTGACAGGGGAACCTCCAGGGGGCTCAGGTCCCACCGATGCCCCCACCGATGCCAGTAACGGGTCTGGGGGCCCGTCCCAGGCCCTCCCCCCGCCTCTCTGTCTCCAGTTGGCCAGAATCCTCTTTGCCCACCGCCACCGTGGACCCCATAACAAACACACGGGCCCAGGCCTGGAAGATCTATTAGTGCCACTCCTGTCACCGCCCGCAGAGCGGGAGGGGAGGCAGCCAAATGCTGTGCTAATTATTCTCGCTTCCAGCAGGGTCTCCGAGGTCCCAGCCATGGTAAATCTTAACTTTCATGCTATGGTGCACCAGGATGCAATTTACTTCAAAGAGAGCATAAATCCCCACTGCGGAGTGTATCAGAGGAGTGTTACATAAAAGTGGCCCATGTGCTCCCCACCCTGGCTGCCTGCGCTCCCCCCCCCCCCCTTGTAAGTTTGAAAAAGCCAGCTCGCGGTTGGCTACACATCTCGCACGCAAAAACATTTACACACACGTCTGCTCGCAGCCTTATAAATCACCGGGCCCGGTGACTTGGCAGCGGGAACACAGGCAGACAGCGGCCCCTCCTTTCCTGCCAGGGACGCCTACGGGGCCAGCTGGGGCCAGGGGCAGCCCTTGCTCCCTGGACCCATTTCTCAGGTTGTGGAGATGGCAACTGCCCCCGGGCCTTGCCCTGCCCGCCGCTCCTCCTCTCTCAGCCCCTCAGTCTCTGGGGACTCCCTCCGCCCACGGCCATTGTCCCCACCCGGGCTGGCCAGGGGGCAGGCGGCACTGCGGCTAATAATCTCCGCGGAGGCCAGTGCAGCTCATCGGGGTGTCAAAGGATCATGGGAATTGACGAGGAAGCTGCCTAGCAGGTCACACCGCCCCCCCCCCTCCCCAGACCCCAAAGCCAGACTCCCTCCTTCCAGTGCAGGCTCCGGGGGAGTTGTCCAGTTGTGTTTCCAGCAATTATTTCCCCGTGAAAGACATCTGTTATCTTCGCTGACACACACGGCGGCCGGCGTGGCTTTAGCGAGGGGCTCGTGAATCCTGGCATTGTCATCACGGCCCGGCTGGGGACCCGGGGGGGGAGGGGGAGACAGAGGCGAGTCTGTCTCCTGTCCCCTGGCCCCGCCTTGGCCTCCTCCCAGCGCCGTCTCCGGAGGCGGCCCTGCCAGGCCTAATGCGGTCTTTGCGGATCCATCTGCGACTCCTCGATGCTGTAATTACCGCCGCTCGCTCCCTTCGCAGCCGCTGCCATTAGCCGGGCGGGCAGACCGCAGGCTGCAGGGATGGTGACGTGGCCCTGGCAGCCTGGGGGGCGTCTGGGGGTGGCTGGGGGTGGGCAGGACCCTCCCAGCAGGCCTGGAGCTGCTCAGAGAGGCCCGGGCAGATGGCAGAGCTGGCTAAACACAGGCCATTAGTGGCTTTTCCCTGGCTGTCACCCGGCTGTGGAAAATGCCCCCGGGTAGAGGCACTGACACACTGTGACCCTGGGCAAGTCATAGCCCCTCTGAGCCTTGGTGCCCGCGGGCATTAGAGGATGGGGGTGGGCTCCTCGGGTAGAAGCTGCCTTCTAACCAGGTTTGGGATCTCTCTTCTGAAACCCATCTCAGTCCCTGGACGGGTCTGTGGAAATATTTGGTGCTTTTTTTTTAAGAAGCCCAAGCAGGCTACCAAATGCATCCTGGGGACTAGAATGGAAAACAAACAGCCTAGCACCCCACCTTGCCAAGAACTCTGGCAGCAATCTCAGATGCTCTATCGCTTTCTATTTTCACATTTCCCTGCTCAGGACGGACGCCCTGGGATGGTCATGTGCCCACTCAACCTGTGTTCAAGCTTTGAGGGTGGGAAGAGAGGAGGAAGGAAGTGGAATGGCTTTGTACCTCCAACGTTCCAGGGCCCCTCCCGCCTAGATCACCCAACCCCTGGCCCTCAGAGAAACCTGCTTCCTCTGGGTGGGCCTCTTGCCTCTTACTCCACCACGCTCCCCCCTCCCCCAGTCTGTGCACTCAGCATGTGCCTGTTGTGTGGCTCATCCTTCTCCTTCTCCTTTGGAAGAAAATAGCAAAGGGGAGGGTCTGAGGGAACTTTATAGATTCTCAGAAACGAGAGAAAAGAATTAGACACTGAAGAAAGACAAACCAAAGTTTTGCAATTCATCCTCCACTCTCCCGTATTGTCCTAATGTCAGTGGTCCTGATGGAAGAATGTTGTCTTAGTGTTCAAGTGACATGGAACACTTGGCTGAAGGTGCAAGTGGGCACCATACAGAAGTCAGTCTTGTGGTGTTTCTGAAACAACACACCTTCAACTAAAAGAATACTGCAAGAGTGATGCTCTATGACTTGCAAGACTAGGTCACAAAGGCCGTGCGACTTCTGTCTTCTTTGCTGCCACACACACACTTGGAGCTCCCAGCTGCTATGTGAGCAGTCTGACTACTGGCAACCATGCTGTGAGGAAGCACAGTCCACATGAGGAGGCTACATGTGGGTGGGTCAATCAACAGTCCCAACTGAGCCTAGCCTTCGAGTCATTTTAGTGCAAGTGTCAGACGTGTGGGTGAAGGAGCCTCCAGATGATTCTAGCCCCCAGCCATTGAGTCACTCCTCAGCCATTCATGTCTTCCCAGCGAGGCCCCAGACACCATGGAGCAGAGTAGCTGTGCCCTCTCCGAATTTCTGACCCACTGAAGCCAGGAGAATGCGAAAATGGTTGTTTATACCACCAAGGCTGGGTGCTTTGTTAAACAGCAAGAAATAATAGAAACAGCCCCTCAACCCAGGGTCCTGCCGGACATCCAGCCTAATGCATCAAGACATGGACACCTGTTTTCCATAAAGGAAGCAGGAAGTTTTCTAGAAGGCTGAGAATGGCACTGGGCCAGAGGATCTGCTGTGTGGGCTGCACACTTAGTCCCCAGCTGCAGACTCTGCCCGGTTGCAGAGGGAGGCTGAATTCTGGGGAGGCCTGTCCTTGTTACCTCGGGGTTAGCATCCGTGCTGCATTGCGACCTGGAAGTCGGTGGCTTTCTTGGAGCTGTTCAAGGCTCACTTGATTTCCCCTGTGGCCCAGAAGCCTTTGACCCTGTTAGTCCTCCATCAGTTTGTAACTTGGGCCTGAGGGGGACGGATGGCTTTCAGGGGGAGAGGAGGTTGAGAGAGAGGGAGAGAGGGAGAACGAACTCACATTTTTTGGATGTGGTTTATTGGTCAAAGGACAGGACAAATTCCCACCTGAGCCCCCAGAATGTCACCTGGTCTTGTGACGTATCAGGCCTAAGGTGCCACTTCATAGTTTCATGAAGGGGTGGGGGAGGGGCCCATTTGCCTGCCTGTAACCAGAATTAGCCTGCTGGTCCGGGACTCCTGCAGTTTACAAGGAAATCAGACCCTCTGTCTCCATTCTTTGGACCCATCAAAGGACTGACTGTGCATTTCATACTTTAGGGCATCCTGGACCATCCCATGATGCGGTTCAATGTCTGCTGAAATGTATAATCATGAAATGAGATAATCATGGCTCAATTGTACATCTAAAATTTAATCAATAACAAATACCTGTTTGATGATACTGTACTGGAATGCTCTGTTTTTGATCCTCAAAGTGTTTGGGAACTGAAACTTTGCCATAGAGTAAAAGAACACAACCCTCGCATGACAACAGACACACCTTAAGCTTTCACTTGTCCCGTGTGACTTAGCAATCCTCATCTTTGAAGGGACACATTTTGGCTAAGTGGTAAACTAGACCACGAGCAAGACCCAAGACGCTTCGAAAGTTGGATTCGTTGGGACAAAGACTTAGAAATGAGGCAGGAGAGGAACAGTTCAGCTTCTGGAAAGAAGGCACTGCCAGGGCTGGGGAGGAGGAGAAGCCCACGTGAACACATTTCTGTCCTGGTGGCCGGGAGAAGGGACAGGCAGGGTGGGGTTTGGGACTCAAACCGATGACCTTTCGGTGCCCACCCTCCTCTCTCGGTTCCCGGGCAGTGGCCACCTGTCTCCCCGCTGTCTGGGACTGTCTGCCGGAGCAAGTGACATCACGGTGACCAGAAGCCACCTCCCCTTTGTCTGGTGCAGCTCTGCTGTCATTCCCTCTGGCAGGGAGGCAGGATGTTGGCAGCTGGGATCCCTCCGGGTCCTCCTGAAGTGATAATTGCCTTAGATTTTGTTATAAAGTGCAGCTGCTAATTATCTTGTTAAATCACAGCCATATACTTTTTGGATTTTTTCCCCCCTTTGCAATCCATTTAAACCGTCTGGGAGTTTAAATAAAACCACACACCCTAAACAAAAACAAAAACACAACCCAGACGCACACACCAAAAGCACTTCTTTCAAACACTGTAAAAATAATTTTTAAAAAATGAAAAGGGTGCAGATAGGGCCTAATTAGATTGCCTCCATGAAAGCAGCCATCCTTTCCCATCCTCGTATACATAACTGCATCCCGGTGCATATTTTAAGCGATTGCATCATAAGCCCCCAAGTGAAAAAATGGAGCAAAACTCATTTCCTGACCACAAAGGAGAAAGGCATGGCGGTGTGCTCTGCGCTTCAAGGAGAACTGGATTACATTCCTCCCACACAGGCTGCAGGGAGCCGGAGTTCAGTGCTCCAGGGGAGAGAATTATGACAACACTTAGCCGCTCTGACCCGCGCCTCTCCGTGCCATTGGCCATTCGAGGCGCGCAGCCCCCCTGAGGTCAGAGGGAGGAGAGGAGGGGAAACCTGCCCTGAATCCCAGCGTCAACAGGTGAACAGACGTTGGGGGCAGCCCGCGCCTCCCTGGCCTGTTCCCCGACGTGCCATTTCTGGCTTCTGATTGCTGTGGGCCTGCTGGAGGTTTGCCAAACGGGGCAGAGGAAGGAGCTGGGCGAGGACATGGCTCACGAATGGCAGCGCCCAGGGAGGCTGGGTGGGCCAGCCCAGACCCGGATCTGCGTCCTTGCTCGGTGTCCTGCCTCATGGGATGGTGGTGAGAGTAAGTGGGCTCATGCTGGAAAAGCCTCTATGCCAGGCTGGCGCTTCACCAGCGGTTGTGGATATGGTGCCAGGAGGCCCACAATGATGAAGATCACCCTTCAGGGTGGCCCTTGTTTGCCAGAGAGGCTGCGGCCCGGGCTCTGCCGGATCTCAGCTCAGGCCTAGCCCCTGCCATGGCTGCTCTGGGATGTGACCACCTTGGCCTGCTCCCCTCCTTCACCTTTCTGTGGCAGCCAGTCTCACCGGGGTCTGATCTTTCTCCACAGAGACCGTGTGGATGAATGAGCCCCTCCCCCACATGCCCTCTGGACATAAATGGGTGCATTCTGGCCTACGGGGTTGCCTCTAAGTGTGTTTAAGTAGCAGAGGGGGCGCAGCTTGACCACAGGGGGGACTGACCTCAGCAGCCTCCCCAACCCTCCACTCCATCCCCCCCTAAAGGCCAGGGCAGGCCGGGCAGGCCTGCGGGGTAACTGACGGATCCCACAGAACTCCCCAGCAGCTGCCCCAGAGCCTTGGTGAAAAGCCTCCAGCTGGCAGGGCCGTCCCTCTCCACACAAGGGACCTGGCCTGCCTCTGACCTGACACTGACCTCCAGGCGCGCGGGAGGGACTGGCTGAGCAGCGTGGACTTCAGGAACAGACAGCTGAGTTAATTGGACGCCTCGGAACGTGTGGCATTGCCATGCCCATTTTTCCAGCACAGACCCCTGCTTTTACGTATCTTCTTCCCCCCCCTCTCCATCCCCATGCCATTCTCTCCCCATCCTATTCCAGCACCTACTCTAATGGATACCCTCTGAGAGATATATGGTGTTTTTTGGCTTTATATGATAGATGGTATACATGTGCTTTTAATTTATCAGGATAGTAATTTAATATAAAGCCATAGATCTTATTCTCTTTTCACTCAACACTGTTTTAAAGACATGTCCGTGTGCCGTATGTAAATGTGGTCCATTGGTTCTGACTACTACAAGACATCCCATCACGTTTCTACCACCATCATATGGATCCATGTCATATGCACCCGGCCCCATCTCACTTCTCTCTTCCTTTGTGAGGGATGCCCCGGTGGCCTCCCGTTCTCTGGCAGTGCAAATGCAGCCATGACGGACAGCCTCAATCATGCTCTGTCATGAGCCTGGGCAAGAGTTTCTCTGGGGTGAAGACCTGGAGGATTTCTAGGTCAGGGGGTCCGTACAGACTTCATTTCTCTACGCACTGACAGATAATCCTCCAGAATGACAGTCACTCGCGGTCCCACCAGCAGTGCCTGAGAGTCCCCACTTCTTCACATCTACAGCATTTGGTTTTATTCAACTTTGTAAGGTTTGCCAATATCTCAGGTGTGAAATGATGCTGTTTGTATTTCTCTAATAACTTAGGGGGGTTGATCATCCCTTCATCTTTTTGTTAATCATTAGAGATCTCCTTCCTGTGAATTGCTTACCCATACATCTGACTTTTCCCTGTTTTTCTTCTTGAGATGATCTTTAAGAGTTCCTCACTTCATTTAATAGCAGTGAACACAGACAAATACCTAATGAAGGCCGCACATAACTTACATATTGTTTATTTGTTTCCCTCAAAAGTCTGGTTTACTTTTTGCTTTTTAAAATAAAGAATCAAGCAGATTGGCTTTGAAGCAAATGCACCCCAAAAAGTGTACCTTCAGTTCCTTAGCTAGCTTTGTCAGAGAGAGGAGGAGAGGAAAAAGAGATTGAATGACAGGCTAAAAGAATGAAGAGGGAAAAAACTCCAAAAGAATCTAAAAGAATAATTCAGAAAGGATGAGGGGAGGAGCCAGAGAGAGAAGAGAGAAGGAGAAGGAGAAAAGAAGGAGAGAGGAGGAGGCGGAGGTGGAGGAGAGAAGGAAATGTAGGAAAGGAAGACAGAGGACAAACTGAATGTGTTTTCAGGCCGTTTGGAACCCTCGGCCCCACTGACTTATCTCCGCACCTCCTCAGCCTTCAACCGCTTCCGCGTCTTCTCTCCAGTGTCTATTGGTTTGATGACTCCAGAGGAGCATGTATATTGCCCAGCAGCCTGTGTGCCCCGAATCCGACTTCGTGGGCACCATGGTCAGGGCTCAGGCCCATTGTTCCCCATTCCTCTGTGTCCTGCCTGGCGCTCTCCCATGTCTGGCCTGTGTGTTATTCTCTAGTGGGTGTGGGAAAGGAACTCGCTCCCTCACCGGACTGGGAACTTCCTGTGGGCAGAGCCCACACCTTGGCCCCGCGCTCTCCCTCTCCCTCTCCCCCACCCCTCCCCCTCCCCCTCCCTCTCCCTGGGGCTTGCCCAGGGAACACAATCCCGAGACATTTGCTGAGCCGATGAGCCCAGCGCTCAGGCCACAGCCACCTTGTCAGCACACATCACAGGCGATGACTCACCGCAGCCGCCCTCCCCACTTTTCAGGGCTATTTCTCATGACATGGCTCGATGGCTCCCCTGGATCGAGGCTGCGGAATGCTGATGGGAAGGCGAGTGCCGTGTTTTATGTGGATGCGTTTCCAGCCTTGCAGGGATCTAGCCAGCGTGGCCAGTGTTTGGGAGGCGGCACATTCCAGCGACTGTTTGTGCTGGAGTTTAGGTCACGGGCGCCTCTGCCAAGGGAAACCAGGCGCTTATTCCTCTGACGCGATGCGTGCTGCCGGCGGCGGCTGGGAGGGGCTCAAGGCTTTCTGCAGCCTCGGCCAAAGGTGGGAGCCCCAGGAGAGGGCAGGGCGCGTCCCTGGTGATGGTCGATGGCACAGAACAGAGCCTGTGTTTCTCCCGACGGTGGGGTTACCCTTCATCCCTGCACATTCTAGGGGGGAGGGAGTGGGGGCGGGGGGCCTCCACAGTCCTCACAGAGGCACCCCTGCTGTTCCCTAAATCATGTCACTTTCTTACACGAGTCCAGCAACACGTTGGAATATCAGTTTGGCCTTGTTAGAGCGTTAGATGAGAGCGGAGACACTGAGCCGTACAGGTGGGTAACTCACTTTAGTGAGTTCTGATATGCTGCCTTTCTGCTACTTCCAACGGAAGGAATGAGAAGGGCAGGAGGACTCCTGTTTGGAGTTTGCTTCTCATGGTCCCACAGAGGAAGCAGCGAGAGCTCAGCGAGCCTGTTTGTCGCCATGGGGACAGCGTTCCTTTCTTTCTTTTAAATGAAATACACTAAGCTCCGCTCCCTCATTCTGAGACCCAGGAGAGTTTAAGAGGCTAATTCTTCTCCCCTTTACTCTCCCCACCCCAACTCAGGGTTTTTTCCCAACAAGGAGCTACAACGACATCCGAATGCAGGGACAAGGTTTTGCCGTTGGAAGGGCTGGAGCAAAGGCAGGGTCCCAGAGGGAGCGGCAGCTCTGTCCATCTCCCAGGTGCTAAGTGCCTAGGAGGGCATTGCCCTGACCTCAGTGCCATGGGGCAGGGGTCGGTCTTGTGCTTTCTGCCCTCCAAGACCCAGAGGTCCAGGATGGGGGCAGAGTGGAGCGGTCTGATAGGAGAGCAGCACATTGGGGAGGAACCCACAGCGTTTTCAGTGTCACTTCGTGGCAGGGAGACATGACAACCAAGCGTCCTGGGTCCACTCCAACCTGACTGTGCTAGATGGTTTACCAAAATGGCTGCAGCAAACCCTCCCACCCCCAAGCCCCTTGGCAAGCTGACGTCCCCTCTCCTCCCACCGAGATGTGGAGTTTACTTCTCCTTCCCTTGTCACTGGTTTTGACCAGTAGGATGTGGACGAAGTGGTGCCGTGTAACTTCTGAGACGAGGCCTTTAGAGACATGGCAGCTTACACTGTTACCCTCTCTTGGACCCCTGGGACCTCCAAGATGTAAAGAAGGCCCGTGTGGCAGTCTAGCCAATCGTAGAGTGAAAGGTCATCTGGACGAGAATGAGGACACCCCGGCCAAGAGCCAGCACCAAGTCCCAGGCATGTGACCCTTCAGTTCCGGTGGACTCACCATGTGGCAGCAACAGCATGAATAAGGCCAGACAAGCCTAGCAGATGCACCATGAGAAAGAATGCATCATTGCCGTGAGCCACTAAGTTCTGGTGGTTTGTTGCATAGCAGGATCTAACAGCAACACTTACTGAATGAAATCTTTAGCTGTGCCTGACATCCATTCTTTCTTTGTCCTGAAATAATATGCCAACTTTCTTTGGAGAACTGACCCTCAGTAGGACTGACCATCATTTTGTCCCCAGTCCACTGTCCTCCTAGGCAGTCACACAGGGCATTCGATTCTAGAGGGTGCAGAGATGGGGCCAACTGGGCCAACTGGCTGCCCTGAGATATGTGAGTGCTGCAGGAGACTCTTGCGTCCTCTGGGATCCCATGCTGTAAAGATCACAAAATCATCAGTCCAACTTCCCACGACACAAAAACCTGAACAGAAAGATGGAGAGAGAGTGACAGAACCCTGCCAACACCATTTGAGCCTTCAGATACAGTTAAACTAGAATACAAGAAATCCCAGACTCCCCAGTTATGTAGCAAAGGGGAACTTGAGTTGAGTTTCGGTCTCTCACGTAACAAATATATTAGCTACACCCTGTTTCCCGGGGTGGCTGTTAATGCTTGTATAACTCACATTTTTCTCCTTTCTGGGGCTTGCCTTTGGCCCTTAAGGTAGATTGCATTCCTGCTCCTAAGTCTTTACTCCATCTGGATAATAGGGGCTTTGCAACCCCTCCAGTTACAGTGGGCAGAGTACAGTGCCATTAATGATGCTTGGTTATATGACTTATTTTGGCCAATGGGAAGTTAGCAGAGATGATGTGAATAGAGCCTTTAAATATGCTTGTGTGGTTTGCATTGGCCTCCTGCTCTCTTGCTGGTTGCTTTGAGAAGAATGTGTGCTGATAGTTGTTGGTCTCAGAAGGCAGAGTTATGTGGTACAGCCCTGAAACCAGCTTGCTGCCTGGAGCCAAGTTCAGCTGAAGAAAAATAAATGATTGTTACCATAAGCCATGGAGACTTGGGGGTTGTTTGTTATGCAGCAGTATTGGCAGAAACCTGACTGATACAAGGCTGGAGTCAGGGGAGCCCACAATATTAACCAGATTCCCTGCTTCCCCCTTTCCCTCAGATCTCTATTTCCCCATAACACTTGGTATAAGTGTCTTTTCTAGCACTCATTTTAGTGTATGGGATTAGTTGTGTCTCTGTCCAGCTCTCTACATAGCCTGTGAAATCCTCAAGGGTCTGGCACAGTGCCTAGCACATAGTGGATGCTTAATCTGGGCTTGATCAATGACTAACTGAATGTATGTCTCATTTGGTCCTTTTGCTTGTTGATGGAGCTGGGGGTGGGGTCCTCCCCAGCAACATCTTTATTTCCCTTCACATAAAGGCCAACCTTGAGGGAGAAGTAAAACAGCAGTGAGCACATTCTATTCTGAACATAAAATTTGATGCCATGTCTCTGTTTGGGCAAGTTACTTAACCCTTCTCCAATATCAGTTTTGTAATCAACACATTAGCTCTATGTCAAGGGACTGTAGAGAGGGGTAAATAATAATAATGGCAAACATCTGTAGCTCTCGCTATGTGCATACATGTTACACAGAGTAACCACTTTGACCCTGGAGACTGCCCTGTAGTTAAGTATCTCATTATTAATATTATTTCTAGTTTATCAGGGAGGGAACTGGGCGCAGAGAGGTGGAGTGACTTCACCAGTTACACAGCAGTAAGTGGCAGAGTTGGGATTTAGACCCAGGGAGTCTGGCTTCAGTCTTTGCCCTCCAATGCCATATGCAAAAGTACCACACATAGCAGTAATAGATTTATCAGAAACAAGACCCACATGCTGGCCAGTAAAGGCTATTTTCAAATATCCCAATGTAATATCACAAAGGTTTAATCAACTCATATCTGTGTGATGAAAAACATGGGTTTGAAAAATGGTGCCTGTGATGTTTCCGGCTGTCGTAATGATGGAACGGAATCTCCCGCACAGCCGATCTGATTGTCTCTAGAAATCATCACTCATTAAGGCATCGGGAGAAAAATGAATGGACCCCAGAGGCCACATGGAGAGGCAGCTCCCGGGTGAGCTGCTTTAGGACAGAGCAGAACTAGGCCCCAGGCAGCCGGGGAAGCCAAAGAGAATTGTATTTAATGTGAAACATAAACACCATCTAAAAGGCGGGTGGTGCAGAAAAATATAAATTTGATCATTGTCTGGTGAGTCAGAAATCCAGTGGCCTTAGGATTCACGTCCACACACTTTTAACTCCACGGCACTGCGGATGAAATAGACTTCTTCCTAAAGAATGGTGACGTGCGGATGTGCTGTGTCGGAATGGGGACCAGAGGCCAGAGGGTGCTGTCATAGTGGGAGCCACGACAAGCCGCTCTGCTGTGGGTGGCTGCCAGCCCATCGGGCCACAGTGATGAAGTCCTGACTCCAGGTCTGGTCGTTGGCTTCTTCGAAGGCTCCTGCGTCCCCAGAGGCACAGTGTTTCCATGGGGCTCAGGAAGGGAGCCAGCGGGGCCCCCTCATTGGAACAGATGCACACGGAGAGAGTGGAGGGAAGCCACGGTCACCCCACAGCGTGAGTTGGCAAATGGGCATTCTGGTCCTTGGCCTAGATTTCCAGGGGCCGTAGGTCCCTGCTGCTCAGCCAGGCCTCAAGCCAGGCTTTCTGAAAGCGCAGGCTCGGCTCCAGCCTGCCAGACCACCACCTCTGCGCGGGATTTTGTCTTCGTGGATGTTTTACAAGGCGGATGTCTTGCTCTCCATCTCCTGGTGGCTGCCAGCCTCACAGATCAAAGAGAGCTCCCTACTCCGTCCAGGGCTGGGCACGGAATCCGGCCACCTCGCCCCTTCCAGCCTCATCTAAAGAAGCTTCCGGAACACCCTGCAGGAGAGCGCGAGGCTGACTTGGGGGCACACATTGCCCAGCTGAGCCCGTCAGCCGGTGAACACTAATTGAGCGTACGACATGAATTAGTTTCCATCGTGCATGATGTCAGTGCTCGCACATCTCTCCACCACCGCAGGGTGCCTTCTCCAGCCAGCACGGGGCTCTTGCCCCCGCCCCCCCTCCGTCGCCCCTGCTCCCTCAGCCTGGAGACCCGTATTAACCGTGATGGGCAGCAGCGGAGTGTGAAAGCCCAGCCGCTCGGCCTCAGGACCACCCTGAGGGTGACACTCGGAGCCCCACGGGGGCAGGTGCGCACCCTCCGCAGGGACCTCGCTGGAAGTCGTGTCTTCCCGGCACCTCCTTTCCCTGTCTCCCCACTCCCTCCCCAATGTCCCCGGCTGCCTGTCCATCAGCCACTCCCACGTGAAGCCTCTTCACAGGATGTGCTCCTGGGGCTCTTGGTCTAACAGTGGTCGGCAAACTGCAGCTCGCGAGCCACATGCGGCTCTTTGGCCCCTTGAGTGTGGCTCTTCCACAAGATACCGACTTCTGCGCATGGGCCACGAAGTTTCAATCGCACTGTACGTGCGCGCCCACATGTGGTATTCTGCGGTATTTTGTGGAAGAGCCACACTCAAGGGGCCAAAGAGCCGCATGTGGCTCGCCAGCCGCAGTTTGCCGACCACGGGGCTAGAACAATCTGCATTCTGGATGAGAGCGATGCGGCAGGTCCCCCCCATGAAGGCCCATGGCTGGGCGTGTCTTCCGTCCAGACCGCGGACACCAAAGTGGGTGTGACCACCAGGTGATCCGTTGAGATGTGGGAAGAGCAGCTCAGTTTGTTCATTTCAAGTCCTGCTGATCGCGCCCTTTAATATTTTCTAGGTTTGTGCGGGTTTCATCACGAAGATAATTTTAGGACAATGATAGAAATGAAAATGAAATCATTTTAACCCAACTATGGGTTGAGCGCTCAATATGTTTTTATTAATATGGAACTGAGATAAAATATTTGAACACAGAGGCGGCTGACCTGCGGGTGGAGGTTGCGTGTGTCCTTGGAGAAGAGGAGACGGAACTGCTGCAGGCCTTTCCCATTCAAAACAAGCCCGCCCCTCTCGCTGTTCTTCCCGCTTCATCTCTCTGCCCTCACGTCGTTTCTGTTGCTTTTCTTTGGGCTCGCGCCAAGTTCCACAGTCCTGGCATTAATTGTAAGGCCCGATATTCCTATAATTGCAGGGTAAGTATTTTTGTGCAGATCACAAGCCTGACCTCCTTTGTTATTTCGTTTGAGCTGGATTCTCTGTGGACAAAGGGAGAGGCATGAAATAAGTAAATATTTAATTCAGGAGAAGCCTGCGGCTTCACAATGATTTCCCGTTCACCCGGCGTTGGCCCACATCTGGCCCTTGCTTCCCTGGGGCTCTGGGCTGTGCCCTGCGACGAAGGACTGGCCGCCCCAGGAACTCCGCACTCCTCTTAGCAGCACCTTGAAGAGGGCTCTGAGCGCGTGGGCCACTGGGCGCCTAGGAAATGACTGCACAGCAAATTGAAATCAATGAACAGAAATAAATGCTTCGACATTTGCAGGTACTCTTCACAGACACATTAACGATGCTGCTGCCATCAGCAGCTCCTGAAAATCCCCCCCCTTCTCTCTCTCTCTCTCTCTCTCTCTCTCTCTCTCTCTCTCTCTCTCTCTCTCTCTTTTTCCTGCCAGTGGGAAGTCCAGGGCCAGAGAGGAGACTCATGGGCTGGGGCAGGTGCCCAGGTTAAGGACTGAGGTGGGAAAGGAGAGCGGGGAGGGGAGGCAGGTAAAGGCAGGAGGATCCTCAGGCAGAGGCAGGATGCGGTGAGGCTGTTCAGAGGCTGGAGGTAGGACCTACTTGGTGATACGGGAAGTCGTAAGAGGCAGGGAAGAAATAGGTGATATTCACAGGCAGCTGGTGTTTGGGAAAACATATTCCGCCCCTGATCTGCGATGCTGTGGGCACTCACCTTCACCCGATGCACTCAGTGTGTGAGTTTTCTAGCCACTATGTCCTCTGTGACCAGTGGTTCCAATGGGAGACTGAGCTCTGTTGTCACAGGGCTGAGAAGCTTTTTGGAGCCATCTGGTCCACCTGCCCTCAGTTGTAATTTGCCTGCACCAACTGACACGTTAGCATTTAGACTACAAAAAATAGAAATTAATGAGACTGAGAAATGACATATAACCAAAGGTGTGAACACTGTTGCAATTTAAAGACTGTATTAACATTCCATTACACAGTAAGGTCCTGGATGTCAGAGAACTTGTTTTAAATGAATTCTGTTAGTTACTAGATAGTAGAGGAAGCTCCAAAATTTTATTAAATGATAGCAATGATAGGCAAGATATTTGAGCACTTAAGATACAAAATGATTTAAAGAACTTTAGATGAAGTCCTTATTCAGTAGAATTATCTCCGAGCAAAAATGCCTCAATTTTGTGTAGATTTATACTTTGACAAATTCCAAGAAGTGAATATTTATCCATCTGTCTATCCATGTTACATGGGCCAGGCACTGTGCAAGCCACAGGAGATGCACAGAAGGGTAAGACGTTCTTAGAGTCAGGGAGTTCAGGTTGAGGTGGAACAGCTTTGGATTATGCCTTCAATTCAAACCCAAGTACATTTTGGCTGAGCGCGCCAGTGGATGAAAGAAGACCTTAAAGGACAAGCCACTCCAAGCAAGAAGAGCAACTTGTGTTGCCTGATTTCCTCCTGAATTTCCTCTGCCCACCCCCCCACCCCAGCCATCTGTACTAATAAAAGGGTAATATGCTAATTAGACTGGATGTCTTCCGGACGTCATTCCGGATGTCCTTCCTGACAAAGCTGGGGTCTGGGGGAAGCCAGCCGGGTCCTGGGTGCCTGCGGGTGGCAGGAGGAGTAAAGCCTGGGTCCCGGGTGCCGGAGGGAAGCTGGTGCTGGCAGCCGGGGGAAGGAAGGCCTGCCTACTCTTGCATGAATTTTCGTGCATCAGGCCTCTTGTCCCCAGAAGTTCACTATTCTCCTGTTTCTCCAGGCCTATTGTGGACACAGCCCTTTCTCTTTCCTTCTTGGCAAAGTGGGCATGCAATCACAAAAGCTAAGGAAAAACAGAAATCCTAAAATGTAAATATTAAAAAGCACATAAAACTATCTACTCATGCAGTAAGATTTCCCTGTCTCAAGAATTCTAGTAAGAGACTCTGAGCTGCTCAGCACACAGCCTCTCTTCAGTCTAAGGTCATATCACTCTAGGTCAGTGGTTCTCAACCTTCCTAATGCCGAGACCCTTTAATACCGTTCCTCATGTTGTGGTGACCCCCAACCATAAAATTATTTTCAGTGCTACTTCATAACTGTAATGTTGCTACTGCTATGAATCGTCATGTAAATATCTGATAGGCAGGATGTATTTTCATTGTTACAAATTGAACATAATTAAAGCATAGTGATTAATCACAAAAACAATATGTAATGATATATGTGTTTTCTGATGGTCTTAGGTGACCCCTGTGAAAGGGTCGTTCGACCCCCAAAGGGGTTGTGACCCACAGGTTGAGAAGCACTGCTCTAGGTGCTTTCTGATGGCCACTGACTATAGCCGGCCTGCCTGGCTTCCTTTCCTTTCAGCTCCTGTCTTCTTGTCCTTATAAGCTCTTGGCTTGGTCACATGTATCAGTCATCATTTGCTGTGTAAGAAGCAGCCACACAATCTCAGTGGCATGATCATAAGCATCTCTTTCTCTCACATATGTGAGTTGACTGGTGTGCCTCTAGTGTTAATCTAGACTGGACTAGCTGGGCTGGGCTCTAGCTGCAAATTGGGTCTAGATCTGCTCTACATGTTTCCTACGCTCCTTGGACCAGTGGAACACATTCTTCCACTGGCAATGGCAGAGGCACAAGGCGGTAAACAGGCACAGGTGAAGCCTCTTAAGGCCTAGGCTCAGAACCAACACTCAGTTACTTCCAGTTCCATCCCATTGACCAAAGCAAGTCATATAGCCAAGTCCAAAGTCAAGTCAGGGGAAGTAGAATAGACTGCAGAGTTATATAACAAAGGGTGTGGATACAGGAAAAGGGGAAACATTGGGCCTAAGAATTTATGTTACCATAAGGCAGCAGTTCTCAACCTGTGGGTCGCGACCCCTTTGGCGGTGGAACGACCCTTTCACAGGGGTCGCCTAAGACCATCCTGCATATCAGATATTTCCATGACGATTCATAACAGTAACAACATTACAGTGATGAAGTAGCAACGAAAATAATGTTATGGTTGGGCCACAACATGAGGAACTGTATTTAAAGGGCCAGAAGGTTGAGAACCTCTGCCATTAGGGGAAATAGAAAATGTCAAAAGTGAATATATAGTACATAGGTTTTTCTAATGTCACAACTCCAAGTGTAGGTGATTGGTTATGTCCTATTTTATTTCCTTTTCATCTTTATTGAGGAATAATTGACAAATAAGATAGTAAGATATTTAAAGTGTGCAATGTGATGGTTTGCTGTATGTATAACATTGTGAAAAGCTCCTGCCCACTGAGTTCATTCACTGCTATGACCCATTTTAAAAAGCAACCACTGAGGTGTAAGCAACTAAGTGAGTTGGCCAGAGTTTCCCAACCTCTCCCTACGGCACAGTGCCGTGGTCCAGGAGTAAGTGCCCTGTCCTCTCAGCCTCTGAACAGGTCCAGACCCACTTTCCCATTTCCAATGGCCTCCCTGTCCCCAGGGCACTCTCTCTTCCAAGTGGGCCGGCTCCAGGTTCATTTGCATAGTAGAAGTGCTGAACGTCTGTTGAACCCTAGGAGAGCTCAGCCTTGCAGGCCTCGGTTGCTTTGCTCTGTTCTCTCCTGTAGCATTTTGTGTAGCTCCCCCCATAGGAATTGTTTGCAAAGCTCCGACATTATTATCCATAATGTATAAAGCCCTCAAACATTTATTGATTGGCATTAATACAACATGTAGTAAAATGGAGGGTCATTCTGTCACATGGGTTGAAATGTTCGGGGCATAAATTAGCTTTATAACTATCTGGCAAAAGCTTGTTAACATTACAGTGGCCTTTCATCAGCCTCTGGGCTCTGTGGTTTGGAGTCTTCACTTCTATTTGAGGCCTTTTCATTTTATCTACATGTATTTGTGTAAAATGGTTGCCTTTCAAGTTTACTTTTACTTGTTTATCAGTGAAGGGAAAATCACAGCTTTTAGCATTGGCATTGGATTGTCAATGAGAGATTGAATTGTTGTATCAGAAGTAGTGCACCTTCCTTTGAAAATAATGGTTTTTATTTTTGTCATCCTCTCTATGGGTATAATTTAAACAGTGAAATAGTTCTACAGGCTTTTTATGAACAAACAAGTCTGGCAAACCTCTCCCCCTCCTCCTCATCTCCTTTGGATATGTCTTTGGATAGTTATCTCTCTAACTTTACCATACTTATTCTGATACTTCATGATTTTTTAGTTTTTAGCATTATCTTTTCATTCATATTGACTTTCTATGGTGGAAAAGGAGTATTTAGTTCTCTTTCACTAACACCACCTATATTCACTCTCCTTTGCCTCGCTCTCAAAATTATAGTTTAGGTTAGATCAATATTAAGCATCCACATTATTGTGACTATGAAAATAATATTCATAGCTGAGCCATTTAGAATACTGTCTGCTGACCCATGACTATCCATTCATATTGAATTACTCAGCATTTTCAGGTCTTTCTCTTGAGCTGGCCATAATCCCCAAAGTAGGGCACTCCAGTTTCCTACCTGGGGATAGATAAGTCTACATGCCATGTTTCTGAAAGCTAGTGAGGAAAACAGGTCTCTCTGATATTTAGAATATTGACTTCACTTAACCTCTTTTCCAGATGGTCCCCATACCATCATCTCTAATGTATCTGGTACCTTTCTATCCAGACAACTTCATTGTTATGCTCTGTAGGGGCTATTCGCCCCATGGGAGCGTCAGTGGCCTGTCTGTAGAAAGGAGAGCAGGGGACCCAGAGTGGTCTTCTAAACAGACTTTCAACCAATTCTCTCTTCGGCCCCACATTTACCTCTGTTTCTAGAGGCATCTGGTAGCATCCATTTCTGGATATTTGGGCAGTTCTATGATACACATGAAGTTCTAGAATCTTCCCAACCCTACTGCCTGCTTAGTATGTACTTTCTCAAGTTTGCTAAGTTAGTTACCACCAGTTCAGATGCTTTCTAAAACTTACCTCTCATTTTCTCTGTCTTTGTGGCTTTGTCTTCTAAAAATTCATTTTCTGTTGTTAGTGATGCTTCAAGAGAAAGCAGAGGCAAATGTATGTGTTCAGCCCACCATCTTTAAGCAGAAGTCTCCATTGGACTTATATTTTAGATGCAAAGGTGTACTTAGAAATTCTACCTTGAATACCTCTAGTCAATTTGCCCCTTTGTCTGACTGTCTTACTTCCATTAGATCGTAAATATTTTTTATTCTCTAATTTAGTTATTATCTAGAGATAGGGCATTGCTAATGGTCCTGAAAGTACTCATGTAGAAGTTAATGAAAGGAAGGAAGGAAGGATAGAAGAAAGGGAGGAAGGAATAAAGGAAGACTATAAGGTCCTGAAGTGGGAAAAATTATGCCAGATAAATAAGACAAATGGTGACCATTTGATGAATTAGTTGGGCCTCGAGCAGTGCACTGATGCCTTACTTTTCACAACTCTGAGTGGCCAGCACATTAAGAGAGTCAGATATCCCACCAAATCCTACTTTTACCTCCTCAATTTCTGATGGTTTGCTGAGAAGCAAATTTCTCCAAAGCCTAGTTTCCTATGGCTATATTAATGTGAAATGTAATAATACATAACTGTAAACTAGTTTATGTGATTCCCAAATGAATGAGTAGGGGGAAGGTAATTTATTATCAATTTGCATCAAATTTCAGTTAATGTAAAAAACGCAAAGCTTGTTTTAATATACTTATTTCTGGGAAAGGCTTTCCATTAACCAGAGTGTCAAGTGGGGGTAACAATTTGCCTGGGGAAGAGTCTTTATGGTTTTGATGTCTGGGCTCCCTGGGAGAAACCACAAGCTTTTGGAAGGCTTTCTGGCCAAGCCCCAGGTTAAATGCATAGTGGAAAGTTGAATTTTTCAACTTCCCTGCTGGCTGTTAAAACATCATGATGAATGATGGCAATATGTCCAGTGGTCTCTTCTTGGATGACATGAGGACTAGGGCAAGGACTCAGAGAAGGAGTCAAGCTTCGGAGGAGGCAGATATGTAGCCATGAGATACAGTAGGGGTTGGCAAACTGTGGCCCAAGGGTCAAATCCTGCTCACCAGTTGCTTTTATAAATTATGTTTTATTGGAACGTGGCCACGCCCATCCCTTTACTTATTGTCTGTGGTGCCATGCTACAGTGGGAGAGTTCAGTAGTTGCAACAGAGGCCATGTGGCCTGCAAAGCCAAAACTACTATCTGGCCCTTTACAGAAGAAAGCTTGCAGACTGCCTGCAAGATGGCTCTGCACCCATGTGAATGTAGTTCAGCTGCAAGGGACAGAATGTTTCCGTAACCTATCTATAATAATAAAAGCATAATATGTTACTTAGGCCAGACAGCCGAACGACATTCCAGATGTCATTCCGGACAAAGCTGCGGTGGTGGGGACCGAGGCAGAGGCGGTTAGGGGCGATCAGGCAGGCAGGCAGGTGAGCAGTTAGGAGCCAGCAGTCCTGGATTGTGAGAGGGATGTCTGACTGCTGGTTTAGGCCCAATCCCAGCTTAAACCGGCAGTCAGACATCCCCCAAGGAGTCCTGGATTGTGAGGGGTCCTGGATTGCAGGCCGGGCTGAGGGGACCCCCCCTGCACAGATTTCGTGCACGGGGCCTCTAGTTGATATATAATGAAACACCCCAAAACTTGGTGACTCAAAAATAGCAATAATTATTTATTTATCTCATGAGTCTGCAATTTGAGCAGAACTTGATGGGGAAGCTCATCCCTGCTTCATGTGACAGCTGGCACTACTCAGCTTGTAACTGGATGATTCACTTTTAAGATGGCTCACTCCAGTGGCTGGCAAGTTACTGTTGGCTGCCAGCTAGAGCTCAGCTAGGCTGGGGACCAGGGTTCTTGTTTCCTCTCCATGTAGGACTCCCTACAGGCTGCTCAGATTTCCTCATTGCCTCGGGCCTGTGTTGTAAGGGCAAGTGTCCCAAGAGACAGGAATGAGAAGATGGCCTGTTTCTTAAGTCCTGGACCTAGAAACTGCACAGACTTCCACCATATTCTATTGGTCAAGTGGTCACAGAGCCCAGATTCAAGAGGAGACATAGACTACAGCTCTCAATGGTGGTGATGTCAAAAAATTGGGGGGAGAGTATGTTTTAAAACTGCCGTATAGCATATCTACCTGATAGTGGCCTAAGCAACACAAACTTTTATTTAATCTCCCATGCCAAGAAATCTGGAGCTAGCTGTCCAATAATTTTATCAAACGATACTCTTATTTATTCTTTTGCTCTGCAATTGTTAGCATGTTTCTTTCAACCTTTAAATCTATCAGCTCATGGTCATAGGATGGTAACTGGAGCACCAGCCTTTATGTCCCCACATAGTGAGTAGTGTCCTAATCAGGAAAGAAGAGAGCGATCAGAAAGAAAACTTCCTGAAATGTTTTCCTTCATATCAAGAAGCACCCGGCAGACTTCTAGTTAGGTCTCTTATTTGGAACTAGGGCCCCAGTGCATAGATTCATGCACCTTGAAAAGAACTGTGGGCTGCGGTGGGCACAGGGGCGGGTCCTGGCCATCCTCTGTGCTCCTGCCCGGCCCCTCCCGCCATGGTCCCTGGTCCCCTGTCTGCCGGCAGCCCCACTCCCGCCACCCCACTGTGCTGACAGCTCCGGCCCTGCTTGCAATGGTGTGGAGCGATTAGGGCCAGCACCATCAGTGGGTGCGAGTGGCAGCTGCTGGCCCTGATCACCCCTCAGGAGCAGGGGGAGGAGGAGAAGCCTGAGGAACAATCAGGGCCGGCAGCCGCCACCCGCACCCGCTGACAGCGCCGAGCGATCGGGGCCTGCGCCAGGTACTGGCAGCAGTTGTGATTGGTGGCAGTGGGTGCGAGTGCTGGGCGGGACCACTGTGCAAGGGAGCAAAGAATTTTCAGTAACCACCAGAGGCTCTCCCCAATGACAGCACTGGTGCCCCACTTTGGTCTGGCGCCCCCACTCACCTGCTCCACCATCCCGCCCACCATGTTCCACACGCACCCCCTTGTGGTCAGCGAATGTCACAGTGACTGGTTGTTTGGTTGTGCTGCCGTTTGGTCTATTTGCATATTAGGGTTTTATATATTGAGATTGGGTCATGGGATCATTTCTTCCCTAATCATTGGCAAAAAGAATTGGATTCTTGACTGGATTGTCCTCTGAGGCTGGGGGAGACACCCACCTTTTTTGCTCAGTTGTTGTCTGCCAGCAAAACTAAGCTTCTGTTAGAAAGCAATAAGGGAGGCCCTGGCCAAGTAGCTCAGCTGGTTAGAACATCACCCTGATATGCCCAAGGTGGCAGGTTTGATCCCTGGTCAGGGCACATACAAGAAACATAAATAAATGGAACAACAAATGGATGTTTCTGTTCATAAAATCAATAAATTAAAATTTTAAAAAGGATAAAAAGAAAGCAATAAGGAAGCAGAGGCTGTTGAATAGTCAACCAATAGTGTCTGCCATTTTGGGTATTGTTCAAGTTTGCCTCTGTGTTAATGGAGGTCTTGGACCAGTGGGGCTGAGGCCAGGGCCTGGGAGATGTGGTAGAGCTGGAGTGTGGATACAGGGGCCTTTGCTGACATGGTGGACTTTCAGCTCTGGGACCAACTTCAGCTCTAGGTTGCAAGTGTATGTTCTCATGGTGAAGCCTCCTCATTAACACAGCTCTCCTGAGGGGTTTGAACCCCTCTCTTGGCTGGTTGAAGCATTCCATGAGGCTCTGAAAGCTGAGAAGTTTAGGACAGTGTTTCCTAAATTCTGGTCCACAGGTGGGTGCCAGAATCCCTGGAGATGCTTGTTACAAACACTGATTCCCAGACCTCATCCGCAGAGATTCTGACGCAGGAGGCCTGGGCTGAAGCAGCTAAGGGCAGAGACCACGTAGCCTTGGACTTCTTTAGCAAGTGCCCCCAAGTAATTCTGAGGCCCAATCAGGTTTGGGAACCACTGGTTTATGATTCTCGATGTGATTAAAGCCATCTGAAGATGATGAGAAACAGCTGCGGTAGTTTCCAGTTAGCTCGGCAAATCCCTGCAAAGGAACTGCTTGCTAATTCTGTGGTGTGTAGCCCCCAGATGCCTGCAGGGGCGAGGAGTCCTCTTAGGCCCTGACATGTCCTGGGGACCACTGTTGCCTGTCTCCCAAGAAGTGAGGACCCTCTGCCAGGTTTCCTGCATCCTCTTAAAGGGGTTACTGTGAGGTTACTCTAGCCCCACAGTGCTCACTGGGAACCTGAGTAGCCTGCCAGCTTGGCAGCTCCCTGGGGACCTGGGGTGTCGGTCTTGTATTGCTGTGGTAACACGTTGCCACAAATGCAGTGGCAAATTTATTCTCTTCCAGTTCTGAAGGTTAAAAGTCTGACATGGGTCTCGCTGGGCCAAAGCGAAGGTGTTGGCAGGGTTGAGTTCCCTTTTAGAGACCCAGGGAAGAATTCATTTCCTTGCCTTTTTCACCTCTTAGAGGCCACCCGCATGCCTTGGCTCCTGGCTCCTTTTCTCCAGCTTCAAAGCCAGCACTGGCAGGCTCCTGACCTCCTGTCCTGCCTCCCTCTTTATTTATAAGGACACTTGCGATTACATCGAGCCCACGAGCAATCCTGGCTGATCTCCCCATCGAAGGTCCCTCACGTAATCACAGCTGCAAAGTCTCTCTTGCCATATAAGGTAATATATTAACAGGTTTGGGGATTAGGACATGAACGTCTTTGGGGGCCGTGACTCTGCCTACCACATTTGCCAATACAGCACTGCTCTGAGTTGTAAAAGAAATGACTTGAAGTTTTATGGTTCAAGAGCCATTCCCTCAGCTGAATTGGCTTTCTCCCTTGGGAAAAGGGAGTTTTCCTGGAACAGTTCCAGGGAGGGTTCTCATTCCGGGCAACTCCTGTTTCCTGTGGTTGGCCCAAGGTGGGTTTGAGGCCTCAGGCGAACAGAAAATTCCTCAAAAAAAAGGTCATTTATTAGGTCTTTTTCTTTCTTAAACCTGGAGGTATCTCTTTGTTGTTGCTGCTTTTGAGTAATCAGAAAGGTTGAACACATTGTCCTCATGGTGTGTGGAATTTTCTTCTATTTAAAGTTCTGCCCTATTACAGGAAGCATACTGAAAACCTTCCTCTTTTCAATGTTGTCAATTCTGTTTCTTCTGTTAGCAACATCTACTGCCTTTGTCTTCCTTGGGGCTCCCCAAGGGGACCCAGCAACCCCCCAGAACCTAATCCTAGGGCGGAGGGTCATCTTGATATAGTCTAACGTAAAAGTTTTCTTAGAGCAGAGACAGTGTTGTCTGTCTTTGCTATCTTGAGATTTCTAGTAACTATGTGATCACGGCCTCCATCTCTGGTTGCCCAGGCATCTGTAGCATATTGTAAAGTCCCTGCTTCCTCATCTGTACATGTGGGCAATGATAACTATGGCAGCACAGCCGGTACCATGGCCATGCACCCACACCCTACCCTTCAATGTATGCAGGCATGACCTCTAACTGCTGGCACCTGCGCCTCTTGGGTGTCCCAGTTGCCCACAGTAGTAACTTGCTCACTGACAAACCCTTTCCTGGTAGTGGCTGCCTTCCCTCTCCTGTCTCACCTCCCTGCTCCCCTACTGTGCCTTCTAGAACCCCCTCCCAAATCAAAGACTTGTGGTCACATCCTTATCTGACAGTGTCCTTTGGGGGGACCCCAAATGCAAACAAATACTACTGAGTAGAGCATAATGAATAGAAGATGAAACAAGAAAGCAAGGAAGGTTTACATGACAACCCCTGGCAATAATGAGTGCTCAGTAACTGTTGAGTCAGCTGAGTGCCAAGAGCTCAGGCTTGTGGCAGGTGCCCTGTGCTGCCACTTACCATCCTAAAGACTCGGGGCCAGTTCCGGAATCTCTCTGGGCTTCTCCTTCTTCACGTGTCAGGTGGAGACAGTCAGAATGTCCTGTGGGCTAGGTGAGGGTTAAAGGATATAATATACACAGTGCTCTCAGCACATTATGAGACTTAATATGTATTAGCTATTTTTGTTGGGTTCCTTTTTCACCTGTGGGGCAAGTTGGTATCCAACCTCTTAGACCTAAAGGAGAAAAATCTTAATTCTGAAATCTTGTCAGGAAACAAACTTTATTATAAATGTGGAAATTCAAAAACTTCCCAAGTATTTTTCAAATAGAGAGAATGTCAGTGGTCAGCTTCATCTCCGATAAGCTTGATACTTCCAGAAAACCCCCCTTGAGCCATATGAATGACAGAAACATCAGGCTGGGCAGGAAATGGTCTGTTAGAACCAGGTGAGAGTCTAATGGACAGATGATCATTGGGGGAAAGGCAATCAGTAATATCAGACTTTGTGCTATCGACAACACCTTCACTTGTTTCCTTATTTCTCAGCCCCCTGTGTTAGCGAAAGGGGCTGAGAGACAACAGTGAGGACAGACTCTTAGCTGCTGATGTCTCCCCCGGGAACGGGATAGCACATGCAGGTTGACAGCTTCTCACTTAAATAGAACCCCACGACTCGGACCCTGTTGAAGCGGCAACATGACAGATTATTGAAGGGAAAAGGTGGGAACCAGGTTGGCCAGCGGACCCAAATCCAAACCAGATTGGCATGGCTTCTGTCCCACACGATGGAATCTTCCTCGGCACTTGGCCTTGTCTGCTTGGTCCATAGTGAAGAGAAACTTGTCAAGGTGACTTTGAATTTGGCTCAATGTGGTCGCTTAACATGGATAATCCAGACCCTACAGAAAAGCCAGCCTTAGAGAGCTCTGTTTGATATTTGTGCTGCGAAAATGCCATCACCCATTTCTTCATCGATTCAAAGGCAATTCGTTGAGCATCTATTATGTGGGCTAGAAGCTGGCCCTGAGACAAAGATTTGAATGCAAGTACTTTATTTGAGAGGTAATCACAGGAAACAGTAGGGAAGTGGGCAAATGAAGTCAGGAAGGGAAGGCAGGCTGGCATTCAATGAAGAGCATGTTATCAATCTATTTGGGCAACTTTGCAAGCCAATATTGAACACAAGCTCAACTTTCCATCCAGGGAGGTGTGAGAGTATGCCCACTCCCTAGCCTGCTCCAGAAGCCAGAGAAAACACTCGGGCAAAGATGCAGATGGTGCCTGTTGGAGCTGGAAAGATCTGCACTGAAGTGGTCAGGGCCAGGGGGCACAGGTGGCCACCAGCAGCATCCACTACACTGAATCTCAGACAGTGGAAGGTGACGGGAATGCAAAGGGAGAAGGCACAAGCCCTCCTCTCCACGAGGGCAGACTTTTCCAGAGGACACCAGTGCAGTGGAGGGTCTCAGTGCAGTATAAGTGCCTTGGCGGGAGCAAGCCCGGGATGCTACAGGGAAAAGGGCCTGATGGGTGGGAGTGCAGACGAGGGGCAGCGGCATGCTTCCTGAGAGAGGGAAGGCTGATGTGAGTCTTGTTGAGAAGGAAAGGCAAGGAAACAATTTCCAGGTGCGGGACTTGCATGTGCAAATGTATGAAGGTACAAGAGGGCATTTTGACGAATGTCCCTTATGTCTTGTTTTCCATGGCATGCATTCTCGTTTACTAAGAGAAGCCTTTCTTCAGCTCCACAGCACTGTCCGCTGTGCCCATTATTGGATGTCTAATGCACTCAACAAATTCTATTATTTTATGCTGGATGTATGGGGCGATCCATTAATATCTGACAGTTATTACCCAGAAACTAAATGAACCTTGGAGTGAATATTTTCCTTTCCTTAAAAAAAAAAAATGAGAAAAGGTGAAATGTCAGAAAAAAAGAAAAAATATTTGAAGCCATGAATCTTCGCAGATGCGTGGCATGCTTTTAAAAACACACAAAACGATGTGAATTTGAGATGGGGCTAGGATGCATTCCCGAGGCCAGCATGGATGTCTCCCAGACGCCTGCAAATGGCTTATCAAAGGCTCCAGCTGCGGGCTGCACTCATTTGTCAAAGGACTGACATCCGATGACGTCATAGCACCAGAAGCTCTCCTGGGCCTGGCTTAGAAAAGGTGTATTGGGTTAGCAGGATGGGGCCTTGCCCCAGCCCACCCACAGGATTCATTTTTATCACCACCTGCTTCTTTTCTATGTGTTGGGTGGCTCGATGGAATTGCTGCGGTTGATAGTGGCTGGGGGTGCGGGTAGGAAGAGAGGATGGGTTCTTCAACACCAGATTTAAAAATATGCTTTCAGAAGAGCATGCTGAAAGTCTGAACCGGCCTTGGGTAAAGTTGTGAAGCAGGCAAGATCTGAATTCCTCGGTCCATGCTCCCTCTCTCCTGCATTTCTTTGCTGGTTAAGGAGGTTCTACTGTCCAGGGAGCCAGTGTGAAAAGGTTGACCAGATATCTTTTTCTATGGGACTAGGGAACTGCTGTTACCCCAACCCAGATAGATTTTCATTTTAAAAGAGAACCGTGGGTGGGAGCAATGACTAACACAAAGGAATGCCTCAATAATGGAGGAAATTTAGGCACAGTGGGAGCTGGATTTGCTGGCTCCTTTCAAATCACACCAGATAGATGACTATCTTGTTTGCCAATTGTGCGGGAGAGTTGGCTGTCACAAATGGGACCAGATATTAACATAGGGTGTGCAAACGATGAGAAAAAAAAGGCACCTACTAAGAAGGGCTCCCGGTGGTTAACGGCTCAAATAACAAACTAACAAAACAAAACACCAAAAAACTAAAACAAAACCAACGAAAAACCCCACAGAGCCTAGCAACCATTTCTGCACTGGGGCCTGCTTGTGCTGTGGTTCTGCTGGCTGAGCCCGCCCTTATAAAGGACTTCCTGGAATCCTATTTCAACCAATAGGACTGGGGCTTTCCCCATCCAATCGGAACTGCGCAGCTTTGACCAATTAGAGCGGCTCTCTTCTGATCGATTAAGGAGGGGGTGCGGGGAGGGAACTTCTGTGTATATAAGTCAGCTCCCCTCTTCAGCTGAAGGTCGAAGGTTGTGTCTCCCTGGCTGGGGTTGGAACACCGAAGCTGCCTCCCAGAGCGGAGCAGACCAGCGCAGCCCACGTGAGCCATTTCACAGCCATGCTGTATTACTGTCCAGCTGTTGGCACTAAAGTTTCTTTCCTCACTGTGCCCCAAATTGGGGAAATTTGGGGATTCCTGTTGGCGTTTGAATTGATGCCAACAACCATTGGTTGACAGGTGTTTTAAGTCTGGATGGTCTTGGAGGGTGGGGCAGGGACGTCTGGGGTGCTGGTTATGTGGGTGTTTGCTTGGTGAAAAGTCATCAAACGTAAAAGCTAATTCCATGGAAAAGTTTACTTTAAAAAGTTAGGTTCTGAATCTTAGAAAAGAAGACTTGGCTCTGGGAGTGTCTACTGTTCCCCTTAACACTTCCAAATGCTCATATGTTATTGCCTAACAATCCTCATGCCAGTCCTCTCAGCTGGGTCCAATAATGACATCCCTCCTGCAGATGTATGGACAGCAAGTCACAGAGAGGTTTGACCACTTGTTCAAGAGCACACAGCCAGTTAGCAGAGGAAGGATTTGAACCCAGGTCTTCAGCTGGAAAGTCTGTGCTCTTTCAAATGGGTAATGAAGGGGGGTTCAGGCCACTCCCACCCCAACACCTTAAGGGCTGTAGGAAATCCTAGCTTGGTCAGGGATCTGAGCAGCTTCTGTGTCTGAAAAGAGGTTACCGTCAGGAAGGGAAGGCCTGGATAGGTGGCAGCTGGGGCTGGGGAGCCAAGATGGCAAGGTCCAGGTTGGAATGTTCCAGAGTGGTGCCAGAGTTCAGAACTTGAAGGGAAACATGGGTTTGGGCAGGGACCCAGAGTAGCTGTGCGCTCAGGGAATGGTGAGCTGGCTCAGGGCATGATGCAGGGTGGGCACAATTGGGGCATGCCAGTGTCCAGTGATGACTGGACTCAGTGTGGCAGTTTTGACTGGAAATTAAATGAGTTCTAGGAACCTTGAGTCTAAGAACCAAAGAGGTGGAGGGATGTTTCTGGCCTTCCTGGACCTGTAGCTGGGAAGCAAGGTAAGTGAACAAGGAAGGTGTATACTTACAAGGATGGCTACAACTGCAGCTGGCATTCCCACGTGGTCTTCTGTCCTGTGACCTACCACTCATCCATCAAGTCTGTGTCTACCCCTTTGAATCTGGTTAGAGCCTGGGATCTCGTTGACCAATAGATTATGCTGGACTGTATCTATAGCCATTCTTGGTGTAGCTCTTATGTGGCCTGGTGGCTTCTTTGTTGTTGTTTCTTTATTAAAAAACTAGAGGCCCGGTGCACAAAAATTTGTGCACTGGGAGGGAGAGGGGGGTCCCTCAGCCTGGCCTGTGCCCTCTCGCAGTCTGGGACCCCTCGGGAGATAACGACCTGCTGGCTTAGGCCTGCTCCCGGGTGGCAGAGGGCAGGCCCAATCCCTAGGTGCAGCCCCTGGTCGGGCTCAGAGCAGGGCCGATTGGGGAGTTGGGGTGCTGCCCCCTGTCATGCACAGAGCAGGGCAATCGGGAGGTTGTGATGCCACCCTCAGTCACGCTCAGGGTAGGGCCGATTGGGGGGTTGGGGCACCACCCCCTGTCACACTCAAGGCAGGGTCGATGGGGAGGTTGTGGCGCCACCCCGTGTCACGCACAGAGCAGGGCCAATCAGGGGGTTGGGGTGCTGCCCCCTGTCACGCACAGAGCAGGGCCGATCAGGGAGTTGGGGTGCCACCACTCTCACATTCAGGGCAGGGCCGATGGGGAGGTTATGGCTCTACCCCGTCACACACAGAGCAGGGCCTGTGGGGGGCGAGGGGGGTTGGGGCGCCGCACCCTGTCACACACAGAGCCGCAGGGCGATCAGGGGGTTTGGGCGCTGCCCCCTGTCACACTGATCCCGGTGCCGGGAGGCATATTACCCTTTTACTATATAGGATAGAGGCCTGGTGCACGGGTGGGGGCCGGCTGGTTTTCCCTGAAGGGTGTCCTGGATCAGGGTGGGGGTCCCCACTGGGGTGCCTGGCCAGCCTGGGTGAGGGGCTGAGGGCTGTTTTCAGGCTGGGGGTGACTGAAGCTCCCAACTGCTCCTTTTTTTCTTTTTATTTTTTTTATTCTGGGCCAGCTTTAGCTCTGAGGCTTGGCTCCAGCTCTTAGGCCTCCGCTGCTGAAAGTAGGTTTCTGGCCTTTGCTTACAATGTTGCAATCCTGCTGGCTGAAGCCCAGTGGACTAAAGCAGGTTTCTGGGGTTTTGTTTAGCTTCTATATTTGTTACATAGTTGCTTAGAGTTGCAGCTCAGAGGCCTGCAGCGGCAGGCAGGGAATGTTGGAGTCCTCCGTCACTGAAGCAAGCAAGCCTCATGTTAGTTTCAAGCTGCCTGGCTGCCGGCCGCCATCTTGGCTGGCAGTTAATTTGCATATCGCCCTGATTAGCCAATGGGAAGGGTAGCGGTCATACGCTAATTACCATGTTTCTCTTTTATTAGATAGGATATATTTGTATTGATCTCAGAGAGGAAGGGAGAGGGAGAAAGAGATGGAAACCTCAATGATGAGAATCATGGATCAGCTGCCTCCTGCATGTCCCCCACTGGGGATGGTGCCCACAACCCAGGCGTGTGCCCTGACCAGGAATCAAACCGTGACCTCCTGGCTCAGGTTGATGCTCAACCACTGAGCCACACCGGTGGGGCCTAAAAGGGAAAAGCTTGCTGTGGGCGGGCTGCTCCTAGGAGGCCACTGGCAGGGAGTTCAGCAGGAATGGAGGTAAGGGTGGGCTTCTGCGTGTGGAGTCTTTGGAAGACAATGTCCTTTCTTCCCCTGGAGGGTGGCAGTAGCCTTAAGCCAGGTGACTCTGGAGGCCATTGGGTTGTTTGTGGTTTCCAAAGGCTGTGCTAGGGCCAGGGTGGGGTTTCCCAGACCCCGCCCCCCCCCCAAGTTCCCCAGGACGGGGCCCTTCCTTCCACAAAGTCTCAGGGTTCAGCGCTGAGAAGCCCCATTTGAAAGGGCAGCCATGAAGTTACCATGAAGCCTCAGTGACTTCAAGAGCCCGCAATGGCAGCCACTGGTGGAGGGGGATGCGGTGGGGCTCAGGGGAGCTGAGTGCAAGTTGAGTGGGATCTGATTCCTGACTCTTGGGGGCTGGAGCACAGGCAGGGGCCTATCCTGGGTCAGGGCCCTTGGCTCAGGAGGTGGCAGCAAGGAGGGCTTCCCAGAGAGGGAGGGCTGGCTAGAGAAAGGCTTCTTCGAAGTCTCCTATTCGCGTCCCCCGCCCCCGACCCTCCCCCCCCCCCAGCACCCCCAAGCTCTCCTGGTCTCTGGCACTCCCTGCACACTTAGGCTTGTAACTGGGGTGGGAGGTGGGGTGTGTGTGGGGGCGTTTCTCCAGCCAACATAGTCTCTGCCCCTCCCCCAGCGAGGAGCCACAGCGCACCATGGCACAGACCCTGCAATCGCGAGCGCGGCGGCTTCAGTAGAATTAATTGAGAAGCCAGGGTGGGTTTTATCACCGTGTCTGCGGGAGCAGGTTGCGCTGCTGCCTGCGGGCTTCCCGAGGAGAGCAATCTGGCATCGGACCCCGGGGGCGCGCCCTCCCTGCAGTGCCCCTGCCCCAGGGCCGCTGGGGTCCCCCGCAGCGCAGTGAAGCCCCTAGGGAGCCCCCTCCCCCGCCCCCTCGCCCGCGCGTTCAGTCCCTGGCACTTCTCCGGGGACCCGGGGGCGGCGCGGGGGAGGCCCGGGGGCGGCCCGGGGGCAGCCGGAGGCCTTGGCACGGCCGCAGGGTAATTGGGGCGAGGGCGCCGGGGACCGCCGCGGGGTGCCCCTCGGGGCTCCGGTCCCCGCCACCGCCCGGGAGGGGACAGCCGGGGCCGGAGGGCCTTGCAGGGGAGCGCGGGGCCACGGAAGCCCCACCTCGGGCTGCACACCCCGTCCCGCCGCGCCCGCCCCGCGGCTCCGCCCGCTCATTAGCGGAGGCCGGGCTGGCCCACCGCCGCCTCCGGCCGCCAATTACCCGCCCTGCCGGCTCCCAGCGCCGCGGGGCGAGACAAAGGCGCGGGCGGCAGGCGGGCGGGGGAGGGGCGGGGAGGGGGGGAGGACGGGAGGGGGAGGGAGCCCGGGGCGCCCGCGCCTGCAGAGCCGCTGCGGCGGCGGCGGCAGTGAGATAAGGGCGCCGGGACGCGCCGCGATCCAGATGGAAATGAGCCCCGGGCTCGGGGGAGGCGGATGCTGCGGCCTCATCGCCGGGTCGGACGCCTCTCCTCTCCTTCGGCTCAGCGTTTTTAACGCGACAACATCACACACACACACACACACACACACACACACACACCCCTCCGGTGGGGGCATCGGATCCCCCGTTTCCCCCTCGGGCGCCAGCCACTCGCCAGGCACCACCGTGCGTTTGCGGAGGGCGGGAGTGAGCGGGCCCCGTGCCTCGTGTCTCCCTCTCCCCGGCTCCCCGAACCTGCTGTGCGGTTGTGCTTAGCGCGGTGCAGCGTCCATGCTCTCCCTTCAACAGCAGGGGAACCCCCCGCCCAAGCCCAGAGGGTCCCCAGCCTTTTCCAGGTAAAGCCGAGTGGGGAACCTGGCTCTGCGGTCTGTTAGACGGAGCGCCAGCGCCGTGCTAGCCAAGCTCCCAGCCATCTCAGCTGATGAGCAGGCGATTTGCTTTTTAAAAATATTTGGAAACATGAAGCACGGGGAGATTAAATGATTTATTCACAACTCCGCAGATTAGTGGCAGCATCTAGGGCGTAGTTCATGCCCTTCCAACATTTAAAATATCTTGACTTTTTCAGAAAAAAAAAGCCATCAGAATCCTGCGCTCTGATATTTTCAGACTCTAAAGCCCACTTGCAGATCCCTTCCCCACCCCACAGTCTCTCTCTGTGAGGACCTCCTGACCAGCCACACAGGTTTTGCAGACGTTTAGTTTCTTTAGTTGGCATTCTGAAAACCAAAGGTAAAATGTTTTTCATTATCCACATCTGTGATTATTAAGCAGAATGAGTTTGGAACTTCAGAATTGCTGGCCTAGGAGGACCCAGGCTTTGGGGGCTGAGAGTGTGAGGTGTCCACCCTGTCCTTGGTCTCCCCCCTGGCTCTGAGGGGCTTAAAGAGGTCACTTCTTCAAACCAGCCCATGAACAGTGCAGGGACAGACAGGGTAGGGGTCAGGGAGACTGGGGCCTTGAGGCAGGCCTGCGTGATGAGATATAGGCTGCCTCAAATGAAGACAAATGCCCCACAATAAAGTGCCATTCCCAAGGGCCCTCCTTGCTGTCTGCTGTCAGCCTGCGGCTTCGGGCTACTGAGGTCAAGGTCTTTCTCCCAGCTGCGCACCCCCTACCCCCCAGCCACTTAGCTTTTCGCAGAGAATAGACAGTAGGGACCTTGGCCTCCTGCTCACAGCGCTGGCCTGGAGACCAGGCACTGGGCCAGACACAGACAGAGATTGAATCTGGGTGACTCAGTGCAAACCACTGCCCTCCCTTCTGGGTGGGGGCGAGTGGGGAGGGGGGAGACATCTCTGTGCACCAGCCCCACAGGCCGCCATGTGTCTGCAGTGGTGGTGGCGGAGAGTCTCTGCTCAGAGGGACCCTCTTCCTGGGGGCCTGGGAGAACCTGCCTTACAGAACAGTCACTTGTCCCTGTGGCTTCTCACCAGGAGGCCTTGTCCTGGGTGGCACTCAGCTGCCCGATTCAGCAACGCCTTGCCAGTTGTTAAAATACCAAGATCTCTCTGTCCTTTGTGATAAACAGCCCCGACCCCCAAATGCCTGGCCCTCAGAATACTCTCAGCCCAGCAATGCAAAGGTTAATGGCAGGTGGGGTCGGGGAGCTTTAGGACCCTGCTCCATCCAGCCGGCTTCCTTTCTGATTGGTCAGTGGGGATGACAGGCTGCCCCCCAGAGCCTTTTACCAAAAGTATTAGGCAGCCAGGTGGTGACATATTGGTGAGCTTGAGAGATTTCACCTTCAAACATTCCCTCTGTGGAGGCTCCAGATATCTCTGCCATCATTTCCTTATTTTGTATTCAGCTTGGGCCTCCCCTGTGGTCCTGTTTTCCAATGTTCTTGACATCTCTGTCTTTGCACATCTTGTGCCTTGGGCATGGGCATCCAGGGAGGAGCGCGAGCCAAGATGCCGGTGATGGCATAACTACCTGCTCTCAGCAGCCTGCCCGGCTGGAAGATAGTCGCGGCTGCCTGTCTGTCTGAGAGGGCCTTTGGGGGCTCTCAAAGGGGCAGAGTGGGCCTCGCTGCTCCTCAGCACCCTGGCCCAGGTGCTTTGGGAAATCTGCTGCATCCCTTTGGGTTTGGCCACAGCCAGCTGGCTCCTGTCACCTTCCCACACACACATACTCCAGAAGGAAAGCCGAGAGCTTTAGCTCATTACTACTTAAGGTTTCCTGAACTGCACAGGTCAGGCCTAAAATGCAATCTTCTTAGAAGCCAGCTAAGGACACTCCTAGGGTTGTTAGTGGAGATGGGCCTTCTGATGGGTTAGGGGCTCAGCTCCTAGAGGCTGCCCTGGGTTCTTCCTGGGTTAGAACTCCAGAATCCGCACTTCCAAGCTGTGTGCCCTTGAGCCATTTGCTGAATTTCTCAAAGCCTCAGTTTCTTCATCTGTATAATGAGAATAATAAAAGTACCAACCTCAAAAGGTTGCTGTGAGGATTAGATGGTGAGGATTAAGTAAGATAATGCATATATATTTAACAAGGTAATTCTTTAGTATCAAACCTTCCCTTCTTTCTTCCCTCCCTTCCTCCTTTTTCTAAATTCTCACTGCTCTTATGAACTCAATGCAATAAACTTGGCTGTGGGAGAAATCGTAGGTAGCTTGAGTTAAATCGGGCAGGAGAGAGAGAGTGGATGGATGGCTACTGCAGAAACCATGCCAGGTCTCTCACCTGAGGGGATGCAATATAGGGAACTGGTTACACAGGTGATGGGAGAGCTGGGAAGCCACACAGGCAAGACAATCCCGAGATTCACAAAGCAGGAATCTGCTACTACCCTTTGCGCTGCGAGGCTAAAGGGAGAAAATGGTGTTATTGGGACCCAGAAGCGAGGTCTGTGTGACGTGTAGGGCCATGAAGGGAATGGCCCTGGGGCCACAAAAGTGCCACCGATGCGGCTGGGGAGGCCACAGGAAGCAGTGCAAGAGGGGAAGAAACACCCCGGCTGCTCCCCTCTTCCTGCCTCTTGTTGGCCAAACCTCCCGGAAACCTAAGGGCAAAAGTCCTGCAATTGTGACACCCTGCGGTACAGAGCAGGACAGGAGAGTGGGCATGGGGCAAACTGGCATTGGGCCAGTGCAAGGCCCAGGCCTTCTACAGCTCAGCCACGGCAAAACAGGTGACAGAGGTCTTTTCAAACCTCACCAAGCTGAGTTCAGCTCCAGCGAACCCAGGTTACAGGGTTCTCGTGTTTACCCGGGACTCCCCACGAGTGGCTTCCAGCCTGTAGGAGTGCTGGATTCCCGTCTCCTCTCCCCTGTAAATGCAGCTGTGGCCCAGGTCATGGTCTGCAGTGGCTCATTAATTGCCCCTCAAGCCTCAATCTTCTGCTTCTTGGGGACCCGGGGAAAGTAAGTGGGAAGCAAGGAGGGGGGAGAAAGACTTAAGAACTCTTTCTGAGGACCCACCTTGAAACATTCCAGGTGAGAGGAGCTGAGTTCTAAACATGCCACCAAGATGGGGCCCTGTGTGGCTCTTCTGTACTGAGACCCATGTATCTCAGGAAAATAAGTAGAATTCTCCTTCTCTGGGGTTTATGGGGAAATTCTAGATGGAAAACAGGCCTGTCTCAGGTCAGGCCTGACTTATTTGAAACCCTACTTATCACAAAGGTCCTTGGAAAGTTGGGTTAATTTGAAAATTGGGTTAATTGGTTTGGAGCTCCAAACAAAACAATGGCTCTTTCCATGTCTTAAATACATGCATTTTCTTTAGTAAGCATCTGTTTTGATGCTGTAGGCTTCCTGGCTATTGCTTGATGGGAAGGCCCCGGAGTTCCTGGAGGAATGTCCGGAGCGACTTGTGGCATTTCAGTGTCATGCTTGTCTTGGGAACGTGGCAGATATCTGTCTCAAGCAATCTTCTCCTTCTAGGCCGAGGTAGGAACACAGCAGGGCAGAGAGAGCAGTTGTGAGTGGGTTGATCGATTCTCTGATTCTTTGTCTTGATAGTCATTGATGTTCGCACCTTGCTCAGGCCTCAAGCACGATCGGCATTAATTGTCAGGAGGGACAAGAGACATGTCAGGCAAAGAGCAAGTGATCAAATTTTAGGACCACCCTGGTGTATTCCAGGCTCCAATTCTCAGGACTTTAGCTCCTGGGATCTCAAGAGGAAGAGGAAGAGAGACAGCAAGGTCTCCCCAAGTCTTTATTTGTGGGTTAAAGGAACCCTTCAGGAAAGAGAAGTTTGCCAAGCAAATGAGTACATAAACAACTTTCCAGGGGGCCTATTTAAAATGCTCCAGGGGAATAAATTGTTTTAAAGCATTAAAAAAAACACACCACCATTTACATACAATTAATATGTTGATTGCACAGCAATCTTATTAATTCATTATAGCAAGGATTTCTACATAACAAAACAGCCTTTCCATACTTAGCATAGTTTGTGATATAGCACAAAGCAGGAAATTATATATATGCAATCAATCAATATATATGTATATATGTATACGTATATATAATCACTATATGGAATTACACACATGCACACATGTACATGTCTAAATATGTAAAATTTAGACTCTTTCATAATTCAAATCCCACACTCTGTCTCACACACACACCCTCAGCCACACAGGGTGGACCTGTTTTGTTATCACGGTGAAGGGCCTGAGTGAAGCATTTGATAATCAGGGTTTACAGTGTGAGAAATGTAGATGTTATGGTGTAAGAGAAACCCAACTCTCACTGAGCAGGAGAGAGGAATATACCAGAGGGTAGGAGAAGGGTGGCAGATAGTGGGGAGCTAGAGTGAGCAGTGGATGCTGACATGCCTGAGAAACTTCCATTGGGCATCACCAGGAAGTGTGATCTTGACCTGGAGGCTGTTAGAGAATGATGGGAGATTGTTGTGCGTCATTGCTTCGTAACACACTACCCCAGAACTTGTTAGCTGGAAACAAAAATGATTTTTCTATTTTTCATGATTCCGCACATTGACTAGGGCTCAGTGGGGTGGATCTTCTGCCGCTGTTGTTTGGGGTGGCTGATGTGGCTGAAGTCAGGTGGTGGGTGGGCCTGGAATGTCTGAGATGGCTTTGTCTATATATCTGGCTCTTTGGGGGGGGTAGCCAGAGGGCTGGAGCCTCTCCCTCTCCACATGTCTTTCCACATGGCTGACTTGGGCTTATTTGCATGGTAGCTGGATCCCAAAAGTGAGTGTTCCAAGAGAACTGCATCACTCTGGCTAAGACCCCACTGGCCAAAGCAAGTCACATGGCCAAGCACAGAGACATAGTGGGAGGGAACAAGAGCAGGGGATGAATCCTCAGAGGCGCAGTTCACTGAGAGCCCCACGTCCGGGTCTATCACAAGAGGACTACTGTTGTTTTCCTCTTACAGGTTCTGATTCTGTATCTCCCATCTTCTCATTCCTTCCTCCCTCCCGTTCCATCTCCTTGTCACCGGCAGCTGGAGGCGTACGGAGGACAGCACAGTGGTCAGTGGTGATGGTGGGCTGTGGCCAGTCCCACCCCAGAATCTTGGACAAGCTGTCCTTCCTTCTTAACTCATCACGCCGCCCCTGGAATATGAAGGGTTATACAGTATACAGACTGAGCAGGCAAGATGTATTTCTTTTAAGATTCCAAGTCAGATGTTTTAATATTTCACTGCGCCACTGCAGAAAGCCCTTCATTATGGGATGGAAATGCTTGGAAAATGGCCTTCTAATTAATGTGAGATGAGAGAGTGCCCCTCAGAGCAAGGGAGACTTGGCAGCTGTGAGGGTGATGTCGGCATGCCAACACTTCCTGGGCAGGGTGCTGGGATGGGGCCCCATCCCAGGATATATTTGCCTCATGGAGCCCATTCAGCATAAATCCTGCCACAGGGCCAGGCTGGAGACAGAAAATTGAGAACCTTCCACAGCTCGCTGAGTTACCGCTTCCCAGAAATTGCTGAAGCCATTGATCTCGATCTCTTTCAATCGTTAAATGATTTTGGCATTCAGGCACATGGCGGGGGTGTGCTTGGTGACCTGCAGGAAGTGAGAGCGGGCTTAACAGCGGATGCTCGGCACAGGCTCAGTCACATGGGGGATTAGAGTGACCTTTACACCGGCGCGCAAGGCTGCTGCTAAACAGGCACAAAATGGCTAACTCGGCTCGCCCTCCCCTCTCCTCTGGATTCTCCACAGAGCAGTGCCTTCGGGAGGGACCCTAAAAGCAGCTGGATTCCTACCAGGAGAGCCCTCGGGGACAGCCGCTGGGCTGTGTAACTCTATTTCGCCTGGGTGTTTCCCTCATTGAATGAAGCAATTGGCAGTGGGAGTTAGGGACCTTGCTTCCAGCTTGGAACATTAGGTGGGAATAACAACATTACCTAATATTTATTGAGCACGTACTGGGTGCCAGCACGAAGCCATTTCTTTCTTTCTTTTTTTTTTGTATTTGAACCTGACAACAAACCTATGAAGGAGGTATTACTATTATTCCCCCTTTACAGAGCAGAGATGATAAGTAACACCTCCCACAGATAACTATTTCACTTTTTTAATTGAGTTTTTATTGTTTTCAGAGAGAGAGGAAGGGAGAGGGAGAGAGAGATAGAAGCATCCATGATGAGAGAGAATCATGGATCAGCTGCCCACTGCACGCCCCACACTGGGGGTCGAGCCTGCAACCTGGGCATGTGCCATGACTGGGAATCGAACTGTGACCTCCTGGTTCATGGGTCGATGTGCAACCACTGAGCCACACTGGCCGAGCCCACAGGTAACTATTTTAAAAAGATTTGCTGCCCACCTGGCTGGATGGCTTAGTTCAGTGCATCTTTGTTTTGAGAACTCTTTTGAATAGTTACCTGCACTAAAGGCATGTGATTGTGTGGAAGGCAGTGGAGTAGAGTGGAAGCGTGTGGCTGATGGTGTCCCCTCAGACCTGAGTTCAAATCTCAACTTTGCTGTGTGGTTTGGGGCAACTTAATTAGCCCTCTGGATGACCTTCTGGACGAAGCCAGGGCTGTGAGGGCCGAGGTGGCTGCCGCGGCGGGTGGGGGCCGAGGCAGAGGCAGCCATGGCCGTGGGGGTTGGTACTTTAGCACTTGGTTTGACTTGACCAGTGTGCCTAGACATCAATTCTGAGTGTCAAGGTTGCTTTCTGTTGTGTGTGAGGCCCCAGGGGACAGAGTGGTGATGTGGAGAGAGCTGTCATTGTAACTGCTGCGTCGTTGGGGAAGCAAATTCCAGCCCCTGTTAGTGGAGCAAAATTCAACACCCAGGCCCATCTGCCTAGAGAATGAGTCCAGTTCTCCCAGACCCCTCCCCCTGGCCTGTGCAAGCTGCTAGTCCAGCGTGCTCCCATGTTGTTGCGCAGCGAGGAGTCTCTTTCCTGCTAGGGAACTGGTAACCTGCCCCAGAAGCTGGCTGCCCCCTGAGGTGCCTCTGGGAGCAGCTGGGCATGGGCAGTTCCAGGACATCTCCGTGTGTAATGCCCAGGGCGCTGGAGCATGCTGTGCGGGCGGGAGCTCGTGCCCAGCACTGGTGGCTGGCCTGCCACTAGCAGTGCAGAGTCTTGCCCAGACCACAGGGCAACATGTGTCGGTGATGGGCTCCTCCCAGGGCATCCTCAGGACACTGCTGGTCAGAGATCCCGGAGTGGCAGGTCTTCACATTTTCTCCCAGAGACACTCGGTTGGGAGCTCGATTGCTCCCAGACAGAGTCCTTATCTCCGGGAGAAAAGTCCCAAGGAAGGTTCTGATTGGCCAAGCCAGTGAATGACTGCCTGGTCTTGCAGTATACTGATTGGCCAGCCAGGACTGCATCACAGTCTCCTGGCAGGAGGGAAGGGTGGCAGCCTCATATCCTTCAATGGAACTGGTAGCCCACCAGAAAGAAAGGTTTGGTCTCTAGAAGATGGGGGTGCTGGGCCGACGAAAGCCACAACCGGTTCCCCGTTGATCTTTAGAAACTATTGCCGTCACAGTGTTACTAAGGCAGCTCCAGGAGCCTCTTCCGAAAGCAAACTTGCCTTTCAGACGGGCTCCCATCCCCCCTTCCCCCACCCCCTCCTGCCCCCACTGTGCCCAGCTGCATCCATTTAGCTGGGCCATTTGGACCAGGAACAAGGGCCCTCCTTTCACTGGCGGCGGCATTCAGGAGCGCCTCGTGCTCAGCCAAAGGACTGCGCCTTGTCCAGATGTCCGCAGGGCCTGGTTTCATGTGTCTGACAAGGCGGCCTTTCTGGGCAGGAGGATCTGAAGGAGGGAGGCGTCTGCAGCCTGGGCACGGGGTGATAAATGCCCCTCTGGAATGCAGAAATGAATTCTCAAAAGGAAAAGAAAAGGCTTTCATCATTATTGCAAAGACCCCAAACAAGGGGGGTTTCTCATTCCAAACTGCTGGGGACACAGGGAGGGGCGGCTGGGGCTGGGGACACAGACACTTGACTGTGAAGCCTCTGGGGACAGCCCAAGGGAGCAACAACCTCTTTTCCTCTTGAGCGGCCCCCAGGCCCTGGGTTCCAGCATGAGCGCTGCTTCTGGCCTGCGGCCTGCGCGCACTTGCTGTCTGTTAACCTTCCTGGGAGAATGGGGCTGTGTGTGCCTCGATTCCCGCCCAACCCCCACCCAGAGCTGTCCCGCACAAACGGCTTTGTATAGCCAGGGACAAAACAGCCGTTCATTCTCCATCCGTGCTGGGGACAAAAAGCTGAGGGTAGCCTGCTTTGCTCTGGTTTAGGAAAGATGGGGCTGCCGAGGCCCGAGAAGGCTGAGAGCTCAGGGGCAAGGCAGGGCTGGCTAAAGGACACAGGTGGGTTATGACCACGTGAAGGAACTGTGCGCCCCAGATCCATGCACGGGCTTGGCAATCAGACAGACCTGCCTTCTTACTGTACTAGTAAGTCTCAGCTTCTCCAGCTGTAGAATGGAGGTAACAAAGCATCTGGAGGATTATTGGGAGGATCAAGTGACCCTGAGAAGGCAAAAAGGCTAATTCCAATGTAACCCTGATGTTTGGGGGGCTAGCAATCTGAACCTGTGCAGTAACCTAATGCACATTCTCTATGGCCTATAATTAAGTCACTGCCCCTTTCTCCACAATCTGGTCTTGCAAGACCTGTTACCTAAATGCTCCCATTTTATAGAGGCCACAATCCATGAGCAACACACAACCCCTGGAGGGGTTATCAGCACTGGCGCCAGGCCCTTAGATATGATCTCAAGACCCCCATCCCAACCCTCGGGGTCTTTTGCAAAGCCCACGAGAGGTCTGGAAGTCCCATCCATATTTGGGGGACAAAGAAACCAAAGTGGATAAAAGAAGGGCTTCCACCATATTGGTTTGCTCAGACGCTGGAGGCAACTCCTCTGAGACCGCTGGCGTAATAAAGTTGTGTAACTCCAATCTCTGAGCGTCGCTTGGGTTTCTTTGGTCTCTAAAACAACAACCCAACAGAGTGCTGAGCATAGAGCCCAGTGTATAGGAGGTGCTCAATAAGCATTGAGAATTAATAAATAGCAGCTATGTCCCTGATGGGGAATAGAACCCGCAACCTTTTGGTGTGCGGGACAACACTCCAACTGAGCCACCTGACCAGGACAGGGCTGATCTTGATAACTACCCCCTTCTCTGGGTCACTCAAATGGTTCTGTTCCCCTGATCAAGTCCAGCTGATACAACCAGTGAGGCAACTGTACACAGAAAATATTTGCAAGCCTAGCGTCCCTAACCACAAAGGGACCACATCCTTGCATTTAAGGAACTTAAAGTCTTACTGAGGGGAAAAGACAGAGCTTCATGAGTTGCTCAGAGACCCATGCATGGTGTTAGGCACTGCAGCGCTATGGGGGACAGTCCCCAGGTGGGCGACTCTTTCCCCAGATCCTATGGGCCACTCAGAAGAGGACACGCAGGTGGATAAAGGTTGCTGCTTGAAGCGGGAGAGATTTGAGCTGGGTTTTGCCTCTAGCTGCCTTAGGAGAATTGGTTTCTCTAGACTTCCAGGCGGGGTTGTTCCTAAGACAAGAAAAGGCCAGGGATGGGAAAGCAAGAAGGACAGAATTCCTACCCTCCTGTGGCCCAGGAACCTCCAGCCCACAGCCTCGGCCAGGGCTGGGCTGTGAACCAGGCAGTCAACAGACATCGCTGGTCGTGGCCTCCCCTCGCAGAGGGGTGTCACGGCTGCTTTTACAGCGCCAGTGTTCATGCTGCCTGCCTCTCAAATAGATGCACGTTCAGCTACAGCTAATTTGGAAATTGTTTTTCCAAAAGCATTTAGAATTGTTTTTGCCTAATGCATCAGATTGAAGGCCTGGGGCTAATTAATACTGAGGCATGAGGAAGAAATGAGAAAAGTCGGTTAAAACACCTCGTGGAAATGAACTGGAATAACCTTCTCTTTGGTGCCATCCAGATGCGATGACAAGATTGGAGCTGGCACTGCAGATGCCTCTCCTGCCGGTGGGGAAGGCACTGGGAGACACGAGGTGGCGTGTGTGTGTGTACACCTGCAGTATGTGTGCATTGTTGCACGTGTGTGCTGTGTTTGCTGTGTGGGTTGTACGTGCCATGTTTGTATGCATTATGTAGGTCACATGTGTTGTCTGTATGGTATGTGTGTTGTGTTTATGTGTTGTATACATTCCATGTTTGCATTGTGTGCGATGTGTGTTATATGTATCTGTTGTGCTGTGTGTGTGTGTGTGTGTGTGTGTGTGTGTGTGTGCCTGAGAGATTTTGTTAATATCACTTCCCCGAAGCCCAAGGGACTTGAAAGGGGCTTCAAATATAAGACTTGTTGTTTTTGGCTTAGCAGTTAGCATCTTTGGCTTGAAACCAATGGTTCCCCCCCCCCGCCACTTCAGCCTGAAATGGAGAGGGGTGAGGTGAGGGCTGGTGAGGGCTGAAGCTTTCTCCAAAGGTCTCTTTTAGCTGCAATTGTCCGCGTTGGGAGGTTAAGGTTTAGGGCCCAACAGAGAGGTGGGAAGTGGGTTAGAAGCGACGGCACAGGGCTAAGCAGTGAAGGAAGAGAATGGGCCGTGGTCCTGGCACCCAAGTCCCAGGCTTGAACCTGCCACTCACTAAGCGAAGGGTGAGGGCCTCCTTCCCTGTGAAAGTCCCGTGTGCAGAACAGTAGGCTGAGCTGCAGGCAGGAGGAAGCAGGAGACAGACATGGAGACCCAGCTTTGGCATTGAACAGCAGTGTGACCTTGGCAATGTTCCTGTCCTCTCTCAGCTTGGGTTTGCCTTGGCTTGGGTTACCCCAGAAGAGATCCGGAACCAAAGATTCAAGTGCATGTGGTTTATTTAGAAGGTCATCTGAGGAAACGCTGGTAGGGAAGTGGGGAAGTGAGGCCAGGAAGAGAAGGAAATGAATAAAGGGGAAATTGTCAGGTTAGTCACTACTGTGGGCAGTGGGAACTCAGTCCTGCAGGGACCTTTGGGATAGAGCAATGACGGCGAACCTTTTGAGCTCGGCTTGTCCGCATTTTGAAAAACCCTAACTTAACTCTGGTGCCGTGTCACATATAGAAATGTTTTGATCTTTGCAACCATAGTAAATAAAGACGTATATTTTTGATATTTATTTTATATATTTAAACGCCATTTAACCAAGAAAAATCAACCAAAAAAATGAGTTTGCGCGTCACCTCTGACACACGTGTTATAGGTCCGCCATCACTGGGATAGAACATGCCCCAGTGACATGCCAGTCGTTGGTGGAAGGCTGCTCCTGAGCTGGCGCCGGCAGGGGCAGGACAGGTGTCAGAAGCCAGAGGAAGCCCCCAGGCGCAGATGAGGTCCTGGCAGCGGCAGCACAGGCCAGAATGTACTGGAATAGAAAGGCCAAGGAACAGGAGGGGGCGGCACTGGCTACCGCTACGCTGTCCTTTTTGCAAAATATGGAACTTGAACCACAGCATATTTCAAGTTCTTTCCATTGTAACACTCGGGGACCTGGGAAAGAACACATTTTATTCCTTTATTTTTTATTGATTGAGTAAAATATGTGAACATCCACTATGTGCCGGATGCTGGTCTTGATGCTGGGGCTATGGAGTAGGGCAGGCAGACAGTGGGGGCCAGCTCAAGGCCAGGGGACATGAGAAGCCAGGGGAGGGTCATGGCACATAGGATTGTAGCTGGAGGAGCAGAGGGAGAGGCAGGGGCCCTTGAAGGAGGAGCAGGGATTTGGGCAGTAGGAACAGGCTTGCAGCTCAAGCGCCTGGCAACATTGGAGAGCTAAAGATAGTTCGGGGTGGCTGGAATGCCGGAAGCAAGCCAGGAAGTGTCAGGAGACCAGGCTGCACACATACACAGAACATGTGGGGGGCCTTGGGGCCAATGTCAGGGCCATCTCAGCCCCTGGAGGTTCTGGGGAGCTCTCAGCAGTGTTTGCACTGGGAACTGACGGACAGGGCCAGGTCTGCCTTTCAGAAGCATCCCCGTGCAATTGACAGCTTCCCACCTCAGCTGCCCAGCCTCCCTGGCGCTCTGACTGAGGCCTTCCAGGAATTGATCCCGCCCAGAGCCATTGTCAACCAACAAAGGCCACTGAAAACCTGGCCCACCCCCAACTCCCCCAATTTTTGGCTGGGAAATTCTGAGGAGTGTTCTTCAGGCTTCTTCAGCAGGCCCCCAGATGGAGGGAGCCCCAATTGTCTACATTCTTTACTACCTTTCCCCTCTTCCCTGTCTCACCTCCCTACCTCCTCACCTGGACTGCCCCACGGCCTTGTCTCAGGGTCTGCTTTGGGAGGAACACAGCTTGTACCGGGCAGCCAGAACTTGGGGTACTGGAGGACTGCAGAAGGATAAGGTTTTGGGGGGGCGGGAGGTGGTGAGTCAGGCAGGGCCATGTTCCGGCTGACAGTGGGTCTGTGGAGGCCTCCGGTCGGCAGTTGTCAGAACCTGGAGTGAGATCTGGGCTGTCCTCTTCCTTGTTCCATTATGACCAAGAGCAGGACCTGGTTTCCCGACAACATTCTCAGCAGGCAGCGGCGTGTGCCCGCTGACTTCACTGAGGTTCCAGGCTATGCTGGTGGGTGGAGAGTGACATGAGAGCCATGCCAACAACTGGACTTGTAAGAACCAACCTCTTCCTCCATCACCCCATTGTAGATTCCAATCCAGCTGCCTTCTCCCCCCCGCGAGCCTTCTCCTCTCCTCTAGTCTCTTCCTTCCACACTCGGACTTCCTGTTCATTCCTTATGCACAGCATTTTATTTACCTCATTTAGAAGGAGAGTCGCATGGGTTGCTTGGCAACTACAAAGTGCTGTCACATGCGCCATCTCACTTGATCTTTCCTTCAACTAGGCCAGGCAGGGGAGGGAGGAAAAAGGATAACGGATTGTCTCAGGTGGGGCTGTCCAGGAGAAGAACTTGACATGAGGATTTGGGTGATTTATTAAGGACAGGTTCCCAGGGGAGACCAAGGCCAGGTAGGCAAGGCAGGACAGGGACGAACAGGAGGAAGCCATGCAAGGTGGTTCTCCAGCTAAATCTTAGCTCAGCCTGATCCCCCAGAGGGCTCTGTAGTGTGAGTTTATCCCAACCCAGATGCAAAGGAATGGGTGTTTATCCCCCAGTACCAGTTGGTCCTTGACTAAGTGTCTCTCTAGGGAACAGAAACTCCCAGGCACCCCCAGCCACACTGGGAACCCCTTCTCTAGGACTTGGATGTCCTCAGTTTCCAGTCTACAGGAAGGGGGAAAGAGAACACAGGAAGGGCAAGCGTGCATACTTCTGAAATGCCTAAGTCTGGGAGTGATCAACATCATTTCCTTTCTCATTCAGTAGCTGAGCGAACTAGTCACATAGTCAGTCCCGAATACAAGGGTCGTTGAGAAAGGTAGTCTGGCTGCACAACTGTGTATCACTGACAACTCTATGCCATGCAAGAGGGGTGGGAACACAAATTTTGGTGGAACACCTAGCTGTCTCTGTAGTACTTCCCAAGTTAGGACTATTTTAAATTGATTGAGTCTCATGGTTCAAAAGACTCAGATACTGTCAAGGCTTAAGGACAGAGCAATCCAGTTGTCCTAGGTCTCTCCAGGGCACAGCTGTTTCCATGGGACATGGTCTGACTATGAGTTGCCAGGCCCAGCTCAAACCTATGGGGTCCTGCACTTCCACTCCCAGTTTTGAAGGAATGTTTTCCTTTACTTCAGAGGACAGTCCACCGCATTTCAGGACACAATCTCCAAACCAATGGCCAGACCAGATGGCCAGTCAGACCTTAAAGGTGCATCAGTGTTGGCGCCCACCCCCACCCACCCAGTTCACCAGGGCCACTAGGTCTCCCACCTTCCTGCTGTCATGTTAGGTGACCATAATGTCATTCCCACAGTCTGGGACACATGCTTTCACTCACTCTGCCTCCAATTCTTCTTAAGACCCTCCTAAACCTGGCTGAGCTTTGGGGGCCTGTACACCTCTGTCTAGATCCACTACATTCCAAACACACTGTGTTGATAAGACACAACCTTTGAGATAATGGATCTTCACTGAGCCTCCCTTTTCAACTCCTGCCCCAGCCTGGCTCCTTGTTGCTAAATGGCATCCATTACTCAGCTGGGTGGTCTCTGTGGAGAGCACAACCTGGAGATGACCAGTCGTCATGGAAAGGCTGCTAACTTCCTGTGTCTGAGAGAGATGACCCCCCACGGAATGAAAGAAAGCTGTCTTCAGTTCCCATATGGGAAAAATATTAAAAAAACAACATAAAATAACCATGCCAGGAGAACAACAAGGGCCACTTCCAACATGAATCCAGAATGTAAAAGGCTTAAATTCAGGCATAGAATTTATGGCACAGAATGTCAGATAATGGCAAGGCAGTCTCTCATTATTTCATTAAGACACGGTTACTTGCCAGCTGATTTGGCTCAGTGGATAGAGTGTTTCTCTTACATTGATATTTCTCTCTCTTTCCCTCTCTCTTCCACTCTCTCTAAAAATCAATGGAAAAATATCCTCGGGTGAAGATTAACAACAACAACAACAACAACAACAACAAAAGACACAGTTAATTCAACATCTATGTACGCTGAATCATAAGGCTCCCTGGAAAGCTACGATTGATAGGTTTATAGGGCCGCAGAAACAAAGTGGAAGGGAACTTATGACCAATGACAATTTGGCTTGCTTTCAGATTACCAACTGATCATTCCAGAAGGTTAGTTACAACTTTGTAGTTTGGACAGTGAAAATGACTCCAGTTAGAGCTTTGCTCCTGACATCAGAAAGCCTGGCTTTTGATCTCACTGGTTGGGTGAACTTGGGCAGGTCAGCTTTCACTTTCCCTTAGACTTCTCATCTCCTGGGTTTCTATGGTCCCTTTCAGCCCTGACATCTGGATCAGGTATATTCTAACTAGAAACTTACAAATGATCTCACCTTTCCTACTTACATCATCCCAGCTAAGAACATGCAGATAAAGCCATGGTTAATTTTATGGCTGAAACAAAGCACATTTATTGGGTATGGAGGTTTAGTTAAGGCAATTAAAGTTAAGATGACTGCTCCATAAATGACCAGAGGCATATAAAAAGGGGACTTTTGTTAAGAAAAAGAAATAGTTGGTGGCTAGTAAGATAAAGGAACTCATAAATGAAGGAACATTCTCTTAGCCACTATAGATGATGCCAAGGGGCATACTTATATAGTTAAAATAGAAGACCTCAAAGGTGAATTAAATAATAATTCAAGAATCCACTTGGTGCTGGATGCTTGATAAACATTATCTCCAATTTTAACCTCATCCCTGCAAACTAGGTATTATTACCCCCATTTCACAGATGGCAAAAACTGAGACTCAGATAAAGCTATATTCCCAAGGACAGCCAGCTGGAAAGTAATAGAGTCATGTCTTGCTTATTACAGAGCTCATATATGTATTTTTCTCATACTTTACGCTGCCTTTCTCAATAATGACTTAATAGTATACCAAACTATAAAAGGAAAAGTATTTTTTAGGTAAAGAGCAACAGAAGAGGTGCTAATACAGAGTCCTGCTTATGAAAGAACAATTCCAGCCAGCAGGCCAAATATTATGGCAGGAGTTTTAACCCACTCTATAGTGAAACTTAGGGCAGTGGTAAGCCTTTATGATCGCAATATTAAAAAATATGTGCAAAAATGTAAACCAGTATATTTATCTGTCAGAGATACTTAAGGAAAGAATATCAATATCACGGCCAGGAATCTCAGCAAATGGTGGATTTAATATTTGCTTATATAAATAAATTTCAGCCTCTAGTTCTGGCAATACTATGATCAAGATAACCTGAAAACCCATTTCCCACAGTTATCTAGAAAGAAACAAATATTTATTTGAATGAAGAGATGTGCACATGGGAAATTGACAGGAGCTGTGAGTAAAAGGGCCCTGAACGCTAGGGCAGCAGGCTTGTGAATGATGTGACTGCCTTAGGGTGGGACTGAGTGGAGAGAGACGTTGTCTCGGTACTTAGGACCTTGCACAATTTAATGCTTGCTTTTGGAGTGGGGGCTAATGTCTTGGGTCCTGTGAGGCAAGAGTTGGACGTGAGCTACATCTGTAAAGTTGGGACATCCAGTGTGAAGGCAGATTAGAAGGAAATTTGCCCACTGCCAGAGGGGCTTGTCTGTCTTGTTCTGGGCTCTGAGTGGAAAAGAGTGTCTCCGGAGAAATTTTGACCTATATCTCATGAGGGTTGGGAATTACATATATATATATATTGTGTGGTCCAGGAAGCCCCAAGCTAAGAAATTATTATAAAAATGATAGTAAAACCTCTGGCGAGTTGGGCAGGAAAAAAAAAAAAACTACAAAAGGGCACCCCATTAATCAGGTCTCACAGAATTCCCATAGATAAGGTTATGCTTAAGATGAACTCACTATTCAAAAATACAAAACAACAGAAGAAACCATCCTTCATGGGCAAGACACAGCAGCATTAGACACTCAAGAACTTTGGATAACATGACAATCTGTTAGAGACTGTGATAGTTACCTATGTATAAGCTTGACTGGGCTAAGAGATCCCCATATAGCTGGTAAAACATTATTTCTGGGTGGGTCTGTGAGGGTGTTTCTGGAAGAGATTAGACTAAGTAAAGGAGATCACCCTCACCAATGTGAGTGGGTGTCATCCAATCCATTGAGGGTCCAAATAGAACAGGAAGGCAGAGAAAGGGAAAAGTAGCCCTCTGTTTGAGCTGGGACATCTATCTTCTCTTGCCCTCAGACATCCTCCCTTCTGGTTCTTGGGCCTTCAGACTCTGACTGGGATTTACACCACTGGCCTGCCCCATTCTCACGCTTTCGGACTTGGACTGAATTACACCATTGAATTTCCTGGTTCTCCAGCTTGCAGATGGCTGATTATGGGACTTCTTGGTACCATAATCATTCAAACAAATTCGGATCATAAACCTCATGCATACCTCTACATATCCAATTGGTTCTGTTTCTCTGGAGAACCCTAATACAGAGACCATAAAATTAGCATGTTTATAATTATTAAAAAAACATAATAAATATCACAAAATAAGATGACATACACAAATATATAATATCACACATCAAAATAAATGGACAAGATATTTCAGTTATGAGATCTACGGAAAGTGAGAATGATTTTATAATGTAGTAAGTATATTGCTCTACAAAAACCTAAGACACTCCTTTCTACCAGAGCAAAATGCTATTGACACCAATATAGTGGTTGGAGTGAGTAGGTCAAAACTAGAAGGATGTAAGAAAATGCTATAGTAATTCTGTTTTTCCAGAGGAAATGAATCCATTCCAGTTATTACACTCACATAAAAATCATTCTAAAACTTAGGAACTTAAAATAACCACAATCATTTTATTATCTCTCATGATTTCTGTGGGTGAGGAATTCTGAAGGATTGACTGAGTGGTTCTGCCATGGAATCTCTCATGTGGTTACAGGTAGCTTGTAGCTTGAGCTGGATCAGCAGGGGGCTGGAGCAACTGGGGGCTGGTTGGGCTTGTTTCTCTCATCATGTGGTCTCCAGGCCTCTCCATGAGGTCTCTCAATGTGGCCATTTGGGCTTATAGCATGACAGCCTTGAGGTGGTTGGACTATTTAAGCAGTGGTTCAGGGCTCCAGTGCAAGTTATCTGACAAACAAGGTGGAAGTAGCATCGCCTTTTCTGACCTACGCTTGAAAGTCACCCAGTGTCACTTCTGCTGTATTCAAGTTACACTCAAATCACAAGTCCATCCAATTTCAATGGGAGGGGGCAGAGACTGCCCCCCACCACTCCCTCTCAATAGGAGGGGTGTCAAGGTTGCCCTTGTTCTGAGTTTCTTCTCAGGAGAAACAAAATGGTGCCTGACCAGCAGGGAGAGGCTTTGCTCCCCTGACCCCTGAGCAATACTTCCACCCCGAAAGGGGCCGCAGAGTGGCTGATGGGTGCAGCAGGGGTGGCTGTAGTGGCAGTGTTTTCCTTCACCCTGAGCTGGACCCTCCCACTTGAGAGTGAGGTCATTGGATTTGTGAATTGCCCCAGTCAGAGGAGGAAATTCTGCCATCAGCGACTAAAGGCATCACCAGAGCTTCACCAACAGAAATTTGAAGCCACCAAGATAATGCATGTCAACCGTTGTCTTCAAATATTTTTCCACGTTGGGCAAAACTTTAGACCAAAAATATGTCCCCCACACTTTTATGAACACACACACACACACACACACACACACACACACACACACACCTGCATTATTGAGGTATACTTGACATACAAAAAGCTGTAGGTACTTAATGTATACAAAGTGTTGTGTTTACAGATAAGCATACACACATGAAACCACCCCCACCATCAGTGTTATAAACATATCCATCACCTTGGAAATTTTTCTCCCACCAATTTTGTTTCCCCCTCTTTTGTGGTAAGAGCACTTAACATTAGACCTACTCCCTCAGCACAGTTTTAAACACACAACACAGTATTGCTAACCATATGCCCTATGCTGCACCTCTTTTCTCTAATTACAAAGATCCTCTCCATCCCTACTCCCCAGACCTGCCTGGGAGAGATATTTTCAGAGCCAGGAATGAGCAGTCCTTTTTCTTTCACCCAAATTTTTATTTTGAAAAAATTTCACAGGTATATGCTCATTTTACAAATTTCAAATAGTGGTCCTCCCACCCTTATTTTTTAAAAAAATCTTTTTAAACAAAAGCTGAGGCAGACAAACAGAACTTTAGACATCTATAGATGTTCTCTGTATTTATTCCTGGATAGTGGCCTTTCAGACATAATTCTTAACTCTCACCCACATATTTAACAAATAAATGAGTCTTTTGATTGGCATTTGGAGTATTGGAACCTGAACCCAGGCTTTATTTTTAAAGCCAGTTCCCATTTGTATTCACAGGCAAGCTTTGCTCTCTGGCTCCATCCTGCCTTTTGACATTTAGGTGTTACCCAAGGTAATAAGTGGCCCAGATTTTAGTCTCTGAAGTGGAGATGGGATACCTCCAACCTGCTTCCACCTCATCCTGGGTTACTACTCAAGGGTTTTTGCAAGTATAACTCTGTATTTAATGGTATGTAGTAGTTAATTTGGTCTCACATTTGGAAATGCCTGTAAAAATGGTCTGTTTTTACAGAAGCTTCTTGCGAGAGTTCTTGTTAGAATGCACTTAGGCTAATGCATCCATTCCCACAGCTGCTGTTGACTTCCTGTGACTAAGGCATCTGCACTGAGGCCCCCAACCTCTATCTGAGACCATCCTTTTGAATGATCCCCACGTTCCACGTGGTTCAAGGTTCCGGCTCTGGAGAAGGGGCCGCATGCAAATGACAAAGATGAGACAAGAAATATAATTTGGAAATTGGGGGGCCAGGTGGGAGCCCATCCCAAGGGGAAGGACTCCATTTGGGCTCAGGCCCTGCCATCCTTTTATTCTGTTTGGGATACACCTATGGCCCTTAGGCAGGCAAGTTCCAGTAACAGGCAGACTATCTTATTAGTGAGGATTTACATGACTATCTGGTGGGGAAGTTGCTTCCACTACCATTGTCTCCACTAAACAGTGGGTGCACAGCTCTGACCTTTGCCAGGGCTCAAGGGTCACCAGCATTCCGGACTCCTTGTCCACACCTCTCTGCTAGAGAGGACAATAGGGAGCTTCCCACACTTCCTGGTGGGTGTGGGCGACATTTTTAGGGCCATTTCTGTGTAATTCTCTCCCCTTCCAATTTTTATTTTGAAAAATTTCAAACCTTCAGAAAAATAGAAAGAATAGTGCAATGAACACCTATATATCCTACATCTTAATTCATTAATTATTATTTTGCCATATTAGCTCTTCTTCTCCTGCCCCTCCTTTCCCCCCATCATTTGAAACGTATCTAGAGGCATCATAACACTTAAACGCTAAATATTTCAACCCATCCTATATAATAAAAGGCTAATATGCAAATAGACTGAACGGCAGAACAACCGGTCACTATGACATGTGCTGACCACCAGTGGGTGTGCGTGGAACAAAGCGGGTATTGCCTGCAGCAGGATGGTGAAGCAGGTGAGCAGGGGTGCCAGACCAAGGCAGGGCGCCAGTTGCTGTCATCAGGGAGAGCCTCTGATGGTTACTGAAAATTCTTTGCTCCCATGTACCGTGGTCCTGTCCAGTGCTCATACCTGCTGCTGCCACTGGTCCCGCTTGCACCCCCTGCTGGCACTGAAGCTGCCGCTTGCACTCACTGCCGGTGCTGGCTCCAATCGCTCCATGCCTTCAGCAGGTACGAGCGGGGCTGGCGCTGTCAGTGCGTGGGAACAGCAGTGGTGGCAGGAGCAGGGCTGCTGGCAGACAAGGTCCAGGGCTGTGGCGGGAGGGGCCGGGCGGGGGCGCAGAGGATGGGCCAAGATCCCCCCCCACCCTCGTGCCTACCACAGCCTCTCAGCCCACAGCTTCTTTCTTTCAAGGTGCACAAATTTGTGCACTGGGCCCCTAGTATTTAATAAGAACAAGGGCATTAATATAACCATGATGTCATTTTTGCATCCAAGGAATTTATACTGATACAAAAATATTATCTATATATATATATAGAAGCCTAAGCGGCCATTATAACCAGTCAACCAAATGATGGGTTGACCGGTTGCTATGATGCGCACTGACCACCATGGGGCAGACGCTCAATGCAGGAGCTGCCCCTGGTGGTCAGTGTGCTCCCACAGCCAACCTCCCATGGCCAGCCAACCTCCCGTGGTTCCTCCCCCGAGCCAGCCAGCCCTGATTGGCCCCGAATTCGTGCACTGGGCCTCTAGTCTAATATATAGTTCATATTTCAATTTCGTTAGTAGTCCCTCTACTGTACTTTGTACTATGATTTTTCCCCTGATCCAGAATCCAATCTAAAATCAATATTGCATTTAGTTGTCATGTCTCTTTAGCTTCCTTTAATCTGTTTCTCCAAGGAGGCTGATTCCTTGTGATGGGAAATGGTATTTGGAAACCAAGCGTAAGGTGGGCTCATTCTGAGCGACTCCTTTCAAGCTGGGATATGAATTGGTTGTTGAGGAGACAACGGCAACCTACACTTAATTAGAATTGGGTCATAGCTTTCTGGTCCATCTTCTACCAACTCAGGAGGGCATCCTGGGAGTCCCCAGTAAGGGGTGTGGAGTCAGTCAGACATGGATCTGACTTCCCCCACCCCAAACATGATCTCCAGAAACTTATGTAGAGTCACTAAGCCTGTTTTCTCATCATTAGCATGAAAAACCACTGTACTATTTTCACTGTTGGGGTAAAGATTCAACAAGGTAACAAGGCAAAGTTCTCTGTGTGTTCATTTATTCAACATGGATTTCCTGAGCATGTCTTCCACTGTGTTACATGCTGGAGATATAATAGTGAACCAAACTGGTGCATGATTCGGTTGTTACAAACTTTATCATTTTGTGGGGGAGATCCATACCATGGTTATCTGGTTCAGCTTATAATCCCCCAGATGACAAGGCAGACCCTGTAACTTATTCATTTTGGTGTCCTCAAGGCTGAGTACAGTGCTTGGCACACAGTCGGAGTTTAACACACGCTGGATGGACTCATTTGGAACTGACTTTAGGACTGGCCAACTCCAGGGATTTCTTGGAAACTCTTACTTTATTTGGCAGGGGAAATCTGAAATGGATTTCTTTTGACAAGTAGCAGAGCTTATGGCTATTGAAAGCTATCCACCAGAGATTTTCAAAGAAACCAGACATAAACTCCCACAGTCTGCTCATCAATCCACTGGCAAATATTTTCTGAAGGCCTACTATGCTCAACACTGTTGAATTAGAAATGTAAGACTCAGTTCCAATCCTCAAAAGCTTAGTCTAACTGGGAGACAAGAAAAGTAAGCATATATAGTGCCCAATGGAAAAGAGGACTCTGTAGGAGAGGTAAGAGTGGAGACACGGTGATCAATTTGTGACTAGATTAAATTAAGCCTTGGGGATATTGATAGGTCTTAGATAGGCGGAGAAAGAGAAGAATAGCTAGTATAGGTCATGGGGACCACTTGAGCAAAGGTATTGAGCTAGAACTCTAATTAGGCCATTTGGGTTGGCATAAACCAATATTGGGTTATGCTTCTCTCTATGTTCAGAAAAGGGACCCAATCACTAGGATGAACCACAAGCAGCAAACTCTAGAACACTAAATCCTGGGCTATCATTAAATTATCTATTTAGAGGAAGAACAGAGGAAGATGCTCTGGATGGCAATTTTTACTAGACAAGGGGACCATCAAAGGCGAAGAGGCATGTGCAAGCTGAACAGCTCAGATGAAGTCGGTGGTGAGCACCGAAGCCTGTGGTTTTACCTGTGTGGCCTCTGAGACTCACCCTCCTCCTTTGTTAAGTGTGAGAGGCTGTTGGGTGCTTGAAGTGACATAATACATGGGCAGCGCGTGACTTAGGGAAGACTGAATAACTATTGGGCAGAATCATTCCCCCCAAACTTTATGAAGGCCCCAGTCCATGTCATTAGAGATGCCCGAGTTGAGGGACCTTCGGAGGTCTCACCTACACCCCTCATTTCCATAGGAGCCACGGAGCTCAGCATCATCCCCTGAGCCAGCCAGGGCTAGACCCTGGGCTCCATCGCCGGGCCCCTCCCTGCCACGAGCAGATGGCAAGGAGAGCAGACAAAGCGAGGCAGGAGAAGCAGTAACTTGCTCTTGAAAGGGCTGGCAGCCCCCCTCTCCCCTTGCAGCCTCACCCGGGGCTGAGAGCGAGTGCTGGGAAGAGGATTAAATCAATGCCAATTCACATCTCTCCAGAAGCTGGCTCCCTGATCTGAACTAATAAGCAAATCATTAGTGAATTAGGGCTGGGGAGGGCTTGACGCAGCGCTCTGCTCCTTAGCTCCAGCTGTAAGACAAGTGGAGAAGCCCCAACCCCCTTCCTTAGCAACCTCAAAATGCTCACGCCTAGGAGGCTTTCTGTGTTAGAGCAGCAATCAAGCTCTTCCCGCCTCCCCCAGCCAAACCCCAGAACACGGGCGGACCACGGAGAGCAGCCGTCACTTTTCTCCTCCTCTGGATGCTGGTTACCAGACTCAAAACCTCCCGTCTCCCACCAGGCTGGCCCTGTGTTTTCTGCCATATCTGGGTCTAGAGGCCTTTGGCGCCCAGCAGGGCAAGATCTGCCCTCCGACTCCCCCCGCCCCGCCCTGGGCACAAACTTGGGCCCCCTTGCTTACTTCCCCGAGAAAGCCCATTATCTCTCATTTACATCTAAACTAGCTTTTCATACTATTTTAAAGGCCTCTCCGCCCCTCCTGTAATCTCCCTGCGAATGAATTAAAAGTTGATTCTTGAAACGCACAAATCTTGGGGGCAGTTTCTTTTTCCTTCTTATTTAAATCATACGCTGTTTTGGACTAACCCTTTTATTTCCTCCCAATTATGATTTCTGGTGTGTTTTCCAGAGCTTTACAACATGGCATCTGATTATACACAAAGCTTCAGAATAAAGCCCTGTTTTTCCCTTCATTAACGACACAAAGGACGGCTGTGTGATCCACGCAGCACTTTGTGATTGAATGCAGCTTTAGTCTGAATCGCACCCGGCTTGGCCAAAGCAGATTTGGGAGTGAATCAACGCATTTTCTTGCTGCCAGGAGCTCCCTTGCAGATTCCAGCAAATTCTTTCACCGCACGGAATTAGCATTTGATTAAGCTCTGCAGACACGTTCAAACTTTTACCGCTGAGCGCGGGCATGGCTGCAGTAATCTCCCAAGATGGGGAGGCACCCGGAGCAGCCGCAGCTACTCCCTCCCACCCCTACCCCCGCCGGGCAAACTGCAAAATACTGTGGGAGTGCTGGGCGCTGGGTGGCATAGGGGAGAGGAGGGGGTGCCAGGAAATGGGAGGGCTCCAGAGAGGGCAGGAGAGGGGACTGATGGGATGGAATATCAGAGGCAGACTTGGGCCAGAACCACCCTTTCTGACAGTTTCTCCCAGCCAGTGGGTTCACCAGGAAGGTACCTGGGTTTTATGACTCCCTGACGCAGGGTAATATAACCTTCAACCTGAACCGGCTGGCGGGGGCCTGAGGGGAGGGGGGGGTGTCGTTCTTTTCCGGTGCTCCTGCTGGCCCTGGGGTCCAGCCCGCGGGGTTAGGTGCCCCTCCCAACCACCTCCACCCAGACAAGCTCATGATTCACTTCCAGGAAGGAGAGCGGCGAGTTATGCCTCCCAACAGCCTGGGTTTAAAATCTCGTCCGTTTCCATTATGCAAATGCGAGCAGCGGAAGTTTATCAAACTGGGGCTTTGTACCTAGAAAGCGGGCGTGCCAGCACGGGGTGGGGGTGGGGGGCTATAAAGGCTTTATTGCCACAACTTTGGGGTGATTGCTTCCCTCCCAAATGCCAGGAGCACGATTGAATTATGCAGGTCTTCCCAAACAGGTGGCAATAAAAACTTTACAGCTTCCCACACCATCACATATTTTGTTTATGCCTCTTAGGTGTCTTATTTTGTTAGAGTTTTTTTTTTTTTTTTTTTGGACCCTTCCGTTACCATGGAGACGAGAGTAGGTGGAGGTGGTTCCCGGATATCTGGTGCGGCAAATACAAGGTAAGCCAGCCAGTGACCGGGCGCTCTGATTTATTCTCCAAGGAAATTACTCAGGCTGCGTGAGGAGGGAAGCCAGTCACCGCTGCATGTCACAGCCCTTCCAGAATCCCACGCCATCCTTGTAGGGAAGGGACATGTGCATTTTGTCCATTTCACAGATGCTGAAACAGAGGCATGAAAGGTATCTTTTCAGCAGCCAGATAGCAAGTCTGTCCCATAGGAAGGAAAAGAGCGGAAGGAGTGTGTATCCCCTGGGGGCCTGCCGGCGGGTAAGAGAGTTAGGAAGGGTCTGAGAGACTCCCCCTAAAGCCAGCAGCCACCACAGGAAGAAAGGGCCCTGCAGAGAATGAGGAAGTGGACCCAAGAGGCTATTGGAAATGAGGAGGAAGACCTGGGCTCCACAAACTCTCTTGTGAACTTGACTGAAGTCCCACACTGCCCTGAGCCTCGGAACACCAAATGTAATGCCTGTCCTAGCTCCTTCCCTCGGGATGTCTCACAGTGAGAGTGTGATAAGCATCAACGTGTGTAGAATTCTACATTCGCTAAGAGCTGTCCTGAGTTCCTGTTCCAGACCCATGGCCTAGAGATCTCCTCTTCAAGGATGTGTGACCCCCTGGGAGGCCCTGACCCACCATCCCAGAGTCGGGCCGTTACTCAAGGAGTGGCTGGCAGAACCTACTGGTTCAGGGGAACTCTGTTACCCGGTAGTGGCAAGATAAGTACAAAAACTGAGTATAAGCATCTAGAAACAGCAATACGACAGAGTAATTTTGCACTGGTTGAATCCAAATACTAAAACTTTGGACTTCTTAAATTTCATTCTCCCCTCCCCCCCCCCCCCCAGTAATTTATTTTTATTGTATTTCACCAAAGATGTGTCTATGACACATTGGGAAAACAAAACAATAAGAAACAATTGGTCGCTCACCACAGATACTTCGAGAAACTCTGCGGGGAGAAGGGAGGAGGGTGCACATAGGTGCTTTCTCAGTAAATTAAATGATGAATTACAAACAGAGAGCCCTGCTCTGCGCAGGCATCCATCGGGCTGTTGGCCTCCCCGCTCTCTCAGCCTTGTGGGCCACTCCCGCCTCCTGGAGGGGGCCCCCTGGGAACCCGCTCCCTATCCATCTTCCCACGGTTTGCAAGTGCAAAAACGGAACCCTTTCTCAGCACCCCCTTTCTTTTTGGCCTAAGTGAACCTGAGCGCATGGCAGAAGCTGTGGAACAGGCAAATGAGATTTCATGATGTAGTTCATTAGGCTGTGCCTCCCCGGGCCCTCCCATCCTCAGAGACGCTGCTGCGGCCTTCTCCATGGGGACACACTCTTTGCACTATACCCCTTAGTGCTATCCACGCCCCCCCCCCCCCCAAGTGCCTCACCCTGTGCTGCCTTATTTACACTCCTGGTGCAGCCCTCCCATTCTCTGGGCTGAAAAACAGCCTGGGGATAATTCGGCTGGGGGTGGGGTGGGGTGGAGGGTCTTAAAACTTCGGCCAGATCATTTCTCTGAGCCTCTCTCTTCTCTGTGCCGCGCATATAACAGGATCCATGTAAGTAATGCGAGTGACGTGGTTAGGAGGACTTCCTGAGACCATATAAGAGCTCCAAACATATTAGTTGTTGATATCTGAGTATCATGGTTTGCTACTTTTTGATCTGGGGGGCTTGGGAAATTCTACCCAGAGCGCTCATTCTCTCGTCTGGAAGATGGATATTACGAAGGTCTTCATGGGCTTGTCACGAGCATAAATGGAATCGCGCTTGGGGTCGGGGGAGCACCCATGTGAAAGTTCCCTGGACTTGTCCGCCTCCCACTCAAGAGGGTGATGGCTTCGGGCCTTTTCTGTCCTGTCTTTTCAGATCTGCGCCCCTCCTGTGTGCGCCCTGCTCCCACCCCGGCCCAGGCTGCGTTCTTGTGGGGCAGGATGGGAAGGATGTGGGTGACTGTATGTGTGTGGGCCCTCTATCCCCCAGTGACCTGAGCTGGGGCATAGTCAGGCGTTTTAGTGAACGCAGTGCAGGTCCAGAGACACCAACTACCAGTTTCTACTTAAGAACACACATCTGGCCGAAACCGGTTTGGCTCAGTGGATAGAGCGTCGGCCTGCAGACTGAAGGGTCCCAGGTTCGATTCTGGTCGAGGGCATGTACCTGGGTTGTGGGCACATCCCCAGTAGGAGGTGTGCAGAAGGCAGCTGATCGATGTTTCTCTCTCATCGATGTTTCTGACTCTCTATCTCTTTCCCTTCCTCTCTGTAAAAAAATCAATAAAATATATTTTAAAAAAACAAAAACAAACAACAAAAAAAGAACACACATCTGAGTCAGCTTTTGTTTTCTTCTATGTTTTTGTGTTTTTTTAAAAAAATATATTTTATTGATTTTTTACAGAGAGGAAGGGAGAGAGATAGAGAAGTAGAAACATCGATGAGAAAGAAACATCGACCAGCTGCCTCCTGCCCTTAACCAAGGTACAAGCCCTTGACCAGAATTGAACCTGGAACCCTTCAGTCCGCAGGCCGACGCTCTATCCACTGAGCCAAACCAGTTAGGGCTTCCTCTATGTTTTTAAAAACTTGACCTCACTGCCAAGATTGTCTAGAGCAGTGGTTCTCAACCTTCCTAATGCCGCGACCCTTTAATACAGTTCCTCATGTTGTGGTGACCCCCAATTTCATGGTTACAAATTGAACATAATTAAAGCACAGTGATTAATCACAAAAACAATATGTAATTATATATGTGTTTTCCGATGGTCTTAGGCGACCCCTGTGAAAGGGTCGTTCGACCCCCAAAGGGGTCGTAACCCACAGGTTGAGAACAGCTGGTCTAGAGTGAGTTTAAAGTACATGGACAGTCACTGTTACTTTGTTATTAATTTTATAAAATATGCCCCTCCCCCATCTTTTTCTCTGGCAGGTCATTCCCCACAATCTTTAACCTGAGCCAGCCTGCCTAGGTGACTCAAACATTTTAAAATAATGAAATAAATATGATCCTGAGGAAGAGGAGTAATAAATCAAGCCATTATATTAATTATTGTCATGATTGGATTTCTGTAGAGCTGAAAGGCAATATAGATGACACATATTTTAAAACCTATTTAATGTCAAACTTAGTGCTTTAAAATCTGCTCTGCATCTTATTTGACCTGTTCCTCTCCAGAGTTGTCCACACCGCTGATAATTGTAGCAAACCTCATTGAGAACTGTCCGCTAGAGGTTACCAGCTGGAATGTGCTAGAGGCTGGTGGTGAGTGGCCACTGCTCAGGCCTCACCCCCGGGTTCCGACGTGCATTGCTCGGTTCTGGGTATTCCAGGTGTTTGGGCTGCCAAACAAATTACCTTCCAGTGTAGTGGCCTGAAACAGCCATTTGTTGCCCTCGCAGATTCCATTCCGCGGGCCAGGAGTTGGGACAGAGCACAGTGGAAGCGATTTCTCTGTTTCATGGCCTCGGGAGACTCAGAAGCTGGGGCCTGGAATCATCCAGAAGCCTGCGCACTCACACGTCTGGTGGTTGATGCTGACTGTTGGCCGAGGCATTAGCTGACTGTGGTCTCTCTGTGTAGCTGGGGTCTCCTCCCAGCGTGGTGACTGGATTCCAAAGACGAGTGTCCTGAGAGAAAGCGAGGCGGAAGCTGTATCCTTCCTGTGACCTCGCCTGGGAAGACACATGGCATCATTTCTGCTGGGCACTTTGGTGAGACCAGTCCTGGGACATAGACTCCACCTTTAATGGGAAGTGCAAGGGGCCAGAAGCACACAGGGAACCATAATATGGACATTTTTTGAAAATATAATCAGTCACACTGGGCTTGTCCTTGGTGAAGCCCCGTCTACCCCCTTGGTTGACAGCTGTTGGCCGTGGTCTTCTGGCTGAAAGGAACCGGGACTTGAGCTGTCACCCTGATAACATTGTCCAGTGGTAGAAATATGGATTTTGATAACACAGCCGCACTTAGGGGAACAATCAGAATGACTGACTGTTTGTAAGCTCAGTTTGGATGAAGGCATTTGCCTGCTGTCGCCGTCCCTTCGGGTTGCTATCATAAATACCAGAGGCTGGGTGGCTTATGACCAGCATCACTCACATCTCACAATTCTTGGGGCTAGAAGTCAAGAGCAGGTGTCAGCCTGGGCAAGCTCTAGTGAGGGCTTCCAGAATGCCGACTTCTCATTACCTCCCCACATGGTGGGAAGGGAGAGAGCTCTCCGGGTCCCTTTTATAAGGGCACCACCCCATTCATGAGAGCTCCACCCTCATGACCTAAGCACCTCCCGAAGGCCCCGCCTCCAAATGCCATCAGATTGGGGATTGGCTTTCAACATTCAGTCCATAACACCTGCTTCAATTGCTTTTTTATGCTTTCTCTTTGGGCTTAGGAAAAAATGCAAGCTTCTCAGTGAGCCTTATGAGGCCTACGTCTCCAACCCTGTCTCTTACCACTCACTTTCCTCCCACTCTGAGCTCTACTTACATCTCAACCCATCTCTCGCCTGTGAGCCGTCAACAAAACATCGCCTGATTTAGACACTTCTTCACCAACCCCTTTCCTTGTCTAGATGTTTGATTCTCAGGCTCTGAAGGTCCCTTGGATCCTTGGAGACCTTAACAATCAGCCATTATTCCCCAAGCTTATTGTCCACGTCAGAATGGCTGGGCCAAGGAGGCTTGCAGCCTCAGCCATAGGCCAAGCCAGAACCAGCCCATCTTCCATGACTTTCTGGAACAGGTGCTGCCCAATAGAAATATTAGGTGAGCCACATATGTGAGCCATGTAAGTAATTGAAAATTTCCTAGCAGTCACATTAAAAAGAGTAAAAAGAAGTAGATGAAATTAATTTTATTAATATATTTAACCCAATATAGCCAAAATATTTTCCATTCTTTATTCACACCGAGTCTTTGAAATCTGGTGTGTATGTTACAATTACAGCACATCTCCATTCAGACTGGCCTCATTTCAAATGCTCAATGGCCACATATGTCTCCTGGCTGTGGTATTGGGCAATGCACATATGGGATATTTCTGTCACCACAAAAAACTTCTATTGGACAGCCCTGGTCTAGAGTATATTTGCTATATATGAAAGGTGTAAGAAATATAATCCCAGATGTACTTGACTTTCATGTACCAGTTGTCCCTGAAAAGTTGAGTGTAAATAGAATTTTTTTTTTGTAAACAGAATTTTGCAGAATTAAATGATGCTTAAACAAACTAGGAGGGTTATTTAAAAGGAAATTGAAGCCACTTTTTAAAAAAATTAATTGGAAAGAATTTGAAATTTAACAGAAATGTTGCAAGAATGACCACAGTACACAGAGTAGCCATATATTATTTTATACTTTCACCAATTTTTCATATTTTACATTTTACCACATTGGCTTTGTCACTGGTGCACACATACATATGTATTTCTTAAGAATATAAGAATATTGTCTTATATATGCACACTACAGTTATCAATAGTATGGTTACCAACTTCAGTACATTTAACAATACAGTATTTTATCTAATCTACCATTCATATTCCCATTTTGTCAGTTGCCTAATAATGCTTCTTATAACATTTCCTCTTCCGGTATAGGCTCTCATCTGCTAGTAAGATCAGACATTGCAAAAGATGACATGTCTCTTTCTTTTCTATATGGAACATTTCCAGGCCAATTATTTGAAAGTGAAGATTTCTTTATGAAGTGAGTCTCCTCTACCTCCTGCCCCCATCTTATGAATTTTGTAAATTTGGATTTTCAATGTATTGCATTTTCTTAAAGTCAGAATGCTGCCCTTCCAGAAAAGTGGATAAGAGACAAGAGGCTCCACCAAAGCCCTAAGCTGCCCCGTCCCCCTCCCAGCAGATCACTTGCCAGAGGGATCGGGCCCCAGTGCTCTGTGTTCCACCAGTCACTGAGGCCATGGGCCCAGTGGGTCCTCTCCTCTTTCCTGGCCACCAGGAAGGCAGCCATGGCTGGCTGGAAAGCTGACTTCCCCCGTCCTTGATTTAAAACCTGGCTCTTCCACAAGTTCACATAACCTCTCCTGACTGTCTAGATTGCAAAACCAGGCTAGATTTCCCTCAACTCCCGGGAGACCCATACAAGTCCTCTCGTTTGCTCAATTACAGCAATAGACAGATCACAATGGAAGGGAACACTAAATTAACTGTGACAGCCATTAATACAACCTGCTCGGTGGCAAAGGCGGTGCTGGGGGATCGCAGATCCGATCGCTATAACATCCCGGCGATGGGGCCACCCCCATTGGCTCCTCAGTGGGCCTTGAACTTGCTGGAAAAGACCAGGCCTGCACACAGGGCCCCGTAGCCATGGCAACGGGCTCTCATTCAGCAAAACACATAAAGATGATTCATTTTGTTTTCCTTTCCTTTCTTTCCACCCAAATTTTCATGCGGGTTGGAATCTATTTTTAATTTTTTTCCTTGGAGGAGAGGTTATTTTTAATTTTGTTACCTCCCTCCTGGGGGCCTGCCAGACCTGGATTTGAATGACTGAGGGAGGTGGGCCACTCTCCAGGCCTAAAGTCTTGGAACTTTTCTGGGCTTTTCCGGAGTGGGGACTGCGGGTGGGAGGGTGAAGTCTGGGATGGAAACAGGGCAGGAGTAGCCTGGGTATTAAAGCTGGGACCTCACGTCCTAGAATTGCCCTTAAACTTCCCCCATCACGCCCTCGCTGGTTTGGCTCAGTGGATAGTGTGTAGGCCTGTGGACTGAAGGTCCCAGGTTCAATTCTGGTCAAGGGCACATACCTTGGTAGTGGGCTCGATCCCCAGTAGGGAGCGTGCAGGAGGCAGCCGATCCATGATTCTCTCTCATCATTGATGTTTCTATCTCTCTCTCCCTCTCCCATCTTCTCTGAAATCAATAAAAAATATATTCAAAAAACAAACAAAAAACTTCCCCCATCATATTGTGTCCAGTCCTCATGAGTTTGCCTTCAGAAAATCAAGCTCTTTCCTGGTTTAACACAAGGCTTTCATCCCCATTTTGTTTGAGCTGTGAGGTAGCTAGGTGTCGTAGAGACCCCACATGCCCATCCATCTCAGGAGGCCCTCCCTCCTGACACAGCACCCCAGCTTCTAGGGGGGTGAGGGAGTAGTTCTGGCCAATGGAGCGAGGGCAGGAGTGACGTGCACCCTTCCACTTCCAGGCTGGTCCCGCAAGCATCGCTGGGCACCCTCCCCTCATTCTGCCTTTGCTCACTGGCTGTGGGGGAGGCTGGGAGGACCGGCGGCTCTCAGGGGACAGTGGAGCCACTCCCAGAGGTCCCCCACCTGTCAGCCTGTAAACTTCACGTGGGAAAAATTGCATCTTTATTCCCACTAACTTTCTAATGAGATTTAGCATTTTCTTCCATTGTGAATGGAGGCAACAAACCACTGTTGTATTAACGGTATCTGAGACCTTGTCTCCAATAGAATCACAGACATTGCATAGCATATTACTGTTGTCAGGTAGATCTCAAAATATCCTTTCCACTTCTGACTTCTTTGAAATTGCAGCAGTTTTTAGACTTGCCACTCTATCTTATTAATTACTGCATTAATAAAGAAGTATCTATAATATCACAAGTGTGGCTTTTTGTTTGGATAACTGTATTTCAAGGTAATTGCTTCTCTTTGTAATTTTATTTTATTTTATTTTTTGCATTTACAAACCTTTTTATGAGAAGCAGCACATAGACTTCTCCAGAGGAGGCCATGGCTAAGTGGACAGAAATCCTGGCACCATGGCCCGGAGTCACCATGGGCAACGCTGATGTGAATGAGTGACAGACCTCTTACGGGGTTTGCCGGGAACGCTTCGAGAGTGTTTGCTAAAGCAAGCGGCATTCCTTACCCTCATACACCAGGGCAGGGACAGCACTTGGCTGCGTTGTGCAGGAGGAGAAATGGAGCTCACACATGGCAGGTGACTTGCCCACTGTCACATATCCATAGAAATGACACTGAAATTCAAATCTTGTCCTCCTGCCCTCAGTCCGGGTCTCTCTCAGACTCTCCACATGGTCCCCTCTCTCCCATGGCTCAGCCTCAGAGTGCTCCTGGGTCGAGGTGAGGTGTGAAGAAATCTTCCGCAGCCTGCATGTTCATTGGATTTTCCTGTCCATGAGGAAAAGCTTACTGAGCAAAGCACCTCGAACTTTCTGTGGTGATAGGAATGCCCTATGTCTACATTATCCAATAGGCAGCCACTGGGCACGTGGACCTATTGAGCACTTGAAATTGCCTCTTGGGACCGAAAAACTGAATTTTAATTTTATTTCATTTTAATTAATTTAAATAACTACATATTCATGACTACTGTGCTGGACAGCGTAGCTCTAGAGCAGCATCCCGGCCTTCGTTTGATGCCAGTAGCATGCCAACAAGGCCTGCCTCCCATGGCGACAACCTCCGACGCTCCAGATGTGGCCTCTGTCCACTGGGGAACAAAATCCCTCGCTCCCACCAGTCCAGAGCCACGGGTCTAGACACACACAAAGACCTTTTTGCTTTTTGACATCACAGTTTGAACATATTACATTAAAAAAACTATCTTGAATTTAAATCTGAACTTAATTTCTTCTAACATCGGTTTTAAAAGTGCCAAAAACTTATGTTTCAACAAGACACAGGACTAGGTTGGATTTTTCTTCCCATCAAAAAGAATCCATTGTGTCTCTGGCTGGATGTTCGCGGGGCACTAAACGCTCACATTCCCCTTCCTTCCTCCTCCCCTCTTCTATTTCCTCCCTCCTAGTCTCCCCCCTCCTTCCCTTGTCTCCCTCCTTCCATGCTGGGCTTCTAGTCCCCATCTTTCCCTCTTTTGTCCATTTCTCTCCCTCTTCCCTGGACACCCTGGCCCCTCCTTCTCCGTCCTTGCTTCCCCCTCTCCCCCGCCTGCAGCACAGACTCATGCGTTCCCAGTCCTCTGTGCTGTTTATTCTCCATCGCCTTGTTTCTGCTGGCTCTGGCTGCGTTTCCCGCTTCCCTCTTTTTATCTCCAGTCTGTGTTTGTCTTGGGCTGGCCAAGTTTGGCCTCTGGCCCCAGACAGTCTCGGCTCTGGCTCTGACACTGAATCTGCACCCACTCCCTGCTCCTGCATCCCTCGACTTCCTCTCAGCAGTAGCCCTCCCAGCACCCCTAAATGTGACACAGATTTGGAAGGTTTGAGACATATAGAGAAGGAAAGTGAAAGGGACAAGCCAGAATGATCTGATGCCGTCGATCAGGAAAGCACCAATGATTTAGTTAGTGCTTCTTTTAAATGAACCGTTTAGAAATTGTTGTCATCATGTGGTTACGGAAAGTAAGAAACAGTCTAAGTCTGGGGGACAACCACACGTGGCTTGGCATTTGTCCCGTGGAGAAGTCAAACATGTCAGAGGCTGACACTCTCATGTGGAGGTGACATTAAACAAACAGGGTGCTGGGGCCCTTTAAATCACCTGCGGTACTGCAAGCAGTCAACCAAGAGCTCTGACAAGCGAGGGCCATACACTTGCCTGTGCCCACTGGGTTTTGCTTCTCACAGAAGCACTCTTGACAGGAATCGTGCTGCTAATTTGGGGCACTAAGTCTGTGTGACTTTCCCCCACTGTGAGTCCATTTTTAAAAGGTGACCTTTGAAAAGACTCAGGCTGAAAACTGTTTCTACCAACAACGAAGTAGGTAAGATTACTTGGAAATATCAGGTTGTTGACTAACACGTTCTGTTTTCAGCTGTTTGGGCTGGTGTCAGAGGCACTACCTCACACATTGGGCGTCCCACTCTATTGAAATCCTTATGTAAATGTGAAGGCGAGGACCCCGAGTGAGGCTGGCTTCCAAAGGCAAACCACAAGGCTACTGTAAATTCATTGAATAAGATGCAAGGTCGACCATGCTTCATTCCACAGCAAGAGATGGCACTTCAAATCCAACTGCTCCTGGGAGAGGGGGTAGGACTTGGACTTCATTTCATGCTAAGTTGTAAATCACTAATATGAGAAAGTCATTCTCAGTCAGGTTTTGATTGAGGTAGGAAGACCTTCGTGAAGGCTTTGGCTGACCAAGGGTGGGGAGTGGTGTGTGTGTATGGGTGTGTGTGTATGGGTGTGTGTGTGTGTGTGTGTGTGTGCGGAAGAGCATCATACTGTAGACAGTAGGAGAGGGGCTTGCACACAATCAAGTCTTCTCTGATGCCAATACAGGCCCCCCCATAAAAACACAAGAGCCGCTCCCCGATATGTGGTGGCTCTCATCATTGAAACTGAGAACATAACCCTCAGATGTAGCAATGGGGAGGGGTGTTGATGAGGAACTGAATAGTCCAAAAGGAGGCCAGGGAGGGGTGCTAGTAGCAGAGGGACCAGCAGGGAGAGTGACAGGGAAACACTTTAGTGAGAGACAGGTTTTGTGGGCCAGATGGTGGCCTCTAAAAGTATTGCGAGATCGGAAGTGCCCTAAGAAGTTTCTCTATTGTTGAGAGTTCCCCACCACAAACCTGCCAAGGGGTCCTGCTGTTTCTACGTGAATTTGTCCTGCAAAGAGGAACTCATGACTTCTGAGAACTCATCCCGATCCCAGACAGCTTTAGCAGTGGGATCTACCTTTGTAATTCTTCTCAGTAGGTCTTAGGTGTTATGAAGAAGAAATCCAACTCCTCTTTCATATGACAGGATTCTACACATTTGCTAGCCATGTTCATGTTCTCCACAAGTCTCCTCCTTTTCAACATAAATGATATCAGTGTCATCAACTGGTCCTTCTATTTTATGGCCTTGGGATCCTCTGTGGTTCCCATTCCCTCCTATAGATACATTCTAGCAATCAGTATTATGGACTTCTTTTATGTTAGCAAGAAATCAAATTCTATCTATGTATTCTGTTGGATTTCTCTTAGTCAACACGATCCTAACTAAGAGGATAGGAGAGCAAGTGAAGAGCTCCCTGTTGATTTGTTTTGTATATCACGGTTTGTTAAGGAGAAGGGACCACAGTGCTGCGCAATGGAGATCCAGAGATGGTTTCTAAAGTGGGCAAGGTGCAACAGAACCTGTGCTTAATAGCAGCAGCAACAAAAAGGATGAAATCTGACTGTGATTTGCAAAGGGGATCTAATAATGGTATGAGGCCAGTCAACACCTGACTGTCCCTGTCATGCCGGGCAGGCAGCTGTGATGTGACTGACTGGAACCCCAGATGTCCTCCCTCCAGCAACAAACCATAAACTATGAACATGTGGGGCTCTGTCACACCATCCCCCTCTCCCTGGTCCACTCCTGAGTTACCTCTCTACTCTGGCTATTTGGTGTCCAGGGTCCTGCTGGGTGGGTCATCACCCCAAGTTACAAGATGCTAGATTCTGTCTGGAGAACAAGGATACTGTCCTGTGAGCATTCTTGAAGCAATGGCCAGACATGTCCAACATGCTAGTAACTAGAGTGACATTTATTTTGATTGCTTATATTCTCAACTAGTGACCTGGTGCATGGATTTGTGCACATTGAAGGAAATTAATTAGAAGGTGGCTGGCAGGGCGGGACTGGGCGAGATGGGCTGGACATGCCCTGGAGCCAACTTCCTGTGGTCCCTCCCTGGCATCTGTGGAGTGAGCAGGGTCCCTCCGGCAGGTGGGGTCCCTCGTCCTGGCCTGCGGGTATCGGGCCGAAACCGGCTCTCGGACATCCCCTGAGGGGTCCCGGAGTGCGAGAGGGCACTCTGCAAAGTTGCTGTTGTACAGGGTGGGGAACGCAAACGCAAGTGTGCAGTAAACCAGGTTCGGGGCCGACAGTGCCCCAGCAACAACATAACCCATGGTTTCGGGGTGTGTCACCTGAGAACCGCTGCTGCCAAGTCACTGTAGCTCAGCAGCTCCTGTGTTGAGCGTCTGCCCCCTGGTGGTCAGTGCACATCATAGTGACCGGTCGGACAGGCGGAGGGACACTTAGCATATTAGCCTTTTATATATATAGATTACCATTAGAAAATACTTGTTTACCAGCACTAAGCAACAAATAGCCCCTCTTGCAATTTTAACAGTGGATTGGTGGTGGGGGGGAGGTTAGGAAATGAGGGGATTTTAGTACAAATTTCATACTCATCACGTTAGGTGTATAATGTTTTTATTTCTATGGAGTTTAATTGAAATTGGCCTGGAGCGCCATTCTACCAAATTGCAGAAACTTGACCTACGCCTTTACATAAATGCAATCACGTAGAGATTTTTAAAAAGCTCAGTCATTTCAGGGGTCTGCTCCCAACTTCCAATGCTTCTAAGCGCTGGGGGGCTGACTGTTGTTCTGGCAGGAAGTGAGGCCTCCGTTATGAGGTTGGTCTCTGTCCTGCCCTGGCCCTGTGCTACCAGGGTGAGGCCTTCATGCGTATTTGGTCATTAGCACCCACCTGGCTGTCTATGCATGAAAAATGCAGGGTGCATGCAGTTACCCAAAAGCTCCCTTGTCTGGCTTGGAGCCTCTCTGCACCTTCCTGGCCCCCTCTCAGCCGCCCTGGGCCAATCTGCGCTGTGATCCTTCTCACCGCGAGCTCTGAGATACACTCCCAACACACTCAGTCCCTTGGACACTGGCTTGGCTTGACCTTGGGCTTTTGTGAAAGGCTCCTCTACTCAGGGACTCACCCCAACTCACCTGTCCTTTCCCTGGCATCCCTCTTGTCCTTGTCCCAGGGACCAGGCAGGCTTAGTGGGGGATGAGCTAAGGGGCACTTCTGTTGGCAGACTTACCAGCATCTAAGCTCGAATCTCTTCCCCTCGTATTCTCCCTCTGGCCAGCTGGTCTAACCTTGAGCTACGTTGAGGCTGGAACATACCTTCTTTCCTGCTCTGTTTTTTGCAGCTTCAATGCCTGTTTTGGGCCCCTTCGCTTCTCATTTTCCTTTGCTCTCAGGAGCTCTGTGCTTGTTGGCGAAGCCCCGCCTTTCCAACTTTGGCCTCTGCTCAGTTTTCTGAAAATCTGTGCTGAAACTCAAATGGCTTCTTTATTTGTGGCTGTATTCTCACCCCCGCTTCTGCCCCCCCGCACTGTGAATGCCACTGACATGCACCAAAGACTGGAGGGATGAGAAAAATTGTAGGAAAGTAAATTCTGTTATTATTTCAAGGTATTATATACCATCACAATGGGTTCCTTTTCTAATTCTCAACCAAATGACCGAACCTCAAAAGAAAGTGGATTGTGGATACTGTTCGTAGGTGGTCTCTCTGTGTTTATTGTACCCTGTTCTCTGTGGACATTAGAAAGAGTATGCTAGAAGATTCCATTGCTTTGCTGCCTTTCTTGTTTCTAATGTGCATAGCACCCATAATTGCTAGCATAAACTAGAGCACAGCTCAAAGCCAGCCCTCTGGTGCCACACTGGCCCAGCTCTGTGTAACAGACTGCATTCTTATTCCTGCTTCTTGTGTAACCCTTGAAGAATTCAAAACATTTCGGATGAGGGTGGGTTTTGGTTAATTTGAATTTCTGTTTAAATGAGGTCATGCCTCTCCTCCCCCCTCTCCCAACATATGTGGTAGGTTGCAGAAATGGCCACAAATTTTTCCTTTCCCATCAAGAAGTAGAGACACATTCTCCACCCCTTGATTTTGACCTTGGACATGTGATTTGCTTTGGCCAGTGGGATCTTAGCAAATGTGACACAGCAGAGGCTTACAAAGTGCACCAGCACCATTTGAATGAGCCCGGGGCTAGCCCGCTGTATGATGGGAGACTGTGGCCTAGCCTCTGCTGTGACCTCAGCTGACCTAGCAGCTGACCACAGGCTCCTGAGTGAACCTGCCTGCGGCCTGCAGAACTGATCAGCCCAGCCTGGCTCAAATCCCCAGTCTACTGATTCTTGTGCTACCCACATGGTTACTGTGTTAAGCTACTGAGTTATGGGGTAGTTTGTTATTCAGAAAAAGCTAACCGCTATAGGATGCTAAACATAATGGAATGTTTTGGTGAATTGGCATTTTGTAATTCTTGGGGCTATAGATGGAACAACAACTCTTTCCATGCAGAACTATGGATTGAAAAGACAGAGGCTGAATTTATACCGAGTCCAGGATATAACATTTCTTTTTTTTTTTTTTTAAAGTGAATCTACATAATTATGTTTGAAATGCCAATGCTAGAATAGTATGCTAAGTATGATTCCATTAGATTAACTAACTTTATGCTGTATATATACTTGTATATATAAAAAACTGATAGTCGAGGATATGTCTGGGCCTGGGATTAAAGGTGGGAAAGGGGTAGGAAAACCTTTTATTTGTTGTTTATATCAAGTCTGAAATTTTTACTATGATCACCTGTTAATTTTATAATTAATAATTAAAAATAAATTGCATCACCAAATGGTTCAATAATACCAGCCTAGTTAAAAGAACTGTGCTATTTGTTTCATTGGCACTTTTTTCTTAAAACCTTAGTGTCCAAAATGCAACCCATTATTTCAGGATTTTTGGTAGCGTAGGCGCCAGTGAATTGACTTTTTAATCGGGTAAGCATTTGCTGCACATAAAATATACTGGTTTTAAAGAAAGAAATGCTTATTTATTTAGTTTTGTATTCATTTCCCACCAACTTCCAAGAAATATTTGAAACTCCTAAGGTAATGATCAATTACACATGGCTAAGGCAGGATTTCTGGCCAAATAAAAGAACTTCTATTACCATAGTGCTATATTTGCAAATTGGAAAAATCAAACACCACAAAAATCTGACCTTCATCGAGGGATCCTCGCTCTGACCCACTGACAGAGATTGAATCAAGACCAGAACTGGGTGTCTGAAGTGGGAGGCAAAGATCTTTAGCCAGAATGAGAAGACTGGGGCCCTGTCCAGTTAGCATTTAGCTGCTATTCACAGACACGTGGCTACCAGGGTTTGAGAAACCAGACCGGGGGCTGCAGAGCTGTGTCTTTGCTTTTGAGTCCCAGAATCCATCAAACCAATGCAGTAAAGAACCCCAAGGAAATTCGGTGACTCGGCTCTGAGAGCCGTCTCCGGTTCTCTTGAGGTCTGGCTAATCACGTGATCATATGGTATCTAAAGATCATGTCATCAGCCTGCTTGTGAAACACTTAGCGCAGGCCATGGAAACATTCCAAGACCAAGTTCCTAGTGAATTTCTCACACAGGACGCAGAATGTGGTGAGTGTCTTGGGCTGGAGGTGTTGAGGACAGAGAAGAATTACGTTGCAGTGAGTGCTGATCTGGGCCAAAGGGAAATGGAGAGAGAAGGCGAGGGAGACATGCCTCATGTAATTAATTCAAGCAAGTGGTTGGAAAGGGCATTAGGAACAGTGCTATTGCCTTAGAAATCCATATACCTGTGTACAGAGCATTAGCACAAACAAAACAAATTTGAGATGTTGACAGAAGCCCTCAGAGGCGGTCTCAGTCAAAGCTTTTTGTTTGGGCAGAACAGGAGCCGACTTACTAGTACATCGGCTCAATTAAAGAGACCTTTATTAAAATGACAAAGAGGCCTTTATGCAAATATACAGGGTCATCTTACGGCACAAGAAACAGTGGTTTGGGGATGGGCCTTGCAAACAAGCTTATAGGGTCCAAGGCTGAGGACCTCTTATCTCCTTCTTGGGGCCACACCTTCTCTTATTTCATCTTTCCCTCACCTACCTCTCCCCTGCTTTTGCAGATGGACTTTTCTGTTTACTCATCAGCATGGATGTAGCTGAAAATGGCTGCTTCATCCCAGTTCTGCGAAGCTTTCCAAGCCAAGCAATTATAGGCCTGTGTTTTCTGCATCTCTTGGTTCCAGCTTTGGGAACTCTGGCAGAGCAGTGCGTTTCCTTCCTTCAGGAGACGCATGCCTGGCTGGTGCAGATGCTGACATACCTTTTACCATCTCAGCGCATTTCCAAATGCCAGCTCCTATATCTTTTTGTCTGGGGACTTCTCTGGCCTGGGTGCCACTGTGCCTTGACAGATGAGACTGGCTAGAAGTGCTGGGTATGAATGCCCAGTGACTGAGGAGAGTTAGTGTACAAACACACACCCTGATTCCTTTGGTAGGATAACTGTAAGGCTTTTCTTCTAGACTACTCTACAGTGGAACGAGCGCCAGTTACCCCTGGGTGGTTGACAAGGCTCCCTGTATTTGCTGCTTCTCTGTCTCATTTCTCTATTCCACTTCTGGGGCATCTCAGAATCATCTCCTAAAGAAACTACTTGCATGTGAATCCTTGTCTAAAATATTAGTACCATTAGCTATGACCAAAGTCACTTGAGCAGGAGGGTCATCCTGGGTGAGGCAGATGGAGCTGGAGCTGAAACCCCAGCTCGTGATAAAAAAGATTTACACCCACATAGAAATCCACAGTCCCGAGGGTGGGGCTGTGTCAGAAAGCGTGTGGGTGGAGATCAAAGGCAAGGGCAACAGAAGCCCTATTGTTACAGGAGCATATTACAAGGCTGGCAGACCAGGTGGGGGAAACTGATGATGGGTTCCTGACCGAGACCACACAACTGGCCTGGAGTGGAGACACCTACTGATGGGGTGGGGGTGGGGGGGGCGCAACACCAGCTGGACAGCTGTTCTGAAAAGCAGAGCATCTGAACAAACTCTCTGCTTGCCTTGCTGACAGTTTCACCTCCTGCAGGACTGAGCAGTGACAGAAGGACTGCTGCTCTTGAGTTCATTCAAACCAAGAAGGAGGAACCATTTGGTTAAAGGAGCAGGTCCGGACCGTGGGAGATGGTGAGTCTGGCCTCTGAGAATTAAGGTTATGAGGAGTGGGCTGTTCAGGTCTCAAAAGACTTAAGTTCTCAGGCTTAAGGGCCATACAGACCCCAGCTCCTCGCCACCCCTGCCTCTACCTCCAAGATTCTGATTCGTTGGTTGGAAGCCAGTGCGCCAGGGAACTCAGGTGTTCTTGTGGCAAAACTCATGCAGAAACAAAGAAACAAAACCCCCCAAAACAGTTGCAAAGAACAGTACCAGCGGTGTCAGGAGGGCTAAAAAGTGAACTGATGCTTAAAAATGGCAGGCCATCCACAGGTTTTTAAAGTTACATTCTTGGTAGGAAGCTGAATGAGCAAGGCAGGTCCCCACGCCCTGCAGTGGCCAGCAGCCAATGACTGACTAGTGTGGAGGCAGAAAGCCCACCCCCTTGCCTCAGGTGGGCAAGTCAGTGGTGCCCTCATGCTCCAGACTTCCTCACAGGATGAAGCGGAGGGGAGACTCCAGCTGAACCCACAGCTCTGTTCAGCATCTTCTCCCCTTTCCTCCTCTTCCTCCTTCCTGGTTCCTCCCGAGAGGCGTTCCTTACCCCTTCCCTTGCATGAACCCCTGTCTCACTTCTGTTTCAGGGAACCAACCCAAGACAGGTATTAAAAGTCCAAGTTCAGATTGCAACCTGGCTGTCAATTTCTGGGTGCCAGGGGAGAATCAGAAACCACGATACGCGCTGGCTGTCCTCAGGGCATCAGAGGGTGCTGGAAGCATTTTACTTAAATTCTGGAAAAATATACATAACATACACTTGAACATTTTTAAGGGGACAGTGCAGTGGCATGAAGTACATTCACATGGTTGTGTAGCCATCACCACCATCCATTTCCACAACCTTTTCATCTCCCCAAATGGAAAGAAGCCCTGTCCCCAACTCCCCATTCTCCCCGATCCCCCAGCCCCTGGCAACCACCATTCTCCTTTCTGTCTCTATGAATTGGACTACTATATATTTTCATATAAGTGGAATCATATAATATTTGTCCTTTGGTGTCAGGTTTATTTCACTTTGCATGACGTCCACAAGGTTCATTCATGTTGTCCCAGTGGTCGATACTTCATTCCTTTCTTACGACTGAATAATATTGTGTTGGATAAATACCCTAAAGTGGTAACTTTATGTTTAATTTTTGGAGGAACTGTCATACTGTTTGCCACAGCGGCGGCACAATTTTATATTCCTGCCAGCAGTGCACAAGGGTTCCAACTTATCCACCTCTTTGCAGTACTTGTTCTGTTCTGTTCTTTTTTTATAATAGTCACCCTAATGGGTGTGAAGTGGAGGCAAAAGCCTGCAAAGCTTCCCTCCGTCTCTGCAAAGGCTGCTGGGACTGGGGGCCAGGCGTGTCACTACCACTCAGAACAGCCTGATGGGGTTCCAGTCAAGAGCTCTGGGCCCATCTCCGCCTTCTCTCAGGCCATCAGCGCTTCAGGGGTGAGAGGCTCCAGTGCCTCAGTCATTTAGATCAGCCTTGTTCTTCTTCTAAAGCCCTTTGCCCATGGGTGCAGGCAGAACCCCAGTGGGCTGGGAAGGAGGACGCTTTTAGTGCCAGATGACTCCATCCTCACAAGCAGCCTTAGGGATGAGAGAACTGACAAGCTGCCTCAGACACCTGGAGGCCGAATGCTCTAATCCCCGGGCAGGGGGTGCCCCGCGTGGACCTAGCCAAGCTCAGTGTGCTTTACCTCCACCTGTTGCTCTTAGGCTGAGTGTATGTGGCCCTAAAAGCGGACCTGAGGGGAGGGTTTCAGTGCGAGCAGTTTACGTGGGAGGTGAGCCCAAGAAGCACAGTGAGAGGAAGTGAGACGGGAAGGCAGGCCAAGGAAGGGCTGTGGACACCAGGGCTCTGTCCCACACGGCCCTTCTCATAGGCGGGCTGGGATATGGCTGAAAGCTGGCCCATTGGGAGGTGAGGAAGCTGGGCCTTTCTCCACCCCCTCCTGGCCCTCACCGTCTGATGGCCGTTGCAGAGTGCCCTCCGGCAGGGAGAGGAAATGCAGCTGGCGTGTGACCTCCGGGCTAGGCTGAGGGGATCCAGGCGAGGCGCTGACAGCGCCCGTGACATTTTCCTTGACATTCAGGGGTGTTGAGGAAGGTGTTGACATAACCTGGAGGAAGGTGGTCAGGTCAGGGTGGAGGGTGCGGTCCTACGCTTGGACCTGGTGAACAATTTCAGACTCTTATTCAGTTCGAACTGATATTTACTAAATCTCTGCTTCAAGGCAGGCACCAAGCTAAGCATTTTCCTCTGCAGTATCGTATTTGACCCTCGTGACAACTTTGTGAAAGAAAGCATTGTTAGCTGCAATTTTGCAGGTGAGGAAAGAGCCAGAGGTTAAGAAGCTTCCAGAGGGTCACGCAGGCCCAGTTCCGGCTGTCTTGGTGAGTCTGGCACACCATCACTACCTCAACAAATGTACCTTTACTGGCTCTGAGGATGGCTCTGAACTGGGAGGGCTGGGAATTTGCGCTGGCTGACAGGCCCAGCCCTCCCCCCCCACCCCCGCCCCCATGGACATTAGCCTGTGTAGATTGGCAGTGCTGGGTGTCGCCAAAAAGGACTGCCCTGGGGGCAGGAAATTGGCGCAGTCACTGATCCAGCAATTCCACTCTGAGTATATATCCAAAGGAGGTGAAATCACTGCTTAAGAGATACCTGCATCCCATGTTCATAGCAGCATTATCTGCCACTAGAGGTCCTATACACAAAATTCGTGCAAGAGTAGGCCCTCGCAGCCCCGGCTTCGTCCGGAAGGTTGTCCGGAAAGATTTCCAGATGGTCATTCCACTGTTCGGCCGTTCGGTTGATTTGCATATTACATTTTTATTCTTATAGCTAGATAGCCAAGATATGGAAACTAACTAAATGTCCATCGATGGGCACCTGTAATGTGGGTTACAGGTTGTTTAACGATGTCTGCCTGGGCCACCCTGCGGCGGAATATTATTCAGCCTTGAGAAAGAAGAAAACCCTGTCTCTTCCCGCAGCCTATGTCAGTGGTCTGCAAACTGCGGCTCGTGAGCCACATGCGGCTCTTTGGCCCCTTGAGTGTGGCTCTTCCACAAAATACTGACTTCTGTGCATGGGCCACGAAATTTCAATCGCACTGTACATGCGCACCCGCACGTGGTATTTTGTGGAGCTGCAGTTTGCCGACCACTGGCCTATGTGGACATTCTCTCCTGGTTTCCGGCTTGTCTCGCCAGCACAGCGGTTCTCAACCTGTGGGTGGCGACCCCTTTGGCGGTGGAATGACCCTTTCACAGGGGTCGCCTAAACCCATCCTGCATATCAGATATTTACATGACGATTCATAACAGTAGCAACATGACAGTTATGAAGTAGCAGTGAAAATAACGTTATGGTTGGGTCACAACATGAGGAACTGTATTTAAAGGGCCAGAAGGCTGAGAGCCACTGTGCTAGCACACTTTGCAGACTCCTTTGTTTCTTTCAACTTCATGCCTCAATGCTCATACCCATCTCCAGCCTCTCTAGGCCTCTCACTCGGCACTTCCTGAGGACCCTCGCACCCCCTGGTCTGCAGCACAAACCTCTCAGTTGCAATCCAAAGCCTCCCATCTGACTTCTCCACTTGACATCTCTGCTTTCAGATACTTCACAGGCCTTTCCACTGAACACGCCCAGGACTGAACTCATCTACGGCCTCTCTGGGCCCAGCAAACCTAGCCCTCGGCTGGATTTCTGATCTCCAAGCCTGAACTTGAAACCCACCTGCGGTAGACAGTGTTGGTTGGCTGACCCAACACCCCTTGTCTTTTTCCAGCCATCATATTCCACTCTTTGCTCATGCTGAGCTTACTGTCCATTACAGGTTTGTTCTTTTAAAAATCTGGATGTTGCTAAGCTACATTCCTCACACCCTGTATCTGGGCTTCTGCTTTCTAGTGTGAGGACAGTACTTTATATTTTTCTTATTAAGTGTCACCATCTACCCCAATCTTGACCTCCAATCCTAATTTATACTGGAACGGAACCTGATTTTTATATTTTTTCGTTTTCAAATTGAAATTAATTTACTACAATTTCTGCAAATCACCTCGAAAGCTTCATGGAAGATGAGGGGGCCATGTAAACCATTAAGTAAATGCCATTGGCACAGTCACTCTGTGTAACCGTCTATTGAAACATGATTGGGCCCAAGTGGATTATCCAGTCTTTTAACTCCCCGAGCACCTCTGGGGCAACCAGGAATTTGATGGGTGTGTGTCTTCCGTTGGTCCACCTGCCGCACACAGAACACTGTGGCAGGGGCCCAGAGGGGAGTGCAGAGTGTATCGCTTACTTTGGATTTTATGAGATTTAATTCAAGCGTCCCTCCCTTCACCGCTGCCACCTCCTTACAGCAGGGTGACAACAGGTGAGGGCAAGAGAGGGTCAGATGGGGGAGGAGGAAGGCTTGTGTGCACGCCTCTGCCCTCAGGCGGAATCCAAGTCATTTCTTTTAGGATTACTTCCTCTTTTTAACAGGCCCAGTCACTCTCCTCCCTCCAGGAGCGCAGAAAACAGAGGAGGCTGGTTCTTGCCATGAACTGCTGCGGGGCCAGGAGAGGATGGTGTGACCCTGGCCCCGCGGGCTCCACTGGCCCTCCCGGCCCCGTGTCCTCCTGGGGACGATGCCGCGATGCTGGGCGCGCTTTCCGTGACCGACCGCGTGCTTTCCCTTCCTTCCGCGTTAAAATGTGAGTGAGTCACCACGTGGCAGCCCGCTCATTAAGAAACTCCCAGGTGTCTCCCTCGGCGCCGCGCCAGCCCTCAGCGCCAGCCGCGTGTTCTCACGTCCTTTGTGCTAAAGCGCCTCCTCTCAGGCGGGGGTAGGAGTTCCAGCATCACGCCCCAGGCGCCGGGGAGTGTGGGTGGCACCCACTCACCCGATCTCCTCTCTTCCCCTCTACACCCCAGACCAATGCAGCGACCCCCCCAACTAACCTTCCCCCGGAGGCCGCGCCACATGTTAATTTCTCCGTCCTCCGCTGCAGCGGGCAGACCTCAGGGTGGACACTCTGCTCCCCTTTTCCAAACTGGGGACTGAACTTCCCCCCTCCTCTCCCTTTCCTGGACAGAGAGCAGGAACTCTCAACCTTTCCGTGCCCGAACGCCCGGGTCGCGCGTCTCACTTTGTAACCGGAGCAGGGAGCCCCGCGATCTCATTAAACGCAGGTGGTGATTCGGGACGGCTGGGTGGGGCCCCAGGTTTGCATTTCTAAGCAGCTCCGAGGGGTGCGGGCCCCTGGGCCTCCTGCTGAGTAGCCAGGTCTCAGGGGCTTTCCCACTACTGGGGGGGGGGGGCAGGGGCTGCATTCATCCCCTCCCCCTCGCCTCCCCTCCTGCCCCTGCATCACAGGTGCGAACCGCCGCCCGGCGCCGCCGCAATTCAGCGGCTCCCGACAGATGCTGCTTTATACCCGGGAACCAGAAACCCGCTCCTCCCATCTCTCCGGGCCGCTGAGCAAGGGGGGGGGGGGGGGGGGAGGGAGAGAGAGAGAGAGAGAGAGAGAACAATTAAACCGAGCGAGCCAGGATTGCTCCAGGGAACCGTCTTTCAGAGGGACCGGGGTCTGGCTTTTTTCCAGGCGGCGGGAGCAGCCAAAGGGCGAGGGCCTGCGGGCCTCCTTCCGTCGGCGCGACAGGTGCGCCCGGGGCAGGCACCAGGCTCAGAGCTTGCCGGTCGCCCGTCGTCCCCGTGTCATCGGAAAACACGGAGAAGCCATGTTCCGTGTAGTGCAGCTGTGTCCACTCCCGCATTCTTCCGAGCATAGATTTAGCTTCTTCGGAGCATAGATTAGAATCACAGCATAGATATGATCTCGAAGGTGCCCTTTCCAACCATGTTTGTCTTCCTTCCTTCCTTCCTTCCTTCCTTCCTTCCTTCCTTCCTTCCTTCCTTCCTTCCTTCCTTCCTTCCTTCCTTCCTTCCTCCCTCTCTTCCTCCCTCCCCCTCCCTTCCTCCCTCCCCCTCCTTCCCACTTTGAGGCTCTTAACCTTTTGCCTAGTTATTTTGCTCATTGAACCCAGAGCTGATTGCCCAGTTATTTATAAAATCAAAATAAGTAAATGCCATTGGGTCCCGATTTCCAACCTAATATAGACACTAGCCACAGCATTAAATTTGTATTTTTTTTTAAAAGAAAGAAAATCATTGTCATAAAGTGGGGTCCCAGGACCAGCAGCATCAGCATGGGGAAGGGAGGAGGGAGGGGGGCTGCACTCACCCCTACTTAACCCCACCCAAGCCTTGCCCAGCCGAATACTCTGGGGGTGAGGCGTGTCTGTCTCTGCCTTAGGAGGTCCTCCAAGGCTGACGTTGGAGAAAGAAACGCAGAGCCCATAGCCAAGGCCCATGGGATGCAAGGGGCAGAGAGGGGGAGAGTAAAGGAATGAACTTGCTCTGACTCCTGGGAGGGGTGGGGAGACGTGGCCTAGAAGATGCCAGAAGGTTCTGGTTGCGGCTGTGGCTTCGCGGCGGAGCTTCTGAGTGCTCTTTTCTGTAACCCTCGTTCCCACAATAACTGCCAGGAAACAGGATTGTCTACTTTGTGCTAATATGCGGCCTCGGTTCTTCTAACATGCGGAACATGATAAGAGCGTGGAGGGATGAAATATCTGGAGTAGTTAAGTAATCAAGGCAGGAATAATTAGGTAGACTAAACCCCAGCAGAAATAATCCATCTTTTGGAAAGAAATGACATTTTGAAAAATTTAGAAATCTTCATCAAGCTATTATGCCGCTGAAATATATAAGCACTTTGCATTATGTTTTCTTTCCCTGCAACATGCAACACATGCGAGAGTAATTATGGGATCCCACTCTGTCCCGGGCACTTCATCTCAATGATGGTGGCTGGACACTGGAGACTAATGTAAATAACTCATCAATTACCTTTCCGAAATAAATTGTCTATGGGTTCGAAGAGAATATTCTTTTGTATCCAGGTATTGAAAAGAGTTTTGCTAAATGTTACCAGCCTCTGGGAGGTTTTTATTGTTATACTAGTGACCCAGTGCATGGATTCATGCACATTGAAAGGAAATTAATTAGAAGGCGGCCGGTGGGGCAGGACTGGGCAAGATGGGCCGGACACGCCCTGGAGCCAACCTCCCATGGTGCCTCCCCAGCATCTTCGGAGTGAGCGGGGTCCCTCTGGCAGGTGGGGTCCCTTGTCCTGGCCTTGGGGGATCGGGCCAAAACCGGCTCTCCAACATCCCCCGAGGGGTCCCGGAGTGCGAGAGGGCGCTCTGCAAAGTTGCTGTCGTACAGGGTGTGGAACGCAAATGCAAGTGTGCAGTAAACCAGGTTCAGGACCGACAGTGCCCCAGCAACAACATAACCCACGGCCGAAGGTGGAATCGTGTGGCCCCGCGAGGAATTGGGCTCCCTCCTCTCTGGTTTCAGGGTGTGTCGCCCAAGAACCACCGCTGCCAAGTCATTGCAGCTCGGCAGCTCCTGCGTTGAGTGTTTGCCCCCTGGTGGTCAGTGCTCATCATAGTGACCAGTTTAGGGGTAGGAGGGACACTTAGCATATTAGCCTTTTTTATATATTTACACCAGTGGCCCAGTGCATGGAATTCGTGCACCTTAAAAGGGAATTAATTAGAGGAAATATTTTAATATTGATATTTGCCCTTTATAATAGAAGTGTCAGAGGTGAAAGAAAATTAGTAAAATGTATATGAAAATCTCCCTCCTGTCAGAGTCTGGGGCATGCCACAGGACTTACAGTCAAGTTCCCGCCCACCCCTGCATGTCTTGAAATCGTGTGAGACCCAGACATGGCGGGCCCCACCCCCATCAAGCCCTGCAGGGTGGGGGTGTGTGGCCTCAGGTCCCCTGGTCCAGGTGCCAGGGCATGGCGACCATTTGCATATTAGCTCTTTAATATATAGGATGAGCACAGGAAGCAAAACAGGCCCCACTGTAGAAATTTCCCCGGACCTGAGGGTTCCTTCTCTTCCCAGCCCTTCTTCTGGCCTCATCGCTTGATATTTGTGATTAACCTGCTCTGTGAAATATGGGAGCTTTTACTCTGGAATGCAGGAGAAGATTTTAGCAGATTATAGCCTCTTGTGAAAAATGGCCTTTGTCATCAGTGACACAGAAAGGACACTGTGGTGTGTGCAGATATATGGATTGACGGGGTACTGTGGTTCCATGAGAGAGAGTGCTGGGCTGCACTCATGAGACTGGAGGCATGCCCTTGCAGACAGGGTATCAGCAACGTGAGCCTCAGTTTCCTCATCTGTACGGCGAGTGGGGTCCGCTTGGTGCCTTTCACTCTTGATTCTACAAGGATGAATTGGGGAATCTCTCCAAAATGGACCCAAAGGGAAAACCATAGGATGTGGTCTTGTGCTTCTACAGGAAGGGCGGGCCCCAGCCTACCAGGAGCAGGCATTTCTACACAGCTTAGTTGCATTACGCATCTTGTTGGCTCAGGCCTCTCTCATCTGCCATGAGTTTGAAATCACTGCATGAAGATCCACCTGGCTTTGGGGAGGAGCACATTTAGTCCCAGCCACCACTTGGAGCCACTGGAGCACGGAGTTGGAAAGACTTCTCCTAAGCGGCTGGAGGAATGTGGAGCGGAACAGGCAGGGACACTGTGGGCCTGGATTCTCCACGTTGGGAGGCCACCTGCTGACTCCCGTCCTCTCCTCTGCTCCCCCAGCTCTGCAGGTCATCCTGAGGCCAGAGACTCTCCTTCCCCCAGGTGCCTCTTCGTGGCTGGGCTCTCCCTGGTGACAGGGGCAGAGGCGTCTTGCTAACTCCCACACCAGCCATCCACAAGTCTGGTAATTTTCACAGGAGACCTAGTGGTCTCAGCCCACTTTTCAGCAAGATTTAATAGCACAAGACTGTTGCGAGGCCTCGAGCTACCGGGAAGAGAAGTGTTTGCAAATCTGCGGTTTGGAGAAAGCTGCGCTCAAAACAACAATTCAGATCTTAATTTACAGCCTGCGGATTTGCAGGGAAGAGGATTTCTGGTAAGATGGCAATTAATGGGGCTTTATTCCAAAGCCGAGTTCATTTCCTGCCTTTTAACTCCTTTGCTGCTATCTCTTGGAGCCACTGTCTTGGCTGGCAGAATAATTTCATGAATGAATGAGGCCATTCATTTATTCATTCATTTGATAAAAATCTACAAAACAAAGATTAATTTACAGGTATATTAGGTTCTGGGAATGATGGATGAATAAGATTTGGTCCCTTAAGGACCCTTTTGGGCCTTGAGGAAGAGTGAGCCTAGTGGGTGGAGGTGGGCATCATAAACACAGGGACACACTATCTATAATAATAAAAGTGTAATATGCTAATTAGACCAGACATCCTTCTGGACGACCTTCTGGACGAAGCCAGGGCTGCAAGGGAAGCCCGGGCCCCGGGTGCCAGAGGGAAGCCGGTGCTGGCAGCCAGGGGAAGGAAAGCCTACTCTTGCACGAATTTCGTGCATTGGGCCTCTAATATAGCATAATAAGTGGTACAAAAAATGCAGCCAACATTTAGACCCTGAACTGTTTCACAGCCTAAGTCAGTGATGGCGAACTTATGACACGCGTGTCAGAGGTGACACGCAAACTCATTTTTTTGGTTGATTTTTCTTTGTTAAATGGCATTTAAATATATGAAATAAATATCAAAAATATAAGTCTTTGTTTTACTATGGTTGCAAAGATCAAAAAGTTTCTATATGTGACACGGCACCAGAGTTAAGTTAGGGTTTTTCAAAATGCTGACACGCCGAGCTCAAAAGGTTCGCCTCACTGGCCTAAGTCATGATGTTTGGCTTCTCTTGAATCATTTGGCGATCAGGCCATTTTGGGCCTGCATTGGAGACAACTAGAGCACAGCAATGCTGAGTAGCGGCTGCCCCCTTTTGATGGGACTTGCCCTCTGTCCACCTGGTCACAGTGCCAGGATTTCCACCGTGAGCGTGTATGCCCTTCCTCACCTCATCTCCTCTGGCAACTGTAAGCATTTGAGTTTGTCACTCTTGGAATCCAAGATGTGGAGGGACAGAGACGAGAGGAGTTACTTCCTGGGGGAGCGTCTATGTATTGCTGTCAGGGCGCGTTACTCAGACATGCCTGCAGCCCCTCCATGCGCCGGCCTCTTTTTCTCTGGCTGTCTTAGGGCTGCTCCTGGGCATAGCAAACATCTGCCTGGTTTGACGACTGGCAGGCTGTGTTGTGCCTTTGGAGCTGTGCTATCCACACTGGTCACTACTAGCCACATGTGCATATTTAAATTTAAGTGAAAATGAATCAAAATGAAATAAAATTAAAAATTTCATTTCTCAGTTGCTCTGGCCACATTTCAAGTGCTTCTTAGCGAGTGACTACTGTTCTGGTGCAGATACAGAGCATTTGCATTATTGCAGACAGTTCCTAACGGACAGCACTGCTCTGGGATTTTGCTTCAATGGACGCTCTCTCCTTCGGATGAAATCCAATACCAGGCTTGCAAGAAGAGACCGTGTAAGCATCCTCTCTTCTTGTAAGCCTCCCCAGACATCTCCTTCTAAGTGGATTTGCCCAAAGTCACCTCTCTGTCCCCAATATTTCCTGTGTACACACCCATCACAGCACAAAGAATATCTACTTTTGACATCGGTGACCTTGTTTTAACCAGAACTTAACCCAGAGGTAGTTCCATTGATGCATGCTCAGTAAATGTTTGAGGAATGAATGAGTGAGGGCATGGCATCCCAAGCAGTGGGAAAGGTATAGTACTGTGGCGGGGACCTGGACTGTCAAAGCCAGAGGTAGGAGAGATGGGGAGTGAGATGGGACAGTTCATTGATGATCAGTCTAGTGGTCAAAAGCTTCGGGGCAAGGTTGCTGGGGCTCAGACTCAGCTGCCTCCAAAGGAACACCTGGTGTCCCAGACCTGTCAGCAAGGAGAGATGCCGGAGAACTCTTTTTACAAGCTCAGCCTCAGGTAGAACGCGCATTCACAGCAATTTCCAGCTCGAGCGAGCTGTTACTGCAAACCTCTAAGAAGTCAGTGTCTCGCAACATTGAGCAATGAGCAGCCAGCCTTGTGGGATGAACTCAGAGTCCTTATTTATCAACTCGTCTTTTTTTTCCCTTCGCTTCTCTGTTTCCTAGTCTGTCTCATGGGCTCATTCCTGCCAACCCGTTGACCCTCGCTCCCCACCAAACACAGGCAATTTATTCTACCAGTGTTTACACCTCAAGGTATCTGGGCTTTTCAGGCCAAAGAATTATGACAAATAGCATGGAACAGAAGCATCTATTAAAATAGGAGTTCGTAATTTAAAATGATGAGGAATGGTAGGATGTGCCTTTGTATCTCTCCTTCATGTGGGCTGAGATGGAATCATTTTCTTCGTGGAAAGGAATTCCAGTGTTGGGAACCCGTGCCAGCAAAGGTGATGGTGACGGGGGCTGTAGTATGAAGGAAGGGAGCTTGAAAGTGTGTTTGTGTGTGTGTGTGTGTGTGTGTGTGTGTGTGTGTGTGTGTGATCTCTGTGCTTGAGCATACGTTGGGCTTTTTCATTGTGAAACTACTATTTTCTCAAATTTGGCTAGAGATAAAATGTAATAGGCATTTCTGTTAAAATGTGTGTTGTCTTCGATTGGGTTTCCTAGAAAAAGCATTTGAGATGGAGATACATGTACAGAAGATTTTTAGTTTTTATTAAAACAGCTTTATTGAATTATGATTTGCATGCTATAAAATCCACCTGTTTTAAGCATACAGTTCAAAGATTTGTAGTAAATTTGCTAATTTGTCCAACCATTACCACAATCCAACCATTAGTCCCTTCATTTCTCTAGATTTGCCTTTTCTGGATGGGCCATGGAAATGGAATTGTACAGTAGATGGTCTTTGTGTCTGTGTACTTTTACTTGGCATAATGTTTTCAAGTGTCATCCACGTTGCGACATGGATCAGTGTTTTGTTCCTTTTTGTGGCTGAATAATATTCAATGGTATGGAGAGACTACATTTTATTTATCTATTCATCTGTTGATGGGCATTTGGGTTACTTCTACTTTTTGGCTAATATGGATAATGCTGCTGTGAACATTCATGTACAAGTCTTTGTGTGGATATATGTTTCATTTCTCTTGGGTATATACCTAAGAGTGGAATTGCTGGTCATATGGTAACTTTATGTTTAACTTAAAGAAACACCTGCCAACTTGTTTTCCAGAGTGGATGTGCCACTTGGCATTCCCACCAGCGGTGTATGAGAGTCCCGCTTGCCCCACATTCTCATCAACACTTACTATTATCTGTCTTTTTGACTCTACCCATCTTAGTGGGTGTGAAGTGATATCTCATTGTAGGTTTGATTGGCATTTCCCTAATGACTAATGATGTTGAATACCTTTTCATATACTTATTAGCCATTTGTATATCTTCTTTGATGAAATGACTATACAAATTTGTTTACCCATTTCTATAAATTGGGTTGTCTTCTTATGATTGTGTTTTAAGAGTCCTTTAAAAATATAGTTCCTGAATGCAAGACCTTTATCAGATATCTGACAGTCTATGGCTGATCTCTTCATTAATTTTTTTTTAATCCTCACCTGAGGACAGGTTTTTTTATTGGTTTTTATAGAGGGAGGAAGGGAGAGAGGGGGAAACATCCTTGTGAGAGAAACATTGATCGTTGCCTCCTGCACGCCCCCTACTGGGGATCAAGCCCACAAACCAGGCATTGAACCGTTACCTTCTGCTTCATAGGTCAACGCTCAACCACTAAGCCACGCCAGCAGGGCAGAGCTAATTTTCAAATGTTGGCTCCCTGAGTAAGCAAAGCCTCCAGGGAATAAATCTAGTCTTTTGTGGCCCACATGTTCTGCCCCCGATGGGCTGCAGCTCTATCTCCAAGACCTCCAAATAAATAACTCCCTCAGCTCCCACCAACACAGCTGCCCTGTCTGTCAGCAACTGCAAATGCTCAGATAGAATGAAAGTTTATCTCTCCTCTCTGTCTCACTCCTAAGGTTGTCTTGGTGGCCTTTCTCCCCGATGCTGTGCGCCACAGTCTTAGTCTGTTCTGGTCTCTCTGCCAGCTCATTAGTTTCGGAGTCTGGATGGTTCTTGGCTTGATAATCAGCAGCCCCCTTGGCTGGGGGCCTGCCTGGCTCTCATTAGTAGCTGCAGTCCTTGTGGAGATCATAGGGAACCCCCATAGAAGTCATATTTGTAAGTATCTGCTAGAATGATAACGACAAGACCGTACAGAAGTGAACAGGAACACAGTAATTAAAAACATCTCCTGGTCACCAATGGTGGCTCGCCCTTAATGAATCATATTAAGACAAGATTCAAAGGAGACAGGTTTTCACTGAGAGCTAGCAAGGGGGTTGAGTAAGTTCTTAATGCAGACCAGGCGCTTTGGGGTTAAAACTGGCATTATCTTCTTTAGGATCTTGTACTTCATTTTACTAAAACCTGTGAATGTTGGCATATTTGTCAGAGACAAGTTGCTGTACCGTTCCTGATGTCAGGTACCATGATTTGCATGTTGGGGACCGGCTCACATTTGCCTAATTATTGGCAAAATGTTTTGAATGCCATTTTTCAAATTCTTGTTGGAACAGTTCCTACTGCCCTGGAGATGACGCTTCTGCATATTCTTAGAAACAGAACAATAAACAAGGACCCTTGGGAAAAAAGGGCAGCTTTCCCTGTTTGCCAAGTGCAATACAGCTTTGTTATTGAAGTCTCCTGCTCTGCTGTTGGAAAAGTTGGGATTACGTGTTCTTTTTCCAGTGTATTAAAACAAAGTCAGATATTAGCTTCAAATGAATCCACAGAACTTTCAACTGAAATGAAGTTCCTTTCTAGAATGCCACACTAGCAAACAAACACAGCAGGCTGCCGGAAGTGGGAGCAGGGGCCACCAGAGAGGCATGGTTATTGCACGAGGAGCTATGCTTTCCCATTTTTCAAACCTGGGTTCCCCCACTGGCCTCTATTTGCCCCACCGGCCTCTGTTTGCCCCGCAGACGTGACTCGCTCTCCAGGATGCCTCATGGAACCATCCTGGTGCCTGATGGTCAATATGCCCCTTGGGGCTTCTGAGGAAGGTTCGGACTTGATGCTCTTGTGTGGCCTCAGCCACATGCTGGCTTTATCTGTGGGCCATCGATAAAGACTAAGCGAGGCCCAGCTCGCTGTACGCTTGAACAAACACATCTGCCTGAAGGTTTTGAGGAGAGGATGAGGGAGAAAGAGGCTCTGTAAAGTTGTGCAGTCACAGGTTACAATGTAATACTCACTCTACCTGCCCAAGCTCAGAGCGGGTGATGCCTGGCTTCTTTGGGGGCACTTTGACCCAGGGAATCCTTTTGGATGACCTACAGTGGCCTGCTTGCCCTCAAGAAAGCCCTTGAGAAATGACCATCCCTGGGCCCAGCTTCCTCACCCTCCTCTGTCCCTTGCTCGTTGAGGTAGTGGGCTGCGGGCCTCCGCCCCGAACGTGTGTGGGTGTCAGTTGGAATGTCCCTCTGGCCTCGTTTAGCTCTCTGTGAATCTCCTGCCAGTTTCCTTCTCCCCAGTGATGCCTGTGCCCATCACCCCCCAACAAGGAAGTGGATATGAAAGGCAACGGGTTAGTGAAGCTTCAGGAAGGCTGGGAGAAGGAGGGGAAGCTGTGCGTCACACACTTCCAGTTCTAGCCGCCTCCTCCCACTTAGCGGCAGAGTGGCAAGGCTCTTAATGATAATTTTTAAAAAGTGTCAGGCCTCTGCTCATTTGCAAATCATTGTGTCTAATTTGCATGCCAGATCCGGGAAGCTCCAACTTCGAATATGGAAAGTGGAACACAGTCTAAATAAGATAAATGGATTAGGTCAGCTGACTGCAACAGTAGCCACAGCCGACCCACGGGCCCAGTGCACATGAACTCCAGAGGAGGTTTGTCAATCAGGCAGTTTCTTTCGCTCCTGGGAGTATAGAAGCAGGATGTGCACGCACACAAGCACATGCGCAGACTCCACCCACAATCCCTGCTGGCAAATAGGTCAGCGCGCAGTCCGGGCACTGCTGTGGCCTCTAAGCCCCCTGTGGAGCCCTCAAGGACCACCATGAGGAAGGTTTGTGCCCGCAGACCGTGGGTGGTCGGTTGAAAGCCTATCTCCTACGATGTACTGACTTAGTAAGAGAACAGTGGCTGGGAGGAGTGGGTGGGGGCCTTTAAGGCCTTCTCCCCTGTGCCGGGGCAGTGGCCTATGCCAGCCAGGCCTGAACAGCGCTGGAGAGACAATTGTCCTGGCAGCTGGCCACTCGCTCCTGCCCACCTCTCAGCCCCCTCCTCAGCCTGACACATGAGCCTCCACAGCTGACCCACACCCTTTCTGGACACGGGCCATCCATCATGGCAACGCCATCCAGGCAAGTAGCAGGTGGCTCATCTTTTTTATCGACACAACTCGGGAAGCAAGGCGCGGCCGCTGAGCCGCTGCCGTGGGATTAATATGATGTGAAGCGTGCACCTTTGGCAATTAGTTAATGGCTTGGCTATGTGAGGTAGGCTTCTGGAGCCTTCTGTCTTGGGATTAATGACCTGAGATGACAGATGGAAACTTAAGAACTCTCAGGAAAAGAAAACAATCCTGGGGTGAGGAGAGGAAGACAGTATTGGGCCAATGAAGAGGGAAGGAGTTTGACCAAGAAGGCATCCTATAGATTACTTTATGAACTGGGGTTTTACAAGGAGCTGCAGACAAGTGTGTGTGTGTGTGTGTGTGTGTGTGTGTGTGCAGAGCCTGGACACACAGAGGCCAGGTAGGCTCTGGCTTGGGACTCAACCACCAGGATCGCTTTCCTGGCTGCACTCTTGGCCGAGGGCCCCTTTCTGACCACAGCAGGCAGTTCATGGGCCCTCTCCCTCTCCCAGGCTCCTGCGGCTCAGCCTGCTGCCCTCTCTCCAGGATGGAGCACCCTCATTCCTCTGCCCAGACTGGGCTGCGGGATGAACTCCAGTCTCTTCTCTTCCCCCTCTCCCTGCTAGAAGGACCACCTGCAGAACCTTCTGGTGTCAAGGTTTTAAGACCAATCACCTTGCAGGGGTGGGGGGGGGGAGTTGGGGGACAAGGGGTAGGTTAACTACCTTGCAACAAAAGATGGGGGCACTTATGTTCAGGCGGAACAATTCTGGGGAATAGCCCAGAAATAACACAAGGGGGGCACTTCAGGAAGGGTCAAGGCTCCTCAAGATTCTAGCGGCACCAGTTTGAGGCCAGGATTGCACAAGGATGTCTTTGAGGGAGGGGTTCAATACACGGCGGCCAGTGGCCTGGAGGACACCATCCTGCTCCAGGCAAAGGCCCTGGAATGACCTCTCTCGGCTCCATAGATTAGGGGGTTAGACAATAAAGGGGTCTCCTGTGATCCTCCGACACCGCTCCTCCTAGAGGGATGGTGTGCACATGCTGCCTTGGGCCAGCAGCACAGGCAGGGTGGGAGCATTGGGAGGCCTCTCGGCTTGGAAGGGGCTGTGGGGGAGGAAAAATAATTTTCTCTCACCTTTTTAGGTTTTTGGCTAAGACCTCTCTGTAATAAAAGGACAGGCTAACAGGAGAAAAAAACACACAAAAGTTTAATAACTTGTATACCTCCTGTACCTCTGGGAGAGAGCCAGGAAAACCAAGTAACTTCCCCAAATGACCCAAGCCACCACCTTAAATACCATCTCCTGCTACAGACAAAAGATGCTGGGGAGGGGGGGACCAGTTATGGGAGGTGACAAGGAAAGTCACAGTAAGCAAGGGGAAGGCTGCTGTGCAGGTTTAAAGCTGTGCCTTCTCCATGGATACGAGTCTCTTGAGCAGTGGTTCTCAACCTTCCTCATGCCGCGACCCTTTAATGCAGTTCCTCATGTTGTGGTGACCCCCAACTTCATTGTTACAAATTGAACATCATTAAAGCATCGTGATTCATCACAAAAACAATATGTAATTATATATGTGTTTTCCAATGGTCTTAGGCGACCCCTGAGAAAGGGTCATTCGACCCCCAAAGGGGTCATGACCCACAGGTTGAGAACCGCTGATCTAGAGGCTTGGAGTCCCCCCCTCTTCCTGGGCCAGAGAGGGAGACCCCTTCCCATGGCAATTCCCTGATGCAAATGTCTCCTGCCAAAGGGTAACTTCCGCTCAGTGTTCAGAGCTTCCCCTGTGTCTGCAGTTTCTTAAACACAACCAGCCTACAAGAGTCGTCATGCCAAAGAGGCGCATTTTGGGGTGGCAAAGCCCTGGATTGAGCCCTGTGCCCAGGGGAATGGGCTGTGCTGATTGGTTAGGACTTGGTCTCTTGTCCTGTAGTGGGGCTGGGGTTGGGGAGGGGGTACAGGATCATGGGACAAGACCCGGACTAGAACTGCATGGAGCGGGGGTGGAGACCTCCAGAAGCAGGGGCCCAAACAACCTGTGCTCCCTGGAGGCCTTTTCCACTGCTCACACTCTGTGCGGCGTCTCACACGTTGCTCTAGCAGCTGCTTAGTGAAGATGGAAGAGAGGGGCTACTGTGGGGGTGACATCCTTAAAGCAGGAAGCCAAGGAAAGGGATGGGTCAGCCCAGGAGCCTGGCAAGAGCGAGGAGGGGGAGAGGAGAGCAGCCCTCAGATGGTCTCAGTCCGTCAGGGGACTGAGGAGGGGGCACAATTCACCCAGTTTGGCAGGGACCCAGCAGCATTCCGTGTTCATTTCCCCTGAAACAAAGATGTCAGCGGAAGTTGCAGACTGGCAGGGCTGCCTGCAGAGAGGCAATGTCGCATGACCAGGAGTGGTGACCTCCTGGTCTGAGCACAGGATGTTGCAGGGCCCCAAGGAGCAGATGACTCATCTTCCCCTAGGAAACCGGCCGGGCATCCAGGTGCAGCTAATCAGAGTGTGTGTGTTTATGCACATGTCTGTGCCTGTGGTGTGTGTGTGTGTGTGTGTGTGTGTGTGTGTACATGTGTGGTGTCAACTGTGGGCAACTAGCCAGGCAGCACAGGGACTCTTAAAAAGGACCAGGCAGAAGAGGTCTGGGCAAGGCAAGGGGAGCCCATCTGGAGAGTCCGTTGCCCTGCAGCTGTCAGGTGAGGAAGCTGCAAGTAGCTGCCCTCGATAGTTCTGAGCTGCTCCTGGTCCTGCTGGCCATGGAGCTGTCCTGGGGTATAGTGCACCCGGTTAAAGTCTAAGCGCAGAAGGGGAGCCGCTCTCCCGAAATCTCATGTTATAAAGCAGTGGATCTCAAAGTGTGGGCCTCGGATCAGCAGCATTAAAATCACCTGTTAGAAATGCAAATTCTTGGGCCCCACTTCAGACTTCAGGGCCACACCCTCCAGGGCAGCGGTTCTCAACCTGTGGGTCACCAACCTTTGGGTCGTGACCCCTTTGGGGGTCGAACGACCCTTTCACAGGGGTTGCCTAAGACCATTGGAAAACACATATATAATTACATATTGTTTTGTGATTAGTCACTATGCTTTCATTATGTTCAATGTGTAACAATGAAAATACATCCTGCATATCAGATATTTACATGACGATTCATAACAGTAGCAACATTACAGTTATGAAGTAGCAACGGAAATAATTCTATGGTTGGGGGTCCCCACAACAGGAGGAACTGTGTTAAAGGGTCGCGGCATTAGGAAGGTTGAGAACCGCTGTTATAGGGGATGGATCCTGTAGTCTGTGTTTACTTAACAAGCCTTCCAGGAGATTGGAAGCCAGGCTCCAGTGTGAGAAGCACTGTTGTACAAGGACAGCAGGTACCCAGATGTGTCTCAACAGCAACTGTTAGGGTACAGGTCTGTGCTATTTCTCTGCAATTTGTCCTCCAAGAATCATTTGAAACTATTATCTGCCATGTTGTGTGTCTGAGAGACCCGCTCTGTGGGCTGACACACTGGGTTTCTCGCCAGATGGCTTTCAGTTGGACTTTACTAACTGCAAGCAACAGATCAGAGTGGGGAGGAGAGAGAGGTCGGGGTATTTTTCCTTTGTCCTCTGCCAGCTCACCTCCCTGCTATGAGGAAGGCTAGGTCCCCTTATCACTGAAACTCTTGCTGGAGGGTCCCCTTCAAGGTTCTACCTCTCCCTGGGTTCCCACATAACACTCTCCCCTCCTTGTCCCTAAGAGTGCTAACAGCTTCCAGCTGTTCCTAGTTTTTGGGTGCCTCAACATCCCCACATGGTTCCTGTCACCTGTCAACACCTCTGCATGTGTCCCTTACATCAAAGTCTGTTTATCTGCCTCTCCTGGGGTGCGGGCTGCCTCTGGCAGTGCCTGACAGCAGGTGAGGCATAAACAGGCGCCGCATGTTGGGGCAGGTGCTGATGCTGTCATCAGCTGGCCTTGTGGAGATGACAATGCAGATCTCCGGTGCTTGTAGGAGAAGAGGAGGGACTGTCATAGGCACAGCACCCACTGCATGCAGGGAATGTTCTTCGTGCTAGTCTGGGTATCATTTAACTTAACCCTTTCCCCAGTCCGCCATTGTAAGCACTATCATGTCCAGTTTAACAACAATGAAATGAAGCCTTGAGGTCTGACAACTGGTAGAGGCACAATCAGGATTTGAATTCATGTCTGTCTGGTTTCTAAGTCTGTGTGTTTCCCATAGCATAGGGAGCCTCCCCATAGATTATGACAAATGCCTAGCTAGAATGTTCTAATGGTGAGTTGATGCTCTCAAGATAGACTACAGACTAAAACTACCAGGGATGTTCTGAAATTTCACAAGAAGATGCGTCTTCTGAATGTTGGCCGTGTGGGCCTTGTTGGCATTAGCAGGTTAAGGGAAGGCTGGAGAGGGCACATCCATTGAGGTCCTCCAGGGCCCAGTCACTTTACCTACAGTCCCAGTGTAATTATCAAGGGAATCCAATGAGGTGTAGATTATGCCCTATTTTACAGATGAGAAAATTGAGGGTCAAAACAGTTGTCTTTTGTCTGATAGCAATCTACTCCCCCAGGCCTTCTCCCTCTTCCCGGCTTTGTTCCCCCCGCCCCTGCAATACTTAGCACCTGACATTATATCTTTTATTTGTTTATTGTCAGTTATTGGATGTGCCAATGAAGGTATGTTATAGAGCTAGTAAATTGCAAATTTGGGATCAGAATCGAGGACTTAGAAGTCAAGCTTTCAGTGTTATTGCCACTCTGCTTCCCCCCTAAATGAATACCTGGAAACATATACGTATTGAGCACCGACTGTGTGTCTGGCTCTGTTGTTGGTGCATTTGTAAGCATACCGATGATATGTTCCTGTTGTTATTCTGTAACTTAATTTTGTAATCTAAAACATTTCAGGGTTTGATTTCTTTTTCTTAATTGATTTTAATGTGGTTATGCCTGCTGTGCTTGTTGGGTGGTGTTTTCAGTTCTGTGCTCTCCATAAAGGGCCTGGCGTCGCCAAGCCATCTAAATGAATGACTTCATTCATTATATTTAACCTTCACTCTCCTAAAACATTCACAATTTCTGTTCAAAGTGATGCCATGTAGTGAACAAAGGCACAATAGTGGTAACAAATGGCCCTCCAACCCCAGCCTGTGCCCACAGTCATCAGATCGCATGGCGCCCCTTGCTATCCTTTATGTGGTGATGGTGGCTGCTGCCTTAACCTACTGCTTCAAGCACAGCTCAGTGATGCCCAGCCTAATTTCCTTAAATGCCATCAGGGCAGGGGCCATGTCTGTATAACAACGCTCGACATACAGTGGGTGCTCAATAAATGCATCAAAAATGAATGAATGATACAATTGAATGATCACAGCAGCATTATGCATTATCCTCATCCCCATTTTACAGATGAGGCAACTGAGGCTTAGTGCAGTGAACAGAAGATTGCTGACTTCTTGATTGCCCTCTTCAACCTCCAGCATAGAATCTCTACACATTTTGAACACTTCAGTTTAGGATTTGAACAAAGATTCCCCACAGCTGCCATCTATCATGGTGTGGTGTTGGAACCTCCTTCAAATATAACTAGCCAGGAACATTTGCTATAAGGGTCTCTAAACTGCAGAAAAGAAATAATTTGGCAACTCATTTATAGAAATATGTGCTCCTACCCTGCCCACCCCAGCCAAATGCAGGGGGTGGACCCAGGAGTGGGAAGTTGCCATGTTCAGTTTGATAACTTTTGCTGAGACATGCTATAGGATGAAATGCCTGCCACGTGGCAGCTCCAGCCATGAAAGGTGCAGCCTGCTTCTTGGGTTCATATGTAGGAGACTGGGTTCAGTCTCCTTCTCAGACCACCTGGACAGAATCCCAGTGAGCCGGAAATTCTTGGGCCGAAAGTTGAGTAGAGGGATAAATTCTTGTCTCTGTCACAGAAGTATGCGTCTCTATCACAGCCCTGGTCATTTGAGGAGGAAAGAAACTTAAAACCACTAAACCTTTCTACTGAGGGCGTTAAGCAGACCCAATAAATTAAAGTCAGAACCCACAAGTTGAGTGAATTAGGATATAATTCCTCACATTCCATTATAGAGGGCCTAACCTCAGAGTTCCTTTAAATGACAAAGTCCCTTCCTCCCAGGGTATTAAAATATAATTGCTTGTTCATTCATTTATTCAACATTTTCTGAGCTCTTATCATATGACAGATACTGGGCTAGGTGCTGGGGATTCAGCAATGAGATAAAATATAATTTACACTATTAAAAAATATCTGTGATGGTTAATTACAGATATCAACTTGAATGAGTTGAGGAATGCCCAGATATGTGATCAAACATTATTCTGGGTGATTTAACATTAAATTCAATAAACTTTGGCTAAAGCAGATTGTCCTACCTAACTTGGGTGGGCCTCACCCAAACAGTTGAAGGCCTGAATAGAACAAAAAGATTGGCCTCCTTGAGCAAGAGGGGATTCTATAGCAGATGGCCTTGGACTTCATCTGCAACATTGGCTCTTCCTGCCTAATGGCCTTCAAACTGGAATATCAGTTCTTCCTGGGTCTCCAATCTGCTGGCCCACCTTGTAGATTTGACTCACCAACCTCCATAATCACATGAACCTATTCCTTATAATTCTCTTTTCTCCTTCCTCCTCCTCCTCCTCCTCCTCCTCCTCCTCCTCCTCCTCTCCTCCTCCTCCTCCTCCTCCTCCTCCTCCTTCTCCTTCTTCTTCTTCTTCTTCTTCTTCTTCTTCTTCTTCTTCTTCTTCTTCTTCTTCTTCTTCTTCTTCTTCTTCTCTCTCAATCTCTCTCTCTCTCTCTCTCTCTCTCTCTCTCTCTCTCTCTCTCTCTCTCTCTCTCCCCCACCCCTAACATTAACCTATAAAATACACCAAGATGCAATAAAATGGTTAGGAAAAAGAGTGAGGTAGGCACCTGTGGGATGACCTTGCTAGCATCTATTTATGAGAACTATAGTCCCCCAAACTCAAGCCAATACCTTATTGCAGGGCAATCAGTTTGTACAAGATGACCCTACCCCTTCCACAGCTGAGAGACCCAATTAGAGCTGTTTCTTGGGAGTTTTTAACCTAGACTAAGGAGCAAGTGTCAGGTCAGCTGACAGGCTTCAAAAGGTAAAGCTCAGGAGCCACTGGTAACCATGTGTACACATGGGGACAGCCAGGCTGTAGTGAGACAGGGGCAATGAAGAGGAAGTGAGAGAGAGGCCAGTATGGTAAAGGGGAGGTTCAAGTGGCCCCTCAGTCCAAATATTCCTGGGCCTGACCACATTCCTCTTTCACAGGGCACTTTGGTATTCTTATTATAAGTCAGTCTCTCTCTCTCTCTCTCTCTCTCTCTCTCTCTCTCTCTCTCTCTCTCTCTCTCTCTCTCTCTCTTTGCTTACATAGTTCAAGTTGGTTCTGTCAGTTTCAGCCAAATCAGTTTTTAGATCAAATGGAAAACAGAAATGAATTTTTAAAAAATGAAGTGGATAAACTTGAGGCTCTGTGGCCCCATAGACATGGTAGCTGAGCCCCACAGTTAGCCCTGAGCTTTCCAGAGGTCAGCTCAAAGAGGGAGACACGATTTATAAGATTTAGTCTCTACACAAATCAAAAGAAACCAATTGGTCAGAAGCAATAGTCATCATGCTATAATACTGAGACCAGACAGATTGCTCTGGGGGACTTTTAAGGAGGGCACTAGGCAGTTTGACAGTGGTTCTCAAAGTGTTTCTGGACCACCGTCATTATCATTTCCTGGGAATTTGTTAGAAATACACATTCTTGCATTTGTACCCTGGGGATGGGGCCCAGCAATCTGTGTCTAAACAAGCCCTCCAGGTGATTCTGAAGTGCAATAATGTTTGAGAAACAAGACAGTATGATAAGCAATGTTCTTACCACATCCCATCTCAACAGGCAGCACAGCAATAAGCTTTATAGGGCTCTTTCTTGTAATAGCACTCAATAAATGCAGTGGATGCCTGCCGGTCTTGTCTGCTCTATACCATTCTTTTTGATGCAGAACTCCTTCCCTGCAGTCCTCTATGGGTTTGGGGAGATGGTCAGTCATGAAGTTCCACCTGTGCTTGGGATACAAGATGGTCATGTAACCCAGGCTTGGCCAATCACAAGGCCCTCTTCTCTGATGTAGAGTGATTGAACCAAGGGGGTCATATGACTCAAGCAAAGCCAGTGAGGAACCTCTCATAAGAGTTAAAAAATAAATACTGGCGGTGAGTGAGAGAGGATTATTCTTCTTTTCTGATAGGAAGTTGAAAGGCTGTGTGGGAGGGGAGGAGAGGGAGAGGGAGAGGGAGAGGGAGAGAGAGAGAGAGAGAGAGAGAGAGAGAGAGAGAGAGAGAGAGAGAGAGAGGAAGGAGGAGAAGAAGAACAACAAGAGAAGAACAAGCAGAAGAACAAGAGGAAGAAGAAGAAGAAGAAGAAGAAGAAGAAGAAGAAGAAGAAGAAGAAGAAGAAGAAGAAGAAGAAGAAGAAGAAGAAGAAGAAAAAGAAGAAGAAGGAAGAGGAGGAGGAGGAGGAGAAGAAACGAGATTGATTTGGTAATCTGTTACTGTGGCCCTAGAATCCATGCCTTTAACTACTGCACCCTACTGCCTCTCACTGAAGAAAAGCCCTTAAATTTTCACAAGTGGACTTAGATCAGATATGATTACTCTGAATCTATGGCGGTACCCTCTGGCTGACTATGGGAGAGGAATGATATGAGTGTGGGCTTCTGGGTACATATTTGAAGTAGTTGGGATAAGGACAGAATAGAGGGGCAGAGGCTTCTTCCTCAAGGAGAAGCCCCCTCTTGACTTGGAATCTAGCCAGGGGTATATTTTGCCACAAGTTGCTCCTGAAAGGGATGTCAGGAAGTTCTGTGGTTCCAAGTTAAACAGCTATGAGCTTGCTCCTGAAATCTACAGGGCTGAAATTGACGTCTGCTTTAGAAATTGTCCAGCCTAAAATCATTACAGCTGGACCCTAGTGCAGATAGGATGAATGGGAGAATCCTTCACTTTCATCTATTCTCAAAGGGTCTGTGACCCAGAATAGGTTATGATATACCACTCGATGGTAGGCAACTCTGGGATTGCTTTTTCTCTTCTGCACTAAAAAGGACCCAAACAGTTTTCTGAGTAAAACCTTGGCTTGGCACTGCCTTAGAATCCCTTCCCCAGTACCATCCCCCTTCCCCCATGGCGGGGAGAGGGACCTTCGTATCAGGCTGCGTCCTCACCAGACTTTTCAGCTTCCTTGCTTGGTACAAAAAATGCAAGGAGTTCTAGGCTAGTGAGAGCACATTGAGAGAAATTGGGATGATAAACAAAAGTGACTACAGATTTTTCCCTTCCTCAAATCTATGTCCTTTCAAAGTGTATTCGTGTATCAGGAGGTTAAGCTTTTTCCCACTCCTTGAATCTGAGCTGTCCTTGTATCTCTCTCTGGCCAATGGGGGGCATTAGCAAATATACTCCTGGCTAGATTCCATGTCAAGACTGTGATTCTAACCCCAAGCAGAGACTCAGTGTTTGCATGTTGAGGCTTGCCCTCTTCCTACACCTGGACTCCAGCTGCCATGTCACCCTTGAGCTAGTCTGCTGGGGGCTGAGAAACACATGGTTTCACTGCCATTGCCAACAGGCAGCTAAACTCCAGACATGTGAGGCCACTCAGTACTATTTAGCCTCCAGCTGATCTTTTAACTGACCACAAGCACCTATAAGAGCCTAGCCAAGATCAGATGATCCCAGCCCAGCCCAGAAGAACTGACCAGCAGAATTGTTATTGTTTCAAGCCACTATGTTTTATAGTGTAAGTTGACTACACAGCAGTAGATAACAACAATGATAATAGTAATTATTATTATAACTAGAGGCCCAGTGCATGAATTCGTGCATGGGTGGGCTCCGGCCAGCCCACCTGATGGGGGCCAATCGGTTGAGGGGGGCGGCGGGAGGTTGCGGGGTAGCCAATCAGGGCCCTGATTGGGCCGGTTGGCCGCCATAGTATGTGTCATAGTGACCAGTTGTTCCGGTCGTTCTGGTCGTTCCGTTGTTCTGGTCACTTGGCTTTTATATATATAGATAGCTTCTGTTTACTGGTTACTTTTAAAGCATTGGCATGGTATACACATTTACTTAATATGCATTCACTTAATAATTCCAACTGCTCTATGAAAAAGATAAGAACTTACCACTATTCCACAAATAAGGAAACAGAGGCACAGAGCAGTTAAGTCACATAGCCAAGACCACACAGCTAGTTAGTGGAAGAACCAAGACTCAGACCCAGGTTCCTGAGATTCCAAGCTAATTCTTGTAACATGGTACCAGGCCACATACTGCGGGGGCAGATGAAAGCCCTTTCTTCTAGAGGGCCAGGGTCACAGAGAGCAGAGAAAGTGGGGGTGCCCTTCTGCTTGCCTCATAATTTTGCCCAGGGCAGGCCCTTGCTGCCAAGAGTAGCTCCTATCCAGAGGAAAGGCAGGGCCACCTGTCCTGTCTCTTTTCTTCCAGTGACAAATGTCCTCATCTCCTTCCTTGCTGTGCATAATCAGCTTCTTTCTGGAATTTCACCTGAGTATTCCCTGTTCCCTCGCTGTTTCTCCAGGCCTGTTTTGGCCCAGAGTCTCTCAGCTGCCAATCCTCTGTGACAAGCTACCTACCCCCAACCCCCAACCGCCATTAGGGTGATTTGTCAATAATAAATTCTGAAGCAAATTGAAATATTTTGCGACAGCATAAAAACAAATGGGAGAAAACAGTTCCCATCCCGAAATGCTGATTGAATCAAATATTGCAATATCGATTGTATGATACATTTTCATATTTAATTCAATGAAAACCATGGGGTTCGAATGCTTTCCATTACCCTACAGAATTTTTCAGTTTGCTGGAGAATTTATTATTGGTGTGCCACCCAAATCGGATTACTATTGAATCAAAACCCTGCCATGTTATTCAATCAAAGACCGTGATTCTAACCCCAAGAGTCGATCATTACCACTTTTCCTGAAGTGTATTTCCTTTTCCCTGTTTTACACAGAATGGCCAGTCCCCTTGCCTGCTTGTACATTGCCCACCCCTCCCCCCGCAATTAAAATCTACCACTGACAGAAACCTAGCAGAAACAACAACTGGCTTTTCAATATCAATCTAGACTTTTCTGGGAATTTACCTCTCATTTCCCTGTTTTTGTCTCCCCCTCTACGCCCCAGGCCCTGGTGTGGGCATGTGTCCACCATCTGCAGGAGGTAGCATATCAAAGAGGCAATTAGTCACCGCTGGTAGAAATGGGACTTAATGGCTCACAGCAAATGCTGTCCGTGTTCCCCATGCCCCCTTGAAACCCTTCTTCCATTTTCGTGCATACCACCTTCCAGAGGCTCTCATTCCCACAGCCAGCACTTCTCATCTGTGCTTGAGAAGGGCTGGGGGTACCTGAAAATTGGTGTCCCTCTGGGGGTCTCCTCTAGCCGATACTCTAGCTTCCTTGTTCCCCAGTCGGACACCTCTGAGGGTGACCTCCTTCTCCTGTCCCTAGGAATGCCTTTAGAGGTTGAACCCAAGTTCTCATGGGACCTGACTTGACATTGCACCCTCACTTGCCTCCTTTCATCCTTTGTGTCACTTATGGTTCGGGATTGAATGGTGCCCCCATCCCCAATTCAAATGTTGATGTTATAATGTGACCTTATTGGGAATAGGGTCTTTACAGAGGTGATCACATTAACATGAGTTCATGAGGAAGGGCCTTAATCCAATATGACTGGTGTCCTTATAAAAAGGGGAAGTGTGTCCACAGGCGCACAGGGAGAACACCACGTGAACATGAAGACAGAGAGAGGGCTGATGCTTCTACAAGCCAAGGAATGCCACAGATTGCCACAAAGTACCAACAGCTAGGGGAGAGCCCAGAACAGATTCCTCCTGTCGTCAGTACGTGGCACTTTGCCCCAGCAGCCCTAGCACACCTGCACTCTCACACCCCTTCTTTCCTGGCAGGGTTTCTTTCTTTGTTGTTGTTGTTAATCCTCACCCGAGGATGTTTTCCCATTGATTTTTAGAGAGAGTGGAAAGGAGGGGGAGAGACACACAGAGAGAAACATCGATGTGAGAGAGACACATTGATTGGTTGCCTCCTGCACAGGCCCCCAACCAGGGCCGGGGATAGAGCCTGCCACCGTGCAGTCTGCAACCCTTCATTCTGATGCTCTGTCCACTGAGTCAAACCCGTTAGGGTGCTGGCGGAATTTCTTAATGAAATCTCTTTCACATGAATCTTTGTCTCAGGGTTTGCCGTGGGAAACCCACGAAGGCAGGACCACAGCAGGTCCTCGGAGCCCAGTGCCGTGCATTGTAGCTGCGTGTTCACATTCCTGCTTGAGACGCTATTTCCCAAATCAGATTAGAAAACCTCCGTTTCAACAAAACCTCCACGGGGGCAGTGTCTCTGATGGCGGACAGCATTTAGCCAGGACCGACACGGCCGCACCGGGCTCCCTGGCCGCCTCCTCTCGCACATCCTTCTTCTGTGCCCCTCGCAGCTGTGGCCCTGGCTGCTTCACCAAAGTTGAATTGAGTGTCCCTGAAAAATATAGCGTAGCATCCTTTCCCTGCCGCGAGACACTAAACCAATAAATTATAAATCAGCCAGCAGCCCCGTGACATGCGGATGTAATGAGAAATGCAAAATAAGAAAAGACACGGGGAGGAAAGCGTGTGGCTCTCTCTCCCTCAGCTCAGCTCCAGAACACCGGGTCTGCTCCCTTCAGGGCTAGGAGAAAACCATTGTTTTCTTTTCCCGTGTGTCTCTGTTGTTACATGGGAACACCACACACACACACACACACACACACACACACACGCACACTGTCGCTACTAACGATGGAGCAGAGGCTGCTATCTGGAACCTGGGACCAAAACCCAGGATAATGGAATGATTTGGTTCCTGGGGCTTGTGAAACTCCTGGACTAAAGGGCCAAATCATTGCCCTCAGCCAGTTTCCTGTGGCTCAGCCCAGCTCTGCTCCTTTCTGCCCCATGGCTGTTGGCCAGGTGAATGCTCACCTTGACCAGGACCTCCTGCCAGGGGGTCACCAGTGATCCTTCTAGATGGCTGGTACTAGGGGTGCCTGCACCATCTCCTCTCTTAGGGTGCAGAACTCAGCTGCGCTCTCTCCCCTCTGTTTGCTTATTTATTCATTGCCTGGCATCCATTTATTCAGCGATTCAGTGGCTGATAGAGGGGGTCTGGGAATGAATGTCTTCTAGGCCCCAGAGGAGCAGAACGATGCTACTCAAAATGCAGGAACAGCCCGTCCTCCTTTCCCACCGCTCTCTGCATGGTGGCCAGTCTCCTATCTGCTTTCGCTCTCCCTCTGCACCCAGAAGGGTGGTGGTCAAGCACCAAACAGAAGAGGCCTGTGTGCGACGCCACCCACCCTTCCCACCCCTGTCCCTATAAGGCAGCCTCCTTCCTCTCGCTTGCAGTCTGAATGCTTGTAATTTACTAATATATTCATCCACCCATAGTACTAAAGTCCCAAAGCCCTGAAAAAGGTTTGGCAGAAACTCATTTGATGGCAAAACCTGGCCTGACCGGTGTGAGGCTATTTAAGGCCTTATTTAATCACAGGGACTTGTGAATATTCATACACTTCGCTGCAGAAATGTTAACGTGTTGCATTGTGGGGCATGGGCTTTCCTGTACTGTATGATAAGTGCACAGTATGACCTTCCTAAAATCGAAAACATTTACAATTCTGAAACCTATTTGTCCCTGTAGTTGGGGCAAGGGATTGTGGACCCACACTGACTTTTATCTATTGAATGAATGTCAAGGGCCAGGGTTAGGGCCAAGCTCTTTCCAAAGTGCACCACATTGCATGTTGACAATGGCATGTGTGTGTCTGTGTGGGTGTTATTATTCACACTTTACCGATGGAGAAACTGAGGCCCAAAGAGTTGAACAACTTGCTATAAGCCCCTAGTAAGTAAATGGTGGAGCCAGGAATGGAACCCAACTGTATTTGACCCCAAAGCCTTTAGCCACCATAACCTTTAACTACTGTGTTAGTTATCATGCCTCTTGGCAGCTGCCTGACACCACTCCATCAAACTGTCTCAATAACAAAGGACTTCAAAACTCCTGGTGCTCTCCCCAGGCCCTGGCACTCACTTGGACTCAAGAGAGACTGTTTAAGTGCAGGACTGGCGGGGAGGGGGTGTTCTAATCTGTATGTGCTGGGGGCAGGCAGGTAGGAAAGTGGGGGAAACCTGATAGAGAAAGAGCAAGTCGTCTTCTTTCCATCCCAGGGTGGGGTAAGGGAGGAGCTTATTCCAGTTACAATGTGTGAGCAGGGATGAACCTATTTGTGCTTCTGGCAATTTCCCAGACAACTCCCCTTTTCCTGTCCCGGCCACTTGTACTGCCTTCCTTTGTCTTATGAAAGAACTAGAGGCCCAGCACGCGATTGAAATCATGCAAGGAAGCACCCCGCCAGCTGCCATGGGAGTCAGGCTGGACCTGCGCCGCAGGCAGCCGGGACCCATGCCTGATTTCCACCCAAGGCTTCCCTGGTACCCCTGCCTGTGTCCACTTCGGGCTGCCGGAGCCACCGTGCCGTGCCGGTTCAGGCAGGCCCCCCTGTGTCTGTCTCCATCTCTGCTCCGGGCCTCACCTGCGCACGCAACCTCCTCCAGTCTGGTTATGATCCATTGTGGCGTCCCAGCCTAATTTGCATATTACCTCTTTATATGTATAGATGATGTTCTTGGAAAACCTCTTGTAGGGTAACTCTAATTTGAGCCAATGAGAAGTAACCCTAAACTAACACATCCTTAGACTAAAATAGTACAAAATTTTACTAAAATGGACAAGATGATCTTAATAGTTATCATTAGTTATTATCACACAACTTAATGAGGAATTTTCTCATCAGTAATTACTCTCTAATGTGGCTCTTTAGTTGATCTGCTTCATAAGTAATATGCATTGTACATTTTACACTGCATTTCAGGAATAAAAGTGTTTAGTTAATGCCAAATTTAATGCAAAATATAGCAAAGATGGGGAAAAATCAATGAAAAATGTGCACTTGATATGATACTCACTGAGCAAGTTACTGTCACAGGGGTCAGGAGAGTCGAGGGGATCAGTCTTTGTTTTATTTTATTTTTAAAAATATTTTCATTGCTTTCAGAGAGGAAGAGAGAGGGAGAGAGAGAAACATCAATGATGAGAGAATCATTGATCAGCTGCCTTCTGCACAACCCCTACTGGGAATTGAGCCCATAACCCAGGCATGTGCCCTTGACCAGAATCGAACCTGGAACCCTTCAGTCTGCAGGCTGATGCTCTATCCACTGAGCCAAACCGTCCAGGGCCAGTGTTGCTAGGCTGAGGGGATCAGTCTTTAAAGCAGCAGGCTGTACTATGACTTTTCAGCACTTCTCACAAAATTAGGCAGCATGTCCTCCCCTATCTCCTAATGCTGATGTTAGCCATATGACCTACTTTGTCCAATGGAATGTAGGCAGGAGTGACAGAACACCAGTTCTGTGTTTCTGCTCAGACTCTGCACTTCTGCTATCTGTATGTCCCAAGTAGCCACTAGTCCAAGGAGAAGGAGTAGAGGAGCACTGGTGTGAATGCAGTCAGTGGGGAGCGCCTGCATTGGAAGCCATCCCAAACCCACTGAGGGGCTTGAAACAGAGTTTCCCCAGATGATCTGTAGACCCATGAGCAAGAAAAAGAAAGGTTTGCTTGGTGACTCATCCGCACAATAAAGTTTGAGACTTAGGTCAAGTTGTCCTCTTTCATGAAGATTTTTAAAAATGAACTCCTGTTATGGGTTGAATTGGGTCCCCCCAAAAATGTTGAAGTCCTAGCCCCAATATCTCAGAATGTGACCTTACTTGGAAATAGGGTTATGGCTGATGCTAATTAAGTTATGATGAGGTCATACTGGAGTAGGATGGGGCCCTAATCCAATATGATTAGTGTCTCTGTAAGAGGACAGACACAGAAGCACACAGGGAGAGGATGGCCATGTGATGATGAGGGAGAGATTAAAATGATGCATCAACTTGGTTGGTGTGGCTCCGTTGTTTGCACGGAAAAGTTGTGGGTTCTATTCCTGGTCAGGGCACATACCTAGATTTCGGATTTGGTCCCTGATTAGGGAGCATGCAAGAGGTGGCTGGTCAATGTTTCTCTCGCATCAATGTTTCTCTTTCTCCCTTTCCTCTCTCTAAAATCAATAAACATATCCTCAGTTGAGGATTAAAAAATTAATAAAGTGATGTATTTACAAGTCAAGAAACACTTAAGGCTACTAGAAGCTACAAGGGAAAGGAAGGATCTTCCATTTTAGACTTTTGGCGGACTTGGTTTGGGGGTGCCCTCCATAGAAGACATTAAAATAAGGGCCATGGGTACAGGTTGTGGGAGCACCAATGAGGATAGGGAGACAAGCCAATAAAGGGTGCATTAGTGAGCAACTTGTTGCTGTGGGCAGCTGGGCTCCAACCCATTGGCACCCTCTGAATAGAACATGGAGGACATCTCTCAGAATTGTTCCACTGGCTCTTGCTCCCATTGGCTGCAGGTTGCCACCAGTGCTCTTAATTTCCTCCCACTTTAGGGATGAGCATGGTGATGTGAGTAGTGCAGAAGGGGGCCTTGCACTTGGGTTTAATGCCTTGCTGTCACCATCTTACAGTTCTTAATAATTCTATCTTTAAAATTGTGTTATCTCAGTGAAGTTTGACAGGACAAGGGAGCATGAGCTTACTGTGGTCCTACCTCAAGTGCCTCCCAACCCCCCGAATCTGTTCTTTGCTGCCTACTCCATTGCCCCACCCTGTCACTGCTGCTGCTATCCCTTCAGTTGGGCCTGTACCAAGTAGTGAGGCAGGGCTCCCATGAGGATTTGTGCTTGTCCTGAGACTAACCCCCCTGACAGAGGGAATGCAACATAAAGAGCAAATAAAAACTGCCATAACAGGTCGACAGAGAAAGAGGGCACAGAAGAGAGGAAAAAGCTTTTTGAAGAAGGGGTTCCACATTTTCATTATGCATTGCACCTCACAAATTATGTAGCCCACTTTGACCCTGACTCTGGAGGAATCCCCCCAAAAAAGTAACTGAGAGAGGCAGACAGTCAAGGTGGGAAGCTGTTAGGGTGAGCACTATCCCCCATGGCTGCAGGAGAACTCTGGTGTCTGGAGGGGATATGGGGCAGGGTGTCAACAAGGACTGCTATAGAGGCTTTCCCCTATTGAAGCACCTTGTACGCCTTTATGTTGCCTTCTCGAGGTTTTATGGGTGTTGGTCTTCACCAACCTGATTCTGGGTTGAACCAGCACATCTGAGCAGAACTTGCAATTTCCTGTGAGCTCCCAGGATACCTGGCCCGTGGCAGTTAGCCTCATCACCTGCGTCTGGAAAAAATGAATGAAATCTGCAAAATTCTACAAAAGAAATTGCTCTGAGGCCTTGGGAGGAACATGCCCCCAAATGCAGAAGAGCCAAAAGATGCTACTTCTTCTTTCAGCTGGGGGCAGAGGCTAGCACTTCACAGCACACAGGCTAGTGTGTGTCTGCCCGCTAAGCTGTCACAGCAGTGCTGTACATCAGGGCAGCAGGGCCAGTCAGCCGTCACTTAGGGGAGGGAGGCTGCGCAGTATCTAGGCTGAGGGGAGCTGCTCAGTGTAGCCTCCAGCTGGGACTCCAAAGTCAGCAGAGGACACCCAAATGCAGTGGGATGGGCATGGGGACAAGAGAGGGGCAAGAGAGGGCTGAGAGAGCAACAAGAGAGACTGAGCAAAGGGAAATGAGGGTGGAAAAGGTGTGAAGGGAGATGGGAGTGAGATGAGGGAGGAGGGGTAGGGCTTGGCCTGACCAAGGCAGTGGGGAGGCCACTTGTCACTCCTGTTGGTAGAGCACAGTGGCTAACATCTGTGCCCTGGAGTCACACCTGCCTCAGCTCAAACTGCAGCCCTGCCACTTCCTAAAAGCAATCCTGTGAGATAAAGAGAATCATAAGAACATTCACCTCACAGGGTTGCAGTGAGAACAAAATGTGCTTGGCCCCATGGCGGACACCCAGCAGGCGCTCCCCACTGACTGCATTCACACCAGTGCCCCTCAGCAGAAGGGGAGGCTTGAGGCCACCAGCTAGGGAGTGTGGAGGCTTGTGTCCTTGGCCACACTCTTCCCATCTGTCCACATTTTTGATCTTTGGCCTCTTCTTGGTAAAGGCAAAAGGTGGCAGTGGGTGGCTTAGGTTTGATGGTAGATAAGGTGCCAGGTGTACATAGCCAGCATGAGGCCCAGCAGGTGGAAGACAGTCAAGGCCTGGCCAGCCAGAGGCCACACTTGCAAGTACTGGTTTTACCTCAACTACCCCTGCTTGGGCAGAGTCTCTTCCATTAAGCCGCCCTCAGTGCAGCCGCCAGCCACACCAGTAGGGAGATGATGTACCTGTTCGTAGCATAAGCTTTGAAGGCACATTGCCTGCACACAAATCCCAATTTTACTGTTTAGTAGCTGTGTACTTTGGGCAAGTTACTTAACACCTTTGTGCTGTAGCTTTCTTATCTGCAAAGTGAAGGTAAGAATAATGGTTTAGGGCTCCAATTATTTAACATATATAAAGTGTCTGGTGCCCGGAATATAGTAAATTCCATATCAAAGTATGAGGTATTATTACTGCATTGCATGAGAGATGGTGCTAATGAGGGCTCTCTGCCAAGATCTGCCCTGGGAATGAAATGCCTCACACTGGCAATGCCCTTGGTAATCAGAGGGTAGGGGCAGAGGACAGATGAGAAGGCATAGGGATGTCTTCTCAGAATGAGTAGGCATTGGTCTGCCACAGAAGTTGTAGGGGAGGCAGCCACTACTAAGTGAGGCCAAGTGGGGACTACAGGCTTTGCAAATTCTATGAGTTATGGCTGGAGGAAGGGTATGTAGAGGCTAGAATTGGGATATTCTTGTTTACCATGTGAAGGGATAGAACTTAATCCTCAAGGTAATGAGGGAGCATTGGTGCGATAACAAACATAATATATATATAAGGCCCATAGATTCATTCATTCACTCATTCATTCACTGAGTCATCTTATCTAATAAAAGAGTAATATGTAAATTAACCGGCACTCTGCGACAAAGATGGCGGCGCCCATAGTGGCCGGGGCGGAACGCTGGCAGTGTCACCCTGGCAATGTGAGCCCAGCATTTGCGCCCTGGCCGCATGAAGGGAGGGGAGGGGCCTCGGGCTGGCAGCTGGGGCGAGGGACGCTGGCATCGTTGCAGGCCAGGCTAGGGACCCCCCACCCCATGCACGAATTTAGTGCACCGGGCCTCTAGTATACTATGAACCGTTGTAGACCCTGGAGATAGAGTGATGAGCAAGACAGGTGTATCTTTTCCTTCAAGGAGCTGATGGGCAGGCTACTTGAGAAGCCAAGGGCTTGGTAAACCTTCAAGTGATAACAAGCCCCAACTTGAGGGACACAATCTCTCATTCCAAAATCCCTTCCTAGAGCTGAGCCTGTGGACTGCGGGTTCTTTGTGTTTCTTCACCAAGTTGCCAGAAGTAAGCCCTGCACTGACCATTCCAGAAACTCCCTAAAGAGCTGCCCAGCTGCACACCTGGTTGCACCCCCAATCATTCAGTACAGCTGGCCTGCCACCCTGCCTTGGTTGCTAAAACCCCCTACTGTTCCTGGTACCCAGCAAAGCACCTAATATATTTGCATTAACTAGTCACCAAAGGCAGCCAGAAGCTGAGCTCTAAAAAAACCATCTTGTGGGAACAAGATCGGTCTCAGGGTTGGGTTCTTCAGGAAGCAGCTGCCGAGATCCAGTTAGTGATTGTGAGAGCTGATTTCATCCTTGAGTGACTTCTGAGAAGAACTACATGTAATCGCGCACGAAATAATTACACAGGAGTAACACCTGTGAAAGGAGACGGGCGGAAGCAGGACCAGGCAGGGGGAAATGGCAGGCAGCAGTGCTGATCTGCAAAATCTCTGCCTGCCCAGTGGGAGCCCCCAGCATAGGGTGCCCATTAGAGCAGGCCTGAGTTGGGCAAAAAGACCAGCGCTTTGCTCAGCCTTTGGCTGGGGCCACCCAAGAAAGCCGTGACCCCAGCTCAAAAGCTGAGGCTGACCCTGCTGAGGCGAACAGCTGGAGGCTGTCAGCTCACCCCACTAGGGGCAGCTGGGCAGAGTCCTTCCCCAAAGGCGCTCTGAATGAGTGACAAGATGCAAAAGGAAAATTGGGAACAGACCCCGGGGAACACGTACATAATTAAGGCAAGGTCTCTCTCTGCCTTCGAGGCTCTCACCATCCGGCAGAACGTGTAAGAATTGATAATATCCCTAGAAGGAATATCCAGGCTAGACACCCCCGGATCGAGTTCAAAGCCGAGCTGATGTGCAGGAGGCCGCCCGGCTCGCCTGCTGCTGGGGATTTCCCCACCCAGACCTAGGAAAACGATTCTGTGGGCCACGTGGAGACAACCTTTTCCGTTTTCTCTTTTCCTAATTTGGTGGAGAAGATGCAAATGGATATAGTTTCCATCAAAATGCTCTCACCAATGATAGATATCCCCTATTTTGTTTCACTCCCGTTTGGGTTGTTAGCGTGGCAGCAATTAAACTTGACAAAATAGTGATTAAAAAACAATGAGGCAAATGTACCAGCACACCAGCGCGCATCTAGACCATTCTGAAAATGATCTCTTAAGTGTTTGAAATCTGCCTTATTTTCCTACCGTAGGAATGAGTTTTCAAAAAACAGCACTTAGGAAGGGCAATTTGCCACCAGCCTTCCAGCGCCCCAACAAACAGTATTTCTTTCTAATGGACTCTGCCCCTCCAGATTCAGCTGCAGTTCCCAAACCGGATTCATTACACAAAAGAACGAATGAATGCCACCCAGGATCCAGAAACGGAGCCTGTTCCTGCTGCTTCTGCTCATGCAAAGGGCAGACGGAACTTCTCAATGGGAACCTTGCTGCCGGGGTTTCCAGGGCACCAGCTGCTGGGCTGCGCTGAGCTGAGGGCACGCCACCGCGGATCTGGGAGGGCAGCTGGGTCTGACCCCTAGAGCCAGCTCGCTGCTGCCTTGTGAGCAGGGTTTTTACAACATCTGGCTGCTCTGATAGGACTGAAGCGTGTGACTCATAGGGAACCTTTCAGAGAGAGAAATGAGCAGCGCGGGGCATTTTTAGCTAGGGGGTTTTTGTTTGTTTTGTGCAATCCTGATGCTTATCTGGCTTCAGCGAAGCCACGGTCATGTCTTTCTTGCTCTCTTTCTGATGTGCAAGCAGCTTTCTGGGTCTAATTATAGATGTAGCCCGTGTATCCTTGATCAATAGTTCTGAATGTCCTCCTGCTTTAAGAGCTGTTTAGTTCTTGCTGATGGGCTGGCATTTCAACCTCTGGCTCTGAGCAGGTGCTTTCAGACTCTGCAAGCCCATCAGCAAAGCCCTGGCTTCTTCCAGAGCCCCCTTTGAACTTCGCAGAGCTCCGATCAAACCCCCCCCCCCCCAACCTCAGAATGTCCCATCTGTGGGGAGGCCAAAGGAGGCTGTGGGCCAGCTTGATAATGGCAAGAAGTCCTACAACAGGAGACTAGGGTTCAAAGGCGACAGCCAGAACCTGGAACAGCATCCAAACACATCCCCCCCTGAGGTGGCTTCTCAGACAGGGGCACAGGAGAGCCACTGGCAGCGGGAGTTAGCCTTGGGAGCCAGTCAGCAATGCATGTGCTCATTCTCAATTATCTCTGGTAGAGCCATCATCGTGCTGGCTTGGGAGACCCAGAAAGACCCTCTGTTTGCCGGCTCCTGTTGAATAATGAGAGATGCACAGCACAGGGTTGGCGGGGAAATGAGGAGGCAGAGTACAGTTTGACCTGCAGGGCAGAGGAAACCGTGGAGCAGAGAGACGCTTAATAAGAGGGTTTTCCTGGATGGGAATGAGTGGCTGCCCCACGTGGCTTGGTGCCTCCTCCTAGCATGGCCTCGATGGGCTCTCTGGATTGGCTCTGTGTCTTGCACCAGACTGCTGGGCCCTGTGGAAAAGCTAAACTGGGCGCAGTGTTGAATATCCAGTGGAGGAAGGTAGGGGACATGGGGGGGGGGGCGGGTGTAACAAATGCTCTAAGCAAGGTGTTGTCTCAGACTCGGTGCACCAGAATTCAAGGGCTCGGGGGAGCCTTGCAGCTCCCTGATACGTGGGCATTTTCCCAGGTCCTTCCAGGGCAGGCCTGAGCACAGGGAAGGAGGCAAGAGGAGGTACATGCAGGGACCACTTGAAAAGCAGTCAGCGTGGGTAACGCTCCCCCAGCCGCCAATCCCAGGCCTGCCAGTTCCTATGGAAACAGGCGCCAAGAGAGGAGACTGCTGCTGGGAGCCAGTCCTGATCCCAGGAGGCTGTCAGGCACAGCTGCTGGCTGCCCGCTGGGACCTGGGAAATGCCCTTTCCCAAAACCATCCCTGCTGGCTGTGAGTCAGAGGGTCTCCTGGCATCTGCTGAGCTTGGAGCCAGGATAGAAGAGGAGAAGGAGGAGAAGGAGGGGAGCGAATAAAAATATTTACGCTTAACAAACACTTTGATGTTTAAAGACTGTGTGTACAAATGAGGGCTGGGAACATCTTTGGTGAAGGGTTGGTGTTTCCAAGCAAATCTACACTCACACACACACACACACACACACACACACACACACACACACACACACACTCATGTCCTCTTGATGGGTTTATGTTATCACCATAGCAAAATGCAGAGCTGGCTTCGGAAGGGTGTGGGTGGTGGTGGATAAGCATCCAGGGACCATACTCGTGTGCCTGTGGGGGCTTCTCTACAAACCTAGGTGACCTGGAGGTTGCAGAAGGCAGCTGGAGCTGCCTGGCCAGATGAGGCATGCTGGGAAGGCTGCCTGTTGTAGCTGCTGGAGGGTTGGGGTCACCTGGGCTGGGGAGGCCTGTGTGCTAAGCCTGGTGCCTGGGAAGGGAAAGGCCTCAGGCCTGGTGGCCCATTCTGCTCAGATAAACTCAAAGCCCTCTTCAGGGAAAGTGGGCAGTAAGAACATGGGTTGGGGGGTTACTTCTATTTTTACGGATCCTGAACATTGGGCAGAGGGTGTATGGTGACATAGATACGTGAGATGTACTCAGGGAGAGGTAGTAGGAGTGAGGAGCCAGACAGCTGTGGCTTCTATCTCCAATCTGCCACTTTCTGGCTGTGTGGCCCTGGGAACATCACTTAACCTTCATGATTCTCAATTTCTTACGTTGCAGGTAATAATAATAACTACCTCATGGTATTATTGTATGGATTAGATACTTTAAAACATAGAGAATTCATAGTATTGGCTCAATAAATGTCAGCGAGTATTACTGTGTTTACCCAATAAATGATGATGGGGCATGTACAATGTGTACAGAGCTGTGTTAAGTTTATGGAGGACATGACAGAACCATTAATACGTTAATTGTGAATATAGACATAAAATATAAAGTGGAAGGTCAACATTGTCCATTTTGCCCTCCCTCCAATAGTTCTTTTGAGGTACAATTAAGATAATGTAAATGTGTACTAGCCAGGGAACGTTAGCTGCTGTAACAAATAACCCTCAAATATTGGTGCCTAAAAACCTGCAGGTGTTTGGCACAGTTTTCCACGAGGAGGTTTAGGAACCCAGGCTCCTTTCATCTTTTGGTTTTTCCATCTTCTAGAACCTTGGAGTTCTCCATTGGACCCTTTCCTTCCAGTTGCAGAGGAGGGACCAGCAAGAACATATAGTACTGTGTAGAAAGTTTTAGAGGCATCAGGTTTAAGTCTGCCCACATTTTAATGCTCATGCCCAGATCCCAGTCATTGGCCCCACCTACCTGCAAAGGTTTCTGGGAAATGTGGTCCTCCTGTCTACTTAATTGGTAAATAAATAGTTTGGTGAACATATAGTTCGAGGCTCTCAGGGCCATGGAGTTTAGGGTTCAGGCTCCAGCCTCCAAGAAGCACTCTCAGCAGAGGTTCTGCCATTCTGTTAGTCTTGGGATCCTTCCCATTCCTCACCCCTGTCTAGTCTCTTCTAAGCAGACCTTGCATACTTCCCACTTGTCCCCCCCACCCCCGCCACACACACACTTTGCAGGCTGCTGAAAATAAAGCTTCTTGGGGCAGGTCTCCACATTTAGCCAATTAGCAAGGCAGGCCATAAGACAGTGGCTGACACAGTGACTTCCCCTCTCTTAGGGCGGATGGTGTACACAGAATGGACTCTGAGTCTGGGTTCAACCAGAATTAATAGCACATTGATTTTTGTGAAGCCCTGATCTCATGGTTTGAAAGCTCCAATCTGTTAATTTCTTTAATAGGTTTCATCCTGCCATACTTCCAAACATTTTCAAGAAGGAATCTGTCCTGAGTCTTCCAAAGCCCAGAAAACATGCTCCAGAGGTTCAGAGGAGGAAGACATCATTTTTAATAGGGGAAGAAGAGATGTCCTTACGGTGTGGTGACCTGTTGTCTTAGATCGGCTTTTCCTTAAAGAGACCCTGAGACTAGGATTTATATGGAAAGACTTTATTTGGGAGGAAATCTCAGGCAACACCAATGGGGAAGTGAGGAGTCAGAAAGGAAAGAGGAGAAAGCCAATATAGGGTGTACTGATGAGTAATTGGGACTCAGTTCCACTGGGCACTGCTGGTAGATAGTATGCGACACTCTTGGAATGATCACACTGAGGGTGAGGAAGCCATAGTATTTATCCAGTAACTGCCTGTACTCATGGTGGAGAGCTGCTTTGGGGAGGCTTAATTTTCCTGTACCCCTAACCAGCCCTACATTATTTATGAGCATGCTCCAACATTAGAGAACACCCTTTAATAGAGAGGGGTAGGTGGTTTCCATGAGAAGCCATATGAGAGCATATGGGTAGGACACCATCAATGTCAATCACACATATGAATTGATTTTGGTTTTTAGCTTTTATTATGCAAAATGTTACACATATGAAAAGTTAACAGAATAGTATAATGGCCTCAGGTACCTGTGCTTGGCTTGAACATTTATCAACATTCTTCCCATTTTGTTTCATATGTACTTCTGAACTGATTTTTATAGGTTAGAAGGAACATGGTAAAAAAAAGGAGGGCAAGAGTCTACATAAAAGAGATAGCTTATGAAGGGCATGGGAATGTGAAAGCAGGAGATATGTAGGCAGTGCTCTTTGACTTGTGTGTCATGGGGAAGAAGGAAAAATGGAGTTTGAGTGGATGAAGGCCTTGGCCAGCGGGCTAAAAAGAGCGTGGAGAGACATTTTCTGGTTTGGGTTCCCCAGTAGCAGATGGGCTCAAAGACAAGTTCTTATTTGGAAGATGGTTCTAGGAAACACTGGCAGGGAAGTAGAGAAGTGAGATGGGGAAAGGAAAGCAAAAATAAAGGGTGACATCGAGCATGTTCCTACTGTGGGCAACTGGCACCTAATCCCACCGGGACCTCTGGGAGATGGCATGGGACTCACACCTCAAACTTATCTCAACTGAGGGACAGGGAGCTGGGGCACTTATCCATATGCTTCCCTTCCATTGTTGCCTGAGGGTTATTTTCTGGGGATACTAATTCCTTGGCTCTTTCAACTTGTGGTTCTGGAAAAAAACCCTGAGGAACAGAGATACAGATATCAGCAATCAGAAGTTTGCAGGAACACACCAAATCGGAAAGTCGGGAGGAATACAGATGAGGCGCCAACAGCTTCTCCTTCACTGAAGTAGCTGGAGTTAATAGTAGGCAGAGAGTCAGATGGATTGGGGCAAGGAGACTCAGGGGACAGGGACACATGAGGGGCCTTTGGCTGTGGTCCAGGTGGAGATCTGAACTGGGAAAGTGGGAAGGAAGAAGGAGCGACAGATGGGGGAGAGAGAGATTGGGGAGGTATCATCAACAGGATTTGGCAACTGATCTTGCATGTACACATGTAGGAGGCAAATTACCAGAGACAGATTCTAAACAATGCTCAACCACAGTAACTACATTTTTAAACTTGTGGTAAAGTGATCACATTCATCAACAGTCTTGCTGGGTCTCTTTCAATTCAGGCAGCTCAGCCAGGCACTGAAAGGCTCAGAGGTAGAGATGATGTGACTAAGAAGCCGGCATCTTCTTAGGTGTGGCCACAGGCCTAGTTCATTCCAGATTGTTCAAGCCATGCTGCAGCAAGTGGAGCAGTGAGAGCAGCACTGGGTAATGGGTCAGCAGAACCAAGAGCAAATCCTCTTGGTGTATGGGATGACGCTCAACCAACTGAGCCACACTGGCCAGGACTGTCATCAGATTCTTAATGGAGATTGGGGTCCCCTAAGGACTGTGACTGGATCAGACATTCTGCAGGGCTGATTTAGCCCCACAATCCAGGGCTCCAGGACCCTGTGACTTTGGGAAGGGTAATGACCCTGAGGGGTCTGTAGCAGATTCAGATGGACCCATTTATGTCCAGGGTCTACTTGATAAGTGGTGTGCTGTGGGCTGAATTGTGTCCCCTCAAATTTGTGTTGAAGTCCTAACTTCCATTACTTGTAAATATTACTTTATTTGGAAGTAGGATCTTTGCAGATATAATTAGTTAAAATGAGATAATACTGGATTAGGGTGGCCCCCACATCCAATGACTTGTGTCCTTATAAAGAGGCTATTTGGAGACACACAGAAAGAAGAAGGTCATGCGAAAACTGAGGCAGAGATTGGAGCGATGCACCTACAAGCCAAGGACCCCCAAGGATTGCTGGCAAACTACCAGGACCTGGAAGAGACAAGGAAGGATTCTTCCCTGGAGTCCTGAGAGAGCAGGGTTCTGCCAACAAATCTGAATTGATTTCAGATTTCTAGCCTCCAGGACTACGAGAGAACACATTTCTGTTGTTTTAAGACATCCAGTTGGTGGTCATTTGTTATAGCAGTCACAGGAAACCTCGTGTTTCCACATCTTTGCTTTCCCTTTTCTTCTAAGACTGGAATACATTTTAGTTGGCATGACTTGCCTCCCAATTTAGAAATTATCTAGAGTGACTGGGCTACCTGCAAGAGGGACCTCTTTATCAACTGTTCAGGAAGTACTTATAGACTGTGTGTGCCCCTTCAGTGCTTCCACCCTCCTCCTCTGGTCTGCAAAGAGGGCAGTCAGCTTCCCCGGACTACATTCACCCAGAGGATCAAAGGAGCTCCCTATAAGGCCCAATGGGGTGAGCTTTAGCCCCAAGGCCCTATACTTTCTAGCCCTCTCCTCCTCCAGCCTCACCAGGACACCGTCTCTTCCCCACTAATCCCCAGGCATTCTGGCCCCCAGCACACCGGACTATGAAGGACTATGAAGGCTTTTTCCTGCTTGGGGGGGGGGGGGGTCTTTGTTTATGCTATAAACTTTGCACAGCCTGCCTCTAAAGCAACTTTGAATTATGGAAATTTCAAGCTTATACAAAAAGTCAGAGCCCTGGCTGGTTTGGCTCCATGGATAGAGCGTTAGCTTGTGGACTGAAGGGTCCTGGGTTTGATTCCAGTCAAGGACACGTGCCCAGGGTGCAGGCTCAATCCCCAGTGTGGGGCGTGCAGGAGGCAGCTGATCCATGATTCTCTCTCATCATGGATGTTCCTCTCTCTCTCTCTTTCTCTCCCCCTTCCTTTCTGAAATCAATAAAAATATTTTAAAAAGTCAGAGAATAGTATAATGAGTCTGTCTGCCCCCAACACCTAGCTGTCACAGCTACCAACTTGGGTAATCTTCTTTACTCACTAGTAATCCCCCCTCCCCTCCCCTCCATGTTATTTTGAAGCAAAATGTAGTATGACATCATTTTATCTCTAAATATTTTAGTATCTATTGCTAAAAGATAGGGACTTAAAAATATAACTGAATACCATTGTGGCATCTAAAAACTTTAGCAGTTTGTTATAGTATTAAACATCCAGTAAGCGTTGCGATTTCCAATTGCTTCATAAGTGTGATACTTTTTTATGGGCTTGTTTCAATTGGCATCCAAAGAAGGGCCACACAGAGCAAATATCTAGAAGTTCACGCCCTTTCTTTCCTCTTACAGTTTATTTGTTGAAGGAAACCAGGTGTTTGTCTTGTGGAATTTCTCTGTTTTTCTTGATTCCATCCTTGTGATTTCATACCATGTTCCTCTGTCACCTCTAGTGCCTGTAAATTGGGTAGTTAGAGCTAGAGTATTAATCAGATCCGAGTGCACTGGGGTTGAGGGTGGGAGGGTACATCATCATGGGTGGTACCTTGAACTTGATCCAGAGGCTGTTGTATCCACATGGTTTTCCTCCTCCCATGATGGCTCTCCTTTGGCGTTGGTAATTGTTACCTGCATCCATTACCCAGGAGTCCCACAGCGTGCCCTGAATGCTCTTGCCACCTCTTGCACCCCGTTAACTCTTCCACAGCCCTCAGATCTTAACAAGGAAATGAGTTCCTTGGGGAGTAGTTTCCTCACCCCCCAACTGGGTCACTTCCCCTTTTCAGGGCTCATAGTGCCTTCTATCTTTCCAGAATAATTGTATGTTTATTTAGGAGTCTTTGCCCCTGGAAGAACTGGGAGAGGGGTTGGAAAAGAGGGAGCTGCTACTCAGTGCCAGGCATTGAAAAAAGGGAATAAATGGGTTCTTTTGCTTCTGAGCCCCTGGAAGAACTGGGAGAGGGGTTGGAAAAGAGGGAGCTGCAGTGGCCCCTGGAGAAGACCTGACTCTAAGACCAGGCTGCCTGCCTCAGGCTCCTCCAACCTTGATACTGAATTTTAAAATGTGACTTGCCCGCTTCTGCACTGGGTGGCATTTACAAAAATAAAGAACTCCTCTCTTTCTTCCTCCTGAATCCTGATAGACACAGAATATTCCATCTTTAATCACTGCCCAAAATGCAGGATTTTCCTTTCCTGGATAATCAAATGTCTCCCTTTTCTGGAGTCCTGACACACCTACTGGGGAGCCCTTCCCCTCTGCCTTTGACCTCCTTGGAGAGGTCCACCAGTCACCAGCTCCTCATGAATTAAACAAAAGATGGGAAACTCTGGATTCTGCAAGAAGAAAGTCAAATGGTCCAAATCATGCAGGGAGGTGCCTGCCAGGCTGCTGGGAAGAGGCCAGGAGGAGATTTCAGGCTGGCCCCTTGTAGCTTCTTTCTGGGGAGCAACTCAGGTGCGAGGGCACAGGAAGGTCACATTTTCCTGGAGTCCTGGGAACCTCTCCGAGGCAGAGGGGCAGGACCTCCTTTTCTCCTGGGAGGAAGAAGAAAGGGAGAAATGAGCCCAGGGCAGGCTCATGGAACTGCCCAGAACAAGCCTGCCCTGGCACTGACTTCAAGGTTTGCACTAACGCTGCTCTGCCCCAACCAAGGGGCACGGAGAGCTCTCGGCTTTCTGTGCTGGCAGCACCAGGAACCCTGTGTGCCAGGCAGAGGGTCCTGCTGGCCCTCAGAGGCTCGCCCGAGTGTGTGCAGAAGGCTGGGGTTGCTCGGGCTGCTGGATTAATGGCTGGCCTGGGTCGTGTTTGGTTGGCTCAATGGTCAGCGCAGAGTAACCCCACACCTTGTACAGGGCAGAATTCGGGACCCAGAATGGAAGGAGCTACCACAGTTTGCTTATTGGCTTCGCTTTTTCTGGGACCTTCTGGGGGAACATGGATGCTTTCTTCTCCATGTTTTCTTTGTCTCTCTGTTTGGTTTAACACCAGCGATGATATAATTTGAAGCTAATGAGACCCTGTATTGAAATACAGCCTTTCATAGCTGCCTTTCCCTCCCGAGTGTGGTCTCTGAGGGCGCCACCTGGGGCGGCATTTGTCTTATTGCCAGGTGACTGCCATCAGCATGCTCCGGGGCCTGTGCTGTGCGCTTTCACATGACTTCAGTGGTAGCAGATCTTGGTCCTGTGGATCGCGCTTTGGTGTTCAGACCAGAGGCTGGCCCCGATGTGGGATCCAGGTTGGCCTGGCTGGTGGCAGTGTTCCCAGCATCAGGATCCAAATGGGGTGTGATGAATCACAACAGCTGGATGAGCTTGACTTCCTTGCTTGGCTTGTCAACGACCCTGGAAGGTGTTTTCAGAAAACGATGTAGTGATATGCCACCCCTCTGGCACGTCCCCAGAGTTTGTAGAGCTGGTGCACACTGCCAGAGGGAGCGCCACATTTCTGAGGGAGCCGGCTTTCCAGTTTTCTCAGTTGTTGGGACCGTCATTCTGTGACTCCGGGCTCCTGGCCACGGCTGACTCTGTCCTAGTTTGTGTCTCTCAGAGCAGACCCCGAGACGAAGATGTGGATGCAAGTCCTTTATGTGGGAGGAGATGAGCACAGTGAGGGCACGCAAGCTAATCAAGGCTGTGCTGAGGAGCAGGCGGGTGACGGGGGCTCAGTCCTTCTGGGCATATTTTGGAAGACTGTGAAGAACATACCAGGGGATTGCCCTCTAGGGAGGGGCAAAGAAGCTGAGGTCCTTATGTTTCAATTCCTTCCCATCCCTCTCCTCGCCATGATTGAGGGTCATCCTTGATTGTCACCTTCCAAGACTTCCCAGCTGCCTGCAGTGAGGGCTGAGCACACTCTTGCCACCAGAGGAAGCCTAAAGGCAGAGGGATGCGTGCTTGAGATAGAAGGAAGCCCTTGCAGTGTTCAGAGCTGTCCACCAAGCTGCCGGTGGCTTTGGAGTGGGCCAAGGGGATGAGACCAGGTCAGTGTTTGTGGAGTGATGGAATGCCTCTGAATTTCACCTCCTTATAACATGGGGATAATGGTTTTGGCAAATAGCATAGTCAATAAGAACAAGCCCCTCTCAATTCTAATTTTACACACACACACACACACACACACACACACACACACACACACCTTAAATATTGAGCATTAAACACATATTAAAGGATTTATAATTAGCTCTGCTCAGCACACGATGTTAGCTCTCATGTTCTTGGCAACTTCCTAGCATAGTGCATGGCATATATGTGTATTGGAAAGGGTATAGGGTTTGGAGTCAGATAGACTTGAGTTTGAATTTTACTCCCACCTCTTTGTGACCTCCAACAATTTATTTATTCTCTTTAAGCCTCCTTCCCTGGGAAATGAAGCAATAATGTCATCTCCCAGAGGTGTTGTGAGGATCAAAAGCAAGAACGTTGGTAAAAGCAGTCAGCGATGTAGAAAGCACTGTAGGATGTGAATCATCACTTTCCTTCATGTTCTCACTGCGCTCAGATCTTTCATTTATTTACTAAATATTCACCAAATGAGTGACACTGTCCTAAGTGTCGTGAAAACACTGTGAACAAAATAGTTCAGAAATCCTTGCTTTTGTAGAGCTTACTTATTAGTAGAGAGAGTACAGACAATAAACAAAATAATAAATAAGCTCAATTTATAGTATGTTAGAAGGTGATAAGTGCTATGGAAAAACTAAAGCCAAGGAGGGGAGTGGATAACACAGAGAGGGGATGTAGGGTGGTGTGTTTATGCGGGGCAGTGCAACAAGACTTTCCTAAGAAAATGTGCTTGAGCACAGCTGGAGGAGGTGAGGGAGTGAGGCATGCTGGTGTCTGGGAGAACATTTCAGGCAGAAAGAGCAGCGGCACCTAATGTAGTGCCTCTGTTCGCACAATTTCTCCCCTCAACATCCTGGCTCCTGGCAATAGCCAGTTCCTGGGTGAAACTGAAGAAAGCTAGGGTTTGTCTGTGGGATACCTTTTCCTTTTTTACTCCTTCTTTGAACCTCTGTGCCTGTCTTTGCCATTATTCTCCCCCCCCCCCGCCCCAAAGTTTAGTACCATCATGTTCTCTTTCTCCCTTTTCCCCATACAATTTACTTTCAGGGTAGTTTCTAATATATTTATACTAAAGTGTAAATGACTGATAAAAAACAATGTATTAATGTACATCAGGGAAAGGCATATTTACAACCTAAAAAGGAACAAGGTTCTTGTTTGACTTGAGCCATAAGAATCAATCCAATTATAGAATTTAAGTACAGAATAAGTTGAATAGTTCATTTGGTCTTTCCTGCTCCCATGAAACTGCACACAGGCTGTGCCCTCTCTGCCTCCTGGTAGAAGGGGTGGGCCTTGTCCCCCTGCCAGAATGATGGTGAAGTGACGTCAGTGCTGGTCCCTGCCTGCTGGGGCTGGAGGCATCTTTGTTGAACTTCCTGCCTGAGTCCTAACTAGAGGGAGGAATTGCTGGAGTGAGACCTAAAGCCAGACTCTGTCCTTCAGCTCTGCAGGTCTTGTCATGTATCCTGTGGACGGCCTCCCCTTTCTCCTTGGTGAGCTTGCGACTGGGGTGCTCCCCCTGTCCCAGAGGCCCAGCATGGTATCTTGAGCAGCCCGGGGCCCCAGAAGAGCCCAGGATGGACCAGCCTCCATGTGCTGCCCCAAGTCCCAGCACAATCCTGCTCCCGGCTGAGGAGGGACTGGTCATGGCAGCTGTCTTGGCTTAGGCAAGACTTTTTCTAATAAAAAAAAAATTAAAAGAGGTGAAAACTCTGCCTTGAGTTTGAAATTACCCACAAAGTCACCTTTTTCAGTGCTCACAGCCACACGATGTGCTCTGCCTCCGCTCTCAGCAAACCATATGCTGCGGCTGCTGCCCGCCGCGTCCTGGGGGATGGCTCTTTTCCCCTTCAGCAAGCCTCCAGAAATGTCATAGAAATTTATATGCTTATTCACAGAGCCGATAAAGCAGAAAACCGGCGTTTCAGCTATTTTTGTTTTGCTTTGCAGATGGAGAGTAGAGGCATAAATCTCTCTCTCATTGGGCTCTGCGCCCCCCTCTTCATTTGCATCGGAGGCTGTTCAGCCCACGGTGGTAATTCTCTGGAGTTTGGGTCCCACACCTTCTAGGCCAGTGGTCGGCAAACTGTGGCTCGCGAGCCACATGCGGCTCTTTGGCCCCTTGAGTGTGGCTCTTCCACAAAATACCAACTTCTGTGCATGGGCCACGAAGTTTCAATCGCACTGTACGTGCGCTCCCGCACGTGGTATTTTGGGGAAGAGCCACACTCGGGGCCAAAGAGCCGCATGTGGCTCGCGAGCCGCAGTTTGCCGGCCACTGTCCTAGGCCACCACCCATGTTGATGGCCTGACTGAAGCAAGCATCACATCCCAAGCCATGCTTCCTTTCCCTGGGAGTGCAGGACACCGTGGGCTTCCCGGGGGAGAAAGCCCTCCAATGGCCTGCGCTCCCTTTGTGATATCTGCCCCTCTGTAGGTGTGTGGGGGACATTGGGTGGCCACTCTGAGTCTACTTACAGATCCTTGGCACTGGGGACAAGTGTGCTTGCCTATTTGCTCTACACTCAAAACATTCAAAATCCAACCACTTCTTTCCATCTCTGTTTCCACCTCTCTGATCTGAGCTCATATCTCACCTGGATTGTCACTGGCCTCTTTGCTGCTCCATGGCATCTATAGTCTGATTACCACATAGAAGAAAGAAGGATCCTTAACCTTACACATGTCTCTTCTCTGCTCAGAGCCCTCCTGTGATACCACATTTTTCTCAGAGTAAAAGCCAGACTCCTGACAATACTCTGAAAGGCCTCTGGGATCTGAACCCTGTGACTTCCCGGCCTTACCTCATCCATCTCTCTCCCTCACTCCTTCTGCTCCAGCCACATTGGCCTCCTTATTGTATCTTTAACAAATCAGCTGTGTTCCTGCCTCAGGACTTTTACACTGGCTGTTCCCACTCTATGGAATGCTTTGACCTCAGATATCTGTATGGCTTGTTCTTGCTCCCTTCAGGTCTCTGCTCCAATGCTACCCCATTAGAGGCACCCTCATGGACCACTAGACTTAAAACCTCAGGTCTGTGCACTACAACAGCAGAGTTGAATAGTTCTGACAGAGACTGTATGGATCACAAAGCCTAAAATTTCTGTTCCATAGCTGTGTTCCTTTGCAGAAAATGTTTGCTAATCCCCAATTTAAACAAATTATAGTGTTTTTAATTTTTTATTTCTTGCCTCAAGAGTTAAGACTAGAATCTGTCCACTTACTCAATATTTGTTGACCAGCTACTAGGTGCAACCCCCCATTGTAGACACTGCAATAGGGAACAAACCAGGTAGAGGTCCTGCTATCCCAGAGCCTACGTTCCAGTGGAGGAGACAGTAAACAAGTTAATAAATACATGTCAAGGGGTGATGAGTGCTATTGATAAAACTAAAGCAGAGTGTGGGAGAGCATTTAATGGTTCAGGATGGCTGCATAAGTGCTAGCCATTACCTCTGTAGTTCAACAACCAACAGGAAGGAGGGAGTGATATAGAAAGGCATGGCCCTTCCCTTTAAGGACACTTCCTGGAAGTCACACAGGGCACCTGAATCCCATTGACCAGCAAACTTAGTCACGTGGTTATGTCTATTTGCAAAGGAGTTTGGGAAATGCAGTCTTTATTCATATGTCCTATTTTCAACCCCAAACCAGGAAAGAGTGTAGAATAGATATTGAGGAATGGCTAGCATTGTCTGTTTCAACCTGACAAACTCACCTTTAAGGATCAACTCTTGGGAAAACCTTCAGGACCCCCTACCCCCAACACCCTGCCCCAGGTGCACCTGTTGCCCCTCACTTTATAATTCCTTAGCACTTTTATTGGGATTTATCTGTTTCTGTATCTGACTTCCCACTGAACCACAACCTCCCTGAGGGTAGGGACCTTATGCTATTCATCTTCTGGAGACTTTTGCTCACTTGGTCGGAGTTGGTGTTGGCCATTATTATCTCATAGCTGTCTCCTTCTCAGGGGTACTTCTCTTGGTCAATGGTATCCACTTTACCCAGAGGTATCTGGGAGGTCACCCTGCCCCACCGCCTAGGGTGAAGGAGAGGCATAGTCTACTACCTCTGATAGGGGTACAAAAGCCTGGACTCTGATTTAAGGGGAGGGGACAACTCTGGTGACTTTCCTGCTCAAGGGCACCCCAAGGGATCAGGCTGAGGTACGCGGCCCAATATTCTTGGGATTGTCCATTTTAGCACCGGAAGCCCGCATTCTGGGTAAACTGGGAGAGTTGGTTGCCTTAGTCTTCTGCTGAGCCCACACCTCTGTTTCGCTGTTTGCCCCAGCCATCCTGCTTCCCTCCCTCCACTGCAAGTTCCTCCAGAGAGCCCGCCCTCAATAAATTACATGCACAAGAATCTCATTCCAGCCTCTGCTTCCAGGGAACCGGCCTTTTCCAGTGTTCCCTCCTCTCTGAGTGCAGCCAGTTCTCACCAGGGCTCTTGGCTGCAGGTGAGGGGCTTCTGTCATAACCCACAGAGTTTACAGCTAAACTTGGCATTCGGCTGTTCTGGTGACTCAGTGCGAGTGGAAGTCATCCCTCTGCTGCTCTTTTCAGTGGCTACTTGTGGTTGCCCCCATATTTCAGCGTGTGGGTCTCCCTTGACATTCTTTACCCTTGGCAGGCGCTGCATTCTTGGCTTGTCGCTCCTGCTCTTGCTCTTTGATCTGAAACCAAGGCTGCTCCTTTCAGGCCACTGCTGATTTCTAGACGATCAGACCCTTTTCTTTCTGAGAGGTAGCACAGTGTGGAGTAAAGAGCAAGCTGGCTTCTAGCCCTGGCCCGGGGCAAATCTGTGAAATTCTTTATGCCAAGTTTCATGATCCTAGGAAAAAAATGGCTTATTGGGTTATTGAAGAGATCATAAAACACTTAGCATAGTGGCTGGCATGACCTGGCACTCAACAGAGGCACTTCCTCTGGGTTCTGGTCCCAGGTTCCTCCCTGTGAGAAGAGGTGGCTGGCTTGGATGTTTGTTCTACAAGGCCATATCACTTCTATACATCTACTAGAGGCCTGGTGCACAGATTTGTGCACCAGTGGGGTCCCTCGGCCTGGCCTGTGCCCTCTCGCAATCCGGGACCCCTTGGGGGACGTTGGACTGCTGGTTTTAGCCCCATCCCTGTAGGCCAGGCTGAGGGACTGCACCAGTATGCATATAAGACCTTTGGTTAATCTCTTCCTGCCCTCCCCCTCTCCCATTCCTTCTGAGATTCATCAATCTGTTGCATGTTTCCATGCCTATGCATTGAGTATGTGCCCCCTGGTGTTCAGTGCGTGTCATAGCTACTGGTCAAACAGTCAAACAGCCGCTTAGGCTGTCATATCTATCTATCTATCTATCTATCTATCTATCTATCTATCTATCTATCTATCTATCTATCTATATATACTGGTGGCCCAGTGCACAGGTTTGTGAACATTGAAAGGAAAATAATTAGAAGAAATATTTTAATATTGCTATTTGCCCTTTCTTTGTAATATTGCTATTTGCCGTCCCCTCACGTGCTCCACCATCCTGCCTACAAGGCGGTTGGTGGGGCAATCGGGCCTGATCAGGGCCAGCAGTGCCTCCACTGCCACCTGCTGCCAGCGCCGTGTCACCGACACATGCCATGTTTCGTGCCGCTCCCTGGTGGTCAGCACACATCATAGCGAGCGGTTGAACTCCTGATTGAGACAATTAGGCTTTTATTATATAAGACTAGAGGCCCGGTGCACAAAAATTTATGCACTCAGGGGGGGAGGGGGGGTCCCTCAGCCCGGCCTGTGCTCTCTCGCAGTCTGGGACCCCTCAGGAGATAACGACCTGCTGTCTTAGGCCTGCTCCCAGGTGGCAGAGGGCAGGCCCAATCCCTAGGTGCAGCCCCTGGTCGGGCTCAGAGCAGGCCCGATTGGGGAGTTGGGGCACCACCCCCTGTCACACTCAAGGCAGGGTCGATGGGGAGGTTGCGGTGCCACCCCCTGTCATGCACAGAGCAGGGCCAATCAGGGGGTTGGGGCGCTGCCCCCTGTCACTCACAGAGCAGGGCCCATCAGGGGGGTTGGGGCTCCGTACCCTGTCACACACAGAGCAGGGTCGATCAGGGGGTTGGGGTGCTGTCCCCTGTCATGCACAGAGCAGGGCCCATCAGGGGGATTGGGGCTCTGTACCCTGTCACGCTGATCCCGGTGCCGGGAGGCCTCTCGGCTCCGCTGATCCCAGTGCTGGGAGGCATATTACCCTTTTACTATATAGGATAGAGGCCTGGTGCATGGGTGGGGGCCAGCTGGTTTGCCCTGAAGGGTGTCCTGGATCAGGGTGGGGGTCCCCACTGGGGTGCCTGGCCAGTCTGGGTGAGGGGCTGAGGGCTGTTTTCAGGCTGGTGGGTGACTGAAGCTCCCAACCTGTCCTTTTTTTTTTTCTTTTTTATTCTGGGCCAGCTTTAGCTCTGGCTCCAGCTCTGAGGCCTCTGCTGCTGAAAGCAGGTATCTGGTTTGTTTGGGTTCTATAATCGAAACACTGTATCAACTCCAGCTCTGAGATCCCGGCTCGCTGAAAGCAGGTTTCTGGGGTTTTGTTTAGCTTCTATATTTGTTACAATGTTTCAAACTGCAGCCTCAGAAACCGGCAAGGCAGGTGGGGAACGTTGGATTCCTCCGTCACTGAAGCAAGCAAGCCTCATGTTAGTTTCAAGCTGCCTGGCTGCCGGCCGCCATCTTGGCTGGCAGTTAATTTGCATATCACCTTGATTAGCCAATGGGAAGGGTTGCGGTCGTACGCTAATTACCATGTTTCTCTTTTATTAGATAGGATGTTTCATTCCCTATAGGTTTCAAGAGGAGACTCTTGCCTTGGCTTCTTTTCTTGCTCAGCCTTGCGACTTGCCCCTACTTCTTGGATCTTTCTGTGAACCAGGTTCTCCCCCACTTCTCCCTGGGCTATTGCAGAGCCCCTAATTAGTTCTCTATCCCAAGGCTTTTCTTGGCTTAGGGTGCTGCCCCCTGTCATGCACAGATCAGGGTACGGAGCCCCAACCCCACATCTTCCTCAAATAGCACTCTTCCTATATACTCCCCTCTTGAAGAACCTTCAATAGCTTCCAATTAGAAACAAATTAAAGCTCAGATATATTGGTTTGCTCCTAAAGGCTCTTCATCCAGGAGTCAGCTCCATGTGTGGTCCCTTTGCACAAATCATGACTATGACCTCACCCATCAGCTCTTCAGATATGGGCCCTTCCTGGTGAGAGGCTGAATGGGACATTAAGAAGGATGCTCAGTTCTGTGATGTTTGAGCTTGTCCCAAGGGCAGAAAATACCTAGTGCCCAGCTGCTGGGGAGAAGCACCGCTCAGCCCCCGTTCATGTCAGCCACCCGCTCACCTTTAGGACACTCAGACCAGAGAGAGGTCCAAGGCTTGGGCTTCATCCTATGAATCTTAGGATAAATGCCCAAATGAGCTGGGTCTGAAATCAAAGAATGAAATGGAAACTTGCAAAGTCCTCTGAGGTTTTTTTATGTCCAGTTCTGGGCTGTGGTAGAAAGGGGTGGTAAGGGGAGTGAAGGGATTTCCCTGAGGAGCTGAGGGAGGAATGGAGGGCTAAATGGAGGCAGATGAGCTGGCACAGTGTGGACACCTCAGGGAGCAGGCAGCGCTGCAATGAATAGAGATGGGCTGGCTCTGCATGTCAGGAGCAAAGATGGGTTAAACGTGGGTTAACAGCGACTGAGTCATCATTTCATCCTCCCCTAGGAGAGGAAGGCTCAGTCTGCCACCTCAGTTGTGGGGAAAAAGACATTTCAGCAGCTGGTCTGGGAGCCACGTTGTGGCTCTGTGTGGCTGTCAGTCCTCCCTGGGTGGGGATGTGATAATATAGAGCTGTCTGCAGGCTCGTCAGCAACTCCCCTCTCTGCCTGCAGCCAAGCTTCAGAATCTGTTGGGGTTGCAGAAGGTACTCAGGGGCCAGATTCCCGCCCTGAGCCGTCCTCCCCTGTCTGGGGAGCTGGACACATAGGAAACAACAGCTGGACAAGAGATCAGGCTCTTTTATTCATCTCTGGGCAGATTGATCCTGGCCTGAGATGGCTCTTGCTGGGGCCCTGTGCCCTCTTATGTTGCAGGTCATGGGCAGCCTTTGCAATTGGGCCTTGATGCAGTCACTTGTGGGCAGAGTTGCCATGTTGTACAGCTTCCGGAAAGGCAAATCTCATAAAATACAATGTGAATAGTGTCCCCATGTGCTACATGGCAGCTTTGTTTGTTGGTACGCTGTGCCTTTGGGCACGTTCTATGCACGGGAAAGGCAACACTTTTATCTTTAAGAAGTCAGCCAGCCTTGGGGGCCTTCTCTGGTCTAGTTTGTACACAATTATGGAACAGGGGAAGTTTCCAGCTTCTTCTCCTGCTGGCTTGTCCACACTCTAGTGGAACGGTATGCTAGTGTGTATTCCACCCATTGTCTATTATGCAAATATAACAATAATCCACATGCAGAAGAATAAAATTGGACACCAATTTACACCATTCACAAAAATAAACTCAAAATGGTTTAATGACTTAAACATAAGACTTGAAACCATAAAACTTTTTAGAAGAAAACATAGGGGAAAAGCTCCTGATATTGGTCTTGCCAATGAATTTTTGGATAAGACACAAAAGCACAGGCAATAAAAGAAAAAGAAGGGAGACTATATTAATCTAAAAAGTTTCTTCACAGCAAGGGAAACAATCGACAAAATAAGAAGGCAACCTATGAAATGGGAGAAAACATTTGCAAACAATATATCTGATAAGGGGTTGATATCCAAAACATAAGAAACTTATACAACTCAATAGTAAAAAAACAAACAAAATAAAAAACTCCAAATAACCTGATATAAAAGTGAGCAAAGCACCTGAATATATATTTTTTCCAAAGAACACATACAAATGGCCAACAGGTACATTAGTGCTCTACATCATCAATCATCAGGGGAATGTAAATCAAAACCACAATTATATATCACCTTGCACCTGTTAGGATGGTTTTTATCAAAAGCACAAGAAATAACAAGTGTTAGCAAGGATGTGGGGCAAAGGGAACCCTCATATACTGATGTTGGGAAAGCAAATTGGTGCAACTACTATGGAAAATAGTATGGAGGTTCCTCAAAAAATAAAAACTAGAACTATGGTACTATCGCACTTCTGAGTGTATATACAAAGGAATAGAAGTCAGTATCTCGAAGAGATATCTATGTTCCCATGTTCATAGCAGCATTAGTAGCAATAGCCAAGATATGGGAACAACCTAGGTGCATGTGGATGGAAGACTGAATAGAGCAGATGTGGTGTATATACTATCATCCAGCCATGAGAAAGAAGGAGATCCTGCCATTGCAGAACCTTGGGTGAGCATAGAAGGTATTATGCTAAGCGAAACAGGTCAGACGTGGAATCTAAAGAATAGAGTTGAACCCAAAGAAGCAAAGAATATACTGGTGATTAACAGGGTGGGGTGGGTGAGAGAAATGGGGACATGTTGATCAAAGTGTACAGAGTTATAGTTATGTAAGATGAATACATCTAGAGATAGAACATATTAATAATAATGTGTTGTATGCTGGACATTTGCTAAGTTAGTATTCTCATCACAAAAAAGGTAACTGTGTGAGGTGATGGGTGTATTAATTACTCTGATTGTGGTGATCATTTCGCAAAGTAGATGCATATCAAGTCATCACATTGAACACTTAGAATATGTGCACTTTTATTTGTCAGTTATGCCTCAATAAAACTGGAGAAAATAAAAAGAAACAGAGCATGACCAGTACCCCAGAGACCCCTGTGCCCTTCCAGTTCCTCCCTGACTCAGGAGTGGGCACTCTCCCAACTCCTATCATCAGTGGCTACTCTCCCTGTTCTAGACCTTCATGTGAATGGAACCATAGAGGACTGGCTCTTCTGTGCCTGGATTCCTTTGCCCAACATGATGCACGCAAGTTTCATTCAGGTTGTTATGTGTTGTAGTTTGATCATCCTCATTGGAGAATAGTATTCCATTGCACAAACACGCCACATCTTAATTGTCCATTCTGCTGTTCACAGGCATTGTGGTCCTTCTCCAAGTGGGGCTGGAGCAAATCATGTTGGAATGAATGCTCTTTGTTCATGTCTTTGTTGAATACATGGTGCATTTAGTGTACTTAAGAGGAAAATTGCTGGGTCAGAGAGTATGCTGGTATTCAGTTTTAGGTGAACTTTTAAAAAGCATTAAAACTTTATTTAAAATTAGGAAACATCTCAAATATAGAAAATCATGAGAAGTAATGTGAAATACCCTCTGAGTTCCAATCCTTAGTGAAGACATCTGATGTGTTGTTCTTCAGTAAATGGGCTGGCTAGCCTGGGGGTACAGTCCATGCTTCATCCCCTCACTAAAGGACATCATCTTAGTAGCCTGCTCTATCGGGGTGCTCCTTTATTCATGAAGTTGCCAAGTGTGGCAGGAATTGCTTCCCAGGGCCGTTCAGATTCCTTTTGCCAGGTCTGTCGGCCCAGAACTAGCTTCAGGGGCCTTTGCTGCCCACAGCCATAACCTGCAGTGGGTTGCCCTTGGACACTGGTGCCTCCCTAGAGGCATGGAGACCTGGAAGTGCCTAGAAGTATTCTGTCCCTCCCCCCACACCCAGGGCACCCATAGCCAGTGACTGGTGTGGAATAAAAAGTGCCGATTCCATTCCCTGGAGCCTGGACAGACTTTGAGGTGCAAGGTGAGGCTGGGACTTGGGGTTTGCATCCTCTCCTGGCCTCCTCCAGTTTCCTGTTCTGCCTCCCCCCAGAACAGAAGACAGGCCTGGCCCCCTCCTGTTTCAACCTGTGAGCTTTTCCTCACATTTTACCCTCTCTCAGCCTCACTGTCATCATCTGAGACATGGGAACACTGAAAGTATCACATCAGAGGATGTTGGGAGGGCCTAATGAGGTCATGCTTTGAAAGCACTTCGCCGGCATGGAGTAATCCCTTAAATGGGAGCTCCTGGGGGTGTGAACAGAATTAATCTGATGTGTGTCCTTTGTGTCTGGCACGTAGGAGATGGCCAGTGTCATCCAGGGTGTCCAGTGCAGGTCCTTATGGTTAATTTTTAATTCAGTGAATAGTCAACACGAAAAGGCCGATCAGGATGCAACCATCCGATGGCAAAAGAATAAAAAGATGCTGAAGAAATGTAAGGTGTGATCGCCTCCAAGTAACTCATTTCCGGGGTTAATTTTAATTTTTTTCTTTTCATTCGTATGTTTTCCCCAATAAAAGTATTAATTAAAAAATATCCAGACCCTGGGGACTTAACGATAAATTTCAGTGCAAAGCTCCTTGGAGAAAATGTCTTGGCTAAATAGACAGAACAGATTATTATTATTTATTATTATTTCCATTCCAAGAAATGGCGAACATTCTTTTGCACTTTTCTGAGTGATTTGTGGCTTCTGCAACTCTGGCCCGTGCTACAGGGAGAGGAGAGTGATGCCTTTTCGCTTTTAGAGATGCCCCGGGTCTGTGCTCAGGGATGGGAAGCAGGCATGCTGTGCACAGCTGTCTCTCCTCTGCCTTTATTACTGCGGCGTGTACCTCCCTGGGGCATCTTCCTTTTCCAAACCAAATAATTCAGACCCTGTTGTTTACCTCTGCAGAGGGATCAAGGTTACACCCATAGTAAAAGGGAGAAAAGCGACTCACAGGCTCGATCCTGAGTCCCTCCCTGCCTTGGGGGTGGCTGCCAAGTTATTCCCAGCCCTGGGAATTACCTTCCAGGCTTGGGAACATTAGTCCTCTCAGCTGCAGAGTGATTTATGTGCCTAAGAGACCCCTCTCCGCCTTTCCCATGACTCCTTGTCTGAAGTTCTCCTCCACCCTGGCTACACTGAGTTCCCAAGCCATGAGGAAGCAAGCGGGGAAATTGAGGCAGGGGGGAGGGAGGGAGAGACTTGAGAGGTGTGTGTCTGGGGCAAACGGGAAGCAGTGAGGATGACAGTATGCAGGAGCAGAAGAGGATGAAGCAGTATCTGCCAGGGCCACCTCTGCAATACACCTCTCTTCTCTCTTCTCTTCTCTCTTCTCCTCTCTCCTCTCTCCTCTCTCCTCTCTTCTCTCTCCTCTCTCCTCTCTTCTCTCTTCTCTCTTCTCTCTTCTCTCTTCTCTCTTCTCTCTTCTCTCTTCTCTCTTCTCTCTTCTCTCTTCTCTCTCTCCCATCTTCTCCTTCAGCCACCAGACACAACCTTCTCCTTTATGTGCAGCCAGACATTGCAGAGAACACTTCCCAGACCACTTGTTGGGGTTTGGGTCTCACCAAAAGCATAGTCTGGACCTGTATTTGAGTGTAAATGGTTAATTTGGAAGAGGAGTGCAGGAAAAACCATTACGAGAGTGAGGGATTGAGACAGGATGGAAAGGGTCCAACAAAGGGTGTGTTATCAAGTCAGTTACTACCCCTGTGGGCAACTGGGGCTCAGTCTCACTGGGAGTTCTGGGAGATGCTGTAGAATATGCACTTTAGGGTTATCAAAACCAAGGGTTGAGGAGCTGGGCTGTCAGTCATTGGTTCACAATTACTCCTGGGGAGGCGGTGGCTAGATCTCTCGGAATTCTAGCCTGCTATGGTCATGGAAACAGTGGGCTCCTGCAGCCAGAAGGTCTCAGGCAGATAGGCAGTGCTGGCAATTGGAAGTCAGGGTCACAGGCACGGATATGTTAATTGCTCGGGGGATGCAGGCAGGACACCATTGCTTCTGCTGCACCATACAACTCAGAATGGTCTTTCTTGCCTCTGTGCTCAGAGTCAGGGTTACTTTTTAAAATATATATTTTTATTGATTTCAGAGAGAGGGAGAGAGATAGAAACATCAATGATGAGAGAAAGGAACATGGATTGGCTGCCTCCTGCACGCCCCACACTGGGGTTCGAGCCCACAACCAGGGCCTGTGCCCTGATCGAGAATTGAACCGTGACCTCCTGGTTCTTAGGTCAACACTCAATCACTGAGCCACTCCAGCTAGGTGTCAGGGTTACTTTATATTTTTTAAACTTTACTTTTCCCCAAAGAATTATTTGAAGAACACCAACTCTGAGAAATGCTTCACGAGCATAGTCCAGCCCTGGGACCAAAAGATTTGGGGGATCTGCTGCATTTTCTATCACCTTTTACAGTATCACATGATTCTCTCATATGCTCCATGGCAATATCTTTCAGAAATGGAACCTGGTTGCCTTTGCTTACCTAGAGGGTCTCAATGGAATGTCTGCGAGCGTTATTTTCTGGAATGCAGCTCTGTGGGACTAGCGTTCACGAAACACCCCAGAAAACACAGATTTAGCAAATTAATCAATATCATGTTCTTGCGACATCCCCTATCCACCTTACATGAAAGGAGTGTTGTGGGAGGGAGTTGGCACCTGGAGATGGATAGTGTGGACTTGTCTGAGAAGCCATTTAGGGAACACGAATGCCTGGCTCAGGGGAGATGGGACAGCTGCCTGTGAACGTGCCAGGAGTGCAAACGTCACAGGAAGCTGAATTTCAGCTCAAAGTCAGAAGGAGATTTTTTCCCCTCAGAATTAGAACTGAAAAGACCTGGCTGCCTGCATGGTCAGGCCCTAAGCTCCCTATCTCCGGGTTTCTTTCAGCAGAGGCTGGGTTTGTTCGGAACAGGGAAGGGGGACTTCTTGCCTTGGGTGAGAGTTAGGCCAGGAGCATTTAAGCTTATCCTGTCTCTCAGATTTTCCGTGCTGGGCTAGAAAGCATTGATTCGCAGCTAGCCTGGGAGCTGCGTGAGAGACAAGTTGTTTAACATTTCTCCATATTTCCCTCATGTCTGGGCTGGTTCTGGGCATATAGCAGGCCACCAATTAAAATTATTGAATGGATGAATGAGTAAATGAATGGGTTTCTGGGGGCCCACTAGCAAAGCTCCATTTTGGCAGCCTGACATGAGATGTTTAGAACATGGTTGCCACACCATCGGACCATGCCTGCATAGATTTAACATGAGGTTCAACCCTGAGCATCACAAATTGAAGAGATATCCTATATAATAAAAGTCCAGCGACCATAATGGCGTAACGACCAGAATGACTGTTCGACCAGTCACTATAAGGTTCATTGACCACCTCTCAGTCCCTTCCCACTTGCCCCAATCCACAGGCTCCGATTGCTGGATGGCAAATAGGGAACTGGGGTGGGTGGCAGAGGGGTGGGACTGAGGACTGATCTCAGGCTAGGCCTAGGGACCCTATCTGTGCATGATTTCATGCGTTGGGCCTCTAGTATGATAGTAAGGACTGTGTACCTGCAACTTTGTACCCTTTGACCAACATCTCCCCATTCCCCCACCTTCCTGCTCCTGGTAATCACTATGTATTCAACTTTTTTAGATTCCATATATAAGAGAGATCATACAATATTTGTCTGCTTATTTCACATAGCATAATGTCATCCAGGTTCAACCACATCATCACAAATGGCAGGATCTTAGAAGCTTGATGTTTTAGTTACTATAATTGTAAACAAGTGACCCCCCCCCCCCACATACATACACAACTCAGTGGATTAAAATAATGATCATTTGTTACATTCACAGATTTTGTGGCTCAGCAGTTTAGACAGGGCACATGGGGATGGTTTGTCTCTGCTCCACGGTGTTTGGGGTCTCAGCTGGAAGCCCCTAGTCTGGAGGCTGGGGCCATCTGAAGGCCTATGCACCCATGTGTCTGGCGGCTGATGCTGGCTGGCAGCTGGGGTCCTCAGCTCTTCTGCCCCGGGGCCTCTGGACGAATTCTCTCCATGAGGTGATTTGGGCTTCTTCACAGTGTAGTGGCTGACTGCCCAGAGTGAGCTTCTGAGAAAGAGAAGCTGGATCCTTTTTATGACCTGCGCTAGGGAGTCAGGCATCATCACCCCTGTAATCTCTTATTCAGAACCGTCACCAGCCCCACTCAGATACAAGAGAAGAGAACATAGACCCCACCTTTTGGTGCGCAGAGTGTCTGTCCCAGTGTTTGAGAGTGTGGGGGATTGGATACATACATATATATTTTTGCCTACCTTTGAAAAATCAACCTGCCACATTGTGAGTCTCATATGTCCCCCTGGAGGGCTCTGCAGGGGAGAGTTGAGGTAAGCCCCCCTCCCACCTTGCTCAGCTATGAGGACAGTGATAGGAGGGCCAGAAAGTGGGCAGTAGCCAAGTTATATGACATTTTCCCAGTGACCTTTGCTGGAGGGAGTAGGGTAAAGTCCCAACTTCAAACAGAGCCTTGAAAAGGAATCTGAGTGTGACCTTCACAGAGGCAGCCTGGCCACCTGGGAACACTTGGCCCTCAGGGTGGGCTGAGGCTTGGTGTGGGAGGAAGTGGAGGATTGTGACAGGGAGCCCCCCTGCTGGAGAAGAACACATATTGAGTGAGGGCTGCATGAACTATGACCAGGCTGCTTCAGACCCTCTGCCTCAGGTGGGTACCAGCTGGTCCCCTCACCTGAAATAATACCTATCCCCCCATCTGCCCTAATATTGGAATTGTACCTATCCTCAATCCTACTTCCTCTGAGTGGAAATAATTTATGTGGGAAGTGATGCCAGGAAGCACTGGCCAGCCATGTGCTGAATCCATGTCTTCACACACGCTGAGAATGGCTTCTCTGCGTTACACTCAACCTTCTATCCATCCTTCAAAACTTCAGCTTTGAAAACTGGACATGCCATTCCCCAATAGCATGTGCCTACGTACATGCTATTCCCTCTGTCTGGAAGGTTCCCCCCGCTACACACCCTCTTTACCAGTCTAACTCCTTCTTAGCCTTCATTCATTTGCTCAGACAAACCTTCCCTGCCTACCTGCTACCTACTCCCCCACATGGGTCACATTCCCTGACGCATCACCCTACATTTCCCCTTCTTGGCACTTCTCCCAGTCCTCCTCATATGACTCATTAGGTAACTGGATATTTAATGTCCGTTTCTTCAGCTAGGAGGTAAGCTCCCTGGAGGAGGGACCTGGCCTGTCTTGTTCACCATGTGTGGCAAATACAGTGGATTGGCTTGTGTCACATGCAGGTAGGGTTCTGGAGACTTCTTTTAAAATCTTCACCTGACAATATGTTTTTATTAATTTTGAGAGAGAGAGAGAGAGAGAGAGAGAGAGAGAGAGAGAGAGAGAGAGAGAGAGATTAGAGAGATAGAGAAACATCATTGTGAAAGAGAAACATTGATCGATTGCCTCCTATACATTCCCTGCCTGGGGATTGAACCTGCAACATTTTGGTGTACAGGACGATGCTCCAACCAACTGAGCCACGTGGCTGGGGCTGGGGGTGAGAGTTTTTTTTTATTTCATCCATTAGAAAACTCAGCAAGTCTTGGACTCAGGCACTGACTCACATGTGTGATGACAGGCAGCAGGCTGGGCATGTTTTGTTGGGTGGGTCATGGCAGAGGCAGTGGCTTTCTGACCATGGAGGGGTCCTTATTACGGCTGAGCCTCGGCAGCCTGCTCCTGAAAGTTCAAGTGCCATATTCTGCAATTTGACTTTTCTGCTCAAATTAGTGAAAGTGGATTCTGTTCTCTGCAGCTGTTCACAGACCCTCTATCCTGCTTCATCTCCCAGATCTAAGATGGTGCCTAGTACATAGTTGGGGCTCAATGTGATTAAATAAACACTTGAAAGAATCAAGAATGATTTATCCTGCAATCTGAAGACTGTCCTCTAGATGAGCTTCAGAAAGTTCAGGTCTATCAGCAAGCCCTTGAACCCTTTAGCTCCTCTGCTTTCCACTAACCATGAATGACCTCTTGACAGAGGTGTCAGCATTTACCTGGATGGTATCATGATTTATTTCAAGTTGAATTAGAAGGGACCCATGGCCTTTGCAGCCCTGAATCAGCTGTGGGAACATCTGTCTTTAACCTTGAGAAGCTTAAGAGTCCAGAAGTGAATAGAATGTCAGCCATTCCAGAGAGTGATACCCCTGGCTCACTCAGTGACATCAAGGGTATGATTTCTGGGTTTGCCAGATACAGCATTACCAACGATACCCCCCCACTTCTTCCTCCTAACCGGTCCCAGTAGCTGACTTCATCCAGAAGAGAGCGCGGTATGTCAGGTAGCTGGCCTTCACCTGGGCCTTTGAGTGAGCAAAGATCTTGCCCACCTCTACCTCAAGAGGGACCTGGCCAGACTCTACCTGGATCTGAGTCTTCAGAGCTGTGGAGAGGGCCATATTGCCAGCCCCCGTGCCAGCATCTACAGCAGGGTCTCCTTGTTCAGGAAGCCAGCTCTAGTCAGGCAACTGTCTTTGAGGAGGTGAGAAAGCACTAATTTGAGAGGCTTTGCCCCTGACAGTGGATTTGCTCCAGCAGTGACTCATCCAGGGAGGCCCAGATGCTGGGTTGGCCTTGCGAGAGCCACTTTCTCTGGGCACATTCTCCTCACAATCTGCTATGCCCAAACGGCCAGGACCATCAAATAGATGCCTTTGGGCAGAATGTAGGGAAAGGACCCCAACTGACATCAGTTAAAGGGTTCTTCTATCCTACACAGAGCAAATTCTCTGATAAGTCCCCAGGGATGGGGGCATCAGGCAGGGCTGGGTGAGGTGATGACAGGTGTATGGGCTGTAATCGCTCAGCTTGGACAAGGCCTAGTGACTTGTGCAGGTGAGTGAAAGGGTTTGATATTTGTTGCTTGAATATTTTTAATGTCCTGCCTTGGAATTAGATCAGGGGCCATGTGAAAAGCTAGGCAAGATGCCTGATGCTTATCACTGCCATACAGAAATATCAAGGTTCAAGTTGGGATTGACCCAACTGGGTCATAGATCCAAGGATCTAGTGGGGGCTGAGACCAAAATGGGATGGAAATGGGGCTGGTTGGGTGGCGTGCAGGTTCCTTTAGAAAGGTAGGCATGGAGGAGACACCATCCTGCTTGAATTGGTGGTTGGGGAAGGGATTGTCCCTTTGTGGGGAACAGCTGCTGCACATGCCAGGCCATGATTAACTGGACAGGGCACCGCACTTGGCATTGTCCATATATCCAGGTGGCATGTTCAAAACATTTAACAACTGGTAGGCACTGTCCCTGACCAATCAATATGGACACTAGCCCCTGTGCTGTGGGCCTTAACTGTTTACTTGCTAGCTTGTGCAGAGGTCCACAGATCCTGCGGGTGTGTCTGGAGAGGGCTGGGCTGGTAGGAAGAACTTGGGGTGGGTGCTTAGGCTGTATTTATCTGCTAACCAGTCCTGAATATGTTAAGAGTCAAATAACTGGGTTATCTGTGCCTTGGAGTACTAGCGGACTGAGAGTACAGAGTATCTCTGAGCTGTTGCTGTTTCAGGGCCACTGCTGAGAAGGGCTTGCTGGGCCACTGATTATTGGGTATGTAGTGGGTGTTAGCCTTTTCCTAGTTGGTATGATTTTGGGGATTTACTTCTAGGCTCAGTCACAGAACTTACTCAGGAGTGGGGAGGAGCCCAGCTGCTAAAATAGCTGCAGCCATCTCCCACCAGTTGTAGGGTTTGTGGGAAAATTTCTCTGAGTTTCCACCTTGATGCCCCTTCCCCACCCAGGGCCCAAGTTGACACTGGCTTCTTCTGCGGGCGTCTTGGGGTTCCTGGTGTGTCCTGCCTTCCAGGGTTTCTGGGTCCTGGGCTGGGCCTCTCCCCAGCTTTGCCTGCCTTTTCCCAGGACACATTGTGCTATTCTCCTCCCGCCCCTCAGATCTGGTCACTTCTGAACACTGATGCCTGTTCAGAATCAGCTGGACTTTTGCCGTCACCTGTCCTCCGCTGTGACCTCCAGGGTGGGAGCTGTTGCTCTGGATGTGACATTTCTTCAGCCTTGTCACTCCTTCCCCAGGGGCCCTTGGCTTGCACGGAACTCTGTGGCCAGGCTTGGCCTTTCACGAACCATTTGAACTGTCAGATTGATGGGTTTGAAGCCCTGGATTAGGGATGGCTCAAGCAGTTGTCCCCAACTGGCACAGCCCCTGCTTGTGGGGAGGTTCTTTGGTGAAGAGCACCTTGGAGGGACCTATTGATGACTCACCTGGAGTGTGTCACAACATCTGGAGACTTGAGCAAGGCCTTGTGAATAACTGAAAACAAAAAGAGTCTGTGGGCTCTTTCCCACACCCATGCTTTGAACCTAAACTCGGGTTCAGCATCTTTATTCTCAGTGGCTAGTGCCCAGGACACTAGCACAATGGACAATGGGCTTCTCTGCTCCTGGGACACACACTTGCTTTTTATATTTTGCTATTTCTGAAATCAGGATGCCATCACTCACATTTGATGTATTCTTCTAATAGGGTGGCCTGAGATGAGAAAACAATGATTGGAGTTGCTGCCCAGGCATTTTACATTATGACAATCTGGTCACTTCTGAACACTGATGCCTGCTCAGAATTAGCCAGGATTTTGCCATCACCTATACTCTGTTGGTCACACCCAGAGTCTGGAGATTTAGGTAAGGACTTGAATTCAGGATTCCTGCCCCAAGTCCCCACTTGGTTTTCCCAGGATACATTTAAAGTGACCACCTAGAGGTGAGCCCTCAAAAAGTTAGTGACCTCTGTCCAGCCACCTTATATGTAATAGATGCTTGCTACCTTGCTCTAAATTTCCTCTTGGCTTGTGACTTGGGGTGGAGGACTGCCTTCCCCTGGCTCATTGAAGGGGTATGCCCCCATTTCTGAAATCTGTAGGAGTTCTGAGGAAGCTACCTGCTGACCCCATGTGAGTGGCTTGTGCCCCCTCATTCAGCAGGCCATAACCTACATATTCTTAATTTAATATGCCAGCTACACCCCCCCCCCAACACTACCTGCCTTGCCTTCTTTTCCCCCTCTTTTCTTATGACTGGAGGAAATCAGGACTTACATATCATTGATCAACTAATCATGGATTCCACTTATTGGAGGATGGCATTGTCATCACCTGGCAGTCCATATTGATTTCTGGGAGTGTTCACCCCAGCTCCTGGCACATAGTAAGTGCTAAGTAAATCTGCGAGTGATGAATGAATGAATAACTATGTATTAATGCCCTTGCCCCAGATAGGGCAGGAGTGGAATTTAACAGAAATCCTTCAGGATTGCTGCAGTGTGTGCTCATTGGGGGGCTGAGGCTGGAGGGGCAGCAACTACTGAAGGCAGCTCTTTTATGGTAGGGCGAGCAGCACATAGCCCTGCCTTAGAGGCCTAGGCTTGGTATGGGGATGGGGGGCTGAACATGGGAGGGACATTGTCCCTTCTGCTTCATTCAATGGGCCAAAGCAGGTCAGAGGGTTGAACACAGAGTCAAAGGGTGGGGAAATATACTTTTCCCCTTTAATGAGAGGAGCTGCAAACTCTCATGGTGAAGGTTATGGCTACAGTGAGGAGTAAAGAATCCTATATAATAAAAGCCTAATATGCAAATTGTCCCCTCGACCAGGAGTTCGACCGCTCGCTATGATGTGTGCTGACCACCAGGGGGTGGCACAGAACATGGTGGGTGTTGACCACACTGCGCTGGTTGTGGGCGACAGTGGAGGTGCTGAGAGCATACCAAAGCAGGATGGTGGAGCAGGTGGTGGGTGGTGCCAGGCCAAGGCGGGTGTGAGTGGGGCCCTATTGCCCCATCAATCACCCTACAGATGGTGACCAGCAACCAGCAGGCCCTGGTTGCCTGCTCAGGACCGGGACCCAACGGGGAACGGGGGTGAGTGGTGGCGACCAACCTCCCGTGGCACCCTGGCAGGGGGCTGCGATCTCTTGCCCGCTACCTGGGGGTGGGGGTGATGGGGGGATGAAAGTGCAGTGAGAATGCTGGGTATCCGCCACGCTTGCTCTCACTCACCCTGCTACCCTCCCCTGAGACATCAGGGCTTACGCGCTGGGGAAGCCCCCATGCTCAGGTGCCAGGTGCCCGTGAGGAGCCTGCCCCACACCCGTGCGGATTCTTCTGGGTGAGCTGGGCCACAGCTGCTGGGACCACAGGGACCAGTTGGGCTCCCAGTGAGTTCATGCAGGAGCTGGTCTGCGAGGCTGGCTGGGAGAGAGCGAGCTGCCCACCCAGCTTCCGTGTAGCACTGCTGGGCAGCCCAGAGGCCCACACTGTGTCCTGGCCTGCAGCATCCAGCCGTGCTCACCGCATCTCCATGTGGGGACTCAGGTGGAGGGGGGCGCCCAGGGGCCTGGGGGCCCAGGTGCTGTGCAGGGCCCAGAGGTCAGCTGGGACCTGCCCTTCCATGCCAGACGCTCATGCTTCGATCACCAGCCAGGCCTAGGGACAGCACCTGTGCACAAATTTCATGCACCGGGCCGCTAGTGGGAGTTATAATGCAGTCTGCCCCATGAAGCAAGGTTTTGACCAACTGTTGTCTACTTTGGTGCCAGCACAGAGGGCAGCAGAACAGAACACACATTCAGAGCCTAGCACAGCGCCTGGGACGCTGCTATGTGGGGTAGACTTGGGATTTGAACTCAGGTCGTTCAGCTCCAGCGCCTGGGACTCTCCTGACACATCACGCTGCTTCCTCTCTACAAGTTCATCACACGCTGAGGCAGCTTGTCAAACCCAGACAAGTCCTGTGGCTATTTTTTCCGCTGACTTTTCACCAGGGGGACGCCAGCCAAACAGAGCTGGTGTCACGGGCCTGATGGGTGTCAAACCTTGTGTGTGAAGAACGTCGGCGTTCCCCTCTCTCCCTCATCCCCCAAACACTTATCTCATTATGGAGAAGGCGAGGGAGAGGGAGGCAGCCTGGAAGTGTTTATTCTCTTCAGGAGCGAGTCTCTCTCCTAATTAGTAGGTGATTCTGCGAGATGAAGCCCAGGTGCTCCAGCCGCCCCTGATTACCCAAATCCCCAGCTGGGGTGAGGACCCCTCACGCGGAGCGGGAAAGCGGGGGAATATTAGTTTCCGATACAACGAGAGACAAGAGAATAATTCTACGAGGCCGTGTAGAACAAGCAGAGAGAGAAAAGCTCTTTGAGTGCAACAAGGAGCGGGGTTTTAAAATTTCATTTGCACAGCGGCAGGTCTTGCCAATTGGATCCCTTCCAGAAAGCAATCTGCTAAGTCTGACAGTCGGAAGAAATGCCGGGCTGCTGAGCAGGGAGAGGTGGGGTTTTTTTTTTTTTTTTTCAGGGTTTATTTTTCATCCAGGTCCTTTGTGAGCGATGGTTTTTTTTTTTTTTTTTTTTTTTTTAATTCCATTTTAAAAGAAAAAGACGTGCGGTGATCCTCTTTGTGAGGCGGGAAAGGGCTTCCCTGGCCATCTGGGCCTCAGAGGGACTAGGGGAGAGGCGGCCTTTGTGTCGGGGCAGTCAGTGCCCGCGCGGTCGCCCGTTTATCTTTGCTGCCACTCACACCAGGCTGGCCTCGCTGCTGGCTGGCCCAGGGCACACGCAGCAGCTCAGAGCAGTCTTCCAGGTCCTTATCTGTGTCACAGGCAGGAGGTCGGGGGGTGGGGGTGGCTCTCTGAGCCCACCCAGCGGTCCATTGTGTTGGCGGCACAGAGCCACAGAGTGACAGATCAGCAGCGCAGACATCTCTTTGCTCAGCCCGGCCCTTCAATGCGCAGAGCTCCCCCCACCCTCTCTCCCGCTCTTCCCTTTCTTGCCTCCATCCCCCTCCTGCCAGTGGGGCTGGGGGCTTGAGGGTGAGCACGGATTCTTGGCCAAGGCCAGCTGTTCCGAGAGCATTTCATTGCACACAGGCACACACCCTCCTGGCCCTGCCTGTCAGCCAGGCTCCGGAGCCCGAGCGATCTTTTTATAGAAATGCTGAGGCTGTCTCGCGGTGGGTCCTCGCCTGAATGCTGGGGCTGTTTTGTCCGCAGAAAATTGCGCTCCAGCAACGCTGGCTGAGGAAACTCGGGCACACTCTGCTCCCCAAGGGAGCAGACTTGGCAGAGAGCCCTTTAGCTGTGCAGGGGTGGGGTTCTTTGGGGGCTCATTTTTACAGCTCACAGGGCTCCCTTTCACACAGGGCAGCATTTCAGCCTCACAGTAACCGTATGGTAGAGGGTGATCCCCTCTCCATGAGGTAAATCTGTCCCATTTCTTGGATAGGTGAACTGAGGCTCAGAGAAGCCGCGCTGGCCTGATCTTCCTGGCGGGAAAGTGAGTAAGAGTGACATGAAGTAAACTGCATATGCCTCATTTATTTCCATCCCAGCCCACGAGATTTCAGGCTACACTACCTGTGTCCTTTTAGACAGATATTTACAAGCTCAACATCTGTTGCTTTAAAACCAAGGTGACTGCCGGTGGAGAGCACCTCACCCCATGGCAAAGCTGCTTTCTACAAAGAAGGCGAGAACTTGGGGACCCAGTGTCCCCAAGTGACTGTGGCCCTTAAGATCCCCACAGGTGTCTGAGGCTAAGTCAACTGGAGACCAGGGCCTGCAGCATGGGGTTGTAGATATATATATATATATATATATATATATATATATATATATATATATAATCTATTATGACAATTAGAATATGAGCAGGACAAGAATTTGGGGGGCAAGAAGGGGCATTGGCAGAGCCATCCCTCGGATGTCTGTCACAGGAAGTGTCTAGACCAGTGACGGCGAACCTTCTGAGCTCGGCGTGTCAGCATTTTGAAAAACCCTAACTTAACTCTGGTGCCGTGTCACAGATAGGAATTTTTTGATCTTTGCAACCATAGTAAAACAAAGACTTATATTTTTGATATTTATTTTATATATTTAAATGCCATTTAACAAAGAAAAATCAACCAAAAAAATGAGTTCGTGCGTCACCTCTGACACGCGTGTCATAGGTTCGCCATCAGTGGTCTAGAGGCACTTGTGTAAGTGTCACTTCCGCTTTAGGTGGACATACATTTTGGAAGATCCGATCACCCAGTTCTGTCTTCACAAGAGCATGTCCCAGGGTCTGGAAGCTTTCAGCTCAGGGGGATGGCTCAGGGCTGCCCTGGACACAAAAGGATGAGGTACGATGGCGTCACCAAGCCTGGCGGGTGTCAAACCCTGTGTGTGAAGAACGTCGGCGTTACCCTCTCTCCCTCATCCCCCAAACACTTATCTCATTATGGAGAAGGCAAGGGAGAGGGAGGCAGCCTGGAAGGAACTTTTGGACCAGGATCTGTGCCAACAGCCCTACCAGTTGAAATGCTTCTGCGTCAGTGGTTCCAAGTGTCCCCTGTCCCCTGGCTGCCCTCACGCAGGAGGCACAGGCCTCTGCCCCGGGGCTGAGGCTAGCACTCATTCTGAAGGGCCAAGGCCCAGGCTGTCCCAGTTGTTAAATATTTTGAATGCCACCCCCGTGGAGCCCCACCGCTCACTCCCACAACCAGCATGGGTTTTTGCTTCCACCCATCCAAGGCCTCTGAGTTCAGAAATGCCAAACACTCAGCAAATTCGGGTTAAGCTGGCCTTGCCGCTGCGTTCAGTGAGCTGCGCCGCCTGGAGAATAATAGCAGCTCCCAGGATGTCAGGAAAACAGCCCCTGTTGATTTTCCAGCCCTTGAATAGCAGCTTCGTGAAAAACGTTTCTGATTTGTGCAGAGCCTCTCCCCTAGCCCTGGCCCCCGAGAGAACTGTGTAATGCTTCTTTTCATGTGGCAGGCTCATCTGTGACCAGCGTGGGTCCTTTCTGTCAGATATTACGAGTGGTTATTACTGAAGCAGCCTCGCTGCCGTGCAGGGCTCGCCCTCACCCGGGGTCTGGTGAGGCGCTGCTGTATCTGAATTTCTTCATCTACAAGATCTGAATCCAATCTAGTTGCTGGGAGCCTGTTTGTGTAGCAGAAGGGAAGGGGGAGGGGAGGGGGAGGCCCACGTGAGGTCGCTCATCCTTCCAGGAGGCTTTGCTGGTTAATGAAATCTCTGATTTGTTGGCTGGGGGAGGCCCCCTTTGGCTGATGTGGTACAGCTGATGGGGACAGCTCAGTGGCGTGTCAGGGTGCCAAATGGTGACAGTTTGGACCTGCACCAACGAAACAGGGTATTTTCCACCCTGATTGCCTCTAGTTCAAGTGAGTGGGCTTATTTGAATCAGGTGGATCCGGGAAACAATCAGAGAGGAAAGCAGAGGCAGCCTTCAGCGCTGTGTGCGCACGTGCGTGTGTGTGGTGGCGGGCCATCATTTACAATTCCACATTTCTGGAATCCACGGGGCTGCGTGCGTTTTTAAGCTTTATTTGAATCCTGATGCTCTATAGACAAGCCAATTATTTCTTCCCTGAGGAATCCAGGCCCCAGAAGAATGGGGCCTGAGCCCCTGCCCGGGGTCTGTTGCCGAGCTTTGTGCAGGAGGAATATTTCTGCAGCGGGAGCACGTCTTCCCGTGGGGTTTCCCTAGTCCTGCGCAGGCTGAGCCTAGGTTTGGGCTCCATGCTTCTTTCACGATATTGAGGAAGTAATTGGGGAGGGCAGTTAAAAAAACAAGGTTCCCCAAACACATGCTTCAAAAGCATAGGCATGTTAGGCTGCCTTAGCTGTGGTTTTCAGAGAGATTAGGAAGGATCTGGCCTTGCCCATCCCCCTACCTACCAACATCCTAGCCAAGGATGGGGGCTCCACCTTCAGTTATGGCTGGAAAGGGTGCTGTGGTGGGGGAAGGAAAGGTACCTTCAGCAAGAAGAGCCTTTCTACTTGGGTTTATTTCAAGAGAAAATCCATGGCTTTCCCCCTGGGTTAACACCTGCCCCAGCACATATCAAACTGTGTATTGATAAGTTGATCAGTTGAAATAACACACTGTGAAGTCTGTCCAAGGCAGCCGAGTTCTGAACACTCTGAGGCTAGCCATGTAGGCAGGCTCTGTATAAGGAGGTTGAGGGGAGTGGAGAGGGAGGTTTGGGATCCCCTTCCTGGACTCTGGGGTTGCAGCTGTGTCCCAGCCTTTTCCCAGGTGCTAGGAAGTCAGATACATTGCCTGGAAGGTGACTAACCCCTTTCAGGGTGTCAGGGAGGAAAGGGGCAGGTGAGTCTGTTTTTTCCTCCCTGAATGCTGGAAATATTACAGCTCCAGGAATGTTCTATGAGGCAGGCACTCTGAGACCTAGTTAGGGTACCTTCTCTAGTGGTATGGCCAGAATAACCTGCTTCTTTCCCAGCCATGTTTTTCATTCATTCATCCTGTTTTGATCACCCTTTGTGTAACTAGCACTGAGCAGATGAATGAGGCATAACCCCTGTCCTCCAGGAGATTGAGATGTGGGAGTACATGCTAAGGATGGGAACACCCACAAGGCCCAGGGTCCCAGCGCAAGAAGATCCTTTCTGGGGGATGGGGAGGTGAGGGAGTGGAGGAAGTGCATCACGAAGCCGACTTTGGCACTAAGCCTTGAAGAATAAGGATTTCACAGTGGAAAATGACATTCCAGGCGTTAAGCATGAAGGAATCGTTCAGCGATGAAGAAGGGAGAGTCGCTCTGATTATAACTGACATACCGATTTAAACATTTATTCACTCCAACCACACAAATACACATCCACACCCACATTCATAGCACAAACAGCAGGGAGGGGGTGTCGTGGGGGCTCTACCATCAGCTCCAGCTGGAACCATTCTTATTGAAGAGGCCTCTGCTTTTTCCGACTGAGTCTAGTGTCTAACGTATCACAGTACACTGCTACACCATGCAGAGCAGTGACCTGTGGTCTGTGGTCCAGGGATGGCCTCACGGCTCTGAGGTTCCTCATGTAGGTAAAGACGCCCTCCGGTCTCAGGAGAATCTGGTCACTATTCTTCTCTGGGCAATGTCTGACTCGGGTTCCCCAGGAAACAGGCTCTGGTTGGAGATTTGCATGTGGGGGGCATATAGCTTTTGATTAGGCTTTTGGGTTTTTTTGCTATTAATAGGTTTTATTTTTTACAACAGTAGTTTAGGTTCATAGCAAAATTGAGAGGAAAATATAGAGATTTCCCGTATACCTTCTACCCCCACACACCAACAGCTTCCCCTGTTATCAACACCCCTCAGCAGAGTGGTAGATTTGTTATAATAGATGACTCTACATTGACATGCCATTAACACCCAGAGTCTGTAGTTTACATTAGGCTTGGTGTACATTCAATGGGTTTGGACAAATGACATGTATCCATCATTATAGCATCATACAGAGCATCTTCACTGCCTTTCATCTCGCCCTCTCCCCAACCCTGGCAACCACTGATCCTTTGATTGTCTGCATACATTTACTTTTTCCATGACGCCATGTAAGTGTAGTCATATAGTATGTAGCCTTTTCAGATTAGCTTCTTCACTTGTCACAGAAGAACAGAAGAGTTTGTGTTTTTTTTTGGGGGGGGGGCAGGTAAGTTATCCCAAATACCTCTGAAGCCAGGAAATTGAACCTTCCACTGGAGTCAGGGAGGGGGGATGAATGTGGAGAGGGCCAGACTGGGGAGAAGCAGGCCTGTGACTTCCAGGGCAACTGGAAGACTTGTTTCCAATGTGCAGGAATAAGCAGGGTCCAGCTTTGTTGGTGGCCAGTCTGTGTGAGTCTCCTGAATGTTAAGATGGAATACAGTCACCATTCAGGGTAGTCTTCTGATACCTGCTACCCACATCTACAGTCCTGCCAATCTCCTGGGCCACAAACCAACCCTGAGACAAGTCAGGGCAGGCTTCTCCACTACCTTCGGGGCTCAAAGTCTCCTCCCTGGTCATTCCTCTGCCCCATGCCCCCATTGCTCCCCAGGGTCCAGACAGCCCTCCTTTAGGGCCTCCAACCACAAAGGGCTGATCTTACCCTCTTTTTCACACAATTTAGCTTGATTATCTACAACTGGGTGCAGACCTTTAAATCACAAAAATCCCTTTATATGCTGACTTTAGGAGGCCTGCCTTGGTCTGGCAGCTCCCCATTTTTTATCCTTAAACACAAAGGCTGGTTCTATCCAGCCTGGTGTGATGTCTTGCCTCAGTGGTGACTCACACTCCCCAAGGGAGCCTGAGAGATTCCCTCTTACTTCTCTAAATACAGTAGAGTAGAAACACAAGTTTAATCTCCGACAGGCCATTCTGTTACAACCTCTTGTTTAGAAGGTTAAGGTGTTACAGGAGACATCTGTGACATATAAGATGCAATAACAAGCACTGTTTTTATTTCATATCTAATATCTTCTATGAGGGTTGGTGAGAATGACAGCACTTAAGGTGGGCACTTTAGTCCCCTTTAGTGAATGACTGGTTGACCCAGCTGCCGGGAGTGGTATTGAGTCTTCTGCATCTTCAGGGACTGCTTCAGCAGTAGGGACCCTATGTCGCACGGCTTCCTGGGGCAGCTCATTTCAGCTCAATGGGGAACAACTCTGAAGGGCCATTCTAGTTCCAGAGTTCCCCGTGGAGCTAAGGTCTTACTCTCTTTTGCTCACTGTGGCCTGGGCCCCTCCCTTTTTTTTGATGACTTGGTAATGAACTCACATCCTCTTTGCTTACATATTTCCTCATCTCCAATCCTGCTCCAAGGGACTATTGGCCTATTGTCCCTGAAGAAACGTACCCTGTCCTTGGCTTCCTGGGTTTGTCTGTTTTGATCAACGATGAACTGCATTATAGTGAAGCTGGAAATTTTCTATCATTAGATGTGGTTGTAGCCATCCTAATGTCATAGTGCAATGCATTACTCACGTGTTTGTGGTGATGCTGTGTAAACAAATCTATTGCGCTGATAGTCATATGAGTATAGCACATACATTATAGGCAGTGCATCATATTTGATAATGGTAATAAAGAACTATGTTACTAGTTTATATACTTACTCTACTTTAAATAATTATTTTAGAATGTACTCTTTCTACTTATAAAAAAAGTTTACTCTAAAACAGTATGTAGTGTTACATACCCGCGGCAGCCTCATACATCTTGTGTGTACTGTGTCTTTTGATTACAGTATGTGGAGAGGGTACTTGGAAGAGAACAATAGTGACCCTGCTAACAGCCAGTTACAACCATTACAACTATGAGAGAAACCAAGTTGGACATCCCAGTCCCAGTTGAGCCTCCAGATGTCTGCAGATGCATGAGTGACCTGGGTTGACAGAAGATCTGCCCAGGCAACCCACAGACTTTTGAGAGAAATAATCAGTCATGGTTGTTTTAAGCCACTAAGCTTTGTGATGGTTTGTTATGTGGCAATAGACAACTACACACCCTCTAAACTGAGTGTGAGCAAGAGCATGAATGAGGATAAGTGACCAAGAGCTGCGTTGGATTGGTGACCAATGGTTGGGAAAAATAGAGCTGAGTGTGTGTGTGTGTGTGTGTGTGTGTGTGTGTGTGTGTGTGTGGTGTTGTGTACATACTAAAACTGACTTGGGCTTTGTGGTTTGGTGAGGGGGCAGTGAAGTTCTAGAACTCTGCTGAGGCTCCACAGAACTTGACAGCACCCTTTAGGCCTTGTATTTCCTGCTGCCCAGGAGTTTGCTGGCTTCTGGGGAGATGCAGGATACAGAAGCATTAAGAGGTAGGACTTGGATTTCTCAGAGTTTCAGCAATGGCAGTTCTCCATTCTTCTAGTGAAGAAGAGAGTGGTGGTCTTCATGCACGGGGAAAGCATGCAGCATCCAAAGAACCTCTCATCTCATTATCTGCACCAAGAAATGGCCCCTGAGAAGGCCAAGCCAATCGAAGGGGCTGGACACTATGACATTTTTTAAAGCCACCTAATATCTATTTTTTGTGTTCGAGTGTTAGGTATCCTATATTATAAAAGCCTGTGGTCATGACGCCCTCATGCCGTAACAGCAGATCACCAGGAGGCTGCGTGTGCGGCAGGCACGTGCAGGTGCGCGGGGACTTGACGCTGTGTCCCCATGGGCGCTGGTGGGGACTTGACCAGGAGGTGCATCGGGGGAGTTCTGCATGGCTCTGGCCCCACAGGGTGGGACTCCGGGACTCCGGGGAGTCCCGCATGGCACCAGCGGGGGCTTGACGCTACGTCCCTATGGGCACCAACGGGTCTGGGTCTCACATGATTTTGAGGTGCATAAGCAGGGACTTGACTCTGGGTCTTGCAGCGGTGCCAGCAGGACTTGACGCTGCATCCCCGCGGATGCTGGCCCAGACTCTGACAGGAGGGAGGAGGGAGCCGGATACCCACACCCAGGACTTGGCAAACAGTGATATTAAAATATTTCTTTTAAGTAATTCCCTTTCAATGTGCACGAATTTGTGCACAGAGACACTAGTAAATAAATAAAAGAACAATGCCCCATGAACTGTGTGGGTAAGGACTGTGAGGGGCCGACTTTGAGAATGAAAAGGAGAAGTCCTTAGATTATTAAGTTGATTAGCTATTACTATTAATCTGTCAAACTTACAGTGCTTCCTACATGCTAAGCACTATGTTAAGTGCTTTACATGCCTCATCCCATTCAATCCTCAGTCCGATTCCTATGAGGAAGGTATTGTTTTTACCCCAGTTTCTCAGGTAGCTGAACTCAAAAGTTGTGATTTAGGTTAGCTTTTCTCCAGAATCAGACCCTGAGCCAAGCTTTGGATGCAGGTGCTAAATGTAAACTGATGATTCCAAAAGGCACCAGGAGGAAGTGGAGGTGGGAAATGAGGACAGTGATGAGAAGGTGACTGTTGTGGGCAACTGAGACCCAATCCTCCTGGGAAACTATGGGAGACTGTAGATTATGCCTCAGAGTTGTCCCTCTAATGGCAAGGGTGCGGCGGGATTTGTCCTCCAACTCCTGACCTTGTTGGCTGAAGACCGCCCTGGGGAGTCTTAACTTTCTTGGCTCCGCTGTCCTGCCCTGTGGAAAGTGGCATTTGCTCCTGCACCGGAGGAAACCCGTAGTTTCTTGCGGTAAAGAGCTGCCACTTGCATGGGAATAGTGAGTGCCGAGTGCACACAAGCAGGGACTGGCTGCATCTACCACATTAAGTACTTGCCCAGGGTCACAGTGATGCGAGGTTGTGGAGCTGCAATTTGAACTCAGTTGACCTAACTCCAAATGTGTGCCCTTGACCCCTATGTTCCCTCGCTTCTCTCTGGTGGAAAATAGCAGACATATAGACAGTGCCTTTTCTGGTGACCCATTTTAAATGGTGTTAAAATGATTCATTGTAATAAAGGGAAAGCCACAGCTTCCACACCTTGAAAGAACACCAGTGAGTTTGTAAAATAAATACATTCTGACACAGCCTTGAGCTGCTGCTGTTTTAGAAAAATGCTCCCCGCAGACGCCGACTTGCTGCTCAGGAGGCCCTCAGAGGCAGGTGCTGCCCTGGGTCAGCTGCATCCCCCCTGAGAGGGCGTGATGGGCCCCCTCCCAGGGGTGGGAAGTGAGATCAAAGGCCCTGTGCAGTTTCTCACTTTTGAGAGCTTGCTGAGCTTCGTCATTATAAATGCCTTTAGTGGGCTGCAGAGAAGTAAAGGGGCAAACAGCGTGTATGTCCAATGTGCCAGGCCATGCGGCTTGGTCAGCCCAGATGTCCATGGTGGACAGGGTCCCCAGTGTGCCCCCAGGCTCCCCAGCCCTTGTATGTAGGCTAGGAGGAGGTGGGCAGCATGACAAGCAGAATCCAGCCTCTGAAGGAGGGCAAAGAGGCCAGGCAGGTGATGGAAACGAGAGCTTGCCAGCAGGGCCCTGATATTTGCTGGCAAAAACCTTGGGCCTCGGGAAAGCACAAACCCCAAGGAGGCAGAGGAGATTAACCCTGCTCCTCTGGAGAGAGCCTTGCAAATCTGGCCTCAGGCTAGCAGCGATCTGAAACTGCCTCAGTTTCACTTGAGAATCCAGACTACACTGTTCGGTGGTAGAGAGTTTGAGAGGGGCAGCCTCAGGGACACTCAGGGACTGAGGAGAGGCAGGACCTCAGTGCTGGCAGGGCCCTCAAGAGCATGCAACCCAGCTTTTATTCTCGGAGAAACTGAGGCTCAGCCGCCCAGCCCGTGGCTAATTGGTGGCAGAGCTGGGAATTCCAAACCAAAGACAGAGGGGTGGCAGGTTGAGGAATCAGGTGTGGCCTCTACCCCCCTTCTCCTCCATAACTCAGCTTTCTTTGGCCTGATTCTTCCTTCCCTCCTGCTTCCAAGCCATTAGTTTCCATAGCAGACACATTTCAGAACAGGCAGAGGATGCTTCACCCATCTCCCTGGAAATGTATATTCTTTGAACCAGTCTCATCAGTATGATGAAGAAATAGGGAGCAGATCTAATCTATTGGCGTGTTTTTCTAATTACCAGATTGATTTACCAGAGAAGTCTCCCCAGGAATTTGACTTCTCTGCAAGGTCTTTGTAAGCTCGAAATTTGTTCTCTGAAAAAAGCCAACCAAATCCACACAGATTTGGGGGAACCGGGTCCCTCTAATCAGGGCGCAGAGCTTATTTGTTTTCTAATGAAATCTGAATAGAATTTAACACACAGCCATTCAGTGTGTAGTGCATTCATATTTTTAATTAACAAATTAGGAGCTATTTTGCTCCCCTTTGAATGGCAGTTATGTGGGCCTGGTTCCTTTTTGGCCAATTTAGTCAACTCGGATGATTTTAATTACAACAGTCACGAGCACCAGAAATTTCTGCGTCTGACAGCTTCGCGACCTGGTCCATTGACTCTCATTTAAAAGCGAGTTTTCCCTGAACAGAGATATCTGAGAGCGCCAGTGGGCATCGAGAAAGGGGCTGGGGACTATGCCCTGGGGCACAGGCAGAGAAGAACCTCAGTTCCCATTTTGAGACCCCTTAGTCCTTATTACAAGGTTGCCAGTTCTCCTGGGCTCCACCTTCACATTTTTAAGAAGCTGTGGCCCTCTTGGGGAAAATGGTCCCAGCTCTCAAGCCCTTGGCCTTGTCATCCTTTTCTCAGAAACTTTAACATGTACACAAATCCCCTGGAGATCTTGTTAACATGTAGGTTCTGATTCTGTTGGCTTGGGGTGGGCCCGAGATCCCGCATTTTCAGTAAGCATGCTAATGCTGTTGGTCCATGGACCATACTTTGAGAAGCAAGGCTTTAACTGGCTTATCTGGTTCTGGGGGGCTCTTGTGTCGAGAAAGGGGCCAGTTGCCCGCAATGCGCTCACGTAAAACTCAGGTATGGTGTTGATTAGGTTTGGGTGTGGGAAGGCAGGTGGAGGAGACTTTGCTGCAGCATCAGAGACATCCTCATCCCCCCTGATACACGAAACTCCCCCTCAACACATTTCCACTAAGGTGGTTGCCTGAGCCCTCAGGGCACCTTCAGTGGCCTTGGCTAACTATCATGGAGCAGTCAACCATGTGTGTGAAGGGCTAATGATTCTGCTGGTTGAGCAGGGGTGTCTGGGGGAGGTCAGAAACTTTGTGGGGGTTGATGGAGCCAGGAAACCACTTTGGAGGCAGAGTATTCTGGAAACCAATCTGTCCCTCAGCCCTCACTGTGCTAGCAGAATGGATGCTGAATTAACAAAGCAGAGAGAACAGTGTTCCCTGAGAGGTTGCAATCAAAGGGTCTCAACCCCCACCCCCTGCTGAGAATCCTGTGAATTTATGATGTGTCAACAGTTTGAGCCCCAGCACATAGCAGTCTGATGGGCTGCAATTAGGAGTGTGTGCTAAGCCCCTCCCAATTCCTCCATCATGTATTCATGGAATTTATGTGGCATCAGCAAAGTGAGCCATGTGCACATTTGGGGCAGGAATTTTAGAACTATGATGTAATCATCCCCAGAGAGGTGACCATGAGAGGAGAAAAGAATAACAGTAAAGATGAATTAAAAGTCCCAAGCCTATTTGGATCTGGATTCAAAACAAATAAATGATGTGTCACGATTATTTTTATGACAAATTTGAGACTATTGGAAACCTGAACACTGTATAGTTAATGACATTAAAAATTTTGTTAATTTTTGGGTGTGATAATGCAATTATGGCTATTTTAAACAGAGAGTCTTTATTTTTAGTGATGTGTACTGAAATATTTATGGATGAAATGACATGATGTCTGGGATTTGCTCTAAAATAATATAGGAATAAGAGAAGTAGATGAGGGTATGAGAGAAGATTGATCATGAATTGATAATTGTTGGAGTTGTGTGATGGGTAAATGGGGGTTTATTATATAATTCTATCTATTTTTGTAGGTTCCAAATTCTTCGTATTCAAAAGTGAAAAAAAAATCTAGCTCATATCATTCACTTTGCTGATACCACATGAAGTACATGAATACATACCAGAGAGGAGAGGAGAGAGAGATCTCCAACACTGTGTGAAAGACATTACCATTGTTTCCCCTACTCTTCTGGCTGGGAAAATGGAGCAAAATGATCAGAACGTGATAAGCCAATCCAGTCACACCTTGGTGATGTACTGCAAAGGAAATGAATGAGACTTCACTTTTGAAGAGGGTGTGGAGGCTTAGTATTTTACTCTGTCTGGGGAGAAAATACTAGTCTATTCTGGAATACGTCTCCAAAGCTCTGAATTATTTCATTTCTCTTTCTGGCTTTTCAGGTGAATAAGACCTGAGGGATCACTTTATTTATTTATTTATTTATTTAACCCTTATCCCCACCCAAGGCTGGTAGACCAGCTGCCCCAAGTAGACTGCATGACTGACATTAAGAGTATTAGAGAGGTGAGCTTCTGAGTTGGGAAGGTGGGCTGTATCATGTCCATTTTACACAAAGCTATCCAAGGTCAACGTAGCAGTAAACAACAGCTAAAGAATGTTCCTGCTGAAACATCCATGACCCCTCTGCCTGTAGCTCAGCCTGAGAGTAAATTGTAGACATAATGATATTTTAATCCTAAATACTTCCACATGTACCTCTTAGAGACATTCTCCTATGTAACCATAGTACAATGATCACATTTAGAAAAATTCAGAAATGTGACATTGATGCAACTATCCTTTACTATGTAGGCCTTATTTAAGTAATGCCAGTTGCACCAATAATGTGTTTTGTAGCATTACTTTTTTGATCCAGGATCCAAACCAAGATCCTGTGTTGAATTTAATCAGACATTTTAAACTCAGCTACAGAGGACTTGAAACTTTTCAAAAACTTCTTTCACTTATTTATCTCACTTAATCCTTGCAATAGCTCTGTGAAATAAGCAGGGCACAGGTTAGCATTTCCATTTTATGGATGAGTAAACAGAGTCTCAGAGTTCAACTCAGGAGATCTCTGGTATAGCCCTGGCTTTACACCAAGTCCATTGGCTTTTCCTCCATTCCCCAGCAGATTAACGGGCAGATGAGAGCTCAGCCAGGCCTCACCTCTATGAGGGTTTGGCCCTGCTATTGATGACACCACCTGTCTCCCAGTTGACATTTGTCCCTCTGGTGCAAAGGACTAGACAAGCAAAAGTCTAGAAGAATACCAAGGTAGACAAGACAGAGGCAACAGAGGAGAACCCTTCCCACTCCCCTAATCCTGATAGCAGGGTTACTCAGTAACATCTGAGTGCCACAGTGGGACAATGACTGGTTCAGGGACCAATTTCTCTATATCTTGCAGGAGAAGAGGCTGGCCTGATGACTCTTGTGGTCCCTTCCTACCACATGAATCCAGAATGCTTCAGCTGCCCCACCCGTAAGCCCTTTGGCCCTTACCACTTTAGTTTACTCCCTGCATTTCCAGCTGCCAGTTCCTCTGTATTTCTGTGCCAAGGGCTTTTGCTGCGCCTGCACACACAGCGAGAGAGAATTGGTGCCAACCTTCTACCCCGTCCCCTCTTGCTGGAAGCAAGCCTCAACCAATGCATTGGTTGATAAATTTCCCAGCTTCCTTTCCCCTCAGATGGGCAAACTCTGAGATACAGGTGCAAAATATAATCCTCAAACTGATGTCAGTCTGGGATCTGTTCATTATGGGTGTATGATATGTACAGAAATTGAGAGTAAGCATTTAAGAACTTCCATAGTAATTTCACAGAGTAGTTATAGATCTCCTGCACCTAATAATAAAAAATGATAATTATATATATATATATATATATATATATATATATATATATATATATATATATATATATGGCTAATATGCAATGTGTCCCCTCGGGAGTTCAACTAGGAGACCGGGAGTTCTATTGCTCACTATGATGTGCGCTGACCACCAGGGGGTGGTGCGGAATGAAGGAAGGCCCTGGCCGCAGCCAGGGAAGGGAGGCCCCAGGTGGCAGCCAGAAGGCCCTGATCGGCCCTGATCACTAGAGACCCTACCTGTGCATGAATTTCATGCACCAGGCCTCTAATAATAATAATAATAATAATAGGGGTTTGTATTTTATATGTCTTTGTTTTTTATTTTTCCAGTAATTCATTTTTTATTATATATTGAAAAGTATCAGGGGACAAAAAAATATTGGTCCACAGTGGCTTGAGAATTAAAATGAAAACAACAACAACACAAAACCATAATTATTCATCATAGATAATTTGAGGAGAAATGTTGTCCACCATTTCTCAGCATGGCACAGTGGGATTAAGCCCAGGTTGCACCCACTGCTCAGTAATGATGTTCCATTGCTTATCTTCCCTTCCCTGTTTCTCTTCCCCACTACCCTACAGTGCTTTCTGAGATATCCGCCTACATAAACTATTTACACGCAAATTCTTGTCTCAGGGTCTGCTGGGAGGGGGCAGCATAAGAGCATAAGACAATGACTTCAATTTCTTTCCAATTTATTCCAGGACCTTGTTACATCCTGTGATTTTCAAATGCTTATATATATTTTAAATGAAATGCCTAAAGTTTCTCCATGAAATACCTTTTTAAAAATACCTCAAAGGAGAGATAAACCAAAGAGCTTATACTAGTATAGTGATATGCATAGCCCATGGACATGGGCAATAAGGTGGTGAAGACCTGGGGGTGGGTGGGTGGGTAGGGGCAGGGTGGAGGAAAGGAGGAGAAAATGGGAGACATTTGTAATAATGCCAACAATAAAACATACCTCAAGACTTGAAGAGAATTTAGAATAATTCAGGAGGCATTTTATTTTTTTTCAATCATAAGAAACCTGTATTCTCTTACATTTTAAGGCCAGTCAGTGCTCAGTGTTGGGTAAGTCAGTGGTTTGGCATGTCATTAGGGACCCAGATTTGCCATAAAGGGGCATTTTTCTATCCCACCCATGTCTTAATTTATTTCCTCTATTTTGCCCCCACAAAAGGCTCGGGTATTGCATATACTCTGTTTGCATCTATCTGCTCAGCCTCAGAGGTCTCAGGACCCTGGGAGAGATGAGGACTTGGAAGCAGGGTCATATACATTCTCAGAATTTTCTAACACAGGGGATTTCAAAGGATCTGATCACAAATCAAAGTAAAGAGCCACCGTCTTGGCTTTGTTCCCTGTCTGCTGTTTGTATATTTTATATTATGCATGGACCAGGGGTGCCCACGGTGGGGCCTGCTGGTTATAACCACAATCAATCAATCTCAACCTATTTTTAGGACCTGCCAGCCATCGGGACAACTTCCAGAGCTGTTGGACCCCCCCAGCCCCCCACTTCTATTATTTAAAGACTGATGAAAGGATGCAAAAATACTTAATGAAAGGGTCAGGTTGACCAAGTGACAGACTGGTTCAGGACTCAAGGCCCAGGCTTCAGAAGGACATTAGCACCTTGATCTCTGAGGGAGGGTAGGCATATTGGGCACCCAGTCATCGTTTTATCCTTGTCATTGTAGGTGGCTCTGGATAAACCTCACAGCTCTAGTCTAATGCAGAAGAGGTGCCAAAGGGGCCAACAAGATATGTAATACTGATTGCTCTACTGCAGGGGTCCTCAAACTACGGCCCGCGGGCCACATGCAAATACAAATATTGTATTTGTTCCCGTTTTGTTTTTTTTACTTCAAAATAAGATATGTGCAGTGTGCATAGGAATTTGTTCATAGTTTCTTTTTAAACTATAGTCCGGCCCTTCAACGGTCTGAGGGACAGTGAACTGGCCCCCTGTTTAAAAACTTTGAGGACCCCTGCTCTACTGCATCCTCAGTCTAGACCTTTGCCCCTAGTCAAGACACAGTGGTCACTATTCCCAAATGCTGTAAGTGGTGGCCCAGGGTGATACCGTGGTTCAGAACACATATGCACAGCAGCATAATTAGGAAAAGGGAGCAGCAAAACAATGGCCTACATTGTCACCTTCGGATTAGGGCTGCCCCATGAAATACAGGCTGGCCAGGTGCATATGAATTTCAGAGAAACAAATGAAAATTTTTAGGATAAGTACATCCCAAATATTGCATGGGGTATACTAGTACTTACACTAAGAGAGAAGCTTGATTGTTTTTCTGAGATTCAAATGTAACTGGTCTTCCTGTGTATTTATTTTCTAAATCTGGCAACCATACCTTGGATCTCTGTTATCATTTCTGCATGTCCTATCCCTCATCTTTGGGTGGTTTTGTTCACAATGGATTGCACCTGTGTTCTTCTTTGCACACCCGCTCTTGGGCTGCTGGAGCCACTTAGCTTGCATATGTAGACAGTGGAAGTGCCTAGGAGTTTATATCCCCCACGAAACCCCAGGGTGGACCTTAGCCAACCTCCAATGATTCCTGGCCACAGGACTATGAAAGCCCCGATCTCCTGCCTGGATTCAGTAGGAGAAGCTTCCTTCTGCAGAGCTGGGCCTGACATGGCACATGAAATTGGTTTTGTCCCTTGCCTGTCCTGCTGCCCCCCTCCTTTACAAGTTTCTACTGGGAGCACTTCCTTCATAAGTTGCTTGCACTGGAATTTTCAGCTCAAGGTCTGCTTCTGGGGAACTCTGCGGCAGATAGTTAAGCAAGGGAGAGGTCTTCAGAGGGTAGAAAGTGGTCTTATAGTGAATTGTGAAAAGCGAAGGGAAAGGCAGTGGGGATGCCTTCCAGGGAGAAAGCTCCTTGCTCATGTGGGAGAGGATGGGAGTGAAATTAAGCTGCCCTGACTCCTTGGCTTGGCCAGAGATGAAGAGTTGAAAGCCATTTGGCCTGTGGGGAGGAGCCTTAGCATCTGTATCCTTTAAGGCAGTGGTTCTCAACGTTCCTAATGCCGCGACCCTTTAATGCAGTTCCTCATGTTGTGGTGACCCCCAACCATAAAATTATTTTCATTACTGCTTCATAACTGTAATGTTGCTACTGTTATGAATCATCATGTAAATATCTGATATGCAGGATGGTCTTAGGCGACCCCTGTGAAAGGGTCGTTTGACCCCCAAAGGGGTCGTGACCCACAGGTTGAGAACCGCTGCTTTAAGGGCATCCACAACTGTCAGAGGTGCTCCAAAGCGCAAGCTCATATTGAGGGTCTCTTAGCTAGACATAGGCCCCCATTCTCCATAGCTGCTTGTCTCAGTTCAGCCACTGGTGAGACTTGTAGAAGGTGCTCTGATATGCTGGAAGAACGAATGACTAAATGGAGTCATTCTATGCCCTTACTTCCCCAAGATATACCTGGTCAGACCCAGTCTCTTCAATTTGCAAAAAATGCACCAAGACATGGGACATTTTACAATGTGTTGCACAGTGGAGAGTAAGAGCAGGCAGTGGCAGAAGGACTAGTGCTGGACCAGCTTGGGTCCCTTTAAAAAGTAAGGTCAGTCTCCCATCACCTGGGAACTTCTTATGTTTGACAAACATAGGTTGTTGGGCTCTGCCACTAGAGTTTCTGATTCAGTAGGTCCAGGGAAAGGCTCAAGAATTTGCATTCCTAAGAAGTTCCCAGGTGATGGGGATGCTGCTGGTCTGGGGAGCATACTTGGAGAATCACTGAGTTATTGTGAACTATATTTGGGTCTGAGCTACTTCTCTTGAGAATGAATTTTGCTTTCATGTATTCACTCCTCATTGGTTTATTCCTCAAAAGCGTCCTTAGGGACTGTGTATTTGTTAGTTTTTGTATCCTCCTGTTGAGTAACAAACAGTCTCCAAAGCTCAGTGACTTAAAACTGGAAACATTTATTTCGTACTCACAGATCTGGAGGTCAGCTACAATTCAAGTTGGGCTAGATTTGGGTCTAAGCTTCAGTTTGTGTTCCATTCTGAGGGATTCATTCTGAGACTCAAGTTGAATAAGTAATGACTACCTGGACAAGATCTTTTCATAATGAAAGGACAGGAGATTTAAGAGGTTTGGCAGAAGATTTAAGTTTTAGCTTATAACTGACACACTGTCACTTTCACCCACATTCCATTGGCCAAAGCAACTCATATGGCCAAGCTCAAAGTCAGAGGATGGGGAGATATACTCTGTCCACAGTAAAGAGTGTCAGAGACAAGGAGCAAAGGAAAAAATGATGGACAAGTAATATTATCTATCACAACCTGTTAGGTGTCAGGCTCCACATGAAGTTCTGGAGAGACCCAGTAAGATAAAACAGGGTGTCAGCCTCTGAGAAGCACAGATTATCAAGAGAGACAGACAGACAGACAAAGATAGAAGAGGGTGCTATACATGAAAAGTAGGACAAATGAGCAGCAAGAGCATAGAGGTGGGAATGACTCTCATTGCTGGGAAATCTATCCTCCCACACTGTGCAATTAAGGTCCTTGGACCTGTACCCAGGCTTCAGTTCTGGGATACAGGACTGTGTGTGGAAGCAGCTGAGCTGGCCCACAGCTGCAGGGCATGGAGCAAACAGAATTGGATCTGTGCCTGGGCTGGGGCAAGTTTGTTCTAAAAAGTCCAAAGTACCTAGTCCAAAGCTGAGAACAGCTGAGGGGAACTGTTTTGTTTTCTGGCACAGAAAGCAAGAAACATGAGGGAGCCATTTGGAAAGTGAAGCCCACTTGGAGGCAAGAGGTTTGAGGGTAAGGACTATTTGATGGGTTGCCTATTGCACTAAATTGGGGGCACTATGAACATCATCAAATGGGAGGACAGGAAAGCTTTACCAGAGGAGAGGGCATTCCAACTGGGGCATTGTTGGTGAGTAGGAGTTTGTTAACAGATGGAGGTTAGATGGTAGGAAAGGGTTTGGGTGATAATTCCATGCACACAGACCCCCCCACCTTTTGCCATAAAGTTATTGCAATTGTTATCTTTGACCCAGTCTCCCAATAAGCTAGCATTGTGTTTGGCGCTCCAGGCTACCTTGTTGCTCACAGCTATATCTGTAGTTCATAGGTGACTGAAGTTTTGCCTCTGAGGTTCAAGGATTTTTCCTCTTTAAGTAGTTACCATTGAAATTATGTAGTTTCATGTCTGAGTGATGATGAAACTTTGAGAATCCCAAATAGTATAACAAACAGTTTTCTGGGGGTTACAGCCTAGAACTTATATCCCCAGTTTGGTTGCCACATTCAAACATCAGACCTGCCAGGATTCTCTTCAACTGCTCTTACTGTGTGGGCTGGGGAGAGCCCTGCCTCCTAGGAGTCTTTGGGGAAGCACAGTTGGGAGAACATGCTCAGTGAGACAGGGACAGTGGAAGTGGGGGTGGCTGCAGAGTGAGGCTACATGGTCGGGGAAGATGGTGGCTAAGAGGGTTAGACTTTCTCTTGCAGGTGGTGGTAACCATAAAAGCCATTAAAAGAGGAAGTTGAATCTTCCAAATTGTATCAGATTTCCACTGAAAGTCCCATGGATGATGGAGGTGCCTGGAGGGAGAGTAGAGGAAATCCTTGTTAGGGCCATGTTGTTGGAAGCTGTGCAAGAGAAGATGCCCAAACAACATTGAATCTTTTCAGCAGGAATTTCAAAGTCAGCCTCCTACAGGGATGGAGCAGATGATGTAAGGGAAGGAGCAGGCTGGATTTCCACCCGCCCTCACAATAATGGTGTCTTAGGCTTTGTGTGTTCGGTGCAGAAACCTTATGACAGTAATCACATGAGAAGAATCTGCACTTCCACCAAGATATATGTTCACTTCCACTTTCCTTTAAAGACACAGGCCTCTCTTTTCTGCACTTTTTATAGAGACATGGGTGTAAGAAATATTTCATGCTCCTCTTAATAACACCGTTCCAGACCCACAAAATGAAAAGAAATGATTTATGGCAACTGATACCTGGCCTCAATGTCAGAGAGTAATAGTAGGTGCTGGGGATTGTAGAAACTCAGATAGCCATGTCCAGATCTAAAAGGAGACATTGGCTTCTCTGCTTTAGCTGCTGAGGCCAGATTTGCTAATTTTGCAAAAGAAATGGTAAAATATTTTAATATAGAATCTTTCAAATTTGAAACATCGGCTATCATTTCACAACTAGAGGCCCAGTGCATGAAATTTGTGCACGCGGGGGGGGGGGGGGTTGTCCCTCAGCCCAGCCTGCACCCTCTCCAATTTGGGACCCCTCGAGGGATGTCTGACTGCTGGTTTAGGCCAGATTCCGGTGGGATCACACCCAACTGCCCTCCCCTGCTGGACATCTTGTGGCTGTGGGTGCCATCATCTTTGAGGGCATGGAAGTCAATTAGCATATTCCCACCTTATTGGCTGTGGGTGCCGCCATCTTTGCAGCGTGCTGCTCAGTCATTTGGTCGTCCCTCACTAACCCCCCTGCTGACCTGGTCACCCCATGCAGCCTGCTGTTCAGTCATTTGGTCGGCCCTCACTAACCCCCCTGCCGACCTGGTCACCCCACACCCATGCAGCCTGCTGTTCAGCCGTTTGATTGTCCCTCACTAATCCCCCTGCCAGCCTGGTCGCCCCACACAGCCTGTTCGGTTGTCCGGTCGGTTGTGATGGTCACTTAGGCATATGCTGTAGAGACCAGATGTTCAGTGTGGACCCCTGATTTGCACCTGTTCCTCCAAATCTTCACTGGGAATAGTGCCCTTTGATATGAGATTAACTTTCCTTAAGAGTGACACCTTCAGGACAAATAGGCATGGTCCAGATGGCAGGGCTGTATCAAAGGGCTAGAGGATCGGGTGGGCATGGGGGTCCAGATGGTGGCCCTCTGAGAATTGAACGGGGAGGAAGCCTTTTGCTTCTGGTTTGGGTCATTCAATGTCCCTGGGACTGTTCCCATAAGGTGTTGGGGCCTGCTCCCCTTGCAATAATGTTAATACTCGGAAATGTAGTTCAACCAAGAGTCTGTAGGGAGGAGGAGGGTGGGTATACAGAGGTCCGGACACCTAGCCAGAATCTACCAGATCTGGGGGCAGTTAGGCTGGCTGTATTAGTTTCGTAGGGCTGCTGTAACAAAGTACTATCAAGTAGATGGCTTAAAACAATGGAGATGGATTCTCTCACACTTAGAGGACAGAAATCTGAAATCAATGTGTTGGCAGCGTCACACTCCCTCTGAAGGCTCTGCGGGGGGGGGGGGGGGGGGGGGGAGACTTTCTTACCTCTTCCAGCTCTTGGGGTTGTCGGCACTCCTTGGAGTTCCTTGGCTTGTAGCTGATCACTGCAATCTCTGCCTCCAAATCTAAGCTTCCTCGGAGCTTTGAGTTTTCTCTTCATGGCTGTTCCTCAGGGTCACCCTGTGCGTGACAAAACCCCGTAGAGATAGGGCACTTGCTACTCCAAGGAAGCCCAATTCATTTAAGACAACTCTAGTCTTTACCAAATTGGTCCTGATGCTGAGTCAGAATCTGCCTCCCTAGCACTTCACCCCTTAATCCTGGTTTATCCACGTGGGGCCATGCACAAGTATCAGTCATCAAATCATCGGCTATCAGAGCTGGAGGCCACCAAGGCCAACCCCTCATCTTAAGTTCCCTTTTCTTATCCTGATGCCACTTCCAGAGTTGTCTGCTGCTTACGTTTTTCTGCTTGAATAGTGTTTTATTCTTATTCCTTGCCAGGCTTGGGTACTCTTTCTGAAAAATCAGGTGGGTCTTGTCCCCAGGAAGGAAAGGAAGGCGGCAAAGGTGTTTTGTGCAGGTCTGAATGCAGGATTCATGGCCACACTCGCAAGCCCAGGACTGGAGCTGGCAGGAGATGCATTCCCTGCAGATGGGGTGAGGGTGGCAGGCCTGTCTCCCCACAAACTTGAGACCTGCATGTGACCCATGGTTGCAGACAGCTGCTGCTCTTCCTGCGCCCATCCCCAGTCTGATATAAAAGCATACCATCAATGTATTTATAGAACTAGTAAATAAAGAATAAATAGCAAGTTAAAGTAGGTTTTGATTGCCTACGTGTTGGTAAAACCCAGCTGGGATAATTTGATTCATGCATGGAAAAATGCCTCGGAAGCAGGACCTTTTTTTAGTGAGTCAAAACTGAATCTCTCCCGCTGCAGACAGAAATTTCTGCTTCTATAGCGTGGCTGCAAGACTAAGAATTAAAATCTAAAACGAGATTCCAAGAGAACTAATTATTTGCTCCCTTGAAATACACCAACTAGCCTTTTTCCAATCTTGCAGACAAAGCTGCTGAATGCAGGGAGGGGTGAAACCGTCCTTTTTGGCAGCTGGTGTCCTTTTGGAGGGGCATCCCCACCCCCGTGGAAGAGAATGAAGACTGTGTCATCTGTCAGACTTCTGGACGTAGCCTTGTGGCACAAAGAGCTGTATTTTTAAGCAAAATTAGCCGCCATCTGAATTTGATTTCTGTTCCCAGTATCAAGGGACTGTGACTAATTTTGTATTCTGCAAGTGGTTTTGGAGGAATAAAAAAATGTATCCTTCCCACCCCCAGCCACCCACTCCTTCAAATAAGGGTTTCCCTTTCCCAAGATGCCAGATTGCTTTGCAGACAATGCCACTCACTTGTTATGGGAGATTCTGGGTGAAGTTGGCATGGAGAAGGCGTCATTACTCCTGTTCTAGGCTGTCCTCTGGTTTAACAGACTTGGATTTATCAGTGACCCATGGCTGGCTGATAGCTGCTGCTTTTCCTGCCTGTGATGCCCCTCAGTCACACACACACACACACACACACACACACACACACACACACACACACGTATACATGCATACATGCATGCACACAGCCTCAATATGTTGACCTTAAGAGTTGGTTTGAAAAATACTTTTGTTTTCGAGACTGCCCCCTCCTCCTTCCTGCCACCTTTATTTCCAGTTTCTGAGGTGTGGCCCAGAGTGCCCCAATGCCTGCCCGCTGCTAAGGACATCCCTGTAGATATATGTTCTTTCCCACTGGAGGCAACTTCCGTGGAAACCTAATTACCCATATTCCAATGATTGCCAAGGCTCCAGCGATTGAAATGATGCATAGCTTCTTGTCATTAGGACGCTGCTAGAATGGTCAGGGGTCTGTGCCTGTGATGGTTTCAAGACTGCAGTCAGAGGCAAGGACAAGGAGGAAAGAAAACTTCGCCAGACCAGGCACCTTGGACTGAAGATGCCCAGAAGGTGCAGGGATGGTTAAGCATCAGTCTTGAGACTGGAGAGGACATTTGCACTCTGGAGCGAGCGAATACCTGCAATGGTATGCAAAATGTCATGTATACATTTTAGGAGGGAGGAGAGCTTATTGTTTCATCAAATTCTCAAAGGGATCCTGACCTCTCCCTCAAAGATTAAAAAATTATTGGCATAGATAATAATTTTAGCATCACACTAAATGATTTCTTATGAGAAGACATTCAAATGAGGAAGATAATGTAGTAAAATGATTGCATCAATCAGAATAAGTAAAACTATGCTGCGATAACAAATTCAGTGGCTTAATATGAAAAAGCTTATTCCTTACTTATGCTCCATGCCTGACATGGGCTGAGTGGAAGAATATGCCCACTGCAGTCACACAGACACTGAGGCTGGGAAAGTTCTCATCCCCACATAAGCTTCTCCCATCACCATAGCAGCAAGAAAACAGGTGGCCCCCAAGCTGTATAGCTGTTAAACTGCCACCCAGGAGTGTTCACGTTTAATTGGCTAAAACAAGCCACACAAAGCAGGAGGGGACATGCTATCCAGCCATGTGCCCAAACGGAGAACCCGAATATTTGTGAACAGCCCTAACGACTACCTCTGTGATATAAAATTTTTTGAAAGAAAACCATAAAGTGTTCAGCTCATCCACTTTAAAAATTAAGAGCAAGGGACATAAAACTGTATTCGATAAATATAGTAGATAATAAAAAGAATTTCACTTCCATGTTATGTCCAATTAAGATAGAAAAAGTTAAGGGGAAAGAGATTGAAAAAGAGCGAGGGAAAGAAAGTGGGAGAAGAGAATAAAGAAAGGAAGAAAATGGAATGGGCTTTTGTAAGGATAAAGAGGGGATCAAGGTCAAAGGCGACAGTAAGATTGGTCATTTTTGCCACCTGAACCCCGCATCTCATATCATTTCACCCTGGCCTCTGGGAGCCAGGCAGTCTTCCAATTTTGCCAAATTGGGGCTCCTTGTAGAAATCACCCTCATATGTGTGTTCCATAGGGGCAATATTTGGGAGCAACAAAGTGAAGCTAAAAGCCAGGCATGGCCTGTGGGCCAGTTTTCCACCCCAGGTCATCTCTGTGCCAGCTACTGGGGTTCCTTTTGTGCTTGCGGACCACCTGCTCAAAGCCTGCAGACCTGCCAAAGTGTCAAAGCTGCAAGGAAACCCTCCTTCCTTCATGCAGGAACATGATTCAGGGCAGGTGGTGAAACTATTACATAAATATGCTAAGCACATACTTTATAATAGCAAAGACTCGTTCGTTCTCTCTGTACGGCTGCATGTTTTAAAGGCATAAACTAGCCCCAAGGGCTGCATCTTCCCCCACCCCACTGCTTTCCTGGGCTCCCAGAGCTGAGCCTTCCTTTAGCCCTACGAAAGCAATACTTATGTGGCTGTCCTCCTGCGGCCACCTGCCATTCTCACTCACTGCCCACTGTTAAGAAATGGAGAGGTCAGCCAGGGCTTCTCTCTGTGCTCCTGGAGAGGTATGAGCCTAGCTGAGAGATGGGAAAATTCAGGGGCAAAGGGAAGACTCTTGGGGGTGACATGGGACTTACTTGGGTGTCTTGTATTTTCCAGATCAGTTTTGGTTCTCTCTTCACTGCCATCACGGGAGGATAAGGTGGTGAGCACTTTGCCATTCAAGAGCTATGTCCCCTGTATCAGTCAGCTGTTGCTGTTTAACAAGCTACCCCAAGATATAGTGGTCTAAAACAGTGACTATTATTTCTCACTAGTCTGTGGCTTAGCCAGGTGCTGCTTCTGGGGTGGGCTGAGCTGTATAGATCTCCACTGGGCTTGCTCATGTGTCTGTCCACAGCCAGCTGGTGTGTTGGCTGGGGCTGGCTGAGTCTTCTCTCCTTTTCTTCCAGCTTAGCATGGGCTTTTTCAACTGGCCATCAGAGGGTACCCAGAACAACAAGAGAGCAAGTCCTCTTGCTCAACTGCTGTTCAGATCTGTGCTTAGGTCACTTTTGTTACTATCTCATTGGCCAAAGTAAGTCACATGGCCACTCCAGATGAAGGGATAGAGAAATAGACTATTCCTTGATGGGAGGAGCTATAAGGTTATATTATAAGGATGGGGATATTGGGAGGGAAATAGTTTATAGTCATTTGAGCAATCTTCTCTGGAGTGTGGTCTCCTTGGTGCCCTCCCATTCTGTCCCTCTGTCCAGGGCACACCGTCAGCACGGGGTTAATGTGTACTCTTCTGTGAGAGGTTGGGAATACCATTGCACACAGGCAAAGGACCTCCTCTGGGTGTATATGACAGCAAAAACTAATCCAAAATAACAAGATTGAAACCAAACAGGAAGTTCTTTCTCTCAGCTCTAATAGGGCGTCTAGAAACCTTGATGGGATCCTCAGAGAGCAAGGCTTCTTCTATCACCAATTTGCCGCCCTGGGACAACCTCCCTTGTCTGCATTATCTAAGAAGTCTTCTAGAGCGCCAGCAATCACATCTGCAGGCAGCAATATGGAGAAAAAGAAGGACATATCTTTCTCTTATGGAACTTGCGATAGTTCCATGCACCCCTGCTTATATCTCATTGGTCTGAAATTAGCCTTATTCCTGGGCACAGGGCACACCTACCTGCAAGGGAGGCTCAGAAAGAGCTGGCACATTGATACTAATAAATTTTCTGTGACTAAGGAGCAGAATGGATGCTGGGATCTTTGCCAAGTGAGGTCTTTCACAAATATGTTCTGTGAGTGTGAAATCATGAGACATCTTTGCATAAATCTCATTTGTTTAATCACCACACCTGGGGTGGATTGGTGTTATCCAGTTAGTTCAATCCAGGTAAAGGCACACAGTCCCCTTTGTAGCTTGGAGAGGGCACAGACTGGCTCACCTACTTCATCCCAGGGTTGAGGTTCATTTTCATTCCCCCCCCTTTTAATTGAGATATGACAATCACACAATAAAGTTTGCAAATCTGAAGTGTACAGCTGGATGACATTTGATTTATGTGCCTCCATAACCACCACCCAGATCAAGTTCTAGGACATTTTCAGGCCCCTGACTCCAACCCAGAAGGGTCCCTCCCACCTCTATTGCATCAATACTGACTCCCAAAGGTAAGTATGATTCTGACTTCTGTTAACATTAAGGGGATGAGTTCTTTTCAGCTTGGGACCTGTGCTCTAGGCCACTGCCTTTCCTTCCTTCTTTCTTTCTTTCTTTCTTTCTTTCTTTCTTTCTTTCTTTCTTTCTTTCTTTCTCTTTCTTCCTTTTTTTCTTTCTTTTTTTTTTTTTTTTCGCAACACTCCTCTCTCCCTGTCTACTGTAGTCATGGAGGAGAAAAATTAGTAATCAAGTTGCAGCATCCAGGGTTGAGTGGAGGCATGATGAGATACAAACTCTTTCTGCTAAGGTTGACCAGAGCTACAATTACATAGAACAGTACCCTGTCTATCCGACCTCTGGTTTCAATGCATGCAATCACCTGTATGGCTGAAACCTCCCAACAGCAGGTTATAAAACAGCATTAAGCAGTCATGCTCGGGTATCTGCTCCTCCCCTCTACTCTCACGCAGACTTTAATCGCCCTCTGGTTCTGGTCTCAGTATCTCTCAAGGCTTCTTCGTGCTACTCAAAGAATATTGTTTTACCTGTTTGGGTTCCCCTCCCATTACCACCACCTGGCTGGATATAGCCTGGGATACACCCAGTGATACAGCCTGCTCTCCCTGATGGCACCCGATGGAAGAAAGTCGGTGATTTATAGGGCCATTTGACATACACTTTGTGGCTGCCATGAGTGATGAACGGGAGGTATATGGAGACCCACTCTGGTTCCATCAAATTGACTGTATGGTGTCGTGGTGCCCCATGTAGGAGCTGGATGGAAGGACAATACTGCTGTATTATTCTGTAAAGGCTTAGTTACTCAGCCTTTTTGGCTCTGTCACCCTGGCTCTAATTTTAGAAAGTTTTCTTTCTTACTACTGATCCACAATCCCTTATTTGCAACGGAAACCCACAGGTTTTATGTAAGTTTGGCACAAATGTATTTGGCAGCAAAACCTGGTTCGAATGGAAGTGAGGCTTTTTATAGTAATTATTTATCCCACTCTGTGTGACTATTCATATGTTTCAGCACAGCAATATTAATGAGTTTGATTACTGCCTGGGGATGTTTCATAAGACATGGTTTCTACAGGTCTTCCCTTTCTAATATATGAAAACTTCTCACATCTGAAATTTACCTGGCGTGAAGAGTTCTGGATAGAACTCTATCTCATTTTCCCTTCATAGAAGATGCATTCCATTTCTTTAATCCCACCCAATTTTAAATAAAAACAATGACAATTATTATTATTGTTAAGGACAAAAGTAATACTTGTTTGGAAAAATTCAGACTATAGAAGTAGAGGACAGTGGTTCTGCTCCTGATCACAGCTTGGTGTCTGTTTTTTTTTTCTTTTCTTTTATACACATATATAGGCGCAGCCTGAAACACACACGTGCGACACATTGCAATACTAAATGCAATCACACTTTGCACAGCCCTCTGCACCTCTCCCTGCCCCCACTTAAACAATGATTCAGGGGAAACCCCATGACAACACTTAGGTTTGGCAGAAGCGGTGGGTGCCAGGCCATATCCCTGGAGTCTTCCCACTTTCTGATGTGCCTTCTAACTGCCAGGGCTCACATCCAAAGATGTGAAAGGCTTGAGGGCTTTCTCCAATGCTCTGCCAAAAGCAGGGACGATTGGAAATGCCGGAGAATTAGCCCAGGGAGCAGCCCTCAACCAAGGAATCGCAGGAGTTGGTGTAGAATGCTGCCAGCTCCTTCGTGGTGATCACTTGGAAATGTACCTTATAGCTTCCTTGCAGGAATGAGCTCCAGTTGTCCACAGTGATAACTGACTTGAGAACACACCTTTTATTGGCTGCCTTCCCTGCCCTATCTCCCTTTCCATGCCCCTCCTCCTCCCACCCACACACCTCTCCTGTGTTTTTTTCCCATCTCTTGAATAAATAATTTGCTTGTTGCTGGGTCTGTTTCTACGGAAACCCAAACTATGACAATCTAGAAGTACCCTTTGCTTTTTATTAACTGCCGAGGACACGAGAGTATGGATAGACATGATTTCTTTAGCCATTCCCCGATTACAGTCCTATTATTGGATAATTATGGTGCTGTAACTTTTCATGTGACATGAGGCTGTGGGAGACGTCCTGTGCATACATTTTTGGGTGTGAACATGACTATTTCTGAAAGACTCCTAGAGGTAGACTTTCTGGGTCAAAAGGTGTGGGCATTTTGGATGCTGTATCATTTTCTCTTTTAGTTTGTCTGTTCCATCTAGGCGAGCTCTGTCCTGCTCCTCTGCTCAGAATCTACATTCTCCTGGGAATTTGTGCCAGAATGTCTCAGCTAAAGTGACCAGCTGTCCCCATCTTCCCAGGATGCAGGAGTTTCCTACGACATGTAACTTTCAGCGCTAAAACGGAGACACTCCCCAGGAAAGGGAAATAGTTGGTTTGTCCTAATTTTTGCTCCTTTGTCGGGGCCCTCAGATTCCAGAACTCCTGCTTTCAATCTTCTTGCCTGGTCTCCACATCCAGGATTTCCCCTCCCAGCTCACAGGGCACCATCTGCTCTGATGAGCCAGCTTCACCACTAAACACACACATGTACACCTGCCTTTTCACAATCATCCCCTTGGCTGTGATTACATTGCCCTCTTATAACTTTTTCCTTCTGAGCACAAATGCCCCTGCCCGGTGCCTTCTAGTGGCCTGGTGTGTTCCCATAATCCAGGTGTCAGGAGAGAAATTTGGCCACCTGGCCCTCTGGCTAACCCATTCATTACTATCTTCCTCATGATATTTTGTCTTCCCTTTCTATCTCTTGTTCTAGAGAATGCACAGTCTCCATCCCTGGGCTGAAATAGAATTTTTATCTACTCTTCTGTAAATACTTTGAATATATGTAATCTTCACCTGGTGTAGGGGTAAGAGGAAGAGAGAGCTGAGCCGAGAGATGGAGAAGAACTAACCAGACCTGAAACCTCAGTGTTTGCTTTGGTTTGGGTCCCCAGAAGCAGAGCCTGACACAAGGATTTTATTGTAAGTCGTTTATTTGTGACATGATCACTCCTGTCCTCATTGGGACCGGCACCATTAAATTCTCTTTGTTGTCACTCTACTTCAAGCTCTGTTTCTGTCACAAGGAACCATAAGAATCCTGACTAACACACCTTTGCTACGTGCCCCCAACCCTGGCACTTGCTCCCTGTACTTGTGTCTTGCTTTCGTGCTGATGGCACTTGGCCTGGTGGGATTACTTGTTTTTTTCACATGTAGGCCCCCTTTCCCCAAGCAGCCTGAGGGCCTAGCTCACTATGTGCTCACTACATACCAGGCCACAGAACATCGGTGAGGTGAGCACTTAGAGTGCAGCTGATTGATGAGGTTCAGAGATGGTAAGCAACTTGCCCGATGTCACAGAGCTAGAGCAGGATGCAGCAAAACTGGGACTTACCTGGTAGGTCTGGGTGACCTGAAGACTTTTTTTTTCTGACTTTCTTGCTGCAGACCTGGATCCCTTTACCCAAGTTTGGGAGGTATGGTTGTAACTCGTCAGCATCTTCTCGCATTAAGTGCCATTCTATTAGGTCTCACCCTTGCCAAATAAAAACATTTTGCATGACTTGGTTTCCTTTTTGTTTCTGTGCCTGTTGCTTTCTTTCCAGATCCTGGCCCAGTTATTCTCATGCATTTTCCCTATTGGCATAGAAGGTCCTTTCCTGCTTACATGTGTGGCTTCTCAGTGCACGCAACAAGAAAGAAGCCCCGCTGGTTTTGAACAAGGTCTAGCTTGGTATCGGCAGCCCATGCCACAGATAGGAAAACAGAGGCTCAGAGAGGTGGTGTGAGATGCGGTGGCCACACAGCTGATGGTTGGCGGAGCCTGACTTGGAGTCTGAGTTTTTCTCTAAACCTCAAGGTGTGTCCTTAAATACAGTGTTTACAGAATGCCTGGCCGTCTATACTGCTGTCGAGATTCCCATGGGCAGGGAGCCACCCGGACCTCACTAGGGGGCGCAGCCGTGGTTCTTGTCTTTATCAGCATTTGGCAAAATGGATTCCAGTCTCCCCAGATGTGTCTGTGAAAGGGACCAACAGCCTTTCTCATGCTCCCAGTTCCACCTTTCAGTTACCCTCAGCCCCTCTGACCAGAGCCAGTCTTTCCCCGGGAGCCAGTCCCGGGCCTGTCCGTGCTGTGGCTCACGCGGCTTTGACATGGAAGGCCTGCAAAGCCCTGGGAGGGAAGGCTCCCCCAGGGGCCCAGGGGCCAGGCGCAGGCAGGCCCTGTTCAACTGTCGCCCAGCAACGCCACACACAAACATTTGCTGACAGGAAGAGGCGGGCGGCATTAAAGCCGCCTGACAGGGAGGTGACGGGGCAGCAGGGAGAGGCGGAGGTAGACAGTGTGTAATTGCCAAGCCGGGAGGCTGGCCGGTGGCCAGCGCATTGAGTTTAACCGCCTGTGTCACTGCCCTTCACATCCAAGGAGGGTGCTGCCCGCGGCCGTGTTTCCAGGCTGGGTGCCCGTCGTGGTCTGGCTCGGAATACCTGGGGAGGACATCTGTGGGGTCAGCTTTTGGAGTGGGTCCTCCCCGCCGCCCCCAGCCTCGCAAATCTGATGGGCCTCTGGGTGCCTAAGCCTCCTTCTGACATCCTTTACCTACTGCTGCGAGCTCGCTGTTCTAGAAACAGCCCACACAGGGTCTTTCTGGCGGCTCTGATGCTTTTCCCTGACTCACTCACAGTTCACCTGGAGCCCAGCCTAGGCCGGGAGACGGCACAGAGGACGCCGAAGCTTCTAGGGGTCTTTCCTGGCCCACCTTCACTCCCGGCAGCTCCTGCTCAGCCCTAAATTAGCCACGACGCCACTTCAAACATGGCCCAGAGGCTGCACAGCGAGGACCCAGAAAAGAGACAGATGAGAGGAAGAGCAGAAGCAAAACGGTGCCCCAAAAGGCAGCCAGCCCCTTGGCCGATAGAAGGTCAACCCGACAGCCGGCTGTGAAATTGGATAGCAGTCCCGTCGCTTCCAAGACATAATTATTCCCAGGAAAGTGTTTTCAATTTCTAGATAAACCGCTGTTTAAGAAGCAGAGAGGACAGAGCTCGAACAGCGGCAACCGTCTGCGGCTTCCCCCAGTGGGCCCGTCATTAACCATTGCTCCCAGAGCTAAAGGCTGCGGCTCTGTCCCCAATTAACGGCCACATTCCAGCAAGCTCCGTGTTTATCAAGGCATTAGCGCTGGCATCTGGGGAGGATTGAGCTCCCATCCACCCACGGGGAGACCTACGGCTCTTCTGGAGCTTGCCTGCACAAAAGGTGGGTGCAGGGGGAGCGGCTGAGGCCCCCTCCAAGGCCAGCTTCTTCCCACTCCCTTCCACCACCGCTATGTCATTCTATAGCCAGCTGAGTGTGAGCCAGGCAGCACTGTCCCTGCTCTGACACATACGCCTCTGTGACTCTGTGTGCATTTGCCCGTGTGCATGCACAACCGAGGGTGAGAATCTTGTGTTTCGGGAGGTGGGTGTGGGGAGGATTCTCCAAGGAATTCTCTGAGAACAGAAACAATTTCTCTCCCATTGTTAAGCCTGTGTGTGTAGGGGTGGGGGGGGGGAGGGGTAGGGCTGTGGAGAGGAGCTCTATAGCCACTCCCCTTCTCCTTTCCTTATGTCTTTTTCCTTCCTTTCCAGGCACTGTCCCCCTTCTCCAAGCCAGTACAAATTCTGTTGACCCCAGATGTGCTTGGAGAACATGAGTCATGGTCCCCAGCTTCCTCATTCCAAGGACCCAGGACACCTGGGTTTAGGAAACTGTTCGCTCTCCACCACCAGCCCTTCTCTGTCCCTGCCCCCAACCCTGCCGAGGGCTCTCCCAGTCTCCTGCCTTTCATTCCTCCTGCTGAGCTTTCCCTGGCTTCTTTGTGGCTACGTCCTTAACTGGTCCCCTGCATGTGGACAACTCCTGAAGCCCCGTGCTCAGTCTGCCACTTTTCTCTCTGCTAGAACTACCCTCAGGGGCCAAGCCAAGCCATTCTTCTCGCCTCAACCTGTGGTCACTTTCACCTGGATGCCCTTAAGGAACTTTTGATGCGTATGAATCTAATCAAATCAGCTGTTTGTCACTCTATTCCTATACCCCTGCCCCCTCCTTCTCCCTCCTGCCATGCCACCCTGAGACTTTACTGATGAACTGGAAAAAGACAGGGATGGGTCCCTTTCCCTCAGGCTGGAAAGAAGAGCACCCCAGCCTCACCAGGTTCTTGACCTTTGATCCCTCCTCCACACAGCTGCTAGATTAATCTTCTCCTGCCATGAGCTGCCCCACCTCTAGGCCTTTGCTGGTCAGTCTTCCCCTGCCTAGAATTGATTTGAGTGAGTTAAGAGATTAAATGGTATAGGCACCAGCCCTTCTGAAGGGGAGATCTGTTATTTTGCCTGAAAAGTCAGTATTCATTTCCCATCTTCTCCCCAGGCTGTGTGGGGAGAAGCCATCATGCTGCCTGGGATGGACCATGGCCCAGAGTGGCAGTGACAGCCCTGGTGATTTTTCTGGAGCTGTTGGGAAAGGGCACCTTTTCCATCATGGTTGCTCTAGAAATGGAAGTCTGAAACTGCTGATGGTCATCTTGTCACCACTTGGAATCAGCCATGCCTGAAGCCAAGTACCTTTTAATGTGTTGCTTGCCACTTTGTGTGGTGTTTCTCTGCCTTATAAACCCAAAATGCTCCCTCCCCATCCCCGAGACCTCTCTTTGTTTGGAGCCCTAGGTCCTAGCTTCCCCTACCCATCTTTTGCCTCTGAGCACATTTAGCTTTGTGATATTATTTTGATTTTCATGTGGAGACCTATACCTCAGCCTTTACCACAACCTGAGGTGGGAAATATGACTGTCCCCTTTTTGCCCATGGGAAACTGAGGCATGGAATAGTTATAGAACTCAACCAGGTATCACAGTTAATCAGTTGCAGAGGCAAGATTTGACTCCAGGCTGGCTTGCTCCAGAGTGCTTGCTCATAACCGTTCTGACCTGCTGCCTCTCCAATGTGTTGCTGATAGATCACTTACTTTCCAGGTCCTCCTGGGTATTTTGAGTTCCTTCTGTGAGCCTGGAGCTTCAACTTGGAATCTGAATTCCTCCTCCTGTCAGACTAGTATAGGCACATCATGAGCACCCTTGATTTATGTTGGACCCCTCACCTGAGCATACTTTGGAACAGCTAGAGAGCCTGGGTTATTTATTGCCATTCACAGCCATCCTCTGAGGGAGCCTGTCCTGTCCCTGAGTCCTCTATGAATTATGTAGGGGCCCGCTTGCCATTGTGGGTGGAGTGTGAGTGGCTCTGATCTCACATCTCACTGCTTTGTCTTAGCTGGCCCTTCACATCTGTACTGCCAGGCCTGGGACCCTCTGGAGAGCCTTTACCTGGTGGCCTGTGTGGCCAGTTTGCATTTCCAGGCAAGAGAAGCTGGCATTATAACTACCCTTGGGATGCAGCCAATTGTCCTTGGCCTTACACTTTGCTGACTGCCTAATTTTGCAGAACTACGTAGCTATAACGTATGTGCTGGAAACAATCCCCCAGAGTTACAGATTTAGATTCAATTGATGAAAACTTCCTCTCCCCATCTCCATTAGTATAGCATCTAAGCCATGTTATTCATATATCATTTCATCACCACAACAGCCTTGTTTGTTGTTTTTATTCCCATTGCACGGATGACATAATTGAGGCTCAGGCAGGCTATGAGAGATGGTAAGATGGAGACTCAAAGTCACACCTCCTGGTTTGGGGGAATAGTTTTTGTCTTCTTGACATCACAGAGATGTGACCCCTCAGTGAAGCTCGTTGATTTAACAATTGTACATTGGGCATTTTGTGCCTGCCTGGCACTGAGCTGGGAGTGGAAAATACAGAGGTGATCACTCTCAATATGGTAAGAGCCATGATGGTGGTAAGAGTAGAGGACTATGGGAACACAAAGGAGGAAATTGTAAATTCTCCTAGTTGGAGGAGATGCCAGTGTTAGAGAAGGTTCTATAGAAATGACAGTCACTTGCTTGTTTTCTGTGATGCACAGACAGGCCAGTTACTGGAGACATAGACATGCGCCCCCAGAGGACATGAGCAAAGTTCTCAAGTCTTTCCCAGACTGGCTGTTGTGGTTGTTCACCTGTGAGCTAGGCCCCGCACACATATTTAAAAAATCCTCATTACAAATGCAAGATCAGTAACACACCCAGTTTATTCATGAGAAAATCAAAGCCCAGAAAGATCCAAAGGCTCAGCCCTCTTGCCATCTTCACTCTGGAGGCCCCTGTGAGATCCACCAAGGCCACTGTTGTGACCACATTGCCATTCAGCTTCTCTTTTGCCCAATCTTCTTCCTTTACTCCAACTCAAGTGTTGACTTTGAGACCCATACCCCAGTAAACCTCCTCCAAGAAAATTTCCATCGCAAAATCTGTATCCCGGAGAACCTGATCTAGGACACCATGTTTAATTTTGGTCATCTGGGAATAACAAAATGTCCCAAATAACAGTGACATAAATATGTCAGATATTGATTTCTCACATAAATGACCGGAAGTCACAGTGACCAGGCTGGTAAGATGGTTGGCATAAGGGCTGTAAGATGCAAATGTGTAAATGACTCAGATTTCTTTGACCTTGTTGTTGTGCCCAACAGTCCCAAAGTTACATCATGGTTCAAGATGGCTGCTCAAGCTCCCCATCACATCCCTGTTCTTGTGGGCAAGAAGGAAGAGAATGCACTCACTTCTCTTCAAGAACCAATTCCAGAAGTTGCTTCTGCTTGTATCCCATTGGCCAGACTTGGTCACATGGCCACACATGGCTGCAAGCTGCGGTTAAGGCATGTATTCCTTACTGGGGGAGAGGGGCATGTGTTCAGCTAAAAATTACGGGTTTTATGTCAAAGGGAAAAGAGAAAGATGGATATTTACAACAACTAGCGGTTCGAGATGCGTGCCCCAGGGAGGATGGAGCTGTGTGTGAACTGTCTGGCGTTCAGGGTACTCTGATGGTCTTTGGAGATCATGGCTCATCCCCACACCTCAGTTTGGATTCCCATGGACAGTCTGCTCCTGCTATAAGGGCCTTTGGACTTACTTGAGGTCTCCTAAAAGGCCAAATCACATTGCCCTCCTCCCCAGATGCTCCCGGGGGAAGAATGACTTTTCCTCTCACTTTCTCCCTCCCTTTCTCTTTGATCTTGTGGTTCTTTAACTGGGAATCTTTCAGTCTCTCCTGGGGCAAAGAGGCATCCCTTGTTTACCCACAAATAATTAACTGCTGTAGTCATTTAACATATACACAGACAGCATCACCATAATTACAGAAAATATATTACACATCAGGCACATGGCGTGGGGGAAATTCACCACCCAGTGGGGCCCGGAATTAGAGGTGAATTGATACATCAGCTGGCCCTGGGTTTTCTCCCTGGCTGTGCCCCTTTGTGCATTCCAAGCCTTTTCTCCACCCCAGGAAGCTGTGATGACTGGCGCCCTTTTTGCTGAGACAGTAGAAACGGTGGGTTTGGGGAGTGCTGACTGTGTAATTGACCAAAGGAGAGGAAGCAATAGAATAGGATAGAGAGGACAGCACAGCCCTGAAGGGGCTGGGAAGAGGAAAATGAGGGAGGGAAATGAAAAAGATGAAGAATAACTGGGAGGAGTAGGAGAAATGGAAAAGGGGGATCAGCTCAGAAATCCTTCCATAGGGTGTTTCTCAGGAAGGGCAAATAATGGTGAAGGTTTACAGCTCAGAGAGCAAGGCTTGACAAGCCTCAGTGTGCACACATATCACCTGGGAGGAGAGGGGTGTTGTGAGCCCAGACGCTCTGATTCAGTGGGTCTGGGTGGGGCCTGAGAGTCTGTATTTCTAACGTTTCTGGAAGCTGCTGCTAGTCTGAGGATCACACTTTGAATAGTAAGGATTTAAATTCATTTTCAAATTCACTCCTTTAATCCTCACAATGACCCTGTTTTACAGACAGGGAATTGAAGCTCACAGATGCCAAGTACTTTGTGTGAGATCCCATGGCTAGCCAGCCCACGGTTTTCTGTTTAGTATAGCGAACTGTGTCTCAGTGGACTGATGAACATTCCCGAATGTGGGCCAGGGAAGGATAGGTCAAGCTCAGGGGGTCAGAGGACACCTAGGATGTGACCCGGGTGTGTCCAGAGGAAAGACATGGCTGGGGGTGGGGTGGGGGTAAAACGAGATAGGATTAAAAAGAGGAGTTGATTATATCACCTGTTAGTCTGGGCCAAGTTGGACTTTGTTACTAAGCTGTGTGCCTGGAATTTCTCAACCTGGGTATCGGTTGTCTGCTGGAAAATGCTCACACTTTACAAGATCAGATCTCTGTGTTCTGCCTACAAATGTCTTGATTTGGATTCACAGAGGAGGAAGGGCTGCCGAGTGAGTGTAAGCCTCTCAGAGCTGTTGTTTGAAGAGGGGCCTCCTCTGGGGTGTGTGTGTGTGTGTGGTGGGGGAGTGTGCTGGGAGAGTTAGGCATTAAATGAGGTAATGTATGTAAAAGGCTTAGCAGGCTCACCGTGCAGCAGTTATTGTGTAGGAGCTTGGTGGCGTGGTCCTCTCTGCCATGGGTCAGCAGTGCCTCTGATAGCCATCGACGTGAGGAACCTTAAGGATGTTGTAAGTTCTTAAAGAACCTAGAGTCTATCAAGGAGACACTGAATTACAAAGAGGCTCCTGAGAAATAAGCCCATTTAGGCATCTGCAAGGAGTCCACATTGACATGGCAATTCTTCTGGGGTAGTCTGGGTCCTCTGAGAAGAAGATGCCAAGAGAGGATGAAATGTGCAAGGATTTTAAGAGGGAATATGTGAGCGGTAGGGAGGGAGCTGGGCAAGGCTGGGAGAGCTGAGAAGCTGTGATGTGAATCTGACCCAAGTGAAGGTGACAAGACAGGGAGGTGTTTGGGAGCATTCTTGCCTGTCAGGCAGTCTCCAGAAGGTTCAGCAAGACCTGCAGTCTGTCCTCAAACCAAAGTCAGCTGTCAGAGGAGCCCTGTTTTTCACAGGAACAGACCTGTTAGCACCACACCTCACTCAGCCAGTTTCGGCCCAAATGCTGTGATGGATTTCAGAGCTCGGCAGCTGGGGCTCTTGTGCAGTTATGTTCCCTGAAGTTGGAGGGCTGTGAGGCATAGCTTCCAGTACAGTCACTTTTCAGTAAGTTGTATACCAAGAAGGACAAGACCTTGAACTCTAATTGGGACAGGGGCCCCAGGCAAATTGCAGTGCCTCACATGTAGTTATCACTCCGTAAATATTTATTAAACGACTGCAAAACTGGAAAGCCAATCCATCCTGAAGTGTTTGTTTTCCTTCTGCTAAATGTATCCCTAAAAAGAAATTAATTCCTTTATTTTTTAAAATTTCCCCTTTTATGACATTAATCTATATTTACAAAAACTGCCAGGGCCTGGTGCAGTCCTCTGAGAAAGTCTTACAGGCACGAGGCGCCAGCGCCTTCTCCTCTCCTGGAGAGCCTCAGTCCAGCAGAGCCACCTTGGGGTCAGATCTGCCATGAAACAAGAATCTGAGTGGAGACTCCCTTGCTTCCAGCGGGAAAGTCCCTGTACATCTTTCATCTCCGTGGCCTGCTGTCATCCTTGCCCCCTCGACACCACAGGCAGCGCTTTGTCCCCTTGGAGACTGTATCTACAGCAGAAAGCCTGCAGCAGACACAACAGCCAGATGAAGGAGGGGACTTTGGAACCGGGTAGGTACCAGGAGACTGGGCTTGCCATTAGGAGAGAAGTGGCAGCGACTCAGGGGACCCAGCCTACAGGGCTCCCAGGACTCATGGGGCTCAGCCCCCAGGGGCAGCCTCTGCCCTGCTTTCCCAGGAGCTGTGGAGCCAGCCCAGATGCATTTTCCTCTGTCGATGCAGACAGATGCTGTGCATCCATCTTCTATACACGTGCTTCTGCCTGGAGAGGAAGATAAAGTGGCTTGTTTCTCCTGTACTAATACATTACTGTGGTGTGGCCTGTGGCCAGCCAGCACTGATTATTGAGCGTGGGTGGGTGCATGTGCATGCATGCACGTGTGTGTATGCACGTGTGTTAGGGAGACGAGTTGATGTTGAAGAGCAGCTAGTGTAAGGAATGGTAAATTTTTCACTTGACAGTTATGTTCCTGAGAATAAATTGAACAGGATCTCTTAGTGCCAATAACCTAGAATCCCCAAAACAACAACAGAAATAGCAATAATAATAGCTACTTATATAGCACTTGCTCTCTGCCTGTCCTTTCTATGCTCTTTATATGTATGAACTCATTTAACACTGATAATGCCTGATGAGGAAAAGTCCTATTATGATTCCTATTTTGAAGATGGAAAAGTAAGGCACAGGGGAATTCTACTCCTTATGTTAGAAAAACACTTCATGTCCTACATTGCCAGTTACGCAAACCCTTCCAGTTGGTAGAGGACACAGTTCTTGGCACCAGGAAGAATATTTGGCAATGAGCCTTTTGGTGATTAAAGAAAGTAGATTATTTAGTCATTATTAGTTTTAGGAATTACTCTCTGCCTTCTATTTTTGCTGTATTTAGACTTGTTGACCTTTGAAAGCTGGTTTTCTGTACATAGCTTAGTGGGCTACAACAAGAAGCATTTGCTGCTCTCCCATGGTTTCCTTGGGTCAGGAAGTCGGGATGGGCTCAGCTGGGTGGTTCTGTTCGGGGTCTCTGATGCTGTTGCAGTCAGAAGGGGGCTGGAGCTGGAGTAATGGGGGTGGCCAAGCCTTCCCTCTTAGGCTTCCTTACAGTGTGGTGGCCTCAGAATAGTGACACATAGTGGCTCAGGGTTCCAAGCCTGAATGTTCCACTGATCCAGGCAGAAGCTGTATCATCATTTATGACTTAGGCTCAGAAGTCATGTAGGGTCACTTCCACCTTAGTTAGGCTAAGGGAAGGGAACATAGACCTCACCTCTCCATAGAAGGAGCATCCAAGTCACCAAGAAGAGCCATCTTTGAAAGCTCCAACCTGCCACAGATGGGGTATGGCAGGGGCTTGAGGACACTCTGAGGAGCACCACCAACATATCTTGACCCAGACTGTGTCTGATAGTTCCACCGTGGGCACCTAGCTGCTTGGGGGAACTTCTCAGTGGGATGCCAAATGGAGATTTGCCTGGAGCAGAAGAGGTCAAGGCTGAAGGAAGGCAGTGAGGAGTGGGGTCCCAAGGATGGGAGGAGCTGAGTGACAGCCAGGCAGGAGGGATTGCAAAGCCAGTGTCACCCAGTGGGTGGCCCAGATCAGAAGGTAAAATATTGGATCCCAGGGCAAGAGGAGCTGAGCTCCTACAGCCCAGTGGATACTGCAGACTCAGCTTTGGGGAGGGGAGGGCCTGGGAGTGGGGCCCAGCCAGAATTGAGTTAGCATTGAAGTTGGCTGCCGCTCTCACAAGGGGCCTGAGGGACAGGGCTTTGAGAAAGAGAGGCGGGCCCTGGAATTTTGCCATTTGCCTGATTTGGCTTGATATTACCTCCTATCCCATCCCCTGCCACTGTCACCTCAGGCAGATGGGAATAAGTCCTTCTCCGAGGGGTGGACAAGCTCTTGGAGTGGGAGGTGTGGGTATAGGCACTGCTTCCCAAACCTAAGCCTGGAGCACATGGCCCATAGCCAGGCCTACGTGAGAAATTGATTACGTGGCCAACTTGACCGCTTAAGGCCTCGGCAAGCAGAGAGCTGCATCCATAAAGTGCCGCCCCCCACGCCGGGCGCCTCAGCGGCCTCTGTTTGAAGGTAAATCCATCCATAAGCCTGCCGTCACTCTGGGCTTAATGTACATGATTTCTGGCATTTACAGCAGTGCAGCTCCGGATGCTGGAAGAAACTCCAGCAGAATAATTTGCCAGGGAAAGGCACGCAGACTGGCAATTGCTCATGGCACATCTGAACAGTGTCGGCTCCTGGGAAAACAAGCTCCCTGACAACGCACGGCCCACTGGCCTCTCTCTGCCGCTAACCCCGCCACTAAGGAGAGAATTTATAATGTGGAGATGGTGTGCTCTGTGGGTTTTTACTCCATGGACAGGTGCTGATGTTGGGTATTTTTGAGCCCTTGAGTCAGGGTTGGAAGCTGGGAGAGGGGGCAGTGGGTCAGGGTGGGCCCCTTGTACTTCTCAGCTTGATGTCAGCATAGCAGAGGGGAGGGAGTCTGTCCTCAGGGCCTTGAGGATTTTCTTGGAAGGTGGGACCCTCTACTTTGATTCAAGGTGAACCTGTCCCTTGGCTGGAGGGGCTAAGGGACAGTCACCAATGTTAGCTCTGTGGCTGTCTGCTCCCACCTGAGCATCTGAGAGCATCCCTGGCATCTTTCTGTGGCCTTCTCAGCAGTCCTCTCCCTCCCTCCTCTTCTGTTTCTCTGAATCTCTCTTCTTTTTCTCTTTCTGGATGTCTCACTTTCACCCTATCTCTGCTTTCTCTTCCTTTATTTCTTTCTTCCTGCTTTTCTCTCTAACCCCCCCTTTGTGTGTCTTGGCTTCCATGTGTGTGTGTCCACAAATTTCTTGGCCTCTGTGTGTCTGTTTATCTCTCTGTCTCTTACTTCCCATCTCTCCCTTCCTCTCCCTAACTCTGTATTTCTCCCTCTCTCTTTCTGTCTCTCATTCCCTCTCTCTGTCCCTGCCTCTGTCTTTCCCTGTGCCTCTCACCATTTTTCTTTGTCTCTGCCTCTCTGTGCATGTCTTTGCCTGCCTCCCTCTCTCCCTTTCCCTCATTCCGTTTCTCTGTCTTGGTCTCTCTCCTGGACCCTGTGGCAGTTCACAGCCCGAGAGTGTGTCCCAGGCGGACTATGCAGCCAGTGAGCCCAACACTATACACTATTTTCTTTTAAATTTTTTTGCAAGTGTCCCCCTTCCCCCCTTTGCCCACCTCCACCCACCCCCACCTCCCCATCCCTTGTTCTTCACCAAATTGTCCATGTCCATGAAGTATGCATTTATGTTCTTTCTTCGTGTGTAGGCCATAGATATCCTTTATTATATTAAAAAGATTATTGTTTTTAAAAAATGTATCTTTATTGTTGAAAGTATTACATGTCTCCCTTTTTCCCCCATTGACCCGCCTAAACCCCACACCCAGCAGCTCCCTTAGCCCCTCCTGCCAACCTTCCTGCCCAGTCCTCCCAGCCTTTCTGTTTTCCACGTTTTGCTATGGATCTTCTGGCTCAGGGATTTAGCTCTCTGAGCAGGTTGGAGGCATGCACACACATGAGCGCACCCCAGAAGCAAGGTCTGTGGGCTATCATGGCCATTTCCTGGCAGCAAGGACTGTGTTCTTTCCTCCTGCCTCCTTTATTTATTTGATTTGAAGGCACTGGTATCTATCCACATAATGTAAATATGCCCCCCTTGATCTAGGTTCGGGTGGTACAAAACTCTCATATTGGTTCCCCCTTCTGAAAAACTGTTTTGGGTGAGGTTACACACAAAAACCCCCAAACAAACCCTGAGATGAGAAGTCATGTGTAAGAAGCTTATGAAGGAAGTGCTCCAGGGACTGGTAAGGGGATGAGGACAGCACTGGGAATGCGGGGAGACAGGCAGAGGCAGGGAGGGGGTCTCAGGCAAGGCCCTTGGAGGGCAGCCTCAGCCTGGTGTTGCAGGGACCCTGGAAGGCAAGTTATGCCTCTGAATTGTCTCACCCCAAGTCAGGAACCAGGAGACAGTTGGTTTGTCAGCAGTTGCTGGGCAGAGTCTCGGGCATTTTCAGTTCCCCATACTGTAGGCAGAGGCCCATTCGCCTGAGGGAGTCCTGGGATGACAGACTACAGGTGCCGGCCACTGAAAACATACACTCAAGAGCGGGGCCACAGAAGCAGTTTCACTCCCACTGCCTCAAAAGACAAATCAAAGACAAGGCAAAATAGGTATGCCATGTGGGATCTCAGTCCACTGGCCCACCTATCCTGTATGTACCAGGCAAGTTAACCCATCAAATCCCCACAGCAACCCTATGAAGTAATTAGTATCATTATCCCTACTCTACAGATGGGGAAAACTGAGGCATAGAGAACTTGCTTCCCAAGGAGACACTATGAGTAAATGGCAGAGCTAGGAGTTGAACCAGGAAAAACTGGCTCTAGAGCTTCCATTCGTAACCATCACACTACACCCAATCTCCTCCAACATGTGGTCTGCAGCACATGGAAGTGATCCCCTCCCCCAGCATTGGAAACACTGACTTTCATCTCTCCCCAAACACTCCATTTTTAGAAGTAAACTTTCAATGTCAACTTGCACTGATTCTTGCAGTGGTTTTGATGTTTCAAAAGCCTACATTTTGCAGCCTCTGGTCTTAAATTTGCTACCTTTTGGGACAAATGCCAAATTGCACAACACAAAAAGAGACCCTAAAAAAGAGACCATCCATGAGTTCTCTGTAAACCTAGCCCCTGAGGAAAACCTTCGCCTTGTAGCCAACAACAGCAACAAAACCTTCTGTCTCAACTGGTAAAGGGTAAGGATGTGGGACATAATCAATTTGCGTGGTGGCAGCTACCAGGCAGTGGACAAAAACTCCTCGGGGCATTTGTAAAGCCTAGGGCCACCTAACTAGCCCCCCGGTGTCCTCATCTCCCTGACCAGTCTGTAAGCTCAGAACATGAATCCCCAGAACTCTGTACATGACATTAACTGAATGAGCAAGTGGAGGTTGAATCCCAGCACTGACGTCACTGAACCCCCCAAATCCTAGTGTTCTTTTCTATTACATGGGGGTGCCACTGTTCACCCCTGGCCTCCTAGGCACTCTGTGAAGGGACAATATTACCAGTAGCAGCACCACTATGGGCCGGGTGCTGTTTTGAGCACTTTGTAGGTGTCAAATACTAGAGAAAGTGCATTTTCAATTCTGTGCAGGTGTGGGAATTTCCACTTGGACCACGAGGGAAAGGAGGTGGGAGGTGATGATTAGGTGTGGCCTGAAGCAGCCTGTGGTGTATTGTGCGATCTCAATATATGGCACCTTAAAAATTAAAAACTCTTGAGAACAGGAGGCATTCTTCCCACGATATGTATTGTCTTAGCTTGGGCCAATTTAACAAAATACCACAGGCTGGCTGGCTTAAATAATATTTATTTCTCAAGTTTCTGGAGGCTGAAATTCCAAGATCAAGGTGTTGGCAGACTTGGGACCTGGCGAGAGCTCTCTTCCTGGCTTGCAGAATCAGCTCAGGGTGTATTGCTCCACACTTGCCCAATTTGCTCTTAGTGGCTTCTGCAGGCCCCTGGGTTGCTTAGGGCCACCATCGGTAGGTCCTACTTGCTAACAGCCCAGGGTGGTTTTGAAGGATACTCACACTCCAATGAGACTGGGATGAGCATGGAAGAGGAGAAGCAGATGTTTCCTCAGGGATGTGGCTCCTCCAGCTCGCACACTTTCTGGATCATTGGGGACTGGGGGCCACAGTCTGGAAGTAGGTGAATGGGGTTTCCCTAGCAACCTTGGCCTTCAGCCACCTTTTTCTATAATTGTGTAGCACACCATCCTTTCCCCATATCTGTGCCTACCAGCTCCCAGAGACCTGTTTCTGGGGATCTGCCTTAGGACAGTTTCACCAGCCTGTGTCATTCAAATACCAGTGATAACAATGACCATTTTTTATAAAACTTGCCATGTTATGAGTTCTTTACAGATAGACTCGCCCCTGGAGTCTTCAAAGCATCCCAAGAGATAGTGAGGTGTAGAGAGATTCTACATTCTTGGACTTTCACACTGGAAGGAATACTTCCCACTCCCACCCACTTCATGCCTTCCCTTTTCCACATTCCTACAGGGAATTGTCTGGCTCCTGTGGGAACACTTCATTCATTGAACAGAGTCTATAAGCACCTACCAGGACACAAGCATTAGGTGTTGGGATTCAGTGATGAAAAAAAGATCTGCCCTCAGCTAGTAAGAAAAACTGACAAATGAATACTTTGGGTGGAAAAAATCTGTGAAAAGTCAGTTTGCTGTGGAAGTTCGCAGAAGTGGTGCCATACAGTCCCAGGGCATTGAGAGTTGTCTGCCCTTCAAATACTTGGAGAAAATTATAGTCTTTTCCCCAAGGTGTCTTCTCTCTAGCAGAAGTGCTGCTCCCCATCCTCTTCAGCCTTGTCTCATTAGACTTACTTCTCAGACTCCTCAATGTGCTGGTTGCCTTGCTGAATATGGGTTTGCAAATGTCCTTTCTAAAGTGTGAGACCCAGCCTAACTTAGAACCCTAGGTCATTTGATCAGGTTGCTTCACTCAGAACCTAGAGCTAGTCAGACTTCTGAAAGTTTTTCAAATGAAATGTGTCTCCTTTCATGTTGAAATGTCTCCCATCTCATTTTTATGCAATTGACTTTCTAAGCTGAATGTGACATTTTACATGTATTTCTGTTCATCTTTGTGCTAGTTACTCTCCTTTCCCCCTCAGCATCCTCAGTCTATGATTTTTGTTCTGTTCTGTCTTAGGAGGCTGAACTCTGCAGATGACATCACTGGGCTCCCTTGTCCTCTAGCTTCCTGTTGGGTGTGACAAAGGAAGATGCCTGCAGGAGTTTAGAGTGAGGGAAGAGAGTAGAGTTGAGTATATATCCTACATCCAAAGCTCCTTTCCAGGCCACAGTATTGCCAATGACTGCATTTCTCTACCTGTAGTCATGGCTCCTTTCTTGGGGTCCTTTGTCATTTTGGCAAAGCTGTTCATTCTCATTGCCCTTTCAAGCTGTCTTAGCCAATTTGAATTGGTTAAACTACAGGTATGTTTTTCTCAGTTTTGAAAGCTTGGAAGTCCAAGATCAAGATGCCATTAGATCTGGTGTCTGGTGAGGAGCTAGTTCCTGGTCCACAGATGGCTGTCTTGTATTCTCACATGGTGGACAGCAGAGAAAGAGAAAACAAGCTGTGTTGTAGCTGTTTATAAGGTCACTAACCCCATTCAAGAAGGCTCTACCCTCATGAATTGATTATCTCCCAAAGGCCCCGCCTCCTAATACTATCACCTTGTGGGTACATTTTGGGTAGAAACAAACATGCAGCCCATGACACAGGCCTAGGAGTGGTCAGAGCAACCTGATGTCGGTAGCCCATGGGTGAGTCACCATTTATCGTGAGTTCCCTTAACTCTGCCTCCACCTCCGTAAATAGCTCCTTCATTATGCTCTTTTCAATTAAACCTTCTGAGTGTGTGACTTGTTCCCGCTGGGTCCCTGACAGATATAATTTAATTATCTTGACTTCAGCTCATCACTCCAGTTCAGTGAAATCTTTTTGAGGCTTAGTTTTCATCCATCATAATAGCTTTTTATTTCCAGCTTTGTTTTACCTGGAAACTTGCTAAACAAGCCTTATTTCCTGTCTAAAGTCAGCCAAGTCTTACACCGCCCAAATTGCCTACAAGGGGATCTGGCGTGAAAAGCTCACCCTAAGCAGGGATCATCACCAGTTCCTGAACACATCAGATGTGCTTCCTCCCTCCCACTGAGGAACTGCCATTGAGAAGCATGCTAGATGGTTGCCTAGTGGGAGGAGAGGAGGCAGAAAGATGTAGAGAGAGATGTGTCCGGGAGAGTGGCCGAGTCACATTAAGACAGGGCATCAAGTGGAGATCAGTGAGCTCCTCCTGCGTGTGGGAAAGGCGATGGTCTATGTGATAATCTAGCTCCTACAGATGTGTTGGGTTCTGCACCATTTCTGCACTAATCCAGTCAGTGTGAGATCTGGCCATATGGCTCTCTATTATGGGGCACTCCTAGTAAGCTGCCTTTATGTAAGGTTGATTGAATGAGTTGCACACAAAAGGGGTAATAAGGTATGTCATAAGTCTTCATCAAAGTCACTGAAAAATATGATGCTGCTGAGAGTAAGGCAAGTGGTGGAGTTTGGCTTGCCACTGGAGCCCTCCCTGAAGACTGGCATCACTGTACATCAGTACTCATGGAAGACACTGCTAGTGCTCACTGCTATCCATATTGTCCTTTTCTTCCTGGCCAAATGGCTAAACTTCACCTCCAAGCCCCTTGTTGACAGATGGTCCTATATGACTGAATTCTGACCAGTAGGTAGAATGTGGGCAGAGATGATGTACACCATTTCTAGTCCTGTCTGGCAAAAATCTCCCACACAAACTTATCCTGCCCCTCTTCAGAAATCTTGAAGGCCAGAAATTAAAGATGGCAGCATTAGCCCTGGCCAGGTAGCTCAGTTTGTTGGAGTGTCATCCTGGTGCACCAAGGGTGTGGATTTGATCCCTGGTGTTAGGGCACATACAAGAATCAACCAATGAGTGCATCAATAACTGGACCAACAAATCTCTCTCTCTCCCACGTTCTCTAAAATATCAATAAATAATCATAAAATGGAAGGACCCATATTTTCAGAAAATCTTGTTGATTACATTGTACTGTGATGTAAGCAAACAATTTTGTTACTGAGATTTGGGGGATGTTTATTTCACCAGTTAGCCTACCCTAATTAATACCAGAATAGGTACCAGAAGTGGGGTTGAAACCCACATAGACGTGCATAATTCAATAAACTATGCCATTAGCTAGCCCACTTTTGTTAATATTTTCCATAAGAATAAGCTGTGAGATTTTGTGAAATGCTTTTCATAATTAAGAATTATTATGTGTATTACTTTCCCCTGATCTATTGGGTGACTTACTCTGATTTATCTATAAAAAAGAATCCATGCTGGTTCTCAATGGTCTTCCCTCTCTCCCTCTACCACCATTTCTTTTTTTCTTTTGCCGGAAATTCAAAAACCACTACTTTGAGTCTACTTAAATTCTAGGAATCATCTTCAATTTTATCGTTGTACATTTTTAAAAAAATCTACATTTCTCTCTCTCTTTTAAAGCAAGACATTTGTTTTTTTTTCCCAGTAGATTTCACTTGCACGAACATAGGAAAAATATATACTTCAACCACTTCACAGAAAGTGCCAGAACCTTATAGCAGTTTAACTCTATTTCCTCCCTCTTGCCATAACTTACATTAACTGAGCACGTGCTATGTGCCAGTCTTCTAAGTACTTCATTCATATTGACTCATTTTATACTCACTGCCACACTATGAGGCTGGTGATTATTATTATCATTCTACAGTTGAGAACATTGAGGCACATAGAGGTGAAGTAATCTCCCTGGAGGGTTCTCAGCTTACCAGTGGCAGAGCTGTAATTCAAATTCCAACAGTCTGCCATCAGAGGCCACATGCTCAATCAGCATACTCTACAGCAGTGGTTCTCAACCTGTGGGTCGCAACCCTTTTGGCGGTTGAACGACCCTTTCACAGGGGTCGCCTAAGACCACCCTGCATATCAGATATTTACATGACGATTCATAACAGTAGCCACATGACAGTTATGAAGTAGCAACGAAAATAATGTTATGGTTGGGTCACAACATGAGGAACTGTATTTAAAGGGCCAGAAGGTTGAGAACCACTGCTCTACAGTGTTCTCTACCAACCTCTAGGCTGGGTTTGGTTTGTTTTGATTGTTTTTCTTCCTTTGCCAAACATATCATCTCTACTTTCCCCTCCTTAGCAGTGTCCTGGTGAACAGAGAGCCACCCCAGCCCAGGGGGGGTTTCACTCTCAGGCTGGAGAGTGAAACCCAGACTACCTCCTCTCTAACCCCAACAGAGAGGAAGAAGGCATCCTTGGTCCTCCTGCCCAGCTCCCACATCAGTGGAACTCACCAAAACCACTATCTTGGACACCCACTCAGTTGCTACCTGGGTAACTTCCCTTGGAGCATTTGGGGGGCAAAGGAGAGGGAACATGCCTGCAATGTAATTAACACTATAATAACTTGTTTCCCCCTTGGAGAATTACACCATTAGCTGCTTCAATTGTGCATGAAATATAAATTACATTACTCGGAGGCATCATGTTGGAGCAGACACGATGCTAAGTGACGAGGCTCTCCGTGGTACATACTACTCCCCAGTCAGCAGGTCAGAGGGAACACAAGCCCCAAGGCCTCAAACCAGCAGATCTGCCCCGTGATCTCCCTGGCTGTTTGAAGCTCAGAGTACCCACAGTGAAGAATCTTTCCTGGGTGGTCCAGAAAGCCAGGTCCCAGGAGCATCGTCCCCAGCAACTTTTCACTTTCTGAAAGGGTTTGAAGCTCTGGACCAGCCTCTTCTCCTCCCCACTCCTCCCCAACAGGCAGAGAAAAGGGGTTGCTTTCCGTCTCACAGTGTGTGTGTGTGTGTGTGTGTGTGTGTGTGTGTGTGTGTGTAGGCTAGAGAAGCAAGTCCAGAGTATTAACCTGTCAGGCTGAGTGGGAAGCAGTTGGGCAATTCCACTTGAGAAGGGAGGGAGGTAGTCCTTCACCAGACCGATCCAAATTTGTCCCCAACGTTCACCCATCCTGCCATCCATTTATTCACCTTGCTGAAAGTGCTCGGATTTCCCATCTGGACCAGGCCCACACAACTCCATACTTTTTTTCAACGCAGCTGTCTGGGCAGGAACCTAAGCCAGCTTGAGACCCTCACTTTGTGTATAATTAGCGCTGAGTTGATAAGCTGCTGAGCAATAGGATGCATGGTTTTGGTCTGTCATCCTTTGTTTGAGGACAGTAAAGGAACTTTTCAGATCCCAATGTCGTGAGAAGGTGTCTTCGCTTTTTCAGAAGAGATACGGATTGATTTGTACCTATTTCCATGTGAGAGAGGAAGTGACACTGGGTACACTTAGCAATAGTCACAATTGTGCCTTTTATCTGAAGCCACCATGCTTCTAATCCAGGGGCCAAGTTCTGTCCCTGTCCTAGTGCCCCAGTGCCTGGTCCCATGGGAGCAGTGGGAAGGCCTGTTCCTGGGCACCACCAGCAGCTGCTGGGAAGGCTCCGAGCCAGTCACTTCTCACCAGAAACCCTGTTAGAACAGGAAGTTTGGAAACCCAGCCTGAAGCTCCAAGAGAAATTTGGGGAAATATCGTGCAATTACCCTAATGACAGCTGTACAAATCACACAACCACCCCTCAAATCCCCCGCTGCTGAGCAGAGCCAAAAACAGAAAGAGCCAAAACCCACATATGGGTTCAGGGAGACTTCTGGAAGCCGTCCCTGCAGAGAGTGGGGGGAGGGGGCAGTGAAAAGGCTGCGGGGGCTCTGATTCTGCCTGGGCAGGAAGAGACCACATCAGGGCAGCCCCCTCTGTTACAAACCCATTCGGAGGAGCCCCAGCCCATGGAGGTCTTACCATCTGCCCTCTCTGTTCAGCTTCTTACCTCACACTCGCTCCCAGACCACAGCAGTCCAGGAGACCTGAACAGGGCCTACAGGGGACAGGGTGACAGCTGTCAGCTCCTGGTATTTCTCTGGCTTAGGAAACCTCCATTCTATAAATCTAAATATTTTCTTGGACTTTGATCAAGATCCAGATCAAGCCTGTCCTCCCCCTTTTCTCACAGAGCAGTCCTGGGCTCCCCCCCACCCCCACACACCCTGGTCAGAATGTCTAAAAACACTCAGTTGTGCTATGCAGTCCGCCTCTTGATTCCTGGTTCCCTTAGAACCATCTGCTGTGAAAAATCACAAAACTGCCAGATGGGGGACAGGGAGGTTTCTGTTTCAGATCTCTCTCTCTCTCTCTCTCTCTCTCTCTCTCTCTCTCTCTCTCTCTCTCTCTCTCTCTCTCTCTCATAGTTCTAGGCACACAGTAGATCTTTAAGCATAGATCTTTAGTCCAGTGGGAAACTATTCTTCAATTGTCTGATTGAAATCTAGCTAAGTATGAATGGCTCCATTTTACAGATTGGGAAACTGAGACTTGAGAGGTATAGAAGTAGGTGACAGGTCCTTGGTGTTTATGGAGCACTTGTGCCTGGCTCTGGATTAGGTACTGGGGCTTAGAGATAGGAAGAGGTCCTCCCTGGCCCTGGGGAGGTTAGGAGGCTTACTGTTGAATGAGAGGGTGGGAGACTCAGCTTCCTTGCTTTGCATACTATAGAAGAGAGTCAGAGTTGCATAGAAGCCCATCCCTGGGGCTCAGCTCCTGGGGAGTCCCACACAACTTACTGGAAAGCAAAGACCTCTTGGTTGGAAGGGTTGGCCCTCGCCTGTAGATTAGATGAGAACAGAAACCATATTAGAGACTGTGTGGTCTAGTGAGGAAACTGAAAAGATGACTGAATTTCTCATGGACAGGATGGCTTCTAATGGACTTCATGACAACAATAGCTACTAGTTTTTAAAAGGTCATCCTGTGGTGGGCCTGGTGCTGAATCCTTTGCTCAGATGATCTCTGCAGTAGAAAGGAGTGCTGGTTACCACTGTGACCTGTTGTCAGGGTGCCCTAGGTTCCAGACCTCGCTCTATCACCATATCTCAGCTATATGACTTGGGTGTCACTGAACCTCCTTTCTTCTCTGGTTCCGGTTCTGTCTGTAGAACAGGGATACAATAGTTTGTTCCTCATTGGGGTGTTGTGGGGATTCAATGGATTAACATATGTAGAGTTTAGATTACAGGGGTGGGCAAACTTTTTGACTCAAGGGCCACAATGGGTTCTTAAACTGGACCGGAGGGCCAGAACAAAAGCATGGATGGAGTGTTTGTGTGAACTAATATAAATTCAAAGTAAACATCATTACATAAAAGGGTACGGTCTTTTTTTTTTAGTTTTATTCATTTCAAACGGGCCGGATCCGGCTCGCGGGCCATAGTTTGCCCACGGCTGGTTTAGAATCAAAGTGTAATCTGTGGACCAGCAGCTTCTGCCTTCCCCTGGAGCTCATTAGAAATGCAGGGTCTCAGGCCCTGTCCCAGACCTGCTGAATCTGCATCTTCAGATTGATAAGCCCCCCTTGGGGTTCACATGCACGCCTGAAGCACTGGCCAGAACAGTGCCTGGAGCATAGTAAGAGCTCTGTAACTGTTGGCTGCAATTAGTGTTATTATTTATTATCCTATCTAAATCCCGCAGCACCCACACAGGGCAGGAAACCACGACTCAGACAAGGTATGCATGTGGCCTTAGCTCCAGACAGGAGGAGGCAGGATTCCGGTGCAAAGAGAGGCAGCAAGCAGTCCACCGCCCCCAGAACTGAGGGGCTGTCAATGTTAAAATCAGGATGGCCCCAGGAAAACCAGCACCTTTCCCCAAGTCTCTGGGATCCCTGGCAACTAAGAGGCACAGTATCATGAAAACATGTATTTTTTATTGCCATCATATACAAATGTCAGATAATTGACCATGTAACATGTACAATTCAGTGGTATTAAGTACACTCACAATATTCTGCAACCATTCACCACATTATAGTTCTAGAATTTTTCCATGCCCCTGAAAGGAAACCCCATTCCCATTAGCAGTCACTCTCTATTCCCCTCTCCCCACAGCCCTTGACAACCACGAATTTACTTTCTGTCTCATAAGTTTGTGTATTCTGGACATTTTTTGTAAATGGGATGAGTCAATATGTGGTCTTTTGTGTTTGGCTTCTTTTACTTAATATAATGTTTTTGAGGTTCATCCACATTGCAGCATGTGTCAGAATTTCATTCCTTTTACTGGTTGAATAGTATTCCATTATATGGAAATACCACTTTCTGCTTACCCATTCATCCATCAATGGGCATTTTGGCTGTTTCCACCTTTGGCTATCCTATATAATAAAGAGCTAATATGCAAATGGTCATCATGCCATCACACCATAAAGGCTCAGACACTCAACACTGGGGAGAGTGGAATGGGGACCAGCCAGGCTGCAGCCTGGGTCAGGCCAGCAGGGGAGCAGTTAGGGTGATCAGGCCAGTAGGGGAGCAGTTAGGGATGATCAGGCAGACAGGCAGAGGTGTTTAGGGGTGATCAGGCAGGCAGGCAGGTGAGTGGTTAGGAGCCAGTGGTCCTGGATTGTGAGAGGCAGTCGGACATACCCTGAGGGGTCCTGGATTGGAGAGGGTGCAGACTGGGCTGAGGCTGCCCCCCGCCCCCTGCTGTGCACAAATTTTGTGCACTGGGCCTCTAGTTATGAATAATGCTGTGAACATTCATATACAGGTATCTGTTGGAAACCCTGCTTTCAATTCTTTTGGGTATATACCTAGGAGTGGAATTGCTGGATCATATAGTATTTTTATTGAGTAATAACATGCATTTTAAGTCCCCATATATGCTGGGCACTGAAAAGGCCGGTACTATCCAGACGAAAACACCACTTGGATTCTGCTCTTGTGGGCCCCAGTATAGGGATGAGTCCATAGGCCTTCCCAGGGCACATCCAGTTTCCTTGATTTCCAGCCCAGGCTGGGAAGCCTCCATTTTGCTTTCCCCCAATCTGTACCCTCCTTTGGGGAACTGGGGGAACATTTACTCCAGGATGAGCCAGCCCCAGAGATTTTTGTTGTTCAGTTATACTGAAGAAAACCAACAGAGGCTAAAGAAACCAAGTGGGATTCACCAAATGTGTTGTAGTCCTGAGTGCCAGTGAGTTAAGAAATGTTGGAAGGAAGGGGAAGCCGGGAGAGAGAAAATTTCTGGATCTACCCTTGGGGAAGGAGGAGTAACCTCAAAGCAAAAGGTGAATATTTCTTTTCGCTTTTAATAGGAACTGCTGGGCCACACCTCGCCTTAGGGAGTTTGGTGTTGAAGGCATGGGAGTGCACACAATAGGGGGTTCAGTGCCTGGGTAACCACCATTCAGGGGCTTCCTGTGTATTCTGAGCTAATTAATGGCCTTTGGTAATTCCCCCAGATTCTTTCCCAGTGACCTCCAACCCAGTGAGGATCAATACCAGGTAAAGGCTATTGTGGAAGACCATAGGGTAGGCCAGAATGTTCCTGCAGTTGTGATCTGGGCTCTCTCCCTATCCCAAGGCCAGTTGGGATAGGAATTAGGCTATGTTGTTTCAGGTTAGAAGCTAACACAGAGCAGAGAAAGGAAGGAGGAGGAGAGAGCCTTTCTCAGAGGAAATAATGACCATAAGGGCTACAAGTCAGGATGAGGGGTGGTGGGCACGCAAATGCTGCTGCTAAGGTTGTTGGGTAATGAATGAGGGCAAGGGGAAGGGTGAAAGGTCAGCAAAGGCTAGCCTCCTAGCTGTCTGGAATAATGCTTCCATTCCTTGACCCAGCAGAACAGGCTGTTTTTTTTTCTCTCTCTCCACTGTAAACACTCCAGCCTTCACCTCCACTGTGTACTGAACCCCAAAGTAGGGCCCTTATCTGCCTGCCCCTCCCACCAACCTGTCCCTGTTGCTATGGAAACTATCTGGGGTAAGGTAATCTTTCTCTACGTGCAACCTCCCTGCTTTCAGCACCAATCAATCAAACCCCCCAACCCCATCTCTCAGGGGGAGGTCCTAGGGGAGAGTGAGGAAAGAGAGAAATTAAAAACAGGAAAAAGAACAACAACAGTAATGAAAAATGAACAAAGAGAGGGGGTGATGTAATTCCAGCTGTTGATCAATTCCTTTTGTCCCTTCAGCCACCACACCCTTCCCATGTTTAACTCCTAAATGAGTAAGGGTCTGGTGGGGGTTTTCTGGAGCCTCCAGGCTGGACCCAGGGAAGTTTTTCTGGCCATGGAGAATTTGCCTTCCAACTGTCCATTCTTCTCCTCTGAAGGTAGGTCACTGGAATGACAAATCAGCCTGGTCATGGGTAATTAGAGACAGGCTAGAGCTTACCTGCCAGAGTGAGCAAGGTCATAATGGGGTTGACCACTGAGGATTTATCTCCTGTTGAAGATTGTATTTTTCACAAATGGCTAAAACAATAGTTTCTGCCCTACATGCTCTTCTGAAACCTTGTCTTGCTCCCATGCAGAGGTGGAGCCTATGTCCTCTCCCCTTGAACCTGGGCAGACCTATGGCTGCCTCTACAAATAGTGTGGCAGAAGGGAGGTTATATGTCTTCTGAGGGTCGGCCAGAAAAAGCAGTACAACTTCTGCTTGGTTCTCTCTTGGGACACAATCCTTTAAGCCCAGCCATCATGTTGTGAGAAAGCCCAAACTTCATAGAGCGGTCCCATGGAGATGTTCTTGACAACAACCCCCACTGAGGTCCCAGTTAACAGCCAGCTCAGCCCAGCCAATTCCCAGAACCAATTGAGAAAGCAACAATAATTTTTGCGGTTTTGTGCCAGTAAAATTGGGGTGGGTTGTTTTACAGCAATAGAAAACTAGAATGAAGTTATACATTAGAAATCAGAAGTCTGGGTTCTATGGTAAGATTTTCCACAAGCTCACTTCAGCATCTCAATTTGTCTGTCACTGAAAACATATAAGTTTAATCCTTTCTCATAACCTAGTTGATAGTTTTGCTCTTGGTACACATAGCCATAATCAGTCACTGCTCTGATTATGAAATGCTGTGAGGGGTATAGGTGGAAATTATGATCTAGGTGATGATTTTGTGCTCCAAAAGAAACAGCTGTCCTATTTCCACATGGTGCTTCTCTAAGCAGTTTGCCCGTGGATGCCAGTCTTAACTATGCCAGCTGATAACCTGCAGGTTGTCTACACTTTGTTAGTTACAAAACCAATGGATTATCTGTATGTTCTCTCAATACATCATTTTATTTGTGAAGTACTGTCCAATTTTTTATCTTAATTGGTCACTGGCATCACCTTTCTTTCTGCTCAAAATCAAACTTCTTGAACGTTGTATACATCAGTGGTTCTCAAACTTCAGCCTATGTCAGAATCACCTGGAGGGCTTGTTAAAGTGTTTTTTTACCGACAGATTCCCAGTCTACACTTTAAGAATTTCAGATTCAGTAGGTCTGGGGTAAGGTCCAAGAATTTGGGTTTCTAACAAGCTCCCGGATTCTGCTGATGCTGCTGGTCTGAGAATCATGCTTTTGGTAACATTGGTATATATTACCTCCATTTCTTCTTCTATTTCCCCTTCAGCCTAGTGCAATGTGATTTTTTCCCTGCACCATGGTTCTGTAATAGTCAGATCTAATGGCTTCTGCTCATTCCTTACCCTCCTTTGACATCCAGGCATCATTAAATGCCATTGAGCACTTTTTCCTTCCTGCAACTGCTTCCTCCCTTGCCTCCTGCTACACATCTCCTCTAGTTCTGAACCTATCTTATTGCTCTTTCTTCATCTCTTTCCCTTGCTCATCTCTCAAGGGTTAACATGCTCTAGTGTTCTCTTCTTGATCTGTTTTCAGATGTTACCCTTTATGCTTGGTTCCTACTGCCATCTTCCATCTGCACAACAGTATCTTCCAAATATATAACTCCAGCTGTAACTTTTCTTCTGGGCATCTCTAGCTGGGGATCCTGTGGACATTCAAGTGTCCAAAACTATCTTCCCAAATTCTTCGGTAAAGTTGCTTTAATTTCCTTGCCCCCTCAAAGCCAAATGGTTATCAGATCCTAGCCATAAATGTTCCTTTAATCCCCCTTCTCCTCTCTGTTCTCCCCTTCTCCATCCCCCACACTTGTTCATATCCCCAGTAGCTCCTGCCTGGACCATTACCATGGTTTCCTAAGTGCTTTGCTTGCTGTTAACCCGTTTCCCTGCCATTACATTTATTTACACTATTACCAGTTATATTTGTGACATTGAGATCAGATCACTCAATTCCCTGATTTGAACAGTGTAATGACTCTCCATAAGCATAGCAGACACTATTGGTTCTCCATCCTCTAATCTTTTGGCCATTTGTGTGGACATTGGCTCCCAGTGTGCCTTCACTCTCAATAGCCAGTGTCTTTTTGTTGAGGCACTGCCCCCTCCCCCAGATGCCAGAGCCACTTCACCTATGCCAGGAAGTGTGGAAAGCCCAAGCTGCCTGGGGGCAGGCCTGAACCAATGACTGATGGATGGGTGCTGTAAGGTCTTTAGCCCCGTTGCTCTAATTTGCACATATCTGTCTACCAAGTTACCCTTCAGGATGGGACTAAATTTGCCCTTGGAGGGACTTTGCTTAATATGGCCCTTGCATTTGCTTCTGACCTTTCCCTACTCCATTTCTAGCTCTTCCTGGTAACATCTCCTAAGAAATCATTTTTACAAGAATCTGTGTCTCTGAGTTTGTTTCTGGGAACCTGGACATAGACAAGAACTTGGGGGATAAAATAAAAACTCTTAAATTAGGAAATCAAGGCACTTTGAAATGTGGTCCTAACAGTGTTCCTGGGTTCATCTTTCCCAAGTTCCGTCTGACATTACAGCCACATCAATGGCTTGCATTCCCAGAAAACACCATGTGCTTCCAGCCTCCTGCAGCTCTGATAGTGTGTTATCCCTTGGAGGCATGTCAATCCAGCTAATTCTTGAAGGCCCAGTACATATGTGAAGCCTTTTGAAATCCCTCTTCTTGTGTCACCACCACTGTTCCTTTTGTCTCTGTATTTTGCATATTTCCTTGGTACAATACTTACTGAGTTAATGCAAATAAGTCTGTTTCCCACATTCAAATATGAACTCCCTAAGTCCTGACAACTTAATTTTGGTATTCTTAGCAATTTGCAGAGTATTTGATTCTTAGTAGGTGCTTATTATGGGCTGAATTGTATCCCCCCAAAATATATGTTGAAATCCTAATTCCTGGTACCCCATGATGTGATTTTATTTGGAGGTAGAGCCTTTACAGACATTGTCAAGTTAAGCTGAGGTCATTAAGGTGAGCCCTAATTCAATATGACTGATATCCTTATAAAAAGGGGAAATTTGGATACAGAGACATGCACATAGGGAGAACACCATGTGAACATAAAGGCAAAGATTTGGGTGATGCCTCTACAAGCCAAAGGATGCCAAAGATTGCCAGCAAACTACCTGAAGCTAGTGGGGAGGCCTGGAACAGATTCCTTCTTACAGCCTCAGAAGGAGCCAACCCTGCCAACACTTTGATCTTGGAGTTCTAATCTTCAGAACTGTGAGAAAGTACATTTCTATTGGCACAAGTCCTTAATTTATGGCAGTTTGTTATGGCAGCCCCAGGAAACTAATGGTGCTTAATAAATGCTCACTGAATGAATTAATTTGACATAACACTTATTTAGCACTATAAAATGCCAGGCACTGTTCTAAGTCTTATACAAATACTAACTTATTTAAGTCTCATAACACCACTATGAGGCAAGTATTGTTATCATTTTACAAGAGGAGGAAATTCAGGCACAGAGAGGTTAGGTAACTTACCCAAGTTTACAGAGGAAGTGATAGAGTTAGAATTTGAAAGGCAATCTGACTCCAAAGCCTAAGGACTTTGCCACTATGCGATGCCAAATTAAGATAATTCTTGTAACAATTGTAAATAAGGTTGTCAGGGCAGGTAAGCAGAGGAGGACACTGAGACAAAGAGGGTAAATGGCTGAGTTTCACTTGGGTGGTAAGTGGCAGAGGTGCAAATTGACCTATTTTCTTTGATTCCTAATCTAGTCTCCCTCTACAAAGTAGACGAGATGGGCCTTGAGAGTGCCTCATGATAAATACTCACATTTGAGAGTCATTGCCACTAGTCTGAGTATGAGCCAGTAAAAACAGGGCAGATAGTTGTTGTCAGGGAGACCTGGCGCCTGGGGAGGGGGACACTCTGTCGCTGGTTATGGGCTAACAGTGGTCGTGTAAATTTTCATTCTCAGTGAGTGTAACTTCCATGACTGATGGTCATAGGTAGAATTGCTTGGGCTTTAGATTTGTGGACCTGATGCCCATAAACCACATTTTCATATAGAATACATGTCTGAGGAGAAGCGGGCATGTTTTAATCTCGTGAGTTACGACGCTGCCTCCCTCTAAAACCTGAGCCAGCCTCCGATGAGTGAAGAGGTTGCTGTGACAAGGGGAAAACCCACCCAATGCCTCCTAGTCTCCCTTCCACACTCCCTCCTCAGAGACCAGCATTTATTTACTCTGTAGGAGGGGAGGATGTTCTAATAGTTTTTAAAGGGCTCTTGCTGCCTTGGAGTGGCACAAAGAGAAGAGCTGTGCACATGCAATTTTGGCCTGTGCAGTCATGATTGCAAATAGCTGTTGTCAGTTGAGTGGTTTATCAATGGATATGGTTGCAAGGGATGATGGTGGTGGCGGCAATGGTGGTGGTGGTGGTGGTGTGTGTGCGTGAGCATGGGCACATCTCTGCTTCTTCATAACCAGGTCTTTTCAATGCTGGGTAACTTTGGGTTTGACCAAGTGGGAGGAAAGAAGGTGTGCTTGCTGGAGAGCTTCCAGTGGATGGGGCCTGCCAGACATTGACAGAACCTATTGGCCAGCAAAGAGCACAAGTTACAAACAAGCTTTGCCCCAGGAGTGGGCGCTATGGAGGTACCACCGAGTGCCACTGGGGTGGGTGCAAACCTGGCAGGTGCTGATTTGAGGGGCTGGGTTGTGGGTCCAGAACCAGGTGGGGACCAGAGTGGAGCTGGGACAAACACACTCCCTTGGGCTCGTGGGTGCTTGGTTGAATACTGCCTTTCCCCTTTCCCTAGGTAGCCTCATCTAGTCTCATGGCACTGAATCTCTACCAGAGGACTGTCTGATTCCTGTCTGCAGTGCATACATCTCCGTTGGGACACTGAACAGCTTGTCAAATCCAGACATGCTCCCCATCAGCATGAGCCTTTGAGCCCACAGTCTTCTGAGTCTCCTTTTTGGCAGTTCTCCAGCTGCTCAGGTCCTCAGACTCATTCCTAACTTTTTTTTATCTCACCCATTCTTGCAGTAAATCCTGTTGTTGGCAATACCTTAAAATATAGGTCCAGAATCTGGTCACTTCCCACACTTTCTGCCACTACTGCCTTGTTCAGGTCACCATTGGCTTTCACCTGGATTTCAGAAGTTGCCTCTCAAATGACTGCCCTTAGAGACTGTTCTTAACACAGCCATTAAAGTGCCCCTTTAGAAGATGTTTGACCATGTCACTTCGCTGTTCACTATGTTCAAGAGGCCCCCCAATCTCACCCCAAGTAAAGCCAAAATCATTACAGTGGCCTTCATGGCCCTACAGGATCTTCCCTCTCCCCACTGCCTGGACTTGACTTCCTACCACCCTCCCAAATGCTTTCTCCACCGGAGCCAAGATGGCCTTCTTGCCCTGCCCACAACAAGCCAGGCACACATTGGAAGGCCTTTGCCCTGGCCACTCTCCCTCCTCTCCATCAGCGCTTGACGCAAAAGTCACCTTCTCAGTGACACCTTCCTAGACTACCCTACCAAACAAGGTAAATCTATGGTTTCCCTCTCTTTCTAACCCCCTTCCTGATTTAGTTTTCTCTATAGCATTTTATCAACTTGCTATATATTTTACTCCTCCACTAGAATGTAGGCTCCATGAAGGCAAAGATGTGGACTCTTTGGTTCATCATTGAATCCTTAGTGGGTGAAACAAATTACTCAATAAAAACTTGTTGAATATGGAAAATTAATTTATCTATTTATCTTCTTGGGTCTCATTGTACATTGTTAGTAACCAGTATATTTTCCCTCCCTCCATCCCTCCTTTCCTTCCTTCCTTCCTTCCTTCCTTCCTTCCTTCCTTCCTTCCTTCCTTCCTTCCATCTTTGTTTCCTCTTCCTTTTCCTCCTCCACCTCCTCCTCTTTTTCTCTCTCCCTCTTCCTTTCTTAACTAAATAATTCTCACTACATCTTCAACTTCTATAGTGCTTTACAGTTTTTAACACCCTCTGTCTTAGTCCATTAGGGCTGCTGTAATACCACAGAAATACCACAGACTGGGTGGCTTATAAACAACATAAATTTATTTCTCACAGTTCTGGAAGCTGGAACTCCAAGATGAAGGTGCCGGCAAATTCAGTGTCTGGTTGGAGCCTGCTGCCTCATAGGCAGCCATCTCTCTGTGTCTTCACATGGCAGAAGAGATGAGGAAGCTCTCTGGGGTCTCTTTTATAGGGCACTGAGCTTATTCCAAAGGGCTCCATGCTCATGATCTAATTATCTCCCAAAGGTCTTTCCTAATGCCATCACATTGGGGATTAGCTTTCAACATGTGAATTTGGAGGCCAGTACACAGTCTACAGCAGCCTCTCTCACACACATGATCTTATTGAATCTTGACAACAACTCTCTGAGGCCAACCGAGCAAGATCTTCTATCTTCCTATGACTGAGGGCTTAGCCTTGGGCAAAGGAAAATGAAGCAGGTGTTCTAGATGTCCCATAGCTTACTCTCTTAGCTCAGGGGTAGAGCTGTTCAGTCACAGCTGTGGTAGACAGTTTCTAATACTCTGACAGTTTTTCCCCTCCAGCTCCTGCCTCTTCCTGCTTCTCTGCCCTAGGCATGTTCAGTTGAGCACAGGTGCAACCCGGAAGTGCAGGGGATGTTATGAACTAAATATTTGTCTCTCCCCAAATTCGTATGTTGAAGCCCTAACATGATGTTATTTGTAAGTGGGACCTTTAAGATATTAATTAGTTTTAGATGAGGTCATGAGGGTGGGACCCACATGGAATTAGTGTCCTTATAAAAAGAGAAGAGACTGGAGCTCTCTCTCTCTCTTTATCATGTAAGGGTACACCAAGAAGGCAGCTATCTGCAAGCCAGGAAGAGGGCCCTCACCAAGAACCCAACCTTAGACTTTCCAGTCTCCATAACTCGAAGAAATAAATGGCTGCTATTTAAGCCACTCGGCCTATGGTATTTCGTTATGAGCTAAAACAGTAGTGGATAAATGCCCCAGCCCCTTTATCCTTTGGTAGACAAAGCCATGTTATGCATGGTTTCTGGAGGTACCCTGGGGGGGATTTAGTTGCCCACAGGGGTATTATCCTAATAAATGCCTCTTTTATTGGCTCCTCTCCCTTCCCTGCACCCTTTCTGGGCTTCCTGGATCATCTTCCAATCAAACCACCTGTATCTGAGTCCTTTTTCCGGGTTGGCTTCTGAGGGTACCGGTTAGAGTCGAAGTGTTTGTATCCCCACACAAAATTTATATCTTGAAACCTACCCCCCAAGTTGATGGTATTAGGAGATGAGGCCTTCCAGGAGTGAATAGGTCTTGAGGATACAGAGAGAAGACAGCAGCCTATGAACCAGGAAGGGGGTCCCTATCAGACACAGAATCTGCCAGCGTCTTGATCTTGGACTTTCCAGCCTCCATAACTGTGAGAAATAAATGTCTATTGTTTAGAAGTCACCCAGGCCATGGTACTCTGTTACAGCAGCCCAAATACACTAAGCCAGAATCTAAACTGACACGGGAGGAAACCAAGTTTATTGATGATACTGAGAGAACCCTCTATGGCCCTTGACAAGGTTTGTTAGATTTTGCAAATAAATACAGATGCGCAATTATACTTAGATTTCAGATAAACAATGGATATGTTTTTAGTATAAATATGTTTTATGCAATATTGTGGGTACATTTATACTATAAAAATTGTTTATCTGAAAATCACATTTAATTGTGCATCCTGCATTTTATTTGGCAATCTGAACCGTGTTGGAAATCAGAGTGAACCTATAAGGAAACTGGAAATGATCACAGAGACCTGGATTATATGTGATTCTGGGCTCGATAAAGTTGATCTGTGAACTTTTAACCTTTAACCAACCTAATCTGGGAATGATTTACATCCCATCATCCTTTGGGAACCCTATACAGCTGACTGTGAGAGGACAGTGAGAGACAGACATGACCCATAGAGGTTAAGGGGATGACCATGACCCCAGGGTCTATCCTTTGAGGTGAAAATCCTACTGGCCTTTGAGGCAGTGATCTTAAGAAGTTTCCCAGGTGGCAATAATAGGAGTAGCAGCAGTAACAGCAGCAGCCACAGTTGGCAGAAGCCCTTGGTCTGGGGCCTGCATGTTATCACAGAGCCAACAGTTGGGAAAGTTTTAGTCATACTCCTTTCTTTGGCTGACATCTGTGTGACAATGGTAAAATTGTGTTGCAGAGGAGCTCAGCCGACCTGCTACTAGTCACTTCCCAGAGAGGCAGGGGCCTGGCTGGCCCAAGTCCCAGCAACTGCTAGTGTGCTAAGCTGGGAAGCTGACCAGAGTAGATGGATCCAGGATTCCTAGGTTCTGGGTGCCGCCTGTAGACCTCACCCTAAGCATGTCACAGATATTATTAACCCATTTAATATACTAACAACTCTATGAAGTAGGTAGAATTCAATTTAAAAGATGAGGAAACTGAGGAATACTAACTCACACACTTCAGAGGTGGAAGATCCAACATCCAGACCCAGGCGCACGACAGCTGAACTGTTGCTCTGGCTCACTGTAACACACACCTCAGCACTGTTTCTGGAACCATGAAGGGCTCAGCAGAAGATGAATGCCCAGATGGAGTCTGGAGGCATCCATTCTTTTTTTTTTTAATTTTTTTTTTATTATTATTAGTTAAGGTATTACAAATGTGTCCTCATCCCCCCCATTAACCCCCAACCTCCCCCCCCCCCCACACACACTCATGCTCCCATCCCCCTGTTGTCCATGTCCATTGGTTTGGCTTACATACATGTATACAAGTCCTTCGGTTGATCTCTTCCCCTTACCCCCGCCCTCCCCTACTTTCCTTCTGGGGATTGATAGCCTGATTGCTGTTTCTCAGTCTTTGGGTCTGTCCCTTTTCATCAGTCTATGTTGTTCTCTATAATCCACAAATGAGTGAGATCATGTGGTATTTATCTTTCTCTGACTGGCTTATTTCACTTAGCATAATGCTCTCCAGTTCCATCCATACTGTTGCAAAAGGCAAGAGTTCCCTTTTTTTTACCGCAGCATAGTATTCCATTGTGTAGATGTACCACAGTTTTCTAATCCACTCATCTGCTGATGGGCACTTAGGCTGTTTCCAAATCTTAGCTATGGTGAATTGTGCTGCTATGAACATAGGGGTGCATATGTCCTTTCTGATTGGCATTTCTGGTTTCTTGGGATATATTCCTAGTAGTGGGATCACTGGGTCAAATGGGAGTTCCATTTTTAGTCTTCTGAGGTAGCTACCTCAGAGGCATCCATTCTTAATACTGTCACTTTAGCATTAACATTACCCTCATCCTCCCATGTGCCCTGAAATGATCTGTCTCAGGAGGGATGCTGACTGCAGAGTGTCCAGGCCAGTCTGGCCTCTCCCTGAGGACACCTGGGCCATCCAGATAGACACTTCAATGCAATGATTCCCTCTCACCACAACTGCAGTCATCCCCTGCCTCTAACTTGCAGACCAAAAGAGTTGATCACATGGCCAGCCACAGCTGCCAGGTCCCCTGAAAAACAAGCCCGGAGCAGAAGAGGCATGTGAAACCAAGCTCCAGGCAGTAGAAAATACAACAGCCTTAGGTAAGGGAAAATAGCCCCTCTCCATTTTGGGGATGATCAAAGCTGACATGGGAAGCTGGGATTCTTTGGGTTTTGTTTTCTTTTCACAGTGGTTTGGCTGCTTGAATGAGAGCTGAATTCAGATGCTGGGCTGGTCAGGTAAAATAAGACTCCCCAATATTGCCTGTACATTTACTGCCAACCATAGTGAAGCCCTGACATGGGGGTTCAGAGCTCCCTGGTTTCTGTGCACTCTTATCTGGCCTCTTCCTTGCTCTCACCTCAAGCTCCAAAGTGTTGCTAACCAGGGCAACATGGGGAACAAGACAGGATGTGACCCTCTGTAGCAGATACTGTCATGCCCTTCCCTGTTCCCTTGTTGGGTTCAGGCTGACTCCCAAATGCCAGTATCTGCATCTCTTTGCCTTCTAGAAAGTGCACCTCCACTCTGCCCATGCACAGGGAGGAATTTACCCCACCTTCACATTCACCCTCAACCAATTACTAGCTAGAGCTGTATAAATACCCAGTCCATAGGGGGAGAATAACTCAGAGGTGTGTGTTCTACACCAGTGCTACTCAATGTGTGGTCTCTGGACCAGTGATAGGCTGTGAAATATTTATTCCTCATCCACTTTGAGATGCGTACACACGGAGTCAGTGTTTAGGAACTTTTAGAACAATTTGACATTGCTGTGACATCTGTATTGTACTTTACAAAAGTATCCATCTACAGTCAATTGATAACAACACCAAACAACCTGGTACTTGACCCAGATACTTGGAGAAGCACTGTTCTCACTCGTTCCTAGTTTCCCCTGTGGGATTAAGCGCCTGTTGCCACAGTGCCAGCTGGCTTGATAATGCACCCATTATTGGCTGTCTCCCCTTCTGTCTCCTTTCCCCATGCCCCTATCAGTGTTTCCTGCATTTCCTACATGAACTACTTGTACTCATTTCTTTGTTTCAGGGTGAGCTTCTGGGGTAACCCAAATTCAGGCATCCTTCCATGGGCAGTGTATAAGGCTGTCCATGCTGCCATCTGCTGCACCAGTGTGCCATTGTTGGCTCCTTGACCCTTTTCCCAAGGAGTTAAGTAGCTTATTAAGGATGATAAACTTATCTGCCCACCTCTACCTCTTCCTGCCTCCATGGCCTAAAGCCAAGGTCATTGCCTTCACTACCCTTTGCTTCTCCAGAGTCACACAGACTAGCCAAGGCTGATGGAAGACACGCTTCTTGGAAGCCAAGAATTGCTGATATTTTTGCTCATACTAAATACCCGATACTTTACCTCCAAGACCAGCTCTTATAGAGCCAAGGCAGCTTCAAGGTAAAGGTCTGAAACATTAATTTATAGGCCAGAATGGCAAGTCAGGAAAAACCTGTTCTTTTTCTGAAGCCACTTTTGTGTGCACGTGGAATGCTTTTGTTCAGATACAAAGCGCCTGAGCGTAGTATTTTATGCCCTGAATCATTTCCATGTGGCCCAGGGCCTCCCTGGACTTGAGCTCTATTATCCCTGGGCCTGTTAGATTGAGCACTCTATCTGGGGCCTGCTCCTTGGTTGTTTACGGATTTCTCAATCTGCCTGCTCAGGCTGAAAGAGGTCCTGCTGCCCATAAAAACCCTGTGGTTCTAAATCATCTCTCTCTCTCTCTCTCTCTCTCTCTCTCTCTCTCTCCCCCAAAACTCCTGGAGCCCGAAATTAAAACCATCTTGCAAGCTAAGTTTTACTTCTCTATCCAACAACACATTTCCCTTTGCCTTTTTGATGTGCTTATGCAGGCACTTTAGTCATCCCTGTTGGCCACCAGCTTCCAGGGCCCTGCCCTACTCAAGGGGCTCTGTGGTGGAACAGTTCTCTTGAAGCTCTTTTATAAATTCCTGAAAATAGCTTCCTCCTGACCTTGTCAGGCTGGTGTCAGCAGGTCAGTTGCACGAAAGTGCACACTGGCACTTATGAATGTGTTCAGTTCTGGGGTTATGGGTTGCTGGCACTAATGAACATACATTTAGAAATCCCTTGATGATGTTTTATATGGTCCTAGCACCACTGCCAGGGTTCATGGCAGTGCCAAGGAGTAGAGCTGTTTCAGATTGGCTGTTGGAAACGAAACTGTGATAAGTAAGCTACAAAGAGGCAGGCTAGCAGGTGGAAAGACATCAGACTCTTCAGCTGACTGCCTGGGTTTGAAGTCTGGCTCTGCCAACTGTATGGGTTTTACAAGTAATCTAACTTCTTTGGACTTTACTGTTTTTGGTTGTAAAGGGGTGATAATAATAGCATCTACGTGATAGAATTGTTCTGAGGATTTGATGAGTTAACATAAATGAAGTGTTCAATGCCTTGCAATGTTAGCTATACTACTACTACTAGTAGTAGTAGTACCCCTTCACCACTCTGTGGTATTAAATAGAACTGATAGAGAGATAATAGGGGTGAAAAGGGACTGCAGTGATCAGAGAAGGATTCCTGGAAGATGGGGGTTGGATTAGTCATGGAAGGACAAGAAGTAGGATATAAATTGTCATCATAGAGTAGATTCACAGACTGTATTTTCCAAATATGGTGGCCAACAATATCTCCTAGCCTACAGGCGCTTCTACAATGTGACTTTAGTACTCTTCCAATTGATAGGTGGGGTCTATGTACCTTCTCCTTAATTTGAGGTAAGTGGCTTGTGACTGCTTCATTCAATGGAACACAGTAAAAGTGATACTAGGTGACTTCTGAGGCTGGGGCATAAAAGACAATGCAGCTTCCACCTTGTCACTGCATCACTTGTACTTTGAGCACTCAGCTATCATGTAAGAAGTCAGACTGCTCTAAGGCTGCCATGCTGTGATGAAGCCCAAGTAACATGAGCTTTCTTAAGTAGGTGGGAGTCATCCCCAGCCTTTGAGCCTTCCCAGAGGTTTCAAAAATCCTGGAGCAGAGACAAACCATCCTTGCTTGGCTTTGCCTGAATATTTGATCCACAGTGTCCATAAGCATAATAAAATGATTATTGTTTTAAGCTACAAGGGTTTAGAGGACTTTGTTAAGCAGCAATACTGCCTGGAGCAGGAGATGAAAGGGCAACTCCATTGGGTGGGCCAATATTAGTTAAGTTACTCTAGAGGCATAGTGAGAAGTCTGAGGGTAAGGGCAGTGACAAAGGGACTGTTGGACCTGGGGCCTGTTTTTCCCCACACCTACCCAACACTATCACATCATGCTAGAGCAGGTAAGTATGGTAGACTATGAGCCATGATAGTTCCTGAAATCATCTGTGTACATTGTAGAACACCAACCTTGGTTCCATTCATTCTTTGGGTGAAATTGCAAAGAATTTTGCAATAAGTAATATGAATGAAATTCATATGAAATGCCGATGAAATAAATTAAAAAGCCTTGAGGACTGACACTTAGGAGTACATTTCTCTCTTAGGGAGTTGGTAGTTTATATTGAGTTAGGGCATAGGCGTCAGTCTGCTTCAAAGTCTGCTTCAGCCACTAATAGCTGTGTGACCTCAAGCAGATTACTTAATCTCTGATCCATTTTGGTCACACTCTACAACATGGCTAGATATGGATATTGGGGATCCCTGGAACATGAAGTGGGAGGGACATAGCCTGAGCAGAAAATGTGGTGGTGACAACCATAGCTTTTTCTCTGCTCTGAGCCTCAGAGTAGGTCAGGTTCTACAAAAATTTCTCAAGGATGATTCTGGCAGCTTGAGCCTCCAGCCCTAATCCAGACTTACAACATCTCTCATCGGTATGACTGGTTTAGCTTTGTGTTCTCACATCTCTACTTAGTCTAAGGGGATGGCAAGAGATCAGAGACCAGATCACATCCTGTCTTCCTCCTTTCTCCTCTCAAACTCTTCCCTCTTCCAGTTATAACTCAAATGCTCTCATACATGGCTATGGTTGTGATAGTGAATGTGTGTATTTGGGAGGATATTCACATTAGCAGGGCCGGGGCCCCAGGACAATAATTTCCAAAGACTTCTTATATATGATATGCTAAGCTTATCTGTTCATTACCTATTGTTGCACAATAAAATATCACAAAACTTAAGACAACAATCAGTTATTTTCTCACAATTCAAGGTGAGCAAGTCTTAGCCAGAGCAGCTCATTTCTGTTCCTCCTAGCAGAAGCAGGAACTGCTCAAACATTTGGAATCCCCCAAAGAATGGCTTGATTTGGTTAAGGTATCTGGAGCTTCAGATTTTACTACTGGTTTAATTCCTCAATTTTCCTACATGTGTCCTCTTCATATGGTTAGTTAGAGCTTCTCCACAGCATGCTGCTCTTCAGGGTAGTTGGATTTCTTAAATGACAGCTGAGTTTCCCCAAAGCACAACAGTTGAAGCTGCTATGCATTCTCCCTGGGAGTGGTTCCCTGTAACTTTTGATTCTGCCTTCTGAGTCACTTTTCCTTTTTCATAATAAATATTCTTGTTTGCATCTGTGTAGCTTCATCAGTCTGTTTCCTTTCTTTAGGAAGTTAAGACCCAGAGGACCTTTTTTATTTTGAATTCTGTCCTTGCAATTTAAACCAATGTAATTCCTTTCAAAATGTAGAGGGTTTCCTGTGTATCAAGTTAGAATGTACTCCATTAGACAAAAACCACATCTACACATTTCTTTGAGACAGGTCTTTCTCTATTTTAGAATGCAAGTCAGGTCTGTGGGAGAACATCATTAAGATTCCTAGAAGACATTTTTATCTACACAAGATGGTCTACAATTTATAGTATTAAATCTTTTGAGAGCTCAACAAAGGATCTTATGGCTATACCCTTGATCTGATATTACTCTCTGGCCATGTTTTACTGGCAGCCTGGAGACCAATTACTACTTTGAGACTTTTTTTTCCAGAAAAGACTAGGGATAAAAAGCAGCTTTATATTTGAACCCAGCAAGTCCTGGCTCCTTTACGTTTTGTCTAATTTTTTCTAAAAAACAGGATAGTTCTTTTTCAGATCTTTTTTACTCTCCTGTATGTTATTGCTATTCATATGTTGTTTAAGTTTTTAGTGGCTGTGATGGTAGAGATTTTAGATAAAGTTTTAAGGATAATGACATTGTAGCAAACGGGAGTAACCATGCTTAGTTAGGACCTATTAAATCAACACATACTAAATTGCTGCTTGTTAAAACCCACATTCCCAGGCCATCATTCAGACCTACTGAGTCAGAAGGGGCTATGAGGCAGGAATCTACCTTTAATAGACCTTCTTATACCCACTACATGTGAAAACATTGTCTTACATCATTCTCTCTAGGCACTCATTCCCGCCCCCTGCCACTTTTGTCTAGATTCTAGTCCTAAACCTGATACCTCTGCTTCTTCTTTTATCCCCTGTATGGCCTGGGTGGCAAACAGATGGCTCACTCAAATAGGATATGCATTTAATAAGGAAACTGTTTACAATGATGTGGGCAGGGTTTAAAGACACGGACCAAGCTTAGTGCTGTATCTAGAGCTAAGTAAACGTGGGTTGCTGTCATCACCACTAGGAAAGACAGAAGTTGTCTGAGCTTGGATAACCTCAGTATCATATGACCTCATCTCTAAAGAAATCCTTCTGTGTCATTTAGTGGGAAGACCTTGTGCAGGCTCTCAGGCTGTGGAGTGGGATCCCACTATGTAAGTATCTGTCTCTAACAGGTCGCCCCACGGGACTTTGAGGAGAAAGACTGGCCTCAAGTTGTCCTCAGTCTCTTTTGCCACTGCCTTTGTAGGATTTTCCTTTGGCAGCCCAGAGGCCCTCCTTTCTAGGCAGGAAGAGGAGACAATAAATAAGTTCACACTAAGGTGCTAGAGAGTAATAATAGCTAATCCCCTCCAAGAGCAATTGCTCTTGAAAAAAGGGATAGTTTAGCTCAAAAAAAGACTGTCTCCTGGAAGAATACCACTCTTTGGTGCTTGCATGGGAGTAATGTATGGGAAGAGCCCTCTGAAATTCTCAAGTCAACCCCCTCTTCTGCTTTTCTGTGAATCCTGATGTTAAGTGTGTTCCCCAAGAGGCTTTCAAATTCGTCTACCTATGGACACTTCATTAGGGAATAGCTATCTTGTCTCTTTTGTTCATTGTTGTATTCCCAACAGCTCTCTATGCATTTGGTGAATGAATGAATGAATGAATGAATGAATGAATGAATGAATGAAACCTCTCTTCAGGAACCTGGCTCCTGTTGAAAGTGAGACATACCTGGCACCTCACCCCTCCCCTTCAGGCTTCCCCGTGGCTTGCCTGAGATTGAGCTGAAAAATGATTTTTCATACACGTCGCCCTCATTATAACATCATTCCTCAGAGCGAAGACCTGTATTTAATGTGATGAAAGGTGATTTAATGGAGCTGAGGAGAACGAGGCAGAAAGCAGACAGCCGTTTCAGAAAAGCAGAGCAAGCTGTCCCTCCAAGGGGAAGAAAAAAAGAAAAAGGGAGAAAAAAATCTAACACCTTCCCCCAGAAGACACTGGAACAAGAGGACATTTTGGTCAGCTCCATAGGAAGGCAAAAATGAAAGCCAGATAAACTCAGAGCCCTCCCCTCCCTGGCAGCAGATAACTAACTTACCATTTATTTACCTTGGAGCTGATTATGTACTGGGTTGAGGCAGGCAGGGAGATTTTATTGACATTTGGTCTCCCTTCACACATTTTTGCGACAGCCAGACATCAGGGACTGAGCTGCAGGATATTAAAGGATTTGGAAAAGTTATCAAGGAATGGGACATATTTATCAAAGCCACAGTGATATTAGAAAGCTGGGCTGCTGCTACACCTGGGTCTGTTACTTGATTAAAAAAATAATAATGATTCATCCTCTGGCTGTCTTTTGCACCTGGGTGAATGCTGAGCAGTTCTTTGGGACCACCCTTGGCCTGGGATTTGCACATAAAGACCCTCTTTGAGTCTGGCAGAAAATTGTGGGTGATAGATCACACCAGTAGCTGGGGGTGTGCTCTCCTACCCATACACATGCCGGTGTGATAAAGTGGTGCATTCAGCAGGAAGCTCCTATCAGTGTACTACCTGCCCTGCCCTGGGCCAGGCCAATGTCCTGTGGTCATCTTTGATTTCCAATGGAGAGTTGTTAAGAGTTGGTTGAGTGACGGGGAAGGATTGGTGCACATGGGCTGCAAGTGTCCCTAACTGCTTCAACCTCTGCATTTATGGTGAATGCATTTATGTAATTCAGAAATTCGCCATCTTCCAACAACCAGCCAGTAAGACTATACCATGAGTCACCTCTATTTAGCTCTCCCCCCAATTTTTTCACATGAATTATTCAGTGTATGACTGTTTCAATATGTCTGTCTTTAAAAAAAATTCTGGATGAACTTAAAGCAGCAAGAGGAAGTGCCTACAATGCAAAAATGATATCCACCTGCATATTTATCTTAAGAGGCAAGTCTTTAATGCATTCACCCAGGTGAAAATATCATTAATAGCAAGGACTGACCAACTGCCACCAGGATCCATGGGGTTAATCTGGGTTTTGCCATCTGATTCCAATCCATCAGGCCTGGCTATAAATCCCTTATATGTCTGGGTGATAAAAAGCAAATATAAATTTTCAAAAAATTTAACCTTGCATGGTATATAAAGAGAATACATAATATTCTCGGGCATAAATATGTCTCAAGACAAACTCATTGCATATACCCAGAATACATAATGGATCTTAGTGAGACATATTTTTCCCCTAGCAAGAAAAAGCCAGAAATTCTACAGTAAACTGTGTCATTTCGGCAACTCTAAGATGAGAGCTGTGTCTCTAATTTGGGGCTGAGGGAGAGGCAATCTGGCTGAAGGGAGACCTAGGACTTGGGCATGTGTCTAGGGGACCTTGGCCACATCATTTTATGTAATTGGGTTCCAATTTCTACTTTAGGAAATGAAGAAGGCTGATCCAGAAACTACTAATTTCCAAGGTAGTGTTTCTCCAACTTTAGTGTCCATGCAAATCCTCTGGGGTCTTGTTTAAATGCAGATTGTGATTGGGTAGGGCTGGGGTGGGGCCTGGAATTCTGTATTTCTAACAGCCTTGTAAGTGATACAGATGCTGCTGGTCAGAAAACCACACTGTGTATAGACTGTGAATAGCCAGGGTCTAGATCTTTCTGGATCTGATGATATAACACAGTGATCCTCATCTTTGGCTGCACTCTGAAATCACCTGTGACAATCCATTATTTAGAGTAGGTGCAATTTACTGACATGGTGTGTCAGAGACTCACAGCCCCCTCCCTGGACAGGTGAGGAGACCAAGGCTGATGGGGTCCATGGACTTTTACAGGGCAATGGGCTGACACCAGTGGGACTTTTCTCTTTGTAATGCTTCTTTACTAAAGACCAGATTAGTGGTTGCAAATGCAGATGCCTACATGGGCACAGGTGGGCAGCACAAATCATAAATCAGAGCTATGTTTGCATATTTAAATATACAGGTATATGTTTTCCTTCCTTGAAAAATTATGCTTTTTCACATTATTCTTGAAATTCATGGCCATTTTTTCCTTTTAGATAGAGACATGATGCAAGAGAAATATTTATTTACTCATTGAAATTCAATAGGGCAAGTGAAGCAGTGAAGCTAAGCCTATGTAGAGCCTGATATTTGTACAAATACACAATACTTTTACTTTTGCAAACATACAAACATGTATACCTGTGAGACTACATTGCTATCTATGCCGGAGGGTGTGGGAAGGAGCCTGTGCAATGAAGGGTCCCAAACTTTAAGGTTCATTAGTTTCATGGGACAGCCATCTCTTGCACAAGCCAGGAACAAGAGATAGAACAGGTGGAATCTTTACACACAGCACTGTGAGCCTCAGATGAAAACTGTACAGCAAAAACCAACCAAACAACCAGCCAACCAACGAACCAACACTGATTAAATAGTTGGAAAAGATTAATCCAAATAATTCCATGAAAAAGATGAGACCTGTGGTACATATACACAATGGAATACTATGCTGTGGTAAAAAAGGAGTTCTTACCATTTGCAACAGCATGGATGGACCTGGAGAACATTATGCTAAGCGAAATAAGTCAGTCAGAAAAAGATAAATACCACATGATCTCACTCATTTGTGGAATATAATAAACAGCATAACCTGATGAACAAGGACAGATCCAGAGACAAAGAAGCATCGATCAGGCCATCAAACCTCAGAGGGAAGGCAGGGGAGGGTGGGGGGAAGGGGGAGAGAGCAACTAAAGGGCTTATATGCAAGCATACAGGCCTAACAAATGGACACAGACACCAGGGGGGTGAGGGCATGAGTGGGGGAATGGGGGGTAATGTGGGGATAAGGACACATATGTAATAACTTAATCAATAAAGAAATTTAAAAGAATGGATAACCAGTTAAAAAAAAAGGATGAGACCTTCTTTTGTGACCTTGATCTCTGACAACAGCCAGGAATAAGACCCAGATGGCTTAGACCCTGACTACTCATTAGATCAGTTGTTTATTCCTTCGTTCCTTCATGCATTCATTTAACAAATACTCTTTGAGTGCCCCTTCTGGGCCAGGGGCTGTGGCTAAGTGTAATTAGTAAAGAGAACAGCACTGGTGACTACCCATCTGACTTTCCTACCTCCAAGTTTTCTTTTCTCACTTCCCCCACCCCCAGTGGGACAGACAATTACTTGTTGGACTACAAACAGCTAGATGGGTGTGTGTGCTGAATTCCTGAGAGAGCCTAGCACACAGTGTGTGGGGTTGGGGTGGTGGGGACAGGACATCCCCCAAAGTTTATTAACATTAGGCAGCAAAATAGCTCTCTCTTTCTGAGAGAATGTGTCTATTGAGAGGCACAGGGAAGGATTGCCCTGCAACTGCAGCCCTGGGTCTCTCAGCTTCTAGGGACTCCTTACTACTTAATCCTCCTGGCTTGAGATACAAGGGGCTGAGGGGTCAGAGTTTGGGCTGTGGGTTTTCACTGCTTGCATCTGGACCTATGGAGAAGTTAAAGTTATCCTTTACTCCCTTTTTGTAACGTGGTTGTGAGAGAGCAGAGAACACACACCGAGTGTAGAGAAAGCAAGCCCTCCTTCCCCGAAACGTGAGGCATTGCCTCTGGGGCTGCCGAAGCCATATCAGTCACCTACAAGTTAGTATGAGTTAGTGAAGGCTTTGATCAGGGTGAGAAGAGAGGGGTGAAGTTATTGGGGAGGGGTGCCGAGATAGATGAAAGGGCCAACTTTTTGCTGTCAGGACTCATCCAAAGAGCAGAGTATGAGGTGCCCTTGGCAAATTTGAGGAAGAAATGGCAATGCACAGAATTTGAAGGACTAAAAGCTGTGCTGGTTACCTCCTGGCAAGGCCAGCCCCTGGCGCCTTTGCTCCTAGCTGACTCTGTTTATCCAACGAAACATCAAACTTGTGTCCTCTCATTAACCCTTTGTTTCTTCTTTGTTCCTGATTTAGAACCCCCACACTCTGATTATTTTTAGAGCTGTGAGAAGTCAGAAGTCACTTGTGTTTACAGAGAGGCCTGCAGCCTTCAAAGGCAGAAGGGGAGTGTTAACAGCACCCTGCTCTCTCCCCAGGCCCCAGGCCCCGCCTTTTCCAATACATTCTGGGGCACTTGTCTCAACAGAAGAAAAAACACAAAGGAGAGAAATCTTTTCTTTCTCTTAGATGTTTGCTTTCTCAGTTTCCCCTGTGAGCTGCTTGAATTAAGAAAAAGCACACACACACACACACACACACACACACACACACACACACACACGCGCGCGCGCTTTTATGTTTTTCCCTGCAAAGTGGGGAGAACCAGGCAACTGCCTATGCAACTCAGAGTTTGTGAAACATGGGCATTCCTTCCATCCCTCCCAACCTTCCTTCTCCTTTTCCTTCTGATTTCTCCCCAGAACATCAACCTGCAACTTTCACACTGGGCCAGAGATGAGGCCGTGAGATGCTCTCAGAATTATGAGTGTACCTCTGGGGACAATTCTGACCAGATCACAGTCTCCCACATTTGAACAGCCACAGCCATAGTATTTTCTCATCTCTGTGACTAAAATTTCCACTTTGATGATGTGCACTGAGGGGGCTTAGAAGATCTATATCCACCATCTCTTTCCCCAAAAGAAGGTGCTAAGGTCCAGAAGGTACAAGGGCATTTCCAAGGTTGCCTCACAGGGCTCTTCCCACAGAACTGAGGTCAGTGTCATTCTATGGCCCTTCGAAGTGTTACTAAATGAAGCCACTTTACGCAGGTAGGGGGCAAGAGAAAGCAACTGAACCAATCAAGGTCTGTGAATTAGTACTACTTAGAGTGGAAGGTAGGGTTTATGTTGAATGCCCCTAAATACCAGTGTTGAGACTTCTGCTGCTTTTGTTGTTTTCAAAAAGTAGTAATGTAGGTTCTGCCTAAATTATGGCCATGCTAGCAATACCTCTGGGTGGTTGGATGTGAAGAGAAGGCTCTATCCCTTTCTTTCATTGTGATGTGTCTACATTGCACTAAAGCAGGACTGCAGAAATAATAGTCATGTAGCTCTGAGACTATCTATGTGAAAAGACACATGCAGATAGATACACACACATACACACACACACACACACACACTCTTTTGTGAACAGGGATGCTCATGCTAACGTTCTATCATACTAACATACAGCTCACATGGACTATGCTACCGCAGCCACAGTGCTGTGTGTTCTTCTCTCATGCACCCATATATATGTAATTTTTGTGGGAAAGACTGTCTCCTCCATATTTGAGGGTCTAGGTCACAAAACATCAGTCTCTGAAGTGGAGTCTAATAAAAACCTACCTAGTATGCATGACTTTACTTATCTACAGAATGTTCCAAAAGCTGACCACATCTCAGCCACCCTCTTGAGTATTTTTCATGTTGAAATCCCTTCAAGCTGAGCTGTGTTTTTTGCCACACAGTAGTTTTGTGATCTTGGGGACATAGTTTAAATCACCATGCCTCAGTTTCCCCTTTTGTAAAATGAGAGTAATAATACCCACTTCTTGGTATTGTGTGTGTATGGTGGGGGATTCACATCCTATATAATAAAGAGGTAATATGCAAATTAACCATCATGCCCTTGCACAAGATGACCACCTCCATGTGGTCACAAGATGACCTCTCCTCTGTCATCACAAGATGGCCACCACAAGATGGCCAGCAGGAGAGAGAAGTTGGGGGTGAATAGGCCAGCAGGGGAGGGCAGTTGGGGGTGATCAGGCCAGCAGGGGAGGGCAGTTGGGGGTGATTGGGCTGGCAGGGGAGCAGTTAGGCGTCAATCAGGCCGGCAGGGGAGTGGTTAAAGGGTGATCAGGTTGGCAGGCAGAAGCGGTTAGGGACAATCAGGCAGGCAGACAGGCGAACAGTTGGGAGCCAGCAGTCCCGGATTGTGAGAGGGATGTCCAACTGCCTTCAGCAAATTTGACATATGAGGTTTTGAAGCTTGTTGTCAATAAAATAGCATACATATCAAATTGCATATATATCAACATATGTGTAACTCCATCTAGTGAAAAAAATCCGCATTATTAATTGGTACACCTTGTGGGATCAGGCCTAAACCGGCAGTCGGACATCCCCCGAGAGGTCCCAGATTGGAGAGGGTGCAGGCTGGGCTGAGGGACACCCCTCCCGCAGCACACAAATTTTGTGCACCGGGCCTCTAGTATAATAATAAGATGTTAGCTATAAACACACCCAAACTGTGCATGGCCTAGGAAAGGAGCACAATAAATGTGAGTTCTCTCTCCTCTTCTTGATGAATTAATAACATTTATAAGTACGTTGCTGGGGCAATATGGTGAATTGCCTATATTATTATCTCGGCAACTCTATGTATTTCAGTTTTATCATTCATTCATTCAGGCAGCTAATATTTATGGAGTGCCTACTGAGGGCCAGTCATTGTTTTAGTGCTGGAGATACTGCAGTAAACTAAACAGACAAAATTTTGGCCCTCATGGAGTTTGTAAAGCTACTTGATTAATTATAACACAGTCTACATGATATAACTCATAAAAGATGGAAGCAATATTCATAGAGTCTAAAAGAAAGGGTAAAAATGTGTCAGCCTCAATATATCTGGAAAGGTGCTAAAGTCTGTTTAATTCTCTATGATTCTTGTTTCCATGGTATATCCATTAGGAACCTTTTGATTTTAAGTGATAGAAAATTAAACTCCAACTAACTTAAACCAAAATGGAATTTATTAGCTCATAAGGTGTGTGTGTGGGGGGGGGGAGGGGGGGGAGGTCCTGGAACAAGTAGGGGCAATTATGTGTGGTTGAAGCCAACATGGCATAATTCAGAGAAGAGAGATGAGGAGAAATCAGGTCCTTCATAGTATGACTTGTGTTGCTGGATCAAACTTTGCTTGAAGCCCACATGTTAACTTCATAGCAAACTGGCCAGCCAGCAAAAAGGCTTGTGTGGTGGGCAGTGTGCTATCAGGAAATTCTATTCGCTGCTGGTTCATTCCTCCCCATTCTCCCTGGACCAACTCAAATGTCACCTTCTCTGTGGTGACTACTCCCAGTGCTGGGTTTCTTCACTACACACCACATACAAATAATACTCATCACCATCACCAAGTATGAAATAATATTTCACACTTGGAATTAAATATAATCATGCATCTCATGGTCTTCTCATGTGATCGCCAGCCTCCTGAGGGCAGGGGCTGAGTCTTCTTCAGCACAAACCTGGCACATCACTTAATGCCTCTGGGATCCAGTTGTATCATCCTTAAAACGTTGGTCCCTAGGCCTGGTAATTTCATTGGGAAAACCGTTGCAGAAGGTTGACAGCAGCTCCTTTGGGTGCAATGTTGTAATAAAAATAAGTAGACAGATCCTGGTAGCAGACGTTTTTGTGACACACACAAGCTGTGTGACCTTGAGCAGTGTACCCAACAGCTCTGAGCTTCTCAATTCTCACCTGTAACCAGAAAATAACAATAACTCCCCTGGCAAATCACAGTGGGTAATACCTGATAAAACCCAACCTGATTGCAAACAGAGCTGCAGTGTCTTTGGAGACCCAGGCTGGAGGCCCTGAGACAGTCCAGGGCAGGGCTTGGAGCTGGAATGTCCTCCCAGTACATGGCAAGCTGCCTTCATAAGTTGCTCTTCCCAGTGTACCTGGTGATGGTGATGAGCATGACTCATCCTTACTTGCAGTTCATGGCTGGTGACATTTTGAAGATGGCTGCCTGGCGTTGGTTTTGCAGGCAGCAGGGGGATTTTAAAATGCCTGATTGTTGTAGGGCTCTACAAAAGTACAAACCAGAATTGCCTGCTGCACCTGAGAGCAGATACCAAGTCACGTGAGTGAGATGCGGGGTGCTCAGAGCCCCCCTCCCTGATAAGTCACTGTGAATGGCAGTGGCAGGAGGGGCTGCTTGGATAGGCTGAAATGGTGGGTCAATTCTCTATGGATAGGAGCATTTCGTGGGAACTTGAGGATTAAAATTCCACATGCCTGGAATCAATATTCTATGCTCTTGTTATAATTCACTTTGTGAGGGAGAGAACACAGCTCTCTGAATTCTTGGGTGAAGTAAACCACATATCTCAGGGATTAAGGGGATTTCTGTGCTTATAAATCCCACCCAGAGTGGAGGAGGATGATAGAGGATGGTAGGGGTGGGGCAAGGGAGGCTGGGAGGAAGGCTCCTGTCCTGCCAGCAACCATAACACATCAGCCCAGTGTGATTTTGAGGACGTGAACAACACAAAAAGGTGGCCTGGAGTACTTGGGTTGACTAACGAAGTCCTTATAAGAAATGGCAAAAGTCAGGCTGGTTTGGTAAGTACCATAAGCAGCTGGAACCCCTCCTGACACCAATATCATCTCCTGCCTCTGAAAAGAAAAGATGCGGATATTTGCAGAATATTTTTCCCCTCAGATTTGCTACTGAGTGGATGTCTCCACTTGTTTTGTTCTGCTGCGAGGAAAGCAATGCAGATAAAAGACTTAGAACATACCAGGTGCTTCCACGCCAGGCAGAGCCAGTTTGGGCTGACTAGTCCAGGCCCCCAGTCATCCCCCTTTCTTGAGGCCTCCCAGACACCACTTTCCCCTGGGGAGAAACCCTGGAGGGCTCTGCAGAGCTGGCAGGTGGCCCGTGTTGTGTCCCTGGCACGATGGGGCAAGCTGCCCTGGCTGAGCTCTTGCCGGAGTCTGTGCTTCTCACCTCTAGGACTGACTCCAGTGCAGCCGGGACTAAGCGCAATGTCTTACTTGGTGTCAGCCTGTTCCCTAATGGGTAGCAGCTGATGTCACAGAATCGGTGTGATGATGAGGCATGATTAGAAGGCGCCACTTCTTAGGCGGGCCTGGACATCATGGCCTGAGTACAGAATTAGTTCGCAGCCCTCCTGGGAAGGGGCCAAACCCTGCAGGAGAGGAGCCCCCACTCCCGCTAAGGAAGCAGAGGTAATAACTAATAACCTTCCCTCGGCCCCGCCTTCCCCTAACCTTGTCGTGAACCGTGGTTGTTTTGTTCAAAGAAGTGCTCGCGCAACCAGGCTCACTTTAATGAAAAGCAGGCCCTCACTCACCGTTGCCCCTCCTCAGGCAAGGGAGATAAAAACCTAATGGCATGTCAGATCCTTGATGGCAAACCCGCCAGGAAAACAAAATTATCAGGGTAGAGCGGAGGCAGCGGACCGTATCTGCTTTTGTACCATAAAATAACATAACCCGATGACCCCCTCATTTGCTGAAGGGGCACCCGGCTGGAAACACGAAGGCCTCTTGCAAAAGTTCCTGCCGCCTGCCACAGCCAAGAGCTGCTCACAAGCAACCTTGCTGTCTGGCTCTTTTTTTCCTCTCCCCTCAGGCATTTCAGTCCTCATTTCAATATCCAAGGCACAAGGCCTTGATGACAACACGTTTATCACCACACAAATTGTGAGACTCTGACAGGAAAAGGTCCAAAGGTTTCCTGTGTGTGCGTGCACACACACACACATACACACAGACACACACACATACACACACACACACTCTCTCTACATTGAAAAACAAAATTTTCAAACCATCTCCATCAGAGAACAAAGTTAAAATATCATTTAATTGCATCCAAGAGACGTTTTAAAACAACTTCAGATACTGAAGAATTATAAAAGCCCTTTAAAAACAGCCCTCTTGTCAGAACAGCATAATGATCCTGGAGAACTTTCTCACGTCTGGCTGCCATGGTTATTTTTCTCTCCCTTCTTCTCTCCTTCAATCCCTCCCTCCCTCCACTGTTCATAAACATTTATTGAATACTAACCTCCTTGAGCAACACAGAAATGGCCCCTGCATGATTCTGGCCACCTGTCTTGACAGAAGCTGCTTCTTAGCCCCACCAAAGTCCAATACGTTCTTCTTCCCCAATAATAAATGCCCCAGTTATCAGCTGAATGCATGAATCTCTATAATAAAAATTATATGTCCCAGCCACCCTTGCTGCTATGTGTGACCATGTAACTAAGTTCTAGCTAATGGGCTGTAAGCATTTTTGTGTGATGCTTCCAGGGAGTATTATTAAAGTAAGGGAAGCATACTATTTCCTCCATTCCTTCTTGTGGGTTGGAATGTGGATATGATGGCTGGAGTTCAAGCAGCTATATAATACCATGAAGTAGAAGTCATGTACAGAGAATGGTACAGGAGCAAGACAGAAAGAACCTGAGATTGCAGAGCCACTTTGAAAAACTAGCAATTTCTTATGCAATTAAACAGATACCTACACTACACTCAGTAATCTCATTCCTAAGTATTTACCCAAGAGAAATGAAAACCTATGTCCACACAAAGATTTGCAGACAAATGTTCATAACAGGGTTTTTTTTATATAATAACCCCAAACTGGAAACAATCTAAATTTTCATCAATAGGTGATTAAACAAATTGTGTATATTCATATAATGCAGTGGTTCTCAACCTTTGGGTCACGACCCCTTTGGCGGTCGAACGACCATTTCACAGGGGTCGCCTAAGACCATCCTGCATATCAGATATTTACATGATGATTCATAACAGTAGCAACATTACAGTTATGAAGTAGCAACGAAAATAATTTTATGGTTGGGTCACAACATGAGGAACTGTATTTAAAGGGCCAGAAGGTTGAGAATATAATGGAATACTACTCAGCAATAAAAACAAACTATTAATGCATATAACAACATGAATGAATCTCCCCAAATTTTATGCTGAGTGGAAAAAAGAATATATACTGTATGACACAAAGGAATATATACTGCATGACTCCATTTAGATAGAATTCTAGGAGAGGTAAAACAACTCCCTCTATAGTGGTAAATGTCAGAACAGTGGTTGCCAATGAAAGGTGGAGATCAACTAGAAAGGGGCATGAAGAAACTTTCTGAGATGATGGAAATGTTCTATATCTTGGTTGGGTTGTTGTCAAAACTCATCAAATTCTATGTCATTATGGTATGTGTATTTTACCACATGCAAATTATACAATAATACTAATAATGATAATACTAATAATAGCCTGGATCCTGGTGACTCTGTGAAGTGACTCTTTTAGCCCCAGCCTAACTTATTTACATGAGAGAGCTGGTCATAGGAGCCAAGGCATAGGTGGGGGTTGACAGCAGTGTTCATCTGAGTGCCACAGTTTACAAGAGTCTCCCCCTGGTCCTGGTTCCAGGGTGTCTCCCTCTTGAACCCACAGCACACTCAGCAGACCTCTTTTCCTCCCCTCATACCTGGCTGTCACGACTGTCAGTCCATTGGGCAAGCAGGATCCCACTTTGTGGGGTTCACTTTGATCAGCTGAGCATGCTGTGTAGTAGCACTATTCTCAAATGTTGGTAGTAGGACTATTCTTAGCACACCGCCAACCCCCAGGAGGCTCTGAAGATGCATGAGGCTGAGTAGCAGCTGCAACGTGGCTATTACCAATGCCATTATCATCATCATTATTGAGGGAATGCGGCTTTTGTGGTATGCCAATCGGGGGATGTTTAAGGGCCTTTTCCATAATTGGAAGAACCAGTCCAGGGCATGTGTGGGTTTCCATTTGGAGTGAGAGTGACCTCAGAGGAAGCATGCTTCCTCACACACTAGGGGCTGGCATTTCTGGTGGATCCAGTGGGCAATTGCCTGCACGAATAGATTTCAGTTTCATCCTCTGTCCTCTCCTCCTATTCTGTCCAGCTCTGCCACCTCTGCCTCACCAAGCAGTCCCATTACCAGCAACCACAAATTCTACAATTAGAGATTCATTCCTTTGAATTTACAGCTTATCTACTGTTAAAATGCAAGCCCTCCTGCTGTCTTTCCTAGAATTGTGTTTCCTTTTACATTTTCCCTTTTAAGAAAAGAAAGTCAAATACATATAAAGCAGCATGCTAGGGCATTCATGTGGAGGTAAGATCACAGAGAACAGGTGGAGTGAGGTCAGTGAGGACAAAACAAAGGTAAGCAAGATGAGTGCTTCCTGAGTTTCCAGCATGCCCTGGGTGTTGGCACATGTTATGCTTTCGGGGTAGCCCTCTTCCTGAAGTTATATTTCACAACCAGGTAGCATTTACTATGTACCAGGCACTGTAGCAAGAGCTGTGTGAAACTTGCCTCATTTAATTATCAGAACAACCCCATGAAGTGGGTATATTAGTGTCCACATTTGATAGAGAAGAAAACCGAGGCACAGAGAGATTAAATAACTTGCTCAAAGTCACATGGCTGGCAAGTAGCAAAGTCTGTATCCCAACCCCAGTCATCTCACTGCAGAGACTGTGCTCATAAGAACTTTTATGCAACCATAAAATAACAGGTTATTGCTCCCTCATCATTGGATGATCCTAACTGCCCAGATATCTTGCTTTTTCATTCAAACACTATTTCTTCAAATAGCTACTTCGAGGGTGATCTCACTATTATAATTTTCTTTCCACAATGAGATGTTTTCATTTTCAAGATGCATCTGCATATTCCCAGGATTTTATTTCCCTCCCAAGATATTTTCCCAAAGGACAAATATGTAGTCTGTTTTCTTTGAAAAATCTAAAAGCACAACACAAGAACAACAACACAAAACCTCAACCAATTGATGTTGTACTGTCTTTGCAACTCAGAGACCCTGGGACCCAAGGCACAGCCTTGTAGACCTCTGGGGAACATTTCCTGGGATTTTAGGGTGAGGATCCTGGAATTACAAGGGGAAGAAACCCAGAAATATTACTCAACTATTGTGCATAAGAGCCACAGGCAAACAGGAGGAGGAACAACCCTGAGAGGCAGAAGAGAAATATCTGTGTGTTTTTGATGGAAGAAAAGCCAGTGCCTAGAACAGTCTCTCATGTTTGTTGGGGCGATGGAAGATGCTGGAAGCTCTTGGCCCCAGAAATGGAACTTCTATAGACCTGGGCATTTGAAAATCTGCCAAAGTGGGGGTGGGGTGAGGTTTTGGAGAACAACACCTAGAGTCTTTTCTTCCAGAGAAATGAAAACCACATGTGTAACTAAGGAGAAGCATGCCATTCCATGGAGAATTCCCTACTCATACCTGAACAGAATGAAAATCTTCTGTGAACTTCCTGCCTGTGTCCTTATGCTAATGACTCTGCTGTTTCATTGTTTGCATACTCCACAGGAAGGGCGGGCCCTGCTTTGGAAAGATCAAGACAAACAGGACCAGGCCTCCCGCTGGCTTGGGTGGGGGTGGGAGGTGGGGAAGGAATGGAGGGGGTGAGAAACAAAAGTACAGAAACTTCTGAAGGGTGTAGGGTGGGGGTAAAGGCAGGGCTCTGAATAAAACCAGATCTTGCTGTTTCATTGGGGGTATAATGATATCTATAGCTTCCTGCCCTCATAGCCCTCTGCAACCAGACTGGGATTCTGATCTCTGACCTGAAGGCCTAGCCTTTCCTCGGGGTCTGGATCAGGGGTCAGTCAAGGCTTGCATCCCACTGGAGCCTTCCCTGAAACACTGTTACCCATCTCTAGCCATAGAAGCTCAGTCTAACTCTAGAATCTCTCAAAATTTCCTAGCACAGAACCTCACACCCTACCACAATCCTGTAACCCCTTAACATTCTCCCATCTGTGAGCCCTCCACTGTGTTTCACTACCATATGAGTTCAGGGGACCTTTCTATCCTTTTTTTATAGCTGGTTCCACCATCCAGTATCTGCCCAGTCGAGTGCATGAATCACAAGTAGTTTGAGTCTGGTGTGTTCCATGCTATGGAGCGCTCTTTCTGACTAATTGGGGCTTTAGATGGACTGAACTCACTCATGAGTGACTGGTCATCTATGTTCACCTAACCTTGTGCCACCAAAGGATTACCAAACCATCCTCTAAGGCAGATATCATTATTCCTGTTAAAACAGCTCAGAGTGGTTAGGTGACTTCCCCATGATCTACAGCAAACTTTCCTGAAGTGGGTTCTGTAGAACACTGGTGGCATGGTGAAAAAAAGTCAGAAAATATCATATTTCATACCTCCTAATTGGGAGCTTCAGAACAGACATATACATTAAAGGCTCTGAGAACTATTTGACTTTTTCCTTAAAACAATTGACATCCCACCCCAATGCCTAACACACCAACTCTTTCTCACTGTTTTAAAAAACCTTTCTCCAATTTATTTGGCCATAGAACATTTTCCCCATGTAATTTGTAATAGATTAAATTATTATAGAACAAATATGTAACTTCTGCTCTAAAATTTCATGGAAAGAGTATACAGTACTTCCTTGTCTCATTGATAAATGGCTTAGCCATCTGACTTGCTCTGGCCAAAGGTATGAGAGTAGCAGTTCTAGTGTGCCAGTTTTAAGCCTAAGCCTCAAGTGGATGTTTTCCCTCCATCCTGGACCCCAGAATGAGATACATGGAGCAGAGCTGCCCCAGTCAACCTGCAGATGAGTGAAAAATAAATGCTAGTGATTGTATGCCACTGAGTTTTGGGGTTGCTTGTTAAATAGCATTATCATCAGTGGCCATAGCTAACTGATACTCAATTCCTATTTAATGCACCATGGAATCCTAGCACTCAATGAAACCCTCTTTGGGAAATGCTGAGTCACTGTCAGTAAAAGACCAAGCCAGAGTCACACTCAAGTCTTCTAGTTCCAAAGCCTGCTTGCCCCACTGCATTAAGCTGAGGGAGATAAGCAACAACAGCCTCCAGTGTTGGAAGGCTGCCCTGAGATAGTGTGTTTTGGGGATTTCTTACTGCAAGAAGAAATATAGGGGGTGAGGGTCATAGAGTCTTCAGCTGGTACTTTGAGACAGGGTTGGAGCCCTCAGGCAGGGCCACCAGAGGCAAGAAACTCATAGATGCTGCTGTAGCCCGCCCAAGGCCAAGTCCGTGGAGTCACTGGATTGCCAAGGTTATGATTGCAGATTTTGTTAGGTCTGCTTTCAAGTTCTTTCCTTTCTTAAACCTGCACAAGCACATTATTTCCAAAGTCCTTGTCAGAAGCCTAAATTCGACCAATTTGCTGAGTTGGTACAAAGTGCAGAATTGATGGTACAGAAAGACATTAAACAACCTACAGCCCTTTAGACCATGTCAACAGATCATCCGTAGCCTCAACTGCAGAAACATTTTATTAAATCCCTGAAGTTTCTCCCCAAAGAGTAGGAATGCCTTTCTGTCATTTAAAAACAGATGGAGGCCTGGCATGATTTTTACTCCAGCTAGGGCAGTGGATTCACCTGAGCTAAGCTCTAGAGAGGGTCAGTTAATCTTCATCCAAGAAATATATCTTGAGCACCCTTGGGTAGGGGGTGCTGGAATACACTACTGGTTCTGTAGGGACCCAGACCAGAGCTGAGAGAGAAGGGTCAATGACAGTTACAGTGCAGTGTGCTGAGGGTGTTGGCGAGGTCTGAGGATTCTTTATAGGCAGACAAGTAACTATCAGGTGCTGTCCTTACTGCAAGAAGAAATACAGATTATAAAGCTACCCTGACAGTTAAGCAGGTGCAAAGTGCACAGAATGGGCTTGATTCTTTTCTATAGTGTGAAGGCTGCCCAGGTACTATGATGGGCCGATGGAGCGAATGAGCTCCAAAATGCCAACCTTAGGTGAATAGGGGCATGTCCTACGAGGTAGCCCTGGAATGTGATTGGAAATTAAGAAATGCTAAATTGATAAATCTAATCATGTGTCCTAAGCTATGTTTTGGAAAAGACTAAAAAAGAGGTTTCTCAGCCATGGAGATCTCTGAAAAAAATGACACTTGACACCAGCAGAGATTGGTGAGGCCCATTGAGCAACTCCAGAGGAGAGGTCTTGGCTCAGGATCCTTGAAATTGTGGGTTTCCTCTGCCCAATAGCCAAGAGCAGGGCTCTGGGACTCTGGTGAGGCAAGCAAGGCACAAATTTAAGGAGATGCTCACTGTTAAGAGTCATGGAAGTGCAGGATAGATACTTGAAAGGTGAGTGCGCCCTGTGTGCCTCCCTTGCTTCACCTGAGTCCCAGCCCTGACAGAGAGGCTAAGGCCCCAGTTCCAGACATGGGAGGTTGAAAGCAGAGCCCCCTATCACTCAAGCAGCTAAAATTGCATGGTACATACTATAGCAGACACTGCTGTGTACACACATAAGCACTCAGAACTTAACACTCCCGTGTGTGCCAATGTAAGCACATGTGATTCTCCATGTAGGGCAGGCTGGAGAGGCAGGGGAGTTGACATTCCCCAGGGAATTAAGGCCACCCTTAACCAATGACAGATGGGAATTGGTGGATCAAAACTCCAGTTTCCTCACTCCTTAGGTGGAACAGCTCCAAGAAGGTCTATACTGCCTTCCAGAGGTCCCTGAGGAGGAGAAAGAGTCCCAGTTGCCCACAGTGATGACCTCCACGACATGTCCTTTATCAGTTTCCCCCTCTTCCTATTTCAATACCTCACTTCCCTATTATATTTCCTGGAATCCCTTTCCAGGTAAAATATTTGCACTCCAATTCTTATTTCAGGTTTTCCCCTGAGGAAACCCAAACTTAGACACTTGCCTTTCCAACATTCCCAGTGGAGAAGCCATGTGCACTAAAGCTCAGCCAGTAAGATATACTTGCCATAGATTTGAATCTGGAGCCAACGACAATGGGAAATTCTTTCTGACAGCAGCCATGGTGGTTGCAACATATAGTTTCCAGCAGACACCAATGATAAAAGGAGTCAAGTGTCTGTTATCTGTTGGCAGTACAGGCTGGTGCTCTGGCTGGCTGGGGTCTGGTTCTTCAGCTTCCCTCTGACCCTACCTGCTTTCCAAGGCTAGTTCCACAGCTTTCCTGGCAATTAGGTGAATGAACCATCTAATATTGCTTTAACAATTCCTTTAATGCTCCAATTACGCCAGACTTTGTTCTAAACACCAAGCCATCATCAGCTAATGTGGCTGCCCAGATCATTTGCTCATAAGCAGAGAATGTAATCGTCAGGCTGGCGGGGATGTTTGGCATCACTCTGCATTAGTCTGATTAGTCATCCTGTTTTGTCGATTTAAGTCTCTGTTGAGCTGGAGGAGTAAGCCAATCCTTTCTCAGGGGACTGAACGCATCCGGTTCCTGAGGTTGCCAGGCTGAGGGTCTGATTGCTACTAGCAGCAGATTCACCAAAACACCACCTCAGAAGAGAGCAGGCAGGCATCACTTCTCCATGTCCCTAGAATCAAGGCTCTTTTCACTTGAAAAGCAGCACTAAGAGTTCCACCTATCACCCAATCAGACTCACACGCGAGCTTCCCGAGCAAGACTTTTCAGAGCAAGACTGCAAATGCAGTGAGCTGGGGAATGTGCCGGTAGGAAGATCTTTCTGAAAATATTCTGTGCAGAGAAGAGTAAGGACAGAACACTAAATGTGCAGCTTTGAGCTACCACTAAAAGTCCTTAATGCAGTGAAGGGGCAGAGGAAGAAAAATATTTTCTTAGTCTCTTCCTTCTTCTTGGTCTTGATAAAATTAATGTTGCTAAGTGCCAGTCCCCTCTCAATATGTGTAGCAGAAACAGTAAGATAGGATAGGATAGGATAAGATAGCCCAGGATAGGATAGAATAGAATGAGTTGACCTCACTATAGGCAAACAAATGCATCACACTTAGTGGAAACAAATGCCCTGCAGCTTTACCTCCAGCAAAGAGGGTGAAATTAAGAAAAAATAAAGTTTCCTGGTTGCCTGGGAGTGACTGTGTGTTTGTGTGTGTGGGGAGGGGGCAGTGGTGAGTCAGGAAGGCCCTGGTTGGCTGAAGCTCCATTTACACACTGACACACTCCTCTCTTGTTAATATTTGCATTGAACTAGCCATTTTCTGTGCTGACATTTTGCATCTAGTTAAATGCCAGCAAATCCAGAGAGATGTGGCTTTGACCTGTGGTTCTGCACTTTTGGACAAGCATCGATGCTTTGTTTCTAATTTCAGATATTCCGCATTTTGAATTCTTTTACCTCAGATATATTTTTAACTGGATAAAATACTTCATACTTCATATCATCTTTGCTGAACATTTAATTGAGAACTGTGTTAAAATGCATTTGGCTTAAATGATCTAAGTGCATGCATAGATATTTCCTTTCTGAAAGTAAAATGGCTTTGAATAATTTTTGTTATTATGAGGGAATTATAGAAAAAATTGCCTTAAAATGTGAAATGTAGTATTTTTAAAGAACTCCTGGCTTTGCTACATGAGAGGGAGAAAGTGCTACTGAAAGTACTTTACAGAGTAGGGAGAGGGTGTGATGTAGTGATAGAGCTTGCAGGCTGTGGAGGAAAATAAGGTTCAAACCTCAAGCCCACCACACTCTCTATCCCCTTCTCAACATTTTGGGGTTGTGACCCAGGGAGTTTAGTTTGTCTCCTCAGTCAGATGCTAGTTCTGAGAAGTGATGAACAGCTGGTCTTATGCAGAAGGAGGGGTTGTCAGGCAGAAGTGTGGACCAAGGCCCTGACCCCAGCTCCTAATCTCCCATCTCTTGGCTGCCATTTCTCCTGAGACCTGCTGTACTACATGCCCTGGGGCCTGTGAATTAGCCAAGCTTCCTTACTTGAAGTCCCTTTACTTTAGCTAGCTCTAGAGGCTTCAGTTTTCTGAAATCAAGCAATCTTTGATTAAACTGATAGGCCTCTGACTTCCAAGAGAATTGAGTACTAAATTGCTCTAAAGCAGATCCTATTTTCTCAGCAACTTTCATTCTAAAATAAGAGGTATATCTTCATTTAAAGAAGAAAAAGATTGGCAATAGACTGAATTGCATGTATTTTGGCTCATAAAACTTTAGCATTATGGTCAGACCCCAGAATTCAGGCTTTTGAAATCCATGAACAATATGGAAATTTCCCTTTAAATCCTTTACTCTTTCTTTTCTTGGTTCTAAAGAATTTCTCCTGTTTACAGTCTCCTAGCTTCACATCCATAGGTTCTCTGGCTTGGCTTCTGACACTATTCATTCAATCATTCAGCAAACCTTAAGTGGGCACCATGCACCTGGTATTTTAACATAAAATGTGAATTAAGGGATTAATGGGAAAATTTTTTCTCTTTAAGGAACTCAGTCACTAGGTGAGAGAGTCAGGAAATTGATGAGTATAACAGAATAGTAGAGATCTGGTTGAGGTGGTTGCAAGGTGGTCTGAGAATTCAGAGAAGGCATGGAGATGAAAAGGGTCAGAGCCCAGATCTGAACCTGAACACTATCCCCTAACCTGCATTCTCAGCCACCATACTCAACTGCCTAGAAATGTGAAGTTAGATATATACGAGTAGCGGTGTGTGTGTGTGTGTGTGTGTGTGTGTGTGTGTGTGTGTGTTTTAAGATGGGAATTGTGTGTGTGTGTGTGTGCGCGCGCGTGTGTGTAGGAGGATTCATCTGAGTGAAGTGTGGTGATTTTCCTGCTCTTATGTTACGCTTTCCACCACACCCCCTGTCACTAGCACAAGTTGGGGTCTTCAGGAGAAATGCTGTGATGCGTGCAATGAGAGACCGCCAGAAGGGGCACCTGGCAACTCTCCTCAGAGTTGTGTTCCTGAGCTACAGAGACTTGTGGACTGCCCACGCCAGTGCACTGGAATTTCTGGGAGAGCCTGACTTGGCCTTAGGAGGCTAGGGGTGTAGAAGAACAGAGACCAGCATCTGCTTTCCGCCTGAAGAATTCAGAAGGAGAAAGGGTGGTTGGGATCACTCATGATGGCAGGTAAAGGAGACTGGGCAGGAAGGCGTAGCAAGATAGCACTTCCTGGACTCGGAGTGATAAAGGTGAGTGAGCCTCCAGGGGACCAAGTGAGTCCTGCAGAAGGTAAGTGTCTGCTGGGGGAAGGGGCCCCAGCAGTGAGAGGCCATGTGGTGAACCACATTGGGCAGGAATTGAGGAGGTGCCACACGAGTTCAGCCGGAGAAGTGCCACTCACACTTGTTTGGGATGGTGCAGTGTTGAGGGCCTTTTGGGGTCTCTCAAGCCATTATAATTTGCCCCACAAGAGGGCATCATTTGGGTCTCTTCTCAGAGAGAGTCTGATGAAGGGATTATGGAAGGGCCAGTCAGGTATGAAGCGTTCTTTCCTTCTATCCTTCCTCCTAGATTACAGTGTGTCAGAGAAGGAAGGAAATAAGACCTAGAAACAACCAAGGAGAGGGGCTAGGAACGTGAAAGCACAAACTGTCTTGTTCTCAGTGCAGTTTCCCAAACCTTAGGCCAGAAGTTATGGAAGCTGGTAGATGTCAAGGGATAGAGAGAGAAGAGCAGATGGTTACAGGTGTGAAAGCAGGTGTTGCAGAAAATTCTGTTTCCTATTATTGCTCCATTCACTGCAGTCCATGTAATAGACGAGTTTTATACACATCTATGAACCAGCTACATACACATTGAATCCTTTGAGGAGTGGGACAATATAATCCTCATTTCACAAATGAGGACACTGGAGCTCAGAGAGTTTAGGGTCCCTTGACCCAAATCTTTAAATTCAAACCATTTATTTCTTGGTTAAGTTCATAATTTTAGGATTCCTTATGTCATAAAATAGGAAATGCCCAGAATTAAGTTGTCAGCATGAAGTCCAGGGAATCTCTCCATAGGTATGGAGGGAGCATCTTGGGCTTGGGTCCGCCTGTGGAAAGAGGCCATAGGTTGGGAGTCTTACATGCCTCCCTGATGATGCAGCTCAGACAGTGATGGGCACGTGGACACATGGAATGACTTCACCTCTGGTTTTCATGGTGCCAGATACCAGTGAGCATCCAGCTCTGGTTTTCATGGTGCCAGCTACCAGTGAGCTTCCAATTGTTGTAGAGGCATGGTAGGGATGGCACTGGGCAGAATTCACAGCATTCCCAGAAGCCCACCATTTTGCAGGCTACCAGAAGAGCAGCCTTTACCTTTTGTCTCTCTCTTTAGGTGCCTCTGTGTCTTGTGATGTATGAGCACACATGTACATATGCATACACAGACTGACATACTCATTGCATGCACATGCACAATCATAAATATACATGCACATGCACAGGAAAATGCAGACACACACACACATATATGCACATACACACAGACAAATGTGCACACATACACCTATGCACACATGCATACTCACAGATGCATATCCATGCACATGCACACATGCAAGCTGATTTTGCAGACACCAGGAAATCAGTTTCATTACTTCACAGGCACATCTCCTTTATGAGTCAAAGTGGCATATTGGGCTCAGAAAGGGGAACATTTTCATTCCTGAGATAGCTGAGTGGTTTCCCTGAGGAAATGATTCAGAAAAATGTTCCTTCAAAAATCAGAATATTCTTAAAGGAAAATTCCCTACCAAAACATTTGTTTTCTTGACATGGAGACAAGTGAAGCAGCCCCCTCTTCCTTCCTTGGCTCCTTGGCTCCTTCATCTTCTAGTGCCCTGTGAGTGCAGTTTCTAGGGCCTCCCGCTATGAGTCAGAGTGAGCGGCTGTCTCACAGAGAAAGACCTGGGCCATTGAGTGTCCTCCAGTAGGGTCCACATGGTAACGAAGCCCCTCTTCTAGCTCAGCCCTCCCTTGTTCTTCTTAGGACTTGGATGGTCTGTGGCTCCCTCTCAAAGGAACTCCTCCTCAAATAAATCCAGGAGGGCTGTTCTGAAAGCTATTGTATATGCTAAAGGAATACAGGTATTTGTAAATGGTCATCTGTAGTGGTTGAACCAGGGCCAAATGACTGTCAGGGAGAACTGTGAACAAGGGATAAACAGGGTTGGACCTAAGCTTCACAGGGAGAGGAAGAGAGGCAGAGGGAGGGAGGGAGGGGGAGAGAAAGAGAGAGAGAGAGAGAGAGAGAGAGAGAGAGAGAGAGAGAGAGAGAGAGAGAGAGAGAGATCCAAGCCAAACATTAGGGAAGTGACAGGCTTCTATTAAGCCAAGGGGGCTGGACTCTTTAGCTATGTTGTCAGCCAAAAGAAACTGTTTGACTTCTAGGCATAGCTTCCACATGATTCCATTGGAATAATTCCTGAATGCTTGTTCTTAGAATGTTCAGCTTCTCATACTGCCTTTCAGTACACTCTTGGAACTCAGTCGGCATACTGACAGAAGCCAAAGTCATATGGGGAGGCTACGGGTACATGCTCAGGTGGACAGCCCCAACTGAGCTCCCATTAACCACCAGCCCTGTGAATGTGCCATCTTGGACATCCAGCCCAGTTGAACCTTTGGAAGACCCCAGCCCCATATACTATCTGGCTGCAATGGCTTAAGAAACCCTAAGTGTCAGCCATCCAGCTGAGTCCAGTTAACTCACAGAACCCAATAGACTATAATAAATTGTTTTAAGCCACCAACTCTTAATTTGTTACCCAGTGACAGTAGCTGCAACAAACATCCACTTGGTGCAATCAGGGGATGATATCCCCCTAACACTGCAGTCTCACACATTGTTCAACTCATTGGTATTTGTTGTTGCCCCAGTTCTCATGGAACTGTAGGGAGGAGGTAGGCACTCCAGAGGAGACCTAAACCTCAGCAAGCTGGGAGGCTGCAAACCGGCTGTCAGAGACCGAGCTTGGAGCAGCCTCCACGTGAGGCAATTAAAATGTGAAATTTAACCTTTAAGAAAAGAGCCCGACTTTACCTTTGCATCTTGGAGAGTTGGGATTCAGAAGACCTGCCAAATCCTTTCCTCTCCTGCCTTGATCACATTTCTGTCTTCTGTTTGGACACAGATCTCAGACATGTGTACACATGGAGAACAGGGTCTGGCGCCAAGAACACAGAGCAGCTCAGCACTGGTGTTTCTCCTCTTAGAAAAAAAAGAAAGGGAAAATAAATAAAAATAAAAAAGGGTGGAAGAGAGAGAAGGAAAATGGAGGGAGGAGAAGTAAGTAAGGAAGGAAAGCAGAAGGGAAAGGAAGGAGGGATGAAGATAGGAAACAATAAAGAAACAGGGAGGTAAGAATGAAAAAATGAGGGAGGAGGAGCAAAGAAGGAAGGAAGAAGAGAGGGAATAAGGAAGAAAGGGCAGAAAGGAGGGAGAGAGGAGAGAAAAAAGGAGAAGGGAAGGGAAAGGAAGGAAAGGGAAGGAAACCAATTGACAAGGTAGCACTGCATTTTTACTTCTTGCTTTACTGAGTGAAGCATTCCCTTCATCAGAAGCAGATGTACAGAATCATGTCAAAGTCTACCTAGGCAGGAAGCATCCGTTTAATTTACCCAGGTCACGGCAAACATGTTGTCATTCAGCATGTGGAACTGTTTGAACTTACAAGGAGTAACCCAGCAACAGCCATCACCCCATGTGTCTGCTGTGCTCTGATGATACCAACGCAATGGGAATGGAGGCTCATAATTTCACAAGGTGACAAAAAATTGAATTCTGATATTTCACCTCCACCTGTGAATGAGCAGGGAGGCCAGCTGAATACACAAATTCCTTGAGCCCATGGGAACTGCAGGAAGGCCCTGCTCCACTGTGGTCAGACCCTCCTCTCAACCCAGGCCAGCAGCCAACATTGGGCTCTGCTACCAGCTTCACAGTTGATTTTTGTAGGTGAGAGCATACCCCCTGCATTGCTTATCAGATTTCCTGCAACAAGGACCAGGGGAAAAGAAAGATGCTGCTAAGAGCTCATTTCAGACCCCACTATTCAGGAATTTGTATTTATTTATTTTGTCGTGGAGAACCAGAACTGATATTAATCTTGGCACTGTCCTTGAAAAAAAATCATTCATAATAATACAACAATAATATGTAACATTTACAGAGTTCTGACTCTGAACAAGGGCCTGTCTGCAGTGCTTTACATGGATGTCTCATTTAATCTTTAAAGTAACCCTGTGAGGAAGGTCTTATTATTCTCTCCATTTTATAGGTGAAGATTTTGAGACACAGAGAGATCGACTTCCCCAAGGTCATACAGCCTGGGTTGGAAACCCAAGGAATCTGATTCCCAAGCCATGTTCTCAACTATGATTGGAAAGGATACTCCCAGTTCATTCAAGAATTCAAATTGCTTCCAAGGACTCAAAAATTATTTTAACAGTACCCATTTCTGTTCTTAAAAGAAGAAACTGACCCAGCCTATGGGTTTTCCACATTCATTAAGCCAGAGCGACTCCTTGACCATCTTGTTATCCCTTCTTTCACACACGTAAAATAAATAAAACTTCATTTCATTAAAAAAACACACCTTGTATCCAGATTTTCCACACCTTTAGACAGGGTTTGCCATTGTTATTCAGTCACTGAGGTTTTTCTCAAAGGCCTCAGCGACTAAACTAATCACAGCTACGTCTGAAGGCATCGCCAGAGTTGGATGTTTTAAAGCGCCATCTAGATTGGCAATCACGGGCCAGTGTCATCAGCTGCTGACCTCCAGAGCCATGCAGCAATGGGCTGAGAGCCCTTGACTTCCACTTCTGTTGATGGGCACAGTTGGTGGCCTCTGGAAGTGGTCTGGAACCCAGCAGCTAAGGAGAGATTCTTTGAGCTGGAGGCAGCCAATTCAACTCATATGTAAGGAGCTAAAGGAGAATGTGGGGGGAAAGCAGAGGAATTTGGGGTGCTATATTTAGTGCAGGCTAGAGCTGTTCTTGGGTTATAAAATGTTTCTGGGCCTGAGTTTGGGGGCAGGTGTGGAGGGAGGAAGATGAATCCCTCCCTGTCTCTGGGAACAGATGGTGGGCCTTCTCTGTGAGCAGTGGGCCTATCAGCTGATGCTAAAACATCCTGGCTCAAAATTTGGCAGGGCAGGCTGAGGCTACCTGGAATTTTAACCCAGTATCCCACCCCTCAACTATGTAAAAAGACAGAGTCTCATTTTTCTCAACAAACAAACAAACAAACAAGCAAACAAACAAACCACTTTCAAAAAAGGGAGAGAATTTGCCAGCAACCTGCAAAAGTTTTCCCTTAAACCATTTGACTTTGGGGAGCATCTGTTTTTTTGGGTCTAGTGTAGCCAACTAGATATTTCTAGAGAAAATAAATAATATTTTCATGTGTAACCTCTTCATTTTAAGTCAATTTAATTCTAAAAAAAATTTTAAAGCCACGTGGGCCAAAAGAAACACATCCAAGAATGTAATTTAGTCCGCAGGCCTCCAATTAGCAACCTTAGCAGAGCCCTTGCCTCTTGCAGAGATGGGGAAACTGAGGTAGAGAGATGGAGAGACTCACCTTGAGGATCAGCAGATACTGCCATCTCCTCACCCACCATCCTGATTCAGTGGGCTCCATTCACCCCAAGAGTCAGAGTCTGCAGCTGTTTGCCCAAGAGTTTTTTAAAACTTCAAAAGGCTACTTTGCCTGTGCAAAGTAGAAGTACTGAGGAAGTAAAACCCTCTGGAAGCAACCAATGACTCTAGGGGAAGGGTGTGTATAAATGTCTCAGCTCCCTTGTCCCTTGTGTGGGATAGTGCTGAGTTACATGGTCTATACCTTTCCCAGAATTTCCCCCAGGATATTGAAATCCAATTGTCCACCATGGTGGCTGGGTTAATAACATACTCATTACTGCTGCCTTCTCTTCTCTGTCATGCTGCTTTGTGTCTTTACCAGAGTATCTTGCATTTCCTAAATAAACTAGTTGCACTTAAATCTGTATCAGAGTCTGCTGTAGGGAGAACCTAAATAAAGTCCAAATGTGAATAGGTATGATGGGTACAAAGAAGAGAACACCTTTCTTGGGTGACTTTAGACACAAACGTTACAATTATGGGGGTGGGATATTTCTCCATACCAGTGCGAAGTACCCCATGACCAGTAGGAGAAATATGGGTCTAATTAAGGGTGCCCCTTAGTTCTAGGGAGGCAAGGAGAAGAAGACATATGGACCTTTTCATGGGATAATAGCTTTAAGTACACAAAATAAAATACAGAGAATCACAAAGGAAACAAATTATGTTTAAATAGTTATACAAATATTTAAACACCAGATATGTGATAAATGCACATGTATTAATGCATTGAATATGATATAGTGGCAGGTTTAATAACTACTGTAATTTCCAAATAGTGCTAAGGATATTTCAAGATATCTGCAACAATTATAATACCATATAAAAGTATCTATGAATTCTCTAGGTGATAAACTCCTGGATACTACTAATACAACTGTGGACTTCCTAAATGCAGTCAGAGGTTAGTGAAAATAAATATATTTTTCTATTTGAATCGACATACCCCGAAGGGCGTTCGGTGACCTAATATTAACACCCCTTAGAAATGAGGCATGGGGTGGAGAAAGCCATTTCATTGCTGCCTTCTAGTTTCTAGGGGGGATGTCAGGCTTTCATTTTGTGGAAAATTGCTCAATTGTCCCTACAGCCACATTCTTACCACCATTTATTTAACACCTACTGTGTTCCAGGCACTTTATTTACTTAAAAAAGTCTATTTAGGCCTCCAGGTATAGGGAGGTGGTTAATCATCCTCCTTGGTTCATAATATATAATGAACTCCAGGAAATCGCTGGGGTTGAGGCTGCTTTTCACTTCTTGTTCTGCCAGCCTCACATGGCCACAAGAGGGCTGCTTCAACTCCCAACATTGTGACCATGTGCTAATGGGATGATATGAGAAGAACAAGAACAGAAGTCAAAGGGTTGACACCTGCCAAGTCTTTCCTCTTAATAAATAAAACAAACAAAAAAAAAACATTCCTGAGAATCCTGCTCAGGAACTTCCACTTACATCTCTTTGGTCCAAACTGGGTCACTTGCTTGCCCATAGGTGCAAGGGAATCTGAGAGTAAGCACTTTAACTAGGTCCATCATCTCTCCAAACACAATTTGGGTTCTATGAGTATAACAAGGGGGGGAAAGGATAGTGGGTAGGCTTTTAGCTGTGTTGGGCATAGTTTTATCTGCCTCTTAATTTACATTTTGAATAAACTCAGAAAAAGTCATTGAGTGTGGGTCAAGGGGATAGCTGTATAGCCAGGGACCAACTACTCAAAAACTACTTATCTTTTTTCATGTCGTCTCTCCTTCTCTCCCAAAGTGTACTTGTCAATAGATTTGTGAGATCTTTGCATGAAAGGTTGAGAGTAGAGTAACTCAGCTTCAATTAAATGACAGAGAGGGGTTCTTAATCTCTCTAATTACCCTCTAAAGCCACAAAGACCATATCTTTCCAAGGTTATAATGATGTGGCAGATGCTGTGGGTACCCTACCTATATTTCCTTAGCATTTACCTATCCTGTGAACACACCTGTGTCTCATTGCCTAACAGCTTTCTCTGGCTGCTATACCTCACTATTCCTGAGCATTCAACAAGCCTAGAGGCTTGCAGAATTGATGCCAACTTCCTAGAACAGTCTTCAATCAATGACAGTCAGGACTTGGTAGATAAATACCCTAGTTCCCTTGGCCCTCAAGTAGAGTAACTCTAAGATATATTTTATACATTGTCTCCCAGAGTTCTCTAGTGGGGTTATGCTCCAGTAGACCATAGTGATAACTAGTTTGATGTACCCTTTACTAGTGGCCTTCTCTTTCTTGTTTTACTTCCAGTGATGTTTATTTTTATATGTCAATTTGTCTAGGCCCTGGTACACAGTTTTTGGTTAAACACTAGTCTAAGTGTTGCTGTGAAAGCATTTATTAGATGTAATTGATATAAATCAGTATACTTTGAGTAAAGCAGATTATCCTCAATAGTGTGAGTGGGTAAGTGGGCCTATTAATCAGTTGAAGGTCCTAATAGAACAAAGACTGATTTCCCCCCAAGCAAGAAAGAATTTTACCTCTATATGGCCTTTGGACTTGAACTGCAACATTAACTCTTGCCTGGGCCAGATTTCAGACTTTCTAGCCCCACCTCATCCCACCCTAATTGGGTTAGACCAGTGGTCAGCAAACTGCGGCTCGGGAACTACATGCAGCTCTTTGGCCCCTTGAGTGTGGCTCTTCCACAAAATACCGACTTCTGTGCATGGGCCACAAAGTTTCAATCGCACTGTACATGAGTGCCCACACGTGGTATTGTGTGGAAGAGCCACACTCAAGGGGCCAAAGAGCCGCATGTGGTTCGTGAGCCGGTTTGCCGACCACTGGGTTAGACAATTCTAATCTCTCTCTCTCTCTCTCTCTCTCTCCACACATACACACACACACACACACACACACACACACACACACACACCCCTATTGGCTATAGGTTCTGTTTCTCTGGAGAACACTAATTTGCTTCCTTATTCCCTTATTGGTCTTTCCCAAATAAACCACTTATCTTCAAATTCCTGTCTCAGGATCTGCTCCCTGGGGGAGCCCAAACTAAGTGAGACAGGCCATTTGCCAACCCAGGGACTTGATGGTCATATTTATTACCAGTGTGGATGATGGAAGAGGAGAATCCACATCAACACTTTGGGTAGACATTGAGGGACACAACTTGGTTCACAGTAGTGGTGTGAATATCAGAACTCTCTGCCTCCTCTACCATAAAACTTCCCACCAGAACTCTACCATTAATGCAACTCAACTACTAACTTCCCAGTTCTGAATATCTCCATTTATATTTTGATGAGAAAGAATTCAGTTCATGTGTTTTTATCATGTGTTTGCCCCTGGGAAAGTCAGCTATGGTCAGGAAAGTGAAATCATGTGTAAAAACATGGCTGTTGAGTGTGTTGGAAGCAAACCCTGTGTGTGAGGTGGGCGATTTTTAGAGAACAGGCACTGGGCAGGCACACTGATAAGCATCGACTATATGGATGTTAAAGCTTTCTGCAAATTCTAAAACATAGCATTATTAGCAATTATAATGACAAAGAACACAAATGAGGCTATGCAAATAGGGTTACTTGTGGATAAATCCACATCCTTATTAATGTGAAAGCACAATTCACTCTGAGGATGAACTTATTGTCAGGAAAGATAAAATTACTGCAGATTTTATTCAAGGGAGGAGCCTCCACATATCTGGGCTTCCTGCAAGTGAAGAGAATTTAGCATATAAAAATGGAATGAAAAGTTAAAAAGGTATTCCAGCTGCATGTGGAAAAATATTATAAATACATCTTAATTGGACAATAAGATTAAGGCATTTTGTAAGTATGGGCTTCTATAACTATATTCTTTTATTGTATAACTAGAGGCCCGGTGCACGAAATTCGTGCACTGGGGGGGGGGGGGCCCCTCAGCCCAGCCTGCCCCTCTCACAGTCTGGGAGCCCTCAGTGTATGTCCTACTGATGGCCACAGTCTGGCAGCAGAGGCTCGGAGCAGGTGTCCCTTGTGTGTGTGTGTGTGTGTGTGTCTTCTGGGGCCTGTACCCAGCCGTGACACGTAGGCTCAAAGCAGTTGCTATGTGTATATGTGTGTGTGTGTGTGTCCCCACTGGGGGTCTGCCCCCAGCCACATTGAAGGCTCAGAGCAGGCAGTGTGTGTGTGTGTGTGTGTGTGTGTGTGCGCATGTGTGTGTCTGCTGGGGGCCTGCTCCCAGCCACACCATGGAGGCTTGGAGCAGAAGCCCCTCTGTGTTGATCTCTCAGGCTCCTGGCCTCCACTGCATGTTGTACTCTCCCTTGAGCTATGGCCAGGATGGGGGTGCTGCTTGCAAGCTGGGCTTTCCTGCTCCCAGATCAGGCCCAGCTTGGGGCTGCCCACAGGCCAGGCTTGCTTTCCTGCTCCCAGATCACCATGGCACAGTTGGGGGCTGCCTGCAGGCCGTACTTTTCTACTTACTGATGGCTGGATCACCACAGCGACCCAGGGCCCAGTGGCACTTTCCTGCTCTCCAATAGTCATAGGGTCCCAGCTGGGGGCGGGGCTTAGCAGTGCGGGGCTTAGGCTGCATGGGGGTCCTGGCTGGGGGCTCAGGTGGCACACAGGGGTCCCGGCTGGGGGCAGAGCTTATGCCTCGCTGCCCAGGGCTGCACATTGGGCCTGGATGGCAGCTCACGCTGTCCCGCCCTGCCTTTAGTATAGGATAGAGGCCTGGTGCACAGGTGGGGGCTGGCTGGTTTGCCCTGAAAGTGTCCTAGATCAGGGTGGGGGTCCCGCTTGGGTGCCTGGCCAGCCTGGGTGAGGGGATGATGGTTGTTTGCAGCTGGTCACACCCCCTTCAGGGTGGGGGTCCCCACTGGGGTCCCTGGCCAGTCTGGGTGGGGGCCTGAGAGCCGTTTTCAGGCTGGCGGGTGACTGAAGCTCCCAGCCTGTCCTTTTTTTCTTTTTTTTTAATTCTGGGATTTATTTACCTTCTATAGCTGTCATTGGAGCTGAGAGCCGGCTCCAGCTCTGAGGGCTGAAAGCAGGTTCTGGGTCTGTTTGGCTTCTATAATTGAAACTCTGTTGCCATCACTGCAGCTCTAAGCTCTGAGGCCGAAGCTGGCTGAAAGCAGGTCTCTGGAGCTTGTTTAGCTTCTATAATTGCAACATTGTTTCTTAGAGTGTAGCTTAGAGCAGGCCGGCAGGCCAGGAACGTTGGCTTCCTCCGTCACTGGAGCAAGCAAGCCTCCTGCTCGCTTCAGCTGCATGGCTGCCGGCCGCCATCTTGGTTGGCAGTTAATTTGCATATCCTGCTGATTAGCCAATGGGAAGCATGTCGGGGGTATGGCCAATTTGCATGTTTCTCTTTTATTAGATAGGATGTGTCAACAAGATCTAGAAACATTTCCACAAAAAATCATGTATGTATTGTCTTCCTCCTCTGCCCTTCATGGTGTTTTAACCTTCTTTGATGGTTCCCATGACATCATGACTCTGTAACAAGGTCAATAACTTATTTGGATTCTTGTATAATAGGTTAAATATCTTTGGCCCTATTTTTATGGGTATGTCAGTGTATCTCCTTCATCCCATCTGTATTTCTGTTCCTAAGGAAGGAGAGAGAGGCATGTGCCTTCTTGGGAAAGAAGAAGCTTTGTTTTGAGGGAAGCTTCTTCCATACAGGAAGAGAAACATCTACCCCTTCCAGCCTGGATGGAGGATGGAAGGCAGAAGAGAGACGGGGAGGGAAGGAACATGGTTAAACTCTTGCCTTCCCACTCTGTTGAGAATATCAGCAATAGTTGCACCATTGTGCTCCCCATTTAGAATTCGGGTGTGGAGATTGCCAGGCAGAATGGACCCAGGGCACCTGGTTATGGCCATATATGATGGATAAGGGGGGTTACTGTGTTGGCAGAGGGAACAATGTGTGCAAAGGTTTTGAGGCAGGAGAGATCTTGTTGTGTTTGAGAAACCAAAAGATCAATGTTGGGAAAGGACGGGGAATGCAGGGAGGGGTTTGCAGTGACAGGTTCAATGCAGGCCTTTAAGTAAGAAATGTTATTTCCAGGTTTATTTCTTAGAAATCTCCCTTTACCTTCTGGGAGAATTGGGTAATAGATTGGAGGGGGCAAAAGAAAAAGTGGGGGTTTTGTTCTGTAGCCAAGGCAAGCAACCAGTTCAGGGTGGTAGAGATGGTGTGAAGTGGACAGGTTCTTAAAGTATTTTAGAGGAACAGGGTTGAGAGTTTCTGGCTAGGGGTGGTGAGGGAAGGGAGGGGACAAAGCAAAGCAGGGACACCTATGATACTGGATACCAGCAGGGAATATCAGGGGAGCTGGTGGGTCAGAGGACGATCACACACTCCTAGGGGGATAGTGAGAGCATTAATTAGTTCATATTTGTCTGCATATTTTCAGATAAAAGAGGTTTTATAATCCTCAAATGAAGCATGAAATTTTGAGCTGAAAGAGGCCATATAATGCAAATGAAGATGGGAATGGTTAAGATGAGTGGACTGGGGTCATTAGTCAATTACAAGGATCTTGAATATACCCAGTTAGCATCTATCAGAGACTGGGCACATATGGTGGTCACAGAGTCTTTCAGTGACCAACTGTCAACTCCAGCTGAGATGGGTTCTTTTATTTAAACCTTAAAATAAAAGCTGTTTCCATGAAGACAGTACAGTACCTACCATCAGGTTAATTTCTTTAAAAAAGAAAGAACAAAAGGACAGATTGAAGGGATCTTAGGCAGACTATCAAAATCATTAAAACTTCATTTAAACCTGAGGCAACTTCAACATTATCTAGAGATGTTCTCCCAGCTGCACATGTGCTGAAATGGAGGGAGGAAGATGGGGAGAGTGCAGGAAGGCCTGGGGCAGGGTAGGGGTAGTACTAGTAAAGCATTCTTCCTAGGAAGAAATTCCAGTGGACTGAGATTAGATAGAAGTTTCATCTTCTGGACATTTGATGCTTGCCCCTCTTTTTTTATCTGAACATTCTTTCCCAGTTGCTCAGATAAACCGTCAAAAATGATATTAAAATGCTAGTTAAGAAGCATCACCCCCAACAAACCCTGTTCATCAAAATGTTAGTACTCTCTCTGGGGGCCCCACGTTCAGTTTGTCAACAAGCTGAAGCCGCTGAGCTGGGGCTCCGTGAGGCCCAGGAGCATGATTTAATTAATATCCTACCCATAATACCTTGCTAGGTTTATGCAAACAAAGCCCTGTCACTCCTCACCTTAGGATTTACCCTCTCCTTGAAGCAAGCATTTATTTACACACAGTTTGACCTCATAATGGTGTTCAGCAGACGTGGGTCTTACTTATTTGCATTGTTTTGTGACAGTTGCAAATTTCATTAGTGGCTCAGGGATAAATCCTCTGTGGACTGCCCCAAAGATAGGTGAAGTAAGAGGGTTTGTGCTAATTAATCCTCCCTCTTCAGCAATGCTGGATATTAATGACAACATAGTGCCCCTTTCAAAAACTGCCTGTATCAGTTCAAAATTTTGTAGTTACAAGTGGCATAAATGGACTCTTGGCTACCTTGGGCAAAATGGGATGTTATAGGATTAATATCAAGAGCTTAGATCAATGAGAGAAGGCAGGAAAATTGGGAAGGAACCCAGCTGGTTAGCAGGCACTATAGAGGTCAGGACAGGGCACCACTTCAGGGGCAAATAAATCTTTTTCAAGCCCTCTTGTGGATTTATGTCACTCCACTCATCATTTAAGTTCTTCCCAGAAGATTAGGATACCCGACTGCCCTTTAATGGATTAGGATAGTGAAGGAGAGCCCTCACTGATTCCCACAGGGAGTGAGCAGGCCACATATAATCCCCAATCCTTGCAGCCTGCCCAAACATAACACAATAGGGGAGAGGAAATTCTCTGGTGGGTTGCTAGAAGAGGGAAGAGGTGTGCATGACCAAAGTGTGACAACTGTCCAGCATACTGTGTGTTGTCTGTGAGTCAATGGCAGTTCTCAACACTTGCGGGCATTAAATATTTTGCTGAAAAAGATCAGATCTAAAGAAAAATGAAGGGGACTGGGATTGTTCCATTCAACAAAGAAGACTCAAGTAGGAGTGGGGTTAGTGGTAGGCAAGCCCACCATCTCTCTGTGAAGGCAAAAGCGCTGTTGGGCTGAGGACTTGTGTTCATACCTCAGAGCAACTTAGTTGCAAGGTGTGTAGTATGGGGATTGTCATCCCATTTCACACAGATGAGAAAGATGGGTCTCTCTTCCCATGCTTTTCATTCTGTGGCAAGCTATTTCTCTAGGAAGAACTTCTGTTCGACAAGAATTGGACTTGAAAATAATGGCTTATTTTCATCTGTACTAAAATCTAAAATCAAAGAGATGGGCTTTATGACAGACACACTGATTGGGCAACCAAATGATAAAATGACTTCATTCACTTATACTGCATATCTATGATGTACAGTCTACATACAGGGTGGGACAAAAGTAGGTTTACAGTTGTGAATACATGAAACACAGAGCTTATTCTTATATTATTATTTATTAATTATTGTATTGTTTTCCATACAAACAACTGTAACCTACTTTTGCCATACTCTGTATTAGTGGGCAGAGTATTTTATGGGCAGTGTTTGAGAGTTAGGCAGGTGCAGGGAGAGCCTTCCCAAGTCCCCAGGCTGTACTGGACAGGCTATTTCCTCCTCTGAAGTGGCTGATTTTCAGTAGAGGGGAGTCTTGTCTATCAGAGTGGGGGACACAGAGGTTATAGGAAAGACTTATCAGACAAGGGTACTTTAGTTTAAGGGCAAGATTACGAATGGGGCTAAGGAGTGTAAGAACCTTGAAGTCCCTAAAGCAAAAGAGTAAGGCTGGTGTTAATGTAATGCTGGCTTCATAGAATGATCTTGGAAGTGTTCCTTCATTTTGAATTTTTTGGAGTAATCTGAGGAGGATACATTTTAGTTCTTCTTTGAATGTTTGGTAAAACTCCCCTGTGAAGCCATCTGCCCCATGCTTTTGTTTGCTGGAAGCTTTTTGATAACTGCTTCAATTTTCTCCATAGTTATTGGCCTATTGAGATTTTTATATTCTTCCTGATTGAGTTTTGGGAGGTTGTATTTTTCTAGGAATATGTCCATTTCCTCTAGGTTGTCTAATTTGTTGGAGTAGAGTTGTCTATAGTATTAACAATCATTTGTATTTCTGTGGGGTCTGTTGTTATTTCGCCTCTATCATTTCTGATTTTGTTTATTTGGGTCTTTTCTCTTTGCTTCTTGGTGAGCCTGGCTAGAGATTCATAAATCTTGTTTATCCTTTCAAAGAACCACCTCTTGATTTCATTGATTTTTTTTTTGTCTCTATGTCATTTATATCTGCTCTGATCTTTATTGTTGCCTTCCTTCTGCTCACTCTGGGCTTTTCTTGTTGCTCTCTTTCTAATTCTTTAAGTTGTAGAATTAGACGATTTATTACCATTTTTTTCTTGTTTTTTTGAGGTAGGCCTGTAGAGCTATAAATTTCCCTCTCAAGACTGCTTTCACTGTGTCCGATAGATTTTGGATTGTTGTGTTTCCAGGATGTTTTTAATTTTTTCTCTGGTAACCTAATCATTGTTTAATAGCATGCTATTCAGCTTCCAAGTGTTTGAATTTTTGTGATTTTTTAATTGTAGTTTAATTCTAATACGTATTATGCCATTGTGGTCTGAGAAGATGCTTGATATGGTTTCAATCTTCTTGAACTTGGAGAGACTTTGACTGTGACCCAATATGTGGTCTATCTTTGAAAATGTCCTATGTGCACTTGAGAAGAATGTATATTCTGTGGCTTTGGGGTGAAATGTTCTGAAGATGCCAATTAATTCCATCTGATCTAGTGAGTCATTTAGGATTGCTGTTCCTTTGCTGATTTTTTGTCTAGAGGATTTATCCAGTGATGTCATTGGTGTATTAAAGTCCCCTACTATGATTGTATTGTTGTCGATCTCTCCCTTAATATCTTCCAGGAGTTTTTTTTTATGAATTTGGGTGCTCCTGCATTGGGTGCATATATGTTTATCAGGGTTATATCCTCTTGTTGTATCTATCCCTTTAGTATTATGAAGTGGCCTTCCTTATCTCTTGTTATGGCCTTCACTTTGAGGTCTATTTTGTCCGATATAAGTATTGCTACCCTAGCTTTTTTTTCATCTCCATTTGCCTGAAAGATATTTTCCCATCCCTTCACTTTCAGACTGTGTGAGTCCCTTGTTCTGAGGTGCGTCTCTTGTAGACAGCCTATATATGGATCATGTTTTTTTTTTTTTTGTTGTTTGTTTGTTTTTTTACTATCTAATTTACTATTTATAATTCTTTTTTTTTATTATTAGTTAAGGTATTACAAATGTGTCCTCATCCCCCCCATTAACCCCCAACCTCCCCCCCACACACACTCATGCTCCCATCCCCCTGTTGTCCATGTCCATTGGTATGGCTTATATACATGTATACAAGTCCTTCGGTTGATCTCTTCCCCTTACCCCCGCCCTCCCCTACTTTCCTTCTGGGGATTGATAGCCTGATTGCTGTTTCTCAGTCTTTGAGTCTGTCCCTTTTCATCAGTCTATGTTGTTCTCTATAATCCACAAATGAGTGAGATCATGTGGTATTTATCTTTCTCTGACTGGCTTATTTCACTTAGCATAATGCTCTCCAGTTCCATCCATGCTGTTGCAAAAGGCAAGAGTTCCTTTTTTTTTTACCACAGCATAGTATTCCATTGTGTATATGTACCACAGTTTTCTAATCCACTCATCTGCTGATGGGCACTTAGGCTGTTTCCAAATCTTAGCTATGGTGAATTGTGCTGCTATGAACATAGGGGTGCATATATCCTTTCTGATTGGCGTTTCTGGTTTCTTGGGATATATTCCTAGTAGTGGGATCACTGGGTCAAATGGGAGTTCCATTTTTAGTCTTCTGAGGTAGCTCCATACTGTTCTCCACAGTGGCTGCACCAGTCTGCATTCCCACCAGCAGTGCAGAAGGGTTCCTTTTTCTCCACATCCTCTCCAACACTTGTTGTTTGTTGATTTGTTGATGATAGCCATTCTGACAGGTGTGAGATGATAACGCATTGTCGTTTTGATTTGCATCTCTCGTATAATTAGTGACTTTGAGCAGGTTTTCATATGTCTTTCGGCCTTCTGTATGTCCTCTTTCGAAAAGTGTCTATTCAGATCTTTTGCCCATTTTTTTGATTGGATTGTTTATCTTCCTTTTGTTAAGTTTCATGAGATCCCTGTAAATGTTGGAAATTAAACCCTTATCGGTGGTATCATTGGCAAATATGTTCTCCCATGTAGTGGGTCTTCTTGTTGTTTTGTTGATGGTTTCCTTTGCTGTGCAAAAGCTTTTTATTTTGATGTAGTCCCATTTGTTTATTTTCTCTTTAGTTTCCATTGCCCTAGGAGCATTATCAGAGAAGAAATTTCTTTGGCATATGTTTGCGATTTCGCTGCCTGTGGATTCCTCTAGTATTTTTATGGTTTCCCGTCTTATGTTTAAGTCTTTTATCCATTTTGAGTTTATTTTTGTGGATGGTGTGAGTTGGTGATCTAGTTTCATCCTTTTGCATGTATCTGTCCAATTTTCCCAACACCATTTATTGAAAAGACTGTCTTGACTCCATTGTATGTTCTTGCCTCCTTTGTCGAATATTAATTGGGCATAGTGGTTTGGGTTGATTTCTGGGGTCTCTATTCTATTCCATTGATCTATATGTCTGTTCTTGTGCCAGTACCAAGCTGTTTTAAGAACAGTGGCTTTGTAATACAGTTTGATATCTGGTATTGAGATCCCACCTACTTTGTTCTTTCTGAGGATTGTTGCAGCTATTTGGGGTCTTTTTTTATTCCAGATGAATTTTTGGAACGTTCGTTCTAGATCTGTGAAATATGCTGTTGGTAATTTAATGGGGATTGCATTGAATCTATAAATTGCTTTGGGTAGTATGGACATTTTGATGATGTTGATTCTACCAATCCATGAACACGGTATATTCTTCCATCTGTTTATGTCTTCCTCTATCTCTTTTTTCAGTGTCCTGTAGTTTTCAGCATATAAGTCTTTTACCTCCTTAGTTAAGTTTATTCCTAGGTATTTTAATTTTTTTGGTGCAATGGTAAATGGGATTGCTTCTGTAGTTTCACTTTCTGTAAGTTCACTATTGGTGTAAAGAAATGCCATGGATTTCTTAGCATTAATTTTGTATCCTGCTACATTGCCGAATTCATTTATTAAGTCTAATAATTTTTTGATGGAGTCTTTAGGGTTCTGTATGTACAGTATCATGTCATCTGCAAATAAGGACAGTTTTACTTCTTCTTTTCCAATCTGGATGCCTTTTATTTCTTCTTCGTGTTTGATCGCAATGGCTAGTACTTCCAGTACTATGTTGAACAGGAGTGGTGAGAGGGGGCATCCCTGTCTTGTTCCTGTTTTTAGGGGGAATGGTTTTAGTTTTTGCCCATTGATTATGATGTTGGCTGTGGGTTTGTCATATATGGCTTTTATTATGTTGAGGTATGATCCCTCAATTCCTATCTTGCTGAGAGTTTTTATCAAGAAAGGGTGTTGGATTTTGTCAAATGCTTTTTCCGCATCAATTGATATGACTATGTGGTTTTTCTCTCTCAATTTGTTTATGTGATGTATCACATTTATTGATTTGCGGATATTGTACCATCCTTGCATCCCTGGGATAAATCCTACTTGGTCATGGTGTATGATCTTTTTGATGTACTGCTGGATCCGATTTGCTAGGATTTTGTTGAGGATTTTGGCATCTATGTTCATGAGGGATATTGGCTTGTAATTCTCTTTCATTGTATTGTCTTTATCTGGTTTTGGGATTAGGGTGATGTTGGCTTCATAGAATGAGCTGGGAAGTGCTCCTTCCTCTTGGATCTTTTGACATAGTCTGAGGAGGATAGGTTTTAGGTCTTCCTTGAATGTTTGGTAAAACTCCCCTGTGAAGCCATCTGGCCCCGGGCTTTTGTTTGCTGGAAGCTTTTTGATTACTGCTTCGATTTCCTCCATAGTTATTGGCCTATTGAGATTTTTAGATTCTTCCTGGTTAAGTTTTGGAAGGTTGTATTTATCTAGGAATATGTCCATTTCCTCCAGGTTGTCTAGTGTGTTGGAGTAGAGTTGTTCATAGTATTTTCTAACAATCCTTTGTATTTCTATGGGGTCTGTTGTTATTTCTCCTCTTTCATTTCTGATTTTGTTTATTTGGGTCCTCTCTCTTTGTTTCTTGGTGAGCCTGGCTAGAGGTGTATCAATCTTGTTTATCCTTTCAAAGAACCAGCTCTTGGTTTTGTTGATCTTTTGTATTGTTTTTTTGGTCTCTATGTCGTTTATCTCCGCTCTGATCTTTGTTATTTCCTTCCTTCTGCTTACAGTGGGCTTTTTTTGTTGCTCTCTTTCTAATTCTTCGAGTTGTAGAGTTAGGTCATTTATTCTCATTGTTTCTTGTTTCTTGCAGTAGGCTTGTAGAGCTATGAACTTCCCTCTCAAGACTGCTTTTGCTGTGTCCCATAGGTTTTGGATTGTTGTGTTTTCATTGTCATTTGTTGCCATGATGTTTTTTATTTCTTCTTTGATCTCACTGGTGACCCAGTCGTTGTTTAATAGCATGCTATTTAGTCTCCATGTGTTTGATTTTTTTGGATTGTTTTTGTTGTAGTTGATTTCCAGTTTTATGCCTTTGTGATCTGAGAAGATACTTGATATGATTTCAATTTTCTTGAATTTGAAGAGACTTTGTCTGTGACCCAATATATGGTCTATCTTTGAAGATGACAAATGTGCACCCGAGGAGAATGTATATTCTGTGACTTTGGGGTGAAATGTTCTGAAGATGTCAATTAATTCCATCTGATCTAGTGAGTCATTTAGGATTGATGTTTCTTTGCTGAGTTTCTGTTTAGAGGATTTGTCCAGTGGAGATAATGGGGTGTTAAGATCCCCTACTATGATTGTATTGCTGTCAATCTCTCCCTTGATCTTCTCCAGAAGATTTCTTACGTATTTGGGTGCTCCTATATTGGGTGCATATATATTTACCAGAGTTATTTCTTCTTGTTGGACTGCTCCCTTTAGTATTATGAAGTGGCCTTCTTGATCTCTTTTTATGTCCTTCACTTTGAGATCTAATTTGTCGGATATAAGTATTGCTACCCCGGCTTTTTTTTCACTTCCATTGGCCTGAAAAGCCTTTTTCCATCCCTTCACCATCAGTCTGTGTGCGTCTTTTTTTGTGAGGTGGGTTTCCTGTAGACAGCAGATATATGGGTCATGTTTTCTTATCCACTAATTTACCCTATGCCTTTTGACTGGGGAATTTAATCCATTTACATTTAAAGTTATTATTGATAGAAACTTGTTGGTCGCCATTTTTGTTCTTTACCGCTGCGTTCCTTCTTTGTTTCCTGTTTTTTCTATTTACAGCAGACCCTGTAGCATTTCTTGCATTGCTGGTTTGGTTGTAATAAACTCCCGTAGACCGTTTTTGTCTGTGAAGCTCCTGATTTGACCCTCAATTTTGATTGATAGCCTCGCTGGGTATAGTATTCTTGGATTCAGACCCTTCCTTTGCATGACTTTGTATATTTCATTCCATTCCCTTCTTGCCTGATGTGTTTCTGTTGAGAAATCGGTCGCTAGTCTGATGGGGGATCCTTTGTAGGTAACTTTCTGTCTCTCTCTGGCTGCTTTTAAGATTCTTGCTTTGTCGTTGGTGTTTGCCAATTTAATTATTATGTGCCTTGGTGTCGGTCTTTTCGGGTTCATTTTGTTTGGGACTCTGTGAGCTTCTTGGATTTGTGTGAGTTTTTTCCTCCCTATATCAGGGAAATTTTCTGTTACTATTTTTTCAAACAGGTTTTCTATTCCTTGCTCAGTTTCCTCTCCTTCTGGCACCCCTATTATTCGGATGTTGTTTCGTTTAGCATTGTCCCAGAGTTCTCTTAGGCTCTCCTCCTGCTTTTTAATTTTTTTTTCTAGAAGCTGTTCTGTTTGGGTATTTTTTTCTCCCTTGTCTTCTAGCTCGCTGATGCGGTCCTCTGCTTCTTCTAGTCTACTGTTGATGCTTTCTATTGAGTTCTTTATGGCAGTGATGTCGTTTTTCATTTCTTCTTGGTTTCTCTTCATTTCCTCTTGGTTCTTCTTCATTTCCTCTTGGTTCCTACACATATTGTTGAATTGGTCTTCCATTTTTTTCATCCACCTTATGACCATTACTCTGAATTCTTTCTCTGACAGGTTGCTTGCCTCCATTGCCTCCATTTCGTTTACTTCCTTTTCTGATGATGCCTGTTTTTCTCTCATATTTGGGTTGGTTCTTTGTTTCACCATGATTTCTCTTCTCAAGGTGTTTGGTTATGTAGTTCTCTCTCTGCTGCGCTGATTCAAAGGCACAAAATACAACACAACAAGGCACAACGTACAGGGCAACAAACTAAATGCATTCACGATATTAATAACCCCAAATAAAGGTGACCCCCCGAGCGAAGAGAATTAGGGGATATAGAAGAAAAAAGAGAAAAAGATTAAAGAGAAAAATAAAAAACAAAAAGGAGTGCCTAAATGAGATTGGGAAAAGGGAGAGAAGAAAAAAAACAAAAATACAAAAAAAAAAAAAAGTAAGAGAATGAAATAGAGGTGGGGAAGAGGCTATTTGTATGGGGAGAGCGAGGGATTGGAAATTAGATATATAAGTAGGGTGAAATTTAGACAGTGGTTAGAAAGAAGGAATAGGTAAAATCCAAAGCAGGAATAGGGTAAGAGAAACAGGACAACAAAAGGGGAAAAGTGAGGAAGAGAGTTTTGGCTTAAGGGTAAATGTGAGCTAGAGAGAAATGATGCTAAAGGAACGATGAAAATAGTGTGTATAACACTAATCCCAAAATAAAATAAAGAAAAATTAAAAAAATAATAAAAAATAAAATGACACTTGAAAAAATGGTAAAAGGATAGCAATAATACTGGTTAAAAAAATGTAGTAATTAAAAAGGTAAAATCAAGTGATGAAAAAATAAAAAATTAAAAAAAAATAAAATAAAATAGGTTCTTAATGAAATGGTGAAAAAAGAATTAAAAAAAAATATATATATATTAAAATATTCGGAAGTGAAGGTGCTTCAGATCTTCCACTCTTCTTTTTGGCACGCCTCAGTCCTGCCAGGCATTCAGGGGAGTGTTGAACTTCCCTGCGATACACTGTCCCTCCGTGCAGTAAACCACAGACCTGATTTTAAGGCAGCTTGTATTTGTTTACCAGACTGCCTTTATTTGTGATCGCAGAAGAGACAGTTCGTGGCTCTGCCTCTGGGTGGCAGTGTGTCTGGATTGACCTCCGAGGCTATAAGTCCTCTCTATCAGTAGGGTTTGTTTTTTTTTTTTTTTTTTTTTTTTTTTTTTCCTCTATGGTATTGGGAACTGATTCAGGAAAGACCACTGCCCAGAGCTGGTTCCTTGCCACTGCCCGCTGCTTCCCAGGCTCCCCAAAAAGAACTTTCCCCTACAGGCTCTGCGAATGACCCCAACTGGGGAATCCCATGCACTGGGTTTAATAATCAAATGCACAGATCTAAGGGGAACTGTAACAAGAGCCTGATAGTTGTGCGAATTCTCAAGCCTCCACCTTCCAGGTCTGCGCACAGTCTCCGCGCGCAGTCTCCGCGCGCTCACTCTCCCCTGGCACCAAGCAGCCAGCAGATTGGCAAAGTCCAAGGCTGCTCCCTTACATCCAGTCCAGCTATGGGCTCATTTTTCGCGTTCCCTTCTGCCAGCAGCCCTGTGGGGCCCCTTCCCCACTCGCGGGTCACGCTGGTCCCAACGGCTGCAGACTCTGTGGGGCGCAGATTCCGCCCCGCGCGCGCGCGCGAGCTCGGTCCTCCCTCCAACCCGAACTTCAAACCGCACCTTTAGGGGATGTCCAACCTTTCCGTGAGAAGAAGCAGTGCTCGTCTGAGTTCAGGTAGTGACGCTGCTTGAATCCCTTGTTTCCAGGTTAGTAGCTGGTCTCTGGATGCCGGCAACAACCACCCAAGATGGCGCAGTCTCCGCTGCTTAGCTGGCGCACCACGAGAGGCTTCAGCCGCAGTCTCCAACCGTCCTTTTTTTCCTGGGGGTTCTCAGTCTTTCCTAGCTGCAGACAGTCTCTCAGCTGAAAATCCTCTGCCTATTCGGGCTGCATGTTACCCGTTTCAGCTGCTCACCCTTATCTGCTCCAGGACAAGGCACAGGACACGTCCGTTTATACCGCCGCCATTTTTCCTCCTCCGTGGATCATGTTTTCTTTTCCATTCAGCCACTCTATGTCTTTTGATTGGAGCATTTAGTCTGTTTACATTTAAAGTTATTATTGAAAGGTACTTGTTTGTGGCCATTTTTATTTTTTGTGCCTGTGTTCCTTCTCCCCTTTTTATTTATTCTTTTCACACCAGTCCCTTTAGCATTTCTTGCATTGCTGGCTTGGTAGTGATAAACTCCCGTAGCCTTTACCAAAACCAGATAAAGACAACACAAAGAAAGAGAACTGCAGGCCAATATTCCCCATGAACATAGATGCCAAAATCTTCAACAAAATTCTAGCAAACTGGATCCAGCATTACATCAGGAAGATCATACACCATGACCAAGTAGGATTTATCCCAAGCATGCAAGGTGGTACAATATCCCCAAATCAATAAACGTGATACATCATATAAACAAATTGAGAGAAAAAAACCACATAGTCATATCAATTGATGCAGAAAGAGCATTCGACAAAAACCAACACCTTTCTTTTGATAAAACCCTCTGCAAAGTGGGAATAGAGGGATCATACCTCAACATAATAAAAGCCTTATGTGACAACCTACAGCCAACATCATACTCAATGGGCAAAAACTAAAACCATTTTCCCTAAGAACAGTAACAAGACAGGGATGTCCACTTTCACCACTCTTGTTTGACATAGTACTGGAAGTACTAGCCATAGCAATTAGACAAGAAGAAGAAATAAAAGGCATCCAAATTGGAAAAGAAGACGTAAAACTGTCATTATTCGCAGATGACATGATACTGTACATAGAAAACCCTAAAGACTCAATCAAAAATTATTAAACTCAATAAATGAATTCAACAATGTAGCAGGATACAAAATTAAATCCCAGAAATCTATGGCATTTTTATATACCAATAGTGAACTTACAGAAAGAGAGATTGAAAAAACAATCCCATTTACCATTGCACCAAAAAAATTAAGATACCTAGGAATAAACTTAACGAAGGAGGTAAAAGACCTATACTCAGAAAACTACAGGACACTGAAAAAAGAGATAGAGGAAGACATAAACAGATGGAAGAACATACCGTGTTTATGGATTGGTAGAATCAACATCATTAAAATGTCCATACTACCCAAAGCAATCTATAGATTCAGTGCACTCCCCATTAAAATACTAACAGCATATTTCACAGACCTAGAACATATTCTCCAAAAATTCATCTGGAATAAAAAAAAAAAGACCCCGAATAGCTGCAGCAATCCTGAGAAAGAAGAACAAAGTAGGTGGGATCTCAATACCAGATATCAAGCTGTACTACCAAGCCATGGTTCTCAAAACTGCCTGGAATTGGCACAAGAACAGACATACAGATCAATGGAACACAACAGAGAACGCAGAAATCAACCCAAGCCATTATGCTCAATTAATATTTGACAAAGGAGGCAAGAGCATACAATGGAGTCAAGACAGTCTCTTCAATAAATGGTGTTGGGAAAATTGGACAGATACATGCAAAAAAATGAAACTAGACCACCAACTTACACCATTCACAAAAATAGAGTCAAAATGGATAAAGGACTTAAATGTAAGATGGGAAACCATAAAAATCTTAGAGGAAACCACATGCAGCAGAATCTCAGACATATGCTGAAGCAATTTCTTCACTGATACAGCTCCTAGGGCAATGGAAACTAAAGGGAAAATAAACAAATGGGACTACATCAGCATAAAAAGCTTCTGCACAGCAAAGAAAACCATAAACAAAACAACAAAAAAGCCCACTGCATGGGAGAACATATTTGCCAATGTTATCTCTGATAAGGGCCTAATCTCCAAAATTTACAGGGAACTCATACAACTTAACAAAAGGAAGATAAACAACCCAATAAAAAAATGGGCAATGGATCTACTAGTAAATAGATACTTTTTCAAAGAGGACATAAGGAAGGCCCAGAGACTTATGAAAACATGCTCAAAGTCACTAATCATCCGAGAGATGCAAATCAAAATGACAATGTGGTACCATCTCATTCCTGTCAGAATGACTATATCAACAAATCAACAAATCTCAAGTGCTGGCGAGGATGTGGAGAAAAAGGAACCCTCGTGCACTGCTGGTGGTAATGCAGACTGGTGCAACCACTGTGGAGAACAGTATGGAGTTTCCTCAAAAAACTATAAATGGAACTCCCATTTGACCCAGTGATGCCACTTTTAGGAATATATCCCAAGAAACCAGAAACATCATTCAAAAAGGATATATGCACCCCTATGTTCATATAGTGGCACAATTCAACATAGCTAAGATTTGGAAACAGCCTAAGTGCCCATCAACATTTGAGTGGATTAGAAAACTGTGGTACATCTACACAATGGAATACTATGCTGCTGTAAAAAGGAAGGAACTCCTACCATTTGCAAAAGTATGGATGGAACTGGAGAGCATTATGCTAAGCGAAATAAGTCAGTTGGAGAAAGATACGTATCACATGATCTCAATCATTTGTGGAATATAACGAACAACATAAACTGATGAGCAAAAACAGATCCAGAGACAGAGAAGCATAGATCAGACCATCAAACCTCAGAGAGAAGGTAGGGGAGGGTGGGGGTAAGGGGGAGAGAGCAACCAAAGGCCTTGTATGCATGCATATAAGCATAACCAATGGACACAGACACCAGGGGGATGAGGGTATGAGTGGGGGGATGGGGGGACAATGGGGGGATAAGGACACATATGTAATACCTTAATCAACAAAGAAAAACAAACAAACAAAAGAGTAAGGCTGGGCTTGCCCTGGGCAAATTCTGTCCTTTCCACCTGAGAAGTCATCTTGGAAGGAAATAAGTGTTTAGAAGCTTTTGAGAGCACAGGAGTAAGAGGGCATAATAGATAGCCTGGAAGGGTGCAGACAGTCTCTATGCCTCCTTGTTGGCTCCTAGGACTTCTAATCTCTTTGGCATGATGACGACTTCCAAATGTGTATCTATCTCATGGCCAGAGCACTCTTTGACTATGGACTCATACATCCAACAGCCTCAAAATCCACACATACACAGCAGGACTCTTGATTTCCACCTCCAATCTGTTACTTTTCCACCAATACTTATCTCATAAAATGGTAAATTCTTCTACCCAGTTGTTCACTCTCAGTGCCTTCTTTTCCATCACCCTCCTTCCTCCAAGATTGGATCCATTACTAAGTACTGATGATTCTCCTTCCACAAACACATAAGATATCTAGAATCTGTCTCCTGTTCCCTACTCCCATGGCCACATCATTAGTGCAAGCCCCCTTTATCTCTTCCTTTGATTTTTTCATAACTGGCATTCTGCCCCTTTTTCTGTCTGGAACAGATTAACCCATCCTCTTTATCCACTTATCATTCAGATATCAGCTGAATCTCACTTTCGAAGGGAGACTTGCTTCTGAACACCTTTATCTGTTAAGATAAGCTCAAGCTACAAGTAACAAAAACTTAATATATTAGTGATTTAAATGAGATAGAGATGTCTTTCTTGCTCATGCAAATGCCCAGAGGTGGACAGTCCAAGGTGTGTGTTTGGCTATTCTCCTCCAAGAACTCCTCAGAAACCCAGACCTTTTTAAATTCTGTTTCATTCTCAAGGTCACTTTATGGTCTAAGAGATAAAGTGGTGCTGCTCTGGTTCCAGTTATCACATTCATGTTTCAGCTAGCAGGAATGATGAGGAGGAAAAGAAGGGCATGCCTCCTGCCTTTAAGAGCACTTCTTAGAAGTTGTGTATTCCATTTCCACTTATAACTATTGGTCAAAACTTAGTGGTGGTAGCTAGCTGTAAGAAAGTATGGGAAATGTTATATTAATCCTAAGTAGCCACGTGGTCAGTTAAATTTGGGGGTTTTGACTATTAATAAAGGAAATGATATTGGGGCACAACCCCTGTCTCTGCCAGAACCCTCCTTCAATAATCTATCCTTCATTAGTCTATCCTTCAACATTCTATCCCTCCTTCAATAATCTATCCCAGTTATACCTGCTCAGAGTCTATTTTCACTGCTAGACATTTGAGTTACATGATGACAATGATAAGACCAGTTTTCTTCTCTTTGTTTTCAATGGCTAGGCATACAGTAATACTAAACAGATATTTGTTGAATGAATGAATGAATGAATGAATGAAAAATGCCTTTAATATGGGCTCCCATAGCACTGGGACATACCTATGCTACAGCAGCCACTAGATTGCAGTGTGTGTGTGTGTGTGTGTGTGTGTGTGTGTGTGTGTGCGCGCACGTGTGTGTGCACGCACGCATGCGCACGCATTTTTGTTTCTATTGGGGTATAGGAAATGGGATGAGAAATGTCACCTTGGGCTATGTCTCTCCTGTGAATATCTCTAATCTTCCTGACATGGTTTTTGCATTGTAGTGCCTTCAAAATTGGGGGTTTATATTAAACATGCTTATCATTTAAACATTAATAATGAACATATTTCACTATAAAATATGAAGTTCTATGAGGTAGATTATACTAGTGGACCCAATTCCTCATACATCTGTATCCTCCTTACCTTTTGCTGGGCCCCTTGACTTTGGGGCTTGGGCATGTGACCTGCTTCGGCCAATGAGATGTTAGCAAAAATGAAGTAAGCAGCACAATGAAATGTACTTGTGTTGTTGTGCTTTCTCTCTCTCGTGTCTCTGCCATCACCATGAGAAGAGCTCCCCAGGGAAATGATTGCCTCTAAGTTGACCCATGATCAGCAGACTTGAATCCAACATGAAGCAGAGCTCCCCAATGGAGTCCAGGCCAGGTCAACCAAGTCACAGCCAATCTGCAGATATGTGAGTAAGAATTGCTTTAAGTCACTGAGGTTTGGGGTGTTCTGGTTTGGTAGCAATAGCTAACTAATACAATCCCAGCCCCTTCCTCTCTTGCTCTCTCATTCCATTTTTACTCCCTAAAATTATGTATTGTGTTTATGTCCTCTCAGATCTTTATTCTGCTTGTGTGCATAAATTTCTGTATATGTAATCACCTGTGTGACTAAACTATGAACTTCTTAAAAGCTGATACTAGGTCTTTTTCATTTTTACTTTTACCCCTTGAAAATACTGTAGAATAGGAAAACAGATTTTGGCATGTAACATTTCTACTCAGTAACATACTAGTTATGTGAGCCTGGCTAAGCTATGTGATCTTTCTCTGCCTCATTTTTCTTTTCTGTAAATTAGGAATATTAAAATCTACTTGACATGGTTGTAGACAGGATTCTAATTGGTAAGTGTAAATGTCCTAGCAGGGTGCCTGGCATAGAGTCTGCATTAAAGAGCTGACATCTTTCACAGTAGGTACAGAATACATGTATGTTGCTGCTTAAGTACATGTACCTGAGATAAATAAAGAGCTGATGTGGACAATGAGATGATCCAGGACCCCCTAGTAATGGAAGTCACCGTCTACTCTTGAAGACCCTCCTGGTCTTGTCACTGTCCTTTGCTTTGAACTAATCTAACCTCAAGACCAAGTTTCATGGGAGGACAAGTAACTTGTTCTTTGGCTGTCAACTGGTGGAATGTAAAAGTACACACCGGTCCATCATTCTGGAGCCTTTGGCTGTAGGGACAGCCTCAGTCCATTGGGAAAACCACTTAGCTGTCATTGCCTGAGCCCAACAGCAATCCACAAGTCATGGTAATGCTATGATCCCCATTTTGAAGATGAGGAAACCAGAAAGATTTAATGACTTACCAAAAAAACACAATATCAATTACTAGGAAAGACAACAGTGGAGTCTTAACCTAGTGCTTTCCTGCTATACTGCACTGCCTCCCAGACTGTCAGGAAAATGATGTAATCTGACCCAAGAATTCTCCTCTGGAAGCTACCCCCAGCCTGTCTATATGAAGATAAAAACAACCACAAATTCAGTTTACATCTTTTACTCCCTAGCCTGTTCGAGCCAAGGCTGAATGGTGCCAATTTGCCTATGGTGGTTTTTATGATGTGGGTTGGGATCACTGGGGACTGTTCTGAAACCATCAAATTCATTTCAATTAGAAGTGTAACTTAATGTCCAATTTTCAAACCAGATTCCCTAGGTAAAAGACAGCCATTTTGTTTGCTGAGCTGCCTCAACCCAGTGAACACTATTTCTGGGTACCAATTATGCCCACTGTGTGTGCTGGACCGGGGCATTTTCTCCAAGTTAATAGGAGGTGCAACTCAATCAAAAGAGGGGTGGGAGAGTCAGTATGGAAAATGGGGGGAATGTGTGAAATTTGAACCAGTATAGATCAATTCCAGAACATTGCCCAGGGATTCCTAAAAAGAACACAGGGAAAAATAAATACATCTCCTCCTTATTAACACTCCAAGCCCTTAAATGAGTCCTGATGTTAATCCCTAAGAGATGCCTAAATGCCTATTTCAAATTGCTGCCCCACTTGTCTTATAAAACAACTTGTACTTCTTTTTATTCTCTCCATGTTCAAAAATAAAGGAAATTCCTTTTGCAATCTAGGGCCAAGGAACAACCCAGGTCTGGCTTTGATTACTGAAAGCTGGAGAATTTTGAGTGAAAGCTGCAGCCAGCTGCCAGCCTTGTTATTAGCAATAAGCATCAAGCCATTCTCTGGAGAGCAGGGGCCTTTTGAGAATGTCAGACAGCAGCCTGAACCTCCCCCTCTACAGCACCTGCAGTCACTGCTGGAGGTACAAGCCTGTCCAGAACTCCATTTCCCCTTGGCTGAATCAGCAGCCGTAATCAACAGAGAAATGAGCTCTTATATTTATATAATATCTACCTACAAGCAACTCAAATTGCCATGTTTCTGTTTAAGGTTCTACAATGGCTCCCCATTATCCCTCAGAGCAAGTCCGAAAGCCTGGGTTTATTGTTCCATGTCTTGTGACAACAGACCCCACCTTAGTTATGCGGAAGCTTTTTTCTTTTCTTTTCTTTCCTTTTAAAAACAGCTTTCCAGGCTAGACATTCTTCTGCAGCCTAAGAGGGTTATTATGGAAAGATCTCCAAAGCTGTAAGGCTTGGTTCAAACCTCAGCTACAGGACTGGAGTAGGCAAATTACTCACCCTGCCCAGGACTCAGTTCCCCTCTCATGTATAAAATGATGCATGATGCATTCAGAGTAGATGGATCTAATCTAACATGTCCTTTGAGGATCCAAAATCTTACTTTTTTCTCTCTCTGTCAATAGTTTTTCCAATCTTTTTCTTCACTTCTTGCTAGAAGAGCTAAGATGCTCACTTCTCAGCCAGTCTTTCAGCTGGCAGTTGCCAAGTGATGCAGTTCTGGCCAATAAGACATGAGGAGGTCTGTTGCTGTGGCAGATGGCTGTGGCACCCTGTCTCACATGACCTCAACCCACCTCTGATTTCAGCCACAGCTGCTGAGGACAGTTCCGTGTTGTTTTGACTCACACCATGTAGACAGTGTCCAACTTCAAGTGTGCACTGTGCATCTTTCCAATCTCTGCTCCAGGGTTTCATTGACATTATGTAAACTCACTGGGCCTGCACATAAGCAAAGCCTGGAAGTGTGGGATTCATGCCCTTGGGGTTGCCTCTTAACCAGCGGAGAAAAGGGCTTGGTTGGTAGATGCTCCACCTGTCCTTTAGGAGTACAATTCTGGGAGAAATTGTGTACATTTCTATTTCCCTCTACAGAACAATGGTCTTCTGTTTTCTATAAGATTCTCCAATACCTTTGTATATATAGACAAAATGCAATCTTGGTTCTCCCTTCACAGTTGGTTCAAATTGAGTGTTATTTGTTGATGTTTTCAACACAACAGTCTCACCCTAGATTGGGCCTTTAAATATTCTCATCAGGACTGCTGAACTAGCCTCCTAACTGGTCTCCTTGTCCCCCATTATGACCTGTATTATGCCATCCTACACACTGCCAATGAGTTATCCTTCTAATGAACAAAACATTCCCTGGCTAAAAACCTTTCAGTGACTTTCCTTCTGCCACAGAATAAAATTCAGATTGCCTCTTTATTTTAATTTATTTTCTAAATAAAAGAAATAATGCACTATTGTGAGATTATGCTTTAGACTTACAGACGTCTATATTTCAACCTTTGGATGCTTATGCTGTCCTCCTCCCACACCCTCTCCTCCTCAATAAAATGCCACACCCCCATTTCAACCTTTGGATGCTTTCCTCTTCTTCAAATGCCACATCCTGCCCCAAAGACTTTTTAGATACCTTCAATCAAAATTAACATTTTCTCCCCCCTTCATTCAAAGCAGTAGATACTTCTAGCATTCACCAGACTTTCTTTTGCTTTGTGTTTATTTATGTATGTGGACTATCTTCTCTGCTAAGGTGTTACCACTTTTATACATCCCACTACAAAAGCACTGACCTTTGTATATATATAAAGTTACAAGGCAATAATAATAGTAGTTAACAATTACTGTGCACTCACCATGTGTCAGGTACCATGCTAACCTCATTTTCAGCATTAACTTACTGAGTTTTCACAGCATCCTGAAGTAGTCTGGTATCCCATGTTCAGATGAGGAAAGCAAGACCCAAAAAGGAGCCACTAGCTCAAGTTACTACAACATAGGAAATGTCAGAGCTGTGGTTCCAACCTTGGTTTCCTTCTCCGCAAGCTCCAACTGCAAGAACTACCCTCTACTGTGAGTCACGGATTTTAATCTGCAGGAAGAGTGAATTTTAGGAATGTTTGCAAAGGGAGCATTTTACCAGGAATCAGACTACCTGGGCCCTGGTACCAGCTCTGCTGGTTGCTTTGCTATATAAACTCTACCAAAGGGCTTCACAGTTCTGAGTTTTAAAATCCACATTCATAATTTGAGGATAGAAATAACTCCAGTCCTCCTCCCTGGAAGAGCCTTCTGTGGGGGTGGCATGAGCTAGACTATGTAAAAGCCTTTTGCTAACAGTGAGCATAGCAGCTACAGGGCTTTGCAACATTGATGAGAGGCCTTGGGGAGAGAAAGGCGAGGAATGGTGTGGTGGTAAGGGTGTGGGGACCAATACTAGGTCTCAACAACTCCAGTGTTGCAAGCAAAGCTTGAATAAGCACTTATGTGTTTCCTTTTGTGCTCTTGTACCAAAATTGTAAGGTAGCATGGAGATTTTCATGAGCATCTTCTTACCTCTTTTCATAAGGAACCTATTCCCATCCTCCTACTAAAAAATCTCATTTCTTCTTATGTTCTAAATTCAGACAGATGACAAGACTAGAAAGAATACCATAATCCTTGGTTAAAGTGATAACTCATAATAACCTGAGGTATAACTACCATGCAGGTATTTTCATTTTAATAGGGAATCCTTGACAAATAAAAGATCATCTCTATAAAGAACTGAATATATAATGGTGGAATTTTAGACACTCTATTGATTGGCAAATAAAGTTTTTACTCAAGTGACCCTACAGAGGTGGCTCTAACTGTGCCTTTTTATTTTAAGGCTGTTGTACCAGGAACCTGAGTGTCAGAGATGTGATGTAACCTGCCCAAGGTCACTCAGCTAACTGGTAGCAGAGTTTGAAATAGTTCTAACCTTCTGTTACTACCCAGGGTGACATGAATGAGACCAAAATTTGAAAGGCCCCTCCTGTAATATCATAAACTCATGAACATCAGACTGTTCTTTTGGCAGTCTGATGGATTAAGAGATTAGCAAATGGAGGTCAAGGGCTGATGGGCTCAGGAAATTGTTCCATCTAAGACCACCCTGAGAGTGGTTCTGCACAGCTGTCTTCACTAGACCAACTCTATGATTCCAAAGGATGGAGCCTCAGGTGGTGACATCCTTAGAGTCTTACCAGCCCAGGAAGCAGCCAAAAGACTCTGGCAGAGCTTCAGCTGGAGCGGTAGCTTCGAGAAACCAAAGGTCTGCTCCAGAATTAGAGCGCCCACAGCATGCTGGCTGTGTGGATCCAGGAGTGAGGCAGAATGACTGTGGAGGAAATGGTTGGTGCTAAGCAGTTCAGGAAAAATCCTTTGTTTTCTCTGAGTCAGTTCTCAGACAAATGGAGGTAAGCCTTTCCTTACCTACCCCAAAGGGCTGTCATGAGGTCCCACAGGGAAAATTCTCCAAATGTAAGTGCCACAGAAATACACGGTGATGATGAAAAAGTTAAACTTCTTGTAGAGCACACAGTAGCTTCATGGAAGGAACCTGTATTAGTTTCCTCCCACTGCTGTAACAAATTGCCACAAACTTGGTGGCTTAAAACAACAGACATTTATTCCCTTCCAGTTATGGAGGGATTCATTACTGATCACTTTAACAGTCATAAACTTCTTTCATATACTTATATCAAATTGATAATCAAACAATTCTGTTGAGAGTTCAATGTCATTTTCTTTTTTGGAATAACTCTCTGACAGCAGGGACCTATCTGTGTTTATCTGTGCTTATTCCTAGCACGTGGGGTGGTAAATTGGTGGTTGATAATATTTTAAATAGATATTACGCCTAAAGGAGAGAAGGGTTTAAAAAATGATGGGAGGAGGAAGGGGCTACATGGAGAAAGGCAATCAGCTTCTTTGTAGTTCTGCCTGGAGCTCATCAGATGTCAGGAGGCTCTGAGCAGCCAGGAAGCCTTGGGCAAAACTGAGAACCAATTTTGCCTCTGGATCTTTGATAGAAATGCACTGCCCAGGTCCCCTTCAAGGAAGGTCTCACTGCCCAGCTGCAAGATAGGTGGTCAGCAGGCAGCCTTCAGCCATCAGCTCTTCCGAGAGCACCTCAGCTGCAGAGAGCTGTCTGTCTTAAGATCATGCCTTTCCCTGGGATGGGCCACTTTCCACAACTGAGCATTGGGGAGTGTAAAGCACCAGCCATTTGTGCCCAGCATGAGACTTTCTACAAGTAATCTTTGCCCAGAGCACCCCGCTGGGTTGGCCAGACTTAGGCACGCGTGACAGCTTGACCCTCTTCCCCACTCCTGTTTTCTTCCCCTCTCTTCCACAGGTGTTGATCTTGAACAAACATCTTGCCTCACAAATTCCAATTCTGCTTCCAGAGAGCACAACCTGTGACAGGAACAAAGACTTGAACTTCTTCCAAGATCAAGTTAATGCTTGAGTCTCTCTTTGGAGGTTCAGGGACCCAGAACCACCTTGTTGTTTTCCTCTCTGGCAGTTTAACTCCGCAGTGATGTTAAGTGTCCCGACTTAAGCCTGGGAATGTTCTGAGCCCACTTGTCCTGTGGTCCAGACAAAGAGAGCTGTTTATCTTTCAACTTCACTTAGAACAGTAAATAAAAAAACCTCATTAATCTAGACTGTTCTTATTTGGAATTTGTGATGATCCAGAGAGGGGCCCAGAGGGTGTTTGTTTACTTCTGTATTATCAGGGAAAAGAGCTTGCCAAGTAAATGGAGAATGTGAGCATGATTGTAAGGGAACCATTTCAACAACTTTAAGGAGGAAAAACCTTCCCTCACTTTAAAAGCACCAGTTTACAGGCAAAAAATTCACATGACATTCTTATGCATTTACTAAAGCTGATATAAAAATATTTTTAAAATAACTCATTGGTGGTCTAGTTGACATCACTCTATGAACTTAAATTCAATTTGACACTTGCTGAGCTCCTATTCCCTGCAGAATATAAGGTAGAGCCTATGGAATATACCAAGACGAAAACAATGTAATCTCTACTCACAAGGACTTTACAATCATGGTGGATATTATCACCACATTAAAAATGTTTTTTGCATTTCTTCTTAAATGTTTAAAAATGTTTCACAAATATCTGGTCTCAGCCTCATGTTTTGTATATTCTATCTATGCAGTAATTATATGTTGAATCAAAGAACTCTCAGTCAGATTGACCTCTCCCAGTTCCTGGTCACCCAGCACCTGCAGAATTTGGTCCCTAGAGCCCCATCAGGTTGTATATTCCCTACTGTAGCACTATCGCTCATTCACTCTCCCAAAGCTGTATACATCACAGAGGAAATCCTCACCCACAACAATCAGCTGTGATCTCAATCTTTTGGAAAAAAAGACCCTGTTTAAAATGGCAGTCATGACCTTGGCTCAGTGTGCTTCACAGGGACAGAGCTGGCTGGGTTTCTGGCCTGCGGCTGAGCCTGCAGGCATCCAGAACTTCCAGACAATTACCATTCCCCTGGAATTGCCCTCACTCCTGATTGCTATTTGTTAATTAAAGAAATCTAGGCTCCAGACTATATTACCCACCCATATGTCACATCTGATGTAACTAACGAGTTCTCAGCAGAACAGGGTTGTGTGTGTGTGTGTGTGTGTGTGTGTGTGTGTGTGTGTGTGTGTGTGGCAACATTGTTAAATTTGATGCACTATGCTTCTCTCCATAGAGAAGGGTTCCCTTTCTCCCCTGTGACTTTTCAGCTGCTGTGCAAATGCTTGAGCTCTGCCAGCTGTAATTCTGTAAATTTTCTAGTGTCACTCACGAGTTTTTACCTTTGTCGTGCTACCTTGACTTCTTTTGCACTTACTAACTCCTCATCCAAAGAGCCTCAAACACTTTCTAAACTCGTTAACCAGTCTAGGGAGACAGTCCTTTCACCTTCTGGCAGAATAGATTACTAAAAGGGCTTGTCTAAGGAGACTCATCTAGTAAGAATTGAGTTTATTCTATTTAATGGAATTCAGCAACAGTCTGGCACCAACTTGGGTGCTTTGGGGCAGTAAACAGATAGGATCCCTGCACTCAAAATATGATTTTGTTGGGGAAATAATATAAAATTCCTATAGCATTTGCAGAACAATATATTTCATTCATTCATTCAACAGATATTTATTGAGCATGGTATTAGTTAAGGTAAGGGCTAAGGCACTGGAACAAAAAGACCCTCTAATGTAGTGGCTCAGAAAACAGAGGCATTCATTTGTCTTTCATGGAACAGTTTAAGGTTGGTGGTCCAGATTTTGCAGGTCAACTCAGCTCTATGTAGTTCTTCAGGAATCCAAGTTCCTTTGCTCTTGTGCTCTGCCACCCACTAGGGTGTTGCTCTCATTTCAAAGGTCAAAGCCTGGTTAGGGGCACATTTGTGTCTTAGCTTGTGGGAAGGTGAAGGGGAATTTCAGGGAAAGCAGTTTTTAAAGCAAGTGGGGCAAAGTTGCACACACATCTTTCACTTTTATTCCATTGGGGAAAACTTAATTGCACGGTCACATCTAGCTGCAAGAGATGCTGGAAATGACATCTTTACTTGTGTTTTATGTGCCCCGAAGGAAATGGAGAATGGATTTTGAGGAGCAACTAATAGTGTCCCACAAGTATCTACTATATGCCAGAGACTTCTAGATTCCATGGTTATAGTAGAGATTAAGAAGACATAGCTACTGATCTCAAAGAGCTAAGATTCAAGGCAGAAAGAGAACAATGAAATAAGTACTTATGTAGTTGTAAAGCAGGATGGAACCCAGATCTGATACCAGTGCTTGTGCTCTTAAGCATTATGCTCTAGGAGTCCTGGACTGAAAATCTATGTCTTTACAAACACTCCTCTGTTTAACATTTGCCAAAGACTTCCCACAGCTCAGAATAAACTCCAGGTTTTGTTAGCATCACACTGGGAGAACTGACCCTGCCTGCCTGCCTAGCTTAGTTTTCTGGACAGTTTGCTCTTGAGGCATAGAAGGATGAAAGGATTGTCTTCTTTCAGGAAACTACAAGTTGTTCATCATGACTGAAACCAAGGGTTCAAGCACTCCTCTGCTTACTAGTAACATTTGCCAAAGACTTCCCACAGCTCAGCTATTGCTGAGTCCCATCTTACTCATGCAACCAGCATCCAAGGAAGGGTGCAACTACTTGGTGCCCTGCCCCCAATAAGAGGGTGGCAATATATCAGGATAATTATTTTACATGGGGCTTTGAAACACTGAGGGAAGGACAGTTGTAGGAAGAGTTAGAAGACTTGAGTGTCCTGCTATCTTTGTCCCTTGCCAGCTGTATGACTTTGGCCAAGGTCCCTCTAATCTCTGAGCTTTAGTTCAGTCATCTGTAAACTAAAGTGCCTCATTATGACAGCTGATATCTAAAGTCCAATGAGGCTGGATCTTAACACAAGGAAGCATCCACAACTTGGTTCATTTCTCAAAGGGCAACAATTGGCACAGTAAGGAGGTAAGTGGCTTTGACTGTCATGTTGGTTCACCAACCCTAAGGACAGTTCAGAGACTGCGTTCTCCCACAGTTCAGACCTGCAGAGTAGTAGCTCAGCCTTGCTCTGCCCTGCCTTGTGGACCTCTTCTCCTCTCAACTTCCCCTGATGACTCTGGCCAAGAGTCTTGCTTTGCTGCCTTGTCCAGACCCAGCCCTGCCTCCCTAATTCATCCCCAGTCAGCGGACTCTGTCCTCTTCTCCTGCAACTCTTTTTCATGCCCATGTCAGCCTTGCTAATTATTATTCAATCCAAACACCTCTGTCATTCTGGCATTTTCATTGATTCAAATTAAGAGTCAGTAATAATTAATGCAAGTTGTTCCCCCATACTCATTCCCTGACTGATGGATTCTCAGTGTCAAAACATTAACCTTTAGGTTTGGAACCTTGATGCATTCAAACTCCATAAGCACCGGATAAGCCAGCAAACTATAGAACCTTTCCCTAAATCAGCTCTGTCTCACAAGCCCTTATTTATCTATGCAAATAGATATTTATCTTGGGAAAGAAAACAAACATATTAAAAAAGACACATACAGAGAGAACCAACCTACCCATCACTGAAAAGGTGGAATTTGGAAACCATTAAGCAGTTCTTATGCCTCACCTGAATAGGATTGAAGGCACTCAACTGAATACCTGGAATAAACACTAACAGGCAGCATGGAGACCCCCTTAGGAATGTGGTCAGGGAGAGGGACAAGACTCCCCCAAGGAGAGGGACAAGACTTTTCTAAGTATGAATGAGGTATTTCAGCTAATTATTAGTGGCCTAAAACAATAGGAATTAGTCATTTGCTCACAATTCTGCAATTTGAGCAGTGCTTGGTGGGTAAGGATCATCTTTACTTCATGCAGCATCATCTGGGGTGACTCTACTGGGGCTGGAAGATCCACTTCCAAGATGGCTCACTTATGTGGCTGGCAATTGGGTGCTGGCTTTTAGCTGGGAACTTAGCAGGGGCTGTGGGTCAAAGCCTCAATTCTCCTCCATGTGGCCTCTCCATATGCTTTAGGATTCTCCCAGCATGGCAGCTAGGTTTGGACAGGGTGTGTGCAAGAGTGCAAGCCCTAATGTGTAAATGATTGGTAAGTTCCTGCTTCATGCTTGCTAGTGTTCCAATGACCAAAGCTATTCAGTCACATGGCCAATTTTTAATTAATGTGGGAGGGGACTCCAGAGGAAACAACAGTATGAGGCATGATTCATTGGGGGAGGGGAAGGAAAGACAAATATATGTTTTACCACAGTTGATAATTGAGGAGGAAACACTAAAATTAACTTTCTTTAAACACAACAAGTATATACCTTATCATTCTAATATGTTTAGCAAATGCTGTCCAATCATATATTTTAAAGAAGAAAAAAAGGCAGGGCCAATTTAGTTCTTTCTAGTTTTCTCCTTTAGGTCTCAGTATCTCTAAGGTCCATTTTGATTTCAATGTTTCACGACTCCTTAACCCAGTGGCTCTGTCTTTCAAATTCCCCATCAGCTCTTACATAAGGACATGTTGCTCATGCTTCAGCCTTTAGATATAGAGGAGATTAAGCTTGCTGGATATTTGAATTAAATCAGAATTTTCCAAATGTATGAAATCAGAGGGATGGAAAGGAGCCAAGCCATCACCTGGCCCACTCCCTCATCTGAGACGGGGGAAGAAGCTGAGGACCCCTCTCATTGTCACTTCTGTCTCTGTTCTATGTCTCTCTGTCTTTGCTCACTGTATTTTTCTCTACTTGTTCTCTGTGTATCTCTCTCAGCCTGGTTTTAGTCTCTTTCTCTTCAATCTGTCTGACTTCTGCAATCTCATTTCCTCTATGTGAATCTCTTTATGTTTCTCTCCATGCCTCATTGTGCATGTGTGTCTCTCCTCCTGTCAGGTCTCTCTCACTTCTGTCTTCTCAGTGTTTCATGTCTGTAAGTCACTCTCTAACAGGGTGTCTTCTAATGTTCTGGCATCTACATTTGGCTGTCATATATGGTTTGTTCTCAGGTCCCAACTCAGGGTCTCTACCCTGGCAGCTGCCAGTGGGTGGCCCTGGGCCTCAGTCTGGGGTTCCTCTGTGGGCAGGCTTGGTGCTCACAGCTTCTCTGCTGTCCAGACCCACCTCAGACTGACAAAGAAAGTGAAGCTCGAGGGTGAGTAGAAATCTTTTCATTTTCATATTAGTGTGTGGATGAGAGTGTGTGGCAATCACTGATGGTTGTTTATACAAAGGCCATTTCAGCTTTTTCCTTACTAATTAGAACCTTGGTTTGGTTTGTTCAGAAGCAATGTGCCCAGTATCAGGGGCTACATAATGATCAGACCAAGACAACTAGAACAATTACATTTTCCTTCACCATTGATTGGTATCTTGTGACCTAGTTCTGGCCAATAAGATGCACAAAGATCTGTGATGGAGGGACATTGGAAAATACTACCTGAGGATAAAGGCATTGGATCGAGGACTATGCAATGGACGGGCCTTGTTAAGTTGCTGAACCAACCCTGCAACTGTGCACATCCAGACTACTTGTTGAGTAAGCCATAGGTATACTCATTGCAAAAGCCACTGTTAGGCAGATTTTTGTTGTTGTTGTTGTGCTGAGATATATACTAACTGCTACTTCATACTGATGCTGGAACTTGGACACCAGAGTGGTCAATACAGTGAAAACATATACTATGATTTCTGCCAGATGGAGGGCTGAGCCTTAACAACACCAAATCTATTTGTAGATTGATTGATGTCTATTGCCTTTTATTGCGAAGAGGCCCAGGACAGTAGAAAAGTCAATGGACTGGTGTCCAGAGAGTCAAGTTTAGGTCTTTGCTTGGTGACTTTGGGCCTCTGTTTTCTCTCTTCATAGAAGAGATGAAAGGGGTTAAAGTAAAATCAGGGTCCCCTGATATTCCACCTGGCATTGGTCCAGGACAAATTTTTCAGACTGCAAATTTACCACTGAAAACCTTGACTTCTTAAAATCTATAAAATTTATCTTTAAATAAAATGACTTTAATGTGAATTAATGTTTTATTTCAGTGATAAAAGAATTGAAAGAGAAAGAGTTTAAATAGGTTTCTACTATTTATTGAAGAATTTAATAAATATATATTACATCTATATAATTTTAATTGATCCATGGTGGAGAATTTAAAGAGCTTACCCCTCCTTAGTATACTTTGTGTTGGGAAACACTGAACTAGATGGATCTTTAAGATTTTTTTCCCCAACGCTAACATTCTGATTCTAAGTAGAAAAATGTATTGGGTTTTTTTTGCCAATACTAAGAGCCAAAATGGTGGCCTCAGCTAGCAGTGCTCTAATTTGAGGGGGCCAGATCAGAAGCACTGAGAACAGGAAGTGGGGTGGTATCCCAGCTTCCTGCCTGTTGTTTAAGCCCACACTGACTTTCTGGGTCTGGGAGCGTTTTGCCAATACCATGCTTCACTCATGACCCTGAATGAAAATTTGAACTCACGGTTCTGTGGAAGTAAGGCAGTTTCAGAAACCTGTCAGATCCTGGCCTATGAAAGATATTTCTTAGGACCTTCTAATTCTCATTTTAATAGAACAGGATCAATGACTGAGAGACAGGTTGTCAAATAATGGAGGACTATTTACTGAGCACTGCCACAGGCAGAAGTAGTCATTCAGTTCAGCACTGTACCATACTCACACAATGCCACCAGCAACAGAGGATCCTTTATGCTTTCATTTGGAGACAGAGTGTGGGATAGGCTTAGGCACCTATAGCCAAAACAGTACTTGACAAGGAGCCATAGTCCCTTCTCTGGTTCCTCACTCTCTGCTGTCCAGGTCAGTAGATGCTCTTTTGGACAGGTCTCCAAGCTTAGGCAAGTGCAATCTCTGACAGAATTGCTGGTGGGGGACAGAGAAAGGAGTCTTGTAGCCAATGATGGGTGGGTAATGCCTATGAATGATGTACACAAATAGCCCTTTTACAATTGTCTAGATATGAAATACAGAAGGGAGTTCAGTAGAAAACATCAACTGTGCTTATACACCTGTTTCCAGTACCATGAAAGCAGTAGCAGTTGGAGGTATTTAAGGCAGCCACAGTATAATAGAAAAGGCTCTGGATTTGAATTATAGCTGTAGCATTTACTAAATGCATGGTTACAACTACTCTGAGCCTTGTTTTCTTCATCTTTCAAATGACATGCCATTGACCCTGTTGGTTGCCTACCCACTAACTAATTTTCTTCTTCATTCTTTCTTACCAAACTTCAACAACATTCAGGAATCTTCCTTGCTTAGGGAAACCATGTGCTTCAGAGGAAGTAGGCCTCAGCTTTTCCCCAGAAAGCAGAAAACTCATGATTTGTCTAAGTTAAATATGATGGCCCCATTTCCTTTGTTATCAATTGATTAGGCTTTGGTGTGTGATTTAATTCCAGCCAATGCTATGTTAAGGGAAATCTGTTGATTTTTTTGGGAATGACTTTGATGAAAAAGACAGATGCATGAAGATAAAAATCCCTCTTTTTCTCTTAGATCTTGTGGTATCGGCAAACGACTTGCAGAACTATAGCAGCCATCTTACAACCATGAGACGATCTTAGGAAGGATAAGACAATACACCAAGAATACAGACGGAAACATAGAAGGAACATGAGACCTAGAGGACAGAGTTGAACCACTGAATTAACGAACCCTGGAACATCCTCACTCTGGACCTCCTTATTAAATGAGATAAATTCTTTGTTGTTTAAGTCAGTTGCATTGGGATTTTCTGTTACTTGCAGTTTAAGATAATCCAATTCACATAAAGGATTGCTGCCACAGTAAAGATTAAATAGAGTGATATGTGAAAGCGCCAATTCAAAGCCCATACACTAGGCCCATAACATATATGGATTTGTGTATTCAAATAGCACTATTACAATATCTCTCAAAATCACCACTATTTATGAAAAATAGTGCAGTGTTTTTATTATTATTATTATTTGAAAATTTATTGTTTTTGGCTCTGTCTGAGGGACACCACCAAACTGGGCCATTGTCCAAACAATTCAGTATTTGACTTACTTCCCAACCACTTTCAACTGTTGGTCCAGAAGTGTTCCCTGGAGAATGTCTCCCAGCCAGAATTCATAGTGTGGGACTCTGAGCATAAAGACAGAGACTCTGATTTTTGGACTAAGGATAATTTCTCCTAGAAAGAATCAGGACATCTTGAAAGGCAGTACTCAACTTTAGAAAACACGATACAGGAAATTTAGAATTAACTGTATGTGGAAATTAGTCTTATAACCAAGTTAAGAACCTCCAAAAGCAGCTCTGAGTTTACAATTTCAGAATTCTTGTGTTGTTCGTCCAATTTGGGAATTAGTACATAGACTCCAGATGAAACAATTTGACAGCACAAAGCAATGTACAGTATAAATATTCCTATTTCCTATGTGTCAGCTATTTCTAGTGAGTAAATATTTACACATTTTCCTCTCCCCATGTGGAAAGCAGTACTCACATATATGAAGATAAATATTTTGGTGTATGTAAATATTTCCTTGCACAAGCAATATAATCTCCGGTCATGGTCAGGGCATGTGTGAAGATAACCAATTGCTGTTTCTTTCTCTCTGTCTCTCTACCTTCCACTCTCTCTAAAAATCCACGGAAGAAGAAGAAGAAGAAGAAGAAGAAGAAGAAGAAGAAGAAGAAGAAGAAGAAGAAGAAGAAGAAGAAGGAGGAGGAGGAGGAGGAGGAGGAGGAGGAGGAGGAGGAGAAGGAGAAGGAGGAGTAGGAGACCTGGCTTTGAGTTTCAACTCCACCACTTTTGCATTGTTTAACTTAAGGCAAGTTAACCTCACCGAGCCTCTATTTCTCAGTCTGAAAATGGAAATGCTAATATTAACTGTTTCTCAAAATTTCTGTGATGATAAAATGCTATATTGACTTCTAAAGCACAAAGCACAATGCTTGGAAAACAGCAACTGCTTTAAAAATGATGGCCACAAACCCAGTTAATTGTGGGAAATAATCATCAGCCAATCTGGATCAATTCACTTATATGAAATCTCCCTGCCCCAACTTCTGATCTTGAGTTCATATTGCCCAGGTCTTCCAGATGGTATATGGAGAGCTGGGGTTTGGATCTGTGGTTCCTGGTCCCATAAAGTCTTGCTCTTGGCCATCAAGCCTTTCAGAATTCATTAGACCTGGGCCAACGATGTTTTCTAGTACCCCAGGCCCTTGCGACACTTTCACTGCACTGCATAGGGCTCCAGTCAGCTTCTCAACTCCTCCCCAGGGCTGCCCCACTCCTGCTTCCTCTACAACTTTTGATATACAGGAAATTTCTCTCCTTCTTTCCATTTATTGTTCCCAAAGAGCATGCTTGCACCAAGAGTCATTGCAGGAAACAGAAACAATGTATGCATTTTAAATGGAAAGATACTTAATACAGGAAATTAGGTGCTTTCAGAATCACTGAAGTTAGGAGGGAGAAAAGTATTTTGACTTTCATATCATAGGGCACATACTACTACAACTACAGTCCAGGAAACATTTGCTCACTTCCTTCACAGCCACCCACATCCATAAAACTGTTGACCAGACAGTGGATTATGGAGTCAAACTGCTGCCCATACTCATGTGGGCAGAGCCCACTTGGCCACCTAAACTGTCTCAGAGAGATGACCTCCACCATTCTTTGTTCTTACTATGTGCCAGACATAGTCGTAGGCATCAAAAACACAGAAAGGAATAAAATTTGGTCTAAGCTACCAAAAAGTGCATAGACCTAAAAGGTAGAGGAACAAGAATGTAAATGATGTTGTACAGAGTGATATATGGTAAGAGAGACATGTGTATAGGATTTTGTGGTAGCAGAAAAAGGTGTCAAAACTCTGCTAAGGGGCTATTGGAGAAGGTAGAGGGGGGAACAAGGGGAATGCTTTACAGGAGAGGCAAAGGCTGGCATTATACTTGGAAGACATTGCTACAATTATCTACTGCTGCCTAGCAAACAGTGGCTTAAAACAGCATTTTATTTGCTCATGATTCTGCAATCTGGGCTGGGATAAGCTGGGTAATTCTTCTGCTGGTCTTGCTATCAATCACTCTTGTGGCTGAATTCATCTGGTAGTTTGGCTTGGGACTGATTTCCACTGAGTTTTTCATTCTCACAGTGTAGTCTTGGGACCTCTCCCTAGCCACATAGTTGCTCCACATGGTCTCTCTAGTAGGGTACCCAGACCCCTTAAAATGTTGACCCAGGGTTCCCAAGCAGACAAAGCAGTATATTTCAGGTTTTCTTAAGTGTTGGGCCAGGAGCTGTCCAAATGTCACTCTCCCTGTTGGTTAGGTAGGACAAGCCCAGATTTTAACAAAGGAGATTACACAATGGCATGAATTCCAGAAGGCATGGTTCACTGGGGTTGATACATGGTTGACCAGATAGATAAGGTTGGGGGAGGCTCCAGGCAGAAGGAGAAATATGAGTAAAGACATAGTGTAGTGAAAATACATGGTGTTTTGGAGAAAGTTAATTACTTCAGGTTATGGTTAGAAGGATATACAGGCAACAGGGACTATAATAAAGCTATGGTGCTGACTTCCTCAGCCATGACTTCTAATTGGTCTATCTGAACCACATCTTGTCTTATAGTAGGCTTTCAGGAGAGCCTGAACTAAGGCAGTACACATGTACCAGGGAAAGTCAGAAGCACTCAGAAACATTTTTCCCACCCTCTCTAAACTGGACTCAGATAACTTCTTATGGCAGTGAGCAAGGATGAAGGCCACATGATCCCCTTATCAGACATCTCCTGTCAGATTATGTTCTCTGTCATAGGCGGTTTGTGGTACCTGCCAGTCTGGGCTATTTTTTGTATTGGCTACTTTGGTTTGCTGACCAGCTGGCACTGGGCATGGATGAGCAGTCTTAGTTCCAGACAGTAGCAGATGCTGCCAGGTCACCAACTTCTGCCAGCAAATCCAAGGTAAGGAATAGGTAGGAGCAGGAGACCAATTTTTCCCCAGAGCATGAGGAGAGTTCAATCACTTGCCATGGCTGCAATAATTCTGGGTCTCTTTCCTGTGTCCTTCAGTCAAGAAGGAGGACTGGGTGATAGAGATGTCAACTCAATGGTGACTGATCTGTCAAGACAAGCTCAGCATGGCATGGTGCCATAGGGAGTGACAGAGGGGCTTCAACCAGATGCCAAAGGGCCCACAGGCCCAAGACTGACATGCTAACTGTGTCTCTCTGGGTGTGCAAAGATGTCATCTGTGAGTTATCTTCCAGAATAGCTGTGTTCATTCATTGATTCATTCATTGATTCATTCATTCATATAATATTTATTGATAATGCTTTTGTGTCTGGCATTGTGGTTTGAACTAGGCATACAATATGAACAAAGTAGATGTGATCTCTCCCTTCTTGAAACTTATAATATAGAATGGAGGCAGATACTGATTAAATATCAAATATACATAATTACATGGCAGCATGGAGTCTTCTTTTCCCCATTTCTCATACCCACTCTCTATCTGGAGTCCAAGTCCATATACAAATGGTATGTTTTAAAGGTGGAGGAAAGAGAGTCCTTTAGCATGATAAAAGCTCCAGAGTTGTGCCAGGAAGCAAGCAATCATTAGTAGTAGTAGTAGTAGTAGTAGTAGTAGTAGTAGTAGTAGTAATACAGAAATTCTGTTAGCTGTTGGTATTCTAATTATGACCAGCATTCCTTCTCTGCCAGCAAAGGGGAGATAGGTCAGTAAGTAGTAAGACCCGGAAAGGGTGGAGGGAGTCTTTGTTTACAAGGAGGTGTAAATGCATGATGTAAGGCTCAACAGTGACATTTCTCCTTCTCCATGTCTACCTCTTCCAAGTACCTAAATCCCAGGGGTCATTAGCAGAGTCCTAAACATGGGGTTTTAATCTTTAGAGGGAGGTGGAGTATGGGGCAGTTTACCTTTCTGGGTATTCTTTGTGCTTCTCCCAGAGGCTGGCCTGGGTCTGGGGTGCTGATATAGGGGCTTGTCTTTTTTGATTATCTAGAAATGTGCCAAATCTCAGCTCCAGTCACTGATGGTCTCCAAGGCTACTCGAGCCCCGGTTCTTGCACATGACATTTGGAGCAGCTCCTGAGCCACTAAACCCTTCTTCCAGGCGAACTCCACAGCTTTTAGAGAGGAAGAGGTGAGGGGGTGCAATAGCCGGCTCAGATTCACTTCAAACCAGAAGGGGAACAATCCCCATTACATTATTAATCCCCAGAGCCATGTAAAGTTTCATCTGTTTTCTCTCAACGATTTTTTTACAAGCTACAAAAACTGCAAGACCTACGATCTAGTACTATCTTTCACATGTGTGTGAAAATCCTGGGGGAACTGCTATAGACCCGAGAACAGGGAACATGGGTTCTAGACTCATCTTTGTTACAAGCCCCTTATGTGACAATGGGTAAGTCTCTTTTCCTCTCTGGCTTCCAGCATCTGTACTGGTTAAACATCACCATGTAAAAATACCCAGTCTCCGTAGCATACAACAATAAACAATGAATACTTCAGACCTGGGGGGCAGCTGGGGTTTGGCTTATCGAGGCTGAGCACAGCTTGGCAGCAATATATAAGATTGCAGTGTCTTTGCTTCATGTCACAGGATGGGGCTAACTGGGTTAAATCTGCTCTACATGCCACTTCTCCTCCTGGACCAATGGGCTAGGTGAGCATGTTCTTCTCTTACAATAGCAGAAGCACCAGGAAGATGTGGAAATATGTGAGGTCTCTTGAAGCCTAGACTCAGAACTATTTATGGCCCATTCTATTGGCCAAAGCCAGTCACTTGGCCATGCCCCAAATTAATGGTCAGGGAATTTAAACTCTGCCCATGGAATTAAACTCTGCCAGGGAATTAAACAACGCCACGAGGCAAGGTTGGGTGAAGCATTTGGACCATTCATTCAATCTACCACACTCTCTACACCTATAACATGAGTGGATCATCACATCACATGGTTTCTTGGGTCCCTTATAGCCTAAACATTCCATAAATCTAAACAATAATGTAGAAACAGTATATAATAATAACAGTCAGTGAAAGCAAGCAAGAAATAAGTCCAGTTTCTTTTAGCAAAACTTATCTGAACATATGAATAAATTACAACCAGATATGAAGATGTGGTTCTCAAAATCTGCCCATTTCACCCAAAACAGGCAAAAGATTTTTACAAGCTCAGCATATGTGAATATAAAAATGTAGGAAGGCTCTGCTCCAAATTCCCACATCTGTCCTCGCCTCCCTAATGCCAGCAAGGTGAGCTAACCTGCAGCAGAGGTCAAGAGCCGAGCTTCTCCCAATGTGTACATGTTTTCTGTTTGGGAGGCAAAAGAAGCAATTTCCTGACAGAGAATATGCAATTAAGAAATTATATCAGCAGTACTCTCTTTGCTGAAAGTGTGAACTTGATAGAAATCAGAAATGCAAATGGTATTGAAGTACGGTTAAAACTTCCATTTTCCAAAAGGGAAAAAATTAATTGCTTTTATACTTACCATAGTGATAAGCCAGAGGCACATGCTATACACAAGAAGCAGCATCCAAAAACCTTCCAAAAGGGAGAGGGAAGGGTGGCAATAAATCTCCCCTAGAAAGCCTCACGTTCCTCGTTGCAGATGTGCACAGCATATAATTTTTTTGCTGTGCAGTTCAGGGACCTGCCAAGAGTTTCAGCTTTAACTTACTTCTATGAAGAAGGCTGGAGAAGGAAGGAGATGTTTGGGAGACTACTCCTAAGTGATAAAAGAAGAGCTTAGCCAGAGAGTATGTGTCTAGCTAGACTCCCTTATTTGCTAGGGGAAAGATGACAGTTACTTTATGGGTTTTTATTGCAAGGACATCTGCAACTTCTCAGCTTTATGGAACACAGAGGTGCAAGAATGCTCCTCAAGACTTAAACCACATCCACCTTATTCACAGGTAGATACCCAGGAACACCCAGGGTGTGTGGGTTGGGAGATCTTCTGGGAACAAGGTGACAATTTGCCCTGGTTTGCCTGGGACAGTCCCAGTTTTTTCCTTTGGCTCAGTTAGCAATCCCATTCATTTTCAAAACTGTCTCTGTGTACAATAGTTTTGGAAAACTTTGCAAATATCTACTAAAGCTAAAGAAATATGTACCTCTTATCCAGCAATTCCACTCCTAGGTGTCTACCCAAAAGAAATGCATGCATATGTTTACTGAAAGGAGACTTACAAGAATATTTATAATAATCATAGACTTGAAACAACTCAAATAAATATCCTATATAATAAAAGCCTAATATGCTAAGTGTTTGGTTGACTAGTAGGCCATTCAACCAATCAAAGTGTAATATGTTAATGATATGCTAAGGCTGCTCAACCACTTGCTATGATGTGCACTGACCACCAGGGGGCAGACACTCCAACCAGTAAGTTAGTTTGCAGTTGGGGTCCGGCCGATCAAGACTGAGCGAGACGGGCCAGACATGCCCTGGAGCCCTCCCATGGTCCTTCCCCAGCTGGCCAACTTCCTGCATCCCTCTCCAACCCTGATCATGCACTGGTGGGGGAGAGGCCTGGCCTGTGCCCTCTTGCAATCTGGGACCCCTCAGGGGATGTTGGAGAGCCAGTTTCAGCCTGATCCCATAGGCCAGGCCGAGGGACCCCACTGATGCACAAATTCGTGCACTGGGCATCTAGTCTATATAATAAAAGCCTAAGCGACCACTATGTTGGAACGAACAGAACGACTGGTCACTATGATGTGCAATGACCACCAGGAGGCAGACACTCAACCCAGGAGCTGCCCCCTGGTGGTCAGTGCGCTCCCACAAGGGGAGCACTGCTTAGCCAGAAGCCGGCTCATAGCTGGTGAGCACAGCAGTGGTGGTGGTAGCCTCTTCCGCCTCCATGGCAGTGCTTTGGAGCAGCGAGCCGAGTGGTAAGGAGCAGTGAGTAGGCGGATGGTAAAGAGCAAGGGGTCTCGGACTGTGAGAGAGATCCCAGACTACAAGAGGGTGCAGGCCAGGCTGAGAGACACCCCCCCCCCAGGTGCATGAATTTTGTGCACTGGGCCTCCAGTCTATCAATAAGAGAAGAGATAAGTAAATTATGATAGATTCACACAATGGAACACTACATAGCAACAACAATGAACAAACTATATCTAAATGCAACAATATGGATGAATCTCACAAGCATAATACTGGGTGAAAGAAATCACACAAAAATAGTAAATATTACATGATTTAATCTATACCAATAAAAGGGTAATATGCTAATTAGACTGGGAGACCTTCCAGGAGACCTTCCGGATGTCCTTCTGGACAAAGCCATGGTGGTGCAGCCGAGGCAGAGGCAGTTAGAGGTGATCAGGCCAGGAGGGGAGGGCAGTTGGGGGTAATCAGGCCAGTGGGGGGGCAGTTGGGGGCGAGCAGGATGGTGGGGGGGCAGTTGGGGGCAAGCAGGCTGGCAGTGGGGGCAGTCAGGGGCAAGCAGACCGGCATGGGGGGGCAGTTGGGGGTGAGCAGGCTGGCAGGGGAGCAGTTGCGGGCAAGCAGGCTGGCAGGGTGGTCAGTTGGGGGCGATCAGGCTGTTGGGGGGGCAGTTAGGGGCAAGCAGGCCAGCAGGCAGAGTGGTTAGGGACTATTAGGCAGGCAGGTGAATGGTTAGAAGCCAGCAGTCCCGGATTGCGAGAGGGATGTCTGACTGCAGGGGAGGGCAGTTGGGGGCGACCAGGCCTGCAGGAGAGGGCAGTTGGGGGTGATCAGGCCGGCAGGGGAGCAGTTAGGTGTCAATCAGGCTGGCAGGGGAGCAGTTAGGGGGCTATCAGGCTGGCAGGCAGAGTGGTTAGGGGCAATCAGGCAGCCAGGCAGGTGAGTGGTTAGGAGCCAGCAGTCCCTTGTGGGATCGGGCCTAAACCGGCAGTTGGACATCCCTTGAGGGGTCCAAGATTGGAGAGGGTGCAGGCCGGGCTGAGGGACAACCCCCCCCCCCCAACCCCGTGCACGAATCTATGCAGTAGGAAGTCAGAATACTATTGGATATAGGTTAAGTGTGTACCCATGAACCAGGAGGTTGCGGTTCGATTTTTGGCCAGGGTACATGCCTAGGTTGTGGACTCAGTCCCTACTAGGGTGCATGCAGGAGGCAGTCAACCAATGATCATCTCCTATCATTGATGTTTCTATGTCTCTCTCCCTCTTTCTTCCTCTCTGAAATCAATACAAATATATATTTTTTTAAAAAAGAAAAACACACGTGCAGAAAAGTGCAAAATCCATGAGTGTCCAGCCCAACGAATTACCACAAAGCAAGTATTACTTTGACACAAGTCAAAAGATAGAGCATTACCATCATTCTGGAAGCCTCCATTCCTCATGCTGGAGTGTGAATGAGAAAAGGCCCCCAATAACAGTACCAAAAATAGTCACCAGCTCTGGCCCCTCAGTGAAATTTCTAGAACTCTGACTTGAAATTTCCCTTTGCTACTCTAGGATGGTCTTGAGTGGGCCTGTCTCAGCTCCACCCCCATGATCCAGAGGCAGCTTTCCTTCATCCACTCACCCACTTACACATGGCTTGTTTTTCCCAGCTCAGTCCCCACTACCCCACAAAGTCAGAGCCCTGTCTCTGTCAGTGGCCCCACATCTTTCCTCATGAGGTCAGTTACCAGCTAGGGTGACACAGTCACTCTGACATGCTCTTAGCTGCCCTCTGTTCTCATTCATTCATTCTTTCTTTCTTTCTTTCCTCTCTGCGTACTCCATCCCCTGACAACCTGGACAACTCTGACTTTCCCTTCCTCTGAGAAGCCTTCCCTGACTACGTCCAGGTGAGGCAGGCCCTTCTCTTTGTGCTCTCTTAGGACCCTATTTCCTCCTGCCCTGGCTTGGTCCCAGTGTCTATACTGCTATTGCTTCTTTACTCTCTGTCCCCCACAATGAAGTATAAGCTCCTGAGAGCAGGGCTTGAGGCTATTTTGTTCCCCATTGTAACTCTGGGGCTGAACACAGTGGCTAGCATGCAAGAAGGTTGCTGGTTGGGAAGGGGGCCGGGGTAATGGCCATAGAGCTCACAAAATCTAGATTCTCTTGTTCATCACAGTTTTTCTTTGCCAGATGTAAATTGCTCTCTAGGTTCACCCAGAGGCCATAGAAGCTATTTCATAAATAAGCTTAACATCTACTTTTGTGTTTTCCCTTTAAACTGGCAGCCTCCACTCTCAGCACGATTTTGCTGAAACTATGTAAATACATCCTATAGCACCATACACACTTCACAGCCTCATGCACTTTCTAAAAAAGTTGTTTACTCTCCATATCAACCTCACAATATAGGTATTGATCAATTTTAAGGGAACAAAATCCAAAAGCTTAGTATCTGCCACATGCCTGTCACAAAACTTGATTTGAACTGAGGTCTGCTGGTCTCAAAGCCTGTGTTTTTAATCACTTTGCTCCTCCTGAGCTCACTCACCCTTGCCTCACACGTTCCCTGCTCCCCTCAATGTCTGCACACATGACTCATCCTTCTGGCTATGCCCCTCAGGCTTGAGTGGCCAGCTGGGATGCCTGCCTTCCTTCCTTAACCCCATCTCACATTTGTCTGTCTGGGCTGCTTCAAGCCACTTTCAGCATAATACTGCTTCCTTACCCAGCCCATCCTTGGGTGAATTGACACTTAGGAATATGCCCAACTGGGCTGGCATTCCAACAGAGTGTGCCCACATCTTACTGGCAGAACCCAAACACACATTTCCCCTGACAGACACCTTCATTTAGTTCTATAGCATAAACTGGCCATGGTCCTACCACATTCCCTCTGGCTTGAGCCATGCCTTAATAAAACAAGACAACAAAAACATTATCATCAACAATGACATAAGGCCCCAATGGCTACCTGCCTCCTTTTGATCCCAAACCTCATTCCTCTTCCCACTCTTCCCCCAGCCCTCAGGAACCAAGATGGGGAAATTGTTCTGTAATCGCATTTCACATACACATGCACACAATGGAAGCATTCCTCTCATCTGGTTATCTTTAGAAACAGTGGGATAGAAGTGGGTATTAAAAAAATCCTCCTCTGCTTCCATCTTGGAAAAAAAGGCAGAACATTTTGATTCACTACCTTATCTTTAAAGAAACCCGACATGGAAAAGGCAGGGAGATAAGATCTATGACTTCACCAGCTTGTTCTCTGAAGTTGTTTCAAGCCTTACCATCCCCCCAACAGGCCCCTTAATTTCCTGTTTTCAATATCTAATGGCCAGGAGTATGCGGCAGCCCAGAGTTAAGTGAGGCTGGGGGGTCAGCGCAGGAAGCTGACTGGAGAGGAAGCTTTTAAGTTTCTACCTGGAATCTGGCCACAAGTCAGGAGCACATCTTTTTAATTCGAACTTTATTTTTACCTTAACATTGTGGTCAGCGACTCTGGATGGTTTGTGGTCTCAGAAGAGCTGCTGGTTTGAAATATCTTAAATACAATTTGAAAACTCATAAGACTTCAAATTAAAAAAGAAAAGGAAAGCTGTAGCATTTCATAACAAGAATTCTTGACAACTTTTTTCTTTCAAGATGCTCCAAATACCTCCCAGACATTCTTGTGTCAGCGCTTGCTGCCTCCCACGGTGAAGGCCAAGGAACCAGAAGCATCTGAATCATTTTACGGAGGGAAAACAGAGACACCCACTTGTCCCTGCTTACACAAGAAGTCGGCACAACATTGTGACAGGTGTTTTCCCAAGCCCCAACCAGCTTAGGGTGGTGTGTGTACGTGTGTGTGTGTGTGTGTGTGTGTGTGTGTGTGTGTGTGTAATATGGGTCACAAGTACAATGTCAAGAGCAGGGAATACCAACTATCTTTGGTTTTAGCATCTTCCCTACCAGTGCACTCCCTGGAATCCTGGTCACTGCTCTGTCTCTTCAATCACTAGAGGATCCTTGGGTAGGCTCTTGTAGGTTGCTATGGTAATACTGTCAGCAACTCTCTTGCCAGTCAGGGACTGGCATCCTTTGCAGGGGCACGACACAGAGACATCTCCATCTGCTAGGCTTATCCACTATCTGAGGGACTGAGCACATGGTATTTCCACGCATAGTGAACTTCGTGGGGCAGTAGGCTCGGTTTGTCACAGCTGGGCTTCCCTTTCCTGATTCCCATCCCTTCTACTTCCCAAAGGCCAGAGGCCTGACCACATAGCGTACTGCTGCTGAGGGGTGCCCTCTCTGTTCTGGGTCTGCAGTTCATGCTTGGGGCCCCCTGCCTGCAAGGCTGATCTGGGGAGGTGCTGCCTGCTTTGGGGGTTGTATGAGTTTTGCTGTGAGAATCTTACCCATATTCACGTTAGTGAATGCCATCCAAGTTTCAAACACCAGCTTCTTCATTCCTTTACCTGCTGTTGCTGCTGAGGGTCAGAAGTGCCAAAGAATTAACACCCCTCCTAATGCCCCAGAGCAACCCATGTCTATTGACCAACAGGACTGGGTACATAAATGCCCCAGCTCCTTGCCCTCAGGTGGAAGAACTCTAAGGCACCTGCTCTACACAGACTTGCAGCGTCCGCATAGTGGCAACTGGCTTCATGATGTCCTGTCTCACTTCCCCACCTGGCCCACTATTGTGTTTTGCAATCATTTGCCAAATAAACTGTTTGACCTTGAATCCTTACCTCAGTTCTGTGATTGGAGACCCAAACTGAGTCAGATAAAGAAGTTACCAACCACACCAGCCACGAATGGAGCTGCCACTTCTAAACTGAAGACAAAGATTTCTGAAAACTCTCAATGCCCAGGGGCTAAGGCTGGGGTCTTCTCTGTGCTCTTCCTAGCCTTTTCCCTCCCCCTTTTCAGGATTTTCAATGTCTTGCTCCTTTACCCTATCCTTAGTTACATGGTACTGTAAATCTAATACAAGACACTCATTTATATTTTACAGATGACAAAACTGAAACTCAGGGGGTGTGGGGCAGTGACAAATTTGCCCAAATTCACTTGATTTGTAGGTGGCAGGCTAAGCAGGAACCAAAACCAAGTATCTGGATTTACCTATGGTCCAAGGCACTTTTTCAAGTACAACTGTGCATGTGTAAACTTGGCTCATGGGCTTTTGTTCTGAGCTTCCCTTCTTTCCCATTCCAACAGAGTTGAGTCCTAAATGTAGATTCCTCAAAGGGGACTGCTGAGATGCATCATTTAATCAGTGTGTGGGGACTACACTCCTTCCTGGAACCAGACTGGGCCCCCAGTAGGGTGACCACAAAGATCCAAGTACCTGGTCACATAGGGCTTAGTCAGGGGTGGGCAAACTTTTTGACTGGAGGGCCACAATGGGTTCTTAAACTGGACCGGAGGGCCGGAACAAAAGCATGGATGGAGTGTTTGTGTGAACTAATATAAATTCAAAGTAAACATCATTACATAAAAGGGTACGGTCTTTTTTTTTTTTTAGTTTTATTCATTTCAAACGGGCTGGATCCGGCCCGCGGGCCGTAGTTTGCCCACGGCTGGCTTAGCTGGTAGTAAGGCAGAAAATATAGGTATCCCCACTTGCCCATGGGAGGGTTTTTGCATTCACTCTTCCCTTGACCTAAAATACTGCTCTTCCCAATATTCACATGGCTCAGCCCCTCACTTGCTTTTGCTTAAACGTCACTCTCAGAGAGACCTTCCGTGACTACTGTCTAAAATACAGTCTCCTGTCCATTATGTCTTTACCCTGCTTTGTTTTCCTCTCAGCATGTATCATCATTTGATGTTGTAAAATATGTTTGCTTATTGACATCCCTTTCACCCCCACCACTAGAATGTGAGCTCCATGAGGACAGAGAATTTTTCCTTTGTCCACTGCTCTATTCCCAACACCTGGAACAGTGTTAGTACATTCTAGAAGCTCAATAAATACTTGGTGAGATGAATTAATGAAACACTGAAAGGAAACAGACAGGACAGGTTAGTTTATTTGGGAAGGTAACAAATTCAATCAAGTGGGGCAGAGGCAGGATGGGCCCCAAGCCAGGCACTCCATGGCCTCTGGCCCTTTCTCTACCCTACGCTGGGCTCATTGAATCTCCAAAAACATAGGACTAGCAGAAAAGAAGGAGAAGTGGAATGGATTATCAATGGAAATAGTACATCCTCTCTTCTCTCCCTTCCTCCCTCTCCACCTGCTTCTTCCCGGTCTCTCCCCAGAAACTGCGAACTGCTCTCTGAACACTCGGATGCACAATCAACCAATTGTTAAGTCCTCGACAATACCTCATCAACGAGCACAGCACTATAATTAAAAGTAAATCCAGCTCAAGCTCTTTAAAATAGGATCTAATTTAATTGGTGCATTTAATCTATCACTGTCACTCCACCCCAACCAGGGGAGAATGGCATCACAGCAGTAGGTGGTAAGAGACTTAAGCAGCCCCTCAACAGGGTATCCCTGGTGCCCCAGGCCTTGAGAATAGCTGGGAAGAGACAGGCAGTGGCAAGCCTGGGAAAAGGATAATCCACAAAAGCCAGGGACCACATGGATGTCAACTGGAACTTGGGTGTGGCTGCTGTGGACCTCGTTCTGGACATCTCACCACACTCCCCTGAAAGGCCTCAGGAGGTGGTCCAGGCAGGGCCTATCCCTGCCAGCATATCTCAGAAATAAATCTCAGGGCATCGTGTGAAGAAACCCAAGAGAGTTAAGCTCACATCCAAAAGACTAGAGGTTGGGGCATAAGCTATCTGTCTGGCCCTCTGTGTTTCTCTACTTTGTGTCAGCATTAGTTCCTGATAGAACTCAGAGAGAAAAAAAGGTCTTATCTTTTTAGAGTAATATAACCCAAAACACATATTATTTGAGCAGTAGTAAAGTTTTGTGGTTAAGAATATTGGCTTAAAAATCATATAGAAATCTGTTCTAATCCTAAATAAACTACTTACTAGTTTGTGAATTTTAGAATATTTTGAGTCCCCTTATTTTCCTCATCTTCAAATTAAGGGTAATAATACTGGCATCATATTTCCTTGCTGAAGTTCAAGTGCCATGCTTGGACCAGCAGAAGCTATTGGTGCCCTACCTACATGCCCGTGGCCCACCCTATAGGTTAATGGCAGTCAGTTACCATTCAGCCTGTGGCTTCCTGCATCCTTCTGCCTGAGCATGTTCTTTGGTCCTGGAGTACACCTCCACCAGTGAGAGATGGGAGTTGATGGATAGAAATTCCAGCTTCCACACGCAGGCATGTTTCACATAGCCTCTCAGAGGCCTGAGTCCCAATTGCCCACCATGGTAACACAATAATTTGTTCACCCTCTACTGGTTTCCCTCCCTTCTCTATCACTGCTCCATCCTTTTACAGTTCCTCCTGGATCACCTCTCAAATAAATTATTGCACCTAATTCCTCATCTCAGGGTCTGCTTGGGAGGAATCCAAGCCCACACACTGGTGTGACTCAAGTGCTTAAGAAATGGCACCATATTACTCTTGTAGTTTTTAGATACTTGAAATTCAATTGTGAATCTCTATCCCTACATTTTGTGTGCATCCATTAAAAAAATTCCCTTGAGGCCGTCCAGGAAGGAATCCTTTCCCTGTGAGCTCGTGTCACCTCTATGCTCTGTGGTCCTAGAAAGGATTGCTGAGTTAATGCTCTCAACATCCTCCATGACTCCTTGGACCCCATACAAAGATTGACACAGGGAAAGGTAGGTCACATCAACTGTATGTGAGTGTTAGGGGTTTTATGAGTTGAATTGTGCCCTCCTCCCCAAAGATTCCTCCAGTACCTCAGAATGTGACCTTATTGGGGAATAAGGTCTTTGCAGATAAAAGTTAAGATCAAGTAATTGATATAGGCCCCAATCCAATATGACTGGTGTCCTTATAAAATAGAAGAATTTGGACACAGTGATACACATACAGAGGGACAACACTATGTGAAGGTTGGAATTATGCTGCCACAGACAAGGAACCATCAAAAGTTAGAAGAGAGGGCTGGAACAGATCCTTCTTTCATGCCTGTAGAAGGAGCATGGCCCAGCCACACCTTGATTTTGGACTCCTAGCCTCCAGAGCAGTGAGATAATACATTTATCTTTTTTAAGCCACTCAATTTGTGGCATTTTGTTATGGAAGCCATACCAGACTAATACGGAAGGGTTATCTTTGTGTGCAGCTTGTGTGTGTATGTGTGTGTATACTGTATGTACAGCATGTGGATTTCTATAAAGCTGGTGTCTTGCTGTGTGGTCCTACAAACTCTTAGATAAGAACTTTCTATGGCATTTGAAGCCCAGGATAAGCTTTTTTTTTCTTTTTCAGGGTCCTCTTACATTCTCTTTCATTAGCCCTTTGTCCCCAGAGTTGTGCTCTCTCCCTTCCTCTCCTGTTGCCCCATGGTTACCAAGTTTCCAACATGGTTCCATGGATATCTATTGTTAGCTCATCTCCAGAAGGCCCTTTTCCTCAAAAGATTCATTCAGGCTTTTCCCTTACTTGTCATCAACACCCCATTTAACAATAAAGTCAAAAGTAGGTAACAGACAAAACCTTACCCCTCTCAGAAGTACGTGCCTATTAGGAGAGTGGCACTCAAGAAATGATCTAGATGCAGGAATTTCAGCCAATGTACTCAGATCACTTACTACCTCCAGCAGAGAGTGCTACAGACTCCTTAAATCCCATGGTCTCAATACTGAGCTCACCTGCTGTCATTTTTGGCTGGCCAATTATAAGGACCTCCTGGGCTGGATATCCTGTTTCCCCTTTAGGCCATCCTTTGGGCTTCTCCACTTTGCTCTGAGCCCAAAAAGGCTAGCCTTTGTGGGGTGCATCAACTGGGTAGCCCTGCCATCTGGCTCTGGTTAGGTTTGCCCAATGGTCATCTCTGTCAAGAGCTACAAGGATGGGCATGTGGAGAGGTTGGAGTATTTGTTCCCCTGGCTCCCGCTTCTTCTCTCCAGAGTGATATTGGCCCTGGCTGCTTTCCTCTACCTAACCCCCTGCTCCTGCCCAGTGGCCCTCTTCTGTAGCCAGGGGACTCTCCGATGTCTGGGAACTCTTCCACTCCTTTGGAAAATGCCATCTGTTTCCTGCCCAGAGCCTGACTGACACACCTCCTAATCATGATCCTTAGGCTCCAATTTCACCTTTCACCATCTAATCCACCCTGCAAGCTGCTCTGTGAGTGTGCTTTCTAAAGCTCAAAGCACGTCACTATTGAAACACTGATGGGCTGCCATTACCTCCTGGGGGCTACAGTGCTAACACCTTCTTTTGGTATAGTCAAGTTCCTGCACAGTCTGGCTCAGCCTACATTTTGGCCAGCTCTCCTACTGCTCCTGATAAAGCAGCCAAAACTTTGGCCACACCAGGTGGCCTGCACTTTGCTGCAAATATCTAGCATACTTAGGGCTTGCTGCCTGTGCTCCCTGCAGTTCATTGCTCCTTCTTCTGTGCTTGAGGAACATGCATCCTTCAAGTCTTGGCCCAAACATAATGTGCTCCTGGAATATATCACTGATCTTCCACCTCTCCCAGCCCAGGATGAATTACATGCTCTCATGTAGCTTGTATAGATCTCTGAGACAGGACTTGTCCTGACAGCTAATGGTTAGGTTGTTGCCCTGTTTGTCTTTTTCATAGGTGGTGAGTTCTTTGAGAATAGAAGTATCATGCCTAATTTCATCTTTACTTGTGTAGCATGGGATGTTGATGCCCTGTCCTGCATCACCTTGACCAACCTGAGCTACCTACAGCCATGGTGGGCAGCTTCAAAGCACACTGACAACTTCCTACCCCAAGAGCCTGTCTCTCTTGGCTTCTGGGCCTCAGGGTTTCCTCAGCATCTAAGGAGCTTTACTCTGTTGCAAGTAAGTACAAGTCTGAAGTGCAGGGGAGTTAATATCCCTGGGGCCAAAGGAGTGAAGGGCCCTAGGGATGAGAGTTGGTGGATTGATACCTCAGGCTCCAATGCCTCTAGAGAGAAGATTCCCAGCAGATTTTACACGGTGATTCACAGAGTCCTCAGGGAGACTGCACCCTGGTTGCCCACAGCAGTAGGTTGCTCATTAAAGCATCCATCACAGGCTTTTCTTCCTCTTCTATCTCTCTTTCCTCATTCCCTCACTTGTGCTTCCTTTGTATTCTCCAGAATAAACCACCTTTTAGACCTTGTCTCAGGGTCTGCTTTTGAGGGAACCAAAACTAAGACAGGTTCCTCAACAGCTACACAATGTCCTGAACATTGTAGGTGCCCAATAAATGTCATAGGAATGAGTGATCAAAAACACAAGACTTGTTGGTCACATTTGGCCACATGTGGACCACACTGATATTCAGGAACTGTGTTGTTTTGAGCAGTCAAGTGCCCTCCTAGCCAGGAAAATGCCACCCACATCTATGGGGGCAGCCTGAACCTTCTCCCAAGCGAGCTGCCTGCTGGGGAGACTAGTGCAGACAGGCAGTTCTGATTATGTATGCAAATGCAGGTCTGGCCTTGCAGCTTAGGTGAGAGCCACATAGCTCAGTTAAGCCACCCTGGAGAAAGAATCTTACAAAGAATACTAAAGAGCATCCAAGTGTGAAGAATGAAAACACATGAGTTTTCTTTTAAAAAAATAGGAAATCAAATTGTGCTTTCATTTTTACTCCCTCACAAGTTGGCAGCCACCAAATAAGTCCTAAAAAGCAAAAGAACACTTTACCCAGATTTCTTACCTGCATTTAGAGAAACCATCACCTTCATTAGAGTGAACCTCATAGAATATTATATATCTATTCCCAGAGATGAGTCCCAAGGGCATGGCATAGAGGCAGACCAGTAGGGTCTGGGTCTAATCTCTATCATTACAGAGAGCATGTGAAGTCCAGGCAAGGTATAGTCAAGGAGACCCACTAAGACAACCAAAGGCTTGGAAATGAGGACCACAGGGTCAAGGAATGGCATTACAGACAGTAAGAACATCATGTGCAAAATCATGGTGTAGTTGAAGGAATAATAATTCACCTGGCTACTGTGTGGGTGTTAGTGATGGAGGGAAAGAAGTTATAAGGGGGAAGTAAACAGGAGCCCAATCATAAAAGGCCCTGTGTGTCTTGCCAAGAAAAGTCCCTGAAGGATCCCTGAAGGTGGGAAGAGGAGGCCAGTCTGAAGACTACTGCAGCACATGGATAAAACCAGAAGAGAAGGATTTAAGAGGTTTGAAAGAGGAAAGCTGGAAAAAATTGGATAGGGGGTGAGGGACCAGCTAAAAAGTGAGGCCCTTCATTGAGTAAGTGTATCCAAGGGACAGAAATGAAAGAAGCCATTTAGGTGGTGGTGGAGGTGGTAGGTGAGCTCATTTTGGGGTTAATATATTCAAAGTACTGGTGGGAACCAGATGGAGGTGTCCTGTGGGCAATTGGATGGATGGTTTCAGAGGAGACATGGATTTTGTAATCATCAGTAATTGCAATATAGATAGTAATTGAAACCATGTGAGCTGATAAATTCATCCAAGGTAAGTAAACTGAGGGATAGACAAAGAAGGTTGAAGTCAAAGTTCATGAAAAATAAACAACAGAGAAGTGAGTCATGTAAGGAGAGCCTGCACAGGAGATGGTAGAATCATCAAAGATGTCAGAGGAGAACGAGAGATGATATAAGGAAAATTAACAGAGGTTCTGTAAATTGGCTAACATTATCAAATTATGTTGAGAGGTCTAGAAAAGTGAAGACAGAACACTAGTCTCTGTACTCTCTTACCATCTCAGTAAGTTCTTGACTTGGGGCTTGGAGCTTCATATGTACCTGTCAATCATTGTGGAGAGGAGGGTTTATTGACCAGTTTATGGGCTACCCAAGCCCTTTGTCTGCACTCCTTTGAGTCATTTAACAGTTTATCAGCCCTTCAACTAAAGGCTGTACAAGGGAAATAAACTTTTCCCAGTCAATTTTATTACATAATCTATCAGTTCTTTGGAAAGATTTAGCAGAGGAATAATTCAAAATGATTAGTTGGCTTCTGGTTGTTGTTGGATTATCTATGAATTTCATTGTTCAAGCTATGGCTGATGGTCTTTGCTAGAGTTAGCCATCCCCCTTCACCACATGCACAAAAGAATACCACATGGGTAAAATATATCTATATCTATATCTATATCATCTATATCTATATCTATATATCTACTTAAAACTAGTAGAAAAAGCAGAAGGAAATAGAAGTGTATATTTAGCAAGCCTCTAGGAGAAGGATAACTTTCTGTGTGTTGAAATGATAGAACAAACCAGAAAGAAAAGACCAACAAGCTTAACTTCAAAGTTAAAAATATTTGTTTATATATAACTAATATGTATGCATGCAATATTTACAAAATACTTGCAGCAAATTTCTTTCTTCTGTAGAGATCAGAAAATGGGGAGAAAAGAAACACACTCGGTTGCTAATATTTCAATGAGCAAAGAGCTTGAGCAGATAGTTCACCAAAGAGAAAACACAGTTAGTTCACCAACATTTAGAAAAATGTCATACCTCATTAGTAAGGAAATAATTGGAAATTAAAATAATGAGGTGTCATTTCCCCCCAATAAAATTTTCTAAAACCTTACCTAGTGTTGTTGAGGGTGTGGTGAAATTATTGCTGATGACAATATCAATTAATGCAACTCTGTTGGAAGGCATTTGGTAAATACAAATTAAGATCCATTAAAATGTTCACATGCCTAAACTCAGCAATTCCACTTCTTTCCAAAGGAATCTAGTCTAAGTAAATGATCATAAACACCATATGCATGGGAAAAACACTATATACATGGGAATGAGATAGCAACAGAATCACAAATACCAAAATCTAAACTTTCAGCTACAAGGGACTGATAGAATAAACTGTAGTACATTTGCCAGATGAAACATTATGAATCCATTAAAAATGATGGCTAGAAAGATTAGATAGCACCATGGGAAAAGGAACGTCACATAATGTTAACTGAAAAGAGGAAGGAAATTTGCTCAAAGCCATATATGATAATTACATAGATTCATACTCACAAACACACACATAAATTAAAACATGTAAAAAGGCAAGATGAAAATACACCAAATACTATGTCACATTGTTGCTTTGGGGATGATTTTTCTGAATTTTCCATATACCATAATGGTTATAAGCATGGATTGGGGGGATCAAATAATCTTGGGTTCAAATCCTAGTTTTATCATTTACCATGTCATCTTGAGCAAGTTATTTAATCTAAGCTTTAAGGTTCCCCCTCTGTAAATTGAGAATTTTAACATCTGCCTCAGAGGAGTGTTATGCGAATTAAATGGAATAGAGGAAAAGTGCTTGTCGTTGTGCCCAGAACATAGTAACATAGCAATAAATGGGAAATTGTATTATTGTAGATATTATTATTTAGATCAGGGGTCCTCAAACTATGGCCTGCGGGCCACATGCAAATACAAATATTGTATTTTTCCCGTTTTGTTTTTTTTTACTTCAAAATAAGATATGTGCAGTGTGCAGTGAACTGGCCCCCTGTTTAAAAAGTTTGAGGACCCCTGATTTAGATAATGCAAAGAACTCTATAATTTTAGAAATTTGCTGAACCCTATAGACTGGGAAGTATGGCCTGAATCCAAACAATACTGTTTTTTATTTCCTGCCCTCCTTTCTCCACAGACAACTACCAAGAAGATTGTCAAAGAGTTAATTTTAGAAGGCAAAAAAAATTGTTTGCTTTGCTTAACAAATGTGAACTTCCTCATTTTTCTAGTTTGTTTTTGTTTCAAGTTGTTTTTATATCAACACCACCAGGGCAGGATGTGCCAGGTGACAAGACTGGGAAATTTCACATGGAAATAACTCTCCCCATTTCACAGTGAGATGCCAGATCTCAGGGGTTCCAAGGAGCTGGGTCACCCACTGTATCCAGTATTTCTCCAGACCGGAACTCCTTTACTTCCTCCACACTCTTGAACCTTTCTTTCTCCCTCTGCAGAGTGTTAGTAGCCACCAGAGATTTTTTTGGGACACTGTAGCAAGAAACACTAGTAACACATGGCTCGGAGGACCTGAATCAGGGAGAGGGAGAGAGAGAGAGAGAGAGAGAGAGAGAGAGAGAGAGAGAGAGAGAGAGAGAGAGAGAGAGAGAGAGTTTTAGGTGGGTGGGACTTCATGAGAAAGACCAGCTAGGAAGTAGGTGAAGGCAGGACCTTTGGGGATAGTCAAAGGCTACAGCAAATTATATTGGGTAGATGTCTACTCTCTGGCCAAGATCTGTCTACATGTGAAAGCTGCGAGCTCAGAAATTTCCTTCCCTGATCACTATTTCTGTGCTCTCACTCTTTCATTTCCTTTCTCTAACCCTCCTGTCCACCAGGCCTTAGCAAACACTCTCTTTTCTTCCTTTTCAGACTGGCTTTGGACTCTATGGTTGATCATTAGCTTTGTGGCCTTATCAATACCCTCTCTGGTCTTTCTATCAGAGCACCTGGGTCAATCCATTTCCTCCTCCTTGATAGCAGTTACCCTGTTGGGGACATTTTCACAACTGTGTCCAAGAAGAAGATTATAAACTGATTTTATTCCATCTCAGTATAACTATAGACAAGGGGCAGCCATTTTTTTTTTTTACCCCACCTAGGATTTCCCATTCTTCCCACCACTAGCCTTCCCCCCACCTCATTTGTATTCCTTAAGTCATCTGCTTCCTTTTTCTTTCCTCCTCAAGCTCACAGTCCTATATCTATCTCCCTCATTCTTTTTAGGTGTCCTAATATCCTAATTCAAAGACAAAAGAGTTGAGGCATAAATTCCCTAAATTCCAATGCCCTTGTCTTCAAACTTTACCTTTTCCATTTTTCATCTGTCTTTGAAGAAAAGTATCCCCTTTCCTTGTCAGGAATAATTCCTTTTTCCTTGTGAAGAATGCCATCCTTCCCTGGTTCTTAAGTATCTGTAGCTAATGTGTAGTGAGCAATTCATTCTGTGCCAGCCACGGTTCCAATATTTTATCTTCTTTAATATTTATAACAACTCTAAAAGGTTTTCTCTATTATTACCTTCATTTTAAAGGTGGAGAAACTAAAGTGCAAAGAGAAGTAATTTACTCGAGGCCACCCAGTAATGATTGGCCAAGTGGGAATTCAAACCCAAGCTATCTGACTCCAGGGCCCATTATCTCAGCAATTGTGTGATGCTGCCTCTTGGTTTTCTCAGGGAACTTGTTCCATCAATTATTTCTTTTCTTTAATCTCTTCAATCTCTCCCTCTCTACACATTCAAGCTATCTTTCTTCCTAAAATAAACATTTACTTATTTAGCAAATTACTTCTTCCTCTTCTTCCTCAATGCTCCCTGAGTCTTTCCAATACTGAATAACTACAAAAATATGTCACATGCTCTCTTCACTTCCTGATTATTATTTATTCTGCACCCCCATCACACTCTTGAAACCTGAAGACCCTGTGGCAGATTTTATTTTCCAAGATGTCCACAACAAGGTTGCCCATGCTCCCACCTACTCTTCTTAAAATGTCACATTGATAACTCCTTTCATCAAGAGATAGGGTTTAATCTGATAAGGGGTTAATAGCCAAAAATTTATAAAGAACTCATACAATTCAACACCAAAAAAAGCCAAAGTCTATTTACACATGGACCTGAATAGACACTTCTCCAAAGGGGACATATGAAAAGATGCTCAGTGTCACAAATTATTCCAAGAAATGCAAATTAAAACCACAATGAGCTATTACCTCACACCTGACAGAATGGCTAGCATCAATAAATCAACAAACAACAGTGTTGGCAAGTATGTGGAGAAAAAGGAACACCAGTACATTGCTGGTGGGAATGAAGATTGGTGCAGCCACTGTGGAAAACAGTATGGAGGTTTCTCAAAATTTAAAAATGGAATTGCCTTATGACCCAGCAATTCCACTTCTGGGGTGTATATCTGAAGAAGCTCAAAACACTAATTCAAAAGAATATATGCACTCCTATGTTCATTGTAGCGTTATTACAATAGCTAAGATATGGGAGCAACTCAAGTGGATAAAAAAGCAGTGTTACATATATACCATGGAATATTACTCTGCCATTAATAAGAATGAAATATTAACATTTGTGACAGCATGGATGAACCTAGAAGATATGCTAAGTTAAGTAAGTCAGTCAGAGAAAGACAAATACCATATGATTTCATGTACATGTGGAATCTAAAGAACAAAATAAACAAACAAGATAGAAACAGACTCATAGATACAGAGAAAAGACTTATGGTTGCCAGAAGGGAGGTTGGGGAACTGGGTGAAAAAGGTGAAGGGTTAAGAAGTACAAATTGTTAGTTGCAAAATAGTCACAGGGATGTAAAGTACATCATAGTGAATATAGTTAATAATCTCTCTATATAAAACCCTAATATGCAAATAGACCGACTGGCAAACAACCAAACAACCAGTCGCTAGGATGTGCACTGACCACCAGGAGGTGCACGCAGTACATGGCGGGTGTAGGCCATGGCGTGATGGTGGAGCAGGTGAGCAGGGGCACCAGACCAAGGTGGGGCACCCGTCGCTGTCATCAGGGTGAGTCTGTGATGGTTACTGAAAATTCTTTGCTCTCGTGCGCTGCGATCCTGCTGGGCACTCGCACCTGCTGCTGGTGCTGGCCTCACTCACACCCGCTGCTAGCGCCGGAGCCACCGCTCACACCCACTGCCGGTGCCCAGCGCCATCCCTGTTCACTCAGCGCTATTAGCGGGTGCGATCACCCCTCAGGGCTTCTCCACCTCCCCCTGCTACTAAGGGCTGATTGGGGCAGCAGCCGCCATTCACACCCGCTGCTGGTGCCGGCCCCAATTGCTCCCTGCCATCAGTGGGTGTGAGTGGGGCTGGCGAACTTTGAATGAAATCTGTAATTTAGTTTATAATGTTGTACCAATGTTAATTTTTGGTTTTGATAAGTGTACTATGGTCATGTACCAGTAAGTCATTATAATTATGGAAAGCTGGGTGAAGGGACTATGAGAATGCTGCATTATTTTGTGCAGCTTTTCAATAAGTCTAAAATTATTTTAAAATAGAAATTAAATAATAACAAGAACAGTACACAAAATAATGACAATATTTATTGGAATGGCTGTGGGGGGAGTCAATCGAGGTAAAAGGAGACATATGTAAAACTTTAGACAATAAAAAAGAAAAGAATTTTAAAAAATCTCTAGTCTCTTGGCATTCTTGTTTCCCCTTTCTTTGGTTACTCTTTCTCAGTCTCCATTGGTAAGAGTACACAGTACCTCAGAATGTGAGTGCATTTGGAGATAGAGTCTTTAAAGAAGTGACTAAGTTAAAATGAGGTTTTTAGGGTGTCCTTATAAGGAGGTGGAAATATAGACACACAGAGAGACCCAGGGATGCTTGCACACACAGAAGGAAGATCATGTAAGAACATGGTGCGAAGGTGACTGTCTGCAAGCCAAGGAGAGAGGCCTCAGAGGAAACCAACCCTGCTGACATTTTGCTCTTGGACTTCCAACCTCTATAACTGTGAGAAAAGAAGTGCATGTTGTTTAAGCCACCCAACTTTGCCTGTTTGGCTGTTTTACCCAGAACTAGTCAAGGAAGGAAGTGTGTCATCTGGGGTAGTGGTGCCCCTCCTCCACACACAGACCTGCTTCTTTTCATGAGTGTTAAGAAAAAATGTAGGCTGGCTGAACCCAGAACAGAAGCCTCATAACCCTTAATGCTTCCTTGCAAACTCTTCACACATATTCCTCATAAAATTGCTCACACTGTCATTGACAATTGCATGGGTCCTTTCAACAGGGAAAGGACAGCTAGCTATACAAAATATGGTTAAGACTACCATAGCATCTACTTTGTTCCAGGCACTGTTCTGAGCACTGTATGCGTTTAAGCTGCCTAAGCTTGCAAATTAGGTTATTTTATTTATCTTCTGCAGTGGAAAGAGCAATATCCTCAGCTCCTTCAAGGATGAAGGTTTCCCTCCCTTCTTGCTGGGAGGGCTGCCTGCAGATGACTGTAGTCTCTGAAGGAATACTGGTACATCAGTTAAAGAGAGTCAGCAACCCTTATCCAGTGGCTGATCAGAACCCCCACTTAACTCTGGGCCATTCCAGTTTCAGAGCTGCCTGTGAGGTTGGCTGAAGCCTTTGTTATGACTCTATTCTCCCTCAGCCCCTACCCTGGTTCCTTCCCTTTCCTTCCATGATCACCAATCGCAAACGCACATCGTAATAACCTTTTTGCATGTTCATCTCCATCTCAGGGTCAGCTTCCTGAGAAAGTGAACCTTCATCACCTCCCTTTTACAAATAAAGAAACTGAAGTCCAGAAAGGTTCCACAATTGTCCCAAGGCCACACCATTAGCAGGTGATAAAACTGGGACATGAACCTAGGCAGTCTGGCTCCAGAATCTACACTTTAATCATGTAATCCTGCCTGATGGATAACTGAATGCCAACCCTTTCTATGATAGAACATGACCTAGAGAATGTGGCAATCTAGATTCTCCCCTCCTGTCTCTCTACAAATCTATTAGAAGCCAGCAAAATGGATTTCCTCAGGGGTCCACCAGGGCTCGGTTTTCCTAAGAAGCAACCCAAGGGACCACCCACAGAGGCTCTCCCAACACCTGCAGCCCAAGCTGCTCTTTCCAGGCCAGCAGTTATGAAGACAGCCTTCCTTCCTCTGACCTGGCCCTCCCTGCTGCTGCCCAGCTCATGTAGAAACATGGTGTAATTGCTCACCCTGTGGAAGCGAACCGAATCAGCGCCCCTCTGCTGACAGCATTAGTGACAAGTGATTGCATCAGGACACTGGAACAGCAGCCAGGACCCGGCGCCTGTGTTATTTACTGGTCCATCATGTATAATTTCAGAGTTTAATTTTATCTTCACAAACTTACAGGTGCAAAATGCAGGATAAAGTTCTTTAAGGGGCCCCTGTGAGAAACCAGGCTACACTTGTCCTTCTTCCCCACCCCCACAAGAGCTCTCAGAGTGACTCACTCAAATTAAATCATTATTGAGGAGGAATGATCCTGGTAGGTTCAAAAATCAGTTTTAAATTCAGCCTGCTAGCAAAATTCTGAATGTATTTACTTTCTAGACTTTATTTCTCCATCCATATTAAAGCTCCGTGGCATTATCAATTATGGGTTTATTGCCAAGCACAATAGGATTCAATCTGGAGGAATGCTTCAGGGTATGTCTTAGGAGGACGATAAAGCTAATAGTAATGGGTCTACAACTTCTAAGGCTAATTTTCACAGTTACAAATTTCATAAATAAATAGAAGGCATGTCAATTTCCAGTCACCCAGCTTGAGGTCTCTCATACTGATAAAACAGGGCATTCCATCATACCCAGAGATCAGGGGGCTCTTGTTCGAGTCTTCATGGGTTGGGATGAAGTTTCTATGATCCCCCCAGGAAGTAAAATGATGAGCAGTTCAGATGGAGGCCTCTGGGACCCAAACTGTTGCTCCTCTAGCCAGGTCAGGAGCTGGTTTGGATGAAAATGGACACAAAATCACAACCGTCCCTGGAATCTGGGAGGCCAACCTTATAGCTTCAGCTCAGAATCCAGTCACACTCTAAGCCTGGATGGGATGGGCTATCATGCATTAATGTTGCAGTGCTTAAGCCAGGCTTCAGGGTTTCAGGCAGTATGGAGCTGTGTCTGATATAGTCTGGGGCCTCTCTTGCCCTTCAGGAAAGAACAGGCAGCAAGAAGAAGAAGGAGGTGGTGTCAGGGGGCCATTTCTATGCTCCTGGCTATTCGTAGCCAAGTGCCTCTTATATAGTGAGGATTGGCCCTACCTATTGCCTCTGTGATGTCTACAGTTACACACCTCCCACCTGACCTACCATGTGGTATCAGACACTCTGGTCCCCATAGTTGCATCCTCTGGCTAACCTGAACTAGTTAAGGCAGTCAGTTTCCTGTGAGCTCAGACCTACTTCCAGCTGGCATCATTCCACCTTAGGTATGGACCTTTAGTCTTTCTACTTTCCACCCCAGGGCTTCTCCCATGCTGCAACAGCCCTGTTGGCTGCTCAAGTGCAACACAGAAATGCACGCACAGAGGCAATGTTCAACCAACATGGGGACAGGAGCTAAGGATAAATGCTTCCACCTCCCTTCTTTTAGTTGGATAAATCAGTCCAGAAGCATTCCACATACTTCTCAGGGTATCCCACAAGGGCTAAACCCTGGCTGCCTGTGGAAGCAATTTTAAATCACTTACATTCACTTTCCTCCCTTTCTTGTCTCCCTCTTCATGTTCTCTCTTTCCTGATTCTTAGGATCACCTCTCAAATGAATGCCCTACACTCAAGTCTTAGTCTCAGGTTCTGCTTCAAGAAGAATCAAACTAATACAGATTCACTCCTTAAAGTAAGGTAAAAGCAGAGCATCTTGCAATAGCTCCCCTATTCACATGTAAGTTTCATCAGGGGAGTTATTTATCACCTGGGAAGGCAGGGATAGAGGAGAACCAAGAGATATAAGATTATGAATGGGAGGAGGGGTGGCAGGGAACAGGGCAAAAGAGGCCCTGGGGAAGCAGGACGCAATAAGAGTGATAAGAACCAGGGCAGGTAGCAGGGAGTGTGCCTTAGGTTGTGTGTGTGTGTGTGTGTGTGTGTGTGTGTGTGTGTGTGCATGTGTGTGTCTGTGTACAGAAGGTTGCACAGCTTCCAGGCAACATGAAGGGGCACCCTTAAGTAAGGAAGGGCTTGGATCTTAGGACAGCAGGCTGGGGTAGAGATTTCATGACATTCATTTTGCGTGGAACTCAATTCTGACTGGACATAGCTTCTGTCCTCAACAATGACCTCTAGATGCCAGTAGTGCCTATGAGAATGTATAGTTACAGCTGTACCACAGGTGGTAGATAAACAACAGAGCCAACACAGAGATTGATAGATGTCTCAGGAGCCTTTAAAATTAAACTCAGTCTGAAAACAGCACATATTGATAACTAGAAGCCTGGTGCATGAAATTCATGCACTGGGGGGCGGGGGTCCTCAACCCAGCCTGCACCCTCTCCAATCTGGGACCCCTCGGGGGATGTCCTACTGCCAGTTTTGGATTGGGCCTAAACCGGCAGTTGGACATCCCTCTAACAATCCGGAACTACTGGCTCCTAACCGCTCACCTGCCTGCCTGCTTGATTGCCCCTAACTGCTTCTGCCTGCCAGCCTGATAACCCACTAACCACTTCCCTGCCAGCCTGATCGATGCCTAACTGCTCCCTTGCCAGCCCGATTGCCCCCAACTGCCCTCCCCTGCCGGCCTAGTCACCCCTAACTGCCCTCCCCTGCCAGCCATCTTGTGGCGGTTATCTTGTGACCACATGGGGGCGGCCATATTTTGACCACATGGGGGAGGCCATCTTGTGTGAGGGTGTGATGGTCAATTTGCATATTACCTCTTTATTATATAGGATGGTTGGCATTTCTTAAGAGATTTCCAGGTACCAGGAACTGGTCTAAATTATTTATCTTGTGTTAGCTATTTAATCTTCACCACAACCTTATGAGATAAGTACTATTATTATCCCTTATCTACAGATGAGAAAACTGAGGTACAGAGTAGCACAATAACTTATCTGAAGTCATGCAATTAGTAACATGCTAGATGAGGATATGAAGACAAGTAACATATGATCAAGGCAAGGTGTTTTGTGCTTTAATGACATAGGTGTCATATGAGCCACATTTCTGGCTCTTGAGAACTAAAATTTACTAGGGGAGACAAACATTTGCACAAATAACAGGGCCTCAGAGAGAGTGAGACCCTCAGTTCCTGAATTTCCATTCTTGGCCCCAATTTACAAAAGACTTGCTGTTCTCCATTTCCTACTCTTGGGATTTTGCAATCTGTGTATTTACAAGTAATCCTCATTCTTTCTGGAGTTACCTTGAGTGGGTTTCTTTTCTTTTAGACAGAAGAATCTTTTATTATTTATTTTTTTAGATGAAATAGAATTAACTGTCACAGTGTGGTATACTAATAAATAATAGGATAACATATTAAAGAAGGCAGTAGAATATGCATAATAAATATATTGATAAAATGTTTTCTTCTGAAATACAGAAGGGATGGGTGCAAATGTGTAATGTCAACATTCTGACTACATGATACAATGGGTCAAAGGGAGTAATAAAAAATTTTATACAAAGAAATACTAATTGTAAATCAATGCTTCTGAAAAGATTAACTTCACAGTTACAATAGAATTTATTCATTCAGACATTAAAAATATTCATTGAGCAGCATTTATCTGCCTAGAACTTTGTTAGATTTCAGAAATATAGAGTTGAACCTATCATAGATGATGCCTTCAAAGTGCTTACAGTCTAAACATGTAGAGAATAAATTAGACAATAACACCTAGAAATTTGGGAAAATGTTGTAATAAAATATGATAATAATGAGTACACATTGGAAATGAAACTTCCAAGGTGCCAGGATCAAATAAAAAGTTAAGCCAGCATAATAAATGCATAAATTGATAGTGTGGAATCTGGGGAGTCTATAAACTTTAGGAGCTAGGGATCAGAGTTTGAACATGCATATGAAGTCAGAAAATATAGTTGTGGGTCCTCATAAAATAGGAGGGCAAAAAGTGAGGTCTTAGCATAAAGCTGATCCTTATAATGATGAAAAAAGCGTATTGGACAACTTTGCCATCAGTTCAGGATAATGGCAAGTACCTGCTTCTCTTTTCCCAGAACTCTAGGTAGTAAATTTAAAAAAATGTAACTATGCATGATGATGGATGTTAACTAGACTTATTGTGATAATCATTTCACAATAGATACAAATATCAATTTATGTTGTACACTTGAAACTAATATAATGCTATATGTCAATTATATATCAATTCTAAAAAACCCTCAATGACAATTCAAAGCCCTGTGGATTCTGAATTTACACTACATTTGTGGTATAGGCATTCCTCAAGCCATAAAATTACATAAAATATGGCCCCAGAAAGCAAAGGCAAAACTCCTCTGTAACAAAATACTGCCAAATTTGAGAGGTAAAAAGGCTCCCATCCAACCTCACACAAAAGCTTGTTGAAGATGACTTTATAGTAAAACACTTTACAAATCAGGTGAGGACACGGTTCACCATGAGGGAGAGTCAGCAGAGAAACAAATCAGCAAATGAAAATATAAACATCCCAAGAACTTGAGGTAATAGAAAAACTGAGTAAGACTGTAAACAAATTTAAAATAATTAAATCAAAAGAAATCTAATCTAATAAAAGAGAAACATGCAAATTGACCGTAATTTCACTATGCCCCAAGCCATGCCCACCAGCCAATCAGAGTGACTATATGCGAATTAACCCAACCAAGATGGCGGCTGGCAGCCACGGAGCTGGAGCAAGCAGGAGGCTTGGTTGCCCCAGTGATGGAGGAAGCCAAGCTTCCCGCCTGCCCTGGCCGGCTGTGGCCTCTGCTAAAGGCAACAAAGTTTCAATTACAGAAGCTAAATAAATCCCAGATACCTGCTTCCAGCCAGCCTCCACTGGGAGCTTGGGTGGCTGGGGGCCGTGGCCAGCCTGCAAACAGCCATCAGCCCCTCACCCAGGCTGGCCAGGCATCCCAGGGGACCCCTACCCTGAAGGGGCTGTGGCCAGCCTGAAAACAGCCATCAGCCCCTCACCCAGGATGACCACACCCTCAAGGGGTGAGGGTCCCTGCTGGGGGGCTTGACCAGCCTGCAAACAGCCCTCAGCCCCTCACCCAGGCTGGCCAGGCACCCCAGCAGGACCCCCCTCCCTGAAAGAGGTGTGGCCAGCCTGAAAACAGCCATCAGCCACTCACCCAGGCTGGCCAGGCACCCCAGCAGGACCCCCCTCCCTGAAGGAGGTGTGGCAAACCTGAAAACGGCCCTCATCCCCTCACCCAGGCTGGCCAGGCACCCCAGTGGGACCCCCACCCTCATCCGGGACACCCTTCAGGGCAAACCAGCCAGCCCCCACTCATGCACCAGGCATATACTAAAAGGCTAATATGCAAATTGACCCTAACAGCAGAACGACTGGGAATGACTGGTCACTATGACACACACTGACCACCAGGGGGCAGGTGCTCAATGCAGGAGCTGCCCTCTGGTGGTCAGTGCGCTCCCACAGAAGGAGCTCTGCTCAGCCACAAGCCAGACTGACGGCTGCCAGCACAGCAGTGATGGCGGGAGCCTCTCCCGCCTCCTCAGCAGCGCTAAGGATGTCCGACTGCAGCTTAGGCCTGGTCCCCGTTGGCAAGTGGACATCCCCCGAGGGCTCCTGGCCTGCCAGAGGGATGTCTAACTGCCAGCTTAGGCCCAATCCCCCAGGAAGCGGGCCTAAGCCAGCAGGTGGTCATTCTCCGAGGGGTCCCAGACTGTGAGAGGGCACAGGCTGGGCTGAGGGACCCTCCCCGCCCCTCGAGTGCACACATTTTTGTGCACTGGGCCTCTAGTATAAGTAATAAGAAAAGGATGTGATTCTATGCTTTAAAAAAACAGGTGTATTCCCAAAAGAAACAAATACAACTTGTGGAAATGAAAAAAAGGTAAAATTAAAAATTTAGTGAATGAGTTCTATAAAATAAGAGACAAGCTGAAAAGAGAATTTGTGAACTTCAAGATGGCTAAAGAAATCCTTACAATGTATAGTGAAATAAAGTGATAAGAAACATAAAAGAAGGGTTAGAGAACATAGAGGATATAATGAGAAGATTTGACATATATCTAATAAAGTCACTAGGAATAAAGAATAGAGAATAAAAGGATATTCCTAGATTAGAAATACTCATGGCAGAGAACTTTAGAGAATTAATGAAATCCACAAATCTTCAGATTCATAAGTACAGTGAGTTTTGAGGGTAAATGAAAGTTAAACTACAATTAGGTATGTCATAATCAATAACAAAGACAAAGAGGAAATCTCAAAAGTAGTCCAACAGACAAGGAAACTTATTTACAAAGAACAATAGTTGAATTACTGCAGAAGATTTTGCAGCAGCATCAGTAGAGACCAGAAGAAACAATGGCTAAAGAACAGAGAAAAACCTAACTGTCAATTCAAAAATTATATACCATATAAATTATCATTCAACAATGAGGATGACAGTGACCAAAATTAGCATTACTTATACTGGGTCCACATGTGCTTACTGATATGATGCAATATGAAGTAGGTAATATTGCTTATGAAATATTCTTCTCAAAAACATCTAACCTAAAAAGAAAGGAACATGGGGACTCTTCAGGATTAAAAGAGTTTTAAGAGACATAAAAACTAAATGCAGTATATGGTGCTTGGACTGAGTTTTGAATTGAACAACTCAGCTGTAAAAGATGATTTTTTTTGGAACAATTGGAGAAATTGCATATGGACTAGATATTCAATGATATGAGGGGAGTACTGTTCATTGTGTTTTGCCTTATGACAGTGGTATTATGTTTATTTTAAAACTTTCTTCTTTGCATATTTGAGTATATAGAAGTGTGTATTAGTCAGGATTAAGTGGAATAACATAAGAAAGTGTAATAAAGGAAACATTTACAAAGGTGTGGTCAGGACGTAAAGAAACCAGCAAAGTAAGATGAAGCAATCAGGAGGTATAGGAGTTCCCGATCATGGGTCTTAAGGGAAAGAGGAAGGGACAGTTACTTGGATGTGGAGAAAGAGCTGTGACTATAGGTTTAGAAGATCTCCTGACAGAGCCCTTCAGTGGAGAAACAACCACGGACAACTCTCAGCTTACCTTCTAATCTTCTCCTGGATCCTCCTATTGACCAAACCTAACCAAAAGCCAGAGGGTAAGAAGGTCTGGTTATGCAGTCCCTAGATGTCAGTTTCTCAAGAACAGAGCAGAATAGAGAAAGGCACAGGGGGGAAAAATATGCACAGGGGAAAAGTGAGGATGCCGGTAATGTACTTTAAAATACTATAGAAAAAAATAGATAAATATGCCATTTAACAATTGCCATGTGAAGAATATGCATGCTTTCTATATTATTTTTCTACTTTTCTGTATATTTGAAACTTTTCTTTCTTTTTTAATATATATTTTTTATTGATTTCAGAGTGGAAGGGAGAGGGAGAGAGAGAGAGAAACATCAATGATGAGAGAAATCACTGACCAGCTGTTTCCTGCATGCCACCTACTGGGGACAGAACCCGCGGTCCAGGCATGTGCTCTTGACTGGAATCAAACCTGGGACCCTTCAGTTTGCAGGCCAAAGTTCTATCCACTGAGCCAAACCAGCTAGGGCTGAAACTTTTCTTAACAAAAAGTAAGAAGAAGTGAGGGTGAAATAAATATAGATATTTTAAAAACAAAGTCTGAGAGAATTTACACTTATAGTCTTAACTGAAAGAATTATTAAAGGATTTATTTCAGAACTGGAACTCAAAAATTAAACCTAGAAGAAAACAATATAGGCTGTGAAAAACAATGATGAGTGATGAACTTGGTAATCAGATGAGTAAATCTAAATAAGCATTAACCATAAAAAATAGCTGGAATTTACAGATCAGTATATAAGGTGATATTATAGGATTAGGCACGTAGAAGAGGACATCTAAAGTAGACAGGAGAGGAGGTAAATTGAGAAAGGCTTCCAGAGAAAGGAAGTGAGAAATTGACTGAGTTTTAAAGGTCAAGTAGGATTTACCAGAGGGGATCACACAGGAGCTAGGCTGGCGCCAAAGCCATCTTTCTGCCTACTCATTTTAGCTCTCATTATCTTCTCATTGGCCAAACTGAGCTGGAAACAGGAGGGCAAAGAGTCTGGGAAATGTAGTTCCACAGCAGGGGAAGGGTGGGGAATGGATCTGAGAACAGAGGGTCAGTTGACAGGCATAGTATATATGTAAATCCCCCATTGTTAGTTTGTATCCCAATTTGACGTCTGTCACTGCTGACTATGTGATTTGGAGACAAGGAAGTTGGCTTGATTTTCCCTCAATTGACTGTGGTATCTTTAGCTTGAGAATCTATTGTATCTGATTGGGGTTGCACAGAGTGCTGACATACATATCACACATCATATGGATAATATTTTACTAGTACTTCCTAGCATTTTACCCCCTCCATCTCTGCTTTTTGTGGCATCTCTGGCAGCAGAGATACTCCAGCTCCTCCCTCTGTGGCACAGCTCCCTCTTGGAGATTCCACCATGATTCAAGCTCCCCTTGGATAGCCTCAGCTCCTCATCTCTACAAAACAACCTCTTCCTTGTGTCCCCTGAGCCCTCAGTGGTAGCAGCTTCCTGCTGTTGCTAATCTCTGGGATACCTCATCATTCTGTTTGGTTTTTTCACTTTTCTATTTCCTGTGTAACAATTTCCTGAATTAATTTGAAAGGCTTGCTGAAGTTTCTGTCTTTTGTCTGGACCCTAACTGATGTACACACAAAAATATGAACATAATATGGCTGCATGCCTTTTTAAAAATTCAGATAGTTACACATGAAGCTTGTCCATGGCTTTTGGCATTTGTTTCTCTGTGTGGCCTCCCATTGTTGCAGCTTGCACTGGAGGTGACACTCAGGTCACCCTCTGATCCCACAAGTGAGAACAGTGCCCTGTATAAAAGGCCTCAATTAATTTTTATTGCACATACATGTAGGAAGATACCTGCTTGGCCTCCATGTGAGAGCCATAACTCTCTTAAATTGATGTGTCAGCGAACTAAAACTCAATATTTTTTTCACACAGTATATTTTACAGTCAGAGGCCCTTCCCTAATCGGAATAAAGCAATTTGGCTCCCTGTCATTGCTCACTGAAAACATATGAGCTGGTTGGCATTTCTAGCAGCCCAGATTTATCAGGGTCTCTGATCGAGTGCACAGGAGGTTCAGGGCTTTGGCATGGACAAAAGTGAATTTTTTATGACCACATTGTGCTGCATCTCTGCATAGCTAGATTTATCCTTTCATTTCAGAAATATTTGTACTGTCAAGTACCAAATCTACTTCAGATTGAAAAGATCCCACATAGTTTGCATGAGGGCTTGGGGTCATTCTTTCTATACTGTATAATCTCTAATTTCCATTCTATAAAAAAATCCCCTGGGTTGATCTCTTCAGCATCATGGGGTTCTGGAAGTTAAAGCTCTGAAATGCTGTCTCCTACACGTCAGCTGTATGCAGTACTAGAGTAGCAAAGACAGGACTTTTGGAATCTTGAGGCCAAGCTCTGCTCACAAGACCTTGTAAATCTATATCAGAACACAGAACCCCCCATGTAAGTGTGACTGCCATCCTCATAGTATCTGTAGCAGACAGTACAGTGTCCCCTTGGATCCTTTTTACTGTTTCCATGCACCCCTCTGGCTTCATTGTGCTTGTGCCTGCTCTCCATAGAAAACTATCCTAAGGCAACTGAAACCACTCTGACCATACTGGTGGAGAGCCAGAAATGCTTAGAAGTTTATGTACCCCCTGGAATGGTCCTTAAATAATGACTAATGAGTGAGGGAGTATAAAACCTAGTTCCCTTGTCTGGAATTACAACAGAATCTGAGGTGTAGCATACACTCCAGAGCTCTCCTGTAGGATCAGGCTGAGGCTGGGACTTTCCCTGACACGGAACCTTTGCCCCACTTCCTTTCCCTCATGTCCTACTTCTCCTACTCCCTTACTGCCTTCCTAAGGAAGTGTTTCCTTAATAAATTACTCACACCCAAATCCTCATTGCAGGATCTGTTTCCAAGGAATTCAACCTAATAGAGTATGTTAAAAGTTCCTAATTCCAATCACGTATCTGATGATACCACATTCCTTTCAAGTAGTCAAGAAGCATCTGCTTAAATACTTTTAGAGATGGGCAACTCACTGCCACCAAGGATAGAAAATCCATGGTGCAGGCAGCTCCATATATTAGAGAATCATCCTATATAATAAAAGGCTAATATGGGAATTGATTGAACAGCAGAATGACTGGTTGCTATGACACACACTGACCACCAGGGGGCAGACGCTCGATGCAGGAGCTGCCCCCTGGTGGTCAGTGCACTCCCACAGGGGGAGCACTGCTAAGCCAGGAGCCAGGGTCATGGGTGGCGAGTGCAGTGGTGGTGACGGGAGTCTTTTCCACCTCCGCAGCAGTGCTAAGGATGTCCCACTGCCAGCTTAGGTCCGCTCCTTGTGGGGAGCGGACCTAAGGCATCAGTTGGACATCCCCCAAAGGCTCCTGGATTGCGAGAGGGCACAGGCCAGGCTGAGCCCCCACCCTAACCCCCCGCGTGCACGAATTTCATGCACCAGGCCTCTAGTTTAACATAATACCTGTGAGGCATCTAGATTAGACTCAATCTTGATTTGAGGGTGTTGTTAATGCCCCATCCCATGTTCCCTCAGCACACTTGAATCTTCTGAAGTCTTGGACAATCTTGGGCACACTAACAGCTTCCAATCTCAAGAGTTTGTCCTGCACTCCTGATTTCACTCTCCAGAATCATGAGCACAATCCAGAAGTCTGGGTAAGTCAATGCTCAAGAAAGGGACCCCTGATAAGTGAGAGATAGGAGTTGGTACATAAATATCTCATCCTCCAGGTGGTTGATTCTGAGATGTGAACCACATGTTGTCTCATGTGACCCACACAGGATTGAACCTAGTTGCTCTGAGTGGAAATCTGCTCATTAATTTACATTTATTAACTTCCCTCCATCATTCTCTCCACTCCCTCACTTGTCCTTGAGATCATCTCACAAATAAATGACCTACACTCAAGTCCTGTTAGTGTCTGTTTTGAGGAGATTCAAACTAAGACAAGAGACTAGAGAAGCTAGAGGATTTATCTTTCCTCTGGAAAGCCTTTTCCCCAATTAAATGAACTTCCCATCCTTGAATATTCCCTGAACTTGCATAGTCAATTCATGAAAGATCATGAGTTCCAGGTCCTTGATCTCTAGGCCAGGGTTCCCAACTAGATTCCATGACACACTCATTTATTTTGTTGAGTATTCAAGGTATAGTTCTGTTCTGTTCAGTAATGCATTACTTGAAACTTTATTCAATATGTAATTTTTATAACTCATTTGCATAAACACACCGTATTGTATTTATGTTTATATCATATGTTTTCTCAGGACACATTTTCTACACCATAAATTGGACTATTGTGTTGGTTTGTATCACTTGTGTTACTAGTGAAGGGGTTAGTCAAGCCTCCCAATCTTCAGATCCACAAATATTAGCCCACTGTGGGCATAGACAGCCCTACTAGGCTTCCCTAGGAACTCAGCAGAGAGACTTTTAGGCAAAGTGCCTCTACTTAATACCATATGGCTTTGACCTCCAACCCCCATGTACTTGCTATGTCAAACTTCTGGATCTGGAGAGCAGGGCTGGGTTTTGGCAAGTAATAGAATTCCATTGATCCACTGGGTTAAGGCCCAGACTAACACACATCTATGTGTCATTCATTCCCCTGTTCCGTCCACTTCTTGCCATAGTCCTTTGGGTGAGGAAAAGGCACCTTTTGTGATATCAACCATATGGAACAAGAATTCTCAAAAGGTTGCATCCCAAGAGAAGGTCAAAAGACCCTCATTATGAACATGCAGAGCCCTCTAACCTCCAGGTTAGGCACAAAGGCCAGGCCACCCAAACATGGAACCAGTGATATCCTTGTTCTTTATCCATCTCTACCAGTACTCATCCTCCCCAGAGGACAGAAGGAGGAGAAAGAAACCTTGAGCTCCCCCTAGAGGTTACATGTTTCCACTTACTGTTTCTTCAAGTGTTGGGAGATCCTGAAAAATAAAGATACATATCTAGTGGAGAACAGTTATGTGGGGGCTACATATTAGTAATACATATTGTATGTACCTCAGAATTGCATATCTGAACCTGTCCTGTAATAACTAAAAATAAAGTATGAACTGTATTATTTGTTCAATTCTTGGGAAAATGCTTATCAAGGGTTTCTCAGTAAATACTACCACAGTTTCACTTTTGAATAACAAAACTAAGTATGATTATACATTGGAGATAAAGTAATATGTATGGCTATTTAATAAAGAACTAAAGAACAGTATTGCATATCTTATTTACTACTGCTAGGCATACATATAATGGGGTGTGGCCATTTTTACTCAGTTACCGTTTTGAATTTAAGAAGAAGGAAAACAAGCAAATGTAGACTTTACTATTTCCTGTGGTCACCACAAGGCCAAAAAGTACTTCTGTGCAAGTAATACAGCTGAAGAAACAAACCTTGGCTACCCATATTATGTTGTACTAGGTGCTTAGTAATTAAGAATCGTTATGACCTTTATGGCCAGCCAATCTGAATGTAGAAGTCTGAACTTCAAGTACAAACATATCCACTAAATAGATGACTGAGCTCACGAAAGTTGCTTATTATCTCTAAGCCAGAAAGTCCTTAATGGTTATGTAGATCTAATCATAAACACTCTACAACTCACAAGGTGCTTGCTGAATAGCACATGAAAGAATTTATAAAACTGGAAATCATAACCCATTTGTGCCCATCAATGAATGGCTATTTCTACTGAGAGGCTATACTAGATACACAATTGTTTAAAGACTGTTTGGGATCTGAAGGGAGGGGGCCTGACTATAGGACATGTTTTCCTTCACTTAGCTTATACTGTTCTTTTTTGAGAAAATAATAATATAAGTTATGGAGATATAGGTAAATAGATAGGTGATAGGCAAAGAAGATACAAGATTACTAAATAAATAGATAGGTAGATAAATATTTTACTCCAGTGTCCATAAAGACAGGAATTCACATGTTTTGCCTATTTTAAACATGCACCTAAAAGAGCAGTTGAATATCAAATATTTATTAATTAATTGTTTTGCTATTTCTCATGTACTTATCTCTCCAGTTTCCACAGCTGGAAAGATAATCCCCAAAGGAGAGCCCTTACATTTTCTAAAAGAGAAGTGGAAGTGGTTTGTATAAAACATGCACCAGGTACTGGCAGAATAGATGCTCATCTTTGGACATGAGGTAATGCCTAGGTCCTGGTACTGAAGACCAAGAGGGTCTTTCAGTAGAGAGAAGCTCCAGCTGGGAACAGTTTTCTTTGTTGTAGGCATGGAGGGTGGAGCTTCAAATACTATGAGCACAGAAATGTCCAGGGTAAGATGGGGACTCAAATTGGCTTCTCCAGATGAGTCTATCTGGTACTTTATTAAGTTAATACATCATTATACTCCCAGGGTGACTTATGAAAGGGTCATGGGAAGTGAAGAACCTGGATCAACCTAGCCCAAAACCAAGCAGATGCTTGAGCCCAGAGATCCCCTACACAGGAAGAAGCTCTTGGGGTTGAGATAATCTACACAGAGAACACTAGAAGCAGAAAAGTAGCCTGACACTATAAAGTGTTTACTGCAGATCTGTTTGATGGGTTGGAGAAATAGTTCTCTTTTCCAAAACTCTAGACTGGAGGGAGTTTAAGAGTCATGGGAGAAGAGGAAATGGAGAAGGTAGGTATAGAAAACTTTGTAAATGAGTTTTACTATAAAAGGGAGGGGAGAAATGGGTGGTAGCTGGAAAGGTATGTGATTCTATAGGGAAAGAAATGTGGAGAAGCCCAAGAAAGGAGATACTTGTAGGAGCAAAACCTTGGCTAAGAAATGAGGAATGAGTTTACACTTAGAAAAGTTGGCTTTAGAAGGACACAGTTTATTGGTTTTATCAGGAAGAAACATGGAGTACAAATGCAGGTAGGTAAGCAGATGAGGTGGTGGGAGTTAGGAAAGTTCTCTTCTGGTTGTTCCTCTCTCAGGGAAATAAAAAAAAAAAGGACAAATACAGAGGAATTTCTGGATGAACACAGAGGCCATCCTTTTGAGAAAGGATGAAAATATATGAAATAGTTATCTCAGAGAGAGGGGAAAGAAAATTGACTGGGGAAATGAGGTAGATTGCCTGGCTACACTGAGGTCCAGCTTGAGATATGCCGTCATAAATTTGAAGTGAGACCAGTCAGCAGTGGTTAAGTATTTCTCACCAGCTACCTTCAGCTGCTTAGGAGCCAGGATGGAAGAGGTGACATGCTGGAATGAAACAAGGCTGAGCTTGTTAAGCAAAAGCACGCAAGATAATGGAGTTGAGAACATACAAGGAATTGACAGCATGCACAAGGAGTGGTGTACTTAGTGAACAGACTGTGGACTCTAAGGTGGAAAAGTTGGCGATGGAGGAAGTGAATGAGGTAAGGTGCAGTGAAAAGTTGACACAGTGACAGGACTGGGGGAACCTAATGGGGCCCAAGGTGGATTGAAGTGAGAACATTAGAGGAAGTGAGCTGGGATGACAGGAGGTGGGAATGTGAAAAGTTTGAAACTAACACTAGAGAATGGAAATGGCTGAGATGAGTGTGGTAAAGATCACATAAAATGAAGATGTCAAGGAAATAAGAGGTCAAAATATCAGAAGTACTCTCCATGTGTATTATGACATGGCGGTGGAAAGAAAGACAGTGATTCTGGTGAAAAGTATTCAGTAAAAGGTGGCTGTGGGGTGTGTCTGATCAGACGACAGAAGATGACTACAAGGAGAGTGCAGCAGCCATGAGAATGCCCCTCTTAGACCTTTGACTATGGGGAGTATAATTGACCAATGGCCCTAGCTGCTATACTCTGAAATCCATCACTGTGTTAAAACCCTACCTCCCAGCAATTGCTCCCAGCCAGTGAGTGAGCACATAGTGAGTCAGCTTGAGGAAAATTCAGAGCCATTTAGGGAGAGAGCCCTAGGGATAAGAAACCTGGAAGGATGGGTAAGCTTGGAGTATCCAAGATAAATGGAGATGTGGGACATGACAGGATAATTCCTCATGGTTTCTTGGGAAGGGCTAGATGGTCAGTTGTAATTGCAGCTCCCATTCTTGAGACTTATGTGTTGTGTTATAGAACAACAAGTGGTGAGAACATCTGGAGCCCACAGAGCTCTGGGAACCCTTCTGCAGGCCTGTTTTGGCCTTTTCAAAGCTAATGAAGAGGAAGTCCTATCAATAACACATTGAACTCTGTAGGTTTTGCCTACATAGAGTGTTCAACAAACATTTATTATATATCCATTATGTGACAGACACTGTGCTAAGAGTTAGTCACATCAGTGAATAAGACCCCATACCAACCTTTAAGAACCTTAAAACAGAGAAAGAGAGTAACTCAGAAAAATGCAAAAGCTATTATAATAGGGTGAGAGGAGTCCTCTTGGGGTCATGGATACACACAGGCATAGGGGATCTCAGCCCAACCTTGTGGCTTCTAACCTGACTCTGTCCCAACCCAGTCTTCTAGAAATTTAAGTAATATCTGTAATGCCAGTCCCTCTGTCTGAGCCACCATCACTTGCTGACTGCTGTCCACTGCTGTACTTATTTTGGCTCACTAGATGCAGGCCTGGGTCTCTTCCTGTTGCCTGCTGCTTAGGTAATGTTGGTAATGTTATTTCTTTAGACATTGTGGTAGATTGTCTACAAATATAGCTATCAACAATTCTTCCTATGCTGTACATGCATGACAATTCCTCTCATCCAGAGATGGAGTCTATTTCCCTTCCTCTTGAATCTGGACTGGCCATGTGACTTGCACTAACCAACAGGATACAGTGAAAGTAACACTGTGTCCGTTCAAGGCCTATGGCTTAAGAGGCCTGGTATCTTCTGCTTTTGCTCTTCACCTTGACTCATGATGCAAAGAAGTCTAGGCAATCCAATTAGAGCAAGAGTCTATGAAGAGGAGCCATCTGGAGGATGACTTATGTGCCCAAGCCCACAGTAGGAATCAAGGTTCCATACGTGTGAGTGAAGCCATCTTGGATTTCCAAACCTATCACCAGATAATGCAGCCATGTGAATGAGCCTAGCCAATGCCATGTGAAGCAGAGATGAGCCAGCCCTCTAAAGTCCCATCTGCAGGTAAACCAAATCAAGTCTGAAATTCTCCCCCCTGCCTGGGCACTAGTGTAGTGGCCTAATGCTCATTATTCAAAAGTGATAGAAACTGGCTAGCTATTAAGAAGGCTCATTTTCTCTCTTCCTAGGCACACAACTATATTTATCAGGCTCTCTTGCAGTTAGGGGAGGGCACTTGACTAAATTCTAGACAATGATCCAGGAAAGAAGCCACAAATGTCACTTGCAGGCTTGGCCCCAAAAGATCTCTTACAGGGATTATTTAAATGGTTTCCTCTAACCCAATTTTGATGTAGATGAGTGACCTTGGAAGCCATGTGTTAAAAATGGTAATGCCACAAGATAGAAGGACCCTGGGTTTCTGAATCCCCTTAGAGCAGGGGCCCTCAAACTATGGCCTGTGAGCCACATGCGGCCCGCCATAAACATTTATCCGGCCCGCCAGGTGTTTTTGCCGCCGCTGTGTGCATAGGAATTTGTTCATAGTATTTTTTTAAACTATAGTCCGGCCCTCCAACGGTCTGAGGGATAATGAACTGACCCCCTGTTTAAAAAGTTTGAGGACCCCTGCCTTAGAAGAAACCCTCCCCATCAATCAGAGATATGTGTTTTGGACTTCAAGTGAGTTAGAAATGATTTTTTGCCGTGTTTGAGTATTACACATGTTCAGGTTTATATCTTACAGCAGTTAGAATTATCTTCATTTACAAAACATTTCTGATACAAAAACTGCATTTTTAAGATCTTTAAACTGGAACTGAAAACAAAGAGAAATTATTGGATAATGTATTTCTAGACACATTATGGAGAAAATTTAAGCTAAAATAATTAAGAAGTTAAATTAAGCAAACCCATTTAGTTTGGACAGGACTGACCTGACCCAGGGCTGCCTCAAATAGCACCTTCCTCCTCTTTCTCTGGCTTCCTCTAACTGTCATGTCCAGCAGCAAAATCCCTGCCAGCAGCAGGAAATATCTTTGTGGTAGCAACCTTTCAAGCCAGTGGGGCTTGGCATTCTGACCTCTGGGGGTCCCAGCCACCCCTTCCTGACCTGCTGATCAAGACTGGTGCCCAGATTACCTTAGGGCCTTGTGAAGCCTCTGGTTATTGTGCTGACTCTTCCTTCCTCTTCCAGGCACTTGAATTAGCCAGCAAGATTGGAATCCTGCCCAGTACCCCACCCTTATTTATGGGTAGTTGTTTCCTTATTTCCTCTCCCTCAACCAGAACAAAACCATATCCTAAAGCTAAGGTTATCTGCTTGGGACATTACTATCCTGTCTGCTTTTTGCTATTCACTATTCTTCCCCAGGATTGAGTCTGTTTCTGTGCTCTCAGATGGTTGGAGTCTTCACCAATGACAGAAGTTCAGGAAATACCTTCCCAAGCCCTAAGGCTTTGACCAACTTCTGAAGTTCCTGTTGAGACTCACCTAAAAAGTTCTTGAAGAAGGATAAGGCTGCAGTGCCTGATGTAGTGCCTGGGCCTTTGGATGGCTTTTGTTGGGTACCTGGTCATTTTCTCATGTTAACATTTCACCACTTCCTGTGGGCCCAGTGCAATTGAGTAACTAACTCATAAGGCTGCATGCTTGAGTCTACACAAATGATGTCATCGTGCTAGTATCTTAGTCCCTTTCTTCTCTTTCCATTCTTGTCCAGCCTTCTCACATAGTCCTCATCCATTCCCACCAACTTATCTGACAGTCACCTCATGCAGTGTCTTTATTTTGTTATGCCTTGTAGCAGTCACTACTGATACTCCTACTCACATCCTCATGGCCCATTCTAAGGTTTCCTGCAACTGAGATTATCAGTTTTCATGTGCATGCATTCTGACTACTTCTCACCTCAAGCACCTGTATCTCTCTGCTTCTCTACCTCTGGGATTTCATTAGCCCAAAGGAGTTTGCTAGGCCTCTCCGAAAGGGCTGGGGATTTAATGTCCAAATAGGGCCAATTTTTAACCAATACAGGATAAGAGTTAGTGGACTACATATTCCAGCTTCCTCAGTGAAACAATTCTAAGGGGTATTGTAGTGGGTTGAATTCTCCCCCTCCCCCTCAAAAATAATATATACAACTGGAACCTCTGAGTGTGAACTTATTTGAAAAGGGTCTTTATATATGTAAATATGTAAATAAGGATCTCAAGATGAGATCATCCTGGATTAGGATAGTCCTTAAATCCAATGACAAGTGTCTTGTAGAAGAAGAGAAGGCATGGAGGAATAAGGTGACACAAAGACAAAGGCAGAGATTGGAGTAATGCATCTATACAATAAAGAATGACAAGGATTGCGGCAGCCACCAGAAGTTAGGATAAAGTCATGGAGCAGGTTCTCCCTCAGTGCCTCCAGAGGGAACCAAGTCTGATAACACATTGAATTCAGACTTTTGGCCTCCAAACCTGTGATAGAATACATCTCTGTTGTTTTAACCCACCAAGTTTGTTGTTATTTCTTACAGCAGTCCTAGGAAACTAATATAGGTGCTCTATACAATTTATTTGAGTTCCTAGGGGTTTGAGCTTCAGTTGCCTGCAGGGACAACCCAGTTATTAATGTGTCTTTCATTGGACTCTTTTTCCTGTCTTACTTTTCCCACTCCCTCATTTGAGCTCATTGGCTCTGAGTTCTCATCTCAAGGTCTGCTTTGGAGAGAACTACAAATTAGACATGTATATTGTAGGAAGTGTTTTTGCCAATAACTTAAGATCTGACCACTAATATTATTACCAGGGTTTGCTGCCCTCTCTGAAAACCTACACATGCTCTATCACTGGGTTAACTCACTTTACCCTCTTTTCTTCTCCCCTTCTCTATTTCCTTCTTTTATGTCTGTTTCTTTTCTTTCAGTTGGTGGTTTTGATTCATTTATTCCAACTGTATGGTTGGACAGAGGATTCATTTATTCCTTGGGAGAGAGGAGGGAGGGAGAGAGGAGAGAGGAGAGAGGAGAGAGAGAGAGAGAGAGAGAGAGAGAGAGAGAGAGAGAGAGAGAGAGAGAAGAAAGGAAGGTTTGGCTTCTAGGAATGTTCTGAGAAATACCATTTCCTCTGGAAACAAATAAAGACCCTTGTATCTTTTCTATGGTACTTTCAGTTCCTTTACCTCCAAAGCATCTCAAAGCTATAATGGTTCAAAAGCAATCCATGGTCTCAGCACTTTAGGCTTTTAAGCTTGAACTATTTATTTCATCTATTCCATTAAGGTCATACCGGGACCTCCCCAAATCATGTAGACTTCCCTCTAGGTCTATTTGACCTTTGAGTTCCAGCCATGTTCACCACTGGCCCAGCCTGCTACTGACAGAGTAATGGGTGGGACAAATGTGTTTGTTCCTCTTTATGCATCTGAAGCACATTCTAAAGCAGTGAGATTTGGGCATTAGTTGCTGACCTTCATTATTTGAGTTGCCTGCTCTTCTCTGTCATTGTAGATATTTAAAATGAACTGCTAGTTTCACATAAAAGGTAGGAAAATCTACAGTCAGATAGTAGTCCAAAGACTATTCATTTCACCTGTCATCCATTTTCTTGTTCAGGTGAGAAATATGTATTTTTCCCTTTTTATTTTGATTTTTCTTTTTACATTCTAATTCAAAACTTGGGCTAATTAATCTACTCTGATACCATTTTGATGTCCCACATATAGAATTCTTGACTCTTGGATAGAGTGGAAAAAGACCTGGGTGAGAAAGTAGAAAGATATTCTTGGATATTTAAAAGTTAAATCTAGAAAGGATCTAAAAGATAACATAATCCAACCACCTTTCTTTTTTTTATTTTTTTAAATTTTTTTTTTATTTTTAAAAAAATATATTTTATTGATTTTTTACAGAGAGGAAGGGAGAGAGATAGAGAGTTAGAAACATCGATAGGAGAGAAACATCGATCAGCCGCCTCCTGCACACCTCCCACTGGGGATGTGCCTGCAACCCAGGTACATGCCCTTGACCGGAATCGAACCTGGGACCCCCCAGTCCGCAGGTCGACACTCTATCCACTGAGCCAAACCGGTTTCGGCACCACCTTTCTTTATAGGTAAAGAAACTGAGACTCAGAAAGGGAAATGACTTTCCTACTGTGAAATGACTAACCATAAATTGAGTTGCAGAGCTTGGAGGAGAAATGCAACCCTATAGGCTATAGTGCTTGCTACGTGCTTCCATGACTGACTGGGTTGGGGTTGAAAAGCAATGCTTTCCTAGAATTTCCAACTGTCCAGACTGAGACTGCTGTTTGCTAAGTCAGGCTTATTTCTTCCTTCTTCCAACTGTGCTTTAAGCATCTCTTCTTGTATTCTCATTTCTTTTTTTTAAACATATTTTATTGATTTTTTACAGAGAGGAAGGGAGAGGGATAGAGAGTTAGAAACACCAATGAGAGAGAAACATCGATCAGCTGCCTCCTGCACACCCGCCACTGGGTATGTGCCTGCAACCAAGGTACATGCCCTTGACCGGAATTGAACCTGGGACCCTTGAGTCTGCAGGCCGACGCTCTATCCACTGAGCCAAACCGGTTAGGGCATGTTCTCATTTCTTAACAGAGTCATTATTCAAGTCAATAGGGAGCTCGCTTTCTGTTGTCTTCAAGTTCCCTTTGTAAAACATAAAGCAGTAAACATTTTTAAAATCTAGTTTTAGATAAACCTACCATTAACTGGACATTTTCCTTAGAATTGCCCCAGAATGCTTTGACTATTTTTGCCTAGTGTGGGGACAATGACTCACACTGGATATTCTATCACCAATGCCCCTGTTCACTGAGGGCAGAGCAGAGGTTTTCTTCTAGCCTAAAACAGGGATGTGCCATCCATTTGTTAAAATGAAATAAATATTCTCTGCAGCTTGGGTTCCCAGGCAGTAGACAAGCCAAATACATGCAGAATTTTTCTTTTTCCCTCCAATTCTATGGTTTCAGACAGCATACAATATCTATCCATTGTCTAACACAGCCCATTAGCCACCTGGCTGACAGAAAATAATCTTAAATGGCCACTTTGAAGATGGGTCAGCCTATTGCTTTTTTTCTCATAGGTTTCAATCTTAATAGAAAACTATACTTAGCATTTATAAAACCTTGTCAGTCAAAAGTCAGGAGCTGAACTGAGTCACAATCCCTTTTCGCTAAGAGGAAAAGTGGCACCTGGATATTGTGATTTTTATTGTCATTATTAATATTATTTTTGAGAACACAGTACAATGACATCCCAATTTTTTTTAGTATTGACTTATTTTTTTTAATTAAAAGTCTATGAAAATTGCCAGCTGTGCATGCAGCCTTTGAGCTCCACTTTTCTCATCTATTAAAAGTGGACAATAATATCCACCTGGTTGAGTTATGAGGGTTAAACAAGAAGGCATTTGTAAACTGATTAACTGATATAAAAGTAGAGTTTCTCAAAGGTAAGAAGATCTTTTTTCCCCCTCCTTTCTGATAGTCAGTCTTGACCCCCTCCCACAAAGTTCAAAGATAGATCTTAGACAACCATGACAGGTGACACATAGGTTTTCTCATAGTGAGAGGAGAGTAAATTTTGTTGAATAAATTGAAATGAAGCGCCAAGTGACATCTTTCTTTAGATTGGGCTACAGAACTGCCTCTCTATTGAAGGTCATTGACTCAACCCCCCCCCCCCCCAAAAAAAAAATCAATCCAAGTCTCTGACCTGCAATGTAAATTAGCATTCTTTTAGGTAAAGACATAAGAAAGGTTAAACTCATATTATTTTAAAAATCAAGGAAAAGTGTTTCTCCTTTCAATATGTCTGAGTAAGTTCCTACTAAGCTACCCCTCCCATAGATAACAGCTATAAACTTTGGAAAAAATATTTTTAAAAAACCCATGCTCTAGCCGGTTTGGCTCAGTGGATAGAGTGTCGGCCTGTGGACTGAAGGGTCCCAGGATCCATTCCAGTCAAGGGCATGTACCTCAGTTGCAGGCTCCTTCCCCACTCCAGCCCTGGTCAGAGCACATGCAGGAGGCAACCAATCGATGTGTTTCTCTAACATAGATATTTCTGTCTTTCCCTCTCTCTAAAAGTCAATGGAAAAATATCCTCAGGTGAGGATTAAAAATAAAATAAAATAAAAAATAAAATGAGGTGACAGGAGAAGATTTGACTTTGGGTGGTGGGCACATGGTCCTATATACAGATTTTGTAAATTAGTAATCCACACATGAAACCTATATGTTCATATTGACTAATGTCACCCCCAATAAAAAGTAATAATAAAGTAATTTTTAAAAATAAATAAAAACAGCCCTAGCCGGTTTGGCTCACTGGATAGAGCAATGGCCTGCGAACTGAAAGGTCCCAAGTTCGATTCTGGTCAAGGGAACATGCCTGGGTTGTGGGCTTGATCCCCGGTGGGGGACTTGCAGGAGGCAGCTGATCCATGATTCTCTCTCATCATGGATGTTTCTATCTCTCTCTCTCTCCCTCTTCCTTCCTCTCTGAAGTCAATAAAAAAATATTAAAAAAATAAAAATAAATAAAAACAATAAGCTCAAAGAAACAATAACTCATTATTAATATTGTTCTTTGCAGAGTAAACATAATAAAATCATAAAATTAAATAAAATTAAAATTAAAAACAATCCAGATACCACCTGAAAATCCCAGGGAGTGAAGAAGAAAATAAGCAGATCTTGCAGGGGAATCAATTTTGGGAAGCAAGGAAAAACATGAAATAAGTTTCTGCTTTTTATAGCTTTTAGTCTGAGGTTAGGCTATAGTTAACAACACAAATGAGGCTGCCAAAAGTCAGATAAAAACCAAGTTTTTCCAGCCTGAAGAGTTAGGGGCAAGCTATATCCACCACCACTACAATGTGAGAGAAAAATCCTAGAAAAGAATTCTCCAGAGAAATGTAAGTCTAAGTTTTGTGTATATATCCTTTGCCCAAATCTCCAGCTAATCCTTGAACTACATGCACAGGGAAGATACAAAATATCCCAGCTAAGGACAAAGTGCTTATATTGAAATTTGAGCTACCACTTAAGAGATAGAGCTTTCAGTGTGAGCCCAACCAACTCAATTTCCTGCTTAAAAAGAGGATATAACAATGTCCAAGATATAATACAAAATTACTTGACACATGAAGATTCAGGAAAATGTGACTCATTCCCAAGAGAAAAGACAATCAATGAAGACTAATGTCATGGCAACCCAAATGTTTGAATTAGCAAACAAGGATTTTAAACTAGCTCGTATAACAATATTCAATAACTTAAAGGAAAACATGTTTGTAATACTAAAAAGATAGATAATCTTCACATAGAAACTATGAAAGCGACCAAATAAAAATTCTAGAACTAAAATGCACAATATTTGAAGCAAAAGTTCAGAAAAAGATATCAAACTTTATTTAAAATGATTTCTAAATATATTTGCTTCATATTATGTTATTTAAGGTGATGATAGAGTGAGCAAAAGAAAGAAGGAAGAGGCAGAGAGGCAGGGGAAGCTAGAAGGATAGTTGGAAGAAGTAAGAAAAGGGGTATGACAAAGGCAGTTTCCGTAAAATAAGAAATATGAAGAGAAGATAGAGGGGATAGACTGAAGCAGAGTGAGGGAAATACAGGAAGATAGATTTGAGAAGAAAGAATCACAAAATCTTTTTTTTTTCCCTAACTGAATTTTATCTATTTATCTAGTTTAATATTGCAAAACTTATGGGGAAAACAGATGCACAGGAATAGTAAGCAAAATCCTTTAGGTTAGTCAAAGAGTCTTCAAATGGCTCTGTAAGAGAACGCTCAACTCTCCCACATGCTACTCTGGTGCTGAGTTTGTGCTTAGGTTGTGCTTACCTGGCCTTGACCCAGGTGTGGCTGGAATACTGCATTCTTTCTTTAAAAAAAAAAAACAACAAAAAACTCTTCTTCTTCTCCTCCTCTTCCTCCTCCTTCCTCTTTCTTCTTCTCCCCTTCTTCCTTCCCCTCCTCCTCCTCCTCCTCCTCCTTCCTCTTCTTCTTTCTCTTCTTCTATTTGCAAGGCAAATATCTTTACTTCTGCAAAGGGTGCAAATGCACATTGTCTGGTAGCACACGCATACTGAGCAGGTGGACTGCTCGGGCTTTTATTCCTGACACACAGATTAGTCCCTCACCCTTGGTTGGAGCTTAGGCTCCCAGTCTTGCACAACTAGCTAATTTAAAGGGAGGGTTGACTTTTACCATTTCAAAATGGTGGCTGCCTAAACTCCGTTCTTTTTTTCCCCTCCAAATTCTTTATTGTTTAAAGCAGTGGTCACCAATCTTTCGGACCTCATGGACCACTGGATGTGACCACTGCTCCAAAGGTTTCCTTAAAGTAGCAGTCGCCAACCTTTTGGACCTCACAGACAACCAGTGAGTGGTCTGTGGACCACCAGTTGGTGACCACTGGTTTAAAGTATTATATATGTCTTCATTTTCCCCCATTGTCCTCTCCCCGGCCCTTTCCACCCCTCAGCACATGACCTCACGGCCCTAGTGCCTGTGTCCATGCATGCATACAAGTCCTTTGGTTGATCTCTCCTCCCCCCCCTCCAACCCCCGCCCTGCTGCCACCTTCCCTCTGAGGTTTGATGGTCTGTTCAATGCTTCTCTGTCTCTGGATCTATTTTTGTTCATAAGTTTATGATGTTCATTATATTCCACAAATGAGTGAGATCATGTGATGCTTACCTTTCTCTCACTGGCTTATTTCGCTTAGCATAATGCTCTCCAGGTCCATCCATGCTATTGCAAATGGTAAGAATTCCTTCTTTTTTACAGCAGCATAGTATTCCATTGTGTAGATGTAACACTGTTTTTTAATCCACTCATCTGCTGATGGGCACTTAGGCTGTTTCCAATTCTTAGCTATTGTAAATTGTGCTGCTGTGAACACAGGGATGTATATATCCTTTCTGATTGGTGTTTCTGGTTTCTTGGGATATATTCCTAGAAGTGGGATCACTGGGTCAAATGGGAGTTCCATTTTTAGTTTTTTGAGGAAACACCATACTATTTTCCACAGTGGCTGCACCAGTCTGCATTCCCACCAGCAGTGCAAGAGGGTTCCTTCGCCAGCACTTTTTGTTTGTTGATGGTAGCCACTCTGACAGGTGTGAGATAATACCTCATTGTTGTTTTGATTTGCATCTTTTAGATGATTAGTGACTTTGAGCATGTTTTCATATGTCTCTTGGCCTTCTGTATGTTCATTTTTGAAAAGTATTTATTTAGGTACTTTTCCCATTTTTTGATTGTATTGTTTATCTTCCTTTTGTTAAGTTGTATGCGTTCCCTATAAATTTTGGAGATTAAACACTTATTGGAGATAATGTTGGCAAATATGTTCTCCCATGCAGTGGGCTTGCTTGTTGTTTGGTTGATGGTTTCTTTTGCTGTGCAGCTTTTTATTTTGATGTAGTCCATTTGTTTATTTTCTCCTTAGTTTCCATTGTCCCAGGAGTTGTATCGGTAAAGATATTGGTATGATATATGTCTGATATTTTTTTTAAAATATATTTTATTGATTTTTTACAGAGAGGAAGGGAGAGAGATAGAGAGTTAGAAACATCGATGAGAGAGAAACATCAATCAGCTGCCTCCTGCACATCTCCTACTGGAGATGTGCCCGCAACCCAGGTACATGCCCTTGACCGGAATCGAACCTGGGACCTTTCAGTCCGCAGGCCGACGCTCTATCCACTGAGCCAAACCGGTTTCGGCAATATATATGTCTGATATTTTGTTGCCTATGGATTCATCTAAGATTTTTATGGTTTCCCATCTTATGTTTAAGTCCTTTATCGATTTTGAGTTCATTTTTGTGTATGGTGTAAGTTGGTGGTCTAGTTTCTTTTTTTGCATGTATCTGTCCAATTTTCCAACACCATTTATTGAAGAGACCATCTTGACTCCATTGTATGCTCTTGCCTCCTTTGTCAAATATTAATTGAGCATAATGGTTTGGGTTGATTTCTGGGTTCTCTGTTCTGTTCCATTGGTCTGTATGTCTATCATTGTGCCAGTACCAGGAAGTTTTGAGAACAGTGGCTTTATAATGTAGTTTGGTATCTGGTATTGTGATACCACTTTGTTCTTCTTTCTTAGGATTGCTGCAGATATTTGGGATCTTTTTTTATTCCATATGAATTTTTGGAGAGTTTTTTCTGGGTCTGTGAAAAATGCTATTGGTATTTTAATGGGGATTGCATTGCATATAGTTTGCTTTGGGTAGTATGGACCTTTTAATGATGTTGATTCTGCCAATCCATGAACACGGTATATTCTTCCATTTGTTTATGTCTTCATCTATCTCTTTTAAAATGTCCTGTAGTTTTCTGAATACAGGTCTTTTTCCTCCTTAGTTAAGTTTATTCCTAGGTATCTTAAGTTTGTTTTTGTTTTTTTGCAATGGTAAATGGGATTTTTTGTTTGTTTCTCTGTGAGTTCATTATTGGTGTATAAAAAAGCCATAGATTTCTGGGTGTTAATTTTGTATCCTGCTACATGCCGAATTCATGTATTAAGTCTAGTAGTTTTTTGATGGAGTCTTTGGGGTTTTCTATGTACAATATCATGTTATCTGCAAATAATGAGAGTTTTAATTCCTTCTTTCCATTTGGATGCCTTTTAAAATCTTCTTGTCTGATTGCTATGGCTAGCACTTCCAGTACTATGTTGAACAGGAGTGGTGAGAGTGGGCATCCTTGTCTTGTGCCTGTTCTTAGGGGAAATGGTTTTAGTTTTTTCCCATTGAGTATGATGTTGGCAGTAGGTTGTCACATAAGGCTTTTATTATGTTGAGGTATGATCCCTCTATTCCCACTTTGCTGAGAGTTTTGATCAAGAAAGAGTGTTGGATTTTGTCAAATGCTTTTTCTGCATCAGTTGATATGAGTATGTGATTTTTCTCTCTCAATTTGTTTATGTGTTGTATCACGTTTATTGATTTGCTGATATTGTACCAGCCTTGCAACCCTCAGAATGAATCCCACTTAGCCATGGTGTATGATCTTTCTAATGTAATGCTGGATCTGATTTGCTAGGATTTTGTTGAGGATTTTAGCATCTATGTTTATCAGGGATATTGGCCTGTCATTCTCTTAAAAAAAAAAAAAGAAATCACAAAATCTTAAATTTTATAAAGTACATTACATTTCTTTTTATGTGGTGTGAGATGGAGAGATTTATGAAAGAGCTGAAATATGGCCTTTAATCTCCTTTAAAATGGCCATAAAATGCCAATTATCTACACTAATAAAAGAAAAAGATGCTAATTGACTGTAACTTCACTACACCCAAGCCACGCCCACCAGCCAATCAGAGTGACTATATGCAAATTAACCCAACCAAGATGACAGCCAGCAGCCACGGAGCTGGAGCAAGCAGGAGGCTTGGTTGCCCTGGCAATGGAGGAAGCCAAGCTTCCTGCCTGCTCTGGCCGGCTGTGGCCTCCGCAAAAGGCAACAAAGTTACAATTATAGAAGCTAAATAAATCCCGGATACATGCTTCCAGTCCACCTCCACTGGGAGCTTGGGTGGCTGGGGGCCGTGGCCAGCCTGCAAACAGCCATCATCCCCTCACCCAGGCTGGCCAGGCACCCCAGTGGGGACCCCTACCCTGAAGGGGCTGTGGCCAGCCTGCAAACAGCCATCATCCCCTCACCCAGGCTGGCCAGGCACCCCAGCGGGGACCCCCACACTGAAGGGGCTGTGGCCAGCCTGCAACAGCCATCAGCCCCACACCCAGGCTGGCCACATCCTCATGGGATGAGGGTCCCTGCTGGGGGGCTTGGCCAGCCTGCAAACAGCCATCAGCCACTTTCCCAGGCTGGCCAGGCACCCCAGCGGGGACCCCTACCCTGAAGGGGCTGTTGCCAGCCTTCAAACAACCATCAGCCCCACACCCAGGATGGCCACACCCTCATGGGGTGAGGGTCCCTGCTGGGGGGCTTGGCTAGTCTGCAAACAGCCATCAGCTCCTCACCCAGACTGGCCAGGGACTCCAGCAGGACCCTCCACCCTGAAGGGGGTGTGGCCAGCCTAAAAACAGCCCACAGCCCCTCACCCAGGCTGGCCAGGCACCACAGCAGGGACCCCTACCCTGAAGGGGCTGTGGCCAGCCTGCAAACAGTCATCAGCCCCTCACCCAGGCTGGCCAGGCACCCCAGCGGAGACCCCCACCCTGAAGGGGCTGTGGCCAGCCTGCAAACAGTCATCAGCCCCTCACCCAGGCTGGCCAGGCACCCCATTAGGACCCCCACCCTGATCCGGGACACCCTTCAGGGCAAACCAGCCAGCCCCCACCCATGCACCAGGCCTCTATCCTATATAATAAAATGGTAATATGCAAATTGACCCTAACAGCAGAGCAACTGGGAATCACTGGTCACTATGACACACACTGACCACCAGGGGGCAGACGCTCAATGCAGGAGCTGTCCCCTGGTAGTCAGTTGCTCGCACAGGGGAGCTCTGCTCAGCCACAAGCCAGGCTGATGGCTGCCAGAACAGCGATGGTGGTGGGAGCCTCTCCTGCCTCCTCAGCAGCGTTAAGGATGTCCGATTGCAGCTTAGATCTGCTCCCCGCTGGCAAGTGGACATCCCCCGAGGACTCCCAGGCTGCCAGAGGGATATCTGACTGCCAGCTTAGGCCCAATCCACTGGGGAGTGGGCCTAAGCCAGCAGGTGGTCATTCTCCGAGGGGTCCCAGACTGTGAGAGGGCACAGGCTGGGCTGAGGGACCCTCCCGAGTGCACAAATTTTTGTGCACCAGGCCTCTAGTCTATATATAAAAGCCTAAGTGACTGTCCGTCCATTCGACCATTTGTCCAGGTGCTATTATGTGTAAGGACCACCAGGGGGCAGAAGCTCCAACCAGTAGAGGAGGGAGTCCGATTTCTTCTGGAATCAGCCATAGATTAGGTTGTTGCTACGGCACTGTTGGCCCCGAATCTGGTTCACATGCACACAGGACCCAGAGAGGAGGGAGGAGGGAGCCTCATTCCTTGTAGAATTGGCCATGGGTTAGGTTGCTGCTGGGGCACTGTCGGCCCTGAATCTGCTTCACCTGCACCTCAGACCCAGAGATCAGTTTTGGCCTGATTCCCGCAGGCTAGGCCGAGGGACCCTACTGGTGCCCGAATCTGTGCACCGGGCCTCTAGTTGTTTAATAATTATGAATCAAACTTACAAACATGTCACTTTTAATTATTTCTTTGGCTTTAATGGCGGAACCTTAAGCCACAGTCACCTAAGCAGAAGTTAGATTCTTCATCTTCACACTATGCAAACCACAGAGCACTCGAGTCACATTTAATTCCTGTGATAACTGACTGAGGAAATACCAGCAAGATGGGTCCTCTGAAATGACTCCTGCTCACTGCTGTGAGTAGGACTGGCAAGGAACTGCATATCCAAGGGATATAAGGGTGCTTAGGAGTCTGAGAGGGAAGCCCTGTCTAATGCAACATCAACTATGATGTTGTATATTTTCTTTGCTCATACTCTCTTGGCACAAAGTTGACTGCCAGTAAATCTTTCAGGGGGCAATTTGTAGTTTAATAGGGACTATGATAAGTGGAAAAACTATTACTTACTTAAAGACACTAATTTTTAATGGTAGAATTTCAGAAAAAGATAATTTTGATTGAGTGAGAGAAGACTTCTCCGAGAAGACAGCCACTGTCATCAGGACCTGGAGATCAAGTTGGAAAATGACCAAGTGACCCAAAGGCATTGTCCAACCTAGTTTGGTTTAGCAAGTCTACTTAGATCACTTATAATGAAAACCAACTGAGCAATTTCTAATTATCCTATTCTAGTATCACTTTTTGGATTCAGAAGCAGACATTAGATTGATATTGTTATATCTTTTATTTTCCATTCTATTAAACCGTTAATCCTTCCTAAATATGAATATTTTCCTGCTTACATCCTGGCAACATTATTCTTTTTTCTGAATTGGTTGTGTTATTTCTGTAAAATATTTTTTATTACAAGCCATTTTGTATTTGCTTTAGAAAAGTAATAGCAATTAGTCTGTAATATCACTAATGGGGGAAAAAGTTAATGAGAATTTCAGCATCATACAATATCAACAAAAATAAAGGGAGCTTGCTGGTTTACATTTATTCACTAAACTGTGTTTGCTCAGAGCCATGAATTCAGGAAAGGTTCCACGATAAGGAAAGGAACAATGAGGGAGTCAAGCTGGCAGAGTAGGTAAATCTTGAACTCACCTCCTCCCACAAACACATCAAAATTACAACTAAATTATAGAATGACCATCACTGAGCATCTCAGGAACAAGGGGTCCAAGTCCCACACTGGGTTCCCAGCCTGGGGTACCTGTGCCAGGAAGAGTAGTCCAATAACATCTGGTTTTGAATGTAAGTGGGGATTAAGAACATGAGAGTAGAAAGGCAGTAGGAGACCAAAGCATAATATTTAGAGGGTTCACATACAAACTCACTTGCTACAAGCCCCAGTGCAGGGCAGAAGCTTAAGAAAAACTTGGGGCATATGAGAGGAATTAAATTGATTAATTTCATGGAAATGGCTGAAGGGGCAGGGATTGGGGAAACTTTCTCAAGGAACAGAAGGGCTGTTTGCTCCTTTCATGAGCTTTTCTGCCATTTAGCTAAACTGGCACAGGTGGACACAAAATCTGTCATTCCCCATTAACCTGGCTAACAATGTTCCCCCCACCCCAGCATCTTCCTGAGACCCAGCCCCACCCAACCTGCTAAATCAGGTAGAGTCTAGTCCAGAGACCCCAGAACCTGCACATAAGCAATGGCTGGCCTCAATGCTCACTGAAGTCTCTCTCAAGGGTCCTCAGTTTTTATGCAAGTGCCAGCTAGTCTTGGCTTGTACTGTTGTCTCTCCCAAATACCCTCAAGTCCAGTAAAAGTAGCAAATAGCCTTGGCTTGCAGCACAACATTTTCCAAGTTCCCTCAAGCTTGACACAAATGGTAGCTGTGCTCGGTTCAAATTGTTCCTCCAACCAAGTGGCCCCAAACCCAGCACAAGTGGTGACTGATCTCAAGTTGTATCATAGCTCATACCAAATGGGCCCAAGCCCAGCACAAGCAGTGTCCAGCCTTGGCACACACCAGAGCCCCATCTAAGTATTTCCACAACTGACACATATATAGGCAGCCTTGAATGGCACTGGAGACTTGTTAAAGTGACCCCCCCTCTGTGGAATCAGCCTCTGCACAACAGTGCATCTGCTGAAGTCACAAATCCTCAAAGCTAGTCAGTCTGAAGGTCAACCCCATAAATTGATGTGCCAGTAGCAATCTCAGGCCAACTGCAATATGAGGGCAACTCACAGAGGAGACACTCCTGGAGTGCCTGGCTCTGGTTTCCAGTGGTGGAGGGGGGAGGGGGGATGGGCCAATGGGCCCCACAGAACACCTTATACATAAGGCCAATCTTTCAAGACTGGGAGATGTAGCAGATTATATATCCTCAGCCAAAAGGAAGATAACAAGAAATTTCCTCTAAATGAAAGGACAGGACAAATCTCCTGAAAAAGAACTAAATGAAATGAAGACAAGCAATTTACCAGATAAAAAGTTTAAAACAATGGTTATAAGAATGCTCAACGAACTTGGGAGAAGAATACACAAACTCAGTTAGAACTTCAACAAAGAGACAGAAATACACCGAGTGGCCAGATTATTATGACCACCCCATTAGTACTTCGTTGGGCCACCTTTTGCCTTCAATACTGTGGCAATTCTTCTTGGCACTGACTCTACAAGATGTTGAAAGGTGATGCGAGGAATCTGACACCATTCCTGATGAATAGCACTGTCCAGTTTCTGTGAGATTTGATGGTTGTAGAACCAGCTGCCTGATGGCTCTTTTAACTTCGTCCCACAAATGCTCAATTGGATTGAGATCTGGTGATTGTGGGGGCCATCTAAGCAAGGTAAAGTCTCCCTCATGTTCTTAAAACCACTCCTGCACAATACGAACACCGTGGCATGGCACATTGTCTTGTTGGAAGAAGCCATCTCCATTGGGATATGCCATCAACATGATAGGATGAACTTGATCAGCAATGATACTTAGGTATGCTGTGCTATTCAGACGTTGTTCCACATGAATTAAAGGGCCCAAATCATGCCAGGAAAACATGCCCAAAACCATAACACTGCCCCCACCAGCTGGAAGGGTTGTACTCATGCATGTGGGGTGCATGCTTTCATGCTGTTTCTGCCAAATTCTCACTCTGCCATCTGCATGATGCAACTGGAAACGTGATTCATTGGACCACATGACTTTTTTTCAATGCTCGACTGTCCAATCCTTGTGTTCCTGTGAGAATTGGAGACATTTTATCTTGGGAACTGCAGACAGCAAAGGTGTTCAAACAGGCCTTCGGCTGTTTTGCTGATACTCGCTCCATGGCTCCGAGCGCCAACAATCATCCCACGTTCAAAGGCTATTAAATTGTGTTGTTTACCCATATCTTCAGAAAAAAAAAATCACTTTTACTGTTGTGGTAAACAGCCTGCTTCCCTATTTATAATGGCCTGGCCCTCTAGCAACTTCAGCATGAAATTATAGCTAATTTGCCTACAAACATCAGGTGGTCATAATAATCTGGCCACTCAGTGTATATAAAAAAGAACCAATTAGAATAGAAATGAAGACTATAATAACTGAAATGAAAAACTTACTACAGGAAATCAACAGTAGATTAGGTCACACAGAAGAATGAATCGGTGATCTGGAAGACAAGGTAGTGGAACACACACAATTGGAACAGCAACAAAAAAAAAGAATTTTAAAAATGAGGTAATTTAAGGAACCTCTGGGATAACATCAAGCATACCAGCAATCACAACATAGGGGCCCAAGAAGGGAAAAGAGAGAAGGATATAAAACATATTTGATGAAATAATGACTAAAAACTTTCCTAGTCTGAAGAAGAAAATAGACAAACAGGTCCAGGAAGCACAGAGTTCCAATCAAGATGAACCCAAAAAAGCCCACACCAACACACATCATAAATAAAGTGCCAATAGTTAAGGATAAAGAGAGAAACTTATAAGAAGCAAGTGAAAAACATCTAGTTTTACAAAGAAGCCCTATAAGGCTCTTAGTTGATTTGTCAAGAGAAACTTTGCAGGCCCTAAGGGAATGACATTTATATTCAAAATGATGAAAGAAAGAAAAAACTCTAACCAAGAATACTCTACACAGCAAGGTTATTATTTAGAATTGAAGGAAAGATAGTTTCCCAGACAAGCAAAAGTTAAAGGTGTTTATCGCTACTAAACTGGCATTATAAGAAGTTCAAGGGACTTCTTTAAGTGAAAAAGGCCAAACTAAAAATAAGAAAATATAGAAAAGTCTTAGTCATAAAGAAAAACACTTAGTAAATGTAGTGGTTCAACCAATTGTAAATCTAGTACAGAGGTTTAAAGACAATAATAAGATGATATGTAAACACAATAATAAATTAGCAGATATATACACAAAAGATGTAAAATAGGTTGACAGAAACATAAATGTTGGGGGTGAATAAAAATGTAGGGCTTTTAGAATGTATTTGAACGTAAGTGACCCCCAACTTAGAATAGACTGCTGTAAATCTAGCTTTGTATGTATAAATTTCATGGTAACCATGAACCAAAACCTATAATAGATACACAAAAATAAAGAAAAGGGAATTAAAACAAATCACTATAGGACAGTGGTTCTCAACCTTCCTTATGCTGCGACCCTTTAATAGTTCCTCATGTTGTGGTGACCCCCAATTTCATTGTTACAAATTGAACATAATTAAAGCATAGTGATTAATCACAAAAACAATATGTAATTATATGTGTGTTTTCCAATGGTCTTAGGTGACCCCTGAGAAAGGGTCGTTCAACCCCCAAAGGGGTCGCGACCCACAGGTTGAGAACCGATGCTATAGAAAGTCATCATTGTGCAAGAGAAGAGAGCAAGAGAAGAAAGGAACAGAGAACCACAAAACAACCAGAAAACAATTAATAAAATGTCAATAACTACATACCTATTAATAACTACTTTAAATGTAAATGGGCTAAATGCCCCAATCCAAAGGCATACGTTGGCTGAATGAACCTGATACCAAAATCAAACATATTACAAAAAAAGAATATTATAAGCCAATAACCCTAATGAGCATAGATGAATAATATTAGAATGTTGATAGGATTACAGCCAAGTCACTCATACCACAGGACAGCCTCCTTTTTTATTGATATGTCCAAGTTCCTCGGATCTGTTGTCATAATTCTTTTTAGTTATTTCTCATTAGAGTATAACAGTCTTTCAATAAATATTTAATTTATGAACAAATAATTGTGTGAATGGTTCATTGAGTCATATCAACCTGATAAACCTAAGAATGACTATGATGGTGTCTTCAATATCCTATGTAAAAATCCCATTACAATTAGAAAAAATATTGTTACATTACTTGCAGTAATCTAACAATATGAATAAATTTGTTAATGTGGTTGTTATGTCATGACTTTATTAGTTTATTTTCTAGTAAGGGAGTCTTGGAAATAATAAAAATTATAGACTTTTAAATCTAAATTTGAGCCCAGTCTATTAAAAGTATCTACTTCAAGTTCTAAATCTGGATGACCCAAAAATAGTGTTCTAATATCTTCAGTCAATGAAAAATTAAGGGTGAAATATTTCATTTGACAATTTACGTACATTCTAGCTGGTCTAACCAACTCAGAATGCAGTTCATTTAATAAGTTTTCTCATTTGAAGTTACTGCATATTTCCCCCTTTCTGACTGAACCTTTCTTGGCAACCAAAACACTTTACTGACAATCTTAGTTTTAATTTAGTGACGTTGAAATCATTGCCACATAGGTCAGCCATGAATTCTAATAGAAACAAATGTTATTGAAAGAACTCAACTTAAATACCTATCTCCTAAGCAGCATCTGTCACTGGTATGGGTCCTATATTAGATGACTAAGCAGGGTTAGGGAGAAGGAAGGAGACAGAAAAGAGACCATCTGTCCTCAAGTTGCAAGCATAATAGGTAAGAAGATACCCATGCATGGAAACATTCCTACCACACAAACTAACATAGAAGATGAAAAAGTTTAGTGTAAAGATGACCTCAGTAGACTGTAGAAGAATTGAGGTGTTATTCTACCGCTACCACTGCTTGGTTGTATGTATAACCTTAGGTGAATCTCATCAACTCTTAGAGGGTGCCAATTTTCCCATATGGTGAACCAGAGGAGTTCAAAGTTTTCTTTCATATGAGTACTATATACTCCAGTTATGGTGGTTGCCACCCCTTTGGCTGATTCAAAGAGAGAAAGGGCCCATTTGCAAAGGGAGCTAAAGCTCAAGGGTCATTATGCAGAGAGAAGTCACATAGGACCAGATGTCCCTCATGAGGGTCAACATTATAAGGAAGAAGGAAATGTGAGCAAGCAGAAGCCATAAGCCAAGGATTAAAAGGTGACAAGAATGTTTATTTAGAGAGGAGAATGGAACTAAAATGGGCTTTTGTTGAGCCCACAAACCCCTGTTCTTAAGAGTTATATACTCACTAGCTTTAGAGCCTCCTCTCAACTTTCTGCACTTCACAAGGCCTATCCATATAGCACTTCCTATTCACAAGTATCTTTATATCCTTCAGATAATGTTCAGGTAAACTTACTCAATTGTTGCTTCTTGAAACTCAAAAGAACCTAAATAGACCAGGAGCTTGAAGTCCACAATTCTATGAAATTTTAAAGGCTATGTGGTACAAACTGTATGATAGACATAAAAAATAAGATATAATTTAAGTCATGAGAACATGAAAACCAATAGCTAGTTAAAATCCAAATGAAAACAGATGATGAACTTTAATACGTTTGTTCATGTGGACATGGACATGATCCCAGTGGTTGCTACACATGACAAAAGACAAAAGGACACAGCATGCAGATCTGAATCAGCCACCAGAGGGAGTATAAACAAATCCACAAATAGGCTAACCGCAGTGGTCAGCAAACTCATTAGTCAACAGAGCCAAATATCAACAGTACAACGATTGAAATTTCTTTTGAGAGCCACATTTTTTAAACTTAAACTATATAGGTAGGTACATTGTTATTAATTTAATTAGGGTACTCCTAAGGCTTAGGAAGAGCCACATTCAAGGGGCCAAAGAGCCGCATGTGGCTTGTGAGCCGCAGTTTGCCGACCACTGGCTAGGGGAAGCCTCCCTTCTCACATTTCTCCTGGGTGACAGAATTTCCACCAAGTATGTTCTATCAGCTGTTGTTCATCCCAAGCAAACTGTACCTAGCTGGAGACAAGTGTGGGTCCCAAACAGGGAAGTAGTTGTTCAGACCTCAAAGCATCCAATGTCAACTACATTGTGGTTTTGCAATTTCGCACCACGTTTTGTTCAGGTAGGGAATGGTCTCTTTTGAACAACATAGGCAGTATGCATCTGAAGAACCTTCTGTGTTCTAAAGATTGTTTACAAGTTGTTTAGAACATATAATGCCTTGACCCACAGAGATGATATAAGGACTCCTTGGGTTTTCAAACTAGCCCTGCTATGTTACTTAAACCTTGATCAAACTGAACCAACAGAGCCAACACTGCTATCCTACTGGGGAACTGAATAACCATTTAAAATGTTGCTGAGATAATGCACTTGAGCTCAAGGACCTAGCATTACCTTCTCCAGGCAGTGTTTCTTGATAACCTCTTTGCCCTGGATGAAACTGATGGCTTCCCTCTCTGTGTCTTCTTCCATCCCTGCAAGCCCTGGTCTTGTATATCTTTCTTTCATAACATCTACAATACTTTATGAAAACCATGTTTGCCTGTGTCTCACTCTACACTTTTCTGAACCTAAGACTGCCTTGTAGGCAGGATAGTTATTTGTTCTTTATTCCTGTGTGCTGGGCACAGAACATGCACTAAAGATACATTTAGTCGAAGGGCATGGTGGTGAGATCCCATCACATCCACTCTCATACCTGCTTTAAAGTCCCTTTCCATCATCACTCTAATGCTTATCCTTCATCTTTTAAGGAGAACCTAGGAGGATTGAACTTGAGGCAGGGAGTAAGAAGACTCCAGAGATTTTCCCCTTGGAGGACAGGAATCATCTTTTCTGTTCCTTAGAAATGGCGGGGGAGGGGGGGTGAGAGGGAGAGAAGGGTTCAGAAAGAGGACCCAGCAACTTTTCCGCTGATCTCCCCATTGGGCCTTATTGGGGCAGGACAGTGGCATTGATTCCATAGCTCTGGGTCCCCACTTTGGCTCTAACAGAAGGGAAGACCGAGGTTCTGAAAAATAAAGAAAAGAAATAGCCTTTCGCATGTTCAGAGAGAGCGAAATCTTTGACTATCTACTCATCGAGGGGAATCATAATTTGGAGAGTACAAAAATCTTGTATGTTCAGTGTTAGAATTCATGAAATAACCATTGAAGTTTTGGATCTGCCACGCACCAGTTCTGAGGCCACACACTATCTCTTTCAGAAAATGGTGTATTTGGGGCTACTGAGTTCAATGCTATACTTTTGCAGCAAACTTATCTTTCCATTTCTATTGACTACTTCGCTACCTCATGGAATTTTAAAGTGAGAAAGGATCTTAAGCATAAAGCCAAGCTACCTCATTTTACAGTCGGAAAACCTAGGAGGTCCCATGAGGTAAAGACATGTGCTCAAGGTCACACAGCTAATCAGGAGTTGTGTCAAGAACAAAAGCAGGGTCACCAGACCCTCAGCTTGGCACCGTTCCACTTCATCTCATTGCACCCCTGAGCCGACACACACAGAGGGGTTTCAGGGTGCTCCACAAGTTTGAAGGAAGTAATTCTGAGTTTTAAAATTAGCTGTAGATAAGTCACACATGGATAATCAGAAGCTGACTGTAGCCTGGGCTCTAACTGAGCTTTAAGTCAATATTATAAGCTTGAATATTTATGGATGTTTTTTTCCCCCAAAAGTAGATGAATGGACCATCCTTCTTCCTATCACATAAATGAAAACACCAGAAAGGCAGGATTTACAATGCTTTCCAAGCATTTGTGTATTTTTTATGTTCATGCAGGTGGAATGTAATCTGAAGGAGAATATAGAAGGAAGAGGGCACCACTAGTTTCTTGGCTATAAGGAGTGAGGGTTGATTAGGTAATTTGGAGTTCTCAGAGCAAGAGGAAATGTTTGGCTTAATGATTAGCTATGAAATTTGAAAAGCATTGCAGGGCATTTGGAGGAATGCCTTTGGAGGAAAGTGATAACTTTGGGTCCCCTATTGTGCATGGCAGTCACCTTTTCACCCTGGCTTTGACACTCCATGGCTATTAAAATTTGACCTCCTTCCTTTCTCCCCACTTTTAGTAGAACTTCAGGGTACTTTTCAAATTAATTAAATTCTAATTAAATTATATTTTTCTTTGATAATTTAGCAAAGTCCTTGAGTTCCTTAGAGAGGATAAGAGCAAGGGCTTTAGAGGGGAACTCTTGGATGTGGCCTTACTCTGTAATTTACTAGTTATGTGTCCTTAGTTATGTTACATCTTGATAAGCCTCATCTATAAAATGGGAGTCCTGTATGCCCTACAGGGTTATCTAGAAGATTAAATAAATAATAAATATGGAAGTGCTTTATAAATTGTTAAGTGCTGAACTTTGTGCTTAGTCTCTGCCATCCTATTAACTACTAGTGAGTCCTGAGCTGTTATATAGCCTGGTATGGGAATTTCATGACTCGCCTCTCACCTAGAGGGGACCAAAGGAAAAATGTGATAGGCAGGGCTGGTCTTGAACAATCACCCCCTCAGGTCTCAGTTAAAGGTGACATTTATGAGCACTTACAATGTGTCATGCATTTTGCTAACACTATGCATGGCTCATATCATTGAATTTTCAAAATAACCCTATGAGGACAGAATTATTATTATTCCAATCTTACTCGCATGGAAGCTGAGGCACAGAGTGGTTAAGAAACTTGCCTGACATTACAAAGCTAATGTGTATCAAAGCCAGGAAATGAAACCAAGTCTCTAGAATCCTAGCTGTTAACTACAGTGGCAGGTGATATTTTTCAAAGATGGCTGCAACAGAAGCTCCCATCCCACAAGCAATTACACAATGGGACCTTCTCCATCAGGAGGAGGGGGTCAAATTCCCTTTCCCTGAATGTGAGCCAGCCTCAGTGGCTTGCTGGTAACCAGTAGAATGTGGTAGAAATGACGCCATGTGGCTTCTGAGCTGGTCAGAAAGAGCTATGCGGCTTCCCCTGGGGCCTTGCTCTCTGGACACTCCTGAGATGATGCACCTTTTTGAAACTCGGCCTTTGTATTGTTAAAGCCCAGGCTACTTGGAGAGGCTCTATGGGCTACCTGTCGATAGTCCCAGCTAAGCCCAGCCTTCACATCATCCTAGCCCAAGTGCCAGACATCTAGTAAAGAATCTTCCAGATGATACCTGCCTCCCACTATTCAAGCCTTCCCAGCTGAGGCAGAGATAACCCACCCCTGCTGTGCCCTGTCTGAATTTCTGACCCATAGCCTCCCTGAACATATAAAATGGTTGTTGTTTCACTTCACTAAGTTTGGAGAGGTTTGTGATGCAGCAAAAATAACTAGAACAACTACTCTGCTAGTCTCAGTTCTTTCAGGGCAAAGCTGCTGATTGATCAGCACTCCCCACTGTGATGTTTGGTCCTGGCAAATGTATCTCTCTGTTTCCCATTCTCTTAAGAACCTAAATTGTCTGAATGAGAGAAGGAAGTTCTGATAGTGTTAACTACACTCATCCATGCCAAACAATTTTCTACATAATCATCATCCTGCCAAGGTATCAGAAGACCTTCTTCTGTTAATATACCTGTCTTCATAAGAGATCCCAGGAACCAGGTCAGCCATAGATGGGAAATCTAAGCCCTTTACTGGGTAGGCCAAGCACACATTTCTGGATGAGGGCCTTCTCTGACTGACAGAAAGGCTGCCTTGCTCTGCTTGATGCTGGTTCAGGAATGAAACAGCCAAGGATGGCTTTCCTTTTGAAACAGTCAAAGCAGTCTTAAGGGGAGTCACATAGACACCAGGGGTAGGACCAGTATCATAATAGTCCATTTCCTATCATGCCTGATCTTGTCATGTCTCCCAGCCTTGCCTCTAGAGGTCCTCTTGGCTGGGGACCAGAGCCCACCTGGGAAACCTGAGGGTGAAACTCGGAGTCAGGAAGGTGATTACTTACTGGGGGATGGTAGTGACGAGAAGGGAATGCAAGGCAGATGGGACTTCGGGGCCAGTCATAAGCTGTCTCTTGATCTGGGTGTTGCTCGAACAGTGTGTTCACTCTGTGATAACTCATCAAGCTGTGCACTTACAATTTGTGCACTTCTACTGTGTGTATGTTACACATCAATAAAAAGAAAAAAAAATTAGACCAGCAATTCAATTGTGAGAATAAAACCTAAAATAGATGCTGAGGAGCAACAAAAGAGGAAATATGCCATGCTACAATAGTTTCCCTTTATCTGAAGTTTTATTTTACGTGGTTTCAGTTATCTGGGGTAAACTATGATTTGAAAATATTAAATGGAAAATTCCAGAAATAAACAATTTATAAGTTTTAAGTTTTGTATTGTTCTGAGTAGTGTGATGAAATCTCAAACTGTCCTGCTTTGTTCCCTCAGGACGTGAATCATCACTTTGTCCATATTCATGCTGTATATGTTCTCTGCCTGCTAGTCACTAGGTTATCAGATGGACTACCGTGGTGCCACAGCACTTACGTTCAAGTAATCTTTATTTTACTTAATAATGGCTCCAAAGTGCAAGAGTAGTGTGATGCTGGCAATTCAGATATGCCAAACAGAAGCTATAAAGTGTGTGCATATATAGGATAAAACATAGTATCTATCTATATCTATATCTATATCTATATCTATATCTATATCTATATCTATATCTATATCTATATCTATATCTATATCTATATCTATATCTATATCTATATCATCTATATCTATATCTATACCTATATCTATATCTATATATCGATGATATATATGGTTCAGAACTATCTGCAGTTTCATGCATTCATAGCTTTCATGTTTGTGTCACCAGCCTAGAATACAGTGAATGTTCACTGACCCACCACCTTCTTATTCCTACACCTCACTGAAAGAAAAACCCTTTCCGAAGGCTTTTGGCTAACAAGATTCCACTGTAGCAAGATCTACACCTTCTTATATTTGCTTCCATCCATGGTTGATACCTAAGATGATGCAGGACAAGTTAGGCAAGGACAAATGAAGACCCTAAAATTCCCAAGTGGACTTTAATTAAGATCTTGGTCTGACTTCCCCAGCAAACCTTCCATAGAGCTGTGAAGAAACATCACTACATAGTGGATTTCTACTGTGCTGAGTGCTTTACATCAGGACACAGAGATGTTAAGCAACTTGCCAAAAGTCACATAATAAGTGGCAAAGCTTGGATTTAATCCAGCAATGTGGCTCCAGAGTCTGTACTCTCAAGTCCAATGGTATCCTGCCTTCACAGAGATTATAATAACATTTACTTGGGAGACATTTCCAAAATACTTGTCTGATAAATGCTGAATACCTGAATAGAGAGTTTATTCTACAACATAAAAAGAATCAGTGCTAGAGTAGGTGGTATTTATTTTCAGCAACTGGGGGTGAAGGTAGAAAAAGGCCTGGGGTGGAGTGGCAATTTGTTGGGGTCCAGGCCTAGCAAGTAAGTATTTCCTTGGATCAGAAAAAACAAAATCCTACTTACAGAAGAAAGATCCCTTGCTATTCCCCCGCCCCCCTCAGGATCTGAACAGATAATCAGAACGTGCAGACATTCAGCAGTAATCAATTAGTACTTACTTTAGATTATATTGAGAATATGTAAATCGGGCGCCTCATCAAGGCTGTGCAGAGCCAGTGATTTGAGACGCAGGCACACCAACGACGTGGACGTGCTGCAAACATACCAAGTCTCTGCGACACAGAAGGGCATGCAAATCTTGTCCCACAGCTGAAAAGCTGAAAAATTTCTTAGACTGAGAAATCTGTTCTTCTTTACACACACACACACACACACACACACACACACACACACACACACACACACACTTTCTTTATCCAAGCTTCTCGATGTTTCCAGAGACACATAATTTCTTATATCATCAGAAAGAGCCCTCAGTGTAAAAACCCAGGGTCACAAACAGCAGTGCATACTTGAGTTTGCTCTAAACTCCACATCACCCAAAGAGGCTAGAACAGCCGTGGGTAAACTATGGCCCGCGGGCTGGATCCGGCCCGTTTGAAATGAATAAAACTAAAAAAAAAAAGACCGTACCCTTTTATGTAATGATGTTTACTTTTAATTTATATTAGTTCACACAAACACTACATCCATGCTTTTGTTCTGGCCCTCCAGTCCAGTTTAAGAACCCATTGTGGCCCTCGAGTCAAAAAGTTTGCCCACCCCTGGCCTGGAAGCTAAGCTATGTTTTAGTGTTTGGTGACTATTTTCAATTTTGAGAGCGGTATAAACAAAGTCAGTAGCTAAATATGACAGGGTTTCCTGGGTTCCTCTTCAAATTCCCAGAAAGGGAAATGAGAGAAGGGTATCGGGTTTCAGAAGATATTTCTGAGAGTAGGCCTGACATGGAACCCAAGAAACAGACATAGTTTAGTATCAAACAAGTTGGGAAAACAGGGTCCTGGATAAACAAGTTTGGGAAAGCAAAGAGAATCTAAGCAATGAAAGGCTTGAATGAGGCAGAAGCCTTCATGAGGTAAGTTCTATGCCAACCTGCCTGTCGAGGGCCCCTTATAGAACAGAGGTAAGAAAAAAATCAGCCAGCAGGAAAAGGATATTTGAAGATTATGGCCCTCAAAACTGTTGAGGCCTTGGAGATTGTTATTTTTTTTCATGGGATTCCCTCAAAGGCATGTCATGACTGAGAAAGGTGCTGATTGCCAGCAATGGAGTGTAGTATTGAGCCTACAAAGTGACAGCTAAGGGCCTTTAAGAGTGGTTATATGGCCAGGAGCTTGAAAAAAACCTGAGGAAGCCCATAGATTTTTCCAAGTCCAAGGATAGGACACATGTTCCAGTTGGGGCTGTGATTCTCACCTAGTCAGAAAGCTGAAATCATTACACCATCTGAGCTTTCTCTGTGAACTTCTTGGGAGTGCTGAAGGCATATACTTATTTTTTAATTTAAATTAATGTACGAGAAAAATGACTTTTAGGAAAATTCTAAGATATTCCTTGATAACAAATAATCAACAGGTATTATTTGACACCTCCCAGATCCTAAACACTATACTAGACAGGAAAGCACAGATATATGAACAGTGTAAATATATATTAATACATAAAGATATGAAAAGTATTCCTTGGGTAATTTATATTCTAATTTAGAAGACAGACATGAATTTAACAAATGATTTTAAAAATGGCAAAATGTAAGGAAGCATGCAGAGATCAGAAATGACCAAGAGCTGGTTATTTGGGGATCCTTAGAGCAAAGAAGAGGCAAGTTGTATTTGGGAAGAAGAATTTGAATGAAGGGAAAAGAGCAGAGAAGGAGGATATTCCCATGATAGAATGGACAAGAAGAGAATATTAATGAGACCAACTTCCAGTTCATGTTGAGTGTGGTAGATTATAAAAATGCTCATAAATTATTCACCTCTCTGCATTCACTTCCTTGCAATGTGACATTGCAGTTTCTCCCATTAAGAAACGGGGTCTTCTTCCCTACTTCTGGATTACTCACACTATTGGCATTAGCCAAAGAAGCTTTAACAAATAAGATATAGTCAGAGCTTTGAAAATAACTTACACACAATGGGGGTGGGGGGAAAGAGACATATGTAATACTTTCAACAATAAAATATTTAAAAAAGAAAATAACAATAACTTACACACTGGGGCTTGTTTCTTGCTGCATTTGGAATCATGAGACCACCATGTGAATGAGTCTGAACTAATCTATTGGACAGGCTACATGGAGGAGAATGCAGGCAACCTACACAACAACTTGCTAATCACAATTCACATGAGGGCAACCATTCTAGATCATCCAACTCACCAGCTGACCACAGATGCATGAGCAAACACAGTAGAGATCAGCCAAGCCATTTTAGACTAGAAGCCATACTTGGTCAATATATAGAATTGAGAGCTAAATAAAATAGATACTGTTTTAAATCACTAAATTTTGGGATGGCTTATTATTCAACTAAAGCTGATATAGTGGATAATTGCTAAGTCTGTCTGTAGGATAAATTGATGTGAAAAGAACTGAAATAAATTGGGTGGTCAAAGTAAATGAAGGCCCTGGGTATCAGGAGGAGTAAAAGACAATCAAGAACTCTCAGAGGTTTTTTGGAAATGGGATACCTTGATAATAAGAGTATTTTAAGAAAAAATGAATCATAGATTCATTCTAGGGTGAACTAAGAGTAGGAAAGCCCAGCTTGAAGGTGATCAGGGCTTAGATAAGGGAGGTTCTAAAATCTCAGGGGGCATTTCAAAGAAAGGAATAGCAAAACACTAAAATAGATAAGTTATGGAACAAGAAAGGATGGCTTCAAAGATGCCTTCAGTGTTTATCCCTTTGGATTCTGGGAAAACAACAGTATCAACTATATTGAAAGGAATATTGGGAAGGACAAGCAAATCAAGTGTGATTCATTCAGATATTTAATGGCTGCACAAAAATTGTTAGAACTCACTTAAAATTGTAATTTGTTGGAAGAATGGAGATATTCTGCAGATTACAAGGGAAAGCTGACCATCCAAGCTTTAGAAAGACAAGAAAGTGGCTACGCTTAGAGACCTCAGTAGCAAGATATTATGGATCTTAACTACACCATGCCTTTCCAAGATACTTTTATTCTTTACTGAGTTCAAATTCTTTTTTTAAAATATATTTTATTGATTTTTTTACAGAGAGGAAGGGAGAGGGATAGAGAGTTAGAAACATTGATGAGAGAGAAACATCGATCAGCTGCCTCCTGCACACTCCCCACTGGGTATGTGCCCACAACCAAGGTACATGCCCTTGACCAGAATAGAACCTAGGACCCTTGAGTCTGCAGGCCGACGCTCTATCCACTAAGCCAAACCGGTTAGGGCGAGTTCAAATTCTTGACAAGGAGGATCTGATAGGTTGTAGGCCACCCAATAGATGAGCTCATGGGTTAGGTGTTAATGGATTCTGATCCAATCAGCTGTGAGAGAGAATGAGAATAGTAAGTATATAAGATGTGTTCTCCAGAGTCATAAAGAGGTAGATAAGGGGGAAAATAATGAGCACCTCCATAAAACAGATGGGGATAATGGACTGGAGTGTGAATGGGCTAAATTGGAAGAGGAAGTAGGAATTCTAAATGTAGATGTTCTGGAAGTTTGAAATATGGGACTAATATTTAGGACTAGGTTTCATACTTGAGTGATGTCTTCCTATAAATAAAGGTGGATACCAGTAGATAATGAGTAATTAATTTCCAAAGAAAATAACAGGAGAAGACCCCATGGCAGAGACTCAGAGTTATGGGCAATGTTTACAGATGTGAAAGGAGAAAGGGGAATTACTAAAAGAGAAAGCTCAGTGTGAAAGAGCCCCAGAAAAAAAGTGGTATGGAAATTAAAGCATGGGAGACTAGTTAACTGTGTAAAATGAAATGGAGGCCAAGGAGATTGAGGATCATGAAAAAAATCCTCATAAGTTTAGGTGATAATTGTTGACTTTTTGGAACAGAAAATAGAGGATAATGGTTTAACTCTTTCCCTCAAGAAAAAGCAAGAAATAAAAGGAAAGACTACAATGAAAATCATACCAGTTAACTTGGTACTATGCAAATGGCAAAGGGTTGATCTTCTTGAGGATGTAGGGGATGGGGAGATAAAGGATTGTAGCCATTTTCAAATATTCACAAATCAGCCTTAGGAATGTTTTCTTTTGAGGAAAATAGTATTCAAATTCAAAGACTGTACAAGAAAACTTCAGCTTTCCATATATCACCCATGGAAGTATCATCGCACAGTTCTGGAACCATTGCCAAAAAGACTGGCTGAGACATGTGTGATTTGTAGAGTCTAAGTTTCGGTGAAACATTTAGTCAAGCAGTTTGGTAACAGCTGAGACAGTGGACATGCCCTTATTGCTCACAGGGATGCCCCTGGGGCTTCCTTCACTGCAGTTAATTTCCAGGACATGGCGCCACTAAATATTAGCATGTCCCCTCGTGTTAATGGCAAATGGCAAGAGGCTCTCATAATTTAGATATTTTTATGGCTGTTCTGTGGAAGCTAATTTTGTCTAACAAAACCCCATTAAGTTTTAGCTCTATCCTTTTCCGTTCCTCCAACTCCCAGAACTGGGACTTATATGTTAATTGCAGCCAGTCTATGCTAATTAGGTTTCATTTCTATTTCTTAAAGAGACAGATGCCACGAGGTCCTGCCCCAGTCATCACTCCTTATCACCTTCATAGCTAGCTTTTCAGATGTTAAACTCCAAACCAATTAAGAATTCACTTAAGGCTCACACTTGAAGTTGGAAGGCAGAGGAGTCGGGTGTTTCCATATTCCTCACAACTTCCTTTGAAGATGAAATGCTTCTTTTCCATGAAATTCTAAGTGTAGCATTTCTAATTGAGAAACAAATCAAAACACTATTTGATTCCTTAACTACACATAAAACTCAAAAAAATATCCCCAAGCCCTACTATAACCTTTGCTTTGAACAGAAGACCTTCAGTCCTGGAGCTTTCATCTGCACTGTGACAAGTTCAGGCTCATCACTGTGGGCTGAGTAAGGATTTACATGGCAAGAACTGCCCAAACAAAAGAGTACATTAATACTTGGTTCTGCTCATTGAATGAGTGCCTTCTAGGAGCTCAATAGGCATTTTGGAGGATAAAAAGATGGATAAGACAAAGATCCTACCAAAACATGTCTATAGTCTACTGGGAAGATAGTAGTCCTATATAATAAAAGCCTAATATGCTAAGTGTCTGACGGTTTGACCATTTGACCAGTCGCTATGACATGCACTGACCACCAGGGGGAAGATGCTCTGACTGGTAAGTTAGCTTGCTGCTGGGGTCCGGCAGATAGGGACTAGGTGAGATGGGCTGGACACGCCCTGGAACCCTCCCGCGGTCCCTCCCAGGCCCTTATTGTGCACTGGTGGGGTCCCTTGGCCTGGCCTGAGCCCCCTCACAATCTGGGACCCCTCAGGGGATGTCAGAGAGCTGGTTTTGGTTGATCCCCGCAGGCCAGGCCAAGGGACCCCACAGGTGACAAATGCACTGGGCCTCTAGTAATACTATAAAATACGTTACCTATTTATAAAGCACCACTGTGAACTCAGTTTAAATACATTATCACATTTTAATAATCACAATAATAATATGAGGTAGATATTTATATCTCCACTAGAGGCTCAATGCACGAAATTCGTGCATGGGTAGGGTCCTTAGACCTGGCCAGTGATCAGGGATGATCTGTGGGCAACCAGTGGGGTGATCGGCGGGGGGGAGGGGAGGGCACTGGCCCCTGCCTTGGCTGGCCTGGGGCCTACGGGCTGGGGTGCTCCTGCATTGAGTGTCTGCCCCTTGGTGGTCAGTATGCACCATAGCAACTGGTCATCCCACCAGTCACTCCGCGGTTCAGTCGATTTGCATATTAGGCTTTTATTATATAGGATGATGCAGCTGGGGAAATTGAGGTTTAGAAAGGAATAGTGTATCAATTACCTAATGCTACAATTGATACTTTGCAACCAACCACCAAAAACCTAGTGGCTTATCATAATAAGCCTTATTTTTATTGAGCATGGGTATGTGGGTCTGCTATGGAAGTTCTGTTTCCAGATATGGGTCATCTTGGCTTGACTACAGGTTGAGTTCAAGTCTGTTCCATGTGTTTCATCCTCTTTGAACCCAATGTACCTGAATAATCAGCTCTAACTTGCCCTGTGCTGTTTACAACAAGACTCAGAACCAACGTTTAAACCTTGGATACACCACTTATGAGTAATACTTGTGAACACCACTCAAAAGTAACATTTGTGAACCCTTAACTCCTGAATGGAACCCTTTCAGATGGGAAGGGTCCATTATTCAAGAACATGAGGTGCTGAAACCCCCTTAATCTTGCTTAACCCCTGTATCAGGGAGACAGATTGTCTCCTTGCCTCTTGTCTCCTTGCCTGTTGACCTTGCAATAAAAGCTTTTCCCCACGTATATTCTGTGAACCAATTCAAGTCATATGGCCAAGACCAACATCAATGAACAGGGCAGTATTGCATACCCAATCAAGTGGGAGAAACTGCAAAGTCACATGGAAAAGTATAATTCTATGTATAATTCTAATAGAGAGAGGATGTGAAAAATGAAGAACAGTGGTCTAATCTACACAGAGATCAAAACTTGCAGAACTGGGATTCAAACTCAGACTCTAAAGTCCAGCCTTCTAACCATTATACTGTATGCAAGCATCTAACAATAATAAAAGTTGGCAGCAGCAAATGAATAGTAATGAAATATTCTGATTGGGGTATAGGGTCAGGCTTCAGAGAGGAGACACCTGAGGATTTTTCATATAAAGAGATGAAGTTTAGAGAATCATTTCTGGAGGAAACAGCATGAGGATAGATGGAAGGACATGTTGTGATCACAGTTAGAGTGTAAATTTCCAAGGGATGATAAGGAGTGGTGAAAGCTGAGGATGGGAAGTTTGGATCAGGATAGAGTTCTGAGCAAGTATATAACATGATCAGATCTGGGCCAGTTCTTCTCAAACATTATTGCACACATGAATCCCCTTGGGGATCTTGTTAAAATTCAGATTTTGATTTAGTTTAAGTCTTATGAGGGTGAGGGGAGGCTGAGATTCGGCATATCTAACAAGCTCTCTGGTGAGAGTGGTACTGATATTTCACACTTTGAGTAACAAATCTCTGAGAAAACAGCCTGTTAGCTATTTAAGGTCAGGGATTATGTTTTCCATCTCTGTTTCCACACAACACCTCAAAGCGCTTTGGCTTATACATAACAGACACACCACCAGGTTGGATGTTGTTGATGCTGCTGCTCACGCTTTCCCTTCCTTCTCATCAGCCTCCTTGCTCTCCCCCAAGGCTTCCCTCACTCAGAGGTAAAAGACAAAGCTCTCCAACATCTTGTTGCATTAGCTACCTGGATACCTATACTTTAGCCTGTTTTCTCATTAGAAGGGAAAAAACCCCAACAAAATGCTGCAAGAAGCAACCTTCTATTACTGGAGGTCTACACAGATTCATTAGAGCTTTGGGGAAGCCATCAGAAATTGATTGTGCTTGAAGGGGTTGCTCATCTCCTCCCATTTCCTAATTTGATTTCACGGCTCTGCAATGAAGCCAGAATTAGTGCCACATTAAAGATGGGAAGAAAGAGAGAGAGAGAAAAAAAAAAACCATCAACAATCAAATTCTGAAACTTGCAAGGTGCCTTTCTCCCAGTCTCCACAAAGAATTACCCATTTTACTAGGGTGAAGGCAGCCTCAAGCAGGACCAGGGGCTGAAAAATCATAGCTTTTATAGTTATTCACAAATTAGGGAGAAGATGGATTACAAAGAAGTCTTTCATTTGTGAGTAAGGGGCTCTGGAAAAAGGAAGGAGAGAAATTATGGAAGTCCTATTTCAGTTAGGATTCAATTTGGAAATAGGTGGCTTTTTTGGTACCAGGCGAATGGAACCAGGGCTCATGCCTCAGGATATCCTGACCCAACTGCCTACCCTGGAGCTTAAAGGTGTCTTTGAGCTTAATGGTCCTGGAACCATTCCTTTAAGTTTAGGTTTCTGTAGCAGATGTTGTTGATGCCCTTCCATCACACCCTTGACACTTACTCCTATATACCTGCAAAGGATTCTGGCCATGGGGGCGTATTTCAGGACTCAAAGAAGGCAAGATGGAGTTTATACCCTGCTAAGTAGCCCTCAATCAATGAGTTGGTGGATAAACACGCCAGCATCTTTATCTCTTGGTTGAGATAATTCTGGGGCATATTCTACACTATCTTGTAGAGGTCCCCAGCTGGATTGAGCTCCATGGGAAGTCCACTGAAGTCACTTATTTGATAACACAACTTGTATTGGCATTCTTTCTGTTCCTGTCTCACTTCTTTATTCTTCTAGTTTCTGGAATTAACTTTCAAATGAACTACTTGCACTTAAATCTGTGTCAATATCTGCTTCTGGGGGAATCCAAACTAAGACAGTGTCCCAAACTTCTTCCATTAAAATGCCACCATTTCAGGGTGGAAAGAATTCAGGGATTCAGAAATGAGTGGGGTTTTATGATTGAACATATTATGAGTGAAATGTGGGAGAGTAACCTGGGGTAATACCCTGGGCAAGGATGGGATTAGAGAGTGTCGTGGAGAGATGTGGGAACTAGGTGCAGGAAGTGCAACACAGATTGCTGATTGCCAAGTGGAAAGGTGCTAGCTCATCTGTCATTGAAATTCTGTATGGACCTTATCTTATTCTTGAGTTTTTATTACAAAATGGGAAAGATTAATGAGTTCCCCTCTAAGACATAAGGTTTGAGTTTTGCCTTGCCTTTTCTTAGGTGTATATCTTAGTCATTTTGTTTTTCAAAGCTGTGATGTCCTTGGATGTAATTGGAGATAATAATACCCATTAAACCAAGCTGAATTGAGCTTGGAATAGAGGAGAACCTCTGGGCTCTGCAAGCCTGGGTATAAAAACCCAGCTTTGCCCTTTACTTGCTGGGTGACCTAGAGGAATACCATTAATTTGAATTATATAAAATTACCTATATTTGATATTTTGATCTACAGAAACTGCAATTTCATATGGTTCAACCTACGATCTATCTTGCAGGGTTTGTGTGATAATTTAAAATAATATCTGGAAACACTTACCTTAGATGCCGACTACATGTATATGTACCATTACAGCTGCTATGATGATTATTATTGAGATAACATCTTATGCTGATCACATCATAAGAAGAGTAAAACCCTACTCAGATTTTGAGTAAATCATGATAATAATATCCTACTGTTCAAGGACCCTGTTTACCTGTCTTACTACCAACCAAAATAAAAAGAAAGCAATGATCACTGAATATACAGATGCTGAGAGAACATACCAGGCTTTTCATATTTCTGAGCTTCCTGCAGAACACACTTTTTGTTGTTGTTTGTATTTCCAAATGTCACATTGAAACCATTGTGAATAAAAGACTAAGAGATGATTTCAGCTTCCATCTTTTGTGATGCTTAGGTTTAAAAAATAAAGGAGTTCCAGGAAAATTAATTTTATCATTTTAAGAAACAACCATTGAAAGAGTCATTGTGAATATATTCATTATTATACACACCTAGTGCTGTGCAACACTGCGCGCATCATCTGTCTGCTCACTAATTCTCCTGTTATTATCACCCACTGAAAGGGCAGGCGGGAGACAATTCCAGGCCATCTCCCTCAGCAAAGGTTTGCAGGTTTCATGGAGCACTCAAAACTTCCCCAAATGTGCTCCTTGAGCATTTGGCTTGCTAATCTTGTTGACATGACAGAAAAAAATGTAGAAAATAGCTAATGACCTTACTTTTCTTATACCTGTCAGTTAACTAATACATCCCATCCTAAACGGTTACTCATCTGATTCTTTGTTTTCTCTCTCTCTCTCTCTCTCTCTCTCTCTCTCTCTCTCTCTCTCTCTCTCTCCCTCTCTCTCTCTCTCTCCCACACACACATGTGCATACATATACACACACACACCCCAAGTCTGTGAGTTTAAGGTTTGGAAAAGAGGAGTGTGTATGTGTGTGTGGGGCATATTAATCTTATTTCGTTGCCTCTCAGGAAGGTCACAAAACACAGATGCATGGAGGCTACTCATATGGCAAGTAGGGAGGGACAAACAGAATGGCCTTCTCAAAGTCCCATGGCAACTAGACACAATCAGGACAACATGTGGTAGAGATCACTCAAGGTGACCATTAAGAATAAGATGGAGAAACATCAGAGTCGGGCCTGGGAGGCAGATCTGGTTAGTCTCCTGTGGACTGCAGGGCCTGGTGGTGACAGCTGCCCTGTGGACTATTTCCAGGAAAGTGATAATCTCAGGGGAAGCAGGAGGATCTGGGAAGGGCAGCAGGTACTGCTGTGTCAGGATCTAGGATCACGCAGAGTACCTAGGGAGGAATTTCCTGAAAAGGCACTTACAATTTGTTGCTTCTCTTTCCTTTCCCTCCCCTGGTTCCTGTTGCTGATTTAAACTCTTTAAACTGGAGCCAGGGCTGTATTTGTGGATATAAAAAGTACAAGAGCACTGGCTACTGTAGCTGCACCAAATGAAATTGAACTAACTTTTGTGTGTGTGCATGTGTATGTGTGTGTGTATGTGCTTGTGTGTTCCTGTGTTTGTGTGTGTGTTAGGAGTGGTTCTGCATTTTAAAGGGATGAATTAATGGCTAAATGGCTGTTCTATGCTTTAAAGGGCCAGCTGTTCAGCAGTTAGTATTACAAGATTTATCTCTTGGAATTTTTTAAAAATCTCCACCCCCCTAACCCAGCTGTAGGCTTGTTATGGGAGAAGAAAAACATTGTCTGGGTGGAGGAAAAGCATCCGAGTGTGTAACTTAGACCCTTCATGTACAGCAGAGGCCTGGATGATGCCTCCCTCTGAGAGGTTTCTCTAAATTTCTTTAATATTCTGAATTACCTAAATAACATGCATTCTCGTTAAAAACATCAGACTCATTTGCAAGCTCCTGGAACACAGGGATTCTATTCTTACTTATGTTTGTATTATCTGTAACCATCTGTGTTCCTATTTGCCCCAGCCTTGGAACAGTTCTCATCTTTAGCTTCAGTAGCTTTCTTACTCAACCCCAATTTATCTGTTCTCAATTCTATATTCTGCCTCCTACTTCCTTCTCAGGCCCAGAACCTTCCACCTCTACCTCTCCACAGACAATTTCTCCAGGTTGAATGCTTTTTTCCTTTATCTCAATATGCCTATGTCTGACCTTTGAATAGTGGCAGAAAGCTCTCTTCCTCCAAAAAAACTTTCCCTCTGTCCCATCCTCCCTCCCTCCACTGAGCTCCAAAGGTTTGAAGTATAACGGCTCCCTGGTAATACCATGCCAATGTGCAGGTTTCTGTTCTTTCCTTGTACCCTCATTCCTGTCTTTTTTTTTTTAATTAAATCTTTATTGTTCAGATTATTACATTTGTTCCTCTTCCCCCCCCCCATAACTCCCCTCCTCCCAGTTCCCGCCCCACCCTCCGCCCTCACTCCCCACCCACTGTCCTCATCCATAGGTGCACGATTTTTGTCCAGTCTCTTCCCGCATCTCCCACACCCCTTTCCCCCCCAAGAATAGTCAGTCCATTCCCTTTCTATGTCCCTGATTCTATTATAATCACCAGTTCATTCTGTTCATCAGATTATTTATTCACTTGATTCTTAGATTCACTTGTTGATAGATGCATATTTGTTGTTCATAATTTGTATCTTTACCTTTTTCTTCCTCTTCCTCTTCTTAAAGGATACCTTTCAGCATTTCATATAATCCTGGTTTGGTGGTGATGAACTCCTTTAGCTTTTCCTTATCTGTGAAGCTCTTTATCTGACCTTCAATTCTGAATGATAGCTTTGCTGGATAAAGTAATCTTGGTTGTAGGTTCTTGGTATTCATCACTTTGAATATTTCTTGCCACTCCCTTCTGGCCTGCAAAGTTTCTGTTGAGAAATCAGCTGACAGTCGTATGGGTATTCCCTTGTAGGTAACTGAGTTTCTTTCTCTTGCTGTTTTTAAGATTCTCTCTTTATCTTTTGCTCTTGGCATTTTAATTATGATGTGTCTTGGTGTGGTCCTCTTTGGATTCCTTTTGTTTGGGGTTCTCCGCGCTTCTTGGACCTGTAAGTCCATTTCTTTCACCAGGTGGGGGAAGTTTTCTGTCATTATTTCTTCAAATAGGTTTTCAATATCTTGCTCTCTCTCATCTTCTGGCACCCCTATAATTCTGATGTTGGTACGCTTGAAGCTGTCCCAGAGGCTCCTTACACTATCCTCGCATTTTTGGATTCTTTTTTCATTTTGCTTTTCCGGTTGGGTGTTTTTTGCTTCCTTGCATTTCAAATCATTGACTTGATTCTTGCGCTCCTCTGGTCTGCTGTCGGGAGTCTGTATAATATTTGTTATTTCAGTCTGTGTATGCTTAATTTCTAGTTGGTTCCCCAATATAACATCGAGGGTCTCATTAGTTTTCTTGTAGATCTCATTAAGTTTATCGGCGGCTTCTAAACAGTTCTTGAGAGACCTTAAAAGTGTGGTTCTGAACTCTGTATCTTCCATTGACAATTTTGTCCTGTTTCTTTGTCTCCGCATTTTGTTATGCTTCCTTGGTGCACCCCCTAGTGGTCTTTGTGCGTAGTCCTATAGTTAAACCTTGATTGTTGTAGCTAATACCAGGGAGGGTTTGACCTCCAGGCCAAGTGGCTATGAGAATCAGCTGTGTCTGCAGTGAGAGAACTTCTGTCCTCTAGGGAGGTGCTAATCTAGCCTTTGCCTGAGGCTATCTGGCAAATGCCTCTGTGCAGGGCTTGGGTGGGGCGGGTCGCACAGGATCAACAGGGTGGGCCGGAGAGAGCAGTTATGGTGGCTCTCAATCCTGTCCCCAGGGGCTCTGCCTCTCTGAGTCCCAGCAACCGCTGCAAACCTCGGAGAGAAAGCTGCACTCGCTCTGACCGAAGCCAGACAGTCCCGCTTCTCCCGTTTGAGTCTGGGTCCCTAAAGACTCGCCTGTATCTGGAGCTCAGAGTCTGCGACTCCCTCCCGATTGAAAACGCCAACCGCACCCTCTGCCGCCAGCCCGCTCCGTGCACTCCGCACCTCAGAAATTGACTTCAGCACTGCGCCTCCTCTGAGTGTCCGTATGCGTTTCTCTTTCCTCCTAGTTGTAGGAGTTCCACTCAGCCAGCGTTCCTGTGGTTCTGGGTGATGTCCGTTCCGTTTTTTAGTTTCACTTTTGAAGTAGTTGTTCAAGGCAGCAAACTCCAGAGTTAACCTATGCCGCCATCTTGGTTCTCCATTCCTGTCTTCTGAAGACAGTGTCCTTATCCTCATTTTATTTTTTGCCCTCTTCTACCTAAGTGTGACTTCAGCTTGGGACTTGGGTGTCCAGGGACTCCCCATGATCAATGACAACAGACTGAGGGGCAGCTATAAAATCAGAACAAATCAAACCAAGGCCAAACATTAAATGCCTCAGGCAACTTCTTCTCTTGGGCCTCTCTCTCAGGCCTGAGAAAGGCTAAAGATTCAGAACATAAAATCCAAACTCCCAGACCCACAAATCATCATTTCCAGCCCAAAGGAGACACCCAACCCAGCCAACGTCTTCCTAAACACACATTAGTCATCAGAGAGGCCCATACTTCCTCTCCTCACCTCAGGGCCTTTTCACTTTTACTCTCCTCTGATTGTCCCATGATTGGTGGTCAAATAACGGTCTAACACAGCGGTTCTCAACCTGTGGGTCGCGACCCCTTTGGGGGTCAAACGACCCTTTCACAGGGGTCGCTTAAAACCATCGGAAAACACATATATAATTGCATATTGTTTTTGTGATTAATCACTATGCTTTAATTATGTTCAATTTGTAACAATGAAACTACATCCTACATATTAGATATTTGCATTACGATTCATAACAGTAGCAACATTACAGTTATGAAGTAGCCACTAAAATAATTTTATGGTTGGGGGTCACCACAACATGAGGAACTGTATGAAAGGGTCGCAGCATTAGGAAGGTTGAGAACCACTGGTCTAACAGGTTCTAAGTGAGAGCTGAGTCTTACCTGGAATTGTAAGTTACCAGTGGCTAACTCCTGGCTCTTGACCTAAAGGAGCTGAGGTTGGGTTTCAGCCCCCAAGGTTGAGGCCAGAAGACCTCACACATCTACCAACCACTGGCCAGAGATTCCTGTTGTAAGCAGATATGGCCTGAGCCACAACTTGCCCACAGATGTCCTGGGTGGGATTTGTCCTCCCAGAAGAAACTACCTAGAGCATGCTCTTTCAAAATACTTGTCTTTCTCTCTTTAATGAAAACCCATATTCAAACACAGGACTTGATGTCACAGACACATTAAGAAGGGATCCCAAGTTTTGCAAACTTTTTGCTAAAGAGCTCTTTTGGATTATGAGATACCCTACCTTAGGCAGCAAGAATACATTAGAAGGTAAAAATTGAGACCATTGACAGGAGGGATCAACAGCTTTAGGCTTATTCCTAACTCTGCCATTGAATAGTTGTGTGACCATAATAAGCAAGTTTCCTCTCCTCTCTGTGCCTAAGTTGTTCCATCTGGGAAATCCGGGACAATCATTGCAACTACCTCACAAGACTGATTTGAATACTAAGTGAGATAATCCAGGCAGAGTATTTGGCACAGTCCCTGGCACAGAGTAAGCACTGATGTTTCTGTCCCCCTCCCCTCTCTTTTTTCCTCTCTCTGAAATAATAATAATAATAAACATATTAAAGGGAAAGTGGACTGATAAATTTTCCCTTTCCTTTTCGTAATAAGCCAGTTGGAGTTGGAGCTCTGTCATGTGTGACTAAGAGTCCACACTGACAGACATGTGCTACATATAATATAGTGTCCAGGTTTTATATATTTGTGGTATATAGTTTAATGGGTACAAATTTCTCCTATTCCAGTGTGTACATTCCTTTGCAATGTAATTTTGAAGCTTCTTCCCTCAAAAAGTGGAGTCTATTTTCCCCTCCCTCGAATCTGAACTGACCTTGTGATTTTCTTGGTCAATAGAACATAGCAGAAGTTATGCTTTACAACTTCTGAAGCTAGGCCTCTCAAGACCTTGCCAATCCTACATCTGAAATCTTGGAACCACCATGTTCTGATAACACTATCCATGTAGGATGAAGGACCATGTGGAAAGGGATTCTCAGTTTTCCTAGCTATCCCCACTGAGCCCAACCCCCTGTTAATCCTCCAGCTTAATGCAGCCAAATGGCAAAACCAACAGAAGAACGTGTAACCAATCCACAGATCCACAGAATAAAGGGAAATAACAATTACAGCAAAAGATACTTGATGATTTTCTTTTACCATTGAATTTTATCTATCTGTTAATGGGGGGATAAAAGCCTTATGTCTGGGAAAAGAGTTGGAGCCCCAGGGCTAGAAAGTTGGACTTGATCCCTGGTTACACTGTGTTTCAGGTTACCCACCTGTTAAGGGTGGGAAATTAAAGAATCTATCTTATAGAGTTGTCATCAAAATTAAACAAGCTGAAAGCTTGTTGTATGCCCAGTACTTAGAATATAGCAAATACTCAATAGGTGTTAGCTGCTATAATTATTGGTATTAGCACCCATACTATCTACACTAATAAAAGAGAAACATGCAAATTGGTGTCACTCCACTAGGCCCACCAGCCAATCAGAGTGACTATGCAAATTAACCCAACAAAGATGGCGGTTAATTTGCATATGCAGGCATGGAGTGACGACTGAAGACTGAAGACTGAAGACTGAAGACTGAAGACTGAAGAGGCTTGGCTTCTCTGCTGCAGCCGGACCAAAGGCCTGGGTCCCGGGTGCCGGAGGAAAACCAGTGCCAGCAGCCAGGGGAAGGAAGGCCTATTGTGCAAACCTTCATGTAACAGGCTTCTAGTGTGAAATAAATCTAAACCCTTTGTTGAATCCAAGAACAGTGATTCTGACTATAGTAATTGTCCCAGGTTGAGCTTAAGCTATGGTCATGGCAGTATTTAAACTTGTCCAATCATGTCTGTCAGGAGTGGCTAGGGCTGCTCCTGGAAAAAAAAAACTCACACTAAGTGTAAAGGATGGTACTAAATAATAATAATTTGCATTTATTGAGTATTTATTATATGCCAGATATTATACTAAGTGCATTACACGAATTATTATTTATGCTTCACAATAATCATGTGAAGTAGTTGCTGTCAATATATTTATTTGTAGATAAGAAGACTAAGGCTCAGAGAGGTTAAGTTACTGATTAAAGTCATACAGTTGGTGAGGATGGAGCCTGTACTCTTAACCTCTTACCACACGGCCTTGGTTTTTGGACAGTGGAACAGAGTGAGCCAGCACCACCAACTTTCACTAAGATGGTCCTGCCTCTTAAGCCCTGAGGCAAGGGGAAGGAATGATAGCTAATAAAAAGGCATGGAAATTCCCTACTGTTGGCAGGACAGTGAAAATGTGGGGAGAGCCTGGTAATTCTGATAACAGCCCCTTGGTGGCCCACAGGAGGTGGTTCCTCTGCCCAGATACCAGACATCTGATATTGGGTTTTGGCATCCTGATCAGACATTGGTGGTTGCCAGTGGCAGCCGAGGTATCTCTGTCTGGGCTAAGCAGTAGTGACAGTGCCTTTGGCAAGCATTGAGGGTGAAGAAGGGACCATCTTGACTTAGGGAGAGATGAAAGACTCTGCCACAGTAACTGCAGGGGAGAGCGGTGGTGCTAACACCACAGGCCACCAAGATCACAAGCTTGCTGAACACAGCAGGAAGACTCAGAACCATTTGGGAGGAATCTGAAGGGCTCCTAGACCCTGCAGAGCGAGTGGGAGTAGAGCCAGAGGCACTCTGCTCTTTATGGCTATGACTGTGATGCTATCCTTATTCCCAGGAACTCCGGATTGTTGAACATATCAAAGGAAGCCATGAATCCAGGTGTTGGCCAAAGCAGCAGCCATAGAAAAATCTCTATCTTCAGAAACATATTCCCCACAATCCAGTCTTTGGGGTTAAGATATCATCATTAGAAATCCCTTGGCAGTAGGCAAACATGTTATAGCTCAGCCCATGACTGTCATAATTATTGCTATTAATAACAGTAGTAGCCACCCTTTATATGTCACTTACGACTTATCAGAATCTTTTCCATTTAAAATACTCTCTCATCAGCCCCTGACAAAGATATTTCTTTATTTGAAAGATGAGGACACAGACTCAAACAGGCCAAATGATATGATTAAGATCCCACAAAGAGTGAGAAGCAGGAATTCAGTTCACCAACCTTACCTCCTGTGATAACACTATGTGTCAACTTGTCTGTACCACAAGGCCCCCAAATATTTTGTCAAACATTATTTTGGGTGTGCCTGTGAGGGTGGGTCTCTGTCAAACTCTCTTCGTGCCATGGTCTGTTTTTACCAAAAAGAAGAGCCTGCAATGATAGGCAAGTAGTTCATTTTAGAGGTGATCCCTACAGAATGCCTCCTGGAAGAGTCCAGTGGGGAGCTTGGTGACTGGGCATTTATCCATTTACTTATACTCTCTCCTGCATTTCCAGGATATTCCTGCAGATTTCCACAGCTTCAGAGATAACAATGCAGTAGAATGAAGAGATGGATAAAGTGGGAGGGAGCCTTCATTTACAGGAACTGGCCTCCATAGCCTCACAGAAATCAGAGGTGGGCCATGTGCATGTGACACAGGGCACAGAAGTAATCTGCTAAATATGAGACAGTGAGGGAAACATCGACAGCTCAGCTGAGCAGAGTTCCCTTGAGAATTAGTTAGTAAAATCTCTAGACCCTTCCCTCTTTTCCCCATGTATATATGCACAAAATTGTGCACAAAATTCACAGAGATCACTCATAAAACCAGTCAGGGAACACTGAGGTCCCAAATCCCTAAACTAGAAGAATAGTAGAATTTATTTTCATGTTTTGCTGCTAAATAGGCTCTCTGGATGCCTTCAAATTCTGACAGACTTCTTTGTGGAGGCAGGCAGGCATTTTGCCTCTGGAAAAGACAGATTTTGCTGAGAAGGCACTCTAACCATAGTGCATGGCCCCTTCAGTCCAGAGAGAGTTCTGACTGTGGCCAGAGAAACCATTTTGCCATGTTTCTCAGAGGTGGAGAATTAGGCACAACCCTATTAGGAAGAAGAATCCAAATCAGATGGTTCTAGAGCAGCGATTTCCAACCTTTTTCATCTCATGGCATGCATAAACTAATTACTAAGATTCTGTGGCACACCAAAATATGTATATTGTATATATATAGTATTTTTTATATATATATATAGTATTTTTTGCTTATCCAACAAGAAAAAAAGGTATAGTTTTTAAAATATATTTTATCCTTATTTTTCTTTAAATTATTTTTTAATTTTTCAATTTTGATTCATTCATACCAAACAGCTATTGTTGTGTTGGCTGTTGTTATTTTTTTATTTGACAATCTAAAGGAAAAGAGGTCAGTGTTCCTGACTAAATAGTCAAGTATCACATGTTTTTAAATTTCTTGCAACACAGCAGTGTTCCATAGCACACTGGTTGGAAATTGCTGTTCTGGAGACTTTAAGGGAAGAAAAACTCACAGAGATACAGGAACCAACAAGGATTGTTGAGAAGCCCAGAGACAAAGAGCAGGACATAGGAAATGAGAACCAGGGAAATAATCAAAGTTATATGAATGCAGTAGGACCCAGAGTCACAAAAGAAGGGCCACAGAGAAGGGGTAAGCTAACAGGAGCTTGTAATTTTCCTAATGCTGCTGTAACAAATTACCACAATTTAGTTGCTTAAAGCAACAGAAGTTCACTATCTTACTGTTATGGGGTCTGAAACGAGTGTTACAGGGCTAAAATCAAGATGTCAAAAGGGCTTGTTTCCCCAAGAGACTCCAAGGGAGAATCTGTTTCCTGACCTTTTCCATATTTTAGAGGCTACCCACATTCCCTGGCTCATGGTCTCTTCCTTGCATTACTCCAATCTTTGCTTTGCCCTCACATCTACTACTGATTCTAATCCTCCTTCCTCCCTCTTATAAGGATCTTTGTGGTTACATTGGGCCCATCAAGATAATCCAAGAAGATCTCCCATATCAAGATCCTTAACCACATGTGCAAAGACCTTTTCTTTTACCAACATCAATTAATATGTTCATACGTTCTGGGCATTAGCACATAGACATATTCGGGGAGCCATTATTCTGCTTACCACAGGGTTATATAGTTGAATGGCATAGCCCCTGCCAAAGACATAAATTTAAAGAAAAAGAAGGGACTCTGAACTTCCTCTCCTCCCACACTCCAGTTCTCCTGCCAGTGCTTCCAATTTCAGAATTTAATCAGAAATCAGTTGGCAAGGGAGCCAGGAAATGCAGTCCCCAAGGGCAAGACGAGTGAAAAATGGATGTGTATTGGGTTGGGTAAGATGGAGATGGAGAATAATTAGCACAGTGGCTATGGCTTAGTGGGGATGAGATATACTTTGGAAATTTCAACTCATGGTGTACTCTGGTAAATAAAGGCCTTGGGGACTCCTATCTCAGTTTCTATCTATGCTTCCTTGATGAAGGCCAGCCAGAGCAATAATCCTGACTTCCTTCAGGCAAAGTCAGCAGTAGATTAAAATCCTTTAACTAGTTTCCACTTACACCAATCCTTCCTGTGTTTCAGAATTGACCTTGAATCTCACCTTCTCTGGGAATTCATATTTTTAAAAATAATATATTTTTATTGATTTCAGAGAGAGGAAGGGAGGAGAGAGAGACAGAAACATCAATGATGAGAAAGAATCAGGAATAGACTGCCTTCTGCATGCCCCCACTGGGGACTGAGCCCACAACCCAGACATACGCCTTGACTGGGAATCAAATTGTGATCTCCTGGTCCAATGCTCAACCACTGAACCACACTGGCCGGGCTTGGAATTAATCTTTAATGGCCTTAACCAACAAACAATCTATTCTTGCTTTAATCATTCATTCATTAATTCAACCAACATTTATTGATCATTTGCTCTTATACCAAGCACTGTGCTAGGCACTTTATTGTACTGAGCTGAAGGACAATCATCCCTGCCCCAAGGATATCCACAATATAATAAAGAAGAAAAGAAACATAGTCATCAGAGAAGGCTAAATGGAAACCACAGCACATGAAGAAGTTTTCAAATAATCTGTTGAATTTATATGACAAAAATGGAAGTGAAAAACATCCTTAGGTGAGGACATGTCATGTGCAAAGGTATGTGGTTATGAAAAGTCTTGGGATGCTCAGGGAAGAGTGAGACTTTTAAAGAGGTTGGAGTCCAGGGAGCATTGGGCAGCATAAGAGATAGGTCTGAAAATGCAGGCTGGGACTAGATTGAGAAGGACTTTGAATGCAAGCTAAGGACTTATTTGTGTTTTCCCATCCAGAACCGGAAGCAATACAAATTTTTAGGCAGGAAACTGGCATGATTAGATGTTCATTTTAGCAAACTGAGACTAGGTAGGCTAGGTACAAGGCTGCTATAGAAGTCTTGGTCAACTGGTTTCAAAGTGTCTTCCTAGAGTCCACAATTCCACTTGACAGTAGGTTTAGAGTAGGATGTGTGGGACACCTTCACCTTTATCCAGGTCAACAGTTTTCATCAATTTGACACCTTGGGCTTTTGTGTAAAATTTAATTTGTTTTGCTCTAAGATTAGTTAGATCCCATTACGATAGGAGAGAGAGAATGAAGGTCTTGGCTAAAGTTAGCAGTGAGGTTGACAAGGAAGAAGAGGCCAGATTTGAGCCCATCTTCTAAGGTTGTCTGTTGGTAGGCTGAACATGGAGGCATGAAAGACAGAAGTTGAGCATGTTGGTGTTTTTGGCCTGGTTGGTTAGTCCTGGCTTTGGGGAAGGGGTTTGTTTAAACCTGGCATTGGGACCCCTGTTTCCATAGATGTAGGTATTGTAAAACATATCTTGTGCATTTGGCTCATTGAAGGTCCAAGAGGCCTGCTATTTCTGGTAAATGCCTTGATGTATGGAAATTAGATCACTCATTCATTTACTCATTTGATAAACATAATTTGAGCACTGCTGGGAGCTGAGGATTCAAAAATAGGTTAGACACAATCCTTGTTCTAAAAGGATTCACAGCCTGGGTGATTGTGGTCTACAGCAAAGAAGCAAGCAGGGGTGGGAGGTTGTGTGTGTCCCCGAAGAGAACTATAGCCACAGAAACTCTGGTTGTCAGCAGTGAGACCACACACTCCCATCTGATGGGGTTCCCAATCATCCTCATTCCACCCACTGCAACAGTAGCGGGTCTCAGCATCCTATCACAATAAGGAGGGCTGAGAAGAATCCAAGCCCTGTCTTTGCCCTAGGCAGGGAATGTGCTCGCTCAGCTAGGATTCAAACTCAAGACAATCATGGACTTGTGGGGAGTTTGGCTAGGAAACTTGAGACGGGTTTCTCTTTTCTTTCCTTTTAGCCTTTGAGAGCCGCTCTAAAAATGTTGTTTTCAACTTAATTAGAATTCTCAAACTTGTCTTTATTTGAGAAAGTTGAAAAGAGAAAGAATAGCCGAAACCAGTTTGGCTCAGTGGATAGAGCGTCGGCCTGTGGACTGAAAGGTCCCAGGTTCGATTCCGGTCAAGGGCATGTACCTGGGTTGCGGGCATGTCCCCAGTGGGAGATGTGCAGGAGGCAGCTGATCGATGTTTCTCTCTCATCGATGTTTCTAACTTTCTATCTCTCTCCCTTCCTCTCTGTGAAAAATCAATAATACATATTAAAAAAAAGAGGAAGAATAAAATGTGTAGATTTTTGTTTGGTCTCAGATGACCAATGAGAATGGCCTCAAATTTTAAAGTAACACAATGTAAATTGCAGATGCTCAATTAGATGGAAGATCCTGGGGTGAGGTAGAAGGGCTATTTAGCAAACCAAGCAAAGGCTTTGTGAATTGTAGGCCAAGAGTCTTACAAAGAACCCGAAAAAACTGCACAATTAGGTCAACACCCCCTTCTTTTTAGTACATATCTCTTCACACCATGAATGATTTGAAGGCTGCATGCTTTTGGATTGCCCTGTTGAAGAGTTAGTTTTCAGCTCAAGAAAATCCATGTCAGAAAATTGTCCTGCATTCTCAGAGGATAAATAAAAATGATTGCTACTAAAAGAACCAAGTATGTTTCTTTAAAATATATGTGCAAATAGGTATCAAAAAGAGATGGAAATGATATAATAAATATGATAAATTATAATCTATTGATTGAGGGATTATAAGGATCTCTAGTTCCTTTTTGAGCTTTTTGGTTTTCTTGCCAGTTAACATTTATTTTGTAATTATAAAAATTTTATTTAAAAAATAATTTTACCTTGTTTTTTAAATGATAGCTCAGAGTGAAAGTTTTATGTAAACATGGCAGGATAATTTATTAAGACATTAATTTGCATTTTGATCTTTTTAAAATTTAAATTCTTTATTGTTTAAAGTATTACATAAGTCTCCCTTTCCCCCCCCATTGACCTCTCCCTGGCCGTCCCACCACCCAGGACATGCCCTCACGTCCCCCCCGCTCCTTCTGTGTCCATTGTTTTTGCTCATAGGCATGCATACAAGTCCTTTGGTTAATCTCTCACTTCCTCACCCCCTGCCTTCCCTCATAAGTTGGACAGTCTGTTCAGTGCTTCTATGACTCTGGTTTTATTTTGGTTCCTCAGTTTATGTTGTTTATTATATTCCACAAATGAGTGAGATCATGTGATATTTATCTTTAATAAATATCTTTGATATTTATCTTTGATTTATAGCAGCACAGTATTCCATTGTGTAAATGTACTAGAGTTTTCTAATCCACTCATCTGCTGATGGGTATTTAGGCAGTTTCCAAATCTTAATTATTGTAAATGGTGCTGCTATGAACATAGGGGTGCATATATCCTTTCTGACTGGTGTTTCTGTTTTCTTGGGATATATTCCTAGAAGTGGGATTACCAGGTCAAATGGCAATTCCATTTTTAGTTTTTTGAGAAAACTCTATACTGTTTTCCATAGTGGCTGCACCAGTCTGCATTCCCACCAGCAGTGAAGGAGGGTTCCTTTTTCTCCGCATCCTCTCCAGCACTTTTCATTTGTTGATTTGTATAGTCATTCTGACTGGTGTGAGATGGTACCTCATTGTCGTTTTGATTTGCATCTCTTAGATGATTGGTGACTTTGAGCATGTTTTCATATGTCTCTCAGCCTTCTGTATGTCTTCTTTTGAAAAGTGTTTATTGAGGTTCTTTGCCCATTTTTTTTATTGGATTGTTTACCTTCCTTTTTGTTAAGTTGTATGCGTTCCCTATAAATTTTGGATATTGAACCCTTATCAGAGATAACATTGGCAAATATGTTCTCCCATGCAGTGGGCTTTCTTGTTGTTTTGTTGATGGTTTCCTTTGCTGTGCAGAAGCCTTTTATTTTGATATGGTTCCATTTGTTTATTTTCTCTCTAGTTTCCATTGCCCTAGGAGCTGCGACAAATGTCTGCTATTTTGCTGCCTATGGCTTCTAGGATTTTTATGGTTTCCCATCTTATGTTTAAATCCTTTATCCATTTTGAGGTTTTTTGTGTGTGTATGGTGTAAATTGGTGGTTTAGTTTCATTTTTTTGCATGTATCTGTCCAATTTTCCCAACACCATTTATTGTGCCAGTACCAGGCAGTTTTGAGAACAGTGGCTTTGTAGTATACCTTGATATCTGGTATTGTGATCCCTCCAACTTTGTCCTTCTTTCTCAAGATTGCTGCAGCTATTCGGGGTCTTTTTTTTTTCATTCCAGATGAATTTTTGGAGAGTTTGTTATGGTATTTGATGTATGCCATTGGTATTTTAATGGGGATTGAATTGAATCTATAGATTGCTTTGGGTAGTATGGACCTTTTAATGATGTTGATTCTACCAATCCATGAACACGGTATGTTCTTCCATTTGTTTATGTCTTCCTCTATCTCTTTTTTCAGCCCCTGTAATTTTCTGAGTACAAGTCCTTTACCTTTTTGGTTAAATTTATTCCTAGGAATCTTATTTTTGTTGTTGTTGCAATGGTAAATGGAATTGATTTTTAGTTTCTCTTTCTGTGAGTTCATTATTGGTGTACAAAAAAGCCACAGATTTCTAGGTGTTAATTTTGTATCCTGCTACATTGCCCAATTTATTTATTAGTTTTAGTAGCTTTTTGATGGAGTCTTTAGGGTTTTCTATGTACAATAATATGTCATCTGCAAATAATGACAATTTTACTTCTTCTTTTCTAATTTGGATGCTTTTTGTTTCTTCTTCATCTCTGATTACTATGGCTAGCACTCCTAGTACTATGTCAAACAGGAGTGGTGAAAGTGAGCATCCCTGTCTTGTTAATGTTCTTAGGGGAAATGGTGTTAGTTTTCGCCCATTGAGTATGATGCTGGCTGTGGGTTTGTCATATATGGCTTTTATTATGTTGAGGTATGATCCTTCTACTCCCACATTACTGAGAGTTTTTATCAAGAAAGGGTGTTGGATTTTGTCAAATGCTCTTTCTGCATCAATTGATATGATTATGTTATTTTTGTCTCTCAGTTTGTTTATGTGATGTATATCACGTTTATTTATTTACGGATATTGTACCAGCCTTGCATCCCTGGAATAAATCCCACTTGGTCATGGTGTATGATCTTTCTAATGTAATGCTGGATCCGATTTGCTAGAATTTTGTTGAGGATTTTGGCATCTATGTTCATCAGGCATATTGGCCTGTAATTCTCTTTGTGGTGTCTTTATCTGGTTTTGGGATTAGGGTAATGCTGGCTTCATAGAAAGATTGAGGAAGTGTGCCTTCCTCTTGAATTTTTTAGAATAATCTGAGATGGATAGGTTTTAGTTCTTTTTTTGAATGTTTGGTAAAACCCTCCTGTGAAGTCCTCTGGCCCCAGGCTTTGTTTGCTAGAACTGTTTTGATGACTCCTTCAATTTCCTCCTTAGTTATCAGTCTGTTGAGATTTTTTGATTCTTCTTGCTTTAGTTTTGGAAGGTCGTATTTTTCTAGGAATATGTCCATTTCCTCTAGGTTGTTTAGTTTGTTGGAGTAGACTTGTTCTTAGTATATATATATATATATATATATATATATATATATATATATATATATATTTCATAATCTTTTGTATTTCTGTGGGGTCTGTTGTTATTTCACCTCTTTCATTTCTGATTTTATTTGGGCCCTCTCTCTTTGCTTCTTGGTGAGCCTGGCTAGAGGTTCATCAATCTTTTTTTTTTTTTATTGCTTAAAGTATTACAAAGGGTATTACATATGTGTCCATTTTATCCCCCTGCCCTAGACAGTCCCCTAGCCTCCCCTATCCCCCAATGTCTTATGTCCACTGGTTATGCTGATATGCATGCATACAAGTCCTTTAGTTGATCTCTTACCCCCCTACCTCCTGCCCCGCAACCCTCCCCGGCCTTCCTGCTGCAGTTTGACAATCTGTTTGAGGCAGCTCTGCCTCTGTATCTATTATTGTTCAAAAGTTTATAATGGTCTCTATTATCCATGAATGAGTGAGATCATGTGGTATTTTTCCTTCATTGACTGGCTTATTTCACTTAGCATAATGCTCTCCAGTTCCATCCATGACGTTGCAAATGGTAAGAGTTCCTTCCTTTTTAGAGCAGCATAGTATTCCATCGTGTAGATGTACCACAGTTTTCTGATCCATTCATCTACTGATGGGCACTTAGGCTGTTTCCAGATCTTAGCTATGGTGAATTGTGCTGCTATGAACATAGGGGTGCATATATCCTTTCTGATTGGTGTTTCTGGTTTCTTGGGATATATTCCTAGAAGTGGGATCACAGGGTCAAATGGGAGTTCCATTTTCAGTTTTTTAAGGAAACTCCATACTGTCTTCCATAGTGGCTGCACCAGTCTGCATTCCCACCAGCAGTGCACAAGTGTTCCTTTTTCTCCACATCCTCTCCAGCACTTGTCATTTGTTGATTTGTTGATGATAGCCAGTCTGACAGGTGTGAGATGGTACCTCATTGTTGTTTTGATTTGCATCTCTCGGATGATTAGTGACTTTGAGCATGTTTTCATATGTTTCTTGGCTTTCTGAATGTCCTCTTTTGAAAGGTGTCTATTTAGGTCCTTTGCCCATTTTTTGATTGGATTGTTTATCTTCCTTTTGTTAAGTTGTATGAGTTCCCTATAAATTTTGGAGATTAGGCCCTTATCAGATATGACATTGGCAAATATGTTTTCCCACACAGTGGGTTTTCTCGTTGTTTTGTTGATGGTTTCTTTTGCTGTGCAGAAGCTTTTTATTTTGATGTAGTCCCATTTGTTCATTTTCTCTTTCGTTTCAAGTGCCCTAGGAGCTGTATCAGTGAAGAAATTGCTTCGGCATATGTCTGAGATTTTGTTGCCTTTGGATTCTTCTAGAATTTTTATGGTTTCCTGTCGTACATTTCAGTCCTTTATCCATTTTGAGTTTATTTTTGTGTATGGTGTAAGTTGGTGGTCTAGTTTCATTTTCTTGCATATATCTGTCCAATTTTCCCAACACCATTTATTGAAGAGACTATCTTGGCTCCATTGTATGTTCTTGCCTCCTTTGTCAAATATTAATTGAGCATATTGGTTCGGGCCGATTTCTGGGTTCTCTATTCTATTCCATTGATCTATATGCCTATTCTTGTGCCGGTACCAGGCAGTTTTGAGAACAGTGGCTTTGTAATACATCTTGATATCTGGTATTGAGATCCCACCTACTTTGGTCTTTTTCAGGATTGCTGCAGCTATTCGGGGTCTTTTTTTATTCCAGATGAATTTTTGGAGAGTTCGTTCTAGATCTCTGAAGTATGCCGTTGGTATTTTAATGGGAAGTGCGTTGAATTTATAGATTGCTTTGGGTAGTATGGACATTTTAATGATGTTGATTCTACCAATCCATGAACACGGTATGTTCTTCCATCTGTTTATGTCTTCCTCTATATCTTTTTTCAACGTCCTGTAGTTTTCTGAGTAGAGGTCTTTTACCTCTTTAGTTAAGTTTATTCCTAGGTAGCTTAATTTTTTTGGTGCGATGGTAAACGGGATTGTTTTTATAATCTCTCTTTCTGAAAGTTCACTATTGGTGTATAGAAATGCCTCGGATTTCTTGGGGTTAATTTTGTATCCTGCTACATTGCCAAATTCATGTATTAAGTCCAGTAGCTTTTTGATGGAGTCTCTAGGGTTTTGTATGTATAATATCATGTCGTCTGCAAATAAGGACAGTTCTACTTCCTCTTTTCCAATTTGGATGCCTTTTATTTCTTCTTCTTGCCGAATTGCAATGGCTAACACTTCCAGTACTATGTTGAACAGGAGTGGTGAGAGCGGGCATCCCTGTCTTGTTCCTGTTCTTAGGGGAAATGGTGTTAGTTTTTGTCCATTGAGTATGATGTTGGCTGTGGGCCTGTCATATATGGCTTTTATTATGTTGAGGTATGATCCTTCTACTCCCACCTTGCTGAGAGTTTTTATCAAAAATGGGTGTTGAATTTTGTCAAACGCTTTTTCTGCATCAATTGATATGACCATGTGGTTTTTTTCTTTCAATTTGTTTATGTGATGTATCACGTTTATTGATTTGCGGATATTGTACCATCCTTGCATCCCTGGGATAAATCCTACTTGGTCATGGTGTATGATCTTTCTGATGTACTGCTGGATCCGATTTGCTAAGATTTTGTTGAGGATTTTGGCATCTATGTTCATGAGGGATATTGGCCTGTAATTCTCTTTCATTGTGTTGTCTTTACCTGGTTTTGGTATTAGGGTGATGCTGGCTTCATAGAATGAGCTTGGAAGTGTTCCTTCCTCTTGAATTTTTTGTAGTAGTCTGAGGAGGATAGGTTTTAGTTCTTCCTTGAATGTTTGGTAAAACTCCCCTGTGAAGCCGTCTGGTCCTGGGCTTTTGTTTGCTGGAAGCTTTTTGATGACTGCTTCAATTTCTTCCATAGTTATTGGCCTGTTGAGATTTTTAGATTCTTCCTGATTGAGTTTTGGAATGTTGTATTTTTCTAGGAATTTGTCCATTTCCTCCAGGTTGTCTAGTTTGTTGGAGGAGAGCTGTCCATAGTGTTTTTTAACAATCATTTGTATTTCTGTGGGGTCTGTTGTTATTTCGCCTCTATCGTTTCTGATTTTGTTTATTTGGATCCTCTCTCTTTGCTTCTTGGTGAGTCTGGCTAGAGGTTTGTCAATCTTGTTTATCCTTTCAAAGAACCAGCTCTTGGTTTCATTGATTTTCTGTATTGTTTTTTTGGTCTCTATGTCATTTATTTCTGCTCTAATCTTTATTATCTCCTTCCTTCTGCTCACTCTGGGGTTTTCTTGTTGCTCTCTTTCTAATTCTTTGAGTTGTAGAGTTAGATGATTTACTACCATTTTTTCTTGTTTTTTGAGATAGGCCTGTAGAGCTATAAACTTCCCTCTCAGGACTGCTTTCATTGTGTCCCATAGGTTTTGGATTGTTGTGTTTTCATTGTCATTAGTTTCCAGGATGTTTTGAATTTCTTCTTTGATTTCATTGGTAACCCAATCAATATTTAATAGCATGCTATTCAGCTTCCAGGTGTTTGAGCATTTTGGGTTGTTTTTATTGTAGTTTATTTCTAATATTATGCCATCGTGGTCTGTGAAGACGCTTTTTATGATTTCAATTTTCTTGAATTTGGGGATACTTTGCTTGTGACCCAATATATGGTCTATTTTTGAATATGTCCTATGAGCATTTGAGTAGAATGTATATTCCCTGGCTTTCGGGTGAAGTGTTCTGAAGATGTCTATTAAGTCCATCTGATCTAGTGAGTCATTTAGGATTGCTGTATCTTTGCTGATTATTTGTCTAGAGGACTTATCCAGTGCTGTCAGTGGTGTATTAAAGTCCCCTACTATGATTGTATTGTTGTTGATCTCTCCTTTGATATCTTCCAGGAGTTTTTTTATGAATTTGGGTGCTCCTGCATTGGGTGAATATATGTTTACCAGGGTTATATCTTCTTGTTGTATTGATCCCTTCAGTATTATGAAGTGGCCTTCCTTATCTCTTGTTATGGCCTTCACTTTGAGGTCTATTTTGTCCGATATAAGTATTGCTACCCCAGCTTTCTTTTCCTTTCCATTTGCCTGAAAGATAATTTTCCATCCTTTCACTTTCAGTCTGTGTGAGTCCCTTCTAATGAGGTGGGTTTCTTGTAGACAGCAGATGTATGGGTCATGTTTTTTTATCCATTCAGCCACTCGATGTCTTTTGTTTGGAGCATTTAGTCCGTTTACGTTTAAAGTTATTATTGAAAGGTACTTGTTTGTAGGCATTTCTGTTTTTGTGTGGCTGTTTTCTTTCTGAGCTTTTTATTTCTTATTTTTATACCAGTCCCTTTAGCATTCCTTGCATTGCTGGCTTGGTGGTGATAAACTCCCTTAGCCTTTTTTTGTCTGTGAAGCTTCTTATTTCCCCTTCAAGTTTGAATGATAGCCTTGCTGGATAGAGTATTCTTGGATTCAGTCCTTTGCTTTGCATCACTTTGTAAATTTCTGTCCATTCTTTTCTGGCCTGATGTGTTTCTGTTGAGAAATCATTTGACAATCTAATGGGAGATCCCTTGTATGTAACTTTCCGTCTCTCTCTTGCAGCCTGTAAGATTCTCTCTTTGTCCTGAACATTTGCCATGGTAATTATGATGTGTCTTGGTGTGGGTCTTTTTGGGTTCACCTTGTTTGGGACTCTCTGGGCTTGTGTGACTTTTTTCTTCCCCACCTCAGGGAAGTTTTCTGATATTATTTCTTCTAATAGGTTTTCTAATCCTTGTTCATCCTTCTGTTGTTCTGGTACCCCTATTATTCGTATGTTGTTTCGTTTCATGTTGTCCCAAAGCTCCCTTAGGCTCTCCTCCTGTCTTTTCATTTTTTTCTCCAATTGCAGTACGTTTTGGGTGTGTTTTGCTTCCTTGTCTTCTAAATCACTAATTCGGTCCTCCGCTTCTCCTAGTCTACTGTTGATACTTTCAATGGAGTTTTTCACTGCAGCTATATCACTCTTCATTTCTTCTTGGGTCTTACTTAAGTTGTTGATTTTTTCATCTGTTTCTTCTAGCTTCTTCCATATGTTATCGATTTTTTCATCTGTTTCTTCTTGCTTCTTGGAGAGGTTGTCGATTTTTTCCTCCATCCGGTTTATGCACTCTAGGACCCTTATTCTGAATTCTTTTTCTGTCATGTTGCATGCCTCTGTATTACTTAGCTGCTTTTCTGGAGAGTCCTCCTTCTCTTTCCTTTGGGGGTTTCTTTGTCTACCCATGTTTGATCTCGCTGACATATCTAGACGTTGAGTCGTTCAGTGGCTGCTCCCTTGGTGGCTGTGACTCCTTGGTCTGTGGTTGCTCTTTGGGCGGTTGCGGTAGCCGCTGCTCTTCAGTTTGCAGCAGCTCCTCTGGTGGGTGCTGTTCACAGCTGTGGTGGCTCTTCTGGCTGGTGGGGCAAGGTTTCATGTACAGCTGCTGTTCCTCAGCAGAGGGTGTGGTGCTCAGGAGGTTGCTGTTGCTTGGATCTGCTGCGTTGTTTTAAAGGCACAAAATACAACACAACAAGGCACCACGCACCAGGCACTATACACAAATATTTTCACGATATTAATAACCCCAAATAAAGGTGACCACCTTTCCAGGGTAGTTCTGCTCTTCCCGGCTGCAAACCGTCTCACCAGCTGAGGAATTTCGCCAATTTGGGGTGGATGTTACTAGTTTCCGAGGTTCATCAATCTTGTTTGTTCTTTCAAAGCACCAGATCTTGGTTTCATTGATTTTTTTTTTGTATTTGTGTGTGTGTGTGTGTGTGTGTGTGTGTGTATGTGTCATTTATTTTTGCTCTGCTCTCTATTATCTCCCTCCTTCTGCTCCTCTTGGCTTTTCTTGTTTCTCTCTTTCTAATTCTTTAAGTTGTAGAGTTAGATAATTTATTAACAGGTTTTTTTTTTTTCTTTTTTTGTGGTAGGCCTGTAGAGCTATAAACTTCCCCCTCAGGACTGTTTTCACTGTGTCCCATATGTTTTGGATTGTTGTGTTTTCATTGTCATTCATTTTCAGGATGTTTTTAATTTCTTCTTTGTTCTCTTTGGTAACCCAACAGTTGTTTAATAGCATGTTATTCAGCTTTCAAGTGCTTGAATTTTTTTTATTGTTTTTATTACAATAAACTATAGTTTATTTCTAATATTATGCCATTATGGTCTGAGAAGATGCTTGATATGATTTTAATCTTCTTGAATTTGGAGAGACTTTGCCTATGACCCAATATGTGGTCTATCTTTGAAAATGTCCCATGTGCACTTGAGAAAAATATATATTCCATGGCTTTGGGGTGAAATGTTCTGAAGATGCCAATTAAGTTCATCTGATCTAGTGAGTCATATAGGATTGCTATTTCTTTGTTGATTTTTTGCCTAGATGATTTATCCAGTGATGTCAGTGGGTATTAAAGTCCCCTACTATGATCGCATTGCTGTTGATCTCTCACTTGATATCTTCCAAAAGTTTTTTATGTATTTAGATGTTACTCCTGTATTGGGTGCATATATGTTTACCAGAGTTATATCCTCTTGTTGTATCAATTTCATTACTATTATGAAATGGCCTTCTTTATCTCTTGTTATGGCCTTCACTTTGAGGTCTATTTTGTCAGATATAAGTATTGCTACCCAAGCTTTTTTTTCATTTCCATTTTCCTGAAATATATTTTTCCTTCCCTTCCCTTTCAGTCTGTGTGAGTCTCTAGTTCTGAGGTGGGTCTCTTATAGATAGCATATATACGGGTCATGTTTTCTTATTCATTCAGCCACTCAATGTCTTTCTATTGGAGCATTTATGCCATTGACATTTAAAGTTATTATTGATAGGTAATTGTTTGTAGCCATTTTTAGTTTTTGTACATGTGTTCCTTCTTCCCTTTCTATTTCTTCTTTTTACAACAGTCCTTTTTGCATTTCTTGCATTGCTGGCTTGGTAGTGATAAACTCCCTCAGCGTTTTTTTTTTTGTTTGTTTGTTTTTGTTTTTTTTTTTGTCTGTGAAGCTTCTGATTTCCCCTTCAATTTTGAATTATAGCCTTGATGGATAGAGTATTCTTGGTTTCAGTCCCTCGCTTTGCATCACTTTGTATATGTCCTTCTATTCCTTTCTGGCCTGATGTGTTTCTGTTGAGAAATCATTTGATAATCTAATGGGAGATCCATTGTAGATATCTTTCTGTCTCTCTCTTGCAGCCTTTAAAATTCTCTCTTTGTCATTAATGTTTGACATTGTAATTATGACATGTCTTTGTGTGGGTCTTTTGGGTTCATCTTGTTTGGGACTCTCTGTGCTTGTGTGACTTTTTTCTTCCCCAAATCAGGGAAATTTTCTGACATAATTTCTTCAAAAAGGTTTTCTAACCCTTGGTTCTCTTCTTGTCCTCCTGGCACCCCTATTAAATGTATGTTGCTTTGTTTCATGTTGTTCCAAAGCTCCCTCAGGCTCTCCTCCTGTTTTTTAATTTATTTTTCCAATTGCAGTTCAGATTAGGTGTGTTTTGCTTCCCTGTCTTCTAATTTGTTAATTCAGTCCTCTGCTTCTCTTGGTGTACTGTTGAAAGCTTCCATAGTGTTTTTATTGTAGCTATATAACTCTATTTCCTCCTGATTCTTTATAAGTTGTTAATTTTTTCATCCATCCAGTTTATGAATTTATGACCCTTATTCTGAATTCCTTTTTTGACATATTTCATGCCTCCATTTAATTTCATTCCTTTTCTGGTGATTTCTCCTTTTTTTTTCCTTTGGGGGTTGTTCTTGTGTCTCCCCATTTTTTCTCTCACCAAAGGATGTAGGTGTTGAGTCATGCAGGGCCTGTGGCTGCAGTGGTGGGCGTGGTGGCAGGTCACACGGTCGCGGGTGGCAGCTGCTCCTCAGGCTGTTGCAGTGTAGCTACTCCTCATGTGGTCATGGGGTGGCGGCTTCTTGCAGATGGCCACTCCTCTCACAGTTGCGAGCAGCAGCTGCTCCTCATGTGACTGCAGGTAGTGGTTGCTTGCGAAGAGACAGTTCCTCATGTGCTCATTGGGCTCCTGCTCTTCGTGTGAGCGTGGGGTGGCTGCTCCTCATGAGGTCATTGGGCTGCTGCTCCTCACATGGTTGCGGGGCATCTGCTCCTCATGCAGTCCTGGGCAGCGGCTGCTCCTAGGGTAGGGAGTTGTGGGGTGGCTGCTCCTCTGGTGGTCATGGGTGGTGGCTGCTCACGTGGCTGCTGAATTGGTCGCAGTGCCCAGGGCTGCTGCGTAAGTCTTGGCTGTTCATGCATGCAGTCTCAGAGCCTGGGGCTGCTGCTGTATAAGGCTAGGTTGTTCACACATGTGCACATAGTCTTGAAGCCTAGGGCTGTTGGATAAGGCTTGGCTGTTCACAAGAGAAGTTGCGGAGCCCTGTGCTGCTCTGGAAGGCTAGGCTGTTTGCAAGTGTGTGGTAGAGGAGCCCGGGGCTGCTGAGTGAGTCTTGGTTATTTACTCACATCGTTTTGGAGCCCTGTGCTGCTGCATAAGCTGCATTTTGATCTTGGTGTTCTAGATACTTTTCCTTCTTCTCAGTCCCACATGAAGATGAACAGGGTGCTCCTTCGCTTCAGGGGAACATTCATGTGGAATGGTTAAAAACTAGAGTTGTGGTCCCAGGACACAGGTTAAGAAGTACAACTCCAGTCTAAAGCTTTATAGAAACCTAGAGCCACTGAAATGAATTGCATTGACAAAGTGTGCACCTGTTCATGTGTGTGCATGTGTGTGCATGTATGTGTGTGCACACGTGTGTGTGTGTGTGTGTGTGTGTGTGTGTGTGTGTGTGTGTGTGTGTCGGGGGGCAGTGTGAGGGAATTGAGGAGAAAATTTTGAGTTAAAGAATTTTAAGATGGAAAAATCTACCTCAAGAGGGAGAGAGGAAGGGTACACACTGTTTAAGACTTTTTGGGGAAAGAGACTGGGTTCTTGCAGGTTCTGCTAGCAGTGGGGGACTGGAATCCTATTCACATGCATGGTGACTGAGTAGGGTCAAATCTTTCAACTAAAGAGCTCTGGGATAGTAAATACGATGACTTTAATTCACTCTAAATGATTTTAGAATAGACCTTGTGATTTTTATGAATGTGATAACTTACGCTTCAACTCTAGGACCCATCATTGCCTATTGGAGACTCTGCACTCCAAGAGTTCTCAGGTGACATTAGATCAGAAAGGCCACCATCTAGAGGTGGTTCCTTCAAATACAACATTGATAGCATTCTATTAAACACTTGAGGCTTTCCTAATGAGTATATAGTATCAGAAATTGGTTTTCATTGATGGAATTAATGACTTATTAGATAAAAGGAGGAATACCAGAAATGTGCTCTCTTTCTACCTGTAGCCAATGCTGTAGGCATGCCCCCTGCATTCCCTCTTCCTTTCACTTTGGGTATATCACATCACTGCCAAGTGCCAGCAGATGCATTGCTTAGCTTATGAGCTTTTGTTGGTGACTGGAGCCCACTTTGTTGCCTGTGTCACTAGCCAAAAGCGCTAAGAAATTAATTCATCTTGAATAGCCCTCAATTAATAATTAACTAGAGTTGGTGCATAAGCATCACAGCTCCCTTTCCCTGCAGATAAGATAACTCTGGGGCCTGTGTTCTACATTGATTCCAAGCATTTTTCCTGCAGATTTCCCCTGACTATTTATTATTTATTATTTTTAATTGAATTTATTGGGTGACATTGGTTCACAAAATCTTACAGGTTTCAAGTGTAAAACTCAATAAAACATCATGTACATACTGCATCATGTGCCCATATACCCAAAGTCTCTTTTTGTCTCCATTCTCCTGCCTTTGCCCACCTCTACCTAGCCTCCAGCCCCCTTTCCCTATAGCTATCACTATCACCCACAATGGTAACTGGCTTGACAACATACATTTCACTGGCTGGCCTTTCTTCCTGAGGCTCATTTATCCAGTCCCCTAGTGGTGGTTTTTTTACCTCACAAATGGACTACCTGGTTTATGGGAGAACCCAAAGGGAAACATGAGCAGAACATAAGACCTATAGCCCACATCCATTGGCAGCTCTATAATTAAGCTCTAAATGATCTTGTATCCAGCCTTGAACAGGAGAGATTTAATTGCATGATTCAAGAATCCCACCTCAGGAATTTTGAGATTTGCCTCAAGTGAATCTTTCAAGCAAGGTGGTGGCTAGAACACCTGAAAGAACAGACACCCAGGGCCTCCAAGCTTCCAGGTTGTATGAGCTGTTCTTGTGCTTTCCTTTTTTTAAAAAAGTTAATAAATGTCCATGAAAGTGGCAAAATTTGTTCAAAGACTTGCTTTCTGTTGGTGAGGTTGTAAGAAGAATAGATAATGCTTCTCTGTCTGAAAGTTTCTGGTGGCTACAATTGCCTACCAAAAAGAACCAAAGAGGCAAACAGGCTACTGAACACCAAGATTATATGTATATCAGTGGTGACCTGTGACCACTGAGCACTAAACATACCCCAGGGTTCTTCCTCAAATGTCACTTGTATAAAGTGCACAAACCTTTCACACAGTCTTGGGAAGGAGGGCATGTGGAATTTGTAGTAACTGAGATTGAATTTCCACCAGCTCAGAGCAGATTAAGTTGAATTTAGGAAAATATACATTTCACTTCTTGCACCCAGATTTGTAAATTAAAAAAAAACAAAAAACAGTCCTAGCCAGTTTTGCTCAGTGGATAGAGCATTAGCCTGTGGACCAAAAGGTCCCAGGTTTGATTCCAGTCAAGGGCACATACCTGGGTTGCAGGCTCCGCCCCGGTCCCAGGCCCTGGTCAGGGTGAGTGTAGGAGGCAACCAGTCAATGTGTTTCTCACATTGATGTTTCTCTCTGTTTTTCCCTCTCTCTTCCACTCTCTGTAAAAATCAATGGAAAACCAATGAAAAAATATCCTTGGGTGAGGATTAACAAAAAAATTAAAAACAAACAAAAAACTCATATTTATATATACTGAAAATGTACATTGTCCATGTTTTCCTACCACTAACCACACCTCTACTGTGTTCTGAGTCACTGGATTTTCTAACCTGTCCATTGATTTAACCTGTTCTCAAATTCTGCCCACCTCCATCACTTCCACCCTTGACCAAGTAGTCTGTCATCTCTGTCTGGGACCCTGTCACACTTTCTAATGGATTCCCCTTATCATTCATTCTTGCAACTCTCCACCCCATAATCTATTCTCCTCACTTAAACCAGGCTGATCTTTCAAAATCCCAGCTCTGAGCATATGAAACTTGCTGTCTTAGTCTGTTTGTACTGCTATAAAAAGAATGCCATAGACTGAATATTTTAATAAATGACAGACATTTATTTTTCTACTTCTGGAGGCTTGGAAATCCAAGACTGAGGCACTGGCAGATTTTCTGTCTGGTAAGAGCCCATGTTCTGTCTGGTAAGAGCTGCCATTTTGCTGTATCCTTCCATGGTAAAAGGAGTTCTCTCAGGCCTATATTATAAGGGCATTAATCTCATTCATGAGGTCTACACCTTCATGACCTAAAAACCTCCTAAAGGCCTCACCTCCTGATACCATAACCTTGGGATTAAGATTTCACCCTCCTATGCCTTTTCATTGCTATAAGAGAAATCCTTAAAACAAATCCTATGAAGCTTTATGATGTGGCCCCACTCACCTCTCCTGGGCATCTCTCAGCACTCTATCGGGCCCCCTCTAGGCCTTAGACATATCATGTATCTTCCATACCCAGAATGTGGTATAGACCTTCTAGCTTCTGGATTTTTGCCTGAGCTAGTCCCTCTATCTGAAACAATCTTATCTGCCTTGCATCTAGTTACTCATATTCTTCCTAACCCTATGATGCTGGTATGATCAAACCTTGACCAACCCCACAGGGAGATCTTGAGTATATAGGGCCCATCAGAATTATTGGATGGTTCCCAAGGAGGGTGTGGCCAGGGCAAATGCTCTCTGCAGCTGAGGCTGTTTCTGAAGAGAGCTGACAGCTGGAAGCTGTTTGCCCCATCATCCCCAATATTCCAGCAGCTGGGACAACAGGTTATTCCTTGAGGGGGTTCTGTGTGGAGCATTATGGTGCCTACCACACATCTCCCCTGCCTATCAAACACGTTGTAAACAATTGTATGTATTGAGTTCCCTTGTTTTGAAATACTTTGAGTGCTTTATGCTGTCTTAGATCAACATCCAATGATACAAAAGGCATAGTGACATCTACTAAATGGGGTTATGATTCAAGGGCAGTGACTACTAGATAGGAAGGACAAAGAAAAGCTATTGCTGTGATGAAACAAGAAGTCTCAGAAAGAGAGAGAAGAGCCAGACATCAGATGCCAGCATGTTCACTCCCTTCACACACCTATGAGGGTCAAACATGGAAAAGGCTGCAAATGAGGGGAATAAAAACACCAAGAAAGACTTGGAGGGCTCTAAGCATGAAGTAGGTATGTTTCTCCTTGATTCCTAGGGAAAGTTGCAAGCTCCTCAGAGTGTGCCCCATATTTAGCATGATGCTGGTGCACTGTGGTCTCAAAAAGGAGTCAATTTTAAATTTGGAAAAGGAATAGGAGGGGAGGGGGAAAGACACATGAGTACTAGTCAGCCCCCATTAGAAGCTATTCCAGATGTTCTACCCAGTAACCAATAAAGACTGGAAAATGTGGTTTTGATTTGACTATATTGTCACCTCAACTAAAATAGCATTATGTTTATTAGTAAGAAGGGAAGAATGGATACTCAGTAGGTAATTAGCATTCTTTGACATAGATGGTGATAGTAAATTGGCAAATTTTGAGTATATTCTTTCTTGCCAAAATTAAAAGTTGATATCATTACAGCACTCCCCTTGATTTTTAAAGTATCATAATTATCTGTGAAATTCAAAATCCAGACCTAGCACTCTTAATTATTTTGCTATATAAGCTTGGACTAAGATGCATGATTCCTTTTTTAAAATATATTTTTATTGATTTCAGAGAAGAAGGGAGAGGGAGAGAGAGATAGAAACATCAGTGATGAGAGAGAATCATTGATCGGCTGCTTCCTGCACACCTCCTACTGGGGATTAAGCCCGCAAACCGGGCATATACCCTTGACTGGAATCAAACCCAGGACCTTTCAGTCTGCAGGCTGATGCTCTATCCACTGAGCCAAACCCGCTCAGGCAAGATACATGATTCTTTGATAAAAATTAGTGAATGTGACAAACTTATCTAGGTTGAATTGATGATTGAAAAAGACTCTAGGTCTGACCGGTGTGGCTCAGTGGTTGAGTGTCGAGCTATGAACCAGGAGGTCATGGTTTGATTCCTGGTCAGGGCACATGCCTGGGTTGTGGGGCATGCAGGAGGCAGCCGATTCATTGTTTTCTCTCATCATTGATGTTTCTCTCTCTCCCTCTCCCTTCGTCTCTGAAACAAAACCAAACAAACATTTTTTTTTTAAAAAAGAAAAAGACTCCAGGAAATCTCCCTACCAACCATACAGCCTTACCTCCTGTTTTTCTCAAGTGATCATGTTTTAACTGTGGCCTTTGGAGACATTCCTGCTATCTCAGGTTCTCCAGCCTTCTTCCCATCTCCTTCTCCTGCTGTCTCTGTCTTATGTCCCAGCCATCTTGAGTGGCCTGCCCTTGCTGGCATTTATCCAACATCTTGCCTCCATGCCCTTCCTTTAGTTGAGTCTGCTGTCAGTTATATTTCTTGCCAATCCCTTATGAGCATGGGGGGAAATTCCTTTCATCTCTCTAGGCTCAACTCAAATGCATCCTCCTCCACAAAAGTTTCTGAGTTCCCTCTAGCTTGATGTAATTCCTTTGAGAATCCAGACAACTTCATTGGTACCTCTATTGGGACAAATATTATGCTTAATCCATATTATGGTTGTTTGGGTATGTGTCTGATTCTTTTAAGTGAGCATCTTTGTCTTATTTATCATGGTAAGCCCAGAACCCAGAAAATATTCAATGCATGTTTATTGACACCAGACTATCAATGCATGTTTATTGAAATAATACATATATAATAAATGCAGAATGAATAGATATTATAACTAATGAGTGCAGAGTAAATGGATAAACATACAATAGAAGAATTGTAGAATGAATGAAGAAAGTAAAAAGAATAAAGAATGAATGAATGATCCTGTATCTCATTCTGGATGAACAGCTGCTGGCCAGGGCATTGACAGCCTCCAGGGTAGATAACTCACAGACTCAGCAGTACTCACACCTTCTCTTTGTCAGATTTTCCCTGACAGGAACCCTCTCTTGTCATTGCTCATTATCTTTTCTATCTCCAAGTTGCCTTGTGTCCTCTTCCCCACAGATAAAGAAGGGAATCCAACTTGGCAGGCTCAGCATGACCAATGGGTAACAGCAAACCTCAGCTTCCTGCAACCAGAGGGAGCTGGAGTGATGGCCCAAGTACTAGTCTTTCCAAGGAGGACAAAGATAGGAACAGAATGCAAGAGGGTCCAGGCAGACTGGACCTGCTGTTTAGGTGAGAGAGGGCCTACATCTTCCCATGGATAGGGCAGGTGATCAGGCAACATTTCAGGCAAAAGGAAAAAGCCACCTTGGCAAAATACAAGAGTCATATTTTGTTATATTTTAAACTAAAATAACAAAATGCAGCCAACCAAGAAATCCACTAACCAAATAACTAAACAGATAAAGCAAAGCCAAGTAATCCGATTACGTAACTTGAAAAAGAAGCTTTAATTTTAAGGGTAAACCTTATCTTTTCTAACACGACATTTGTTTTCAGCACATTTTACAGAAATATAAGAGTAGGCTACAACTCTGATCCTGATAACAATCAGATTTCTCTGTCTCTTACTCCCCTTCTTACCCCACCCCCGCCTCCTTCTTCTCATGAGTCTTGCCCCCACCCTCGTGTCATGTCTTTCTCTCTCCCTTCCCATCTTTCAACATTGGGCAAGGCCCTAATGCCATTTCCTCTTTCCCATGTGTCATTCTTTGATTAGAGAGGAAGCAGTAATCACAGATCCCACACAAAAAGACTCACTTGGACAGCTGTGGTGTCAGCCAGGATCTACAATTCTCTTCTGTGATATCAGATTGGGGGCTATAATCAGATTGAATATTTGGGTATAAGAAATATTTCACTTCAAAGCGTTTAGCAGGTGTTAACTAATCAATCCTCACTGGTGAAAGAGGCTGCTTCCCACTCCTACAAAGGGCCAGGTTACTCAGCCCCTTAGCACACTTGTGCTTTGCTTTGTGAATGGGGGTGGGGGTGGGGTTGGGGAAGGAAAAGAAAAATGTATCTACCACATTAAATTGACATTCCTTGTGCAAGTCCTGTTTTCTAAAAAGGTGCCTCTTATTCAGATTCCAAACCTGAGCCATACCTTCTATTTAGGCCTGAAATGCACAGAGGTAATTATCCCCCCGCCCCCATTTCTCCTCCCAGCTAATGGAAATGTGAAGGTAGGACTAAGACGGTGTTCCTACACTGAGATTACAAACAAAAACCAAGATCTAAACCAACACTGGAATGAAGCAGTGACATGCACATGACACAAGGCAGGGAGCAACTGATTGGTACTGCCTTCCAGAGATGATGATGTCAGTAGAAAACTGAGCCCTAAGTGTTTGGGAGAAAACATGGAGAGGACTGATTGAAATTAAGACGAGAGAGAGAGAGAGAGAGAGAGAGAGAGAGAGAGAGAGAGAGAGAGAGAGAGAGAGAAGTGAGAGAAGTAGGAGAAGTAGGAGGATGGGTACATGAAACCAACATGAATCTGGTGTGCTATAGACCATTATCCGAAAAGCAACTCCTGTCATCCAACAACCTCTTGCAAAAAGACCTCCTGTAAGAAGACAGCACAGCTTTGGGGGTAAAATTGTTGTTTTTTAAATTTTTTAAGTGTTCTGCTTTGTAAATTTCTCAGGTAGCCTTTGACTATAAAAGGCTCAAGGCCACTGAGTAGCTTATAAAACTCTATATCTGCATCTTTACCCCCAAACACATGTTTTTGTTCTAAAATCTGGAGCAATTCTGGTTTGATTGTTCTCAAGGCCAATCTCAGTGTTGACCTTACCTTGCCCTTTCCTCTGTGTAGAGCACCTCTAGCACATGCCAGACTCAGGGCATCTGGTTATACAATGCCATGTACCACAATTCCCTGAGAATGTCTGGAGATGCCAACTTTGCTTTCCCTTTCCAAAGTCACAGAATTTTGAAGCTGAAGGACTGTTAGAGGTCACCTGGGGTCAACTTGCTCATCTTATACAGTAGATGAAGAAACTGAAGCCCAGCAAAGGGTAGTGGCTCTCAAGAAACCATCTAGACATACCTTGGTATGAAGTTCTCTTATAAAACTGTCAGTCCTCCATTGAGGATAGGCCAGTAAATATTCCATACTTCTGCCCCCTTTTTTTCTCAGCCCACTAAAATAAATTGCAAGCTTCTTGATGGCAGTTCAAGAAATTTGTTGTTAACTTTGCCTTCACTTCTCATACCTTTTTGTCAAAGACTCTTTTGAGTGAGCAGCAAGCCCTATCTACTAGCCTTATATGTGCTATCTGATCATTGTCTTCTAGGAATTGGGAATTTAAATACATATCGGTTGTGCCTAAATAGAGAGGACATGAAAGCCCTTCGAGGATGCCTGATTTTCCTCATGTAGAAAATGCCAGTTGCTGAGACAGAGGGTTTAAAGACTTCATAGATAGAACAAGTCAGGAAAAAAAGTGGTTCACTACCTGTTTCTCAATGAATTTTAAGTTCTGGTTCAAGTCCTCGTGAACCCTGGTTCTCTTCCTGCCCTTGAGTTCTGGGAAACAACCAAAAATCCCTTCAATATATACTCCTTTCTTTTTAAAAAAGTATTTTTCAACTACAGTTTATATTCAATACTAGAGGCCTGGTGCACAAATTTGTGCACAGGTGTGGTCCCTCTTGGTGGCCTGCAGGGATCGGGCCAAAACCAGCAGTCCAACACCGCCTGCAGCTCCTACCTGCCGCTCTTGCTCATCCTGACCCCACTGTGCCTGCCGCAGGCTCACACCCAATCAATCTTGATTGGGAGAGGCTCATGCTACTACATCAGTGCTCGCCAGCCATGAGCCCTGCATCTGCTGCCCTCACAAGGGGAGTGGCCTGCAGGATCAGGCTGAAACTGGCTCTCTGCCATCCTCCAAGGGGTCCCAGATTGCAAGAGGGTGCAGGCCAGGCAGAGGGATCCCACTGGTATATGATTGGGCTGGGGACAGACCGTGGGAGGGTTCCAGGGCATGTCCGGCCCATCTCGCTCAGTCCCCATCAGCCTGACACCAGCAGCAAGCTAACCTACTGGTCAGAGCATCTGCCCTCTGGTGGTCAGTGCATGTCATAGCAACTCATCAAACAATTGACTGCCCCCTGGTGGTCAGTGCACATCATAGCGAGCAGTTGAGCAGCCTTAGCATATCATTAGCATATTATGCTTTGATTGGTTGTTCGGTTGTTCTGCCATTCGGTCTATTTGTATATTACCCTTTTATTATATAGGATTATTTTGTATTAGTTTCAGGTGCATAGTTTAGTGGTTAGACAATCATACACTTTACAAAGTGATCCCCTCGATATTTCAAATACCCATCTGGCACCTTACATACTTATTACAATATTATTGACTATATTCCCTATGTTGTACTTTATATCCCCTTGACTATTTTGTAACTACCAATTAGTACTTCTTAATCCCTTCTTCATTTTCACCCAGCTGCCCAATGCCCCTCCTCTCTGGCAACAACCAGTCTGTTCTTATATCTATGAATCTATTTTTTGTTCACTTATTTTGTTCTTTAGATTCCACATATAAGTGATATCATATGGTATTTGTTTTTCTCTGACTTATTCCACTTAGCATGATACCCTCTAGGTTCATCCATGCTGTTGAAAATGGTGATATTTCATTCTTTTATATGTTTGTGTAATATTCCATTGTATACATGTACCAATTCAATGAAAAAGTGGGCAGTGGACTTGAATAGACACTTCTCCAAAGATGACATAGAGATGGCCAATAGCCATATGAAAAGATGCTCAACATCACTAATCAGAGAAGTTAAAATTAAAACCACAATGAGAAATAGTGAATTAGTGTTACAAAATTGTTTTTCTATTTGTTTTTTGTTCTTATTTTAGGAAATACGGGTTGAAATAAAAGTAAGGTTGAATTTGGTATTATCTACACCAGGGGTCCTTAAACTTTTTAAACAGGGGGCCAGTTCACTGTCCCTCAGACCGTTGGAGGGCCGGACTACAGTCTAAAAAAAACTATGAGCAAATTCTTATGCACACTGCACATATCTTATTTTGAAGTAAAAAAACAAAACAGGAACAAATACAATATTTGTATTTGCATGTGGCCCCCAGGCCGCAGTTTGAGGACCCCTGATCTACACTAATAAAAGACAAACATGCAAATTGACCATACCTTTGCTATGCCTTAAGCCACACCCACCAGCCAATCAGAGCGACTATATGCAAATTAACCCAACCAAGATGACGGCCGGCAGCCACGGAGCTGGAGCAAGCAGGAGGCTTGGTTGACCTAGTGATGGAGGAAGCCAAGCTTACCGCCTGCCGTGGCCAGCTCTGAGCTCCACCCAAGGCAACAAAGTTTCAATTATAGAAGATAAATAAACCCCAGATATCTGCTTTCAGTTGGCTGTGGCCACGGAGCTGGAGCAAACAAGAGGCTAGGATTGCCCCTGGAGATGGAGGAAGCCAAGCTACCTGCCCCTCCCTGGCCATCTCTGAGCTCCACTCAAAGCTACAAAGTTTCAATTATAGAAGGTAAATAAATCCCAGCATAAAAAAAGAAAAAAAGGAGAGGCTGGGAGCTTCCATCACCAGGGGGCTTGGCCAGCCTGAAAACGGCCCTCAGACCCTCACCCAGACTGGCCTGGCACCCCAGTGGGGACCCCCACCCTGAAGGGGGTGTGGCCAGCTGCAAACAGCCATCAGCCCCTTGCCCAGGCTGGACAGGCACCCCAGTGGGGACCCCCACCCTGATCTGGGACACCCTTCAGGGAAAACCAGCCAGCCCTCACCTGTGCACCAGGCCTCTATCCTATATAATAAAAGGGTAATATGCAAATTGACCCTAACAGCAGAACGACTGGGAATGATTGGTCACTATAACACACACTGACCACCAGGGGGAAGATGCTCAATGCAGGAGCTGTCCCCTGGTGGTCAGTGTGCTCCTACAGGGGGAGCTCTGCCCAGCCACAAGCCAGGCTGACGGCTGCCAGCACAGCGGTGGTGGCGGGAGTCTCTCCTGCCTCCTCAGCAGCAGTAAGGATGTCCAACTGCAGCTTAGGTCTGCACCCTGCTGGTAAGTGGACATTCCCCGAGGGCTGCCAGGCTGCCAGAGGGATGTCTGACTGCCAGCTTGGGCCCTATCCCCCATGGAGTGGGCCTAAGCCAGCAGGTGGACATCCTCCAAGGGGTCCTAGACTGCAAGAGGGCATAGGCCGGGCTGAGGGACCCCCCTGAGTGCACAAATTTTTGTGCACCGGGCCTCTAGTTTTAATATAAAACAGGATAGGTTACAATATAGGTAGCTCCCATTCAGTTGGTTACCTTTTCATAATCTAATTTTGAAGTGGCATCTCATCACTTCTGTTATATTATATCTGTTATAAGTGAGTCACTAGGTACAGTCTCAAAGGATTTCACAAGGGCATGAATGCCAGGAGGCAGGGATCATGGAGGGCTGTCTTAAGGTCTTCCTTCTACACCTTACCTGAAATTAATACTCAAAGTTTTCTGAATACGTATTAGCCACAAGCACTTTGTGTTCTCTGAGTCCCCTTTCTCTTTTCCTTACCTTTTTGGAGCACTGTCTGTTTGAATGGGTACTTAACCCTGTCCACTTTCTAGCAAGTACATATGATGACTGAAGACCAAATTTCTCTCATAATCTGGATTGCTAATTCCCTGAATGCAGGAATTATATTTTATTCTCTGTAATTCTTGGAGCACTATATGCAGTCAATAAATATATAACTATTGCTTGAATAGATCTGTGTGATTCAGAAGAAAGAGTTCTTTGACATGAATCTATGGCACCCAAGTTCTAGTTTTGGCTGTGTTCAACCATGTTGGTAACTCTCATCATTGTCTTTGCCTACCTCTCATTTCAGCAGCAGCTGCTGGGAGCAGACTCATGTTAAGCTGAGAGTATCTATCTTATTTCTGTCTGTGGGCCTTCTCCACCCATATGGGAATTTGCCTTGTCTATGTGTGCATGCAGCTAAGAAGTGTGAGGGCGTTAACACTCCCAGGGCAATCTTCAACCAGGGTCAGATAGCAACTGGTGTATAAATGCCCCGAGCTCCTGTCCTTCCAGGGAATAATTCTGCAAAGCATTCTCTACACTTCCTATAAAATCAGTTGCCCTTTAGTATATTAATTTCTTCCTGCCCTGTCTCACTATCCCCTTTCCTTCACTTCTAATTGCTAGGATCACATCTCAAATAATTCACCTTTGCCCAAGTTCTTGGGTCATGCTCTGCTCTCAAGAGAACCCAAACTAAGATAGGTTTTTCTTTCTCTGCACATCCTCTGCCACTAAGGCTAAATCTTGAGAAGGCTTGAGTCAGAAAGACATAGAATTTAGCATGGGTGAAGTCCCAATCAGACTGGAAAAGGCTACTCCTGACTCTCTCTGGATTAAAGCTTCAGAATGGAGAGTTGTCTGTTGGAAGTGAAGGCAAAAGCCAGGAGCAGAAGGGCAGTCATTTACTCTCTGGGACTCCAGGAGGAGCCAACCCAGCACGGCACACCTGCAATAACCCAGGGCAGCTATTGGTTAGACAGAGAGCAAGCCTAAGCTAACATTTATGAAATATCCTGGGCTCTATTTTGCATGCAAGAGATCCCAGAAATGTCTACAGGTCCCTAGGAAAACATAGATGTTGGCAAGACACTACCTGGAGAGCTAGCCAAAGGGATTTACTACCCTGGAGCCAAAAAAGATCCTAGAGTCAGGGGGACTGATTGAGTCACCTGAGCAGGATATTAAATAGTGGTCATGGCTATTCCTCAAGAGGTATTCAATACCAGCAGAAGAACCCAAGTCAGCAGGGAAGACCACAAAGCTCTTGGAGAGGACACCATAAGATCACTAACTATTTATTGGCTTTAACAGTTATCAGAATTGTGAACGTCTTTTGCTCTGAAGACATAAAGGATCCAGGGAGTGGAATGGTGACACTGTACGGATCCCAGCCCCCTGTGACCATAAGGATATGATATACTCCCACCCCATACCCAGGTGCCATCATGTAGAATATCAAGAGAGGGAAAGCAAAATGGAAGGAGTAAATATTTAAAGCACAAAAAAAATGAATTTTCAAAAGAGATTGTTTAAATGGTTGGAGTGGACCAAGCTTACCTAATTAGGACCAAGCTTCATACTCATTTCTAGTTCTTTGGCCGACTTCTGTGTGTATGCATGCAAGGTACCATGGGCACACATACTTGCAAAGGCACATCAAGCTCATAAGAAAGCTTGAATCTGGCATAGAAAATCTTTTGCAAATCTGAATGAAATGTGTAATATTCTTCAAAGTCCTCTTCTATGCTGGTAGGGCAAGGAATAAGGCAGATTCTGTCTCTTGAAGGTACCCAACCATGAATACAGTGTTTCCCACCTGGGGCAGCTTTCCATGTTCAGACCAGGCTCATTTGAGCTGGAAGTGCCACATTGGCTGCAAACCTACCTCGAAGTTTCTGGTTTTACCTGGGAGGCTGAAGTCAGGAGTCTTAACAAATTCCGCAAGAACTGTAAAGGAAGGGTGGGGGTAGAGGAAGGCAGCATTTGCTGCTTTCATCTCCTTGGGCAGTCCTGATTTCTCTGCCGCATTCCCCATCTGGGCTTTATCAAGGCTATCTTCATATCCCTGTCTTTCCCAGTCTCCTCTGGGATGTTTCTTCTGCTATGACAGTTGCTGAGGGTTCCCCAGGGCAGGTGGAAGCATGATTTGCTTTTCAAGCTCTGCCCACTTATTGATCTCCTGTCTGAGAAATGTCAGCAGCAGCCAGGAGCTGTCCCCACTAAGGCACTTAGCTTGGAAGCCTGTGGTATCTGCCTGTATAAACCCTCCTGCCTTCTGCCTCTCTGGCTTTAGAACTATCCCCACCCCCACACTGGGAAAAGTCTTCTAAGATGAGATGGCAAGAATCAAACAGCAACATGCTTTGAACACTGGGACAGAACAACGTTTAAATTGGGCAAAAGCCTTGAGCTCAGAGCAAGTGCATTTCACTTCCTGCCATCCCTCCCCCTCTCTGCATCTGATTGCTGAGAGCAGAAGAAAACTATCTCCTGGCGAAGCCTGGCCAGGGCAGTTGACCCAGGAGTCAGAAAGTGGGGCTCTGGTCCAGGATCTGGGTAGATAAAGACCACCCATTTTTTCAACTGCCATCTCTCCACCCCTGCTCCAATACAATTTAAATGCAAGATTGTGAGGAAGTGAGGGGAAGAGAAAGAGACTGTGTGTTTAGTGGTTAAACCTTTTAAAGTTTAAGTGCATAAAAAGGGCCTTCTCCATATCTGTCTATAGCAATTCCCATGACAGTTACAGCAAAATTACAGAAATTGGGTCATTTATATAACCCTTTGTATTGTCAAAGCGCATTAAATGTCTGCTTTCCTGCACACTGCTGAGCTGTCTTCAGCTGTCAAATCCCCATACTGCAGCTCAACACACTGAGGGTAAAGGACTTTGGCGATGCCTACACAGGGAATGCAGGACCCTCAGGTGCAGGAAAGGTTTGGAAAGGAAGATTTAAATTTCCTCTGAGCATGAGTCCATGGTTTAAAATATATTGAATCCTCTGCTTCCCAGCCAAATGCTTTGTCACATGACTGGTGGGTTTTTCCCCAAATGGCCAAACTCGACATTTAACTTTTATTCTGGACAGAGATGAAAGAGCTCATTCATGCATTCATACAGTTTATAAAGAAGGATATATTGAATCTTTTCTAAAATACTACTATGAATATTATGCTGCACTGGCCACCATTTTAAAGAGACATATATTTTAACCACAATAAGGTAGGCACTGTTATTATCCCCATTTTATAGGTGAAGAAACTGAGGTATAGAGAGGTATAGTGGATTTTGTGGTGTGCTGTCCAGATGTACCTTTATAACTAAGGTGCTCATTTCCCCAGCTACTGGGAGTGTGGACAGCAGATAGTTCACAAATAAATTAAAAAAATAAAAATTTTATATATTTAAGGTGTAGCACATTCAATGTCCCTCTAGAAACTGCCCTCAAGGTCACACTCCCTTCCTGCGGGCAACCCACAAAATCATACAGAGCTATAAAGGCCTGTCATTGTGCCTCAATTTTTTTTTTCAAAAAAACTCAGCAGGGTCACTCCAGCTCCACTGCTTCCCCACTGATGTCTTCTTTGTGACTGCATTACAGGTCAACTCCTCCCTTTGCCCAATCCTGCCTCCTTTACCCTCCCACTGTTGTTGATCCCAAGGGCACGCCTCAATGACCCTCTTGCACTTACATCTCCATCTGCATCTCAGAGTGTTCCCCTCCACCTGAGGTAGGAGAATAAGTAACCTGCAACTGGTAAAGGTCACATGGCTAGTGGATAGTGGAGGTAGTTTCAGCCTTCTTATAGGCGGCTACTACCTCATTTACTGGGCCTGACATTTTATCCACATTCTTTGATTCATTTAATCCTTTAATTTAACCGTGGAGATATCACTATCCCCCCTTCTATATAGAGGGTCTTGAGGCTCTATTAAGCAAGGGGATGGGGTTTCAGCAGGATTTGAGTCTAGGCCTCTCAACACACTTGACAGTTCCAGTCCCAGCCCCAGCTCTAGACATCCTTCCAGTGTTGCAGATTGGGAGGTGCTTCTACTTCATGAAGTTCTTTCAGCTCCTCAAGAGATGTGAAAAGGAAGGTATTATCACCTGCACTTTGCCAGTGAGGAAATTTTAGCTTAGGAAGATTAAAAAGATTTATGCTATCTGTTGCTAACATAGCAGAAGCTCAAACTCAGATCTCCAGTATCTATTGCCCATGACAATGCTCCCATCCAAGGAGCAGTGCAGGATGCTCTTCTATATAACACTTTGCCTCTGCCCAGGTAGTGGTACCATCTGCACCTTCATTCTGTCTCTCTGCCTGAACTGCAAGGCTCTAGAATTGTGATATTCTGGGCAGTTGCACGTGTGTCATCAATGCCATCAAAATCCCTGCCTTTAGTAAAGCCCTTGCATACATAGATAAATCTCAAAAACATGGTGAGCAAAAGAAGCCAGACATAAAATAACACATATTATATGATTCCATTGACATGAAATTATAAAATAGGCAAAACTCATTTATGATGATAGAGGCCAGAAGAATGGTTACTTTGGTTGGAGGATGTTTTGACTGGAAGGAAGTACAGCAAACTTTCTAGAGAGTTCTAAATTGTGTTTATCTTCATGGGGTAGTGGTTACATAAGTGTACACATTTGTCCAAACTCATCAAACCATACACTTAGGATGGGTACATTTTGTATTTTAATTATACATCTGGAAAGCTGGTTAAAAAAGCCACTCACACAGTAGATGTGACATTCTTAACCTGGGTTTGCTGGAGTCTCTGCCATCCATAAAATGATATAGTCCATGTGAGCCCGAGTGTATTTTCCAGGAAACAAAGCTCTCATTTTCCTCAGGTCCTACTTGTACAAGAATGTTCACAACTCACTTAACAAAGACATAAAAAAAACCCAAAAACTCAAATATTCTGTGTGAAAAACCCAGCAGTCAATTCCTTTCACAAAACTTGATAGCCCATTGGGACTGGATTCCTAAGAGCACAGGGCAATAGTGAAAAAGGGGAGAGGTTCTGAAGCAGGTACAAGGCCGATCTTGCATGGTGGAGGTAAAGGAAGGACTGAGGGCCAGGTATAAGCCTGAAGAGTCATTAGGCTGTTTCACCTTGCCTGCCAGTAAGATCAAGGAGAAGCCACAACCGCTTAGGTGTCTATGACTTACACAGGTTTGAAATCACAATCTTGTCATGCCTGTTTAAACCACCACAATGCAGTGAAATCCTATTATCTGCCATATATTACCGTGCTGACAGATGTGGGAGGGAACTGTGGACACTATCAGACACACCTCATTCCCTCAGGAACCAGGGAGCTTGGACAATTCTGTTCTGGCAAAGCCTCTTTGAACAATCATCTGAGTGCTCCAGACCTAGGCTGGAATGGGAAATGAGTTGTGCTGGATCCGCACCTGGTATAGGAAAGCACATGAGTGTGCCTGTGTGTGCATGTTCACACAACAGCAAGAGCTACGCTGGTGGTTTGTGAGATATTTCCAAAACTAACAGCAGTAGCAATGCCTGGGAAGTTGAAATGCTGAAATCTGTGAATCAATCCAAGTACAAAGCTCTCAGTTTCTAATTTGGTACCTGTTTCCAACACCTTGAAAAGAGTCAATCCGTGCAGAACCTCACTCTCTTAGCATTTCTGATACTCAGATCTAGGAGAATGCAGTAACAGCAGGTATCTAAACCATTGATTTGAGAAGATTCTATACTATCATTGACATTGAATTTACTCTTATAAATACTAAGGAACTTTTTTATGTCCATACTCAGAAACACTCAATAAGAAAATAAAACTTCTGTCTTCTATAGGTTATGGTTGAAGCAGACCTACTATGTGTCAGGCCAGGGGCATACAGGAGGAAAATAGACCAAAAAACCCCTACAAACCACAAAAACACCTGCCCTCATGGAGTACACATTCTAGAGGAATAATGAATAAATAAATTATATATTATCTATAATAAAATCATAATATGCTAATTAGACTGGAGGTCCTTCCGGATGAAGCCAGGGCTATGAGGGAAGCCTGGGTCCTGGGTGCCAGAGGGAAGCCAGTGCTGGCAGTCAGGGGAAGGAAGGCCTACTCTTTTTTAAAACATTTTTTTCCTTTATTGATTAAGGTATTACAAATGTGTCCTTATCCCCCCATTGTCCCTCCATCCCCCCACTCATGCCCTCATCCCTCCAGTGTCTATTTCCACTGGTTATGCTTATATACATGCATACAAGTCCTTTGGTTGATCTCTCCCCCTTACCCCCACCCTCCCCTGCCTTCCCTCTGAGATTTGAGCATCTGATCAATGCTTCTCTGTCTCTAGATCTATTTTTGTTCATCGGTTTATGTTGTTCATTATATTCCACAAATGAGTGCGATCATGTGATATTTATCTTTCTTTGACTGACTTATTTCACTTAGCATAATGCTCTCCAGCTCCATCCATGCTGTTGCAAATGGTAGGAGTTCCTTCCTTTTTATAGCAGCATAGTATTCCATCATGTAGATGTACCAGTTTTCTAATCCACTCATCTGCTGATGGGCACTTAGGCTGATTCCAAATCTTAGCTATTGTAAATTGTGCTACTATGAACATAGGGGTGCATATATCCTTTCTGACTGGTGTTTCTGTTTTCTTGGGATATATTCCTAGAAGTGGGATTACTGGGTCAAATGGGAGTTCCATTTGTAGTTTTTTGAGGAAACTCCATACTGTCTTCCATAGTGGCTGCACCAGTCTGCATTCCCACCAGCAGTGCACAAGTGTTCCTTTTTCTCCACATCCTCGCCAGCACTTGTCCTTTGTTGATTTGTTGATGATAGCCATTCTGACAGGAGTGAGATGGTACCTCATTGTCATTTTGATTTGCATCTCTCGGATGATTAGTGACTTTGAGCATGTTTTCATATGTCTCTGGGCCTTCCTTATGTCTTCTTTCGAAAAGTATCTATTGAAGTCCTTTGCCCATTTTTTACTGTTTTTTTTTGTCTTCCTTTTGTTAAGTTGTATGAGTTCCCTGTAAATGTTGGAGATAAAACACTTATCGGAGATAGCATTGGCAAATATGTTCTCCCATGCAGTGGGTTTTCTTATTGTTTTGTTGATGGTTTCTTTTGCTGTGCAGAAGCTTTTTATTTTGATGTAGTCCCACTTATTTATTTTCCCTTTAGTTTCCATTTCCCTAGGAGCTGTGTTGGTGAAGAAATTGCTTGGGCATAAGTATGAGATTTTGCTGCCTTTGGATTCCTCTAATATTTTTATGGTTTCCTATGTTATGTTTAAGTCCTTTACCCATTTTTAGTTTATTTTTGTGTAGAAGACCTACTCTTGTACAAATTTCATGCATCAGGCCTCTAGTGTTAGATAAACACAAGAAAAACCAAGGAGAGAGGCCTGGAACAGATTCTTCCCTGAAGGCCCTCAGCCCTCAGAAGGAACCAACCATGCTAACTTTTTAATTTTGGAATTTTGACCTCCATACCTGTGAGGCAGTACATTTCTGTTCTTAAATCATCCAGTGTATGCCAGCCTGAGCAAAGTAATACATGACTCATCCTGTTTTCTTAGGTTACAGGCCAAGGCAAGACAAGTGTGGTCCCTCCTAGTCCAGGCAGACAGGGCCATGGAGTAGAGTGGAGGGATCCAAGCAGAGGACTTCCTGTAGCCTCTGCTCTCAGCATTCTTCCTCTTTCTTCCCTAATGCTTCATAGGGCCAGTTGTGAGTAACTGTGGGATCCCAAGGTCAATTTCTCCTGGGGCTAGTCCAGGAGCCTCCTGTACTCTCCTTACCGTGGAGCCAGACAGAAGCAGTTTTACCTATGAGTGCACCTGCTTGGCACTTCTTGGAGAGGAGCTGGGTGCTGAAGGAACTGCCTTATTTTATTTAGAAAAAAAAGATAGTCAGGAAGAGAGGAAAGGGTGCATGTGCTTTAAAAAAAAAACACCCCAAGAAGGACTCAGGCAGGGTTAACTACCTTCTCCCAATCTTTCCTCCAGCATGATCTGGTGAGATGAGTTGGGCATTGGCTAATGTCATCGTGCACATGTCTGATGATGCCAAAAGGCCACAGCCAGGCTGGGTCACAGGTGTGGCAGCCCCAGCAACAGACCCTGAGCCAGAGCTGCTGAGGTGTCTTGCCTTTTGGCTGAGACACTTTAAAACCCCAGCAACTCCGTTTCATTTTGAACCTGACAGATAACAACACACCATGTTTGACTGAGAATATTAACTTTCTGACTCCCACGTAAGAAAGCTGAACAGATGAGGAAATAATATAAAATAAAAAGTGTCTGCAAACACTGATTGTTGGCTGCTTTCCGTAAAATACACGCCCTTTCAATATGGGCTGGCTTTTATGACTCACTTCTAACGAAGAGTTACAAAAAGTAACATAAGTGATGTTGTATGATTTCCAAGGCTAGATGATTAAAAGGCGATACACCTTCCACCTCACCCCCTGCACCCACTTTGGGAGCCCTGAGCTGCCATGTAAGAAATCCAGCTGTGGAGAGACTACGAGCAGAGCTCTGCCAGATCCCAGCTGTTGGAGTCTTCCCAGCCTGGGCACAAGACATGTGAGAGAAAAACCTCTGAGATGTCCACACCTGTAGCCATGTGACTATTGTGGCAACAGGAATCCCAAGTAAGAGCTACCTTGCTGAGCCCAGTTACCCTAAAAATGATTACAGCTATGTTACACCATTAAGTCTGGGGTGGTTTGTTATGCAGCAATAGATAACCAGTACATTGGCCTTCTCCCTTTTGATTTTGTCTCCTCCAAAGCAAAATTGTGAAAGATGGATCCCTTTATCCTGTGCAAATCCTCCCAGGGCAGGACAGCCTTCAAGAAGGGGCTGCTGACAGGTCAAAAGGCCTGAATTAAAGCTCTTATTCTTCATGACATAACACTTTGGTCTACTTTCTCAACCCTTATAGTTTCCATAGCTATAAAATGGGAGTCATAGATAAGACTAGCTTCACAGAGATATTAGAAGAATCAAATGAGATGGTGGATGTAACTCCTAGATTTCTCTATGCTCTGAAACACAAAATCTTTAACATATTTCTCCACATTGCAAGTATATGGCAGGAAGATACCTACAACCTGTAACAAGTGTAAAATACATGCAACTCTAAAAGGTAAGGGACTCCTTGTAAAATATAAGAACTATTCAGAAGCTCCTTTTTATTTTTATGCTCTATCATAGTTACATGGGCAACCAATGAAACCATTCAGCTATGGAGATTCATTTCATTCTGGAAAGCCTGTGGCTTTGTGGCCTCTCCATTACATACCAATCAAAGTGAGGGCCTCTGTTGTCAATTTGGGGCATCCCCTGAGTTCAGAAGGCACCTAAAATACAGTGGGATGTCCTTCAGGCTAGAATTGTAGAAGCCCTCCTCTATCAATTACACTCCACCCAGCACCAGACCCAGCTGGACTCAGTAGCATATTTGCAGATCAACTGAAATTGGAAATAGGCTCTGCAGGACGGGATGAGGAGTGAGAATTTTACCTTATGTCATGCTGCCCCTGCATTTTGTTTGGACTCAGAGTCCAGCTTGCTTCTTTGAGTGTTCTGCCCTTAGCACCAACCCCTTGGCACTTCTGGGGGCCTCTCCCTTCTTTACAGTATGGCTGCTGCTAATAAAGCCATAAATGCTGCAAAGCACTTATTACAGTAATATTATCTTTATATTATTCCAGCATTACCAGGCTGTACGCAGGGGCTGGGGAGGCGGGAGAACCTCTTCGGTGCTGTCAGTAATCGGAGAAAGGCAGTTTAGCTTAATGATAATGACTTACACTTACATAGCTGCCCTCATCCCAGAGGACCCTGGAGCACTTTACAAACACACTCTCACTCTGAGCCTTTCTAACAAATCTGAGTCGCAGCAATGCTTATAAATAATATATAATCTGAGTGCATCTATATACTGCCAATGTATGGTATAAATATGTATAAATGTAACAAATATGATTTTTGTATGTTACATTTATAATCTTTAAAAAAATGCTAACCCATCATGGATGTGCAGACACAAAGCAGCCTCACAGGATGCAAAGTCCAATAAATATCGATACTGTACAACCATTTACAACAGGTACCAGCCTGGGGCTCTTAAAAGCTACGGAAATCGTTCAGGGCCTACATTCACTGGGTTCCTCTGTCACTAAGAAGGTCATTCTCAGGTCATTCAACCTGTTCTAGCTTGGGTACGTCAAATGCACAGATATGAAAAGTCCTCTATGCCTGCCAGGGCTGATTCTGAAGCCTCGACGCTGATGCTGTGTGATCATGGACAAAGAAGGTTTCTCTGGGCCTCAGCTAAATCTTTAACATAATTGTATATAAGCCTTTATGGTAGACTGTGGTATTGTTCCCAATGCTTTAGGCCCTTGCTATATTAAAATTTGGGCCCTGACCGGTTTGGCTCAGTGGATAGAGCGTCAGCCTGCGGACTCAAGGGTCCCAGGTTCGATTCCAGTCAAGGGCATGTGACTCAGTTGCGGGCACATCCCCAGTGGGGGATGTGCAGGAGGCAGCTGATTGATGTTTCTCTCTCATCGATGTTTCTAACTCTCTATCCCTCTCTCTTTCTCTCTGTAAAAAATCAATAAAATATATTTAAAAATAAAATAAAATAAAATTTGGGTCCTTTGCCATGTGAATTTGTAGTACTTCACATTAGATTAGGCAGAGTTTACTTCCCAACCCCAGGGATTTGAGGTTTTCTGACTAATATTATTGTATAATGAACTGCCCCCAAACCTAGTAATGTCAAACAACCATGTTGTTATGCTCATGGATTCCATAAGTCAGGAATTTGGTTAGGGCACAGCAGGGATGGCTTGTCTCTGCTCCATGATGTCTAGAGCCTCTGTTGAAGACTAGAAGGTTGGGAGTGACTCAATGGCTAGAGTCAGGGATCATCTGAAGGTTTGTTCTCTCACAATTCTAGAGCCTAGGCTGGACAGCCAACCAGAGTCTGCAGGGAACCTTACAACGTGTGATTTCAGAGCAGTCATACTTCTTATCTGGCAGCTTAGAACTTTAAGTTCAAGTGATCCAGTGGAAGATGCATCATCTTTCATGTCCCAGTCTTGAAAATCAGTGTCACTTCCACTGTTCCAGCTGCTGAGAGCAGTCACAGCCAAGACCATACTGCTCCCAGGGCAGCCCACATCCAACAGCTGAGGTGGGGTATAAAGATCTGGTCATCTTGCCTGAACTCATTGCAACTCATTGGCCACCTGAGCTCCAGAGCTCCCTGTGGGACAGCCAGAGCTTTCCCTGGATATATAACACAGTTGTATATCTCCCTCTGCCCAATCCTTCTTCCTTCCTCTCCCTCCCATTGGTAATGATCCTCTCCCAAAGGTATTCCCTAATAAACATTCCATATGCTAAACTCTATCTCCAAATCTGCTTTCTGGAGCAGGACAATCTGTAGTTTGCTGTGGAATACTAATTCCAGCACAGGGGTTCTTCAACTTGAGTGTGTTGGAGGACTTTGTAAAGCAAAGATTGTTTGGCCCCATACCCAGAGTTCCTGATTCAGTGGGTCTGAGTTGGGGCGCGGGGATGTGCATTTTTAACATAGTCCTAGGTGATGCTGCTGCTGTGAGAATCACTGGTATAGGGAAGTGACTACTCCAAGTTTGCCTCCAGCCAGGCCCATGATTTCCACTTCTGTTTTGCATTTAAAATACCCTCCCTCCAGCCTCCCAGCCCTCTTGAGACATACTTGCTTAGGAAGACCTCCCCAGGCACATGTGTACCAGACACTGGGCAAAGCCACTGAGTCTTCTAATCTACTCTCTTCTCTCTGTGTCCCTTAAGCTGGAAGTCTGCAGAAGAGCCATGAGAAAATAGCCAAAAGGTGGGCCAAGGCTCAGGGAACTAATTGAAGAACGACTCCTCTGTGAGGTGTTAGTACCTTGCAGAAGAAGTGAATCTACTGGCATTTTTTAAGAGTTTAATAAAAATATATATGCACCGTGAGAAAATCACAGCAATAATTCCTTGCACCTTTGTTCCAAGAAGCCCAAAGCACTCCCCATATATTATCATATTCATTATCCTATTTTCTTCACATTTCTCATTAATTTTTTTCTGAGGTTATATATTAATATGAAATTCTAAATCAAATTAAGGAGACCACAAGCCCAACTCATTCTCTTCACCCTAACTCCACCTTTCTCTTATCCCCTTTCCATTCATCATCCTTACTGACCCCCTTCTTCTCTCACCCAAGGGGAGTTAAGCCAAAAGCTAGTAAGCAACTGATTGGGTGGGAGTGGGGGGATTAGGAGATTGGAAAGAGGGCAGGAGTCAAAGTGTTGCTTTGCCAGTGGTCTGCTTTCCCAGGCCCCTTCTGCAGGACCACTGGATCAGACCACAACTCTGATGCCCCTCAGGGAAGAGATGCTGCCTTGTAGCCCAGCATCCTTTAATGGGTATAAAACCTACTCCCTCCACCTTACGTGCAAGAGGGAAAGAATTAGGCTCATTACAGATATTATCATGCAGCACTTCATATTTCAAAGAGCTTTATAATCGCTAATTAGTTATTGCCAGAGAATATGGAAATGGCACCTTGCTGGAATCCCACAGACTGGAGGCCAGAGTTCTGCAGTGCTGTATTACTCCTGCAAGCAGGTCAGCTTGGCCTGCCCAAGTACTCAGGAAGTGTGGCCGACCACAGGACGGAAAGCACGAGACTTTTAGTCCTGGCCACTGTGGTTCTGAGCGGATACTCCCGGGTCACATAACAACATTCTGTCAGCTTAGGAGAGCCCAGAGACCTGCTAATGCTTCAGGTAGTAAAATAAAAAATACAGCTGAAAATTAAAACAACATTGCAGCCAGAAGAGGCAATGAAGCATAACCCTTCCCACTGCGTTGAGTTCAATTCACAACATAGTGGCTAGAAGGGCCTGAGATTCATGTAGAGGGTATGCTGTGTACACAGCAATGGTGAGCCCACTCCAGCAGCTTCCTGAAGATCTCAAGGAAACACAGGTGTTCTGATCAGAATGGCAACCATAGGGCTTGAATGAACAAGGGTGTCTCCCCCCTCTCACCCTGGGTCTGTGTCTATGCCATCCTGTCTGTGCTTTCCAAAAATAATTATTGAAGAAGGTTAAAATCCTTAGTCTACAGCCCCTCCATGGAAAGGAGAAGCCTCGCTCACCCTGGATAACCTCCATGTCATTTGAATTTCATTATAAAATTGCTCAGAAGTTGGAGTCAGAAGGGGCCTCAGGGAGGCGGGCCCTGGCCAGGCTGACTCAGCCTTGGAGGGACACTGTCTTGTATGACAGAGGAGGATGCAGGGGGCACTTTCTTTTAAGACTCCACCCCTCATCCTAGGAGGCACTACTTAAAAGAAAGGTATGAGCAGGCAAGCAAAAGCTTTCCTTCTAACAAAGCTTACCCACACAGGTCAGAAGGGGGTGTGGCACAGCTGGGAAGCGCTCCTGACTTACAGAGATTCCACTAGAACCCAGGCCTTGGAAAGCTCTAGAGAAGCTCCAGCTCTCAGGGAGCGATCAGAAATCTCAAACACAGATTTTCCCTGATTTCTTTTCTTCCTGGCAAGGGGAAACATGGAGGCCACTTGCCTAATAATTCCAGTGTTTGTGCCAAAGCAGAGCAAAGCTGAGGAGCTGGAACTGCATGTCTGCTGGAATTAGGCTTCAGTCTATGTCTTGAGGAAGTATGTGTCTGTAATACCCAAGCCTTTGCATCCCAGAGAGTCATTTTGCCCATTGCTGGCAGGTTACCTATCAGAAGCTGCCTGTTCTTAGCACATAACTGTGCCGTGAAAGAGATTGATGTGCCCCTGGACCTAATTTCTCAGCACTCTAGCGAGAGAAGAAACCTCGCCCGCCCTTGCCAGCATTGCAGACAGGCAGCCCTCATGATGAGAATGAAGTGAGTGCCAGCCTGTTTGTCAGAGACAGACTTACGCAATCTGGGTGCTCCTAGGACATGACAACCAGCCCCTCTAGCCTCTTTGTTCATTTAGTGCTTAAATTTCATGCCCTCTTAGCACCCTTCCTCACCCCACCCTCCTTCTTTCTGAGGTCCCAGGAGTCAAAGGCATCTCTCCTGGGATAGGGGTGGAAAAGTCTGCCCTTTCTCATGATTCCTATGCCAGCCCTGCCTTAAGGTTTCCCAAGCCCAGCCTTCCTTTTCATTCCAGTCCCCTTCTGACACTCCAAGCAGACAAAATACACCTCTACTATGAAGGCGACCCAAAGCCTCACTTCTCAGCTCAGGTGGCAGCTGGGAGGTGGGTCTTATGAAGCTGAGGTGCAACCAGCCTTCAGCTCTCTGGCTCCAGCTCTCAGCCACCTGCATCACCATGAGAACAGAGTGCCAAATGAGCCTCCAGGAAAAGTCCTTTCCTAACCTGCTAAAAATCTACTTTGCTCCCTGTTATAGATACTGCTGAGTGTGCAGGCACACACTCACACACAGACACACTCTCCCATATCCTCCAAACATACACACTCACACAGGCGCACACATGCACACTTGCATATGACCATATGCACGCTCCCTTGCAAACTCAGAGTGTATGCTCACTCATACAGGTACACTCAGTTGCACACACATACCTCACTTGCACAGGTACATTCATTCTCACACCCATGCTCACTCACATGCTTACTCACACTTATACTCTCACTCACATAAACACCTTACTTGTTATAGACACACTCACTCACACACTTGTTCTGGCTGTGTCCTCAGCCTTGGGATACCTCTAGCTTTAGATTTTGATTCTATTACAATTGGGGTAACAGTGAGTCAGGACTGGAAGTGACAGTGGAGGGAAAGGAATGGGATCATCCCTCCACCATTCCAATTGCTCCCTCTTTAGCTGGGCAAGTGGCAGGGGGAAGTGGAAAGGTAAAGAGAAGCAGTGAGTAGGGCTGTGGAGACAGTTTCCACTGCTGTGGATTGGCAAGAGCAGAGTGGCAGGTGCTAGACAGCGGACCTCATAGTTCCTTCTTTTAAAATAAAGGTGTGCCCCTCATGGCTCTTTCCAGCTGACCAGTCACAGGGATGATGGTGCAAAGATTGGCAATGGTTGTAGGTTACACTGTCACTGGCATAAATGGAGGAAGGTTGTGTATAAGGTTAACACACTGGTGTGGGGCAGCTTCCAGGACAAACTGTTTTTCTCCTGCTCCTGGGGAAATAGATTTCTGATGCTTTGAGGTTTCATCAAACCACCAGACAGGTCCAGAAACACAGGAACCTGCTGGCACACAGCTTATCAACACAGCAAAAGGGTAAAGAGAAAAGAAACTCCCAGCTTTGTGTCTACCTGTGTCAGAGAAATGGGACTGCCTCTCATCTGTTCTCTGAGCCTATGTATGGGGCATCTTGAGCAGCAAAACACTGAACACAGGTAGGCTGTCAGTGTAGGGTTTATGGGCCCAGACTCTGGAGCCAGACCTCCTTGCTTGAATCCTGGCTCTATGATACAGCCGCTGTGTGACTCAATTTTAATGTTCCTATGTTTCCTCATCTGGATCCATCCCTTACTAGCTACCTACCATGAGCAAGTCATGTACCTTGTCTGAGATTCAGTTTTGTCACCTGACAAATAGGAATTCAAATAGCTGCCTATCATACTCCCCAGGGGTGCTTTACGAATTGACAGGAATGCACCAATCAAGCTACTCACTGCAAATCTTTGTTTTCCTTTTGCCCCTCCTTTGTTAAACTATTGTTCAATGTGAGTCTGCCAACCTTTTTCTTCTAGCAAGGGTTTCTCCTTCCTACCTGCATCTGTCAGGAATCACTGTATAACAAACCACCCCAAAACACAGTGCATTGAAATAACAACTGATTGTTTTTTTCTCATGAGTGCTCGGGTTGGCTGCATGCTGGTACTGATCTGAGCTGGATTTGGCTAGGCTCACTCAGTGCCAGTGGTTAACTGTGTGTCGGCTAGGTGGCTTTGGTGGTTCCGGCTGAGCTCTCAAATGTCTGAGGCCTCAGCTGGAACAATGGAGCCAATTCAGCCCTGCTTCACTTGTCTCATTCTCTTGCAGGCTCCCTGAGTTATGTTCTCATGGCAGAGGCACAAGAGCAAGTGTGAGCCCAGTCATGCCTGTGTCATTTGCATGTTCTCATGATTGTGTGAAAGTCCATTCACACACACTGTAGGCTGGGGTGGGGTGGGAGGAGGACATTCTTACATGGCAGCCCTGAGAGCGCCTGTGTCAGGAGCACATGTAAAATAGAGCTAATGCAGCATTGTCTCCAAGAGTGTCCAAACAAATAACATGACCTAATTCATATGAAAAAAATTATTAAATTGTGAGAGTTCCAGAGGTGTAACTTCTTATTACAGATAATAGTGGAATCTGAGTAGACAAATTTCAATCTTGGAACCAGGGAATAAAATTCAAGCTTGTGGGAGAGGGTTGCTGAGGGAGCAAGGGAGTTAAGAAGGAAAACTCAGACCCAGTAATTAAGAGGTTCCAGGAGGGTGGGCAGAGGGGAAGCTGGGAAGGAGCAAAGGGTAAGGAAAATGTTTCCTTTGGACCAAGGCAAGCTTAATGGAGGGGAAGTGTGCAGGGAGAATGCTGGGCCAGCAGGGATGAGGGAAATGAGAGAGAGAGAGAGAGAGAGAGAGAGAGAGAGAGAGAGAGAGAGAGAGAGAGACAAGGCTCCAGGCCTTGCTGCCTGTACAAAGAACGGGAGTTTGGGCCGTGTGCTCATCCGTGTCTGGCATCACTGTTTACTTTTAGCTTCTGGCAGCCTGGTGGATCCTCAGCGTGTTCCTCACCGAGCTGAGCCGTTCTCTGGCCCCAGCTGCCTGGCGGCAGGCTTTTCTGTCTTCCACCCAGCTCCTACTCTGCACCCTCTCCAGATCTAGAGTGCCACGCTGAGGCAGATCCAGGTACCGCCTCCAGGTCTGCCGGAGCTCTGGCAGCCCCTGTGTCCCCAGACCTCCAAGCATGATTCCCAGGACTCAGGGAGCACCCTGAGATGCGAGACCACCTTCCTGAGCACAGTTCAGAGGGAGCCTCACTGGGATGAGAGGGTCTGACTTTAACTCCTTTGAGAACAGAGGCTAGGGTGGGGCTGGCAGCCCTCTAGGAGGCAAGGGTGGGGGAGGGGGTGAAGGGGAAAGGAAGGGAATAGAAGATGAAGGAGAGGAAGGGGGAAGGAAGGTGATGTGGTGGAAATAAAGGTAGGGGAAGAAGGTGGGGGAGAGAAAGGGATAAGACTGGGCAGAAAGGAAAGGAAAAGGTGATAGAGGAAAGGGGGATGGGTGGGGAAGAGGGAGATATAGAAAGGAAAGGAAGGCCTGGAGGGCAAGGAAGAATGGAAGGGAGGGGGTAGAGAAGAAAGGAATGCAAAGTGGGGTGAAGTCCGGGGTGGAAGTAAAGCTGGGGGAACAGAGGGGAAGAAGAGATAGAAGGGAAACTTAACATTGGGGAGAGGAAGGGGCAGGAAGTAAAGGGGAGAGAGAGCATGGGAAAGCTTTGACTCCAGTGTGCCCTAGCAGCCACCCACACCTGCCTGTGCGCGAGAGCACACACACTACCAGGTGGAACAGGCCCTCAGGAAAGTCAGTGAGTCCAAAGTCAAACCCCTCCTCTGTCTAGGAGGTTCACTGGTCATATGACTTTGGAAGCAGGTGGCAACTTGCCCTGACACTAGTTATCACATTTATAAAATGGAGATAATTTAAATGCCTACTTTACAGGGATGTTAAAGTTCAATTAGGTTAAACAACCAACCAATGAACCAACCAAAAGAAATGTAAATGCCTTGGTCTTGGTGCATGTAAGAGATGCCAGTTGGTGCCCCAGCTGCTTCTCAGATGGGAGCACCCTTGCTGGAAAGAAAATGCCTGAGACTACTGGCAGCCAAGTCTGTCTCTGGGGGAATCACATAAAAATCCGCACCCTTACCTCAAGGTAGGCAACTCCAGAACTCCCTGGGGGATCAGGCTGAGTCAAAGAATTTAGCTGAACCCACATCTGTTGAGCTTCCCTCTGCCCTATCCTGCTTCCTTCACAGGCTTCTCTTGAAAGCCCTTCCTCAACAGGTCCATTGCATCTAAATGCCTGTCTTGGGCTCTGCTTCTAGAGACCACCTAAGACATACCTTCCTGCAGATTAGTTATCAGTGTGCTGGGACCAAGGATGGGCCTAAAATTGGTGACAGGGTCCCCCAGAGATGAGAGGGCCACACACAGCCCTGTTCTTAACCAAAGGAGTCATGTCAGGCCAGCTTTGTGAGCCTCTGGCAAGTTCCAGGTCTTACCTGTCCTAGGAGGATTAGAAGAGGAAACTGGGTGGGATTCACATGACATAAAATAAAAACAAGCTGGGGGAGTATCCTCTAAGGCCGTGGTTGGCAAACCGCGGCTCGCGAGCCACATGCGTGGCTCTTCCACAAAATACCACGTGCGGGCGCGCACGTACAGTGCTATTGAAACTTCGTGGCCCATGAGCAAAAGTCGGTATTTTGTGTAAGAGCCACACTCAAGGGGCCAAAGAGCCGCATGTGGCTCGAGAGCCACGGTTTGCCGAGCCGCAGTTTGCCGACCACTGCTCTAAGGCTATGGTTTCCTAGGACACCAGGAAACCACCAGCCCTAGCAAACAGGGCTGGAGCTGTATCTTAAGCATTCTAAAATATCCCCTGAGAGGCCTGCTGGTGGGGTGGCTGGTGGAGGGGGAGGCTGCTGATTTGGGGGCTTTCTGGTGATGAGGGAGTTTGGGAGTCATTTAAGGGATGAGAAGGAGTCAGGGCACACTTCAATGGGGGAGGCGCCCACAAAGCTTCCATTTTGTGTGCAATTAGTCTAGGGAATGCCCTCATTTGCATAAGGTTCATAAATTTGCATAAAATTGCTTGAGGCCCTAACCACCAGTACAGAAAATAAAATAACATGAATCAATTAGCAGGACTGGCTGCTATTGGAGTAAGCCTGGTGTTAGGGAATCTCCTTCTCCTAACTCAGAAGCACTGGGTAGGGGGTACTATGGAAAGGGAGACCTGCCTCCACTCTGACTAAAAGTAGAGACTAGCATTTGTGTACAGCAGATATAAAATCAGGGCCTGAGCCAGGAGATGCAGGCAGCAGTCTATGGCTGGTGGAGGAGGCATGAGAGAATAGCAAGGATGAAAGAACATGTGAGGAGACAGTGGTGTGTGTGTTAAAGGAAGGATGCCTAGCCCTTGTGTTTATCAAGAGCTTTTTCTGCCTCTGGCCTGAGCCATACATCCTCCCATTTGATTTTCGTGACAACCATATGAAACTGGTACAATTACCCCATTGTAGAGATTTAGAAACATACGTTCAGAGGTGTTACAGATTTGCACAGGATAACACCAGCAAATGGTAAATGTGGGCCTGCCTTGCTCTAGAGGCCTATAGAAACCTCCCAGTGAGAATGGCACCTGGTTTGCAGCTGGAGTACAATAAATATTTGTTGAATGAATGACTGATGTATGTGTGTGAAGGGGTTCAGAACAGACCTCCCCAAGATGTGCCACTTTGGCATGTGAATTATTTTGAGTTAAAGGCAATCAAGACCCTGTGGACTCAAGAAAAACTTTTACCTCTCTCTTAAAGAATTTAAATTGGGAGAGTTGCCCATAGTAAGAGTTATCAACAGAAATAATCTTTTATGACCTACCTATACTTCTAATTACTGAACATCCACTCTTCTATAGTCCTGTGAATGACCTTCCTCCCCTCTGAGGCCCTAAGGTGCCTCATCTCATCTTTAGCTCAGAATGTCATATTTGCCACATTTTCCATTACGATCTCTGAACCTCACATGTATGTAGGGTCTCTCTCTCATGTATGTGGGGTTTCCATATGTATGTATGTATGTAATTAGATTTGGTTATTTTTTTTCTTGTTAGTTTATCTCATGTAGGCAAATGAGCTGAGAGTGGATGTGAAAGTCAAACTGAGGATTTTGTGTGGCATTTTTAAAAGAAAAACAGCTTTGCCCTGACCGGTTTGGCTCAGTGGATAGAGCGTCGGCCTGCAGACTGAAGGGTCCCAGGTTTGATTCCGGTCAAGGGCATGTACCTTGGTTGCAGGCACATCCCCAGTAGGGGGTGTGCAGGAGGCAGCTGATCGATGTTTCTCTCTCATTGATGTTTCTAACTCTCTATCCCTCTCCCTTACTCTCTGTAAAAAAAAACACAATAAAATATGTTTTAAAAAATAAAAAAAAATAAAAGAAAAACAGCTTAAAAGTGAACTACAGGATGTAATTTCCTAGAACAAAACAAAACAAAAACCAAAAACAAGCTCTGTGAGCTGGCTTTTTGGTTCCTTTGTGGCATCACTCTATCTTGCCATCTGTTTGTCCACCTTCTGAGCCCTACCCAGCATGCCACATTCTTTTATTCTGGTCTGTAATCTGTGGTCTTTGGTGAGGAAGGAGAATCCATAGCTAACCAGAGCTAAGAAGCTAAGGTCATGGAGCCCAAGCCCATTTCCTACCACTGAAACTATAAAGGGCTCTTATCTTTTATTTCTGTCTGTTAACAAGCCTTTACTGATGAATCATCATTTTCTCTCTCCATCTCTCCTTTTCTCTTTTGCACTGACCCTGATAGTTTATAAGAACTCTCAAGGATTTTTTGCTTCTGCTCTCCCTGAACCTCCTCCTCTCCCAGAGTCACTGTTAATGAATCAAATTGCCCTTCGACTTGAATTACAGGGAAAGCAGCCTCACCTACCACTTGCAATAGATGGGGTGGTTGCCCCCAGATCCACACTCGCCTTGTTGCAACTACTGAGTGGATGTTTATTTTTGAATCTCGCATCCTTTATCTGAGAAAATGGACTACCGATGGGAAACAATTACCTACCACTTACCCCACAGGGCTGATGGGAGCAGATGGCACGTGTGGTGGAGGAGCAGCACAGTGCATTAATGTCATCAGCAACGATCACAGCCATAATGAGTCCACATCACGGGGACTGAAAACCAAAGAGAGGAAAGATCAACAGCTGGGCACTTCATCCAGATGTGGTCACAACCACCCAAATGGCTTGTTCCAGTTTCACTTAATGGGCAGAGAACAGTGTGAAGCCACAAGGGTACCCACAGGAAATAGCCCCTACTTTCAACCCTGCCTATTTTCAGGGAGCCACTTTGTAGGGAGCACGTGGCAATTCATTGTTTACCTGGGCCCACTGAACTGCTTTCTTCTGCTCTGACTGCTCTGACTGAATAAAGTGTGTGTGTGTGTGTGTGTGTGTGTGTGTGTGTGTGCGCGCGCGAGCGCCTCTGCTCATTCTTCCCAGAAGGAAGTGCAGGAGATAGTCCTAGTAAGGTCTCCAAAGCTAGCAGTAATGTTACAAGATAATACATAATGGTTGGGAGAAAGACCTGCAGCAACATTTCATGATTTGCTAAATTGGGACACTGTGATATCAGCCTCTGTAAAGACAGAACGACAAGTCAATTTCTTAATTAGAGAAAGAACAAGGATGAAGACCAATGTTTCAGCCAGTGTCCTTGATACTTCAGAGGGTTTTAGGTAGAAAAGGGAAAATCACACCACTGCAGAGTTTCCCCAACCCCTGCCCAGCTTGAATCACAACCATAACTTTGTTCCCCACTACCACTCCCCACCCCCTTTGCTTTGGGTTTCCTCAAAGCTCAGAGCAGGTCAAATATGCCTTTCAGATTCTTTCCTATCCCTTCCAGATGGATCATAAAGTGTAGTCTATACCAACTCCATGAATGTGTAGGTCTTAATTAGCACACATTATGGTTCCTAAATGTTTGGGGACAATTTTTTTTTTTTGGTTCTTTCTAGTTGTAACTAGATTGGAAGGATTTTGCTGGAACCTGGTTGAAGGCAATGGATTAACTCCTGAAGATGGACAGTTTCAACAGAACTCAATAACACCCAAAAAAGTTTCATCATTTTGAGAAGCATCACTATTTACAATGATTATTTAATGTATTTTAACTTTTTTTAAAAAAAAAACCACTAGGATGAACTTTATATAAAACCTAAGCATTTCATGTTTTAGTTAATCTTTACTTCCATATTTTTTAGTGGCTGTGAATGTTAGTGAACTCCTTATCTACTTGGTCTGGCTTCTGTCTCAACCACTCCAGTGAAACTGCTCTTTGCAACTACCTGTGGTTGCTACATTCAAAGGACATTTACCAGACTTCATTTTACTTAACACCTTGGCAGCATTTGACACTGCCGACTCCACCTCCTTTCCAGAATGCTCTGGCTCAGCATTGCTAAAAACCATGCATTGTAGCCCCCTACCAATAGGAAGACTAGTACTGGTCTGCAATGAGATAAGTACAGAAACTAGAATAATAGAAATTTTTAAGCAACTCAAATTTTGTCTGCTGATTCTAATAATAAAAACAGAATTTATATTTTGAATGTCTTTGTTAATGTTTTTGTTAATCCATTTTTGTTGTATTTATTACAAAAGTATTGTCTGTGACATATTGGTGGGGGGAATCCCTAGTCCTTCTCCAAAGATAATGTAAAAAACCCTGCTATAGGTCCTTATCTTTTCTGAATCCAGCTCTACTGGCTTTCTTCCCACTCTACTTTTTTGAGAAATTTGCGTATTGCCTTCATCTGTCTTACCTCCACAGATTTGCCCTTTCCTGATGAAATCTTGTGCACCATTGTTTCCCCAACCCCAAGCCCAATGCCTGCATGCAAGGGAAGCCCAATCGACTTTTGTGATATAAATGAGTTTCACGGGAGGCAGCCTTGGAGGCACATCATTTACCAAGTTAGAAAGCATTTTAGATCCACTAATTTCTTCCTTTTTCTTTATTCCCCCTAGCTCTTGCAGTAGGCATGCTAATTGTCACAAGTAATAGTGAACTAAAAAGTAGTACATTTCCTTTTGTGGTCCAAGTCAGTCAGAATGTTCTAGGCCAGTGGTCGGCAAACTGCAGCTCGCGAGCCACATGCGGCTCTTTGGCCCCTTGAGTGTGGCCACGAAGTTTCAATCACACTGCACGTGCGCGCCCACACGTGGTATTTTGTGGAAGAGCCACACTCAAGGGGCCGCAGTTTGCCAACCACTGGCCTAGGCTAAAAATCATCCTATATTTGATTTCCCTTTTCTGGGAGGGGGGCGGACAGCAGTGGCATTTCACCCAGAGAACTCCTCCTGATGATCTGAAGGCATCCTGGGAATCTGCCAGCCTATGTGGAGGAAATTGCCTTAAGCACAGATGGGGAACCTGAATTTATCTCCTGGCCATGTAGAGTGCTGCCCACCAAATGGAATTCTGCAGCTTTCCCTGTCCTGTGCCTCAGTGTCCTGAAGGGTGAATGAGTGGCAGTCAGGGTGACCCTTGGGGCTAATCTAAGAGGGAGACCAATTAGTGATCCTACAGCACACTCAAAATAGAAATGTCAAGTGTTACTATTAATAGTCATGTTTCCTCTGCTCTGGTTTCCAAGGTCCCTTCCGCTTGTATTCCAGAACCTCTGGAAAATAAAAAGAAACGTGATTTGGAGGTAAAAGAAAGTTGTAACTGTAGTGTATCTCAAAATGACTGTAAAGATAAAATGTAGATGAATGTGCTGCCTTTCTAAAATGACCCTGAAGACCAAAATTATAAGAAAAAGGTTAACAGCTTTAATATGTAAAAATGTAAAACTTTTGCATTGGAAAAAAGAAAAAGAAAAAGCCAGAAACAATTAAAGGACAAATGAAAATCTGCACAAAATATTTTTACATAGATAGCAGTTGAAAAGAGAGCATCCTTAATATGTAAAGTGCTCTTACAATAAATAAGAAAGAAATACCCAAATAGAAAAATTGACAAAAGGCATGAGTAAGGCAATTCACAAAAGAAGACATACAATCTCACTATACATGAAAAGTGAGGAGGTGTTATTTTATTTGGCATCTTTTTGGCAGCTGTGAGACTGAACCCATAGAATATCATTTTTTATTTATCATATTGGCAAAGATTGATCATCTCCAGGCAAGTGAAGGAAAATGGACATTGACAAATAGTTACAGTTTTCCTGGAGAGCAATTTGGCAATGCATAACCAAAGCCTTGTCCTTTGATGCACAGATTCCACCTCTAGGAATGAACCCTAAGGAATAATAAGACAAGTACACAAAGATGTGTCTGATAAGATTGGTTTTTGCAGTGAGGTTTATAGTAGCAAAACTGGAAGCTATCTAAATGTGAATTAATAGCTGATTAGTTAAGTATACAGATGAGTACTATGTAGTCACTTTAATGAATAGCTCTATATCTATTGATATAGAAAGCTGTCACTGAATTTCACTAAATGGAAAAGTTGAAAACTAGAGGTGTAGAATGATTTTATTTTTGAGCATTTAAAAAAGTGTGTGTGTGTGTGTGTGTGTGTGTGTGTGTGTGTGTGTAAAGTGCTCTACAGTCATATTTTCTTAATTTATTTTTAATTTAAGTATAATTGGTATAGAATCTTATATTGGTAATATTAGTTTCAGGTGTACAATGTACTGGTTCAATATTTTTATACCTTACAGTGTGATCACCCCACTAATTACAGTAATCATCTGTCATCATGTAAATGTATCACAATATTATTGACTATATTCACTCATCCCCCAACCCCTCCCATCTGGTTACCATCCCTTTGGTCTCTATTTCCATAAGTCTGTTTTTGTTTTGTTTTGTTTGTTTGTTTTATTTTTTTAGATTCCACATGTAAATGAAACCATACGGTATTTGTCTTTCTATGCTTGAATTATTTCACTTAGCAATCATACTTTTTGAATGATGAGATTATAGGTAATTTTGTCTTCTTTTATAGTTTTCCATAATTTCTTGATTTTTTTACAATTAAAACTTATAACTATCTCTATTGAAAACTTTATTTTATGGAGCACTTGATCTTGCTATTCTGGCTGTTTTATGGAGGTGGAAGAATCAACAAATAAAACATATGCACATAAATAAAAATAAGGAAGTAAAAATTTTAATCAGAGGTAAATTTTATTGTTCCTCTCTGAATCATTATTTTATTACTTATTTTGGAATGCACTTATTTAATTCATGGAAGCTTTCCTACCACTAGCAGTCCAACCTTATTCTTTTTAAAATACCTTGGAACATTCTATCACATTAGCTGTCCCTGAAATCATTAGTGGGTATAATACTTGTATTTTTTTAATTGCTAATAAAATAATTGCCAATAAACTCTGTTAAAAAGCATCTGTCCCCAGGGACATATATTATGATCTCAATCCTCTCAGTGAAGATATGCGAAGAGGTCTTTCTTTAAATATATTTTTTATTGATTTTAGAGAGAGAGGGAGAGATAGAAACATTAATGATGAGAAAGAATCATTGATTGGCTGCCTCCTGCATGCCCCTACTGGGGATCGAGCCCACAACCCAGGCACATGCCCTTGACCAGAATTGAACCTGGGACTCTTCAGTCCGCAAACTGAGGCTCTATCCACTGAGCCAAACCAACCAGGGCTGCAAAAAGGTCTTGATGGGTCCAACTCCACTGGGATCACTCTCTGCAAGTGCACAGGGCACCCTTCAACCTTGCTGATTATATTCTTACTAGAGGCCCGGTGCACAAAATTTGTGCATGGGTACAGTCCCTAGGCCTGGCCTGTGATCAGGGCCATCTTTCTCGACTGCCCACAACCGGCTCTGACCCCGCTGCCACCCACCCCCAGTTCCCCATTTGCCATCAGGCAATCAGAGCCTACCGGCTTGCCAGCCCTGCCCCTGCTGCAGGTTGCCCTCCATGTGTGGGGCAGGGACCTTGGCCTGGTGCTGCCCACATCCCCTACCACCTACGCATCCCCTGCCACCCACCCCTGGTTCCCTGTTTGCCATCGGGCGATGGGAGCCTGCCGGCTGGGGAAAGGAACCAAGAGGTGGTCAGTGCGCCTCATAGTGACTGGTCAAGCAGTCGTCATTCTGCCTTTAGGTCTGCCTGGTCATTCTGCCTTTAGGGTCAATTTGCATATTACCCTTTTATTATATAGGATAGGACCAAATCTGGGCTTGTTCTTATGTTTAGAAATGGAACCTGGCATTCCAAAGTGTCTTCTTTTAATAATTTTTATGTCATCTTAGTAACAGGGCAGGAATATGATGGGTACATCAATCTTTCACTGAGAAATAGTTGCTAGAGCAATAAGAAAGTGGAATAACCGTTGTCTGGACTCTATTATTATTATATAACAAAAGGTACACACACACACACACACACACACACACACACACACACATATATATATACCTTTTGACATACAATATATAAATGATATATATATACCATATATATGCATATATTTAATATTAATTTGAACCATATGAAATTTCCTATATTCAACTCTTTTTGACCTATAGGAATAGCAATTTCATATGGCTCAACCTTACATATTGTTAGACTTGTAGTATCTGGACATAAACATACTAATATTCTGAGGTTGTTGTTGCCTTTGTACAGAAGTGAAAATTTATTCCAGGGAAGCAGAAAGTGGGCATTTAGCTGGATTTCCCTCTGATCTAAGTATGTGTGTGTGTGTGTGTGTGTGTGTGTGTGTGTCCTTAGAAACCAAATAGAAAATCATCCCACACATTTTTAAAAAGTCTTAATCTAACTTCCTCCTTTTACATTGTTCAACAACTTCTTTGTTCAAGTTGCATTTTGAATTTATTTTTTCAGAACTTTTATCTTAAAAAAAGGGGAAAAATCTTCCCAGGTGACATTACTGTATTGCTTATCATCTTGCGTACTGTGGCTCTGCTGATGCCCCTTAGAAACCATTTCATCCTTAATATTAAGCAACTTGCCCAAGTTCACAAAGCTTTTCTAACTTACCACCCTGCAGAGGGAGTAAAGGCTGTTATCATCCTCTCCCCTCAGGAAGGCCAGTCATGGGCTCAGTTCAATAGCAGGGCCAGCAACCAACATCCTGGAAGCTCTGAGGGAAAAGACCATCAATTGATAAATTATCATGATCATTTTTAATGTTATTATTCATATGCTACATCTGCTGCAGAAAACACAGGATTATTTAAAATGCACATAATAATTTGAGTTTTCTACAACATTTATTTTCTGTCTAAATTATTTTTTAACTGATATGAATGCAAAGACTTGTGAAGACAAAAAGCAAGGCTTTTAAAAAATCCATAACCTTAAATTAAGACCACATTTATTCACACGGGGTGACTGCAGCCCAGAACTTTCTTCCTTTAAACCCTTCAGTGATATCAGCAAACCACATTTCCACCTCTTCTTGGCCCAGTTTTTATTTTTTCTCCTAGCAACAGCATTGGAAGACCAAAGTATAATGCATTTCACAGTAAGAATCCTAATGGAGTTTTTAGTAAACTTAGCCAGACCAGCCTCCTTCCCCAGTGAAAAGATGCCTCTAATTGATCTCTATGTAGAAACAGCAGCTGGTGATCAGAACCACTGTGCTCAGTTTTATTTTATAAGGACAAGCACTTCCATCATGATACCATACAAACAACAGGACCCTGGGAGAGACACACAGAGAAGGCCAAACAGACAGACAGACAGACACAGATAAGACCCAGCAAGAACTTAACTGCAGGACCCACAGCCATGCCACCTTAAATGGCAAGTTTCTGATAACCCGTGATGGATTGGAGCCAGGTTGAGACAGGGAGGTGTTAGGGGAGAAAGTGCAAGTGTGGAGGGTCAGGCAAAGCCTGCTCCCTTAAACGCCTGCACTGGCCCTGAGCTTTGTTAGGGGGCGCTGTGGGGCTGCAGGTGCTGATTCCTCACCAGACAAAAAGGCAGTTTTAGTAGGCCTGCCCTGGTTGAAACCCCCATAGCTCTTTTGGCAAAGAGTAGGTGTGTCCTGGCCAGGTTCCAGTTTGGGTAATTACAGCCTGTCAACCTAAATTCCCCCCAGGGTTGCAGTTAAATATGGTACCCGTCTTCACAATTAAATTTTAGCTCTAATAGGACACTCGATTGTCATGTTACGTGACAGTTAAATAGCGGCTGCATGGTACCCCAGAGGTAGCTTCACTTTTGTGGTGACTACAAAGATTTCTCTGGGTGTAATAAATGCCCTGTATGGACAGAATTAGGGGGGCTCTTTCTGCTAAATTGGAGTTGGTAACTATAGGACTTCACTCATCATTAATTTTTTTTCTTTATTTTTTCCATCACCATTTATCCTCTCTATGCCCTCTTCCACTTCCACTCCCCCCCCCCGCCCGCAATCACCACACTGTTGTCCATGTCCATGAGTTCTCTCTCTTCTTTTTTTTCTTTTTTACTCAGTCCCTTCACTCTCTTCCTATTAGAGCTGTCTGCCTGCTCTCTATGAGTCTGTCTTTCAGAGACAAAAAATATGGGGAATACAACACTCTAATATCATTTCCAGTCCCTTCTCCAAATAAGTGTTTCTCTTCTTATGGCCCCAAACTCTATTACTATTATCTTTACTCAGCATTTATTCAAATTTGTCTTATATTATAGTATTTTGATTAAATATTTTGCACTTAAATGATTACTTTTCCTTATCCCTGAACACAATGCTTACTAAATATTTCTGAAGAAGAGAAAGAAGGCGTCTCCTCTTTCTTTTCCAAGGGTAAGAATAGCTGATATATATTGAGTGGTCACTATAGTTTGATCATTTTTCCCAACACTTTACAGGTACTAATTCAGCCAACCCTCACCATCCCATAAAGCATTATTATTATTGTCTTATTTTTATAGATGAAAATTCTGAGGCACAGAGAAGTTAGATAATTTGCCGAAGGTCACACAGCTAGTAAGGGATGGCGCCAAGAGCAAAACTCACAAGACTTACCCCCCGGAGCCTCATACTCTTACACTGCATCATTTAGGTTTGTAATTAAACAAAACAAATGAGTATCCCTACTGTTATTAAGGACTGAGTGTAAGAAGTTGATGCAATATAATGCACCTGTCTCCAGTTTACTTAGGCTATCCTAAATAACAAGTGGGCCGCTTTCTGAAATCCACACTGTTGTTTGTCATTTTCCATCCTTGGGCAATTATTTCACACTGCAAATGAGAAGGTGATAATCTAAAGTATTCACAGCCAGTCTTGCCTACAGAGGTGTGAGCAAGGAGGAAGATAGCATGTTGTGATTAGAGAGAGAAGAAACAAACCCCAGTGATTGCAATGTGTAAGGAAGGGGTCAGCCTCATTATTCTAATGCATAGTTTTCTGCACCCATAGAAATATTTTATTCCAACAAGTTAATTCCTTTAAGTGGTGAGCGCTGAGTGTGGCACACATGATTATCTTCCTTAGGTTTCTTGCTGCTTTCTCCCCACCCGGCTGGGGGAATGATTTCTGCAGCTCACCTCTTGCAATTAGAAACAGCCCTACAGGGCAGAGGTGCAGCCTGCACTCTGAGATACTCTTCTACAGCTGAAATAAAAACAGCCTTTGAAAATATTCTGCTGCCAAAATCATTTTAGCATTTCACTGTCACACAGCGGGAGAGGGGGAGGGAGGGAAGGAGAGGGGGGGGGAGAGAGAGAGAGAGAGAGAGAGAGAGAGAGAGAGAGAGAGAGAGAGAGAACCCTTTCCATGTACAACTGGCAAGACCTCGTCTTTCCCGTGTACAAGGAAATTAATTTCCTTTTTAATTTTTAAAAAAGCTGTCCATAAAAACATATTTCGAGATTTTACATTTTCATAAGAAGACGTCTCAATTGTAAAAGAGTTCCTCTTATAAGACAAGGTTGTAATTAGATTGTGATGATGAATGACCAGGGTGAAGGGTCTTCCCTTCTTTCTGGAGAAAGAAACATCCTGGATGGTGGAGGCAAGGGCCGCCTGGGTAAGCCATTCTGGTGCCAATGCCAAAGATTGTTCTTTCCCATGAAGCTGCTAAAGAAGAAAAGCTGTTTCTAAGCTTAGGAGTAATAACAACCGGAGAGACAATTTAGAGGGTGAGCCAAGGTGGTTGCCTAAACAGAAGCCAGCAGTGCCAACAGGGGGCGCTGTACAAGGCACAGCAGCCTCCCCTTCACTGGCAGATTGCCAGTGCTTTCTGCTCTCTCTCTTTCAATCTGGGTATATTTTCTCTTGCAGTTATTGAAAAGAGTAACTGTCCTTTCACAAATGCCTTAACTTTTTTGTTGTTCTTTATATATGCCTGTTATGGACTGAATTTTTGTTCCTTCCTTCCCAAATTTGTATGTTGAGGCCCTAACCCCCAGGACTCCAGAATGTGATTGTATTTGGAGATAGGGTCTTTAAAGAGATGTTTAAGTTAAAATGAGGCCATTAGGGTGGGCCTTCATCCAATATAACTATTGTGCTTATAAGAAGAGAAAATTTGGACTCACAGACAGACACCAAGGCTGTGCACAAACACCATGTGAGGACACAGTGAAAAGCAGCCATCTGCAAACCAAGGAGAGAGGCCTCAGGAGAAAGAAAACATGCCCACACCTTGATCTTAGACTCCTGCCTTCAGAACTGTGAGAAAATTAACTTCTTTGTTTAAGCCATCCATTCTGTAGTACTTTGTTTTGGCAGTCCAAGCAAACTAATACCCAACCACTTTTTAAAATATGATCCATGGACCACTTTCATCAGAAAGTAATGAGAGGATTAAAATGCAGATTTCTGGGCCCCATCCAGACCTACTCAATCAATTATCTGGGGTCCAGGAATCTGCAGTTTTTCCCAAGTGCCGCAGGCCATTCCAGTGCACACTAAAATTGGGAATTCCCTGCAGCCAGAATTTGCTGAAAGCGTCATATTGGTGGTCATCAGAGGGAGGCTGCCCCAAGGACACACTGCTTACATGTCCCCTCCTTTAGAAAGGCATTCTTTGCAGTTAAACATTGCCCTCTCCCTGGTGGATCTCTTTTCAGTGCAAATAGCTCCTGGATGGGGGTGACAAATTAAGTCAATAACCTTTGAGTATGAATTCATTTATCAGTTGAATTCCTGTGGGATTGGAAGGATGCCAAACCTGAGGAAAGAACGGAAGAGCAGGAATAAGTAGGGGGTTGAGAGGTGCCGGCATGGTCCACAGCAGGAAAACATGGCACCTGATGACTTTGCTCAGGATGAGCCCCACTGGGAGTGACGCTGCCCCACAGTGCACTGCTCTCTGACAGGAAGGGGAACAGAGAGATGGTGTGGGGGTGGGGGCGCTTTGGGGTTTTCTTGTTTGCTGTTTGGAAGCTGACAACAAAGACAGACCTGCTTTCCTCCCTCCCTAGGAGTGATGTGTGTAGAGGTGTGCTGAGAGAACAGGAGAGGGTGATGGGGCTTTAGGGTAAGGAGCACATAAAAGCAGGGGTAGGATGCAGAGTATTTCACAACTGGTATGGCTTAGACACAACCTGTCAGAACAGAAGGCAGAGACTGGAGCAGATCCTGACATCCCCTTGTTTCAGGAGTGAACCTTCTACAGGCCTTGGCCCTGTGCTTTGCCCAACACTCACAGCACAGGCCTGAATGAGCAGGAAGGTCTGCTTGAATTATTTGCTTTCAAGATAGGGGGAGGCATCCCTGCTCCTCCTTACCCCCTAGGGCAGGGGTGGGCAAACTTTTTGACTCGAGGGCCACAATGGGTTCTTAAACTGGACCCGAGGGCCGGAACAAAAGCATGGATGGAGTGTTTGTGTGAACTAATATAAATTCAAAGTAAACATCATTACATAAAAGGGTATGGTCTTTTTTTTTTTTTTTTTTTTTTTTTTTAGTTTTATTCATTTCAAACGGGCCGGATCAGGCCCATGGGCCGTAGTTTGCCCACGGCTGCCCTAGGGGCTTGTCTTAATTCACTTTGGAGTTCAAGCTCAGCATACTTCAGGCCAATGCAATGCACATGTGATTGTGGTATGCCTGTCTTCCCTTCTTGACCCTTCCAGCAAGCTCTAATGGGCTTGGAGTATCAGCGAGCAGGCCAGGAACAATCTCCCAACTGCTGACAAGTGACTGCTTTAGAGAGGGCTGCCAGGGGGCCAGGGCACTCATGGCTAGTTCAGGAGCCAGGGCACTGGGATTGATAATGAGCTGAAACTCAGCCCTCTGCAAGCCTGGATGGATGCCTGCCCCCAAGCCAGAGTACCAAGATGTATGTGCCAACAGCCAGGGCACATCACAGCCCATTGGGTGCTCAGCATTGACAAAAGCTCTTTCTGGCTTTCAATTTTCTATGAAAAAAGGTGAATCTAAGTTGCAATCTGCCACACTCAGTGGCCCAGGATTCCAAACTCTACTCCTTGAAGCAGCAAATGGTTGGAGGAGAAAAAAGGTCAGCCCAGCCAGAACACTCTCAGGCAAGCCAGTGTTCTTTCTCAAGACAGTGCTCCTTGTGTCAGTGACAGTGTTGGCACTCTACACAGTTCTCCTTGGATCCCTTTTGAGCCTTTGTATATGCACCCTGCTTTCACACTTGCTTTTAGTTCTAATACTCAGCACCTACACTTTGCTTTGAGAGGACAGCCCTCAGAGCAAGAGAAGGGAGCCACTCTGCATACCTGTGCAAGTAACTGGAAGTGCCTGGGAGTTAACCTACCCCCTTTGTGGCTCTTAGTCATTGACTGATGGTGGCAGGAGTATAAAAACCCAGCTCTCTTAGCTGGAGTGGTCCCATTAGTAGGCATAGCTACCTTGCAGAGCTGCCAGGCAAGGACTTAAGTGAGTACTTTGCTTAGCTTCTTCCATTTCCTTTTCCTTTACCTGATTCCCCTTTGCAGGTTTCCCCTTAAAGAACTTTCTTACTAAATTACTCACATATAAATTTTAATCACAGGGTCTGCTTGTGGGCAACCCAACCTAGGTCATAGATTTAAAAAATCCCAAGTTTTTCTCCCATTAGTGTCTCATAACCAAAAGAAGTATTTGTTCACTCTTTCTCTCTAGCTACCTTCACCCTGAAGATCCCCCACTGCTGTTAGAGGGACCCACCATTCTCCTCATCAAGTTCAAAAATATGAGGCTCTGGCATTATCTTTCCTATTCAACCCTTCTCCCTACTGCCACCCTTCAGCTCAGCCCCTTTCTTTCACTTCCTTGATTAAGACAATAGCTTGAGGGTATTATGTGTCTACCTCCCACTGTTCATGAAAATCTAGTACACTCCTAGCCAATGGGTCCTGCTAAAGCCCAGGTGTAATTCTCCATCACTCCCCAGATCACCAAGTCTTAGGTGACTCCCCACATCTCTTGTCAAAGTAAGTGCACCCTCCTTGCCTGGGCATTCAAGGTCCTCATCAACATGCCTTCAGCTTGCATTTTTCAAATTTATGAGAGTCAAGATGGAAAGCTATGCTCCTTCCCACTAGCACATTCACCAAAATGGGTCATTTTAATATGTTGAGATTACTACAGTGGTTAATACCATGATGCACAGATGATAGACGATGGAGTATGGTAAGTGCGTTATGAGATATTGAATAGGGAGCCAGAGAGTGTCTGGGGCCATTTGCATGATATTTATCTCTGATTTTAGAATTTATCTTCACTTTTATTTACAGGTATCTTATTGGGGCCATATAATGTTTTTGGATTTTCCCACATAACACCTATTTAATTGGATCTTTACCTAATCAGGCTATGTCCAGTCTTGAGGCCTTCTGACTTACCAGTGTACCAAACAGCTGACACCCATTCATGGCCCTCATGTTGGTCTGGATTTTTATTTTCTCAGGCTCTTGAGCCCCCAGGTTTCTGGTCTTGGGCTTAACTTCACTATGCAGGTCTTCACTGTGTCCTCTCCAGACCTGTATGGGGCACAGAACTACTTTCCCACTGGTTCTCTACAAGGACCTGAGTTCTCCTTATAGTAAGGCTGTCTTTGCTCCAGTCAAACTCTAAGAACTTCTCCCTGAACAATCTGTTATCAATGTCATTTATAAACTCCCGAGTGTGGTGGACACTCAACTGCACTGCCCAGATCCTTCTTCAAGTACTGACTTGCTGTTCAGCCCCATAGACAGCCTCTAGGTGTCAGCCTTTTAGGGTCTTCCTGAGCAGCTGAGAACTGCCTTGAGTAAGGTCATGTCCTTTCTGGGGTGAGTAGATAAGGCAGGGATATAAAAGTCTGGCCATTTTTGCCTGATATAGGACATTCTTAGGAGCAATTCTCATTCCAGAGCTCCCTATTGGGTTGTCCAAGGTTTTGTCAGGCCTGCATCACAGTTGCATTATTTTCTGTACAACCTTGCTCTCAACTCCTACTTTTCATTGGCATTGATTCCTAACAGATGTCTAAGCCCTGAACTTTGTCTCACCATCCATTTCTGGTGAACACAATCAGAAACTCTGAGATCAGGGGCCATGGCTGTGTACCCCACAGCATGTACCTGTGGGGTTTGCTCTTAGGAGGCACTCAGCAAATGTTTGCTGATTTCAGTTTAATTACTGCTAGTAATTGCTAACATTTAAGAAGTTGGTCCATTTGTCTGGCACCAAGGGAAGCAGGCTGAGCATTTTACATGAGTGTATCCTTTAGTTTTCAGACAACCCTATGAGAAAAGCATTATTATTTCTCCCATTTTACAGATGGGGAAACTAAGGCACAGAGAGCAAGTGAGGGTGTGAGAACTTGAGACCATGAATCTGATGCTTGAGCCAGAGCTCTTCATCACCATGCTGGAGCTAAGTGCCACATGCAGCTGACAACTGATTACTAACAGTAAGAGGAACCATATGGTGTCACAAGACAGTGTCAGAATGCCATAGGAGAACTCACACAAAATTGGAGGGGTAAGTACCGATGTGGTGCTGGCAGGCTCAGAAACTCTCTAAGCCTGTGTCATCTAGAACAGCCTTCTCTGTTTGCCCCCCTTAAAATTGGAGCATTATTAACTGCCTGAAGCAGCAGCACACATAGCATAACCTTCCTGTGGTACAAAACAGAAGAAAGCCCAGAGAGGTTAAGGAACTTCCACAAGGTCACAGAGCTAGTTGGTGTTTAGCCCTCTAAGATCAGCAGGAATTGCCAGCCCATCTCACTCCATTCCATCTCCCCCTTTCCCTCCATACCATGACTCTAAAGCTCTCTGATAGTTACTTAGTGGACGCTGAGGCAAGAATAGCACTTCCTACTTAGCTAGGCCAACCTTGCAGTCATTAGTCTGCTGCCTTCTCAGTCACACCCTCTTTGCTCATTCAGTCCCATCAGTATTCCAAGCACCTCTGAAATGTAAAGGCACGGGGATTAAAGATGGTAGTTTTAAGAGTGAAGCAAAAACACTACCACATTTTTATTGCTACCTTGCCCATGTTCTATTATTAAATTTCTCACTTCCCCTTAACATTAAAACATAACAGCACGATGGCAAGTGGTTAAGTGCTATGAAATCAAACAAGCCTTGGTGTGAAACCCGCCTTACTTCTCTCTTGCAGTGTGACCTTGAGAAATTTACTGAAATTCTTTGAGCCTCAGTTCCTTCCTTTATGCATGAGAGAAATAGTGCTCAAGAGTTGCTTTATTGGGTGATGGGAGAGGTAAATGAAATAATGAATATAAAGGGTTACCACAGGGCTCCTAAACACAGTAAGGCTATGGTAAGTTGTAGCCATTGTTATTTTTGTTAAAGATACATAAAATATAACATATGTAGCATCCAGTAATCATTAATCTGAAGTCCTTAGCAGGGAAGAACAAATCAGCACATGCATTTATTAGGGATCCTCATAACAGATAGGATTTATCTGATACATGCAATGCCTCTCAGATAGAGGCAGGACCAGGCTCACTATCTCTGGGCCAGAATCTATCCCCAGGTAGTCTGAGGTCAATGCAATCTCTCTTCTTCAAACTCACATGATATTACATCTGTAACTCCTATGATTCAGGTTTCCTTAAAGTCAGAACAGAGGCAGTCTGAGTGAATCATCAAGAACTTGATAGGAGGTTGGGGTGGGAAAGATATGTGATGCTCCAATAACTTGGTAGATTGAACTAACAAAGACCGACTGCTCCCATTACAAACATACAGAGATATCTGATAAAGCATAATGAAAAAATAAATAAGTTCAAACCTTGAAATGGAGGAAGGAAGGAAAAAAAGGAGGGAGAAGGGAAAGGAAGGAAGAAAGGAGAGAGGGAGGAAGAAGAAAGGGAGAGGGAAAGAAAATGAAATGATATAGAAATATATGTACTTCTTTGTTAATTCACTTGGCAGCATGATCTAGTAGTGGGTCCAATAAATATCACAATTTGAATAGTGATGTCTATGAGTGACATTTTGAGATATCTGCTACAGCTCCCCTATGATACACAAGTATCTGTGATTCATTAGTGATAGGTCCATTACAGTCGCTTGACTGAAATGATATTAAAAGAAAAAGCTAAATTGTAGTTAGATAGTCATAAAAATAAACATGGCTTTTTTCCCCACTAACTTCAAAAGTCTTTTAAATTTACAGAGCACAGGTTAAGGACCCTACATTTAAAGGGTAAATGCAACCACCCACAATATATCCCATATGCAATCATGAAGGAAAGCAAAGAAAAACACAAGAAAAGCTCATTCCCTTTGGAAATAGGAGAAGAAAAAACAATATATAATCATCATAGCCCAAGTTAGATACCCTTTTGGAAGTGGACAGTAGGACTCCATGCTCTGAACTGGCACAGAATACTGCCTGTTCCTGCACAGGTCCTGGTCACCAGAAGCACCTCCCTCAATATTTTATATTTTCTAGTGACTGGGACTTACCCCTAGCATTGGCAGCACCATTTGCCTGGATGAGACTGCCTGAGCTCAGAACAAAACTTACATGGGCCTTAGTCTCTGTTTGTCTCCTTTGGGGCACTCTCCAACCAAATGCATCCCTCCCAATCCTCTGAGAGGGTTGATCAGATGCTCTTAGGAGCTCAGAGGCTCTGGCCTATGGGATTATCTCAGGCATGGTTCCATAAGAGTAGTCTGACAAGTGAATCTTTTCTGTAGTATTTCTCTTGCAGGACTGCAGGGACTGGGCTGCCATAATGGTATTGACACACTGATTTTGTTTGTCTCATTTTCATAGGACAAGGGGTGACCTCTGGGCTACCAATACTTCATTGCTGACCTTTGAGCTTAAACCATGAGTGCCAGCCATGAGTCTGCTATATAGCCAGTCCTTGTCCTGACCACAGTGCCAGCTCCATTCTACATCACCATTGCTACATCTTTTCTTAGGCTCCACCTCCAGTCCTCCAGGGGTGAATATGCCCATCTCCTCCAAGGGCTCCCTAGACTGTTGCTCTGCAAAGTCAGCAGACCTTTATGATTTATGTTCTCTCTGGCTTCCAATTGATGCAACTTTATGCTCTCCTTGCATGATCTCAAGCCATGCAGGACAAGGGATGGACATTTATTGCTCAAATGAGACTGCTTCTTTCTATCTGCCCACGGGCACTTCACTTATCCTTCCCACTGTTAGTGATGTGTGAAAAGTAGGGGTGAGATCACCATGGAAAGAGATCCTATTGTAGAAATGCAATGTTGACAGCCTAACGAGATCAAAGGAAGATATGGCTGGAAGAAGTGTTGTTCTATGTTTAAATTATAATATTTCAAACAGTAAATTTAATATGACCAGACAACAAATTATCATTTGCATGTTCTTGCAAACTCAGTAGGACTTGCATTTGTGATGATCATCAATGGAATACAGTAATGACCTTTGAGAGAGCCATCGGAAGCCAGTGTTTATGGGTGATACAGCATCCTGGGTAATGTAACCAGCTTTGAATACATGGAATACATGGTATATGGGAACTTTAGAGGAAAGAAGAGCTATATAGTTTCATTACAAACAGGTTCCAAAGAGCCATGGCATTATGAGTAATAAGAGCACTACTATATTTTTCTTGTAGTAAAAGATAAGAAATTATCCAGGAATGACACATCTACACTAATAAAAGACAAACATGCAAATTGACCGTACCTTTGCTATGCCTTAAGCCACGCCCACCAGCCAATCAAATGACTATATGCAAATTAACCCAACCAAGATGGTGGCCGGCAGCCACGGAGCTGGAGCAAGCAGGAGGCTTGGTTGCTCCAGTGAGGGAGGAAGCCAAGCTTCCTGCCTGCCATGGCCAGCTCTGAGCTCCACTCAAGGCAACAAAGATTCAATTATAGAAGATAAATAAACCCCAACATTAAAAAACAAGAAAAAAAGGAGAGGCTGGGAGCTTACATCGCCAGGGGGCTTGGCCAGCCTGAAAACAGCCCTCAGCCCCTCACCCAGACTGGCCAGGCACCCCAGTGGGGACCCCCCACCCTAAAGGGGTTGTGGCCAGCCTGAAAAGAGCCATTAGCCCCTCACCCAGGCGGGCCAGGCATCCCAGTGGGGACCCCCACCCTGAACGGGGTGTGACCAGCCTGCAAACACCCATCAGCCCCTCACCCAGGCTGGCCAGCTGGACCCCCACCCTGATCTGGGACACCCTTCAGGGCAAACCAGCTGGCCCCCAACCATGCACCAAGCCTCTATCCTATATAATAAAACAGTAACATGCAAATTGACCCTAACAGCAGAACAACTGGGAATGACTGGTCACTATGACACACACTGACCACCGGGGGGCAGACGCTCAATGCAGGAGCTGTCTCCTGGTGGTCAGTGCGCTCCCACAGGGGGAGCTCTGCTCAGCCACAAGCCAGGCTGATGGCTGCCAGCACAGCAGTGGAAGCGCTGAGGATGTCCGACTGCAGCTTAGGTCTGCTCTCTGCTGGCAAGTGGACACCCCCCAAGGGCTGCCGGGCTGCCAGAGGGATGTCTGACTGCCAGCTTGGGCCTGGTCCCCCAGGGAAAGGGCCTAAACCAGCAGGTGGACATTTTCCGAGGGGTCCCACACTGCAAGAGGGCATAGACTGGGGTGAGGGACACCCCTCCACCCACGAGTGCACAAATTTTTCTGCACCGGGTCTCTAGTCTATATATATATAAAAGACTAAGTGACCATCTGACTGGCTGACCTGCTGGTAGATATGATGTGCACTGATCACCAGGAGGCAGACGCTCAATGCAGGAGCTGCTAAGCTGCAATGACTTGGCAGCAGCACTTCTCAGGTGATGCACCCCGGAACCAGAGAGGAGGGAGCACGGTTCCTCATGGGGCCTCACGATTTCACCTTCAGCATAGGTTATGATGTTGCTGGGGCACTGTCGGCCTCGAATCTGGTTTACTGCTAAGCTGCAGTGACTTGGTAGCAGTGGTTCTCGGAACCACCCAGAACCAGAGAGGTTAATTTCCTTTCAATGTGCACGAATCCATGCACCAGGCCACTAGTTTGGTAATAAAGAACACAAGGAATGGTTACTGGATCTGAAACAGGAAGGGATGGTGCCAGGACACTATGAAGAATTTTCATAAGCACTTATTGAAACTTATGGACAAGTACATAAATACATCTTCTATACCCATCATTCTAAATCTTCATCAATTAATCACCACACCTCACAAAAGTCCATGAATTTTAATTTAAAAATTCAATTATTTATATAGATAGCCCCATCTCCCTCCAAACAATACTTGAATGGGTGGCACCACACAGTTTAGGGATGGCTCTAATCAAAGCTGAAGTCCTTGTTGAGTTACAGTGCTTGAACTTGTACTCTAACCTTGCGACTTCTTTTATTTATCCTAATTGGTTTCAGTATGCAGCAGGTAACCACTCATTCTTAGTTTAACAGCTTCCATTATGTGTGGATTGGAATACTGCCTATATCTGAATACAGGGGTGACAATTGCTTTGCCATTTCAAACAATCAACTGCTTTGCTACTTCAAAATGAGGACTTATTTGGTTGGCAAGTAATAGGTATTGACACTTAAGAAGAAAATTGGTATTTGTCTTAGTCTTTCAGGCTGTTATTATAAAACTAGAGGTCCGGTGCACAAAATTTTGTGCACTCGGGGGGAAGAGGGGGATCCCTTAGCCCGGCCTGTGCCCTCTCGCAGTCTGGGACCCCTCAGGAGATAGAGACCTGCTGGCTTAGGCCTGTTCCTGGGTGGCAGAGGGCAGGCCCAATCCCTAGGTGCAGCCCCTGGTCGGGCTCAGAGCAGGGCCAATTGGGGAGTTGGGGCACCGCCCCTGTCATGCACAGAGCAGGGCGGATCGGGAGGTTGTGATGCCACCCTCAGTCATACTCAGGGTAGGGCTGATTGGGGGCTTGGGGAACCGCCCCCTGTCACACTCAAGGCAGGGTCGATGGGGAGGTTGTGGCGCCACCCCCTGCCATGCACAGAGCAGGGTCGATCAGGGGGTTGGGGAGCTCCCCCCTGTCACACACAGAGCAGAGCCCATCAAGGGGTGGGGAGCTCCCCCTGTCACTCACAGAGTAGGGCCGATAGGGGAGTTGGGGCACCGCCCCCTGTCACACACAGAGCAGGGCACATCAGGGGGTTGGGGTGCCGCACCCTGTCACACTCAGGGCAGGGCCGATGGGGAGGTTATGGCTCTACCCTGTCACACACAGAGAAGGGCCTGTGGGGGGCGGTTGGGGCATCTCCCTCTATCACCCACAGAGCAGGGCCGATCATGGGGTTGGGGCACTGCACCCTGTCACACACAGAGCCACAGGGTGATCAGGGGGTTGGGGAGCTCCCCCCTATCAGGCACAGAGCAGGGCTGATTGGGGATTGGGGCACCTTCCCCTGTCACGAACTGAGCAGGGCCGATAGGGAGGTTGTGACCGCACCCCCTGTCACACACAGAGCCGCAGGGCGATCAGGGGGTTTGGGTGCTGCCCCTGTCACACTGATCCCGGTGCCGGGAGGCCTCGCGACTCCGCTGATCCCGGTGCTGGGAGGAATATTACCCTTTTACTATATAGGATAGAGGCCTGGTGCATGTGTGGGGGCTGGCTGGTTTGCCTTGAAGGGTGTCCTGGATCAGGGTGGGGGTCCCCACTGGGGTGCCTGGCCAGCCTGGATGAGGGGATGATGGCTGTTTGCAGCTGGTCACACACATTTCATGGTGGGGGTCCCCACTGGGGTGCCTGGCCAGTCTGGGTGAGGGGCTGAAGGCTGTTTTCAGGCTGGCGGGTGACGGAAGCTCCCAACTGATCCTTTTTTTCTTTTGTTTTTTATTCTAGGCCAGCTTTAACTCTGAGGCTCCAGCTCTTAGGCCTCCAGATACCTGAAAGCAGGTATCTGGTTTGTTTGGGTTCTATAATTGAAACAATGTATAACTCCAGCTCTGAGATCCCAGCTCACTGAAAGCAGGTTTCTGGGGGTTTGTTTAGGTTCTATATTTGTTACAATGTTTCAAACTGCAGGCTCAGAGGCCGGCAAGGCAGCCGGGGAACGTTGGTTTCCTCCGTCACTGAAGCAAGCAAGCCTCATGTTAGTTTCAAGCTGCCTGGCTGCCGGCGGCCATCTTGGCTGGCAATTAATTTGCATATCGCCCTGATTAGCCAATGGGAAGGGTAGTGGTCATATGCTAATTACCATGTTTCTCTTTTATTAGATAGGATACTATAGACTTGGTAGTTTAAACAATAGAACTTTCTTTCTCACAGTTCTGGAGGCTAGAAGTATGATTGGTTCTAGTAAAAAACTCTCTTCCTGCCTTATAGATGACCAGCTTCTCACTGTATGTCCAGTGGTCTCTCCTCGGTGCTTGTGTGTGTGTGGAGAGAGAAAGCTATCTTTCATTTTCTCCTACTTATACGGCAGGAAAAATTGGAAACAAAAACACCAACTATCATAAGCCCTATACCAGTGACCAACTCACAAAAAATATGTGTGTCTTATGGATGCTTCCATAATCCTACTGGAGACCCAGAGAGGCCACTGTTCTCCACCAGAATGAGTAGAGCAGTGATGAACATATTTTGCCAATTCAGGTTTTAAAAAATTGAAAACATGCTTCTTGGTAACATTTATTTAAGTGAAAATAGCTCTATTTATTCCCATGTGTGAAAATAAAAATGTATATTCTTACTACTTGGTTTATCTACTAACCACTGAGTAAATTATAGAAGAACTAGAGGCTTGGTGCATGGATTTGTGCACTGGTGGGGTCCCTTGGCCTGGCCTGCAGGGATCAGGCCTAAGCCGGCTCTCCCCAGAGGGGTCTCGGATTGCGAGAGGGCAGTTCTTGGGTGACTCACCCAGGAAACGGGCTCCCTCCTCTCTGGTTCTGGGTGCATCACCTGAGAACCACAGCTGCCATGTCATTGCAGTTTGGCAGCTCCTGCATTGAGCATCTGCCCCCTGGTGGTCATTGTGCATCATAGCTACCAATCAGATGGTCAAACAGTTGGACGGTCACTTAGGCTTTTATATATATATATATATATATATATATATATATATATATATATATATATATATATATATATATAGACTAGAGACCCAATGCACGAAATTTGTGCAAGAGTAAGCCATCCTTCCCCCAGCTGCCAGCACCAGCTTCCCTCCAGCACCCACTTCCCTCCAGCCATCAGCAGGTACCAGGGACCTGGGCTTCCCTTACAGCCCCAGCTTCCTCCGGAAGGAAGTCTGGTATAATTAGCATATTACGCTTTTATTATTATAGATGTCAGTGAAAAATTTGTCACTGACCTCAGGAAACTTTAATGTTGATTTCTGAATGTAGACTGAAAGTTAATCTATTTTTACTTCTTCACTTAATCAATCCTTCCCCTCAAGGGAGGTTCTCTGTGTAGCCCCAAATTTACATGGATTTGGGACAGGCCTAATTGTCCTCTGAGGCCAAGTGAGGTTTATTCTCTGAGAGGCCAAGTGGTTCTTCTCTTCCTCAGTTTACCCCTTCCACAGTTCTCTCCTAGCCCCAGGCCTCAAACAAAACCCAAAAACTGTCTTTCCAATGCTCTCCTCCTGTGCACCTTCACATCAAACTCAATTATTCTTCTACCTTTGGAAGACAAATACAAGAACACAATGCTTGGGGGGAAATTTCACCTAAATAAGTCACACAGACCAGCTATTTCCAGACAGGAAAGCTAAAGCTAAGGTAAATGCCAGAAAGAGTATAACTCTATGTTATAGTCATGGCCCGGAATTGCATTGTTGGACCTGTTGAGAAAAATCTTTATCCCACTTACTTTAAGGCTTGGAAGTTCTTGTCTGTCAGCCCTGTGGTGATCATGGGTGTGGATGATTTTGAAATTCCCTTTACAAATGTAAGGCTCTTGGTAAATGTTAAATAAAAAGTCCTTACAGAACCAGGTTTTATATATTTATTTATAATCTCTATTACACCAAATGCACTGAGCCATTCAATAAATATCCAATGCCAAGAGTCTGACTCACTTGAGGCCAGTTTTGAAAACAACACAGGCTTGAAACTGAGCTGGTAGGCGATTGCCCTTCCTTCTCTGTCCATTCTGAGAAGAGACACTTGAAGGTGGAGGAAGAGCTGGCTTGAGAAGCCAGCACTCTTTAACCATGTAGCACACTGATGGCCCCACAAGGGTGGCTTATTTTTAAATCTTCAACCCAAGTCTGGAAAGTACTCTAGACAGACTGGCCTCTTCCAAAATACTTCATAGGACACTTGAGTGGGCAATATTGGACATAGCCCAGAGCACACCAAAACCACAGCACTTTATGGCTCAGGCCCTGACCCATTCTGCTCTTGCTGAAGCATCTAGTTCCTCAAGCATGCCCACCTGCCCAGCTCCCTGTCTCACTTTCACATAGCCAGCAAGTTGTAGGACAGGAGTTGTTGTTAATTACAATAGACTCAAACTTGATATATCCTGCTACATCTTGGACAGAGAGTGCAGATGGGAGAAAGGAAAGGGACTGGTCTTAGTTTCCAATCTGAGAGACCCAATTCCTCCTCTAAGTGATAGGCCTGGTGGTGGTCATTTGAATAGGGAATGGCTGCTTCCTCATATCTACCCACTATGTTCAGGAATTGTTTGATCTCCATTAGATCTGACATTCAATCATAACTTTACCATGAGTTTATTTAATAATTATACAATAAGAAAGACAACCATAGAGCAAAGTTGAGGGTGTTACTTTGTTATAAGTAGATTTGCATGCACTACAGACCCTCTAAGTTTGTTATGGCAAGCATTTTACTCTGCAACCTCATGTTTGTTTCAGTTGTGCTCTAAGACTTAAAAAATTAACAAACAGCCATGGAATCCTCTACAGCACGAGTAAGTTCAGAGGCAGTTTGAAGTTGTAAGAAAACTTTTTTCTGTAAAAGGATCATAAATGGAGAAAGACATTGGTTGGCCTATAGATCAAGACATCCAAGTGTAAGAAAGGGATTTTGAGATGCTAGTTATGGTAATATGTGATGAAGAAACCAGGAAGTGTACAAGATGAACAAAGATGTGATGTGATGCTGAAATGAGGAACAGAAGGAAGCAGATTTAAAACATTGATATCCTGCCAATACTCACCTATTAGAACAGCTAAAATAAAACAGAAAGACAATACCAAATGTTGGAGAGAGAGAGCAAGAACTCTCGGATAGTGCAGGTAAAAGGGGAAATTAGTCCAACCCCTTTGGAATACTGTTTTCCAATATCTATGAGAGCTCACCATATACCTAATTTGTGACCCAGCTATTCCACTCCCACATACATACCAACAGAAATACATACATAAGTTAACCAACATACATACAATTAAATATCCATAGCAGCAGCATCCATACTAGGATGGAACAGGAAATTACCCAAATGCCCATCAACAGTATAACAGATAACTAAATGATGGTAGAGTCACAAAATGGAATACTTTATGGCAATGATATTGAACAAACTACTACTAATTACAATACAAAGGAATCTCACAAACATTGTCTTGAATGAAAAAAGCCAGCCACAAAAAACTTCATGCTATATGATTTAATTTTCCAGTTGGATGGTGTTATAAGTTGAATTGTGTCCCCCAAAAAGACACATTGATGTTCTAACCTCCAATACCTCAGAATGTGGCCTTATATGGAAATAGGGTGGTTACAAATGTAATTATCTAAGATGAGGTCAGGATGGAATAGGTTGAACCCTTAATTCAATATGAGTGAAGTCCACATAAGAGAAGAGACATAGAGACACATGAGAAGAGAAGGCCATGTAACAACAGAGGCAGAGATTGGAGTGATACAGCTGTAAGCCAAGGAACACCAAGAAGCTACCAGAAGTTAGGAAGAGTCAAGGAAGAATTATTTCCTATAGGTTTTAGAGGGAGCATGGTCCTGTCAACACCTTGATTTTGGACTTCTAGCCTCAAGAACTGTGAGACAATAAAGTTCTATTGTTTTAAGCCAGCTGGTTTGTGGTGCTTTGTTACAGCAGCTCTGGGAAACTAATACAGATGGCAAAACAATCCATGCTGTTAAAAGAAGTTAGGATATAGTTATACTTGGTGGCAGGGATGATGTCTAGAAAGGGTCATGAAGGGGAATTTGTGTACTTCTCTATATGTATATTATATTTAGTAAAAACTTAAGGAACACACACACATTTATGGATTTTCTGGTTAAAATGGGGCCAGATTCTCAGGCAAAAGAATCTGTCAAATATACTCAGATATAATGCTGAAAACCTACTGTTTGCCAAGCACTATGCTAAGCAACACAATAATCAGCTAATTTCTTCCAGGAACCTTCTCTAGTCTCTAACCTGAAGTACCTCTATTCTTCTTTAGGAAAACCCCATGATTTGTGGACACATCTGCTTTACCAGGCACCCATCCATCAGTGATCTCTTCTCTAGCCAGGAGGGCAGAGTTATGTGGTGATTGTGCAGGCTCTGGGCTCATCCAGCTTGAGTTCAAATACTGGTTTGACAACTTTTTAGCTGTATGGCCTTAAGTAAACTACTTAACCTTCCTGTGCCTTAGTTTCCACATCTATAAAATCAGAACAATAACACTGCCTATACTTCATAGGATGTTTGCAAAGAACTTCAATAAACATTGGCTATTGTGGTATTGCAACTCTCTTACTCTGTCTTTACCATTGTCTGGCAGATATCTCCACTGTTCACTAATGTCTAGCATCCCTCTACTTCCAGAAATATGGGGATTTCACCTTCTGGTTCCTTATTTCTATTTTATTGAGAAACAATTTACATATAATAAAATACATATTATTGTTTTGGGCTGAATTGTGTTCCCCCCAAGTCCACCTGTTGAAGCCCTAAACCCAAGTATATCAGAATGTGACTATATTTGGAGATAGGGCCTATAGAGTTAATTAAGTTAAAATGGAGTTGTTAGGGTAGACTCTAATATACTATGATGGTGTCCCTAAAAGAAGAGGAGATTAGGATAGACATAACAACAGAGGGACAACCATATGAGGACACAGTGAGAATACAGGAATCTATAAGATGAGAGGCCCCAGAAGACTCCAAACCTTCTAACACATTGATCTTGGACTTTCAGCCTCCAGAACTGTGAGACAATAAATTGCTGTTGTTTAAGCCACTTTGTCTATGGCATTTTCTTATGGCAGCCTAGCAAACTACAGTGGGGCCTTGACTTACGAATGTCCCGACTAACGAGTTTTTTTGAGATACCAGCTGCCTCTTGGCCGATTTTTTGCATTGAGTTGATAGAGTAATTTGAGTTAACGAGCTCCTTAACGAGCTCAGTCTTGGAACGAATTAAACTCGTAAGTCAAGGCCCCACTGTATACATTTATTATGTGTTCAGTTTGATGACTTTTGTCAAGATCTAAAATATTTCCATAACCCAGAAAGATTTCTCATGTTCCTTTTCATTCAATTTCTCCATTCCCATAAACATCCACTTTCTGACTTCTATCACCATAGAGTAATCTTGTTGGTTCTGAAACTTCACAAAATCAGAAGCATACAGGGAGAACCAAGATGGCAGGGTAGGCAAATGCCTGTACTCGCTGCCTCCCACAACCACACCAAAATTACAACTAAAATACAGAACCACCATCATCCAGAACCGCCGGAAAGCTGGCTGAGTGGAAGTCCGACAACTAGAGAAGCACAGAAGAGAGCGCACGGGGCCTGGCGGGAGGTGCTGAGGTGCGGAACAGGCCGGGCCGGCACCCACGTGGGCCACTTTTTTAATTGGGAGGGAGGTCATCTCTGCGGAGGCTGCCCAGTGGAGCAAGGGGTCCCAACCCAGGGTCCCAGAGCTGGGAAAACAAGTCCCTATAGGCAGTAATAGCAAGGGGCTGTAAAAACCAGCCAGACTGGGGCTGAGGGACACAGAGGCTGCTGGAGGCCCAGCTGCTCCTCTTAAGGGGCCGGCGCCAGGACCTGAACTTACAAGGTCCCGCTTCCTCTGAGCTCCAGTGCAGGTGAGGCTCTGGGGGACCCAGACACATACCGGGAGGAACTGGACTGTATGGCATCTGGGCAGGAACTCGGGGGCAGCTTTCTCCCAGATGGAGGTGCTTGCAGCAGTCAATGTTCTTATGCTGGGACCTTCCAGGTCGCAGGGCTGACTGGCAGCCATTTCTGTTTGCTCCGCCCTGGTGATACCCTGAGACCCCACCCCATCCAATTTACAACCCTATCCAAGCTGTGGGAATCAGCTGTTGTATATGAATGGCCTGTCCTTGCTCAGGGTAAAACCTGTCAAACAAGCTGCAGCTGGGTCAGGGAGCCCAACCCTATCAATAAAAGGCCCAAGAACCTGCACCAGCACCAGCCTGCCTTGCTTCACAGCTAGGCCTCATCTGGGGACTTCTAAACCTTATACAAACAGGAGGAATCTGCAGGTCTCTCTGTAGCTCCTGCTGGGTTGCCCCAGGCAGTGGCAGACTTTACACCTCCCTGGAGACCCAAGAGCCAGTGTACCCATGGTCAGTGTGAGACCATACCAGATTACAACTCTATACATCCATAAGAGACACATTCCAGGGGCAGACTCAGTGAGCACCAAAGCCCCACTGCAGCAAGTCCTGCTCCATAGGGGTGTCTCCTGCACAGCAGCTCTCCCACTATAGTCACAGCTGGTCCCCACAGCCAATTAGCCTGTTGGTCAATTCCTCCCAGTGACACCAACAGCACTCAAGGCTCAACTACAACAAGACTGTGCACACAGCCAACATAGGAGTATACCAAGAGTGTCCACCATAGGTGATTGGGGAGGCTGAGACACTGGGCCCTATAGGACACCTACTATACAAGGCCACTCTACCAACTCAAGGAGACTTAGCAGCTCTACCCAGTACATAGAAACAAACGCAGGGAAGCAGCCAAAATTTAGAGACAAAGAAACATATCACAAATGAAAGAAATGGAAGAAAGCAAACTACTGGATATAGAGTTCAAAACAACAGTTATAAGACTCTTCTAGAATCTTCCAAGGGACTTAGTGAGACTTTCAAGGATCTTAGTGAGAATGCAAAAAAAAAAAAAAAAAAAAAAAAGAATAATATACAGGGATTCAACAGTAGACTAGAGGGTCCCGAGAATCAAATCAATTATTTGAAATATGAGGAAGCAAAAAACACTGACCCAGAATAGCAAAAAGAAAAAAGAATCCAAAAATATGAAGATAGTGTAAGGAGCCTCTGGGACAACTTCAAGTGTACCTACATCTGAATTATGAGGGTGCCAGAAGAAGAGAGAGAGCAAGATATTAAAAACCTATTTGAAGAAATAATGACAGAAAACTTCCCCTACCTGGTGAAAGAAATAGACTTAAAGGTCCAGGAAGCACAGGGAACCCCAAAGAAGAGGAACCCCAAGAGGACCACACCAAGACACATAATTAAAATGCCAAGGGCTAAAGACAAAGAGAGAATCTTAAAAGCAGCAAAAGAAAAGCAGTTAGTTATCTACAAGGGAGTGCCCATATGACTGGCAGCTGATTTCCCAACAACCTGCCAGAAGGGAGTGGCAAGAAACATTCAAAGTGATGAATAGCAAAGACCTACAACCAAGATTACTCTACCCAGCAAAGCTATAATTTAGAATGGAAGGATAGATAAAGAGCTTCACAGACAAAAAAAAAGCGAAAGGAGTTCATCACCACCAAACCAGTATTATATGAAACACTGAAGGATATTCTTTAAGAAGAGGAAAAAGAAAAAGATAAAAAATATGAACAACAAAATGGCAACAAATACATATCTATCAACAACTGAATCTAAAAATCAAAAAAATAAGAAATCTAATGAACAGAATAAACAGGTGGAAAAATAGACTCAGAGGCATGGAATTGGAATAGACTGATGATTCTCAGAGGGCAGGGGGTGGGGGTGGGAAGAGATTAAACAAAGATCTTATTTGTATATATGCATTACATGGACAAAGACAATAGGGTGGTAAAAGCCTGGGGTGGGGTGGGAACCAGGTGGAGGGGAGCTATGGAGGGAAAAAGAGGGACATCTGTAATAATCTCAACAATAAAGATTAAGAAAATACTTAATTAAAAAATAGAACTATACAACACATATTTTTTTTTGTGCCTGGCTTCTTTTACACAACAGAATATTTTGAGATTCATCCATGTTGTTGTAAGTATCACTAGTTTATTCTTTTTTATTGTTAAACTAGAGGCCTGGTACATGAAATTGGTGCACTGCCTTCACCCTCTCCAATCTGGGACCCCTCAGGGGATGTCTGACTGCCAGTTTTGGATCGGGCCTAAACTGGCAGTCAGACATCCCTCTCACAATCCAGGACTGCTGGCTCCCAACCGCTTGCCTGCCTGCCTGCCTGCCTGATTGCCCCTAACCGCTTCTGCCTGCTGGCCTGATCACTGCCTAAGCATTCCCCTGCCAGCCTGATTGATGCCTAACTGCTCCCCTGCTAAATTGCCCCCAACTGCCCTCCCCTGCCAGTCTGGTCCCCACCAACTGCCCTCCCCTACTGGCTCGGTCATCCCTAACTGCCCTCCCCTGCCAGCCTGGTTGCCATTAACTGCCCTTCCCTGCCGGCCATCTTGTGGCAGCCATCTTGTGACCACATGGGGGTGGCCATCTTGTGCGAAGACATAATGGTCAATTTGCATATTACCTCTTTATTATACAGGATGCATTTCATTGTACAAATATACCACAATTTATTAACCCATTTGCCTGTTGATGGACATTTGAACTATTTCTTGTTTGTGACTTCATAAATAATAATCTTATGAACATTTGTGTAAAAGTCTTATCATGGACCTATATTTTCATTTGTGTTGAGTAAATATCTGGGAATGGAATTTCTGGATCACAGGGATAAATGTATGATTATTAGAAGCTACCAGTTTTATGAACTGGTTGTACCATTTGACACTCCTATCAGCAATGTATGAGTTTCAATTGCTCCATATTTTCATCAACATTTTGGGTTGTCAGTCTTTTTTAATATCATCCATTCCAATAAATATAAAACCTTTGTTTTGATTTGTTTGTGCTTTTTGAGCATAAACTGGTTGAAAATCCACTAAAAAGGCAAGGCCACCAATATTCATGCCAATGTTTATGTAAAAACAAACAAATAACCACAGGACTCCTGTCAATGGAATAGTCCATTGGTGAATAATGCCTGGGGCTTATCAGTCCTCATGGAAAGACCCTGCAGGGGTTGGGCTCCTACCAGCTGGGCCAGGCCAATAAGTATCTGAGGAGGGCACTGCCCAGGGACATGTCTGCCTGTATCTACAAGTCAGAGAATGTGGGTGATTTAAAATTGTAGAGACAAATATCAATCCATATCAATCAATATTTATTGCTGAGTAAATACCTACAGTATGGAAGGTGTTCCCAGGAGATCCAGGCGGGGAGTAGACTGAGACTCTGAAAGATTTACTCTTCTTGATTTTGCATTATCTGTGCCTCCAGCCCCTTCCATTAGCATGAATAATTAACAGCTGACAGAGCTATCAGCTGCAATAAGAGCATGCTTAGGATTCAGGGTTTATCATGTGCCAAGGAAGAGAAAAGGTTCAGGGGTTTGAAAGTTATGATCTGGGTAGTGGGTAGTGAAGAAGAGGAAGATGAAGCGTATTAAATACAAATGCCATGCAGTCTCTTATTTTCTGTTTTTTTTTCTTAAAAAAATTACCTTTAAATCCACATATAACACATGGATGCTCAATTAGAAATACATGGAAGAAACCACCCTTCACTTGTCCTACTCCCCTCCACCCAGGGGGGAACTGGAGTTAACGGTTGAAGTGTGTCCTTTCAGACCTTCTAGAAAAGTCTTTACATGCATAAATGAACACATATAGATTTATTTCTCTTATATATTAATAAAATTCTATCCTACATATTATCCAGAGGTTTTTTTTTTGTTTCACCAAGTGTATCTTGAACATTTTCCCCTGTCAGTACATACCAAGCACTCCATTGTATAGGCATGCCATAATTTATTTATTTAACAACTTCCTAATGGGTGGGCATTTATATCAATTCCATTTTTCACTATATAAATGGGTACATGTGCAAATATACCTATGGGATAGAGTTTCTAGAGGCTGGCTTGGAAGAGGGCTTGCTGGGCCAAAAACCATGGCATTTTAAATGTTGCTAGAAGCTGCCAAATTGCCCTTCAAAATGTCTTTGCCAATTAAAACTCCCACCAACAGTGTACAACAGTGCTATTTTCCCTCACTCTCCCCAAAACTAGATATTATCAATCCTTTTAATGTTTGCCAACTTGGTGGATAAAAAATGGTCTCTCATTTCCATTTATAATTGCATAGTTCTAATTTCTAGTGAGGCTGAATACGTCTTCATATTTTTCCTATCCCCAATCAAATCTGTTAATAGGAAAAATTATTGTACTGTAGTATTTTTTTAACAGAAGGAAGCAGGTAAGTGAGAAATGTCCCTCCTGGCCCAGTCATCTGGTTCTTGGTGTGTGGTGTTGAAATCCAGCCAGAATGAAGTTGCTCAAACCTCTGGCAGTGACTTGGGAAGGTGGATTTGTTCAGCTGTGTTCAGACCCAACTAATTAGCTGATCATTTGGGTATTTAGCTGAAACACTCTGCCAAGATGCTGTTCTCTCTAAACTCCCAACAAGCAAAGAATGTATTTTGGTCCAGCATATTTTCTGGGTACTTCCTCAGTTCTTGAAGGAGCTCTCTCTTTTGTAAGGGCTAAAATCTGTGTGTGCTCGCTGATGGTGATGAAGATGGATGATGACCAAGAGCTCAATTGCTGGGTCTAAAACAGTGATGGCGAACCTATGACACGCATGTCAGAGGTGAAACACGAACTCATTTTTTGGTTGATTTTTCTTTGTTAAACGGCATTTAAATATATATATAAAATAAATATCAAAAATATAAGTCTTTGTTTTACTATGGTTGCAAATATCAAAATATTTCTATATGTGACACGGCACCAGAGTTAAGTTAGGTTTTTTCAAAATGCTGACACGCCGAGCTCAAAACGTTTGCCATCACTGGTCTAAAACAAGGACTGTCCAGAAAACGCTGTGAAAACAAACAAAGAAAAAGATATCTAAAACTGTCTTAACAACTTTAAACTGAAACTCCACTGCCACTCCCCCAGGCACTCACCCCTCCTGCTGGTCTCTAATCCCCCCATCTTTCATCTTTCTACAATGGAAGAGACCTTTCCAACCCTCCAATCTCATCATGGCACTTCAATAATAGTAATGACATGTCAAAATTGAGCACTTGGCACTGTGCTAAGCATTGTACTAGCATTATCATCTAATTTAAATCTATTGCTTAAAAACTCCAAACACTGCCATCTTGCTCACACACACCCAACATACTCTTGCCTTGGAGTCCTTAATCTGGAATGCTTTCTCCCAGACCCAAATCATGACTCACTCCCTCACTTCATTCAGGCCTCTCATCAAATATATACTCTTAGAGAGGCCTTTTCTCATTACCTTACCTAAGAAAGCACTCCTTATTCTTCTCTGTCCTCATCTTCTGCTTCATTTTCTTCATAGTACTTTTCATTATGTGATATTTCATTCTGTGCTTATTTGTTCATTGCTGTCTCCCACATCCAACTATAAGGTCACTGAAAGCAGGGACTTTGTTCACGGCCAAAACCCCTGTGGCTAGAATAGTGCCTGGCATGTGGTTGGCACTTAATAAATCTTTGCTTAATGTGTACATTTTGAAAGCAATTTGGCAATACCTTGTAAAATTAAGTACATCGATGGTCCATGGCAAGCAGTCCTGCTGAGACAAGTTCATGCGCAGGTCTGTAAGAGGACATATATGAGGCTGTTCATTATGGTAAAAGGGAGTTATATGCAACCTAGGTGTTCACTGTGAAAGGAGATGAGAAAAATGAAGTGTGTGCACACCACAGAACACTATGCTGAAGTTAGAAGAAAAAAACTAAATACTCACATGGCAACATTCATACATCTATTAAAAGAGTGCTGAGTGATCAATGCAAGAAAGGGAATGGCACTTAGAGCACAATACCTTTTATGTAAATTAAAAACACATATGTATAAACAACACTGTTTAGTATACAATCACAAAAGAATATTTAAGGATAACATATATATACGTTCAACAGGGTGCCTCTGGGAGAAGGGAATGGAACTGGGGGACTGAACATATAAAGGAGAAGAGAAAGAATGCAAAAAGGAGAACTTTGTGGGAAAACTAAGATAGGATTTATAAACAGAGAGGTGTGGCTAATGGAGCCTTCTTTATCACAGGTTAAAAGGGAGGAAAAAATAAAAATAAAATGTTCTTTCCCCTTTCTCCATCTGACATGGTCTCACTCATCCTTCAAGCTTAGCTCAGACATAATCTCTCTGTTGAAACTTTCTTTGACCTTTCCCCATAGAATTAATTTTTTCTTTATTGACATTCCCTTAGCATTTTAACAATACTTTTGTTTTAGCATTTATAACTTCATATAATAGCTATTTGCTTACACATCTGCCTTCTCCATCAGGAGATAATGGATGTGACATTAATTTTTGTACTTCTGCCACCTAGAATTGGTGATGAAAAAATTAATGGTGAGTTTAAGCAGGTGTATATTGTAGGGCCTCAAGAATTTCTCTAGTCTGAAATTAATCTATACATTTCATGGTTTCAGAATCAGCCAGTGTCTGATTGGGTGGAATAGAGTTTCTGAATCTGGAATTGGACTCCTAAGTCAGTAATTTGGTTTATCATTTGTGTAGAAAAAACAGATCTGGTGTAGCCAGTGTGGACTGAGTCACTAGACCAACAGCTCCATTACTAAATAGAATTGGGAACAGGCTGCAGATACACCCACTGGATAGAAGTGATTCTGTGGTGCTGACTCAGCTGCAAGTGTGTTAGAGAAGATTTATCCTGGAAGCTGAGTCTGGCATCACAAGTCACAGCTACTTCTATTATCCATCCAAGCAAACATCCAATAATTAAGACAAGGTAGCTAAACAGAGCATGGGGCTCAGAAATCCGTGGTGGGTTGGGTGTAGAACTCCAAGAAAACAGGATATGATGCCAAGAGCCTAGCAATAAAGAGCAGTTTAGTTTCCTGTCCCTGGAAGGACTTTATTTCCTGGTAGAGGTCATGGTATTGATCCTAATACTCACACACTAGGCTGCGGTTAGTGCAAGCAGCACCCCCTGCTTAAATACCTACCTGGTGCCAGGCACAAAGGAAAAAGCTGAAGCATGAGAATTGGAGCACAGGGGAGTGGAGCTGGGACTGGGGAATAAAAGAAGAGTCAGGCTCAAGACTGGGGCTCACATATGATCAGAATTTTAGCTATAGGGAAGTTGATGCTGAAATCCCAGAGTCTACAGCTGGATCTATCACAAGGACTGGGGTTAGCCATGAGAATGGGAATGGCAGGTTCCCTCAGATATTAGAAGGAGGGCTGCTGGACTAGAGGTTGGGAAGGCCCGCCAGGAACAGTTCATTTCTGCTGTAAATCCAACTTGTCTTATGACTTTGGGTACATCTCCCTACATCCAAGGTTTGCATTTTCTCATAAGCAGAATTTTTTAAAAGTCAACACTGGCAAAGCATTTAGTAGGTGGTCTCAGAATGTTCTAAGACCTAAGTGTTTTCTATAACAATCCTCGCACCAGTCCTCTGAGGTAATACTGTGAGAGTGAAACTGGGGAACAGAGAGGTTAAGTGACTTGTGTGGGTAGCAAATCTGACATTTGAAACTAGGCAGTTAATTCCAGAATATGTGTGTGTGGGGACACACACACACACACACACACACACACACACACACACACACAATCTTAATCACTGTGCTGTATTGCTTGCTAAGTGTGTGTCAGGAATGAGAGGGTGGGAAAGAGCAAAATTACCATCATCACTTCACAGAATGTCATGACATTTGAGAAACATCTGCCAAGAGCAGACTGACCCACTTTCTTTGGCCATTGACTCTCCTCCGGGTTAGAGACAGAGCTGGCTAGAAATAAGATCTGATGACTGTGGCCAGAGGCTCTGGATTCTGTTGTCAGAAATACAGGTGACCTCAAATAAGGCATGGACACAGTGACTAAGTCTTCAACAGGGCAATGTAGGGCTCATCCTGCCTGAATATTTCTCTGGGTGGATCACTAATGGTGCTATCTGAATACCCTATAGCACAGGCGACACCCTTGGTGGCTACAAGTTCCACATTGTACTGGACCAGAAGTCAGTGGTTATAGGGCCCATCCTTTGAGAGGCAGTGGTTGGTGGAGAGTCAGTTCTATGACTTTTCAGAGGAGGCAGCAGGTGCCCAGAGTACATGAAGACCTGAGCCAAGTGTACCAGACTTCTTGGTGCCCACACTTACCTTCTTACCATTTCACTGCATGTAGGCCCAACTTACAACTGCCAGCACCTGCATCCTTTTCCCTGTGTACCATTCCCTCCAAGCCCTACTCTGCCTACCTGTATAATAGGCCCAGAATGATGGGGAGTAAATGCCCCAGGAAGTAGTCCTCAACTGGGGACCAAGTGAGGAACTTCCTCACCCTTCAGACATCTCCAATAGGAGTAGCTTCTGTTGCTCCAACTGTTAACTTTCTTGATAACAACCCTTGCAGGGGGGAGCTGTTCACATTCTCCTATACCGTCTTGGCTTCCTTGTACCTTCTAAATAGTCAACTTCTACTCAATTAATTGTCTCAGAGTCTGCTTCTGGGGAACACAAATGAAGATACCAGAAGGAACTCTTATTGGCAAATTATATCCTGAAAAACATTCTTCACTATATAATCTCTTGATTCTGGGAGGGAAGCATATTTCAACCGCCAAAGATAGGTATGCTGTAGAAGCAAGACAAGCTTAGAGAAGCCTCATAAGAGGCTTTTAAAACCTAAGTGAAGGCAGGCCTAAGACACTGAATTTATCAACACCTCCAGTACCTCCCAAGCAAAGGTGACCCTGTCTCTTTTACATGAGGGTTCTTCTTGATGCTTCAGTCTTCTCTTGCCACATCCAAATGGAAATTACTTTTCTGCTCCAGTTAGCAACAGTTTCTGCTTTCCAGGTGAATAAACATAATTCTCTGTGGGAGTAAAAGAAGTATCCAAGTCAATTCCCCCAGTTGGTGCATGGTGCCCTCATATTTACCCAGGGCACCCTCTCCGAGCAAGCCAGCTCCACACCCTTTGGTTGAATAAAGCCCTCAATCTGCCAATAGCAGGAGTCCAACCACTATTCTCACCTCTGCAGGGCCCAGGTGCAGTTCTTACCCAGGAAAGCTTCCTTGTTTCTACTGCAAATGAAGTTTTGTGCTTTCCCCTCACCTCTTCAGCAACCATGCTTGTGTGTGTGTGTTTGATTTCCAGTGTCAGTGCACTCAAGGACTCTAGTTTTACCTATGTTCTACCACTCAGAATTGGCTATTATTCATATTTGTTATATAGTGTTCATCTTTTAAAATAAATAATACACCTGAAGCTAGTATAGTATTTTATGCCAACTATACTTTAATAATAAAGAATTAAAAAGAAGAAAAATAAAACATAATAGATAGATAAGGTCCCATTCTCTTTCTTTTTTTTTAAAATATATTTTATTGATTTTTTTACAGAGAGGAAGGGAGAGAGATAGAGAGTTAGAAACATCGATGGGAGAGAAACATCGATCAGCTGCCTCCTGCACATCTCCCACTGGAGAAGTGCCCGCAACCCAGGTACATGCCCTTGACCGGAATCGAACCTGGGACCTCTCAGTCCGCAGGCCGGCGCTCTATCCACTGAGCCAAACCGGTTTCGGCTCATTCTCTTTCTTACCTCTCAATGAAGATCAGGAGCTTATCACATATTATTCCAGTGTATTTTTTACACCTACACTGTATGCTCTCAGTTCTTCATCCAGACCTTTCAGATTTTTTTCCTGTTCTGTGTTCCCCTTCCCACTTCTGTGGGCTTCTGCTTCTAACGGCCCACAATGAAGACTCTTTGGAAATTACTCATGGGTTCCCGGAATCACTTTGCCTGCAGTCAGAGTCAGGCGTGCAGAACATTTGTATCCTCCAAGGGACCCTTTAGTCAATGACTGTGTGAGAGAATGAAAGTTCAGAGCTTCCCTTATGAACCAGATGAGGCTGCTGGAACTTGGCCTGAAATCACCCTTGCTTGCTTCTGTCCATCCTTTATCCTGCTCCCCTCCTCCCTCATTGGCTTCTTATAGGTGGGTGAGGGGTGGTGCTTCCTTCAAAAATCATTACAGAACTCTGAGAGCCCAAGGACTTGAAATGATCTTGGTTCACATGTATGCATCTGTTCCTGCAGAGGAGGGACATTCTTTCTAAGGTAGATGCTTAGTACAATTGTTGGCTCCTAGGGCACACAGTTTCCACTTTACCAGGTGCCCTCAAATGTGCTTGTACTAATCCACAGCTCCACTAACATTGACTGAGAGTCCCTGTTTCCCCACATTCTTGAAAACCTATATCATTGTCAAACTTAAAGTTTTGCCAATCTGGTGGCTGAAAAGTGGTACACCATTATTTTACTTTGACATCTTGACATATGTGTGTTGCCCTTTCGGTTTACTTCTAATGTGAATAACCTGCTTCTATCATTCTTCTGTTGTGTTGTTTTCCTTTTTCTATTTGATTTGTAGGAGTTCTAGTATATTCTAGGTGCCTTTTTCTGTTACAAAATTTGAAAACACTGTATCATTTCAAAATACAAATATAACTTAAAAATAACACTTTTTAAAATATTAAATAATGCAAAATAAAAAAATTAGAAAGTAAAAATTATTTATAATAATTTCCACTATGGCCTCAAGCTTCAACTCCACCTAATGAAAATAAAAATAACCACTGTTAACATATAGGCATATATCCTTCTAGAATGTAGAATGCATATATAAATATATAAATACATTTGCATGAAATAATTCACAGAATATTATTAGGCATCCATCATGAGTCAAGTATAAATGTTAGCAAAATATATGAATCATTAAAAATATAGACTTACACCAAAACCCTCCCTAACTAGCTTTTCTCAAGACTCAGTTTATTGTAGATATCTTTTTACATTAAAACATATAAATCATCCTGACACAGTGTAATATTCCATTTGAAAGCTCCATCATATTTTATTAAACTAATCTTCCACCAACAAAACTTTTGGCTATTTCTACATTTTGTATTTTATAAAGACACCCTTTAATGAACAACCTTAAGCATGCAACTTTTTGCAGTTGACTGATTCTTTCTTTAAATTTCTACAACTTGAATTTTTGAACTAAGTGCCCATGTTAGCCCAGTCAGTGTGGCTCACTGGTTGAGCGTCAACCTATGACCCAGGAGGTCACAGTTCAATTCCCGGGTTGTGGGCCCCATCCCTGGTGATGGTGTGCAGGAGGCAGCCAATCAATGATTCTCTCTCATCATTGCTGTGTCTATCTCTCTCTCCCTCTCCCTTCCTCTCTGTGAAATCAGTAAAACATATTTTTTAAAAAGAGGTCTGAAAAACCTACCCAAAGGTATTATGTTTCAAATATAAAACGGTCTCTTCTTAAAGTATCTTACCTATGTGGTGTTCTCTCAACAAAGACCTCTGTCACCTATAACAAGGTTTCTTGACCCACCTACACCTCCTTTTGTTCTGCTAACTACATACATTTCTACAGCATATAGAAATACTACACTGGCCTTGATGGGTTCTCCTTCATAGATGCATATTCTGAGTTTCACTTGTTTACTGAAATCTGGAGCTAGACAAACACGTGCTTGTGCGCACACACGCGTGCTCGTGCACACACACACACACACGCACACACACACACGCACATGCGCACACACAACCAGAAGAGGTGGCAGTAGAATATGAACACCTGGCTTTTCATGCCACAACTCAGGAATCATTTAGAATTTCTAGCTAATTCATTGACTCATATCTACCCCACCTCTTGAGTTGATTCTAAAGAGACATTTTTTAATCAGTGGTCAGGAAAACTTTGGGAAAGAAATTAACAATGTAAGAAGATGAAGGCGCTAATTTCCTAATGTGGCAACACGTTCTAACTCATAAAATCTTTCCTTATAAGATCATTGTTCTAGAGCCCTCCTTTCTGAGGGCTCAGAAGGAATTAGCCACATGGGATATCCCTGTTTGCCTCTCTGTGTGGTTCTCCCGTTATACCTCTAGGTCTGCTTAACTGAAGATACAACAAGGAGGGCAGGGTAAAGATGGATGGGAATATATCTATGATATTATAAAGTAGAATAGGGAAATGCCTAGGGGTAGTGCTGGCCTCCAAAGAAATCCTGGTTTATTTTGAAATAAGTATGTATGCTCAATTGATAAGTGTTTTAGGAGTAACAGTTGTGATTCATTGCAGGAAACAGAAACCCTTGTGTTATGCAAAAGAAGGAATTTTTATATCATTGGAAGGTAGAAGGAGTAATTTCTAAGCTGCACCCCCATGAATGAGTCATGAAATAAAACAGCACTGGCCTACCAAAGTAGCACAGCCTCTGAGTTCACCACTGGAATATTAACTTCAAGAACAGAGCATTATAGCTATGATCCAGGGATCAAAATCAATGAAAACACTGCCTCTGAAGCGGTTGCCACCAGTGCATCTCAACAACCTGGAGAATGGATATGGGAACGTCACATATCACAATTCTCCAAAGAAGATATATAAATGGCCAACATGCATATAAAATATGCTCAACATCACTAACCATCAGGGAAATGCAAATCAAAACCACAATGAGATAATCACCTCACACCCATTAGCATGGTCACTAGAGAAAAAAAAAACCAGACAATAACAAGTGTGAGTGAGGATGTGGAAAAATTGGGACCTTGTTCACTTGTTAATGAGAATTTATAATGGTGCAGCTGGTATGGAAAAGAGTATAGGAGTTTCTAAAAAAATAATTTTACTTTTGTTGGATGGAGTGTTTTATAGCTGTCAATTAGATCCTGTGGCTAATAGGCTTTTTCAGATCTTCTACATTTTTGCTAATTTTCTGTGTAGTGGTTCCATAAATTATTGAGAGAGGGGTATTGAGATCCCAGTTATGGCGCCGGCCCCAATCGCTCTGTAGTGTCAGTGCGTGGGAGCAGCAGCGACAGGAGCAGGGCTGCTGGTGGAGAGGGGACAGGGGCGGGGGGGGGGGTTCCCAGCGGGAGGGGCTGGCGGGGTGTGGAGGATGGGCCGAGACAGCCTTGTGGCCCACAGTTCCTTTCAAGGTGCATGAATTCTTGCACTGGGCCCCTAGTAAAGAACATATCCTGAAAGATAACTTGTAGAGGAGCCCTTTATCAATGATGGGATAAGAGTTAGTGGAATTTGATTCATTATCACGAAAGTAATTCCCATTAGTATATCCACTGTTCTATGATCATTAGGGCTATTATATCTATAGGGGTTGAAAAGGAGTTTTAAAGCCAATGTATGGCAGGTTATGTATGTGAAAAAAATCATCAAACTTAAGATTTATTTATTTTATTGTAAGTAAGTTATATCTCATTAAGAAAAGTAAATTAAAAAGATATGAAGAAAGCTTATAATAGCATAACCCAGAGTATCCCTTTAAACCAAAATACAGATAGAATGAAGGGACCCAGACACTGTTGATATGAACCTTCCACTAGTCCTTGGTACCCTATTCTGGCAGCAGAAGGGCCATGTACAGCATGGTCATTTAAGAATGTGTGGCATTCCACAAAGGAAGAAAATGGGGCTAATTCAGAAATCTAGCATTATCAGAGATAGTCCCATGTTTGGACAGCCAGTCAGTGTACAGGCTGAGACAGCCTGGCCTGCAAAATGAGGAATCTGTGATACAAATGAAAATAATTGGGCTCACAGAGGCATTGCTCAGCAGTCCACCTGAACAGCTGTGGGTTGTTCCCAACCAGGAAGCATTAGCAGCATGCTTGTGATTCCCTTATCTATATATAACAAAGCCTAAGCAACTATTACACCAGAATGACCAGGATGACCGGAATGACTGGAACGACTGGTTGCTATGACATGCACTGAGCAGGCAGGTAGGCGAGTGTTTAGGGGCAAGTGAGCAGTTAGGAGCAAGCAGGCAAGCAGGCGAGCAGCTAGGGGTAAGCAGGCAGGCAGGCAAGCAGCTAGGGGTGAGCGGTTCCAGATTGTGAGAGGGATGTCCTTTTGCCAAATGTCTGACTGCAGGGATCGGGTCTAAACTGGTAGTCAGACATCCCCCTGAGGGGTTCCAGATTGCAAGAGGGTGCAGGCCAGGCTGAGGGACCCCCCCCCCGCATGAATTTTGTGCACTGGGCCTCTAGTTATAGTAATAATTCCCTAGAAGACCACAGAAAGAATGTAGAAATTTCCTCCTTCCAGCCTCCATTCTCTTCCATTGTCCATGCATTCTCTTTCCTAAGCCTGTTCACTTCTCCCTTGTTCTCTTCTTTTCCCTCCAAGGGCCCACACTGATGCCTGCAATTGGCTTATCACCGCAACACACTTTTTTTAAAAAAGCTGAGTCCTGAAGCAGCATGTGCCTGTGGTTAAACCTACTGGGGTTTCAACAACTACCCATAACCAGGGTAGTTGAGCTAGTGGAGTAGAGAGCCCACTGTGAAAAGGGGTGCTTTCTGTTTTCTGCTGCACAGCACTGCGCCCTGTAACTGGCAGCCTGTAATTAACTGCTGAGTTGCTTTCTATCAAACTGCAGCAGGAGGAAAGAAATCTCTGGAGATAGCAGTAGCAGAATAGAAAGAACACTAAGCTCTGTCTCTAACGATCAGAATGTGAATCTTGGTCTTGACTTAACTAGGTGTGGAACATTAGGCCCTGACTACTCAAAGTGTGATCCATGGACCAGAAGCATTGGCATCCCATGGAGAATTTCAGGACTCATCCAGCACCTACTGTATTCAAATCTGCATTTTAACAAGATCCCCAGGTGAAGTTTGAGAAACACTGACTTCAGCAAATAACTGGGTCTTATTTTCCACATATGAGTTAATACAGAGAGAAAAATTAGACCATTGTCTATCATAAAGCAAGTGCTATCTAAGTGGTTCTGATACCATGTTAATGGTTTGTATATTGTTCTTTTTAATTTTGGTTTTAGATTAACATAGAGCAAATTGATTTGGAGGGGATTCATATATTTGTATGAATTTTAACACATATTTTGATTCATGTAACCACCACCAATATTAGGATGCAGAGCATTTCCATTACCCTCCCCCACACCCCTCCCCCAAAAGCACTCTTTCACAAAATTCCTTTATAGCTAGCTGCTCACTGCCTCTATCTCTAACTGCTGGCAACCACTGATCTGTTTTCATCACTATAGTTTTGTCTTTTAGAGAATGTCATATAAATGAATAACATAGTATGTTATTTTTTGAGATAGTATTCTTTTACTCACCCTTTGAGAGTCATACAAGTTTTTTGTGTTTATCAACAGTACACTCCTATTTATGACTGAATAATATTCCATTGTATAGATGTTTATCAATTCACCTGTTTTTCAGCTTTATTGGGGTATACTGACAAATAAAATTGTAACATATTTAAAGTATACAGTGTGGTAATTTGACATATGTACATATTATGAAAGGATTTCTACCATCAAAATAATTAACACATTCATCACCTCACATATTTATCTTTCTTCTTTCTTTCTTTCTTTCTTTCTTTCTTTCTTTCTTTCTTTCTTCCTTTCTTTTTTTTGGTGAGAACACTTAGTTCTACTTTCTTAGAAAATTTCAATTATACAATACAGTATTATCAACTGTAGTCACCATGTTATACATTATATGCTCAGATCTTATTTATCTTATGACTGAAAATAAGTATCCATTTAACAATTTCTCCCTATTTTTCCCACCTTCTAGCCTCTGGTATCCACTATTCATTCTACTCTTTGTTTATAAGAGTTTGACCTTTTTAAAAGATTCTTCATATAAGTGATATCATACAGTATTTGTCATTCGTAGTCTGGCTTATCTCACTAAACATAATGCCCTACAAGTTCATCCATGTTGTTGCAAATGACAACATTCCCTTCTTTTTTAAGGCCAAATAATATTCCATTGTATATATACCACATTTTCTTTATCCATTCATCCATTCATGGATACTTAGGTTGTTCCTATACCTTGGTTATTGCTATTGTGCTATAATACATATATTGGTCAGCTTGATGGTGTCTAATAATTCCCTTAGGCTATCTTTACTCTTTTATTCTTTTTGTTCCTTGGATTGGATGAATTCCACTGCTCTATCCTCAAGTTCACTGATTTTTTCTTCTGTGAATTCTAGTTTTGAACCTATTAAATTTTTCATTTCAGTGATTTTATTATTCATCTCTGTGATTTATTTTTGGTAATTTTTTATATTTGTTGAAATTCCTACTTTGTTCCTGCATTGTTCTCTTGACCTCAAGTGACCATTTTTATGACCATTATTTTCAACTCTTTATTGGGTAAATCACTTATCTCCATTTCATTACGATATGTTTTTGCAGAGTTATACTGTTCTTTTGATTGAAATATATTCCCTTATTTCTTTATTTTCCTTCACTCTCTAGGTTGGTTTATGTGTATTAGAATATTCACATCACCCAATCTTAACAGACTGGTCTCATGCTGGAGATGAACCTCAACAATCTGCTTGGCTCAAGGTCTTGGTTGCCTCTCAAACTTTTGTGACTGTCCATGTTCCCATATTTGTTCTTAGTGGCATTCAGTAGGGAAGGATCACAATCATCACCTAGATGTGTGGTAATTAGGAGCTGGACAATTAGGCAGCAGCTGGGAGACAGACATATTTGCTTGCTCTTCCTGAACTGAGCCTGAGTGTATAACTACAGAGGGATGTTCCTGTGCTTGTTTAAAAATGTTATCCTGCTGGACTCATGAGTGCAAACCCCATTGGCTATTACAGCTAGGTAATTTGGGGACCCTCCCTTGGGTGGCAGCCATAAAATTTGGGATACTGAAAGTATGGAAAGCTCCTTCCAGGGAAATGCTGTAAACTTGGTTTTATTGTTAAAGTGAACTACAAGGAGAATGTGCAGGTTACTTAGGCCTTTGCAGAGGATTGCAGTTAGCACCACTGGGTTTAATTTTCCAATATTTTGTTGAGGATGTTTGTGTCTTTGTTTATAAAGGATATTGGTCTGTAGTTTTCTATTCTTATACTGCTTTTGTCTGTTTTTGTTTTTTTTTTTTTGGTATCAAATAAGTCTGGTCCCACAAAATAAATTTAGAAGTGTTTATTCTAGAAAATTTACTGAATGCCACTAAGAAAAAAGATGGGAGCTTGGACAATCACAGAAGTTTGAATTGTCCAGTGAAACCACCTGGGTCTGGAAATTTATTTTTTAAAAGCTTCTTAATTAAAATTTTAAATTCTTTAGTTATGACAGGATTATACAATGTATGTATTTCATCTTAGGTGAATTTTGGTTATTTGTTGTTGCAAGGAATTGGTTCATTTCACCTATATTGTCAAATCCATTTGGGTAGAACTGTTCATAATATCCCCTAATTATTCATTTTTTAAAATTTTTGTATTGATTAAGTTATTACATATGTGTCCTTATCCCCACATTACCCCCCACCCTCCCACTCATGCCCTTACCCCTCTGTTGTCTGTGTCCATTGGTTAGGCCTATATGCTTGCATACAAGTCCTTTGGTTGATCTCTCCCTCTTACTCCCACCCTCCCCTGCCTTCCCTCTGAGGTTTGATGGCCTGATCGATGCTTCTCTGTCTCTGGGTCTGTTTTTGTTCATCAGTTTATGTTGTTCATTATATTCCACAAATGAGTGAGATCATGTGGTATTTATCTTTCTCCATCTGGCTTCTTTCGCTTAGCATAATGCTCTCCAGGTCCATCCATGCTGTTGCAAATGGTAAGAACTCCTTCTTTTTTACCGCAGCGTGGTATTCCATTGTGTAGATGTACTTTTAATGACTATGGGGTTTGTAGTGATATCCCTGACATTGGTAATTTGTACTTTTTTTTTCATCCTTGTCAACATTTGTAGAGATTTATCAACTTTATAAATATTTTCAAAGAACAGCTTTTGTTTTTATTAATGTTCTCTATTGTTTTCTGTTCTCAATTTTGTTATTTTGTCTTATCTTTATTATTTTCTTTTTTCTGGTTGAATTTGGTCCTTCTTACATCTTTTTAAAAGCTCTTTATTGTTGAAAGCATTACATATGTTCCTCTTTTCCCCCCATTGATCCATATAGCCCCCACCCCCACCCCAGGCCTTCACCACCCTATTGTCTGTGTCCATGGGTGATGCATATACCAGTATGCATACAAGTTCTTTGGTTGATCTCTTCACACCCACCCACCCCCGCCTTCCCTCTGAGATTCATCCATCTGTTGCATGCTTCTGTGTCTCTGGATCTATTTTGTTCATCAATTTATTTTGTTACTTAGATTCCACATATGAGTGAGATCATGTGATACTTGTCCTTCTCTGACTGGCTTATTTCACTTAGCATAATACTCTCCAGGTCCCTCGAGCTGTCTCAAAGGATACTAGATCCTTCTTTTTATTCTGCTGCATAGTATTCCATCGTGTAGATGTACCACAGCTTTTTATCCACTCATCTACTGATGGGCACTTGGGCTGTTTCTAGATCTTAGCTATGGTGAATTGTGCTGCTATGAACATAGGGGTGCATACATCCTTTCTGATCGGTGTTTCAGCCTTCTTAGCATATATTCCTAGAAGTGGGATCACTAGGTCAAATGGCAGTTCCGCATTTAATTTTTTGAGAAAACTCCACACTGTTTTCCATAATAGCAGGTCTGTACTTGCTCTGGAGGCTCTAAGGAATAATCCTCCATTCCTCTTGCAGTGTTTGATGGCTGTTAGCATTTTTTCTGGTTATAGCACTTCACTGTCTGCCTCTATCTTCATATGGCTTTCTCTATGTGTTTGTGTCTTCTCCTCTTAAATTTGCATTTCTAATCTGTGTTTTTTTAATAAGTACACTCAGCATTTGATTTAGAGAAACCCTGACAATCCAGGTGCTCATCTTTAGATCCTTAACATAATTATGTCTGAAAAGACCCTTGTTCCAAATAAGCTATATTCACAGCTTCCAGAACATGAACATACCTTTTGAGAGCAAATATTCAACCCACTGTACTTAGCATAGACTATATTATGTGCTCAATAAATACTACATTCATCAGACATTTCCTCCAGTGCAAATGATATAAAGTCAGACTAGCTTAAGCAAAAGGGAATTTACTTGATCACATAACTGGCAAGTTAGAGGGTACTTCTGGCATCAGACATAAATTGGATCTAGAGACTCAATAGTATCTTTCAGTCTCTCCATTTTCAACTTTTCTTCCTTCTGAGTTCTACTTTATTTTTGAGAAGCTTCACCATAAAAAAATGAGAGACCCTCATTCTGCCAGCATCCCTATAGCAATTCTTACTGAAGACTTTATTTCTTTTTAAGTCACACAACCATTCTTGAATGAATCACTGTGAGCATAAGAATGAAGGTATTTGATTGGTCAATTTTTCCATAACCCCCCTGTGGCTGGTGTATGTGGTGATGGGGAGGGCAGGGAACATTGTGATTAATATTTTAGCACAACCACATAGAATGGAGGTGAGTCATTGCTCCAGTAGAGTAGACTGTGAGAAGATCAATAATATATGGCCACTATAATTTCCAAGACTGTGGTATTCAGAGGCACAAGCGCATTGCTGATGGATGACTTAATAGGTCTTTCTTATGTCTCTTCTATGATCCTTTCATATACTTAATTAGCTCAACCCATCAGACTCCATCCTATTCATTTATGAGGCGGCTAATCTTCAGACTCTCTCTAGAAATTAAGTATTTACAATATAGATGCAGAGGGACAGATTTTTTTTGTCTCTTTATATGTTTGGATTTGCAGTGCCTCAGAGACCCTTGACTGCTCCCAAGATGCTTTGCTGCAGGTAGGAGTGGCAATATTCACACCCTTGTTTTATAGGGCAAACAGCTCCAAAACTCTAATCAAGATTCCAGCCTAAGCCTTCCCCATTTCCCAACACCTCATTCCTTTCATTCCAAACTTTCAAAATACCTTCACAAAGGCACTCCCTTGCTGCAGCCCCCAAATCAAAACTACATAGGACATCCTGGTGCCTATCCATAGAGATTTATTAAGCTTTGAAACAGAAAATCTCATAGTGATATGGTCTCACCTCCCTTATGACCCCATGTTGAGGACTTAGTTGGTAAGGGGTCAAATGCATTCCAGGATGCTGGGTATCCAGAAGGACTTCTCCTCTTTTCTCTGACAGTATTCCCCACCCAGTCCTAGTAATCCTCCCCAATTCTTTTATTAAGCTTCCTTACTTCTTTCAGTTTGAAACCTCCCAGAGAAGCTTATTTTCTGAAAGAACTTTTGTCCAAGTTCCCTTCATTTTTTGGTTCCCCTGTGGTGGTATATTATCTCCTTGTTCTCTTACCCTTCATCTGACTTACATACTATAGTATATGTGTCAGGTGCTCTGTCACATATCCTATTTGTCATATGGAGTGAGCAGCTCTATGTGATCTTAAGGTAATTTGTCTCACAAAGAGTGAGCGCCATACCTTTACTCTCTGCCTAATGTACTTATGAGTCCCAGGACACTGAATGCACAGCTCAGGAGTTCAGAAATGTTAACACACAGGGGTAGCCATCAATGAATGGGGAATGGAAATGGTGAATTAATGTTCCTGACTCCCATCTTTTAGATGGACATTACTGGGAGGTATTCTTTATACTTCTTAGGAGGTCTTGGAAAAACTGGGCCCTGAAAATGCACCTTTATATTGGCTTTCTCTCCAGCCCTGTCTCACACTACTCACCTTCTCATTCTTTCTCTTTGTAATCACTTTTCAAACAAACTACCTGTTCTCAAATACTTATTTCCAGTTTCACTTACCAACCAAAGAGGGTATGATCCCAGTGGCTGTCCAGTCCTAACTGTTTCTCTCTCTTCACAGGGCCCAGTGACAGCACCTAAGGAACTGGCTATAGCTGTGGATTGCAGAATAGTTAAGGAGGAAGAAGGGTGATGGGTAGGCCAGGCATCTCAGTGAAGAGGCAGGATGAGATGATGGAAAGTGTCTGTGCTATGTTCTGCCCAAAATCTTACTGATTATATCACATAACTGCATCGAATAGATTTCAAGTTCTAGCTCTGTGATTTCTTGGTGGTGTCACCTAGGTTAATCTGAATTTGTACTCTCACCTCTCCAAGGGTCATACTCTGACCTGGTGAAAAATATTAATTTTGTCTGTGACTTACCAAGCTCTGTTTATGAGCCACAAAGCCAACTAACTTGGTCTTCATGGTTGTTCATGCTACCAGTAGTGATAGAGCTTTTTATATTACTTGCTTTTTCTTATAGCCACCTCTTTTGAAAAACCTAGAACACCCCTCAAAATTGACTGTTTTCTGGGTCCCCCAACCAGACTCCTCCAATCAAGCTTATGTCCCCAGATCTCTTTTTCTTCTAGAGGTGTTCTACTGCACACCAAGTGAGTGGAAGTCCATGTTCTCTGATTATTTAGCTGTCCCTGCCCTCGGTGGAGGGCCTCCACTGCACTCTTGCTGTATTCACAAGTTGCCTGGTCTGACAATCCCCCATTATTTATGAAACAAGCCCTAGAAATATTGGCCCAGCCCAACATTCACAGATTATTCCTTATATATTTCATCTTCTGGGCCCAGAGGACAAACTCTTTTCCTTTGTGTTTCATTTTGACATTATTCTGTCTCTTTGTTCCCATTTTAGGGCAGTGTGAGGGGAGTGTGCATTAGCTTTTGTGGTCTTTAATGAAGCAGGATTTGACAGCATTTCATATCAGGTATCATCTTTTGTGTGTTTAGGGAGAAAGACTGAGAAATGTTCCTTTAACTGGCAGAAGAAAAGGCAGAGAAAGACAAGAAAAAAATCTGATAACTACTTTTTTTCCATTAAAGCCCCAGCCCCTTTCTAAAACATGCTATTCACCTATATTTCAAATCAGTTGGGAATCATATCTTTCCACAACAGCATTTCCTTACTTCCTGGAAACATATATCACAGGATGTATAATAAATGTTTATGCTAACCATAAAGAGGAAAGTAACATTTCATAAAATTTACCATAGACCCCAAGGTGAATTTAATATAGGAGTCTGAGTGACGAATCCCAAAGCAAGTGAATTTGAGCTTAAAGCCCATCCTGAACTGACTTCATTATGCATGGTTGATGTTCAGGAAAAAAATCAACAACACTTCCTTAGGTCCCTGCATGAATGAATTGGAATAAGACTCTCATATTAACCCTGCACTTTCCTATGTGTCTTTCAGATGCCCCACTTGAAGGATTAATCCCCAGCAGCTGGTGGGTGGCTCTTCCCCGTGTCTTTAAAGGACAGAACAAGAAGAAACAGCTGAAAATAGTCACAAAATGAAGTAAACTAACAGGGACAATTTCAATTACACAGAAACAACTGCTTCTCCCAGAGACAAAGATGCCAGCATGAGTCAGCCTTGGTTCAACATGGATGGAGTGTGTGTGGGGGGGATAACCATTGAAGTCAGAACTGCTATAGACTATAGCTTGCCTTCATGGCAGGCCATTAAAAATAGCACAGAGTTTTCTTCTTTTCAGGACAGTGCAGCACACTTCAACCAAGAATCAGGAGCATGCAGGATTTGGTTGCATGTGGAGGCCCCAGAGGTCCATGTTTATTGGCAAATCAGTATACTTGGGATTGGGTTCAAGTGCTTTTCTAGAAATTATAGGAGAAGCCACACCAAGACAGCTGGAATTACGAAACTATTTTCCTATACTTGTTCTGCTGGTGCTGCTTAATGAATGGGCAGGAGAAAAGAATGCCAAAGCTAAGATCTGATATGAGTAATTTCCATTTGGCCTAAAACTTCAAATAAATATCTCCTGAAACACTGAGAGCACCCTGAGTACAGCCCTGTAATGGGTCAGATTGCCTGTGTCATCATGATCTGGCCATCTGAATAAAATCCATGGAACTAGGCAGATCCTAATCAAAAGTTGACACACCTTGAAATTTATTCATTCTCACTCTCCATGCCTGCTCCCTGGAAACACACCCTCTCCATTTCTATAATGGGAGAAACAAGAGCAACTGAAAATAGCATCTATCTGGAGGGAATGAAATTATAGCTCATCCATTGAGACCTACACACTGAAAATGTTCTCCCTCACAGCCAGGAAGGCAGTGGGACTAGGCTGAGGGCAGAACAATATTTAAGGAAGCACTTACTCTCAAGGGTTTCCTCCACACTTGCAGGACTCTGGAGTGCATGATTCTTTAAATTTTGACCCCTAGGCACCTTACCTGCCTAGCTAGGGAAGGATCACCACCCTGGGCATTAGGAGATGTGGGAGCAACTGCCTCTCCGTCCAATGAGTTGTCAGTGGCTGACCCAGCCCACAAAGGGTTCAAAGTGACCTCAGAAAACAAATGGGTTGATCCAGATTTGGGGAGCCACAGCCCTGGCAAGTAGTAAAAGGATATTTTTAAATCTACAGCCATATTTACCTAGGAGATATCAAAACTCAATGCTGTATAGTAAAAGAACTCAAGATACCAGCCCCTCACTGAACCTAACTGAAAACACTTTCCTAATCAATGAAAAATGGAACTTGTTTTAACCACCTGTGTAGAGTTTTAGAGTCTCCCATCCTATCTCAAGTGCTAGGGACCTTTAATTAGCATAACCACCAAAGACTTCCTCTTCTCCCACTTAACTCAGACAATAATTAATTGGCCTGTGTTGCCTTGCCTGGCAAACTAAGAAACTCATGTGCAGAGGTAGAGTGCACAGGCCCTGGAGCCAGACTCTGTGAGTCTTACCTCTACCTCCTATTAGCTGTTCTACTTTGAACAAGTTGCTTAGCCTCTCTGTGCCTCCTTACTCCATCTGTAAAATGGATTGATGACAGCACCTACCTCATAGAGTTGTTGTGAAGATTCAATGAGATAATACATGTGCAGTGGTTAGAACAATGCCTGGGACTTAGTAAGAGCTGTGGAAGTGTTAGATCTTACCCCAGGGGAGAGGCCATTAACATCCTGCCATAGCTGATGCTGGGGTGGTTATGCCAGGGGAAAGTCACTGACCGCACAGCAGGTGAGAAGCCAGGCAGTAGGAAACAGCCCCAGCCACTGGTCAAATTCATTTATTCATACTCTGCCCATAGCTCAGCCAGCCTAGGAGGACTAAGGCAGAAAACATGCTTTCTCAGCAGGAGCCAAACAGATAGACTATTTCCTAGTGTGGGAAGCGCCCCCTGCAGGGAAGAAAACTGGGCATTGTCCTCCCTCACTCCCAGGCTTGAGACTCCTTCCTAAGACCTGATGTCTCAATCCTTCCAACTCCCTCCTTACTTCCAGAGCTGCTGCCTCCACTGCCACCATCAGGCTGAGGAACCTCCCGTGTTTGGCTGGGAGAACTGCCAGGAAGAATCTGCACAGCAGTGAGCTCCAATAATGCTAAACAATGGATTAATTACACTCATCGCCTGTTTAGCTGGGGCTCCCAGGGTCACCTGCGTGTGTGCGGTCACAGCAGACAACAACAGGTGTGAGATACTGGTAAACACATCAACTGCTCTTGGTGCCACTCTCTGCTTCTCTCTCCCTTCCCCCTTTTCATTCCATCTCCTGAGCTGCATTAAAGTCCTCAGGCCTCCTTCCCCCACCCCAGAGACAGGAAAGGCTTTTGTCTTCTCTGTTTCTTCCCTCCTTTTTAAGTGGTTTCATGCTGGGAGTGCTGCTTGTTTTCAAACCCCTTTGGAACCATAAATGGAGAGCTTTGGGGGATGAGGTGAGATTTATTTCCAGGAGGGCATCTGGCTTAGGTTGAGGGCTGGCCTGGCACTGCTCTTAGCCCACCTGGCCAAGCAGGGAAGAGGCAACAGCTGCTTTATTCTCCTATGAGTGCCAGCTTTCCCAAAAGGAGGTCAGCCTCGGAGAGACCAAACTGCTAATTAGGTCGCATTCTGCTTCCTGCTGCCACTTTAATTTACACCCCAGAAAACCTTCAGCTGCCAGTCCAAGACCATCAGCCTCTTTTACCCAAAGGCAAATGTCTCCAAGGCTTCTGGCTGGCCAGCCTTCTGCTGGCGTGAGCAGCAGCAGCAGCAGAATTCTGCAAATAGGAGCATCCAAGGGAAAGGGCCATCTTAGACAAAACTGGCTTAGAAAATTTCCAGTCTGCCAGAGTTTGGGGTGTTTTTAAAAAGACAGGCAGCCCAGTGAAGATTATAGAAGCTGGATGTTGTGAATGAGTGCTGAACCTTAAGCCAGGGACCTTGGGCCTATTTTTGATTTGACACTAACAAGTCAGCTGGGTGATCTTGGGCAAGTCCCCCCTGTTCCCTCATCCTGTTTTCTCATAGATAAGATGAGTAGGTTGAATTACCCCCTTCAGCTCTGAGCGTCTGTGATTGTGATAATTTATATCTTATTTTAAATTAACAGAGAACTCATTTTTTATCTCTGTGTTCCTTGCACCAAACATATATTGCCTTCTTCTCCCCCCTCCTCCCAAAGACTGAATCCCACAGATTATTGCCATCTTCAGTCTTCTTTTTCCAAGTGGAGAGCTGAAACAGAGGGATTATCTTTTGCCCAAAGTCTTTCTGAGAGCAAGGTACAACTCCGGGTCCTTGGTAGTTCTGTGTGAGGCATTGCAAGTAGAACATCACAGCAAGGAAGACCTCAGAATACTGATCCCCCTTCCTTGCCCCTCCTCACATCCTGCTCTCTTCCCAGACCTTGGTCCTGTTCATCTCAACCTCAAATCCACTTTCATGACCCTTATCCAAAAAAGGCTCTGATATAAGTCATTTATGCCTTGGTGTCCATTGAACACACTTTGTCTTTTTTTCTCAGGTAAATTTGTATTTTCAATCTCATGTGGTGGAGAATTTGATGGGTAGCCCCCAGCTAGCAGGATTGCCAGCTGCTGAGCCCCTCCTGCTGTAACTGCTCTGAGCTGATGGGAGCTTCTTTGTCCAAGGTCACATTCCCTTCCAGGGTGGGAAGAGGAGGCTTTAAAAAGGTCCAGACCCTTTTGCCTCAGTTTGGGACAATTCTGAAGCTCTGAGAGATCAGCTGAGGATTTTATCACAACAACATCATATTATAAAGTCTCACTCTGCCTCATCCTGTTTCTCTCCCTCCCTACTAGGTGTTTTCCCCAAGGGCACTCCAGTAAACTTCCTGCACACCAATCTCTGACTCAGTGTATTTCTTAGGAAACCCAAACTAAGACACCTCATTTCTCTGCAGGGGGGAGGGAGGCAAGAAAAGCTGCATCCCTGAGTAAAAGAACTATGGCTCAGTGGGTGGGGCATGTTTAGGAACAGCCTCCTCCTTGAAGTTCCATAATTTAGCAGTTACCTTCTGGCAAAACAAAATGGCAATCTTTTGAGTCCAGTTTTATATCTGCCCTAGTATAGTGGAGAGGACAGGTGGAGAGCCCAGCCTTTGTGTTCCTTTTCTGACAGAACACACAGGTTTGCGAAACTCACAGGCAGAAACACCCAGAGAGACTCCTTGAAGTACAAGCTCTGAAAGCTCTGGACCTGGTCCAGGGGCGTCTATCCCCTCTCCTCTTGCATTGCTTCCTCCTACCTGAGTGGTTCAGAGAGTCCCTTGCATCACACTTTGACCCAGTAACATTGCATCATGACCTATTGTTACCTAACTAGTGGTACCAGCGCCCCTGAAAGGAACTTGTGGAATCTTTCATTTGAATAATGCTGAGAGACTGCAGGACAACTCTCCTAAAATCAGAATGACGCTCTGGCAGTAATTCATCATCATCCCTCCTTGTTTACAGCCAATAACAAGATGGTCTATACCTAGGATATTCCATCAGCAAATTCTGTGGTCCTCTAGCTGGTGTCGGCCTCCATGCCACCAGCTAAGACCTGAGAAATGAGTCAAATCTGGATCCTGCCAAGAGCACAAAGTCAGAGATTTAAAGAAATAATTACAAACTGGTATGACAAATGTTATATTATGGTTGTGCGACCTGTTGGCTAAGGGACTCGACAGAGGAAGTTTTTTCCAAGCTCCATAGACAAAGCTTTGGAAACAGGTGCCATTTTCTCACTTTGTTCATGGGCTAAAGATTATGAGCCAAATAGTACCATTTCTCCCCAGTGCATGCTCATCTGCAATATGCTAGGTAATGAGAGTGGTGTAGTCCACCAGCCTGCAAGGATCACCTGCCCAGATAAAGGGAGTGTGCAGGTGTGCCCGGAGTTCCTGCTGGGTCTTCTTTTCTCCCTGTACTGATGCCAGAAAGAGCCCAGAAAGAGTCTACACCAAGAGAAAGAACTGCTGCTGGCCCCACACGGAGGGTGTCCATGTGAACCCACCTGGCTCTAAGCCCTAGACCAGCCCTAGACCTAGTTTAAAGGACTGCTCAGAAATAGCTTCTCTGGCTTGTTCATTTTGTGCCCCTATCTTCCAGACATTCTGATCAAGTGCAGGGACAATTGTGGAGAATAAGACAGCCCCAAAACTTAGGGCTGGAGTGTGACACAGGCAAATAATGGGCAGTGGCATTATGGTGAGAGCAGGGTACCTACTCCAGTCTTGGGCTGGGGGTGATGAGATCAGGAAAGGCTGCCCAGATGAGATGCCATCTAAGCTAAGACTTGAAGGGTGAGGGGTGAGCCAGCAAAACAGAATGGTGGTGAGGGAGAGGTCATGGATCTGGAGACATTTTGTAGTCAGACTCAGTGAGTGACTGGAAATAGGGAAGGAGGAGGAAGCAGGTTAGGACAATGTGCAGGTGTCAGGCTTGAGGGATGGGAGGATGGTGGAGCAATTCACTGTTATCAGAGACAAAGGCCAGGAGCGGGTTTCTAGGAGCAAGGGATGAGCATGTTGAAAACATGCTGCCATTGAAAGGACAGTGGGATTCCAGGTGGACAGAGGGTCTGAAACTCAGGACAGAGGTCTGGACTGGACATGGAGATTGAAACTTGTGTGAAGGTAATGAGATAGTGGGTGAAATCCTGGGAATCAATGAGACTACCTGAGAGAAGAAAAGAAGTCCTTGGACAGAATCCTGAGCAACCCTTAAGAAATGGTCAGAAGGGGAGGAGGCTGCTAGCAGCCAATGAGGTCACAGTGGTTTGGAAGTTCACTAATTGCAAAAGCAACATAATTTTCAAAGTGGATGGTGGTTATAGGTACCAAAAGCTGCTAAGAAGTCAGGTAGCCTGAGAAATGGAAAGAGACCATGATAGGAGCAGTGCCAATGGCATGTGGCTGGCCTGTAGGGTAGAGAAGGGAGAAAGTCTTGAAGAGAAGTAGGGGCAATTCAAGGCCATCAAGTCAGTCACAGAGACCCTCGTGTGGATAAAAGACCTTTTAACAATACAGACTGCTGAGAAGGTGCCCACCAGCAAAGAAATACCTTAGGTCAGTGGTCGGCAAACTCATTAGTCAACAGAGCCAAATATCAACAGTACAACGATTGAAATTTCTTTTGAGAGCCAAATTTTTTGAACTTAAACAATATAGGTAGGTACATTGTTATTAACTTCATTAGGGTACTCCTAAGGCTTAGGAAGAGCCACACTCAAGGGGCCAAAGAGCCGCATGTGGCTCGTGAGCCACAGTTTGCCGACCACTTCCTTAGGTCAATGGTCCTCACACTTGAGCATTCATCAGAATCACCTGAAAGGCTGGTTAAAACACATAGCACTGGGCCCAGTTCCACAGATTGATAACTCTTTAGTGTATAAGCCATCTAGCTCTGCTTCTGTGCCCATGGTAGAAAGAGCTAACCAGTCAACATTCACTTTTCTCCTAAACCTGATAATGGCCTTAGAACCCTTATCATCTCAAGGCAGTGTTCCAGATAGTAATTAAATAGGGTTGAAGGTTAAGATACTACCTAAACCACTACTGATGCTGCTATTGCTGATGATAATATTTAATATACCCAATATTTAAAAAATGTTATCATTTACCTAGTTGCTCAGGCCAAAAGCCTTGGTGTCATACTTTATTCTGCTCTCAATTCATTAGCAAATACTGTCAGCTCTAACTTTAAAACATATGCTGAATCTATCCACTTCTTGTCATGCCTACTCTTCCTACTCTGTTCCATGCCAGCACCATCTCCGGCCTGGCCCCTGGGAGAGCCTCCTACTAGTTCCTTCTGCTCTTACCCTCTCTACAATCCACTCTCCATGCAACACCCAAATGAATCACTTAAAAAATAAGTCAGCTGTCTCTGTTGTCACTCTCCAATGGTTTCTAAAATCTTTACAATAAAATTGAATCAAACATTTTTACAGTGGCCTACATGACTCAAATGATCTGGACTCTGCTTACCCCTTTGATCTCATCTCCTTTTACTCCTAGACACACACACACACACACACACACACACACACACACACACACACACACACACACCATGTTCCCCTAGTATGCTCCTGCCTAAGGGCCCTCACACTTGCCTGGAATGCTCCATCTCCCCCATCATCACATAGCTGAGGTGATGGCCTCATTTCATTTAGGTCTCTTCTCACAGTCACCCCCTCAGGAAGGTCTTTCCAAGCACCTATCTCAATCATTCCCAAGGCCCCACTCTCCTTTCTTTTCCTTTATATAAATTATTTATTAGTTTAGTTTTCCTTTCCCTCACTAGAATGTAAGCTCCATGAGGGCAAGAATTGGATTTGTTCTTTTTCTCTCACAGTGTCAGGAACAATGCGTGGTCCCAAATTCATACTCAATACATATTTAGTGAATTAATGAATTTATTAACTGTTTACTATTGCATGCTAAGAACTTTCAAGGATTAATTTATTTAATTATCATAATAATCTACAGACTAGATAGTATTATTATAATTGACCCTATAGTATTATTATTATTACTGCCCCCATTTTATGGGTGAGAAAATTGGGCCTGTCAGACTTAAGCACTTTCCCCAGAACTTACATGTAAGAAATTTTAGAGCCCAGATGAGAATCAAAGCCTCTTTGCCCCATATACCTGGGCCCTATCCCTTGCCCCATATACCTGGGCCCTATCCCTGACACCTCACCTGAGGCAGGGCCGAATCTTCTTTCACAAGAACGTTTTAGCAAGCTGACCTTTTATCACAGATCATTTCCCTATTATCATCTGGCAGAGCACAAGGTTGCCAAGAGCAGCCAATGCTGATAGAAGAAATATTAGGAAAGGTCCAGATTGAAAAGTTCTGCTCAGGTGAGGAGTCAAGTGAAGGGCCAGGTGGGGTACAGAAAAGAACTGTGTGACTTAGAATGAGGACAGGAAAAGACACAAAGTAACAGACAGAGTGGAGTCTGTCATAGGTTTGCTCCATGACAGTCTGGGCCATGTAAGAGGTAACATTGGAATACCTCAGACTGGATCTAGCCATGGTGGAGGAGAGTTGATGGTCATTGTTATTCAGCAAATACTGACTGAGTACATGCTCTGTGCCTGGCCATGCACTGTCAAAACACATGCCTCAAAGTGTATTTATTATTTTTAAAAATTGAGATAGATGCCTCTGCATGTATAGATGTTTATTTACAAACGACATGCTTGCATTACAGTACTTATTTACTCTATATTATAAAACTTATATACAATAGAAATGTGAAAATTAGATAAAATAAATCTAACTAGAAACTGAATTATTTTTTTATAACTCCCATGGATTATCTTGCTCGTATTATTTTAGAGACCACTAATTGGTAAATCAATTATTCCCCACTAGAGAGACAGTCAGCAGTCCACCAACAATTCATATTCCCCCATCCATAGTTGCAGCACAGCTGGGAGGAGCTACCTAGACTGTCAAGAGAAAAGACCACTATTCAAACATATTGAAAACAAAACTAAAGAATATATATATATATATATATATATATATATATATATATATATCAGTGTGTGTATGTACACAGCTGTCTAACAGACAAGAGATATCATAGAAATATGCTAAATTCAAATGCAGCATATGCAAAAGTAAACTTATCATCATTCTCCCAAAACTCTGCCCTTCAGGAAAGTAACAGATAATTCTGGAAAATCATATTATGTCATAAAGCAAGGAAGTGCTCAAAGTCTACTGGGGATATTCCAAAAGGACACAATAATTGGTTTAAAGGGGCCCCCACTGGCCAGACAGGCTTATTATATATATTAATGGTGAGGGGGGGCGTGGAGAAGCAGAGGGGGAAAGCTATTCTTTACAGATGAATGCCAGCTAATGTATAAGGAACAATAGATTTAGGAAATCAATATTTTGTAACCAACAAAAGAGTAATTGATTCAGGCAAGGGTCATTAATGGATGATCATGGATGAAACATTGTTAAGAACAAGATATTTACATATTCACATAGTATTCCCCCAAATTACTGATTAATTACAAAGGGGAAAAGGTGCCTTTTCTGTGGTGAAACCAAAATTAGCATCATTAATAATAAGACAAACAGCTATTATGTACCTCCTGATATGACACTGCAGGAAAGATATAATATTACATATGTAGAATTCTCACCCAAAATGTATAGCCTGAATCTGATCATGGGAAAATAACCAGCTGTACTCAGATTGCAACTCATTCTACAAGGCAATTGGCATGGACTCTTAGAAAAGGTCATGTCATGAAAACAGAAAAAGGCACATGGGACTGTTGTAAATTGAAGGAGACTAAGGAGACATGAAATTCATGATCCTTGAGATCTAGAATTTTTTTAAAGCTAATAAGCACATACTTGGGGACAACTGAAGAAATGTAAATATGGACTGTATATTAGATAATAATATTATTGGATTGATGTTAAATTTTTGAGTAATTCAGTTTTGTAGGAGAATGTCATTGCTCTTAGGAGATACATGCTGATGTGGCATGTCATGATGTCTGCAATTTACAAATGGTTCAGTTAAAAACATGACACAGACAACAGGGGGGTGGGGGTATGGGGGGGGATGGGGGTAATGTGGGGATAAGGACACATATGTAATAACTTAATCAATACAGAAATTTAAAAAAACATGTTTCTGTGTGTGAATGTGCATACATTGAAAATGAGAGTGATAGATAAAGCAGATGCAACAAAATGTTAACAATTGGTGCACTTAGATGAAGCCTATAAATGTATTCATGTACTATTCTTTCAGTTTTCTGCAGGTTTAAATTTTTTTAAAGTATAGTATGGGGAAACAAGCAAACAAACTTTGTCCCTGCTCCTGCTAACACAAAGGTTATCAGGGACCAGATTAGAAAAAGCTTTATTTGATTAACCTAAGAGTTTGAACTTTTTTTCTGAAAGCTAAGGTAAATCATGGAAAGACTTTAACAACAGGAACAACAAAAAGACGTGATCAGATTTGATATAGGAGGTGAGAGAGAAGAAAGAGCACAGCATGACATCATTTTCTGGCTTTTTCTTTGTTCCCATCTGCCTATATAGATAAATATATTCTAAATAGTGTATTTTCCAAATGTCTAGCTCAGCGGTTCTCAACCTGTGGGTCACGACCCCTTTGGGGGTCGAACGACCCTTTCACAGGGGTCGCCTAAGACCATCGGAAAACACATATATAATTACATAATGTTTTTGTGATTAATCACTATGCTTTAATTATGTTCAATTTGTAACAAAGAAAATACATCCTGCCTATCAGATATTTACATGACGATTCATAACAGTAGCAAAATTACAGTTATGAAGTAGCAATGAAAATAATTTTATGGTTGGGTTACAACATGAGGAACTGTATTAAAGGGTCGAGGAATTAGGAAGGTTGAGAACCACTGGTCTAGCTCCTCGGTCTGAATGCTAGCACTTACATTCCCATGACAAGTGACTTGGTTTCAACCTACATCCTTGCCCCCTGAAAGATTGATCTCCCTTCCTCCAACAAGACCTGACTCAATTTAGTCTGCAGCTGAGGCCAGAGTGATCTTTCTAACTAACACACAAGCATGACCGAAGCATTTCTTGTTTAAAATTTCTCAGTGACCCTTCTGGGGGAACATTCAGTCTCTTTGGCTAATCTCTAGTAGACATCCTGCCTGGTGCCTGCGTGCCAACCTCTCTAACTGCCCTTCCTGCCACATTACCTATCTGTTCTATGTCCCAGCTAACCTGTGGGCAGTGCCTCAGACAGGCCTTCTTTCTGCACACCCTTGGGTCCTCACACAATATTTTTCTGTCTAACAGGAGTCCATCTTTCCCCCTTCTCTCTACTTGGGCTTCCCATTTTAACTCAAGACTCCTCTCCTCAGGAAGCCTTCCCTGACTCCAAGTGTCAGCTACTTGCACCTCCTATACTTCCCTGGCGCCCACTTATGAACGCCATCACAACCTTTCTTTTTACTCATATCTTCTCATTAAATTCTAAGATCCTTTAATGCAGGGGTCATAGTTCATATGTAATAATATCTGTGCCTGGCAGATGGTGCTACTAAATAAATGATTACTGAAAAAATGAATGAATGAATTCAACATGAATGGGAATATCAATTAGCTCCCCTGACTTTCCCCTAACAGCCTTTGCTGAGCCCCTGGTCCTCTCTCAGCTCTTAAAGGGTTGGCATGAAAAGCTAATAAATAATGTATTTGGAGAAGGGACTCCTTATCAGAGTCATGGACAGATTAGACTTACACTTGAGAAACCCCAGATGGTTCCTCCTGGCCCCAAAAAGACAAAAGTTCCTGTTTATTTTCCCCATCACCTTCATCAGACTGTGGTTTTTTATACTTCTTTACAGTCACTCCTTTGTAAACTCTCTTTGCCAAAAGGCCTGAGACCAAGATCCAGGGCCAAAGGCACTGCAGCCACCCCAGCCACTGAGAACAAGCCACCTTTGTATAACAAACACCGATGAAGGGCTGGATTTAGTTCTAGCACCTTCAGAAACAAGGTCACCCTGAGGAGTTCGCCCTGAGGAGTTCAAATTTTCACAAGGGATAAGGAGCCAGCAAACAGCTACACTCATACTCCCACAGGAGAACACTAAGTGGCCACATTAAATAAACCCTTGTGAGTGAGCAACATGAGAAGTCACCCTAGCCTAGAGCCTGCTTGGCCTTAGGCTCTGGACTCATCTATATCTGCAGCCACCCAGCCTCAGCTAAGATGGTCTTAGCCAGAACCTCCCATGGTGTTTCACACATGGATACCCAGCCTTTATGTATCTGGAATGTACTTTTGCCTCCTGGAGCTCCAGAGGGCATGCATCTGAAGTCTATAAATATTGTAAGACTCCACTTCCTCATACTCTTGCAGCTGGAGGCTTGTCCTAGAGCAGGCCCAGGTGGTTTTGGCAAGCTGCTTACTGGCTGTTCAAAAATATGACCTAAAACCAACAGCTAACAAAGACACTCAGATCTCATTGCTGCTCAGAGACCATGTCTCATCTGGCTTCTCCCCTAACCCCTCCTTCGCTGCCTTGCTGGCCTTTGGCCCTATTGATCCTTTAGCCACTGCCCTATTTCTTGTCTCTTGGTCTGAGTTCACCACCAGAACACTCAAACATGCCTGTATTCCCTCCTACCTTACATTGCCTTTGATTCCCTGGCATCTGGCTTTCTCTTTCTACTTAATTAGTAGCAGCCTCCTAAATACCATACCCCATGGCTTTCTCCACAAAGAGCTTCTTGCTATTGAATCCCTACTTGAAGTATTTTCCAATTGGGCTTCTTTGGTGACCCAAGGATTACCATTATGGTTGTCATCACTATCACCATTATCAATAAATGACAATGTATTATCTTTAAATAGCACTTAGCTGACTTTAAGGCACTTTCACATGTATTTGTTCCTGGCAACAATCTTATTTTATATATATTTAACAATCTTAATATATATATCAGCATTGCTATTCCCATTTTAGAGATGGAACTGGATGTTCAATGAAGTAAATGAATTCAGGTCTGAGAAACAGCACTGGTTTGGTCACAGAAAGGTTTATCTTCCTTTTTTTGAGTTGTATGAGTTCTTTATATATTTTGGAAAGTATCCCCTTATCAAATGTATCATCGGCAAATATGTTCTCCCATATAGTGGGTTCCCTTTTCATTTTGATACTAATTTCCTTTGCTGTACAAAAGCTTTCTAGTTTCGTGTAGTCACATTTGTTTATTTTTCCTTTATTTCTCTTGCCCTATGTGATGTATCTGTAAAGTCCTGCTAGGTAAGATGTCTCAGATTTTGCTGCCCATGTTTTCTTCTAGGATTTTTATGGTTGCATGACTTACATTTAAGTCTTTTATCCATTTTGAGTTTATTCTTGTGTGTGGTGTAAGTTAGTGGTCTAGTTTCATGTTTTTGCATGTGTCTGCCCAGTTTTCCCAACATCATTTATTGAAGAGACTGTCTTTACTCCATTGTATTTTTTGCCTCCTTTGTCAAATGTTAATTGACCATAATGGTGTGGGTTCTCTTTATATAGTATCCTGACATCTGCAAATAATGATGGTTTTACTTCTTCCTTTCCAATTTGGTGAAATGCCTCTGCAGACAGATCTTACCAGCTTTATCTTTAGAGGATGTGGCTGACCTTCCATTAGGTGCAGTAAAGTGGAAGAATCACAGGCTGCGAAGGGGAGGAAGACCTTTCTCTAAGCCCTGTGCTTCTGAAGCCTGCTTTACAGAGACTTGAAGCCTCATACCTGTTGGGAATTGTTTAGGACAGAAATACATGGTTGGGAAGAGGCCACATCTCTGCATACCTGTGGATATGTTCCTATGCTTGAAATGAGGCTAAGCTGCACCCTTTGTTTGGAACTCCTGCTTTTCATTCAGACAACTCCACAGAGCTGAAAACCCACTGCTCTGATGGATGAAAATCAGCTTTGCAATGGGAAAGTACTTGGAGTCACTGGGGAATGAATATAATCTCCAAAATACATTTACTGCTCACATTCAAATGAAGATTAAATGATTCCTTTAATACTCATCAACTCTATTAAACTTCATAGGAGCAAAACCTTTTGAAATAAATTAGCCAGAGACTTGCTGGAAACAACAGGCTTTTGAGGCTGCTCTCCCCTCTTCCTTTCCCTGTCCTCCTGTCAACCCAGAGAAGGGGCTTGCTGAAGAGAAGGAAGGGGCAGCACTGTGAATGTATGATGGCATTTAATTTCCCGAAAGATTATGCAAGGTAGCTACCATTAATGTTCCAATGTATAAGGAAGAGCACAAGGGTCAGACAACTACAAAATGGTAGGTTGAGCTCTCAAACCTGATTCCTAAAACCCTGTACGGCTCCTCTGTTTGAATCTAAGCATGGACATTTTGGCAATCACAGCGCAGTGATCAATCATGTGGGTTTTGGAGTCTGATCACTTGGTTCAAACTCTGTCTCTGCTGCTTTCTAGTTGTGAGAGCTCACAGGGGTTATTTCATTTCATTTGGTTGCCTCATCTGTAGAATTGAGATGATAATTGTCAGATACAGAGAACAGTGCCTGACATGCCATAAACCGTCAAAATCAATGGAACCACAAATAGACAACTTTCTTAGATGGTGTACCCCAGAAGCAGACCCCGAGAGAAGGATTTGAGTGCAAAGAGTTAATTAAGGAAATATCCAAGGAAAATATTCCAGGAAATACTGGTGGGTAGTGGAAAAGTGTAACAGGGAAGGAAAGGAAATTGACAAAGGACACATTAATGATCAGGCTACTATTGTAGACAATTGAAACACAATCCTGCTAAGCACCACTGAGAGAGGGTGGAGAAGCTCATGCCTCAGAATTATCCCATTAGCTGAGAACAGCTCCTGGAGGCATCAACTCATTGGCACTTCTGGCCTGCCCATTCTCCAATGAAGAGATTCCTTTAGGTAAAGAGTTTTGGGAAGCTCACAAATGAAGTCACTGCAATGGTGAGTTTTGAAGAAATATGGGTAGGGTAGAGACAATGTCTTTACAACAACTTTGAAGGTTCAATTGATGCTTGTATTGGTTATTATGGGCTTGCCCTTTAGAACCTAAGGGACCAGGATCAGAGAGCACCCACATCCATATGATTTCCTGACAAGCAGCTTCCACATTTGATATCATGTTTCTTTTCAATATAAATATCATAGTGTGTGTGAGGGGAGGGCAAATAAATGACTCATAATTCCACTACCTTGACAGGAATGTCAAGTTTTTGTTTGCTTGTTTTTATGAATGTGCTACAGAGGAACACAACTAACTATATCTATATTTTTGGTTATTTAAAGCCTTTCATACATTTTTAAAATTTTTCTTATTCAGTAAGCAATATGATAGCTGTAAAAATAATATAATATTATTAATATTACCATTAGTATGGTCTCTTTTAGATTAGCACTAATCTAATCACATTGTAACAAATCCTTCAAGAATATTACCAAGAAATAATTTCCTCCTTTGGCTTCTGAGAAAAAGCAATTCAATCATGACCTATCAAAATTATATTGGCTAGAATTGGAGGAGGGAGAAGAGTATAGAAAGATGTCAACTGTTTAAGCCCCAATCCCCAGAAGACTGATGGGTTCCAATGTCCAGGGGTGGATTATTATTTTTTTTGCAAGGGATGGGAGTGGAGAGGAGAACAGGAGGTAGGTCCAGGTTGCATTCATTCTCTTTCTTTTTCAAGCACCCAGTCAGTATTTATTAAGTGCCCACTATATGCCAAACATTGCTATGTACTGAGGCACTCACAGTACAGGATGAACATTTGTTATTTTCGCAATGCAGTGTCAGTGGATCCTTAATTTACAGCAAAAACTATTCCTCTGCTGCCCTCAGCCTATAATATTTAAGAAATGTGCCTCCACTTCTGGACTTTGTGAATGGGGACTTGTGACCTCATCTAAACCAATTAGATACTTCAATCCTCCAGAGCACTGTGATTGGTTAGAGACAGGTACATGATACATGCCAGGCCAATCAGGACAAAGAAGCCTTGAGTCTGGGATTTTTACCCTAACAAGGGAAAAAATAGTTTTTTTTCTCTTCTTGGCAGGAGTTCTAAGAATAAACGTGAAGCTCCTGAGGAAAAACATATAAAACCAATGAGCACAGGAAACCTGAGCATGGAGCCCACACAGATATATATTAGAGACAATGTCCAGCAATTGAATTAAGCAGGACCCAAGGATGGATTTTTCAGTGACATGAACAAATAAATTTTCATTTTATTTTAAGCCCGTTTTGCTTTGTTTTGGGATACCTGCAATAAAAACATCTGTCCTATAATAGAGTGGTGAGTTATGATAAGAAGAGACTATCTCTTGTAATCCCTCTTTCTATCTGGGGAACTAAGTAATTCTAAGGGAATGTGTCATTCAGCTGCATATTGGTGGATTAATAGGAAGTGGTCAAGTGAAAGAATGAAGAAATGGCTTTTAAATATTATAAGGTTTTTAACATAGAATCTTGAAAACCTAGATGGTTTTTATGCTAGTTAGGGAGTTAGGATCTTTTCTTGAGCAAGATACAAAAATCCTTTCTTGAAGTAATAGCTGATCCCTCGATTGTCACTAGTGAGTGTTCCTGCTCGCACTTACCTGAGCTGGGGGTCTCTGGGGTCTTGAGAACCGGGTGCAAGGTCAGTGGACACTTGCCTCATTTGTGTCTTCTCCTTAGCCACTCACTGCATTACTTTCTTGCCCTGTTGACAGTTTCAGTAAAATTCGTGCCACAAAGGCATTTGACTCAGCCTGTAAACTCTACAGAGGATTCAAAACAATGGCTGCTATTGTACTCACAATTTCAGAGACTTTTGTTTCTAGAATACAAGTTCTGACCTCCTTATTATAAATTGTCTTCATTTTCTTTGTTTCAGACTTTTTCAAAGGTAGCAGAAGCCCAGTTATTTATTTCTGTTTTTATCTAGTAAGACTTATGGAGGGGCACGAAACCAATGGGTCTAAGTCCCCCCCCACCACCACCTGAATTAGAGACTTAGAATCTAGTGCACTTTCCACATGTGTCAACTTGGCAGTTTGCCAATTCCACTCCTGTGAAGTTCACAGGAGACTTTACTGGGGGTAATTGTGCTGAAATCTCACAACTATGATCCCTTTGTAAATTCACAAGTTCATGGTAGCATAGCTTGTTAGTGCTAGAAAGTCTCTGAGAAACCATCTAGTGTAACCTTCCAGAAAACATGAGGGACTAAGGCTCATGATGGGAGAGGAGGAGGGACTAAACAGATGGATTAAGGAGAATGAGGCTTGAAACCCAAGCCTGCTGGCTTCCAGGATTTTTATAGTATCTCAAAACCTTTTGCTGGCATAAAAAGAAGAGAAAGAAAGAAAGAAAGAAAGAAAGAAAGAAAGAAAGAAAGAAAGAAAGAAAGCAAGCAAGCCTGGCTGGTGGCTCAGTGGTTGAGCATCAACCTATGAACCAGGAGGTCACCGTTCGATTCCTGGTGAGGGCACATGCCCAGGTTGTGAGCTCCATCCCCAATAGGGGATGTGTAGGAGGAAGCTGATCAATGATTCTCTCTCATCATTGATGTTTATCTCTCTCTCCCTCTCCCTTCCTCTCTGAAATCAATAAAAATATGTTTTAATAAAAGAAGAAAAAGAAAGCAAAAAACAACAGCAATGACACACAGGTGTCATGTAGTCTGCATTTTTTGTTTAATATTTTTTGGTGGATTTTTTAGTATATGCAATGAGCTAGTTTAGCAATTCTGACCTAGCACCAAGGATATTCCTAAAGCCTGTGTGATAAGCTCTATTAGGATACATAGCTGGGACTTGGACGCTTATGGTGATTGAAGTCAGATGACATTCCCATACCTCACAACTATGTATACATTTACTGTTTTCATAGGAGCTAAGAAACTTCCTGGGCAAATATCTTGGGGTTAGGTCACATGGACATGTATAATATTTATCCAGAAGGAATCTGGTAGAAGCATGATCTTATGGAGAGAAACATCCCCCGAGAGGGAATTCATCATGAGGAAAGAACTGAAGCCCATTCAACAACAGAATCTATGCCTCTGAGGCAATGGTGATTTGGGGGTACAACATGATGATTAGCACTGTGTGGCTCAAGCAACCTTGCTGTGGAGCCCTCACCCCAACTGCTTATAACACTCCTCACTTTTCAAGACCCATGACATGGCATTTCTACTTCATTATATCAAAGCTCTGTGGAGTTTCTAAAGATAGCTGCAACAATAACTCCCTCTCACCAGCACCCGCATAGCCCCTTGGACATAGGATATGGAGATGAGCATGGAGTGGCACTTTGGCATACCTGTGAGGGAAGAGACAGCAGTCTGGCTTGGCTTAAAAACAAACTCTTCAGCTCCACGTTTCTTCTCTAATCCTCTCAGGAATAAATAAGTAATCAAATGTGTAAATAACATAGCAGAAGTTACTAAATATACTTTCTTTGCAAAATGTCATTTTACACCTACCTTGAGTCTCCAACCTTCTTTAGGAATATGAATTTCTGTCAATAGTTTCTATGATTCTAAGGTGTAGCAGGAAAAACACAAAATAAGGAGTCCAAAGATAGGGCCTGAATACCAGCACTGTTATTAATTAACCATATGACCTTGGCTTTGTCAGTAATCCCAGCAATTCTTAGCAGAGGTACCTAGAAAATTCTAGGGTGTCATAATCATGTGATGTGAGCCTCAGGTAATTAGTTAACGATATAGCCAATTTAATATATGTAACTTAGAGTGAATTCAAATAACAATAATATATCATTATGATTTACTTGACTTCGTCTTGTGTATTTTCTCAAAGAAGAGAGAACGTGCTAAGGAAATTATAGCTAGCATCATGGGGACTAAGCATGACTATCCATTCCCTGTCTAACTGATATGAGGGGATGTGCAGAGGAACTTGAAGCCATGTGATACACTAATTGATGGCACCTGAAACATCTTTTTTATATTGAAACAAAAACACTGCCCTCTGGAAGAGAAAGTAACACATGCATGAATTTTTGCTATCACCCATAGACTTGGTGCAATGTATCCAAAGACTCAGGATTATACATTCTTTCTCCTCGGCTGCTATAGGTCCTGAGGTGGAAGTTTGTGAAACTCTTAAGCCATGTTCCATAAGTATTAGTTAAAATGATAATAGATTTTTACAGTGCTCATAAGTTATAGGTTTACAAATGCTTCTATTTCCCTTTAAATTTCACATGATAATAAATTTTACTAACAAAACTGCAAAGAAAGACAAGAGAAGAAAAAGTGGTGCATGGGCTTCTATATTGCACTGAGCAGCTAGGACAAGACTCATTTTTTCAAAAAATAAGTTCCATTAAAGAAAATTTGATCAAATTTTTCCTTATATGGATCTCAGGGGCACAAAATTAGATCAATCATAATCTTTAGTTCAGCATATACTCTCACATGCTCATCAACAATGTGATCTGGACACTCCTCCCACATATAGGTGGGGGCCTCTGTCCCCTTCCCTTTAAAGTAGGTGGGCTCTCTGACTTGTTCGTGACCAATAGAATGTGTCTAGGTCAGTAAAGGTGATGCAGCTTCTGCCTTGCTCTCTGGAACACACGAACCGCAGTCCTGAGCTGTGGTGCTGTAAGGAAGCTCAAACTAGCTATGTGGCAAGACCACATGGAGAAGTCTTGAGATTACATGGAGAGAGAGAGAGAGAGAGAGAGAGGAGATATCTTAGCTGTTTCAGTCCCATCTACTATCTGACTGCAACTGCACGAGAGATGCTAAGCCAGAATCACCCCCAGAAACAGTGAAAGATAATTGCTGTTGTATCAAGCTATTAAGTTCTGGGGTAATTTATTTCTTAAATAATAATTTTAGTAGAATGTGCACTATCATCATTAGGTCATTTATGGCTTTGTGGGTGGCTCGATTCATTCGAAATAGTATAGCAATCTTATGAGACCTCATTGGCAATCTTTGTGGATAGTTTTCTGATAGAATTTTGATATTTTTAACTGGTTGATGTTATTATTAACATATTTATAAAATTTTTATGAATATAATGCCTAACTCTGCCTCACCTCCCCTACCAAAATAAGTTTACCCTAGAAATGTGAATTTCTTATAAATTTGGATATAACCATAGGAGTGCATCACGCATGTGAATTCTACTCATTCTTGCACCCAAGTGGCTAAAAAATTAGGAATTGCTGACTTGATCCCTCTGAGCTTCAGTCTCTCACATGTAAGATGGAGGAATAATACTCACCCTGTCTCATGGGCTTGTTGTGAGCAACTCTTTTGAAAATGGTGAAGAAAACATTCATAACTAATAAAGACTTATTATCATAAGGCTGTATTATTTTCACGGTTTCATTATGCATATTTCATTGTCCTGTCTCCTTCCTCCTCATCTGGGGAGGAATCAAATGTTCTTCCATTTCCTTCAAATTAGTAATGTAGCAACACTTTGTGTTAAATATTCCCCCCGCTCCCCCGCCCCCGCCCAGATGTACCAAAATCTGGCCTGGTGTTCCCACACAAATGAAGAACAAATAGGATCATGCCCAGCTTGGATCCCATTGTAGGAGGGGTCATTACTGAAAGACCAAGAAGGTCTCATTAGAAGGCGGTTTTGCCCTCAAGGCAGCCCCATGGCATAGCCCCTGAGGACAGCTTTATAAAGATTCTGTAGTGCCAGTCCCTGAGATTTTTAGAACTAACATCCAGATGTCCATCTGCTGCATAGACACTGAGAGGGCTATTTTTGATGATGTGATGTTCTTAATTTCTATTCATAGGTTGAGTATGTTCCCCTGTTACCTTTGGGAATTAAATCTGGGGTCTTGGGTGTGGCAATCTCCAATGAATCAGCGATAACACTTGGTCTTCAAATATCACATTCAGCTCAGCCCCTAATTGCCCACAGAACTTCTGTTTACCATGCAAAGATAAGAGACAATATCAGCCATTTTTACCTATAGGCTGAGACCTCCTTGCAGAAGACTGGCAATTTTGCCTTGGGGGATATTTCTCAGCTCATTATTTTTTCTCTTTAGATACAGTAGCCTCACTTCTGCTCATTAGGCTCCTTTCACTACATCATTGCCTTTCTTTAATGTGGCTGGTCTATTAAATAACCCTCACCTGGCAAAGCCCCCCAGTGTCCCTAACGCAGCTCTGCTCTCCTGCTTTCATGACTCAGTTTGGACGTCACTTTAATATTAAAGTGTGGCATTGGCACCAGCATTCCACATCCCGCATCTCATGTGCCACAGAGACTGAGAGGGGAATATCCCAGAACTCGGAGGACATGCCACTTAGTGTTCAGAGATTCCTGAAGGCTTTCACAGAAATGGAATGCAGTACACCAGAGGAAAGGCTCAGAACAGAAATATTGGCATCCCATTTATTCAGTGTTACCAAATATCAAAAGGCAATTGATTAAATATTGATCTGACAACTGCTTGAAAGGGAGGAGGCACTTCTCACAATCTGGCAAGAAAACAGGGTCAGGAACACTAAATGTGGGTACTGCAAAAGCATGCTTGCAAAATCTCCATGTCTTCTTGCCATGATTAAAAGGCTTGTTAGTCATGGGTGAAATCCTATAGTGGGTATGTGCTTGAGTGTCAACTCATATTAAGCTGCATGAAATTCATATTTCTTCTTTAGTTAGAATCCCTCAAACTGACCCAACCTATGCAGTTCCCTTTGTGGTCAGATCAGCTTTTTGGGACTTTTTCTGAAGGTCAGCTCTTGAACTGAAACATCTTAAAAAGGCTAGTGTTCCAGTCTTTGTTTATAAGTACAGAAGCCTACTTGAACTAGCTCAAGTAAGAATTGGTTGATTAAAACACAAACATGTATGTATGTATGTATGTATGTATGTATTTATGTGTGTATGTGTAAAAGTGCATGTATACTATAAATACATGTATAATCACTGGCCTAAAGCTGAAGAGTTTCAGAAAACAACTCTCCCCCCACCCTTTCTCCTTCTGTTCCTCCCTCACTTATTCCTCCCTCTCAAGGCTATCATAGGCTCTCATCTTTGCCTTTCTTTGTCCCTATGTGGGTTTTTCTTTTATTTCTCCACAAACCAGAATATTCTTAGCTCACCCATAATTGGCTTGGCTTTGGCTCTGGTTTGTCTTGCCACTGACTCCCCCCCCTCCCCACAATCAATGGCACATCACCATTTCTGTAGGCTAGATGGCAGTTGTGAAATGGTTGTCATTGCTCTTGTATATACAGTATTGGTCATAGTTATTCAAATTGTCATCACCTCAATTGAGATCTGTGCTTGCTGACACTATACATGCTAAATTGAATTGTTGCTTAAAATGTCTTCAGAAAGATTATACTATGATTTAGCATTGAAATGAAAAGGTATCATGTACATAGAAAGGCGTGTAAACAGAGCAATGGGGCATACATTTGATATTAGCCAAGCAAATATTCATCATTGGAGGAATGACAGCAATTTCATATTTTCTTGCAAAACAACAACCAAGTGTTTACATCTCTAAGAAAGGAAGACATCTACAAGTAGATGAAGCTGTGTTATGCTTTGCTTCTGAGATACAAGCAAAAGGATTGCCTATTTCATGTCGAACAATCCAATTGAAAGCAGGAAAAATTGCCAAATCCTTCAGAACAGAGAAAATAAATTTCAAATCTATGAGAGGCTGATATGACCAATTTAGGTGTGGAGCACAACCATTGTTAATATAGTTAATATATGTTTGTCAGTAAATGCTCAACTTCTAGCAACATTTATTTCAATTAAGATAAAAATAATACTATTAATTTGATCAAATGGTAAAGCATAAGAATCAAAATTTGCCAATTGGGTGTCAACATCTTGGAAGAAAATCCTGGATACAATAGTAGAGCACTCTTTTAAGAAATTCCACATTAATGGTGTTTTGGGGGGCATAGAGAAACATCATCTGTGGAAAACCACATATATCAGCAATTCTGAGTAGAAAAAGTATTTCAGAAGAGTAGGACATTACAAAGAGTTTTAGGAATTTGTTTTACTTAAAAATTTTTTCCTGTGTACTTAGTACATCTAAAAGGTTCTTTCAATGTGTATAAAATTAAAAGTCTGTTATTTTTAAAAAACATTATAACAGTTTAATTGGCAGTATAGTTTTTCTTTCTTACTGGCATGTAAAAGCATGATCCATCTTACAACTGATGGCAACTTAGATGCAATGAAACAAAGAAGGTCTAATGAAATGTGAGCAGAAGCTATATAACTTTGGCCTCACTTGCTTAAGAGGAGATCCCAGGACACAGAATTCCACTTTTTCTCCCATCCCACTGGCTGGGTGGCAACAGGGCTACACTATCCAACATGGTAGTCACTAGCTAGCCATATGTGGCTATTTAAATTAAAAATTTAACTAATATTTAAAATTCAGTTTCTTGATTGTACCAGACACAATTCATGTGTTTAATAGCCACATGTGGCTAGGGGTTACTATGGTGGACAGCACAGATATAGACAGAACATTTCCTTCATCATACAATATTCTATGGATAACACTGGAGTAGAGTGACTTTGGAAGCCATGCATTGAAGACAGCAGAGCCACTCTCATCTGGGTTCTTGCAGAACTGCTGGATGCTGAACTTTTCCTTGAATTGGAACACTCACCTTTTGACAGTTGAAAGAGACATAATATTTGTTCTTCATGCTACATTATTGGTAGATATTTTAGAACATAATGGAGCAAAAGTAGGTTTAAAGTTGTTTGTATGGAAAATAATATAATAATTAATCCTATATCATAAAGAGGTAATATGCAAATTAACCCTCACACCATCACAAGATGACTGTGCTCACAGCAGAGGCAGAGTTCCCATAATGAGCCATAATGAAAAATCAGCGGGGACCTGAGGCTGTGTGGCGCCGGGCCAAGGACAGGGACTGAGGCTGCGCGCCCCCCCTCCCCCAGCCGGGCGAGGCTGGATAGGGGACCTCAGGCCATGCCTCCTGCCCTGGTGCTGGGCTGGGGGACCTGAGACTGTGCCCCTCACCACGGCACCAAGCTGGAAGATCTGAGGGTGCACTGGGGGACCTGAGGCTGCACCAGGAGACCTAAGGCTGCAACCCCCATCTGGCAGGCTTGACAGGGGTGGGGCCTGCTAGGTTTGGATCTCACCCAATGGGGATAGGGCCGGCCGGGTCTGGGTCTCGCGCGATTTTGAGGCGTGCGCAGGTGGGCAGGAACTTGACTCTGGGTCCTGCAGCCCCACATTCTGGCAGGAGGATGATTTTCATATACATTTTACTAATTTCCTTTCATCTCTGACATTTCTATTATAGAGAAAGGACAAATAGCAATATTAAAATATTTCCTCTAATTAATTCTCTTTTAATGTGCACGAATTTCATGCACTGGGCCACTAGTAAATAATACTACAAGAATAAACTCTGTGTTTCATGTACTCACAACTGTAAACCTACTTTTGCCCCACCCTATATTTAGTATATTTTATTTTAGTACATTTAGAACATTTTCACCTTTTGCACTAACACCATTGGTTGACTTGCTTATTGCTCTCTTCTTCAATAGGCTCTGTTAGTCAGGTTTATTTTTTCAGAATTTGGCATAGTGCCCAATACATAGTGACCCCTTAAAGCACATTTATTGAATTATTTAATTAATAAATATGAACACATAGAAGGGACAGATACAATTTAGAAGATCCCTGTAAAGTTTTCTTTCCTGAAGGAAGAAGCATCTAAGGTGAGACTTGAAGGATGAATCAGAGGAAACAGAGGTATAAAGCAGGAGGAAGGGTTTCCAAATAGAGAGAAGACCCCAAGGGGAGAGAGCATGGATCTTTGGAGAGAGTGGAAACTCAATAGGTTTAGAGCTGGAGAAAATAGGTGAGAATTAGTCAGGGAAGAAATTGTGACGTTCTATGTAAGCCACACTAAGATTCTGTATTCATCCTGAGGGCAGTGGAAGGGATACTAAACAATTTTGATGTTTGTACTAAGCTATCTTAATATTTTTCCAATAAAACAAATGTTTGTTCTATTCTTAGAAGCATTTGAGAGTGGAGATTCCTTGAAACTTTGTATAAAACCATTTCTGCACTTAGCAAAGATCCTCATGGGAGGTTATTTTGTGTCTAACCAAAAGCTCTTTGTTTAACCAAAGTATATTTATTTTTTGTTGTTTAGTGGACATAATACATACAGGTTATCATTCTCTTTGCTTTTCCCGTGCAGTAGAAAGGTCTTGGGGAATAGGCTAGACCTTCGTGTAATAAGTTAACTGGATTTATGTCAAGCATCTTTTTTTGTTACTTGTGGTAGTTTGAATGAGGAGGGACCTGATGCAAGCAGTAAATAAGAACTAGGTAATAATAAAATCCCATTGCATTTCAAGAGAGATAGGAAAATTGTTCTGAGCCTTCTCTTCCTTGGAACAATGATTCCAGGTCCTATTACCTTATTTTATAAGTGATGGTAGAATGATACATGGAATACAAACAAATTTTCTACATTTGCCTTTATTATTGAGGTAATTTTAACAACTTGTATATATTCTAAGTGCCAATGCTATCAACAGCCTTTCCTCCTGCCTCTCACAGTTCTCTTGTGAGTTCCAGATTACCATGTCCACCTACTACTGTACATCTTCATCTGTAAGAACCACAAGCTCCTAGAATTCAACATATTTGAAACGTGTTTATTACCATTCCCATACCCTTTCCAATGACAATATCCTGTCTACCTAATTACAAATCCATAGACTTGTGAGTTGTCCTTGACTCCTACCTTTCTACAGACTCCTCAGCCTCTCCATCACTAAGCTCGGTCATGTCTGCCTCCTAAGCATCCTTACCAACCATTTTATCCTCTCTAACTCTAGTTTGCTGCCACAATCCATATTCTTATCATTTCCCACATCTGACCCCAAGTTCTTACAATCTGGAGTGATATTACTAAAATCCAAATCTAATTATGCCACTCCTCTGCCTAAAATTTATAAATTATTCTCTACTAATTCACACTCAAGAACAGAGTACAAAAGGCCCTTCATGATATCATCTCTCATTTCTTCCCTTAGATCTCCTCATGCCTCCTTTCCAGTTACTAACAGACACAGTAGTTTCCACTTCTCCTTGTGCAGTTGTTCTCTTCAATGGGCATGTACTTCCATCTCTTTTTTCACCTGGAAAAATTCTACCTGAACTGTAAGGTTTAGCTTGGGTAGCTTTTATTTCAGGTTATAATTTCTATTTCTAGGTACCTACTCTCAATACCATGTGAAATTACATATCAACTTGTCTCTCTCCCTGGCTAGAAATGGGGCTCTCACATAATAAACCACCCAACAGATGTTTGTTGAATGAATGCTTAACAACTACAATTATCTGTAGATAAAATATAATTGTATTACTTACTTATCTACTTTATTATTTATTTACTCCTCATCAAGCCAGGATAGATTGGAGGTAGTTTGTATAAACACATCTTATATAATAAGGTGTTCTAAATAGATGTAGAAATCAGGTAAAGAGAAAATTAAAAAACAAGGCAATAAAATAAGATCTTTTCCAATAGATTAATAGGAATATAGATAAAATGTTATAAGATAAAATTAAGGAAACAATGAAGTTCAAAAATTATTTTAAAAGTATCTGCAGAACAGAAATGAAGCAGAAACTCAAAACCATAATTGGACAAAACTAAAGGCTTGCTTGGCAATAGACCAGAATAAGGAATCAGGTTTAAGTTGTAGGAGAGCAATGGAGTTTGGTAACTATGGGTTAAATTTGGAGTAAGAGTGCCATGAAGCTACTCATGGTTCTGTGACTGGACTGATAATACCTCAATATCATCATTTTATGGGCACTTTGAGCAACTGATATAAGATCTGGAACCCAAGTGGATCAGGTGTAGGCAAATCCAAAACTGCCTGACAGGGAGAAATGACCACATGAAAAGAGTAAGAAAAATACTAACACCAAATTCCCATTTGAGGTAAACCTGAAAATTCCAAATACATAAGAAAAACAGTTTGATTCTGGTCAAGGGCACATACCTTGGTAGCAGGCTCCTCCCTGACCCAGGCCCTTGTCGGGGTGTGTGCAGGAGGCAATCAATTGATGTATTTCTCTCACATTGATGTTTCTCTCTATCTCTCCCTCTCCCTTCCACCCTCTCTAAAAGATCAATGGAATAATATCCTCAGGTGAGGATTAACAAAAAATTTCTTAGTATCTTGACTGTGTGTTAGATCCATCAATCTGAATATATGATAAAATTGCATAGATCTAAGTATACACATACACAAAGCAGTGCAAGTAAAACTGGGAAAATATAAAGATTGTTAGATTATAGCATGTCAATATGGTTGTGATATTATCGTATATAATAAAGACTAATATGCAAATAGACCGAATGGTGGAATGACTGGTTGCTATGATGTACACTGACCACCAGGAGGCAGACCCTCAATGCAGGAGCTGCCCTCTTGTGGTCAGTGCGCTCCCACAGAGGGAGCACTGCTCAGCCAGAAGCCTCCGCAGAAGTGCTAAGGATGTCTCACTGATGTCAGTCGGACTTCCCCCAAGGGCTCCCAGGCAGCCAGAGGGATGTCTGACTGCCAGCTTAGGCCTGGTCCCCTGGGGAGTGGGCCTAAGCCAGCAGGTGAACATCCCCCGAGGACTCCCTCACTGTGAGAGGGCACAGGCTGGGCTGAGGGACACCTCCCCCACAAGTGCACAAATTTTGTGCACCGGGCTTCTAGACTTCTAGATTGACATAATGTTACCATTGAGGGGAAACTGGATAAAGGGTACAGGAAAGCTTTCTATATTGTTGTGTGTGTGTGTGTGTGTGTGTGTGTGTGTGTGTGTGTGTGTGTGTGTGTGTTTACAATGGCACATGAATCTTGCTAGTAAAACATTGTGGTTTCTTCCCTGGGTGCCTGACAGGAGACAAAGTAAGTAGCTGGAGGCAATGAAAGAGGCTGTGGCCTTGGGAAAGTAGCTTCACTTCCCTTGGCCTCAGTTTTCCTCATCTGTAAAATGGAAACTTAGTACTAGAGGGAAGGAAAATGAACACTTATAGAGAACATACCTTTACCTATGTCTCCTTTCCTAATTTTTTCAGCAACCACATGATCCGTGCATTATGAGTCTCCATATTTCAGATGAAGAATTAGAGGGTGAGAGTAATGCCTACCACAGGACAGAGCTGGGGGTAGAGTACACAGTCCAGGCACTTTTTATAACTGCCTGCTGCCCAAAAGCCTAGCCAACATTTTGATTCTAAATCCTACAAGGTGGCCTACCTTAGTGGAAAGTGAGCTGGGAAGGGAATGCCCAACCCTTTAAGTAAAAGTAGGCAAGGGCTGTAAAGGACTTAGCTGGATCCCAACAAGCACATATAGTTGCACCAAAAGCTGCAGACTTCACCACGTCAGCCTCCCTCTGTTTACACTGTGGAGCTATAAGGGATATCTGCTAACTTCCTCCTGGTTGGTTGTCTGTTCTCTACTGTTGCCTGTAGTATAAACCCCAAAGGAGCCCCAAAGGCTGAGCATACTCTCTTTAGGGAGCAGGCAGGGGATCAGGGTCAGCAGCTATGAGCCATGGAACATGGGTAGCAAACCTGGGTGAAAACATCTAAGGGTGTAACCTTGGTACTGGGGCCAGGCCTGGCCCACGAGGAAAGAAAGAACTGTCTCCTTGGGTTGGAGACCACATTACCCAACAGAGACTACTTTCTAATCCTCAGAAATCTCCTTGGTGCTTTCCTCACAAACTATACTGGTTGACTACTCATGATAGTCAAAGGTAAGGTAGTTCAGTAGTTAGAGCACTGGACTGGCAATCAGGAGACGGGCTTCATCCAGCTTTGTGGCTTTCTTTAAGATTCTGGATGAGCCGTGCTCCCCCTATGGGATTCAATGTCCTCATCCATTCTTTGGGGATTTGGATTTGGTGGGCCCTGAGATCTGTCCAAGCCCTGCCAGCTTTCATGTTCAAAGTTAGCTCTAAGACCTGCATTCAGGGTCTATCTGAATCCACCACAACTCAGAAACATTATTGGAACAGAAGTCCTGGTCGGATTTCATTTTTCTTCAGAGGCTGCTTATTGTCTAACAAAATTTACTTAGTAGTAAATTTGTGACTGTGATGTTAAGTGTAGGATACAAATCCAGAGGGGGGAAAAATAGTAAGGGAAGGGTGGGGCTCATAGAGCCAGAAGAGCAAGGGCCATCCAGAGGGTCCGGAAACCTCGAATTCACAGGATTATCTCATAAACACAGCCACCATTCCTTATTTATTCACATTCTCTGCCCTGTCTGGGTTCCGCGTGGTCTCCACTTCTTGTTAGCTTTTCAGCTGCACACCAGGCCCCAGCTGGCAGTAGCTAATTGCAATCAGCAGGTGAGAAATGTAGGTTCCCCGAAAAGGAATTATCTCCAGAGCTGGGAACCATTCTGGGAAATGTAACAGACCTGGGAAGAGAGGGGAATATGTTTAAAACCTGAACTTCTGTGAAAAGCATTAATTGAAAAAGACAGCACTGCACACCAGGAACCCATGACTGGCTTGCCTGAAAATATAATGAAGCAACTTAGTGTGGAAGAAAAGACAGGGGACATTTCCATTTCTGCAAAAGCAGCTCCTGCCTTGTGCACAGGAGTCCTGCCTGACCTTTTTTTTTTCCAGGAGATTCGGGGAGCACAAGGGTTTGCTCTTGTAGTTTTATCTTTTACTTTTACGTTTTTCTGCAGGAGTAAAATCATTTTGCCAAGCTAAAGACTTTTTATTTATTTTTATTTATTTGTTAAGGAAAAGACATAAAGCAATCTACTGTGAAACGAAATGACTTGAGGAAGCAAGTTCAAAATCAGTTCACAATCTCTTGAGGTCACTGAATACCCAGGTGTTCACTCAACCTAGTGCCAAGTAAGGGGGTGGGATGTGGGTGCAGCCATGTACTCAAAGGTTGCTCCACTACTTGGAGAAGCAAGCCCTGTGTAGGCGGCAAAGTCCTGGGGGCTCCTGTGTCCTCAGCCCCAGATCGCCCTTGCTAGCTCCTGTCAGCTCACCTCCAGAATCAGCGGCATCTTTCTGTGTGTTACCAGAAAAGGGAGTAAAAAGCATACCAGAAGGGTGACTTGAATTTCATTTTCTCAATATGTCCCCCTGTGGGGAATGCCGTGTGATGTGGCATGCTGATTCAAAGAAAATTGTCTTTGCTCACTAGGGTTTAAGGCTAGTCATGGGCAGCTCACAATGCACTGGGTTGTAGGGTGTCCTGAAAACCGCCTGGGGTAATACACAACATGTAGTGTAGAGGGCAAATGGCCCAGCAACCTTTCTGGAGAAGCTGCGTGATTAAGGCAGGTCCCAGGACCCCTACAGACTGCCGTGTCCTCATCTTTAAAATGAGTGAATTGCACATTGCGTGTCTCCACCTCACTCCAGTTCTCGGATGCTCAGGTGATAAGATGTGGCTTGAAACACAAGATTCACTCCCCCAAATTAATGTTTAGTGGGATTTGGGGGAGTGTGGGTGGCTTTGTTTTTCCTTCTTTTGGTTATTTGTAGAACAAAGGAGAGAGAGAGGTTAAGCTCTGGAGCCAACCTCAAAAGGAACCACAGTCCCTGGTAGAGGACAGACACTCTGAGGAGATTTTTTTGTCCACTTGTGAGAGCCCCTCCCCCATGGGCCAAAAGAATGTCACAGTAGAGATTAAAGTCTCAAGGGGAGAAGATGAAGAGGCTTTAAGACCTTCTGGCCTTGGAGCCAAACTCTAGGCTTTGTGATCAAAAGACAAATAAACAGGCATTCCCACCGGTCTCTCAAACCTGCTGAGCAGCACAAATGTTTCCTCCTTCTCAACAAGCTTACCTGAAGAAAGCAAAGAAAAGCAGACCTTGAAATCCCACACACTTTTTGGCTTGCCCCTTAGGAGAAAATGTTGCAGACAGCCTAGCAAGTGCCTATTTCACATCTCTCAGAAATAACATGTCAAAGTTTGAACATAAACCACAAACAAAATCAGCCCAGTTCTTCATGACAGCTTCCCAAACCTGACACAGGGAAGGTTTAGAACAGGGGTCCTCAAACTTTTTAAACAGGGGGTCAATTCACTGTCCCTCAGACTGTTGGAGGGCTGGACTATAGTTTTAAAAAAAACGATGGCCGAAACCGGTTTGGCTCAGTTCGGCCTGCGGACTGAAAGGTCCCAGGTTCGATTCCGGTCAAGGGCATGTACCTGGGTTGCAGGCACATCCCCAGTAGGAGATGTGCAGGAGGCAGCTGATCGATGTTTCTCTCTCATCGATGTTTCTAACTCTCTATCTTGCTCCCTTCCTCTCTGTAAAAAATCAATAAAATATATTTAAAAAAAAGCCCTTAGTTTCTAAACAAAACAAAACAAAACAAAAAAAACTATGAACAAATTCCTATGCACACTGCACATATCTTATTTTGAAGTAAAAAAAAAAAACAAAACAGGAACAAGTACAATATTTGTATTTGCATGTGGCCCATGGGCCGTAGTTTGAGGACCCCTGGCTTAGAATATGAGCTGCAGCATTAGAAGTTGCTAAGAAGCTAGTGGGTCAAGAAGGTAAGCAGAGAAAGTCCATCTGTGATTTCCTTTCAACAAATATTAGGCTGAGTAGCACTACTCTATGGGACACAATTATGGAGTTATGTTTCAGGAGGTCTCAGTTACAAATACAATGCTACTAGTGCCCTGTGGAATGAGGCAAGACAAAAGCCCCAAATGAGCAACCATTTGAGATGCAGTATAGTGTGATACAAACAGAGCAAGTCTCTGTCGAAGAGAAGCTTACATTCTAATTAGTAAATTATACAATGTTAAGGAGTGTTCCTTAGTGCTCAGAATATCAAAAATTAAAATTTAGAAACTAAATCCTAAGTTAGTTAGTGAATCACATCATTCTTGTTGAATTTTTATCCTCGGTGGTTCAGTGGAAACACATCTGAGATCTCACATTTTATGCTGGCATAAAAGTTAGGCCTGTGGCTCTCTTGGGGCAGAAATGACCTAAATTAGAATGTAGCTTGTAATATCTTTGTCTAGTGCAGGGGGTCAACAAACTTTCCCATAAACAACCAGATAGTAAACACTTTAGGCTTTGTGGGTCATACAGTCTCTGCTGTAGCTACTCAACTTTGCCACTATAGTGTGAAAGCAGCCATAGACAGTACATAAACAAATGAGTATGGCTGTGTTTTAATAAAACTTTATTTATAAAAACAGGCACAGGCTAAATTTGGCCTATGGGATGAAATTTGCTGATTACTGGACTGGTACTTTTCTAGAAAGTAGAGCTTGTCTATATTCAAAACATGGACAAACTGTGGGCTTAAATTATACATTCCATACAAATTATACATGATCTAATACAGAGAAGGGGGAAGCAAGTAAAGGAAAACAGTGAAAAAAGAGAAGAAAGAAAGTCAATTTTTGTTTCATAAGCCAGGAGAATGCAGAGAAATGCCAGAGGAGAAGGCAAAAAATGTCTTGTAGGGGCAGCACACACGTGGAATAGCACAAAACAATGAAAGACCACAAAACCATAAATCAAGGGACCTGGACTCCAGGTTGTTCACTGCCCTTGTCAGCACTATCATAACACTTCTCTGGACCTAACACTGTCATTCTGTCCAATTCTAGCCTCATAAAGTTCTCAAAATCCACAGCCAGGCAAGATTTTGACACAGGAAGTTGTGGAGAGGGTGAGAATTACAGCCACCCTGTGGGTGTCTCTCCAGGAGGACAGATCCCTATCTTCTTTCTCCAGTACATTATACCAAAGATGTAGCTAAACTCATGCTTAAATAAACAATTTAATCAGCAGCCAAAAGTTTCTTTTTATCACCCAATCTCCCAGCTAGACAGACTAATTATTTTCCATCTTCCAACTACTGAAGTGTTAAGTATCAGCTCATGCCAACAGAATACTAGGAATTGCTGAATCTTTTACTAGACTTTTACTAACATAATTCCCATAGTGGCCAGTTTTTCAAAGAACCTGCAACTAAACGTGGCTCTCAGAATGACTGTGTTATAAATAAGTACTTTGTAGTGTGGGAAGAAGAGAAGGGTTTTTTTGTTTTTGTTTTTTGTTTGTTTGTTTGTTTTAATATATTTTATTGATTTCCTACAGAGAGGAAGGGAGAGAGATAGAGAGTTAGAAACATCGATGGGAGAGAAACATCGATCAGCTGCCTCCTGCACACCCCCTGGGGATGTTTCCCCCCAACCCAGGTACATGCCCTTGACCAGAATCGAACCTGGGACCTTTCAGTCTGCAGGCCGACGCTCTATCCACTGAGCCAAACCGGTTTCGGCAAGAGAGAAGGGTTTTTTATCTAACACAATTGTGGCCAGCATTCTGAGCATTAGCAAAGGAAACAATATACAGGTCAGATTACAAGCAATATCATCATAAATTAAAATAGGGAAAATATTTCTAGACCCCATCTGATGACCGGTGCATCAGGACTCTCTCAGCCTTATTCCCTCACCTGTAAAAGGGCACTAATAATGTTGACCGCATGTAAGATGCTCTGCAAAATAAATCAGATCGTGTAGAAATGCATTTAACACAGTTTCCAATATGTAGTGGACACCCTTTAAATAGGAGGTATCTTGATATTATTGATGACTGATATAGCTCAATTCTTACGAAAGAAAGGTCACTCCAATTTGGTATGAGTATTGCAGTCCTTTAAAAAGATGTTTCTCTTGCTCTTTATCAATCTTCCCATCGTTATGTGCCTTCTACAAAGGAGCTCCCCTGTAATAGGCTTGTGAGTGGTATAGATATTATCTACATTTGAGAAAAGGCACTGTGGTGGACCCCACCCCTTGGTTGCCATCCTTTTAAGGCAGTGTGGAATTACCAAAGTCCATAGCAGTCAGGATAAGTTGAGACTGTAAAGTCTTCTGGGTAATCAGACATGCCATCCACTGATTCACAGGTTTCTTTTGGCAGGTGTACAATGGAAACACCCTTCCTGCCATTGCAGCCCTTCCCAAATCCACTCCCTTTCCCTGCCTGTGTTCCATCCTCCTCACATGCCTATGTCCCTCACACACAGTTCATCCATGTGGCTGGCAGGGAAGGAAATGACTTACCTCACAACCAAGGCCTTTTCTGTTCCCTTCATCACTGGCTTTCCACCCCAGAGCCCCTTGATAGACTCTCAGGATGCCTCTAAGCTGTTCTCTGTGACCTCAACCTTGGCCCCCTTCATTCCACCTTCCACAAGTGGTCATGGGCCCTGTTACAAACACCCAGATCTGCTCCTGGCACCACCCTGCTTAAGAACCATGGGATGTAGAATAAGGTTGACACTTTTGAGAAAGATCTGGAAGGCCTGTTCCAACCCAACTCCACCCTACTCTTGGTAGGCTCACCTTCAGGCCTTTGTTCTTACTGTTCTCTCTTCCCTGTCATCTGCTTGTCCAACTTCTGCTCAAATTTTAACCTTCATATCAAGTGCCACCCTATTTTTGACATCCCACTTTGTCAGTACCAATTACCCCTCTTCTATATTCCTATAGTAACTTGCATGTAACTCTATTCTAGTACTGTCAAATATCATCCTATATAATAAAAGGGTAATATGCAAATTGACCCTGACAGCAGAACTAGGAATGGCCAGTTGCTATGATGCACACTGACCACCAGGGGGCAGATGCTCAATGCAGGAGCTGCCCCTTGGTGGTCAGTGTGCTCCCACAGGGGGAGCTCCACTTAGCCACAAGCCAGGCTGATGGTTGCAAGCCAGCAGGTGGACATCCCCTGAGGGGTCCCAGACTGCGAGAGCGTGCAGGTTGGGCTGAGGGACCCCCCCAGTACATGAATTTTCATACACTGGGCCTCTAGTTATAAATATTTGTTGATGGTTTATGTTACTCCTTGGCTGTAACCTCAATAAGAATATGAACTTGAACTTATCCATCTTGGTATTTCCAACATCCAACATACTACCTGACTTGTGATGGTCGGTGAGCTTTGCTAAAGGAATAGAATGAATTGAAAGATTAAATTGCATGGGTTTGTCAGGGGAGGAGTGGCTGATGCAGGCAACAAATAAGAAACCCAGAGGCATTATCAATGAAGTGTACTGATATTTCTTTGTTAATGGTTTTTAATTTTTCTTAAGATCACCTTTGGAGAATTAGCCAAACTTTCCTGTTACTCAATCCTTTTCCCACCAAATCAATAACCATCTATATTCTCAGAGCTGTCAGTCATTCTGTATTTATGATTTTGAACCATAGATATAAACCATCCCTTGCCCATTTTTTTAGTCAACATCCATGAAACCCACAGGGCTGTCTTTTTAAAAACAAATAAATCTATTGGGGCTCTATCTTTTTAGCATTTACCTTGCCAGTCCTCATCACCCTCCACCATATGTAGCAGGGTTACCAATCGTTTTTATATGTGAGTTCAAGAGATTCCCCATTTTGGTACAAGAATTTTCTAGGGGCTCATAATTACAGCCTCCTACATAATACTTTTGCTGTTTCCTGCCATGAGGCCCAAGGATAAGTTCCACACTCATTGCCAGGGAACATAGGACTTCTGAATCCTGACCTCCTCCCTACCTCTCCAGCTTCTGTTCTCATCACTGCCACCCAACTCTAAGTGGGAACACCCTGAGCTTTACTACTGTTCTCTGAGGAAGCCAGACTCTGTTGTGCTGCTTTGCTCTCCAACATGCTGTTCCTGGAATGCTTCCCCTTCCTCCTCTATATAGTGAGCTTCTCATCCTTCAAGGTTCATTTCAGCTGTTGCCTATGTGGAGGCATCTTACCTGCAGATATATCTTTTTCCCCTTGTGAAAACAATGTATACTTCCAAAATTGGATTCTCCCTACCTCAGTTTTTTATTTTTTTCTATGTTTTAAATTAAACTAAGTTTTGGATATCACATGCAGATTATTTGATTATTAATAATCATTGGCTAATAGTATACTCTTATCATTAGTCCATGTACACTTCCTAAGCACTAGCAAAGCCACTACCTAAAATAAAAGTCAAGACCTTGATAATAACCTACATGTCATCTTCCCATTAACTTATCCCTATGCCTTCCTATTGGTTATGCCAGGGTTTCTCTTGGGTACCTAGGTATGTAAATGCTTGACTTTAGAAGGTAACATCAAACTTCTTTCTTAAATGGCTGTTCTTAAGGACTCTTGAACCCCATTTCCAATTTCAAGAAAAAAAGGGGTGTCAATGTATGAGAAGAAAAAATTGTATGTGAGGAGATTGGTGAAGAGCCATAACTCTGTAGTGAATGCCTTCTTCTCCCCCTTTTACAACCCAAGCCCAGTGAGGGGCCTTAAAGGTGTTTTTCAATATGTTCCCTATAGTTGGGAGTCTCAGGGAATCTCACCCTTAGGTAGGAAATCTAAAGTGGGCTGTGGGTTGGAGTTTGCTTTTAGCCCATGCCATCTAGGTATGAGAGAAGGGCCATTAAGTGCTTTTGTGGCCAAGTCAGTAGAGACTGCTGCCTTGGGTTGGCCATTGACTCCAGGGGATATTAGGACAAGAGACACAAGAGTGTACCCTATGTATCTGAAGTGGCCATGAAAGAGGGAGAGCTGACATAGAGCCAACTTGGGCCTTGACCAGAAGTGCAAGACAATCTCAGCAGAAAGAGGCTGAAGGTGTCCTGCCAGATTTCAAACTTAGGAACAGTTCTATGCCATCACCCTTGATGGTTACATAGCCATAGGTCAAGAGACTATAGTGGGATAGAGGTCTCTAGCCATTGGAACCTTTGAAGGGCCCAGGAGAACAACACAAGAGGGAGAGAGTTGGCTTTATTCATCTTCCATGACCACCAGGGATGCCAGCTGGGACCTAAGCTTTAACCATCTAAAAATGAGACCCAGGCAGAGCAAAGCCACTCTGTCAAGTTGAAGGTGTATGCTTCCTGGCCTCTCTTCCCTCTTTCAGCATCAACAATGGCTGCAACAAAACAGCAGCTAACACATGGAGGAGGTGGTATCTTTCAGTTTAAGAGGCCTGAGATAAGCAGGGAAAATAATTAATACTAAGTCAAGCTTGGAGTTCAGACATTTCACATCTTGGATGGGCTATTCTAATTGCTCAGTTGTGACTTGAAGTGTCCTGCTGTAACAAACACTTACCTAACAATGAGTAGAAATGAGACATGCTCAGTTTGCATTCAGGTTTTGGGGAAGATTCCCTTCCCTGAATAGAGTTAAACAAACAATGCTGCTTTGTTTACATCGGAGGCTATGCTCAGCTGCATACTGGTTACACAAGCATGTCATGACCTGTGCACATTCCCTCACACATACATTCAACTGCATCCAACCAGCTACACTGGACTTCCAACCAGCCAAGAGGTTAAAAGGGTTCCTTCCCTCCCAGCCTCTTCTGGGCTTTCCTTCCCCTTTCCACTTCTCTTTTTCTCTCCTTCCCTTTACACTTTCCTCTATAGATCCCACTGCATTTTGAAACTCTTGGTCTCTGGGTCTTTCTCCTCAAATTCCAGGTTCTTGGTCCTTACTTTATAAGGACAGCAGGTGGTAGGGAAATGGGAGGGTTGCCTGACAGGTGATAGATAAGATTAGAAATACACAACAGGATGTGAGTATCCTGATGACAAATAGACTATCACAGAACAGGGTTTGGAAGCAGACTGTCTTTCTGTTGGATGCTGAACTCTTGGAGAGAAAAAGTCATGTTTTATTTGCCTCAGGTTCTCTAGCAGCTAGTACTGTGCCTGGAACAGAGTAGCCTCTAACTAAAGTTTATTGAAAGGATGGGCAAGTGAATGAATAAATTAATGGCCAAATGGATTGAGTGAAAGGCCACAGGGATCAGCATTCGGTCTCATCCATTTCAAATTTTATCCCCAAGGATGAAAATATAAAGGCTGTACCTAGAAAATATATGGGGGCCAAAGCTGGATGGAAGCCCTGACATACAGAAGATAGAATCAGGACTCATGATCTCAACTGGATGGAAGGAATGTTTGAAAGAAACAAGATGAAATGCAATTAAGATAACATAAACACCTGTCCTGGATTCAAATGGTCAATGGCTCCAGTGAGGGGAAACTCAGCTCCCTTTGAAAAGCCCCTGGGGGTTTTCTTAACTCAATATGAGTCAACAGCACAACATGACTGCCAACATAGACATTAGGAACCAGGCTTGGTCAGACTATATCTGAGAAGGCTAGCGAAAGGAGAACACTGCCAAACTAGAGCATGTCAGAGCCCAATTACCAGGAAGGTGGGAAAACTGGAAACTTCGATATACCATAAATAACTGAAGAAACAGGATATTTGTGCCTGAAGTTAAAGAGTACCTTGAAATTGGTTGAAGAGCCATATTTTTTTTGAATATGATTTTCATTGATTTTTAGAGAGAGAGGAAGGGGGAAGGAGAGAGACATAGGAACATCTATGAGAGAGGAACATTGATTGACTGCTTCCTGTATGCCCCCTACTGGAGATCGAGCCCACAACCTGGGCATGTATGTTCACCAGGAATTGAACCCACGACCTCTTGGTACATGGGTTAACACTCAATCCACCGAGACACACCGGCTGGGCTGTTCTCATAATTTTTTTTAACTTTTTAAAGTATTACAGTAGTACATATGTCTCCTTTTTTTCCCCCATTGACCTTCCCCTGGCCTCCCATACCCCCTGGCACATATACTCACTACAACCCCCACTCCAGTGTCTTGTGTCCATTGGTTATGCTTATATGCATGCATACAAGTCCTTCAGTTGATCTCTTACCGCCCCCCCCCCCCCAACACTCCCGAGGCTTCCCACTATAATTTGACAGTCTGTTCAATGCTTCTCTGCCTCTGTATCTATCTTTTTGTTCATCAGGTTATAATGTTCTTTATTATCCATAAATGAGTGAGATCATGTGGTGTTTTTCTTTCACTTCCTGGCTTATTTCACTCAGCATAATGCTCTCCAGTTCCATCCATACTGCTGCAAATTCCTTCTTTTTTTACAGCAGCATAGTATTCCATTGTGTAGATGTACCAGTTTTCTAATCCATTCATCTGCTGATGGGCACTTAGGCTGTTTCCAAATCTTGGCTATTGTAAATTGTGCTGCTATGAACATAGGGGTGCATATATCCTTTCTGATTGGTTTTTCTGTTTTCTTGGGATATATTCCTAGAAGAGGGATTACTGGGTCAAATGGCAGTTCCATTTTTAAATTTTTGAGGAAACGCCATACTGTTTTCTACAATGGCTGCACCAGTCTGTATTCCCACCAGCAGTGAAGAAGGGTTCCTTTTTCTCCACATCCTCTCCAGCACTTGTCGTTTGTTGATTTGTTGATGATAGCCATTCTGACAGGTGTGAGATGGTACCTCATTGTTGTTTTGATTTGCATCTCTCAGATGATTAGTGACTTTGAGCAGGTTTTCATGTGTCTCTTGGTTTTCTGAGTGTCCTCTTTCGAAAAGATTCTATTTAGGTCCTTTGCCCAGTTTTTTTTATTGGATTGTTTATTTTCCTTTTGTTGAGTTGTATGAGTTCCCTGTAAATGTTGGAGATTAGGCCCTTATCAGAGATAACATTGGCAAATATGTTCTCCCATGCAGTGGGCTTTCTTGTTGTTTTGTTGATGGTTTCTTTTGCTGTTCAGAAGCTTTTTATTTTGATGTAGTCCCATTTGTTTATTTTCTTTTTAGTTTCCATCTCTTTTTTCAGCATCCTGTAATTTTCTGAGTACAGGTCCTTTACTTCCTTGGTTAAATTTATTCATAGGAATCTTATTTATTTATTTATTTTTTGTTGCAATGGTAAATGGGATTTTTTTTTAGTTTCTTTGTCTGTGAGTTCATTATTGGTGTATAAAAAGGCCATAGATTTCTGTGTGTTAATTCTGTATCCTCCTACATTGCCAAATTCATTTATTAGGTCTAGTAGTTTTTTGATGGAGTCTTTGGAGTTTTCTATGTATAGTATCATGTTGTCTGCAAATAAGGACAGTTTTACTTCTTTTTCAATTTGGATACTTTTATTTTTTCTTCTTGTCTGATCGCTATGGCTAGTACTTCTAGTACTATGTTGAACAGGAGTGGTGAAAGTGGGCATCCTTGTCTTGTTCCTGTTCTTAGGGGAAATGGATTTAGTTTTTGCCCATTGATTATGATGTTGGCTGTAGGTTTGTCATATATGGCTTTTATTATGTTGAGGTATGTTTTCTCTATTCCCACTTTGCTGAGAGTTTTTATCAAGAAAGGGTGTTGGTTTTGTCAAATGGTTTTTCTGCATCGATTGATATGATTATGTGATTTTTTTTCTCTCAATTAGTTTATGTGATGTATCACATTTATCGATTTGTGGATATTGAACCATCCTTGCATCCCTGGAATAAATCCCACTTGGTCATGGTGTATGATCTTTCTAATGTAATGCTGGATCTGATTTGCTAAGATTTTGTTGAGGATTTTAGCATCTATGTTCATCAAGGATATTGGCCTGTAGTTCTCTTTTTTTGTGGTGTCTTTATCTTGTTTGGGGATTAGGGTAATGCTGGCTTCATAGAAAGAGCTTGAAAGTGTGCCTTCCTCTTGAATTTTTTGAAATAGTCTTAGGAGTAAATGTTTTAGTTCTTCTTTGAATGCTTGGTAGACCTCCCCTGTAAATCTGTCTGGACCAGGGCTTTTGTTTGCTGGAAGATTTTTTATCACTGTTTCAATTTCTTCGGTAGTTATTGACCTATTCAGATTTTTTGACTTTTCTTGGTTGAGCTTTGGGAGCTTGTATTTTTCTAAGAATATGTCCATTTCATCTAGGTTGTTCATTTTGTTGGAATAGAGTTATTCATAGTATTTTTTCAGAATTGTTTGTATTTCTGTGGGATCGGTTGTTGTTTCACCTCTTTCATTTCTGATTTTGTTTATTTGGGTCCTCTCTCTTTGCTTCTTGGTGAGCCTGGCTAGAGGTTCATAAGTCTTGTTTATTCTTTTAAAGAACCAGCTCTTGTTTTTGTTGATCTTTTGTATTGCTTTTATTTTGGTCTCTATATTGTTTATCTCCACTCTGGTCTTTATTATTTCCTTTCTTCTGCTTACACTCAGCTTTTCTTGTTGCTCTCTTTCTAACTCTTTGAGTTGTAGGGTTAGATAATTTATTACCATTGTTTCTTATTTTTTGAGGCAGGCCTGTAGAGCTATGAACTTCCCTCTTGAGACTGCTTTCACTGTGTCCCATAGATTTTGGATTGTTGTGTTTGCATTGTTGTTTGTTGCCATGATGCTTTTTATTTCTTCTTTGATCTCTCTGGTAACCCAGTCATTGTTTAATAGCATGCTATTTAGCCTCCAGGTGTTTGATTTTTTTATTGTAGTTGATTTCTAGTTTTATGCCATTGTGGTCTGAGACGGTGCTTGATATGATTTCTATCTTCTTGAATTTGAAGAGACATTGCCTGTGACCCAGTATATGGTCTATCTTTGAAAATGACCCATGTGCCCTTGAGAAGCATGTATATTCTGTGGCTTTGGGGTGAATATTCTGAAGATGTCAATTAATTCCATCTGACCTAGTGCATCATTTAGGATTGCTGTTTCTTTGCTGATTTTTTTGTTTAGAGGATTTGTCCAGTGGTGTTAGTGGGGTATTAAAGTCCCCTACTATGACTGTATTGCTATCAATCTCTCCATTGATATCCTCCAAAAGTTTTCTTTTTTATGTATTTGGGTGCTCCTGTATTGGGTGCATATTATGTTTACCAGAGTTATATTTTCTTGTTGGATTGCTCCCTTTAGTATTATGAAGTAGCCTTCCTTATCTCTTGTTATATCCTTCACTTTGAGATCTAATTTGTCTGATATAAGTATTGCTACCCCATGGTTTTTTTTTTCATTTCCATTCACCTGAAAAATATTTTCCCATCCCTTCACCGTCAGTCTTTGTGAGTCCTTTTTTCTGAGGTGTGTTTCCTGTAGACAAAAGATATATGGGTCATGTTTTCTTATCCACTCAGCTACCCTACGTATTTTGATTGGGGAATTTAATCCATTAACATTTAAAGTTACTATTGATAGGTACTTGTTTGTCACCATTTTTATTCTTTAAGCCTGTGTTCCTTCTTCGTTTCCTGTTTCTTCTTTTCACAGAAGACCCTATAGCATTTCTTGCATTGCTGGTTTGGTGGTAATAAACTCCCTTCGTCCTTTTTTGTCTGTGAAGCTCCTGATTTCACCCTCAATTTTGATTGATAGCCTTGCTGGGTATAGTATTCTTGGATTCAGACCCTTCCTTTGCATGACTTTGTATATTTAATTCCATTCCCTTCTTGCCTGATGTGTTTCTGTTGAGAATTCAGTCACTAGCTTGATGGGGGATCCTTTGTAGGTAACTTTCTGTCTCTCTCTGGCCGCTTTTAAGATTTTTACTTTGTTGTTGATGTTTGCCAGTTTAATTATAATGTGCCTTGGCATTGGTCTTTTGGGGTTCATTTTGTTTGGGACTCTATGAGCTTCTTGGATTTGTGTGAGTTTTTTCTTCCCTATATCAGGGAATTTTTCTGTCATTATTTCTTCAAACATGTTTTCTATTCCTTGCTCAATTTCCTCTCCTTCTGGTACCCCTATTATGCGGATGTTGTTTCGTTTCGTGTTGTCCCAAAGTTTCCTTAGGCTCTCCTGTTTTTTAAGTTTTATTTTTATTTTTTCCTAGATGCTGCTCTGCTTGGGTATTTTTTCCTACCTTGTCTTCTAGCTCACTGATGTGGTCCTCTGCTTTTTCTAGTCTACTGTTGATGCTTTCTATTAAGTTCTCTATAGCAGCGATGTCATTTTTCATTTCTTCTTGGTTCTTCTTCATTTCCTCTTGGTTCTTCTTCATTTCTTCTTGGTTCTTACACATATTGTTGAATTTGTCTTCCATTCTTTTCAGCCACCTTATGACCATTTGAATTCTTTCTCTGACATATTGCTTGCCTCCTTTTCATTTACTTCCTTTTCTGGTGATGCCTCCTTTTCTTTCATTTGCGGGCTGTTTCTCTGTCTCCCCATGATCTCTCTTCTCTGAGTGTCTGGTTATGTAGCTCTCTCTCTCCTTCCAGCACTGTTTGCAAATTGTCTCTTCCACATGTCCTTTTTCTCCTGGTACTAAACAGCTGGCACACTGGTAAAATCCAAGGCTGCCTTTTTGCGCCCAGTCTAGCTATTTGCTGATTTTTAGAGTTCCCTTCTGCCAGTAGCCCTGCGGATCCCCTTCCACACTCACGGATCATGCTGGCCCAAACGGCCGCAGACTTTGTGGGGTGCAGACTTCCCTCACGCGCATTCCTCTCTCCAACCTGGATCACAGACCTCACCTTTCCATAGGCAAAATCTGACCTTTCTGTGAGGAGGAGCAGGACTCATCCGAGTCCATGTATTTGTGCTGCTTGAGATCCAGTGTTCCTGGGTTCGTAGCTGGCCCCTGGGTGCCGTGGTTGCAGGGTCCCTGGATGTATATGCTTCTGATAATAGCCACTCTCCCCTTAAAGATGGCATGGTCTCCGTGGAAGAGCTGGCTGCTACAGGAGAGATTTCAGCAGCAGTGGAGGCTGCCCAGTTAGGGGAGCCTGATCCAGCAGTCTTCAACAGTCCCCTGGAGTATACCTATCGCTCACCCACAAATTTACACTCTCTGTACGTCCACACCCTCTCTTTCATTCTCTCACTCACACACTATCTTGCAGTCTGCTTTCCCGTTGGCAGCCATCTTTTCCTCTCTCTGAAGAGCCATGTTGCAGATGAGTTAGTTCTAGAAGGCAACACTACAGCAGAAATTACAAAGAGGTAATATGTAGCTGAAGATATTATGAAACTAAATCAGAAGCCAAATGCTTCCAAATAGTGTTGTTCTGCCAAATTTGAAATACATATTTGGACTCTTTAGGTTCACACATGCACTTACCTCAGGGAGACTAGATACATGTTTGGCATTCCCTGGGTGCCTGTTAGAAATATAGAATCTCAGGATCTTACCCAGACTTACTGAACCAGAATCTGCATTTAGAAGAGTCTCAGGTGGTTCACAGGTGTATTAGAATTTGAGAATCACTGCTCTACACTGGAGTTGACAAAATGTTTCTTTCTTGCTGTCTTCTGTTATCAATAGCCAGATATGGAAATCCAAATATAGAACACATGACCTGTAAAATATGAGCATATGTATAGAGACACTAGGACAGGACCATTGTCATTAAGACTGTCCCATCTGGAAAATTGGTTACTATGACTATGGAAAGAATACTACTTGCTACCCAAGTAATTCTATGCTAAAGTAGACAGCTGGGGTTAGCCTGAAGTAAAGAGAATTTGCACCTCAGTATTTGATAGTATCTGAGTGGACAAGGAAGCAAGTTTGATCCTTGGGCTCAACCATCACAGGAGTTAACCAATGCTGTGGAACCCACCAATCCAATGCTAGAGGAGGAGCAATGTGGGTGGTTAAGATTAGCACATAGACATTCCTAACTGTTAGGTGTCCCCTTGTTATTATTTTAAATACAAGAATATGCCCTGGTGGCACTTGATGCTATTTTAGAAGAGTGGGCATAAGAAGCCTATTCCAGGTGTTCTCTAAAGGGTACCTGCTTTGAAACCCTTTTTGTACTGCCCAAATGTTACATTGTTCTTTTTGCTGTGAGAAACAACCCAAGAACCCAAGATAAATGCAAAAATGTTAAGGCTTAAAATGAAGGATAGTCTGGCTATCAATGAATCAGAAAATCCATGATTTTAATTTACATTTAACTAGAAAAACCAATGAAATGACCTTTTAATTTGTTCCACTTTTAAGACCAAATCTAAACACATTACCTAATAAGGATGCTCATGACCATTACTCACTCGGTAATATTCTCCTCTGCAAATCCCAACATTTAAACTGAGTTCAGTCTCCCAACTCTCCATGGTTTAGCTCTGTCACCAGGTGAAACTGATCCAACAGGCAAAACCCAAACTCACGAAGTACAAATCTTGAAATCTCTCCAACAGAAACCAAGAAGGAATAGTAGTTATCTATGTAGTTCTTACTTAATGCTATCATTTTTTTCCTGCTCCATAAATTAGATGGAAAATCTTGTTTCATCTTTGAAACAGAACAATCACATGTGAGCAGATTGAGTCCTGGGTAGCTATGCTCTCTGTTTTTTTAGGGCCACTTGTGTAACAGGCAGGTGTACCTGCATGAATGAATGACTGGAAACAAGAGCAGGATGAGGGAGAAGGGGATGGCTGTGGGCTTGCAGGAGACATGGGAGCCACAGAGGGTGCAGACTTATATTCCACATTCTTCTTCTCCAAATGCCCTCCTATGCCATCATGTCCCAGACAATCAGGAAACACTACCAGGCAGCTGTTAATTACCATCCACACACTTTTCCATAAGAAAGTCATGTTTATTGGCAACTTTCTCTTGGCTCCTCCCAAAGAGGGGGGCTGCTTTCAAAATCCTAGTATTCCATGGGTCAGAAAAGAACCAGCCTGCCCTAAGGCAGAGCACACACATGCCTGCTTTATCCATCAGTTTAGCCAAATAAACTGGCAGTATTTATTTAGCAGCTACTGTAGAGTTGGTGCTGGGGAATGTCAAAACCAAATGTGTAAGATTCCATCCCTGCCCTTGAGAAGGTCACTGTTTTGTTTGGAGAAGCAGAGAAAGGATAAGATATACTAACTAGAAAAATTAGCAATAACAAAGCAGTAGATAATAAATGTCCAGAGAGTGGTATAAACAAAGAAGGTTATTGTAATTGCATTGATTTCAGGTGAAGTGAATTATAACAGCAATGTGGTTGTAGGACGGATGGTAGTCAAGCAATCTGTGAATGTGACATTATGGGGGATGTGGGATGCGAACTATGCATAGATAACTTCACACCATTCAGATGGAGTGTGGTTCAAGTGGGCTATAAAAGAGGGAGGGAGGGAGTGTGATTGAGTCATAGTGGGAGGCAGTGACTGAGCTGAAGGCCACTAATCTGTGAGAAATCTTGTCCTGGCTGTGGCATGGTTCAGAATAAACCCTTTTCAAGGAAGGGCAGAACCATTTGAGGGATGCTAGGAGAGATCAGGTGCCTAACCTTGATTGCAGGAATTCAGAATATTCCTCTAACTCCACCTTCTGCCTTACTCACCAGCCACCTTATTATTCCAAGTTCATAGGAGTGCTGTCCTTCCACAGGGAGACACAGGACCAATGACTGTGAGGTCAAATATATCACCAAATAATGCAGAGCTATTTGTCATAGGAAGGCCTTGATGGAGAGGGAAATACCAAGAAATGCTGCCTCCATACCACAGTGGTCGAAACCTTCATGTGTGAAACAAGTGTGACCTCCATGTAGTTCGCTTGTCCTTGCTCAGTACCTCATCCATTCCTCTCAGGGCCCCTTCAGGCCTTCTACCAAGCCTCCACAGACTGGGCACTCTGAAGATGCTGGTATTCCTACAAACTGAGAAAACAAGCCATCAAGGCTGCCCTCACTACCACCCTTCTCCACCTACTGACTTAACTCCATGGTTCCCACTGCTCCTAAGTCCCATGCTTAATCTCAGAGGATGGAGTCAGCCTTCTTGTATAAGACCAGCCTCTCCCTTACAGCTCCATAAGCCATCTCCCTTATTTTCTTCATCTGTCATTGTCTTTTCTATTCACTTTCTTTTTAGCCTATAGACATGATAAATATGCTGTCAATCAAAAATACACACACCCAAACTCAACAAAAACACAACCCATACACACACAAACATACACACACACCTTCCTTTAACCTCCTGCAACCACTGTTGCTCTCATTCCCTTATTAAGCAGGAAAGCCCCAGAGGGAATTGTCTGTGTTGATGTATCTTCATGTCCTCAGTACGAGTTACAGAGTATGGTGTCCACAGGTATGCAATAAAATTTGTTCAACTGGCTGCTAACAAATGCCAAAGACAGATTGGACTGAGTTTCAGCTTTATAGTTTATTCAGGATTACCTTTCTAAGCACACATATTGTTTCTCTTTTACACAAAGGCCCATATTCAAGAGGGACAGCCAGATGTCAAAATTGGCCTGGACTGAAAAGAGCTGAGTTTAGAGCTCCACATTCACTGGGGAACCTCCAACCCTATTTCTCAATGTCTTTCTTACTTTTTAAAAAATCTTTTGGAAAACCATGCTGCTGTGGTCTTCTATTGACCTGGCCTTTTGTTCATTTGTGTTTGCTTGTTTTTGATGAAAAGAGCATGACACTCAATTATGCAACCATCTTGACTCCTAGGAAGTTCTGTAGGTACTGTGAAACTCCCTGACTGGGGACTCTGTTTATAATCGGCTATCATTTTATATATTTGTGGCAATAGTGGTCATGATGTAGACAAAGTTTATATACATTTCTTCAAGATCTTTACAGTCACCTATAAAGCAACATTGGCATTCTGTAACCCTGTGAGTGCACACTATAATCATTATTCAAGGAGAGCTGGTATGCTATTGGAATGTGGAATCTTTAATCCAGCATGCCTCACATTGTTGCCATGACCTCAGCCTATCTGCACCATCTCAGTATCAGAATGGAACTCTTTCCCTTCATTGAATTGTCCTTATTTCTACATACTGACTCTGACTTTGGATTCTGAGCTGATCGATTTCTTTTCCAAGAGTGTAGAACCTGACAATATTTTTGGGATGGGCTTCTTTCTTTTCAATGTCTTGTATACTTGTTCTGGTTCCTGCCCCATTGGCTCTGATTCAGGTTTACACTTCCAGTTTTTTATGAAAGAGCCATACATCAACCATCTCAGTTAATTCCTTCCTTCCTCTTCCATATGTCCACAAAGGCTTTCTCACTGTCTTTCTTTAATCCCTGTAAGAAACTGAGATCATTCCCTCAAATAGCCATCTCTGCCTAGCAGGTCCAGATCACAAAGGACAGGCCATTCTATAAACACTTCATTAGCCCCCTGGGTATCTGACAATGTTCTGTGAAATGATGTTAGGTCTTAGCACATGGAATGATAGGAAACACCCTGAATGGAATTAGACTTTATCGCTTAACTTGTGGTGAGCCCCTGAATAAGCCATCCCATTCTTTTGGTCTAGATGATTTCTGAGGTTCCCTCAACACTTATTAATTTAGGTACATGATTCAAGAGCCTTCTCCAGGGCTATGAGAACCTGATTAACTGTTGTCACTGCATTCTCTAGTATTCCTTGAAGACTGCCTTTCAAGTCACTTAACTGTCCAATAGAGGCCTCCAATGTCCTAGGGACAGCATCAAAATATCCTTCTAACAAGTGCTCACTCTGATCCAGCTTAATTCAAACATCGTAGAGGTTTATAGAGAGGACAGTCAACAGAATGGTCAGCCAGGTCTCTGAGTCTCTTCATATCCTGACTAAAATGGATATACTATACTACATACAAGTTGTTTAAGACTACCTGATGCTTGAATCCACAGGACCATTGCCTCCTTTCAGCTGAAGCCAAGCTCCTTGGAGCATCTCTTTGGGCTTGGCTAGCGGGAGATTTTATTATCCCTCTCTTCCTGTGTTTCATCAGCAGGGAACATGGCCAGGACTTTTGGCTTCACTCACAAGTCTGAACTCACCTACACATTCATTTTCTAGAATAAAGTTTGACAAACCTTTTCTGTAAAGGACTAGATAGTAAATATTTTCAGTTTTGTAAGCTGTACAGTCTATCATTATAGCATGAATCAAATACATTAAATAAGCATGGCTGTATTCTAATAAAACTTTATTTACAAAAACAGGCCAGAAGCCAGATTTGGCTTGAAGGCTGTAATTTGTCTCTCCCTGGGCCAGCTCTACACACCAGCAGATAGAACTGGGCTATCTGGCTCTTCCATAGAAGCACTCAATTTATGGAACTAAGTTGGATCCCTTCAGCCTGGGCATGTGCCCTTGACTAGAATCAAACCCGGGATCTTTCAGTCTGCAGGCCAATGCTCTATCCACTGAACTAAATCAGCTAGGGCAATATACTGCTATTTTTGATCACCATTTGCCAAGGCAGTCTCCTGAAAGCAAAAGTTTAGGGGACTAGGGCACCACAATGCTATCTAACCCGAGTACATTGTTGTTAGGCTGAATTTCAGCAATGACCTAAGTGACTCCAGTTCCAGATGGTCACCATATGTCCTGATACATGTGTGCTACAAGCCTAAGTTAGAAGAAGAAAAAGTTTCATTTTCTCCTCCCTGTTTCCATCTCTAGTCTCCAGAGCAGCACAGGTCTCAGATTTCTATTTTTCTGTGACATGTTGCTGACATCAGTTCAGAGCAGAAAGGAGAGGAGGTAGGACAGTATTGTAGAAGGAGCACAAAGTTTGGAGCTAGAGAAACCTGGATCCAAATTCCAGCTTAGTTCAGTGACATCAGGTTCGTCATCTGTAATATGGATAGGGATCATAATGCTAATAATACCTACTTCACAGAACTATTTGAAGGATGATGTGACATACAGTCTGTGAAAGCACTTTGGGAAGGACAATTTAGTTATTACTGTTGTTACTACATCAGGTGGTTACAGGCCTAGCCCCTCTCCATTCTCAACTGTCATTGTTTAGGGACATTTCCTAACTGTCAGCCAGGGCAGTGAGAAAAGAGAAATCTCTAGCTGAGACATGACAAGTGTCTGCCAAATGGCCTCTCTGCACAATTTTAATTCCCCTTCAAATGATAGCAAAAATATAACCTTCTCTCTATCTGTAGTTCTTTGATAGATGTTTGTTTACATGTTTTCCCATTTTTCAGATAAGAAAACTGAGGGAAAGAGCTATTAAAAGAGTATCCTGAAAGTATTCATCTAGAATCCAGGTCTCTTGAACCTAAACTAGGGAATCCGCTTGCAAAAGGAAAGACCTGCTGTGATTTTCTTCCAGTTCTATTTTTCATTATAAAAATATTTGTTTAGAATACAACTCAGGATGCTATACATCTGGCTCTTCCTGTGGCATTTGTCACCCTGCTTCTTGTCACTGTCTTACCTAGAAATTACATTTAACCCAGAGAGGCTGATAAAGGTTTATGAAAGTGGGGAGAAAGGGAAGAAAAGCAATTGCTGTCATCACTAAAATAAATGCCAAAAAGAAAAACCTACCCAGTTTGGAGATTACCTAGTCTTTTGAAGAGAGAAATAAGTCCAAGCAAGATTCTGTTTCAGTTGTGTGTGTTCGCCCAATCATTGATTTTTGTCTCAAAGCTCTGAAAATGTCTACTAGATCATAATAGAAGCCTTACTAGTGTTCCTCCACATCTCACAAAGCTTTTTTTTTTAAAATTTTGATGAAGCAATGTATTTTTGGTTCCCAAACTAAAGGTGCATTAGTCGCATCTAGAAAATAATGCCCTGCCCACTGGTAGTACCAAGTGTGATGTTGAGAAACCAATAGCTTCCAGGTGGAACAAGGTTAACACAGTACACAGCTGTTGTCTCATCAATTAGCATGTTTCTAATGTAGGTCAGTTTGGATATCACTTTTTAATATCTTAGAACTAGGGGTCTTACTTAGACCTTCAATATAGAAGGATGTACACCCCAGAAACTAATCTAAGAAAATCTAATCTGTAATATATATATATATGTATATATATATATATATATATATATATATATAGTATGATTTAGTTTTTATTAATATTATTAATTCAATTTTTGAATAGACAATAAATGAACATGACTCAAACAAAAATATTAACAAAACTATACATGAAAAGACTTCTCATCCTTTTTCCCAGTCTCCCCTCATCATATGTAACCACTATGATTACTGTGTTCCACCAAATGTAAGACATCAACTTAAAGATATATCATTAACTTATGTACTATTAAGACAAAAAATTATAGCTAATTATCATTCTAAAATGCCATATAATGAAAGATATATTCCTGTTTCACAGATATCAAAATGAGAAATAATGTATATCTAAGAATCAACAAAATAGGGTAGCCTCCTTGTATATGTTTCCTGATTTCTTTATGCATATACAAATATGAGTATAAATGTCATTTCTACATCCTAAAGATAGCAAAGAGTGCATAATCATTTCCTCATTTCTTTTTTTCACTTTAAAGTATATATTGGAGAGCTCATTGTATCAGTATGTAGAGATTACCCTTATTCATTTTTATGACTGCGTAGTATGGAGGTGATATGCTTTATTTAACCAGTTCTCTATTGTTGGACATTGGGTTGTGTCCAATACTGTGCTATTCAAATAATGTTACATTTCCTCTCAGGTACATCATTTCACAAGGTCAAGCATTTCAATAAAATAAAGTAGTAAAATTGAACAGGCATTTGTAATTTTGATGAATATTGCCAGATTTTCTGCCTTATAGGGTCATGGCAAATTTACTCTACCATAATTAAGGTATGAGCATGTCTTTTCTCACAGATTTGCCAATAGAAAGCTGGTAGTTTGCTGTTATTTTTCTATAAATCTTACAGGTAAAAGTAGGGCCTTGGACAAGTGTCCTAAACTCACCAAGCCTTGGTTTCCCTACCTGTAGACTGAGGGTGAAAATAATTACCTTTACTACTCAGGAATGTTGAGAGCTAAATGTGATCACATTGGTAAGATGCTTAGTGCCCTGGAAGGCACATAAACATAGCCAAGTAAATGTTGACCACTCTTTGCTCAGTGAAAAAGTATCAGTGAATATAATTTTCCATTTGCTGGTGTCTTGATGCCAAATAATTTAGATGATTCTAAAGCTTTTCTGCTTCATTTGCCAAAAAAAAAAAAAAAAAAAAAAAGGCGGACATACACGTGTGCAGGCGTGGGGGTGGTGCATGCATACACACACACACACACACAGCCCTTCCTTCTAGAAGAGGTTAACTATTGTGACCAGTACAATTAGCCCCTTTCCATCTGATAACAACCCCATCTAAGAAATTCACAACCGTTAATTAGAGGCACCCAGCAATCTTGTGAGGGAGGAAAATTATCGCTCAGACTCTACCCCTGTCTGAACCATGTTGCTCTGGGGTAACCCCAGTTGCAGAGCCTGGGCCTGAGAAGGGACAGAACAGGATGGAGCCTGCCAGCCCCCAGCCCCTCCACACTGCCTCTCCCCTCTTCCAGGGCTCCAGGGGGCTGACTGGAGGCCCTGCAGTTGTATGCTCATTATTAAATCATTTCTCACTGAAAAAAGAAAGGGACTCAAAGCTCCACACACCATGGTTTTTAAAATGCTAGTCTCTCTTCAATAGAAATTGAATTCACTGATGTAGCCCAGGGAAAAGCAAGCTTCTTCCTTCCCTCAAAATGATTCTTTCAGGGTAATATAGCAGTTAAACCTTCAGGTACATAATATCACACTGGTCTATTAGCTAAGGCGATTTTATTCTTCAGTTTGCAGCTTCTTGCCTGACAGTTGTCACCCAGACAACCATGTCTCCATGAACTCAAGAGGAGACCAGGGGGTGTCCTCTGAGGAGACAGCCAGCCTGATACATCAAATCTTCTGGTGTGAAGGAACCATTCTTGGCTTTGTGATGTGGAAATACTAAATAATGCATTCAACTGTTGTCTATTAATCTTTTCCATCATCACCACCACAGGCCCCTCCTTGCCTGTGACCTTGAAATGCTCCCTTAGCTTCAGGCCTTCCCATTCTCCTCTTATCAGCAAATCTGGTTTGGGGTGTGTGTGTGTGTGTGTGTGTGTGTGTGTGTGTGTGTGTATGTGTGTTTAACAACTTTCCAACCTTGCAGCTTCCTAGCTATGCTTTTTATTTTGAAACAAAAGAACTGCAAAGGCAGAAAGTTCTATGTACCAATGTGAAAGGAGACTCTAATCAGACAAGCCCCAACAGGCTCCCTTGACTTAATGAGAAGGAGCCAACATGGTCTGCCCCTGCCTGGGAAGGCCTGAGCCCCAAGGCAGGAAAGGAGAGCCATTCCTCCTTGGCCTACAACAACAAATACCACCAAATTAGAGAAACAGAGCGAGGACAACAAAGTGGCAACTAAAGGACAAAGGGCCAAAGACACACTTTCCTCCCACTGGAAAGCAGTGTGGCATGAGGATTAAGGGCATCAGTCACTAACTGTGGTCCCTCCCAGGATTAGGACAAGATAGTTTGGAGGTCCTGTGGTGGCAACTGTGAGATATAAAATGAGGTCTGCACACCTTGGGCATCACAAGCAAGGGGTTGGATACTCATGAGGTAGGTACATTTGTGTTATGGAATGCATCTCAGTCCATGAACTGACCAGTCATTCATGTGTTCATGGAACAAATATTGAGTTCCTCTGTGTTTTTCTGAACTCTCTTCTAGACCTTGGGGATATAGCACTGAACGGACCAGGCAAAGATCCCTGCTCTCATGGAGCTTACATAGTGGTAGAATACATGTTGATAAAGATTATTTAAAAATTGTCAAGTTGTAGATTAAGTGTTTTCTAGAGATGTTTACAAGATGAAGAATGTGGGGGAAGGAATACACTTGTTTTAATCAGTCCATCCCAAGCATCATACATTCCAAACAAAGTGAACTATCCTGTCAATTCTTAATCTGGACTTTCATGCCTACCAAGGCTTCACAAGATAAACCTTGACCTTCTCTTTTACAGCAGTAGTGGACATACTGTGTTCCCAGGGTCACTCTTTATGGGAATTACTCAGAGGTGTCCGAGAACAAGCTCATACTGCCTTACAAGGCTGATTATGCACATTTCTTCCCAACTCCATATTCAGTAACATCATATTGGTAGCTTGAAATTAGCAATGGTGGGAGTATCTACACCTTGAAAATCAGCTACATATCAGAGCCTTCCCTGGTTTGTTTTTTTAAAAGCTGGTTTATCATCACACTTCTAGGACAATCCCTTCCACAGGTCCGAGAAATCCTGCTTGGTTGATGATGTTTGGGTAGGATGAAACCATCCTCCCCAACCCACCACATAACCGAAGTCTGGTCCATTTTCTTAGCCATATCATCTGGTACAGGGATGGGTATGTGATCTACAATAGGCCAATCAAAGTCTTCCTCAATATTTTAACCAGAGCTTTTAGGGAAAATGTTCTCTGAGATCAGGATAAGGATCATGTAAACCTAGAGTTGCCATCTTTTCCACTGTCTTCTCAGCCAGACAGACAATAAGGCCAACACAAGAGAAAGCAGAAGTGAGAGATGAACAAAAGATCAAATGCTGATAGTACTGTTTGTGCACCTGGAGCTATGTTACTTTTAATTTTGCTTAAGCTAAGTTGTGTTAGGATTTTGTCACTTGCAACCAAAAGAATCCTAATTTCAATACATTGCCTGTGTCACATCCTCCTGCCCTCCTCCATAAACTGATTTTACTCTTAAGCAGAGAGCACCCAGAGGTTTTCTTTGGGGCACCAGTGAATGCAAAACAAACCAGGTGGAAGGGAGGGAATTGTTTTAATGTGACAGTATCTCCACCTGGTTTGTTCATACTTAACCACGGGCTGGTGGAGGCACCTTAGCTAAGAAACCTATAATTGTCAGGAAGTCAGGGCTGCAATGACCTTTTCCCAAAGGGAGAGGCCCATTCTCTAGGTGTGTGAAAGTTTAAAGTGCCCTGGCTCACAAAACCAGCCAGTGCTGTGAGAACCACACCCATTCTTCCCAGGAAATGCGAAGAGTAAATACCTGTTCCAGGCATTAGGCTGCCAAGCTTTACAACTCTCCCAACACTTAGATACCTGTATTTTTCCAAGGCCTTGGTTTGGGAGTAATTTCCTAACACATTACAGCTCCTTTGGATTGGTAAGGCCTCTGGCTTCTTGGCAAGTAGGTAGGGAGGGACTAATCAAATAAATTTAAGTGAAAGACTTTGCAATACTAGATGAAAAGAGTCTAAATCTAAATTGCTGCAGCTTATGCTGCCAGGAATTAAGGATCTTTAAGGAGCAAGTTTCAGAAGAGTGGTATGGCCTAGGGCAGTGGTCGGCAAACTCATTAGTCAACAGAGCCAAATACCAACAGTACAACGATTGAAATTTCTTTTGAGAGCCACATTTTTAAACTTAAACTATATAGGTAGGTACATTGTTATTAACTTCATTAGGGTACTCCTAAGGCTTAGGAAGAGCCACATTCAAGGGGCCAAAGAGCCGCATGTGGCTTGCGAGCCGCAGTTTGCCAACCACTGGCCTAGGGGAAAACCCAAACTTGGAGTGTGAGTACCTGCTTGTGAATTCCAGCTCTGTCACTGCCAAGCCAGCTGGCAGCAGGTATCCTATATAATAAAAGGGTAATAATATGCAAATCAACCAAATGGCAGAACAACTGGTCGCTATGATGCACACTGACCACCAGGGGGCAGATACTCAACGCTGGAGCTGCCCCCAGCCCACAGGCCCTGATCACCCAACCTCTTGGTTCCTTCCCCTGGCCAGCAGGCTCCAATTACCTGATGGCAAATGGGAACCAGGGATAGGTGGCTTCAGGGGGTGGGAAGATGGCCCTGATCGCAGGCAAAGCCTAGGAACCATACAGTGTACAAATTTCATGCAGCAAGCCTCTAGTAGTGGTTATAAATATAGACTCTGGAGCCAGACTACTTAGGTTTAAATCTCAGCTCCAATACTTACTAGCTGTGTGACAATGCGAAAGTTAATTAACCTCTCTGAGCTCAGTTTCCTCCACAGTAAAGCATAAATAATAATGGTACCTGCCTTGTAGGACCAATATAAGCATGAACTGAATTCATCTCTCTCAAATGTTTATAAGAGTGCCTGACACCTAGGAGCTTCATGTTTGCTTTTATTATCTGGGCCTCAGTCTTCTGGTCTATAAATGAAGGATTCCTACGTGACCTATATTATGAGGTTTCATGAGGACAAAATGACAGAAGGTTATTAAAAGAGAAAATCTGGTAAAGCATAATATATATTTAGGTTGTGATTAAATCAGCCCAAGCTTTTGTGGCTGGTTGTCCTGCCGAAGAGACCCAGGCTGAGCATTTAGTCTTGACTTCTGAGGAAGGAAACAAGAGCTCAGGGAAACACACCCTCTCCTCTATAAGAATTGTACATATGGCTAGCAGCTGGGATTTATGCAAAGCATTCTTCAAATTAGTCCAAGAGCCCCACTGTTTGGTTATTGTCCCCAGTGCAATCATAAAACCACAGTTCACAACTACCAGCAGGTTGTTACATCCCAGATTTTGCTCACCCCAGCCCCTTCTCAGCTGCCTACTCATGGCCACTTCAAGTTCCCTGGCCCCTGAGCCACCTGCGTGTCCTCTGGTTAGCTCAATCTGCTGTCAAAAAGGAGGAAGTAATTAAATGGGGGACATGTCAATCCCACCACAGGCCCTGGAAAAGTCAATAAAATTTAGTCGCCAGAATGGGAGCTGATTTTTAAGCACTCTACCAGAAATTGTGACATGCACAAAAGATGTCAGATTCAGGCCACAATAGCAACCAGCCCAGTAATTTGGGTGCTCATCACAGTTTTCCTTCTATGGAGCAAAAGGAAGGTAAATAAAGTACTATTTACTCAAGTGAAATGTGATGTGAGAAATAAAGAAAAACATCTTGTTTCACCCATAACTCTATACCCTGAAGAGATTAGAGAAAGGGACATCGGCAGTGAAGAGCAGACAAATGAAAAAGAGAATAGGATAAAATATTGTTCCTAGACAGACCAATAGAGCTCCAGGAGGCTGTGCATGAGAAAGCCAGCCATTAAACAACACTTGAATTAACCAGTTTGATGCTTGCTTTCTATTTCAAAACCTTCTGCCATTCTATTTCACTGATCCAGTATATGAATTAATTTTTCAGCTGTCACAGGCCTCTATCCCAGAAGAAATGCAGGAATGAGGGGTATTCAGGGTAGAACCAAAACATACAGGAACCAAGATTCTACCTGGCTGACCTGACTCACCCTGCCTGCCTGGTTGACCTTTTCTTCCCTTCTGTTCCTTTTTGCTTTGTAAATAGTGACATTTCCAAGAACTCAATATTTATTACTAGCCACTTAGTAAGAGATTCTAGTTACAACCTGGTATGACCAGCCTTTAGATTTGGCCAAGAGTGTTGGGGGTGGTATGAGTGTGGAGGGGAGGATATCTTTGAGAAGGTTTCCTTTTTAGCACATCAGAGACATCACACCAGAACCAGAGTCATAGAAATGTGCTGAATTGTTCTTTTCCCACAGTATTGGCTTTTTTTTTTTTTTTTTTTTTTTTGCATAAAGGCCCAGGAATCGTTTCATTTCATTTCATTTTCATTTTTTTTTTTCAAAAAAAGGTCAAAGGTGGCTTATTTAAGATTTTCAATAAAATGCTGAATATAAAATGTAGAGCATAATGCAAGGTACAACTGTTTCAAAGTTAGTCACTAACGTTTATTAAACATTTATTACTATTTTTAACCCTCACAACTTTCCTGGGCAGCATGTTCTAATGTCATCAGGCCCGTTTACAGATGAGAAGACGTGCATGAGGTAGAGAGAAAGAGAAAAGATCTGAATACTCATTCAATATCTATTTCCTATCAGCTCTCCATGTTAACAATAGCTTACATTTTTCAAATGCTGAGCAGATTCCTAAAGCCTTATCTTGTTGGATACTCAAACACATCTCTTGAGGCAGAAGTTCTTGTCCCCAATTTAGAGATGAGAAAACTGAAATTTGGAAGGATTAAGTGATTCTCACAATATTGTAGGGGCAGAAAGTGAAGGGAAAAAATCAAACACACTTCCAGATCTTCTCACCATACCTCTGCTCCCTCAGAATAACAAGTCTTTGCATATGGCAAGCTCTCATAAGCCCAGGTAAAGTCTTCAGGCTTGCGCCACAGGAAGTACTCCTTTCCTCTGCTTTGGAAGACAGGTGTGATGGCAGTTTAATTGGCCACATCCACTCTAGTGGTGATGCAAGGTGGCCACACATAGCTGGGTAGGTTGTTTAGTTGACCACTTCACCATGCTATGGGGCACTATTTACACTGAAGATGTAGTAGATTAAGTATTTTATTAAGATAATTTTCCAGTGGATGGCAAAAACATGTCTTGAGGAAGGGATGGGTGCCTATTTTAAATTCTTACTCATACTTGTAAGATGGTATCAATCCATCTATCCTCTTCTGATCTGTATTAAGACCTAAAGTGGGAGGTGCTCTTTGCAAGAATTCATTTATTTACATTTAACAAAATGTTTACCAGGTACTTACAATGGGACAGATATTGTGCATGTTGGATCTACAATGCTGAACAATGTAAACACAGTCCCTGTCCTCTTGGTTATTAAAGTTCAATAAGAGTGTATGGAAGGTACCATAGGTTGGTCCACTTTGCAGCTAGAAGTTACCATGTGTTCCAGTTCTGGCCATGAGGCATAAATAGTAGTCAATTGATGTCAACTTTTTCGCTTCCCCCTTCTTTCTGGCTGGAATACAGATGCTATGCCTGAGTAGCTGCAGTCATCTTATAAGCATTAGGACTAAACATACTTGCTATAGACACCAGAGAAAGAAGAGAAAGGGAGTTTGAGTCCCATGTGGCATTACTGAGCCACTGGACCTGTGCTGAATGGCCTCTTTAAAAAAAAAAAAAAAAGATTTCAGAGAGGAAGGGAGAAGGAGAGAGAGATAGAAACATCAATGATGAGAGAGAATCATTGATTGGCTGTCTCCTGCATGCCCCCCACCCTCCACACTGGGGATCAAGCCTGCAACCCAGGCATGTGCCTTTGACCGGAGTCAAACCAGAGACTCTTCAGTCCACAGGCTAACACTCTATCCACTGAGCCAAACCTGATAGGGCTGGCCTATCTTTTTATGGGAGATAAATAAACCCTCATATGTTTAAATTAGTTGAGTTTTCTATTATTTGCATTTGAACACTACCCTAACTGACACAAGGAGCCATATACTAACTTATATAAAAATACTAATAAATGGCCCTAACTTGTTTGGCTCAGTGGATAGAGCGCCGGCCTGCAGACTTGAGGGTCCTGGGTTCGATTCCAGTCAAGGGCATGTACCTGGGTTGCGGGCACATCCCCAGTGGGGAGTGTACAGGAGTCAGCTGATCGATGTTTCTCTCTCATCCATGTTTCTAACTCTCTATCCCTCTCCCTTCCTCTGTAAAAAATCAATAAAATATATCTTTAAAAAATACTAATAAATGCCATACTAGAGAAGTACAAGGAACCATGGGAATGTAAAATCAGGCATCTGACCAGGTCTAGAGGTGAGTAATGATATTGAATCTTGAGAACTAGGGGCTAGAGAAAGATGGCTCTTGGTAAGGTGAAAAAATTGTACAAAGGTCTTTATTTAGGTGGGAGGAAGTATATCCATCAGTGCCGGGGTCCAACCCCAGCAGGTCCAGGGGTCCCCAAAGGTGTGGATGGAGTCGGCGAAGAAGGAATGACACAGAGACAGCGTTCAGTTGATCAGCAGGCTAGCCAGGATCTCCAGCCAAGTTCTGGTCTGGATCTCCAGAGAGGTTCTGCTTAGGATCTCCTGCCAGGGTCTGTGTCCATGTTCCCTTGCTAGGTTCTCCAGCCAGGTTCTGTAGCCATGTTCCCTTGCTAGATTCTCCAGCCAGGTTCTGTCCAGGTTCTCCAGCCAGGTTCAGTCACCAGATTCTAGTCAGGTTCTCTTGCCAATTTCTGTAGTCAGGTTCAGTGCAGGATCTTTTGCCATGTTCTCTCCAGCAAAGTTCTTCTGTCTGTGTAGGTTCCTTCTTCTGAGTTCTGTCTTCTTCATTCTGTGTTCTGAGTTCTGGCTCTTGCTGTCTTGTTGCATCTGTATTTATACCAGTTGATTCAATCCTATCAATCTCTATTACAAAGGTTAGGGCGTTTCTTATCTTCATTCCAGGGAGTAAAGATTATGTAGCTTAAGCACGATTGTTCGTAGTTAAAGTGATTAATTACCCGCCTGGCACTTAGTTAAGAGGTTTTATTCCCTCCCTAACTTCAGGGGAAAATCCCTACCTGGGGAAACAACCTTTCTCAGAGAGGAGACCTTGGTTAAAACACATAGTGCCAAGAAGGTGAGCAAACATATTAAGAACAGTATGCCATATGTGCCAGGTCCCTTGAAACAGCAAGCATGGACCGGCTCCCGGCACATCAGGGGAAGAGAAATAATGGCAATGTACCCAAGTGGCATGGTAAATCAGTCTCTGGCAATCAAAACTATGACCTTAACCTCTTTCCTGTTTGTTAACCAACAGAATTGGTTAACCACAGCTAGCTAACCACTCAGGTATCACCAAAAGGGAAGGGATGTAAATGGAAGTTTCCCCAGGCCTGGCATAAGTGAAAAGAAAATTAGTGTTACTCTTGATGACTCATATCAGTAGAAGGAAAGAAGAATCCCCAAAGGAGAGTCAATGTAAAAGAACTGCTGGTGAATTGCCAAGAAGATGAGTGTCCGGTATAGCCTAGGTACTCAATACATGTCTGGTGAATGACTGAACATATGATATCAATGAAAGTAATTTCAAACTATAAAATGATGTACAAATCATTATTCCTGTCCATAATATACTAGAGGCCAGGTGCATGAAATTCATGCATGGGTAGGGTCCCTAGGCCTGGCTGGTGATCAGGGCTGATCAGGGCCTTCTGGCTGCTGGCCGGGGCCTTCCTTCATTTCACACCACCGCCTGGTGATCAGCACATGTCATAGCAAGCAATCAAACTCCTGGTGTCCCCGTCCAACTCTCGCAGGGACAATTTGCATATTAGCCTTTTATATAGAGAGACTAGTGGCCCGGTGCATGAAATTCGTGCACATTAAAAGGGGATTAACTAGAGGAAGTATTTTAACATTGCTATTTGCCCTTTCTCTATAATAGAAGTGTCAGAGATGAAAGAAAATTAGTAAAATGTATATGAAAATCTTCCTTCTGTCAGAGTCTGGGGCATGCTGTGGGACCCAGAGTCAACTTCCTGCCCACCCACATGCACCTCGAAATCATGTGAGACCCAGTGCCGGCCATCCCCACCCTCATTGGGTGAGATCCAGACCCAGCTGGCCCCACTCCCATCAAGCCCCACCGGATGGGGGGACACAGCCTCAGGTACCCCAACCCGGTTTCAGGCATGGGGCACAGCCTCAGGGCCCCTGTCAAGCTCTGCTGGACAGGGGGTGCAGCCTCAGGTCCTCCAGTCCGGTGCCAGGCAGGGAGTGCAGCCTCAGATCCCCCAGCGCACCTGCAGGTCCCCCGGCCTGGGGCGGGGGGGTGTGGCCTGAGGTCCCCTGTCAAGCCCCACTGGGCGGAAGGCGCAGTCTCAGGTCCCCTGCCCCAGAACCACGCAGCCTCAGGTCCCTGCTGATCACTCTTTACGGCTTGTTACAGGAGCCCCACCTCCTCTGTGGGCGCAGCCATCTTGTGACAGTGTGATGGAGTGAGGGTCAATTTGCATATTACCTCTTTATTATATAGGATTGTACCATATTCACTTTTAAGGTACACACTACTAAAGATAACAAAGAAACCTGTTTATATTCTTGCTGAATACAAAGCTCAAGGGTCTGTTTTCCTACCAGTGAATCTTAGCTTTGCTCTTTGCTCTGAAAATGTGGACATTTTCTCCATCAAAGATAATTCCTCTAGAGCTAGCTTTTCTTCTCTCACAGCACTTCCAGCACCCACATGCCTGTTTGAGCCATGGCACATAGTCAGTTTACAGATCAACTGAACCTTTCCACACTCAGCAATAGTCCTTGCCATCAAAGCTCCATGAGCCTTGACATTTCAGTTCTTCAAGCTGGCCCTCTCATCAGAAGGGGATTACTTTCTCTTTAGATTTCAGGTGAAGGCATAGCACAGAAACATACAGTTCTTGAATGCCCTGTGAATCAGGAGCTGCACATTTGAACTTCATTTAAGTCTCCTAACAACCCTGTGAATTGGCCTTTATTATTATTTTTCACAGATGAGAATTCTGAGACAGAGAATTTAAGCAACTTGCCAAGGTCACACAGTAAGTCAGTGCCAAAGATGAGACTCAAAAACAGGTCTGTTTGCATTTGGAGTTGTGTTGTACTTTACCTCTACCAGATTCTCCCAGTTTTCAGGATTGCTTTCTTTAAAAAGTGTTTCTGTTTAAAACCTGCTAACATATTCACTGGCTTAACCAACACAGTCTCATCTTCAGTTCTGCCTCCTGGAATATTGTTTCCCTCTTTTTCCCACCTCTCCTCTCCTCTTTTCTCCCCTCACCTCCCATCTTCTTTTCTACCCTCTTCTTGCTCCCTTTGAATTCTTCATTTGCTTCATTTTTTTTCAACCCACCCCCCTCTAGATTTTTTCCATAAAATTCCCCATGAGCTCTTCCTAACTGCCTCACCATACCCACACACTTACACACTGTAGCATACGTATGACCCATTGCTAAGTACTTGGCCTTAATGCAGGGATGAGGTTCCCAGGCCAGACATGTCCTGCTGGGTCTTTGAACAATGTCTAATCCTCTATTGCATGTCATGCTTCCAGCTGTCCAGATTAACACATAGAACAAAACTGTTCTTCATTTCCCAAATGAACAGTGGACTGAATGTAGGGTCTGGATCTATAATATCAAATGCCACCCTAAGGGAAGAAATAAGATGCTCTCAGGGATCATGAAGATTCACCTGGGAAGTGTCAGTCTCTTCCTGCTCTAGCCTCACTTCTCATCATTCTTCGTCCAGCCCACTCCCAGGCAGCTGGATGCCATACACAGTCTCTTTTAGGCCACACAGCACTCTTCACTAATCCTGAATTGCACCAGCCTCCTGTATATCCCTTACCTCCACTTGAATCAACCACCATATCCCTTACCTATTTAATTCCTATTTATCATCTGTGTTTTATCCTAGCTATCACGTGCCCCAGAAAGCATTACCATACACTCAAGCCACATGTTGGAGTTTGGGGTTCTTGCTCTGTGCTCTCACATTAAACTATAATTTTCTGTTCATTGGTCAATCTCTGTCAATGGTGAAGAATTCTATGAGGCAAAGATTTTGCTCACTGTTCAATCACCCAATGTTGGGGATAGCCACATTCATAGTAGGCACAGAGTGGTATTATTTTTGTCATTGTAGTAGATTCTTTTTCTCTCTTATCTACATAATTGTAAGCTCCCTGAGGACAGAGTCTATCAGTGGTTCTCAACCTTCTGGCCCTTTAAATACAGTTCCTTATGTTGTGACCCAACCATAAAATTATTTTCGTTGCTACTTCATAACTGTAATGTTGCTACTGTTATGAATTGTAATGTAAATATCTGATATGCAGGATGGTCTTAGGCGACCCCTGTGAAAGGGTCGTTCGACCGCCAAAGGGGTCGTGACCCACAGGTTGAGAACCCCTGGCTAAGTATTTTTCATCTTTAGATAACCGGGACAAGGGATAGAGCCTGACACAGGGTAGGGAAATAAGTTACTTCTCCAAGTCCTCTTAACTTGTAGAAGTAACTGGGGAAAGAATTGGGGGACCCATCTCCTGTCTTTAAATTTCTGAAAGGCTCTCTACAGACTGGCAGCATCCATAGCACCTGGGTACTTGTTAGACATACGAAGTCTTGGGCCTTGCCCCAAGCCTACCAAATCAGAAACTCTGGAGTAGGACCCAGCATTCTTTTATAACAAGCCCTCCGAGGGAATTCTGATGTTTGCTACAGTTTGAGAAGCCTTGAACTAATGGTAGGCTTATTCTGAGTTAAGAAGAAGGTGGATTTTCACTTAGCACACAGAAAATTCCTCCACAAGTCTGCCTAATAATGAGAGTGGATACTTCACAAAGCTCCAGTAGAGGCAGGGTAACCTCTGTTGGGATTGTATGCCTTGATTATTATATTGTTAGTCCAGCCAAGAGACAGAGACCAGAGTAGCAAAAGCCCTACATAAATTTTCCACTGATCTTTGATTTGCAGGATTGGGGACTGGGGATGGTTGAGAGGGACACTCCTGACAGACCAGTTCTACCACTCCACATGCCTGGAGGCTGGGGGTTGGGAGAAGGCAGTGGGGGAAGAGTGACACAATCATGTTTGTTTGTTTTTATTTTGATAAAGCCTTCATGGTTGCAGAAGGAAAGTAACCTTGCAGTTACCAAAAATTAATATTTATTAAGCATTTACTATGTCAGGCACTGTGCTGACTTACTTTGCAAAGATTTTCCCATTTGATTCTTCTAAGAACCTTAAAAAATGCTAATATTATTTCTTATTTGGGATGAGGAAATAAAGTGAGAAAGAGGCTAAATAGCTTCTCAGAAGATTATACTGTTAATAAGTGTCAGAGCTGGAATTTGAATCCAGGTAGTCTGATTTCAGAGTTTGTACTCTGTGCTACAACATCACTGGCAGTGAAGGTATTAAGAGGTTAAATGACCAGGATCAAGAAGGTCTTTGGCCCATTGAGACAATGGAGCTGGGAAAGAAGAGGGAGCTCTATCCTGTGTTAATCAGGATGGCTGGGATATGTAGCAGTAACAAAACCCCTAAAATCTCAATGCTTTAAAACAAAGAATGATTATTTTCTGCCCACACAAAGTCTATCACTGGTATTCCTAGGTTGGTTGCTTTTCTGGGAGCTCATCTCCCATTTAGGTCAGACCCAGGCACCTTCCACTGTTGGCTCTACCCTCTGCTGGAACCTTGGAGCCAGGCCTGGGTGCCAGGTGAATCACTTCCTCCCACATTATACAGGCCAGAACTTGTTACATGATCTCTAATAAATGCAAGGGAGATGGAAAAGACCCCTTTCTGGGTTCCTGGGAAGAAAGTGAAAGGATGGTGAACACAATTGTCACCCCACAGAGAGAACTTTTCTTCTTACCCACGAAAGAGTGAACTTTGTAGTCTCTAGACACAATCTCTAAACTGTTTGGATCCTTCACACCTAATGGTAAAACATTTTAGGTCCATTTACTAATAGATGTAGGTTTACATAGAAATCATGTGATATTTGCTTTGCTTGATTTCTTTATTTTTTAGGTGACTATAGATAGATGATAGAGTTTCATTACTTTCTGCTTCCACCCAAACAGATTGTCTTGACACCGATTGGTGTTCTTATGCCTCACTTTAGAGACACCTGATCCACAACTTTGAGTTTTCTAGGTTGGAAGCAAAGTTTCCTGGGGCACAGGGATTTACCTGGGATGCCCCAGCATGGCTAGCATAAATGAGAAGAGAGCAGAGAGGGGCTGGCTTGGAAGTGTTTTGTGTCTCTACTTGTGGAGGACTCTATATTATTTCTCCCTCCCTAGGTCTGGGTCTCTTATGTAGGTGGCAAGTATGCCATAAAGTCCCTAATATTAGGTGGAACTAACTGACCACCTAACCCGCTCTAAATCTAAGATTCTACTATCCCATGAACATATGGGGAGGAGCTACAGTGAGGTGGGAAAGGCAGGGATTGCTGGCAGCCTGGCTCAACCAGTTGCACAGTAAGGAGCATGTGTGGCAGCCTGTAGGTATAAGCTGGTATAAAATTCAAAAAGACAAATGCAAGAGCATAAAAGATTAATACTAGTGATAACTAGCATTTATGGAGTGCTTACCATATATGTTTTAAGTTTTACCTGACTAAAACTGCTTTAAGTTTTGCCTGCATTAAATACTACAATCCTTTGCAAGAGAGATTATTATTCACTCCACTTTTCAGAGGAGGAAACTGAGGCACAGGTAAGTTTACCTGAAGCACTTGGAGCCGAATGCCTTTCTACCCCAATTAGAGCCTGCTGGCTAGCAGCATAAGCTTCACCTGAGAGTTGGTTATAAATGCAGAATCCTGGGCCCTACCCAGGACCATTGAATCAGAGTCTGTATTTTAACATGAATTCCCCCCCCCGCCCAGGGGATTCATGCATATATTAGAGACTGAGAAACAATGAACTAGTGGGTACAACAAGGTCAGCCCAAATCATCAGTGTCTTTTCCCCCCAAGACATGGTATCCTGCCTGTGCTGCTGAGAAGTAGTTATACATGATTCTAGTTAGGCTTCATAATTGCAACTCAAAGTTTTCTAGATGCTCTGGTATTTTCTACACATAATAAAATCTCCAGACAGACAAAACAGCCAATTAATTTAAAATTTGTTCAAAAAACCAATTGGTGGGTGGGTGGGTGGGGAGACATTAACCAGGGAACTTATATGCATACTAGAGGCCCAGGGCACGATTGAAATTGCACGAGGAGGTGCCTCGCCTCCCACCATGCAAGGAGGCACCCCACGGGGGGGCCGGGACCCTGAGTCTTACTTGCGCAGCGCCAGCCACCACAGGAGTTAGGCCAGACCAGTGCCGCAGGCGGCTGGGACCCGTGCCTGACACTCGCAGCATCCCCCGGCCTCCCTGCCTGTGTCTGCTCCAGGGCCGCCTGAGCCACCATGCCAGCTTGGGCAGGACACCCTGTCTCTGTCTCCGTCTCCATTCTGGGCCTCACCTGCACTCACAACCTCCTCCTGTCTGGCCATGACCCGTTATGGCGTCCCAGGCTAATTTGCATATTACCTCTTCATATATATATATATATATATTTTAGAGGCCCGGTGCACAACATTTGTGCACAGGGGGGTGTGGGGGTCCCTCAGCTTGACCTGCACCTCTCCAATCTGGGAGCCCTCAGGGTAGCCCTCTCCAATCTGGGAGTTTCTGTCTGTCTTTGCAATCATATGAGCGAATTGTCTGAGACACCAAACCCAGTTTGGTTTGTTGCTCACAGAATAATAGAGGCATTTTTTTTCTTTGCTTCATTGGTGGAGAGTTCCTGGAAGTTTTAGGATATCTTCCCTTTAATTTTTCCTAGACACTCTGATTTTACTTATGTCTCTCACCTTTGCTTTCCCTCCACCCCCCACCGCAGCAGTAACTTGCTCCAGGCTCACTTTGCTCTAGTGTCTAGGCCAGTGGTTCTCAACCTTCCTCATGCCGCGACCCTTTAATACAGTTCCTCATGTTGTGGTGACCCCCAACCATCAAATTATTTTCGATGCTTCTTCATAACTGTAATTTTGCTACTGTTATGAATCATAATGTAAATATCTGATATGCAAGATGTATTTTCACTGTTACACATTGAACATAATTAAAGCACAGTGATTAATCACAAAAACAATATGTAATTATATATATGTTTTTTGATGGTCTTAGGCGACTGCTGTGAAAGGGTCATTCGACCCCCAAAGGGGGGTCGCGACCCACAGGTTGAGAACCGCTGGTCTAGGAGATCCGTCTGACACCAGAACTATGGTTCCCAGCATTCCTGGTACTCCCTGTGCTCTGGGCTTCCACTTCCGGTCCTGGGGCTGCCACCAGAACTACTATTCCCAGAATTCCTGATGCTCCCCATGCTCTTGGTTTTTCCTTCCTGCTCTGTCTCTGTCCCATGGCCTCCCACTCTGCCAAGTCCTCCAAGCCGCCAGCTCTCCTGCGCTGCTCTCTGCCCGGTGCCTGTGTATGCAAATTAACCCACCATCTTTGTCAGGTTAATTTGCATACTCACTCCTGATTGGCTGGTGAGTGTAGTGGAGGGATGGTCAATTTACATGTTTCTCTTTTATTATATAGGATATAGATATGCATAGCCCATGGACACAGACAATAGTGTGGTGAAAGCCTGGGCAGGGTGGATGCAGGGTGGATGCAGGGTGGAAGGAGTCAAGGGGGACAAAAAACAAAAACAAAGGGGACATCTGTAGTACTTTCAATAATAAAGATCAATTAAAAAATAGAAAAAACAATTGAAGCAAGAGACCCCATCTTTCCCTATTCATTATCCTTTTCTAACTATTAAAATCCTGGCGGGGTGTATGTGGATGTATGTCAGTGTGTGTGAGAGAGAGAGAGGGGGAGGAGAGGGGATTGGGGGAAAACAAAGGCTAAAATTGTAAGAGGGAGGCACAGATACAAACAGAAAACCACTGAAATCTGGCTGGACAAATTGGTCACCTCCCCATGAATTGACCCACAAAAGCAGTGTGGAACCAGTCCACACTCTGTCAACAACATTGTAATATTAGGCTACTACCTGCTAAGGCAAGGTGGACCCTTATGATTCTAATTGTACCAGGAATGGTGGCAGAGGAAATGTCACAAAGAGATAAAAGGGGAGAAAGGAAGCCATCAGCATGTGACACATAGCACTGACAATTTGAACCATGATTTGTAGTTTTAAAAACACTTTTGCAAATAATATTCACTATATTGGCATCTCCATGAGGGTGAGACCATGACATTTACTATGTATCTCATGCCTGCCATAGCCTGGGCCTAGCACATAGGCATAGCACTTGCATATGGTAAAAACGTATAAATGGAATCTTTCATCCAGTGGAGATTCAGAAGGGAGCTAATTATCTAAGGTTACTCAGCCATTAAGCAAATGACCTGTGATTTGGTTGTTCTCTAAATCCTGTTCTTATTTCCTATGCCACCATCCACAGTGTAGTAGAGTATAAAGAAATGGCCACAAATTCTTTGCAGTTTCTCCTCTCAAGATACTGAGTCTTTTTATTCAACCATCACCCATTGAATTGCAAGTTTGATCAGTAGACTTGATTTTGCCAATGTGGTATTGGCAAATATGATGTAAACAGAGGCTTGAAAAATACTTACAAATTGAGGCTTGCTCTTCCTTACAGCTGGCAGTACTTCCATTACCATGTGAAGAAGCCCAGGATAACCTACTAGAGAATGAGGGACTATGTAGACAGAGAGGCTCCAGCAATCCCAACAGTAGCAGCCATTCCCACTGAGGCTCCAGACATTTGAGTGAGTCCATTCTAGACCATCCAGTCCCATTGAGTCAGCTCAAAGCAGAAGCCACAAAATATTTAGCAAGTAATGACTGTTGGTTCAAGCCACTAACTCTGAGGTTGATTTGTTATACACCAAAAACTAACTGCTACAAATAGCATTATTCCATCATCAGTGCTTTTGTTGTTTCATGGTTGTTATTATTTTATGCTGAACTGCCCTTCTTTTTCACACTTACAACATGAATTCCTCATGCAAACACATACCCATATACTAGAGCACACACACAAATAGGCACAGATACTTATGCACCTTTAGACTTAAACTCAGGGAAAATAAAGGGCACCAACTTTTAAAAAACTTTTTAAGCACATAAATTTGGCTTGAAGAGAAGGTAGGTTCTCAAGGAAGACTTTAAAACATTACTCTGGTTGTAATTTGCAGCCAACTCAGGGTTGCCCTTTACATCACTGTTGACTTGTCTTTGTGGGGAAGTCTGTGGTGGATTAGCAAAGAAAGGAGATGGAAAAACAATAAGGAGTAAAGGATTCTCACCTGGGAGTCTGGCCATTATCAAACCCCTGGCTTGCACATAGGACAACAGTCCCACAGCCTCTGCCAACAAACTGCTATCAACAAGTCAACTTGAGGCATTTCATCCAGGCTAGCAGGCACAAAGGACACCACCCACCACCTGAGTAAGCCAACAATATATGTGCATGGGGATGTGAGCTGACTGGCCAACTGTGGATAATTATTCACAATTCAAGGTTATAGCAAAGAAAATACATCTCTTTCCAGAGGCTGGCGTCTCTTGGATTGGCACCATCAGGTTCTCCCTGGTTTTCCAGGGGAGAGTTAACAGCTGCCAACTGGCAGGAGCCTGAGCCCACAGCTGCTGTTCTGCCACCTTCCCATGGTCTGTCACTTGGGCCATTTCTAAGCTCTGGTTTCAGTCACAGAACATCTGCATTTAACCAACCATGAGGGGCCTGCTAAGTTACCCAGTGATGCAATAGAGGTGAAAAAACTGCTGGGATGAATATAACAAAAACACAACCAAAAGTGTTGAAGCCTTGCAGAAAAGCTGAACTACACAGAAATAACAGAGCCAGCCTGACCAGTGTGGGTCAGTGGCTGAGCATTGATCCATGAACCAAGAAATCATGGTTAGACTCCAGGACAGGGCACATGCCCGGGTTGCAGGCTCAATCCATAGTAGAGGGTGTGCAAGAGGTGGCCAATCATCAATTCTCATCATTGATGTTTTGATATTTCTATCCCTCTTTGTCTTTCCAGTCCTCTTTCTAAAATCAATAAAAAACATTAAAAAAAGAAATAATAAAGCTATGTAACAGACCATACTCAAGGACTTGAGAGCCCAAGAACCATGTGTAATAATAGGTGCTCAATAAATACTTATTGAATGGATGAATAAAATCAGCCCAACCACAGAAAAACAGGGTTTCATGTCTGTTCTCAGGTCTTACTGAAAATGCATTTGGCCTGCCTTGCTGAAAACCTGGCTTTCCTTCTGAGGCCAATTCTGACCCTAGAAAGAGAGGCACTCCAGGCTACATCTTAACTGTCAGGGTTTGTGCTATCATCTTTTTTTCCCTAGTGACTTTAGTGCAGACTAGATCAAATACATTAGTGTTCTCCATATTAACTACATTGTTTGATAGAAATAACTTTATATGCTAAGGCAAGGGGTAACTTACACAATTCTCTGCCTCAAAATGAAGATTTACCAATGTGTTCATTTATTTATACTTCATCTCCCTGCACAAAAGATTTAAGACAGCAATGGAAAAATATAAATGCAGTATTCTGTTTTCAAGCTGACAAGCATGGATAAGGAAGCTTTTAAAAAATGTTTTCCTGGTATCCTTTTTTGATTTAAACTCGGTTCTGTATAACGTCCATGTGCAATAGATTGCAATAATAGGAAGGTTATGGGTCCTGCAGGGGGATGTGAACTTTGAGGAAAATCATAGCTGAACCTCTGGCCAAACGAGGTCATGAGATGGGAATTCCAATTCCAGAGAATATATGTATTCTGCCTATATAATACAATTTGGGGAAATGAAAGATTGTGCCATTACAAATTCAATAGAGTTAAGGGGAGGGGGCTAGAAATGAGGGAAGAGGGAATAATGCTTGACAATTTATCAAGGTTAAGTCCCTGTATCTCTCTCTCTCTTAATGCAATCAAGAGTAATCATAGGCAGCTTCTAAGAAAATTTTGTGCTTCCCAATATTCTCTGTTCAATAATTGTACATTTGTAAGTTATTGACAACTCCACTTGTAGAAGGGTAGGTAGGGCAGATGACCTCTAGGCAGGCCTGATGGTAAAAATTGGCTAAAAGTGGTTTGCCTAAATAGAAAGAATAACCTAGACTATAATGATGACAGAAGGGAAGAAGGGGCAGAAGACATGTGCAGCACTCAGACTGACAGTAGTGGCAACACAGTTAGGGGTGGGCTCAGAACTCCAGACACAAATTGCCCCCTAAGTGCATCTTGGGGTTTTTTATATAGCCAGAGAAAAACGGAGGGAACTGGGCTAAGGATAAAAAGAGAGAACCCTATGAGACAGCAACTGGTACTGAAAAGGAAGATGCTGGAAAAATCTTCATCCACTTTCAAAGGTTACCTAGAGTCAGCCCAACCTGGTCACCACCTTTGGTGTTTGCTTCTGTCTGAGTAAGAAGCTCAGCACTCTCCTCAGTCACCTGCCAGTCTCTAAAGAGCACAATCATGTCTTCTGCAGCAGCCTTGAACTGGAGTGTCCTCCTCTGGTTCTTGCCCAGTTGAGAAAGGCACTGTATGGCTTGTCCCTGTTGCCTGAAGAGAAGTTATGAGCAAATTTCCAAGGCAACTTCTTGCTTCAGGTGAATCTGGGCTTCTTGTTATTACTTTAAGCTACTAGCCCTGCTTGCTGGTAGCCTAAGACTTTAATGGAAGCTTTCCTATATTCCCTGGAATTCATGAGGTTGTCTTAGGCTATTTTTTATAGCACTATCCCTATCCACCCCCAATTCCCATTTTAAAACCAGTGTCCCAATTGGGCCTCCCACTCAATTCCAGTTACTAGGTAATGTGAAACATCTAGTTCTCAGTTCATATGTGGGACAGATATAATTAATACAACTGAAGTCTACTGAATGGTCATTGACAGATCATCTCCCACTCATGTTACCCCTGGTGACACATTTGAGTTACTCCACCACTGTCACACATGATCCCTATCTCCACAGCCCTAGTTGCATGAGCTCTCACAGTCTTCAGGTGTCTGATACATAACATCAAAATGCTTTAAACACATAATGACAACAGCAGCTAGAGTTTCCACTAGGGGAAGATTCCTCAACAGGGACATTTCTATGAATATCAGCTATTACATTGTGATGTAATAAGATGATGTTATTATGTGATATAGGTGAGTTGCTTGTGAATTTCTCCCCCACACTATTTGACTCCAGAACATCATGGTTTGTTTTGTTTCATTTAGCTTTTTTCCTCACCTCTTTACTATTATGAGTTCTCAGCTCTATTTGTCCATGTCATTGTACCTGTTTCTAGCAGCACTGGCCATCTCATCTCCTAATTTGTTGTTTCTAATAAAACATCTTGGAAGAGGTAGATAGGTTCCAAATGATGACAATTTATAAATGGCACAGTGCGTGGAATATTATAGGTACTCAAAATGTTTTAAAATATTTTGAAGTAAATCAAAGAAACTTTCCTGCCATAATACATAGAAAGTCTGGATAAAATATAGCATTACCTCTCCCCAATTTTTTAAAATTTATCATTATTGTTGAAAGTATTACAGATTTCCCCTTTTCCCACCCTCTGACCCCTTCACCTTCTCCCTCCTCCTAGGCCTTCCCTGCACTATTGTCTGTGGCCATGGGTTTTGCATATATGTTCTTTGATTAATCTATTCCTACACTCTCTGCTCTCTGAGATTTGTTAGTCTGTTCCAAGCTGTCTGCAAGTGGCCTTAGGCCAACGAAAAGGGAGATCCTTGTAGATGTGATGTTTGAATTAATGGTATCTGTGGATTTAGAAAACTCAAGATGAGAAATTATCATAAAAACTGTTCCAAGGCATGGGAGAGACCCTAGAGCAGGGGTGGGCAAACTTTTTGACTCGAGGGCCACAATGGGTTCTTAAACTGGACCGGAGGGCCAGAACAAAAGCATGGATGGAGTGTTTGTGTGAACTAATATAAATTCAAAGTAAACATCATTACATAAAAGGGTATGGTCTTTTTTTTTTTTTAGTTTTATTCATTTCAACGGCCCGCGGGCCGTAGTTTGCCCACGGCTGCCCTAGAGCCTTGGCACAAGTAAGTGTGAAATCACTCTGAAGCTATCCGGACCCCTAAAGAGGGAAACAAAAGCCAGAGATAGACTTACAGTTAAAATAATGATGAGTTACACAAGGAAGTGAACTACCATAAGGAATAGCTGACAGATGCAACAAAGAGGAAGAATGTAGTCTCGCCACTGGAAATAATAGAAAAATCTGAAGAAGAATATAAAATAAAGATCTGAAAATGATTAGAGATAAAAGAATACATAGACATCACAATCAAATTAAAGGATAATATGAATAAAGTGCAACTTCATTTGAAATACTAATAATAACTTACAGTAATAACTTTTACAGACAGTGATGAAAATTTATAGTGAATTTAATAATATAACATCAAAACTTAAGTAAGAGGTAAGTTTGTAAAAGTGGGAAGCAGGAAGAGACTAGGTGAGAAAAAGGGAAAGGAACAAGGAAACATTTAAAAGCAGGAGTATGGAAGCCTTGCCACTGCACTAGAAGCTACCAGAATATGAGTCCAGGGACCATTTTATATTTAAATTTGCATGTCCAATATCTATTCATCCAGTTCTTGGCATACAAGACCTGAACAACTGCTTGTTGAATGAATACAGGGGAAAAAGAATCAGCTACAGATAAAAGGATTAATGAATTATACAGATAAGTCTTCCAGGAAGCATTCTGGACTAGTTTTTCTTTTCTTTGTTAAAGCCTGAGATATATACCCAAACTCATTCCATCTTAGCAACGGTGGACATTCATGGGCCAAGGCCATTTATAGAAATCCAGAGGCAACAGACATTTTTATAGAAAGCATTTTGTATCTGGCCACACCTCAGTTCATTACTTTGTAGACTATGGCTGTACTGAGAGCCATACTCTATCCCTGCATGGATTTAAGCAAGAGGGCATGGGGACAGAAAGAGCTAAGGCAATAGAAACACAGCTGGGAAAGTCACACAGAACAAAGCAGAAGGTCTCTGGCCTCAACATTGCACAGTTGCTAACAGAGGGCTGGAAAACTCCCTGCTCTCAATGGCTTGACTTGTCAGTAGGGATGAAACTGGTGCCATGTGAATGTTAAATAAAATGAAAGCACAATGAAGAAATAGTTGACAAAAGATAAATGGGACCTGTTCCAGCACCAGCCCAATAATGCATCCATAGTTTCTTTATAGCTCTAATGAGAGGGAACTGGTAATAATAATAATTAAAAAATACAAAATCCCACCCTGTCATGGTGGCTTTAAGTCATGTTTGTGTTTATGCTCAATTTAACTATGTCCTAAACTATATATTTTCCTCTCCAAATTTAGTCTTCATTGTTCTCAGTTTATATTTTAAGTTGTTAAAAAATGCACTGAATTTTTCCAGCCCTATGCACTCAATAATGTTCCCATTGCTCTTAGACTACTCAAGATGCTATGCCTTGGAAGTAGTTCCCACAATTGGAAGCAGCAATATCCTGTTGCTATAGGCAACACAAAACACACTTTATGAGAGGTTAACACTCCAGGATATCAGAATCAGATGGTTATGTTTCTGTGCTTGCTGCACCCACTCTGGGAAATGAAGCATGTCAGATAGCTTTCTGATTTTTAGTTTTTCCTTTCATAAAGTTAGGATGAATGGAAGGGGTTGGTTGGAGGTATGGGTTTGAGCATTAAGCCTACTGTAATTTGAAGCTGGGATTTGCCAGTTACTAGTTAAGTGACCTCACTGAGTTACTTTACTTATCTGAACTCATCTGAAAAATAGGGCTAGAGGTATTATCAGTTGATAATAGTAGAAACAGTGAAATTCTATGGTGCTGACCTCATGGGGCAGCTGGGCAGTAAAGACAAGATGTTATATGGAATTATAACTCTCTGAGTTACTCAAGGCACCATGAAGACAACTGAAAATTGCATGATTTTCCTGGTGCTCAGCCATAGATAAAGCTCCTAAGATAACTGCACTATGAAGCAGGGTTTTAGGATTGGAAGAAGCAGAAGTCCACAGCAGAATTACAGAATTTACAGCACATGCTCCCCTCCTACTCCTTGCCACATCCCAACAAAACAAAAACAAAATCCAACCTAGATCCCAATGCATAGATTCTCATATGTAGAAGAGTGATAGTGATAGATATACTTTTGGAGAATACACATGGTCAAATGGGTACCAAAGTGTTAGAAGTTATCACTAGGGCATGTTAATAAGCACTTGTAAGTATGACCATGTGATAGATTGACGATGGTAAAAAAAATCTTAGCTTCTTATCCAGCAAGAGGAAACATCAATGCCCAACTTACTGCATGTGGACGCACCTTAGTAACTTAGTTGGCATTGGCATGAAGAATAAATGATGTTCTGGGGCTTCCAAGACTGTCACAGAAAGCCTTGTAGCTTCTGCCAGGTCTGAGGATGCTTACTGTGGGGAAGTCAGTTGCCAGGCAAGGAGACTAACTGACTGGATGATATCATACTGGAAAGCACACATGAAGTGACCACACAGAGATGCCTTTAAAATTGTCTTTAGATAGCAGATTGGTGGTTACCAGAGTGGAAAGGGGATGGGGGAAGGTGAAATGGATACATGGAGTCAGATATATGTTAACAGATGAAAACTAGACTTTTAGTGGTGAGTACACAATAGAGTGTGTATATAGGTATTGAATTATAATGTTATACACCTGAAATTTAAATAATGTTATCAACCAATGTTACCTCAGTAATTTTTTTTAAAAGAATGTGTGGTCTTTAGGATCTTGGATCAGAAAGGACATCAGAGTGTCAACTGAAGGATTTTTCATGTCACTTTTTGGCTTCTGCCTTCATGAAACAAAGGGGTTTGACTTGATGGTCCTGAAAACCTCCTGAAGTTTAATGCTTGAAGCTAAAGTAAAAACTCAGGTCTTGCTCTGCAACATGTGACACAAATCAATGTGACCTAACAGAACATTCTCTCCTTCCTCCACTCTCTTTACTGAAAGACCAGAATTCCTGTGCATAAGGAGCTTTTAGGGATAAAGGAATGTCAACTTGGCATGAACTTTCTATTCTCTGAGGGGAATAAAGTGTAGTCACTGTTTTCAAGAGGAAAGTGTGATATGTGAAATAAGGAGATCTTGGGAAATGATTTTCACTCTTACTTGATCGAGAATGGTTTGTTGTTTCCTGGTATCTCCTATACAGGCTATTTTAGATTGTCTATCAGCCATCCCCTCCCACCAAGAGAAAAGCAGAAGAAAGCAGCTTTATTAAAGAATAAACCACTTCCCCACCCCCTTGCTATAAGAATTCCCTCATCAGTTAAATGGAGAATCAGCTTACCCAATGAATTCTAATGAGGCAGTCTGCTTAGCTGTCAGAAGTCCTCCCTGCTGAAGAAGATGGAAAGCTGGGAAAATATGGCACATGATGCTCTGAGCAGTTTACCTTCCCCTACCGAGGAATATGAACATCAGAACAGCTTCCATTATAGCTGGCCTCATAGACAAGCCCAGCAACAAGGAATACTGGAGTAAGTGGCTCTGAGTCTAAGACTCTAACAAAACAAGGCATGTATAGAACAGCAATTCTAGAAAAGTAATTAATATTAATTATTAGTCTAATGAAAGACTAGGCTTAAGCATACACATATATACAAGTACCCTTTGGGTGACAGCTCTGAATTGAAATAGGGAACACTTTAACCTCAGTCCCAAGGATAGACAGTTGATGTTCTATTTTGTTATTAGTTGAGAAATCATGGAAACCATTTACTAGTATAAAGGTGGTGATGAGAAATCCAGGAACTGGGCTGAAAGCAAAGTGACAGGGGTCCTAGAATGACCTTGGCCATGAGTTTTGTTATTTGAGGAAAGACAGATACATAAGCACTGTCAGAGCATGAACCACGGGGATAAGCACAGCATATCTTTCAAAGGAATTGATTTTGATGATGGATACTTTAAATATTGTGGTGTTTTCTTTCAATTTGGTAAATATTTTCCTTACTTAAAATCAACCTTGTGAGCTCCAAGTAGCATAAAACAAAATTTTCTTGTACAGTTCATGAGTTTTAGCAAATGTGTATACCTGTATAAACACCACCACAACAAAGATAGAGAATATTTTCATCATCTTCCAAAATTTTCTTGTGTTTCTTGTCACTACAAGTCAGTTTTGTCTTTTTTTAGAGGTTCATATAAATGTAACCACACAGTATGTGATTTTTGTGTGTCTGGCTTCTTTTACTCAGCAAAAGGGCTTTGAGATTTATACATGTTGTTTTGTGCATTAATTCCCTTCTTTTAAGTGCTGGATAGTGTTCTATTGTATGAACATAGCAGAATTACTTTTAACCATTCTCATGTTGATGAACATTTGAGTTGTTTCAAGTTTTGGCTATCATGAATAAAGTCACTAAGAACATTTGTGTAGAAGTCTTTATGAGGCCATGTTTCCATTTCTCTTGAGTAAATATCTAGGAGCAGGATTTCAAGGTCTTATGATAAGTCTATGCTTAATTTTATAAGAAATTGCCAAACTTTTCCAAAGTGGTTCTATCATTTTACATTCTAACTAGCAGTAATTAATATTAAAACAAATGCAAATGGAGTTGAGCCACATCATATGTGGAGGTTCAAAAATCCAATATGTTAACCATAGTCAATTTCCCACGAAAAATTCCTTAAGACATCACCCAGAGTACCATACACATATTGTAACATATGGGTATGCATATATAGTATATACAGTAATATGCATGCATATATATTGTTTAGAATAATAGGTAACTATATTATTACAATACAATTTTATATAATAAGTAGTGATGGCAGAGGTGGGGGAGGGATATATCTTCATTACTATCTGGTATTTGCGATGGTTCAGAAAAAAATCGAAAGCTTTTGTGTTTTTCAAATTTGAGTAATGTATTAGTCTTTTTAAAGAAAAAAAATTCTTTTGGATGTCCACTCTTGAATAAAAGTATTTGAAGCCCTTAAACATTTATAAATTAATGTAACTTGGAACTATAACACCAGTACAATTCTACTTAACAACAGTGATTTAAAATAATGGATAATAATGATTTGCTGAATCTAACCTGCAACTGGCACTAAAAATATGAGAGGAGACATTATGCCTATACAACCACAGGTCAAACAATGTCTCAATTTTCCCAGTGCTTTGCAAATTATTTTTTAATTACTCAGAAATCTTGGCTCGGGAATGAGCATTAGATACAAATGCTTCATTAACATATGAGGTCTGCCTTTGTGGTTTTCCTATTAGGCCAACACAAGTTAAATGGGACTACATTTAAAACTGTGTTGTTTGGTCTCACCATCATATCCCCAGTAACTGATGAATGAAGAGAGAGATAAAAACCCTAAACAGAAGCTATAAAGTTGAATAATTATGTCAAAGACTTTTAAAAAATGAGACATGTTTTCAAAATAATCAAATAGTTGGGGCCAATTAGACAAAGTACAAATTTAAAAAATATTTGAAGCTTTCAAATTCTCATTTGGTCTTTGGCAAGTGCAGACATAACAGAAACAATCTGCAGTTCTTTTGAGTGGTGAGCCTGGGAAAACAGTAAAGCCACAAGGACAAGGGGTAAATGAATCAAGAAATATCAAGAAAGCCTGGGATTATGACTTTGCTAGTGAAGTGTGGTTTGTTCAACAAACAAATAGAAAGGCTCAAGGGAAATGAAATTTCTCAGGACTGAAGACCAAATGTGCCTTGTCAGCAAATTTAGAGAGGAAACAAAGAAACAAAATCACTTTTTGATGGAAGAATGGTCAGTGCAGGGGGTTAGGGGACACTAGAAATGAATACATAAAGATTGCCTAGAATTTCCACAGGATGATACATTTCTAAAATATACAACCCCTTACATGGTCAATACGGTAATTATGAGCTCCCACTTACACAAGAAGAAACCAAGGCTCACAACTGTCTAATGCTCCTCCTATGTTCACAAAGGGAGGCAGAAAAGAAAGACTTGAGCTGAAGTCTCCTGCCCGTGGTCCATGCCCTTGCCAACACTCTGAAGATCAAAACTTTAGAGGCAATATAGCCTAATGGTTAAGTGCATGAGGTTGAAATCAGACAACCTGGCTGGGGGAGGTGCCTGATATACCACATCCTCAGTGTCACACAATTAGATAATACCTATGATGAAGCTCAGTGTCTGGCACATAGATCTCATTAAATGTAGTTGTTAAAGTTTTTTGAAATATAATTTTATTGATTTCAGAGAAGAATGGAAAGAGAGATAGAAACATCAATGATGAGACTGAATTATTGATTGGCTGCCTCCTGCACACCCCCCACTGGGGATCGAGCCCACAACCTGGGTGTGTGCCCTTGACTGGAATCAAACCCAGAACCCTTCAGTCCACATTCAGACGCTCTATTCACTGAGCCAAACCGGCTAGGGCAGTTTTAAGGGTATATGAATTATGCAAACCAGTACAGATGGGAGTGGATGTATTATATATAATCATTACACTGGGTACAAAAGCATTATGGGATAGGTAGCAGTGCATGGTCTAGAAAAAAATTTGATACAATAAAACAATTTAGCAAAAAGAATAAACTATAGAATTTTGACAATTAAAAAGTGAGGAATGCCCTAACCGATTTGGCTCTGTGGATAGAGCGTCAGCCTGCGGACTGAAGGGTCCCAGGTTCAATTCCGGTCAAGGGCATGTACCTTGGTTGTGGACACATCCCCAGTAGGGGGTGTGCAGGAGGCAGCTGATCGATGTTTCTCTCTCATCGATGTCTCTAACTCTCTATCCCTCTCCCTTCCTCTCTGTAAAAAATCAATAAAATATATTTTTTAAAAAAGTGAGGAAGGATAGTTCTTACAAAGGTGAATAAAAACAGAATTGGAGGCCAAATTCAACAATGAGATAAGAATAGAAGGTCAATAGTCACAATTACTCTTTTATGTTTATATTCAAATATCTCATGTTTAAAAAAGAAAGATTAGTTGATAGATAATTTAAAATTGCATCTTACTGTGAGTGTAAGAAGATTCAAATGAAACTTGTAAGTACTTTATGCATACTGTATTAAGAGAAAAATGTCTAATGGGTAGATAAAAGACATATTTTTTAAGGCTTTCCTCAAGTCATTCAATTCTATTCTATTCTTTTAAAAATATATTTTTATTGATTTCAGAGAGGAAGGGAGATGGAGAGACAGAAACATCAATGATGAGAGAGAATCATTGATAGGCCACCTTCTGCATGCCTCACACTGGGGATCAAGCCCACAACCTGGGCATGTGCCCTGACTGGGAATTGAACCATGATGCTGGCCAGGCTATTCTATTCTATTTTGAAGATGCCATTTGTTGAGCATCCCTATACTCATATTGGATTATTTTGGTCTTTATGTGCTAAATACTTTGCTAGGTCCTTGTAATCCAAAGATGAAAAAGTGCAGCCCTGGCCTCTGAGTCTAGTAGATAATTCAGAAATATTAATAACTAAAACTATGACACTGTAGTGGTGCCATTTGATGGCCTATCTAAAGTGCTGGGATGCCCAGATGAGGATACATGGTAGATCAAATCATTGGTCCCAATTCTTTACTACTCTGTTATTATACACCTATGTATACAACCTTGCCATGGCCTCATTGTGGGTGTAGTACTTCCCTGATTCTTGACTTTGGGGCTTCACTATGTGGATAATATGGGCCAATGGGATTAACAGATATGACATGAGCAGAGGCTTGAAATAAACCTTCCGTCTTATAATTTTTATTACAACTAAAAGAACGTACAGTGTATATTCTGCACATCCAAGGATGTTGAGAGACAAGAGGAACAGACCTGAAACCAACCTGCAGCCTGGAACCAAACCCAGGTGAACAGAAGCCTGGATCAGCTAACTTCTAGTCAATGCACAACACATAAGCAAGAAACAAATTACTGAGGTAGGTCATGATAGAGATGGCAGGGATGAATAGAGAGAGTTTTATTGTGGATCTCTTTGGCTGGCATACTACCCTTTTCTCTTCTCACACTCCCTCCACTAAACACAGAGGCATGTACCCCAAAGAAAGGCTTCAAGGATTCTTGCCATTGTTGATCCTATAAACAGGATTTCTATTTGGATTGTGTTGGGGCAAAGCAGGCTCCATGTATTAACCATTCCTGGATATCTGCAGTGTGTGTGTGTGTGTGTGTGTGTGTGTGTGTGTGTGTGTGTGTGTAGAAAGAGAGAGAGAGAGAGAGAGAGAGAGAGAGAGAGAGAGAGAGAGAGAGAGAAATAGAATTCCAACCCTCATCAAATCTACATCTCCCTTTCTTGTCACTCTTTCCTAAAATCAGTGGCTCCTTCAGAAAATCACATGCCTAATGGTAGGTAACTCTAATGTAGCCATAGCAGCCCCATCAAGCATAAAAAGCTAGAGATGGATTTCCCAGGAAGAGTGAGCAGGTTTGTGTAGATGTAGCTAAATTTTGAAGAGTATCCTACAACCATGGGCGATGCCGAACTTTAAGTCATGGATAAAAAATGTTAACATATATCTCTCCTAGCAAGTAGATAAATGCTAGGGAAAGGCTGGGAAGATTTCATAAAGGGCAGGCAGGGTGATGAGAAAAATGGTAAGGAAAATCTATCTCATGTTGTGAGACATATGGGACTATTTGTTCCACAAGTTCCTTCCAGAGCATAAAACAATACAGGATGATATACATTTCAGAGACAGAGTGGGGGTTTTTTGTTAGAAATTTTTGTTAGTTAATTTTAAAAATAATTTAAGGAGAGGGTTTCCAACTAAGGCAGATGAGTCCCACAGTATTAATACAGTTGAGCAAATATTGGAGGATCATAGGAAATGAGGTTGAATAAATTACATGTTTTATCAGGCATCTTTGGGCTTTGAAACTGCTGACAGTCCACTGTGGAATATTAAATCTCACATTTCTCAATGTGCCTTTTTATTGATGTTGGGGAAGAGATTGTATATGAAAAATTTTCTTTTCCCAACATTTATAAAATATCGTGTACATATTAACATATGTGTAAATATTTATTTTTATATCATGTACACATTAACATATGTGTAAATATTTATTTTTAAGTGTTTTTGACTGGGTTCCCCCAGAAGCTGACCCTGAAACAAGGATTAGGGTGCAGATAGCTTATTCTGGAAGTGATTCCAGGAAGCACTTGTGGAGAATAGGGAAAGTGAGATTGGTAGAGGAAAATAGCCAATACAGGGCTCACTAATGACCACAATGGGAAACCAGGGCACAGCCCTGTTAGGGACCTCTGGGAGATGAAATGGAATATTGTCCTACCAGAGAGGTGAGATTCTAGAGCACTTACAATTATTGCCCATCTAATATTGGCTGAGGGGTGTTCCCAATGGGGTAAGGCCCCAGCACTTCCAGTTTGTCACACCAGCAGGGCCTGTAAGAAAATATGTTATGTGTGATCTTATAAAGACATTTACTTGTCTAGTCCACCAGTATGTTTTTTGTATCACCCTTAGAATTAGATTTCAATGACAAAACCTCTTACTTTCTGGATGAGGGGGGAGTCCTGGAAAGAGCCAAAGTAGTCCAGGAAGATGGGAAAGCAGCTATTTTTAACCAGAGCCTAAGTATTTCAATGTTTTGACAGACAGAACGGCTGTCCCCATATTAATCTCCTAAGTATCAGCCCTAAATTAAACTATGTACCCACAGACACACAAGAAAGTGGTGCAGTGGGGACTGCAGCACACACATGTGCTGATTTCAAACCTCTTTCTCTACCAGGTGGCTTCTGGGAGGGCTATGGCTGATGCAGGCCGAGATTTACCTTCCAAAAGGGGAAAGACATCACAGGGTCTGCAAGAGAAATGGCCCTTGGAGATAGAGGTCAAGGAAGGCTTCATGAAACCAGCCAGGTATTTTACCCTCTCTTGGTTGATCAAGTCCATTATGACTCTGATAAAAAAATAAAACCATGGATTCTCTCCCCCTGAAAATAATCCCATATGCACAAAATAGTACCTATTATTTTAAGAACCTCACAAGTCACCTGAAGCCCCTCTGTTGATACTGGATTAAGCTGCAAGGTGACAGGAACTACAAAAATTGTGTTTATTGTGATTTTTGGAACTTTTAGAAAAAAAATTTAAATTTTCAAAACTTCCTCTAGAAAGGGTCCCTTCTTATTGATATGATCTGTCTCCCACTGGCAGTTCTCATTTTAGGTCTACAACTGCAGCAAGCCCAAAGCCTCAAGTGGCAGGAGGATTCCAGATGCTAATTAATGATTACATCCAATAGTTTTCTTTCAATTCCCATTTAAACCACAAACTCTGCCTAGCCAAACTAGGTCAATCAATGCCACAGAGAGGTTATCTCAAATTAGAAATTAGCTGGGACCAAGGAACATGCCTAATCAATTAAGTATCTTATAGGAAGGACTGAATCATTAGAAGTTATGACAGTGGCAGTGATCTAGACTCCAAAATAGGTGTTTTTCCATCCTTGACACATTATTTAGAAGGTTGTTGTTTTGGGAAGCCAGTAGGGCATAAAGAAAAATGTAACTCAGGGAGTCATGAAGACCTGGTACCATAACCCTGTGGCACCCCTAATTCTCTATAACCCTGGGAAAGTTAGGTTATGTCTCCAATCCTCACTTTTCACATGTGTATAGTGGGTAATTCTTTTCTTATATGGTTGTGAAAGTTCAAATGAGAAATGAAAGTGCCTGGTATATTTCTTGCCTTCATTTTAGTGTATCTTGGCTCTAATTCTGTTATCATAGCAGTCATGTCCTGAAATAGCATAATGATACTCAGATTGTATAAAAATTACTTCTTCAATTATTCCTGTGTTTGTATGTTGCTGAATAACTCTTCATACTGGTCAGATTCAATTACCACAAGTATCTCTGGAAGAAAATCTCTACATCAAAAAGAGCTCTTCTAAGTCATCTGATAATCTCTTTTTTTTCATCCAAAATATTTTTATTAACAAAGTAGGAACTGGGGTTAGTTTTTGTAGCTGTGGCTGGCCTATCAGCATCTTGTGCACTCCAACTTCCCATCCTTAGAGGGTAACTAGGGTTCAGTGTAGCTGTGAGGGGTTCCTGGGCCTTGCTGAAATGCCTGTACACCTCTCAGCCCTTGGATGGATTTGGTTTGTCTAGCTAGAAACCTATACAGCTTGACCAACAACCTTAGGTAGATGTCCCATCTTTTGGCTCCTTGCACTGAACCTTTCAGTCTTTGTTGTAGCAGGTGTCAACTCTCATGATGGCGCCTATTGCCCCTAGTAATCTCTTTATTTCAACCTTCAGTTATAAAATTAGAGAACTCAGAGAGGCATGGGATGGGGCAAAGAAGTAATCTAATCCAACCTTAATTTTACAGTGAGGGACCTGATGCCCAGGATGGTCTTGCTCAAGTCACAATCTACTTAGTGACAGAATGAGAACTGGGATCTAGACCTCCAGACTCCCAATTCTGTGGTCTCTCTAGTAAATCATGCATTCTGTACTAATAAAACTAAAGTGAAAAAAAAAGAAAAAGAAAATTTCTTGGAATTCAATGTGGTGGGATGTTAGCTTGATCTGGAATATTTTTGGAATAGAATAAAAGAAAGTGACTGACATATATTGAGCCATTCAGTATGTGGTTTGGGATCCTCATTAGTTCCACTTGTTTTGGTTTCCATATCATTCCAGTCTGGGGGTAATAGGTATGTTGTAGGTGAGGAAGGCAGGCAGTGTGCTGGGAGTTGCACTGAGCAAGTGAACAGAGGACCTGGATTCTAATTTCAGTTCCTGCACTAACTTAGTGTATGAAGTTAAGCAACATCCTGACCCCTTGAGTCTCCACTGTAAAACAGTGTTCCTACAAAGGGCGTATCCAGGGTCCCTTTGGGCTATCATGTTCCAGTTTTCCCAAAGAGAGCCCATTCCCTTCGTGATCTTCCATAAACTGTACCGAGGGGCTGGTTGCACATGAAGGAAAAAAAGCAAAAGCAAATCTAAGTAGGAAAGAAGAGGGGAGACTTGAAGAGAATGAGGAACTGAGACTAAGCAAAGAGACAAGTGCTTGAGAAGTGGAATGTGGTAGCAAGGCCAGAAGGTGAGGAGCCTCTGCTCAGGAAGGCAGCAACTTGATATTTGGCTCTTGGATATGTTTACATTGAACACAAAGGCAAAATGGTTCTCTTCATTTGCTTATTCATTTAATCAATACTCTTCCTTTTTTAGTAATAGCTTTATTGAGATATAATTTACACATCATGTAATCCACCCATTTAAAGTGTACAACTCTGCCCTGGATGGATTGGCTCAGAGTGTCGGCCTGTGGACTCAAGGTTCCCAGGTTCGATTCCGGTCAAGGGAATGTACCTTGGTTGCGGGCACATCCCCAGTAGGGGCTGTGCAGGAGGCAGCTGATCAATGTTTCTCTCTCATCAATGTTTCTAACTCTCTATCCCTCTCCCTTCTTCTCTGTAAAAAATCAATAAAATATATTTTATTTTTATTTTTTTATTTTTTTAATTGCTTAAAGTATTACAAAGGGTATTACATATGTGTCTTTTTTTTTCCCCCGCCCTTGACTATCCCCTGGGCTCCCCCACCCCCCAGTGTCCCATGTCCATTGGTTATGCATATATGCATGCATACAAGTCCTTCGGTTGATCTCTTATACCCCTCCCTCCTGCCCCCCAACTTTCCCCGGCCTTCCCACTGCAGTTTGACAATCTGTTTGAGGCAGCTCTGCCTCTGTATCTATTACTGTTCAAAGTTTATAATGGTCTCTATTATCCATGAATGAGTGAGATCATGTGGTATTTTTCCTTCATTGACTGGCTTATTTCACTTAGCATAATGCTCTCCAGTTCCATCCATGCCGTTGCAAATGGTAGGAGTTCCTTCTTTTTTACAGCAGCATAGTATTCCATCGTGTAGATGTACCACAGTTTTCTAATCCATTCATCTACTGATGGGCACTTAGGCTGTTTCCAGATCTTAGCTATGGTGAATTGTGCTGCTATGAACATATGGGTTCATATATCCTTTCTGATTGGTGTTTCTGGTTTCCTGGGATATATTCCTAGAAGTGGGATCACAGGGTCAAATGGGAGTTCCATTTGTAGTTTTTTGAGGAAACTCCATACTGTCTTCCATAGTGGCTGCACCAGTCTGCATTCCCACCAGCAGTGCACAAGTGTTCCTTTTTCTCCACATCCTCTCCAGCACTTGTCGTTTGTTGATTTGTTGATGATAGCCAGTCTGACAGGTGTGAGATGATACCTCATTGTTGTTTTGATTTGCATCTCTCGGATGATTAGTGACTTTGAGCATGTTTTCATATGTCTCTTGGCTTTCTGAATGTCCTCTTTTGAAAGGTGTCTATTTAGGTCCTTTGCCCATTTTTTGATTGGATTGTTTATCTTCCTCTTGTTAAGTTGTATGAGTTCCCTATAAATTTTGGAGATTAGGCCCTTATCAGATATGACATTGGCAAATATGTTTTCCCACACAGTGGGTTTTCTTGTTGTTTTGTTGATGGTTTCTTTTGCTGTGCAGAAGCTTTTTATTTTGAAGTAGTCCCATTTGTTCATTTTCTCTTTAGTTTCAAGTGCCCTAGGAGCTGTATCAGTGAAGAAATTGCTTCGGCATATGTCTGAGATTTTGTTGCCTTTGGATTCTTCCAGAATTTTTATGGTTTTCAGTCGTACATTTAAGTCCTTTATCCATTTTGAGTTTATTTTTGTGTATGGTGTAAGTTGGTGGTCTAGTTTCATTTTCTTGCATGTATCTGTCCAATTTTTCCAACACCATTTATTGAAGAGACTATCCTGGCTCCATTGTATGTTCTTGCCTCCTTTGTCAAATATTAACTGAGCATATTGGTTCGGGCCAATTTCTGGGCTCTCTGTTCTATTCCATTGATCTATATGTCTGTTCTTGTGCCAGTACCAGGCAGTTTTGAGAACAGTGGCTTTGTAATACAGCTTGATATCTGGTATTGAGATCCCACCTACTTTGTTCTTTCTCAGGATTGCTGCAGCTATTCGGGGTCTTTTTTTATTCCAGATGAATTTTTGGAGAGTTCGTTCTAGATCTGTGAAGTATGCCGTTGGTATTTTAATGGGAAGTGCGTTGAATTTATAGATTGCTTTGGGTAGTATGGACATTTTAATGATGTTGATCCTACCAATCCATGAACACGGAATGTTCTTCCATTTGTTTATGTCTTCCTCTATCTCTTTTTTCAACGTCCTGTAGTTTTCTGAGTAGAGGTCTTTTACCTCTTTAGTTAAGTTTATTCCTAGGTAGCTTAATTTCTTTGGTGCGATGGTAAATGGGATTGTTTTTGTAATCTCTCTTTCTGAAAGTTCACTATTGGTGCATAGAAATGCCTCAGATTTCTTGGGGTTAATTTTGCCAAATTCATGTATTAAGTCTAGTAGTTTTTTGATGGAGTCTCTAGGGTTTTGTATGTATAATATCATGTCGTCTGCAAATAAGGACAGTTTTACTTCCTCTTTTCCAATTTGGATGCCTTTTATTTCTTCCTCTTGCCTAATTGCAATGGCTAACACTTCCAGTACTATGTTGAACAGGAGTGGTGAGAGCGGGCATCCCTGTCTTGTTCCTGTTCTTAGGGGAAATGGTGTTAGTTTTTGTCCATTGAGTATGATGTTGGCTGTGGGCCTGTCATATATGGCTTTTATTATGTTGAGGTATGATCCTTCTACTCCCACCTTGCTGAGAGTTTTTATCAAAAATGGGTGTTGGATTTTGTCAAACGCTTTTTCTGCATCAATTGATATGACCATGTGGTTTTTTTCTTTCAATTTGTTTATGTGATGTATCACATTTATTGACTTGTGGATATTGTACCATCCTTGCATCCCTGGGATGAATCCTACTTGGTCATGGTGTATTATCTTTCTGATGTACTGCTGGATCCGATTTGCTAAGATTTTGTTGAGGATTTTGGCATCTATGTTCATGAGGGATATTGGCCTGTAATTCTCTTTCATTGTGCTGTCTTTACCAGGTTTTGGTATTAGGGTGATGCTGGCTTCATAGAATGAGCTTGGAAGTGTTCCTTCCTCCTGAATTTTTTGTAGTAGTCTGAGGAGGATAGGTTTTAGTTCTTCCTTGAATGTTTGGTAAAATTCCCCTGTGAAGCCATCTGGTCCTGGGCTTTTGTTTGATAGAAGCTTTTTGATGACTGCTTCAATTTCTTCCATAGTTATTGGCCTATTGAGATTTTTAGATTCTTCCTGATTGAGTTTTGGAATGTTGTATTTTTCTAGGAATTTGTCCATTTCTTCCAGGTTGTCTAGTTTGTTGGAGTAGAGCTGTCCATAGTATTTTTTAACAATCATTTGTATTTCTGTGGGGTCTGTTGTTATTTCTCCCCTATCGTTTCTGATTTTGTTTATTTGGGTCCTCTCTCTTTGCTTCTTGGTGAGCATGGCTAGAGGTTTGTCAATCTTGTTTATCCTTTCGAAGAACCAGCTCTTGGTTTCATTGATTTTCTGTATTATTTTTTTGGTCTCTATGTCATTTATTTCTGCTTTAATCTTTATTATCTCCTTCCTTCTGCTCACTCTGGGGTTTCTTTGTTGCTCTCTTTCTAATTCTTTGAGTTGTAGAGTTAGATTATTTACTACCATTTTTTCTTGTTTTTTGAGATAGGCCTGTAGAGCTATAAACTTCCCTCTCAGGACTGCTTTCATTGTGTCCCATAGGTTTTGGATTGTTGTGTTTTCATTGTCATTAGTTTCCAGGATGTTTTTAATTTCTTCTTTGATCTCATTGGTAACCCAATCAATATTTAATAACATGCTTTTCAGCTTCCAAGTGTTTGAGTATTTTGGGTTGTTTTTATTGTAGTTTATTTCTAATATTATGCCATCATGGTCTGAGAAGATGCTTGGTATGATTTCAATCTTCTTGAATTTGGGGAGACTTTGTTTGTGACCCAATATGTGGTCTATTTTTGAATCTGTCCTATGAGCACTTGAGAAGAATGTATATTCCGTGGCTGTGGGGTGAAGTGTTCTGAAGATGTCAATTAAGTCCATCTGATCTAGTGAGTCATTTAGGATTGCTGTTTCTTTGCTGATTGTTTGTCTAGAGGATTTATCCAGTGATGACAGTGGTGTATTAAAGTCCCCTACTATGATTGTATTGTTGTCGATCTCTCCTTTGATATCTTCCAGGAGATTTTTTATGTATTTGGGTGCTCTTGCATTGGGTGCATATATGTTTATCAGGGTTATATCTTCTTGTTGTATTGATCCCTTTAGTATTATGAAGTGGCCTTCTGTATCTCTTGTTATGGCCTTCACTTTGAGGTCTATTTTGTCCGATATAAGTATTGCTACCCCAGCTTTCTTTTCTTTTCCATTAGCCTGAAAGATATTTTTCCATCCCTTCACTTTCAGTCTGTGTGAGTCCTTTCTAATGAGGTGGGTCTCTTGTAGACAGCAAATGTATGGGTCATGATTTTTTATCCATTCAGCCACTCGATATCTTTTGGTTGGAGCATTTAGCCCGTTTACATTTAAAGTTATTATTGAAAGGTACTTGTTTGTAGCCATTTCTTTTTTTGTGTGTGGCTGTTTTCTTTCTGGGATTTTTATTTCTTCTTTTCACACCAGTCCCTTTAGCATTTCTTGCATTGCTGGCTTGGTGGTGATAAACTCCCTTAGCCTTTTTTTTGTCTGTGAAGCTTCTTATTTCCCCTTCAATTTTGAATGATAGCCTTGCTGGATAGAGTATTCTTGGATTCAGTCCTTTGCTTTGCATCACTTTGTAAATTTCCGTCCATTCTTTTCTGGCCTGATGTGTTTCTGATGATAAATCATTTGATAATCTAATGGGAGATCCCTTGTATGTAACTTTCCGTCTCTCTCTTGCAGCCTGTAAGATTCTCTCTTTGTCCTGAATATTTGCCATGGTAATTATGATGTGTCTTGGTGTGGGTCTTTTCAGGTTCACCTTGCTTGGGACTCTCTGGGCTTGTGTGACTTTTTTCTTCCCCACCTCAGGGAAGTTTTCTGATATTATTTCTTCCAATAGGTTTTCTAATCCTTGTTCCTCTTTCTGTTGTTCTGGCACCCCTATTATTCGTATGTTGTTTCGTTTCATGTTGTCCCGAAGCTCCCTTAGGCTCTCCTCCTGTCTTTTAATTTTTTTCTCCAACTGAAGTACAGTTTGGGTGTGTTTTGCTTCCCTGTCTTCTAATTCACTAATTCGGTCTTCTGCTTCTCCTAGTCTACTGTTGATACTTTCAATGGTGTTCTTTATTGCAGCTATATCGAACTTCATTTCTTCTTGGGTCTTACTTAAGTTGTTGATTTTTTCATCTGTTTCTTCTTGCTTCTTGGGTAAGTTGTCAATTTTTTCCTCCATCCGGTGTATGCACTCTAGGACCCTTATTCTGAATTCTTTTTCTGTCATGTTGTATGCCTCTGTATCATTTAGCTGCTTTTCTGGTGAGTCCTCCTTTTCTCTCCTTTGGGGATTTCTTTGTGTACCCATGTTTGATCTCACTGATGTATATAGATATTGAGTCGTTCAGTGGCTGCTCCCTAGGTGGCAGTGGCTCCTCGGGCTGTGGTTGCTCCTTGGGCGGTTGTGGTACCAGTTGCTCCTCTGTTGTTAGCGGGTCTTCTGAAGGGTGCTGTTCACAGCTGTTGTGGCTCTTCTGGCTGGTGGAGGGAGGCTTCACACACAGCAGCTGTTCCTCAGACAGAGCGTGTGGAGATCAGGAGGCCGCTGTTGCTTGGATCTGCTGCATTGATTTAAAGGCACAAAATACAACACAACAAGGCACAACGTACCAGGCACTGAACACAAATGAATTACGGTATTAATAACCCCAAATAAAGATGGCTACCCGAGCTAAGAGAGTTGGGGGGTAAGGAAGAAAGAAGAGAAAAAGATAGAGAGGAAAACAGAAAAAAGAGAAAAAAAAGAAAAAAAAAGAAAGAAAAGAAAAAGAGAATGAAGTAGAAGAGGGGAGGAGACTATTCATATGAGGAGAAAACTCCGATAGAACCGCCACTAATCCCAACAAATTCCAGTAACGGATCCCTGGACTGAATACAAACTACAAACAGCCAATAATATCAAATGAGGCAAGGGAAAACAGAAGCACAAAAATAACTGGCCGGGGGTTGGGGGGGGGGGATGGGAGACAGAAAAAGAAAAAGCAGAACAACCTCACAAACAATCCTTAAAGAAAAGAAAAGAAAAACAATATACTCAACAATCGAGCAAGCAATAACAAAACAATAGAGAAAAGGAGAGAATAAAAAATTTGGATAGTGAAGAAAGATAAGGGAGAGGTGGATAAGGATTTAGAGCAGGTGATTGGAAAAGGGATATATAAGTAGGGTGAAATTTAGACAGGGGGTATGAAGAATAGGGAAAATCTAAAGCAGGAATAGGGTAAGAGAAACAGGACAGCAAAAGGGGAAAAGTGGGGAAGAGGGTTTTAGCACAGCAACACAATTGAGGTAGAGGAAAATGATGCTAAAGGAACAATGAAAATAGAATGGAGAACCTTAGTCCCAAAATAAAGTAAAGAGAAAATAAAATGACACTTTAAAAAAAAATGGTAAAATGGCAGCAGTAATAATACTGGTTAAAAATAAAAATGTAGTAATTAAAAGGGTAAAATCAGGTGATAAAAAAAGAAAATAAATGGTTTCTTAGTTAAGAGGTGAAACAATAATTTAAAAAAATAATTTTAAAAAAATGGGCTATAATGAAGGTGCTTCAGATCTTCTGCTCCTCTTTTTGGCACACCAGGTATTCAGGAGAATGTTGAATTTCCCTCTGATACACTGTTCCTCCGTGTTGTAAGCCACAGTCCTGATTTTAAGGCAGGCTGTATTGGTTTCCCAGACAGCCCTTATCTGTATTTACAGAAGAGTCAGTTCGTGGCTCTACCTCTGGGTGGCAGTGCGTCGGGATTGACCTCTGAGGGTATAGGACCTCTCTGACCAGGTGTTCTCTATTGTACTGGAAGCTGGTTTGGAATGTCCTCTGCCCAGAGCTGGTTTCCCAGCAGTCACTCCCTGCTCTGTTTCCCAGGCTCCCCCAAAACAGCCTTCCCTTACAAGCTCTGTGACTGACCCCAACTGGGTAGTCCCTTGCACTGGGTTCAACAATCAAATGCACAGATTTAAGAGCCTGGGAAGTTGTGCGAACTCGCAATGCTTCACCTTCCAAATCTGCGCGAAGTCTCTGCGCGCGCTCTGGCTCCTGGCACCGAGTAGCCGGCAAACTGGCGTAATCTGAGGCTGCCCGTTTGTGTCCCGTCCAACTGTGGGCTTATTTATAGCGTTCCCTTCTGCCAGCAGCCCTGGGGGTGCCCTTCCACACTCGTGGGTCACGCTGGCTCCAACAGCCACGGTCTTTGTGGGGCGCAGCCTGCGCGCGTTCCACTCTCCAACCTAAACTGCAAACCGCACCTTTGGGGAAAGTCTAACCTTTCTGTGGGGAGAAGCAGGGTTCCTCTGAGTTCACGTAGTTGCGCTGCTTGAGAGCCGTTGTTGCTGGGTTAGTAGCTGGTCTCTGGATGCTGGTGACAGTCACCCAAGATGGCACGGTCTCCGCGGCTGTGCCGGCGCACCTGGAGAGGTTTCAGCCTCAGCCTCTAACCGTTCCCTTTATCTAGGATTTCTCTGTCTTTCCTGGCTGCAGACTGTCTCTCAGCTGAATCTCCTCTGCTTATTCCGGCTGTATGCTACCCGTTTCAGCTGCCCGCCCTTGTCTGCTCCGGGACAAGGCACCGACACGTCTGTCTAAACCTCCGCCATTTTCTCAGGCAATAAAATATATTTTAAAAAAATAAAGTGTACAACTCAGTGGTTTTTCGTGTATTCAGAGTTGTGCAATCATCATCTCACTCAATTTTAGAACATTTTCCTCACCCCCAAAAAGAAACTCCATACCCTTTCACTATTCCCCCAATCCTTCCATCCCTTCCCTAACTCCAAGTACCACTAATCTACTTTTTGTCTCTTTAAAATTTCTATCCTTTTTTGTTTGTTTGTTTGTTTTGTTAATCCACACTCAAGGATATTTTTTCCCATTGATTTTTAGAATGAGAGGGAGTGAGGGAGGGAAAGGGGGGGAGAGAAAGAGAGAGAGAGAGAGAGAGAGAGAGAGAGAGAGAGAGAGAGAGAGAGATTGATGTGAGAAACACATCAATGGATTGCTCCCACATGTGCTCAGACTGGGAACCAACCTGTAACCCAGGTATGTGCCCTCGACTGGCAATTGAACCTGCTACCCTTGGATGTGCAGGCCAAAGGCTCTACCACTGAGCCATACCAGCCAGGCCTAGATTTGCCTATTCTTGACATTTCATATAATATGTGAATGGAATCATATAATATGTGGTCTTTTGTTTCTGGCTTCTTTCACTCAATAAAACATCTTCAAGTTTCATCCATGTTGTAGCATATGCCAGTCCTTCATTCTTTTTATGGGTGATAGTCTATTGTATGGCTATATCATTTGTTTATCTGTTTATCTGTTGATAAACATTTGGGTTGTTTCTACTTTTTGGCTATTGTGAATAATGCTGCTGTTACACAAGATTTTTTTTGTGGATCCCATCAATCATTTTTGAAGACTGTTTCACACCAAAAATTTCTGGGAACTAGAGACACAAAAATGAAGATAACCATTGCCCTCAGGGAGGTCACAATCTTATAAGGGAAGAAAGACTTGTTCTCAAAAACTGCAATAATCTGCTGTGATAAGTGTCAGACAGTGGAATGTGCAAAAAAGTTGTGACACTTCAGAAAGGTCTTAAAAATGAGTCAACCTTTAGACATAGAAAGCGAGAGGGAATTATAGGCTATGGAATTATATGTACAAAGGCACAGAGGGGTCAAAGAAAATGCCACATTCCAATCATTGTAAATAATAATAATGCTACCAAAACTTTTACGACATTTGCTGTGTTAGGCATTACTCTAAACACTTTATTTTTATTAACTCATTTTCTCACCACAGTGGCCTTTTGATACTATTATTTCTCCCATTTTATAGATGGAAAAACTAAAGCACAGTGAGGCAAATAACTTCTCTGATGCTATACTAGTAAGATATTGGATTCAAACCCAGAGTCTGGACCTAAAACCTACCATCTGAGCCACTATGAGGACTGCCTCATTTAATCCGAAATTATCGTGGCTACTTAGATTATGGAGTGTGTGAGGGGAAATGTCAGGAGATAAAATGGAAAGGGTAGCCTGTGAAAAGCAAAAGGGAGCCATTGAGCCCTACTGGTGTGGCTCAGTGGTTGAGCGTCGACCTATGAACCAGGAGGTCATGGTTCCATTCCTGGTCATGGCACATGCAGGCTCAATATCAAATAGGGGGCATGCAGGAGGCAGCCAATCAATGATTCTCTCTTATTGATGTTTCTATCTCTCTATCTCTCTCCCTTCCTCTCTGAAATCAATAAAAAAATATTTTTTAAAAAGGTAGTCATTGAAGGTTCATATGCAAAGCAATGATGTAAGTGAGATTTTAATTTTAGGAAGACAAGTGGAAACAATGGGATGGTTGATTGAAAGTGGGGAGAAACAATGAGTTTATCTCACTATCAATTCCAGTGGAAAGCAAATACTGCCCCTGCCACCCTTTCCCAAATAGCACACCCATTTACAGGTGTGAAACTACAAAAGCAGCATTGGTTGTATTCTTCTGGATTCAATCTTTTCAGGAGGATGCCATGGTCAAGATTTTATAAAAATAGTTCTCATTTTTCACTCCCCACCTTTGTTATCAGTGGGTTGAACCTAGTTCCCAATGAAACAGGGCTGGGAGTGACATAGATCTTATTGTGAAAAAGCAAGAATTCTGGCCCTAGCTGGTTTTGCTCAGTGGATAGAGCATCAACCTGTGGACTGAAGGGTCCTGAGTTCGATTCCCAGTCAGGAGCACATGCCTGGGGTGCGGGCTTGATCCCCAGTAGGGGACATGCAAGAGGCAGCCAATCAATGATTCTTTCTCATCATTGATGTTTCTATCTCTCTTTCCTTCTCCCTTCTTCTCTGAAATCAATAAAGATATTTTTTAAAACAGCAAGAATTCTGAGTACACATGGCTTTCATATATATTTTCTCAAACACACCAACAGACAGAATGCTGATAAACAAAGGACTTGTGTGCCAGAGACCTATCTGATTAGGTTTTCTCCACATATCCTATATAATAAAAACATAATATGCAAATCGACCAAACAGCAGAATGACTGGTCAGTGGGGGGTGGGGGGCAGAGAGCAGGTGGTGCTAGGCTAGCCAAGGCACATGATGCCAGGGGCAGAGGGATGGGATGGCAATCGGGGGGGGGGGGCAGCAGTGGGGCAATGGGGGCGGGGCCAAATGTTCGCCAGTCCACACCATCCCCTGAATGGCCCACCTTTTTGCCTTCCACAGAGAGAGGCCAGACTGTGGCTTAGCCTGCTCACCACAGGGAGCAGGCCTAAGCCATCAGTCGGACATCCCCTGAGGGCTCCTGGACTGCAAGAGAGCGCAGGCCAGGCTGAGGGACCCCCTCTCTCCCAGTGCATGAATTTTCATGCACTGGGCCTCTAGTATATTAGTAAAGTGGCTGGCCCTTGATACATTAATAGTTTGCAGAACTCTCAGTCTTGTTTTTTTCTCTTCACTTTCAAGTTTTAATTGTAGATTTCCATTGGTAGCCTACCTCAACTACAGAACCAGGCAGGAAAGTTCCAAGGGCACTCCCAAGTGAGTGCTAACAGAAAACATGATGTGACTATAACACCTATGCAAGGCACATAGAAAATGTATCCTCTGTCATTATCCTTCTGCCTTAAAACCAAGGTTGTTTATGTAGAGGATGTTCACAAATCCTCTCAATCCCTTTATGAAGCTGCTGTGATTATTTCCATTGCACATGTGGAAAAGCAGAGAGAATAAAGGACTAGAAGGTTGACCTGTAGTATTCAAAACTGTGCTAGCAAAACATATGGCTCTGAGTGAATCATCTCACTTCATCCTCTACCCAGATCTTTCTTCATTTTTCTGTTAACATCATCAAGTGTTTCCTAGGGTCTGAGATAGTGCTGACCTTAGCAATGCTTTATGAGTATGTCTTTAGAGTCTTGCTTTTTAAGCCAGGATCATAATACTAGGGGTGATACAAATATCTATTGAAAGAATGAATAAATAAATGTTGGAAATATCTATTGGGGTAATTAATAAAGTATCACCTCATTCTTTCTCTGTGTATGTCTCTGGCTCTCTCTCTCTCTCTCTCTCTCTCTCTCTCTCCATATATATTTGTGTGTGTTGATGTATACATATATGTATAAATGTATACATACATACATACACTTACAAATATATAAATATTGTCTATAAACTTTAATGCCTTTTATATGCTCTGAAATGAGTTATCTATTTTGGAAAATAGATAAAAATATTATAATAGCTTTTGTGGTATGCTTACTATTGACCAAGAACTATTCTAACCTCTTTAAATGTCTTTAACTTATTTAATTCACACAACAACCATTTGTGGTATAAACAATTATTTTTCTATTTTACACATGAAAAAATTAAGACAAAGAGACTTTTAATACTTTACCCAAGTTTTCACAACTATTAAGTGAAAGAGTGAGGATCTGAACACAGGAAGTCTGGCTTTCATCCTGAATTGTTACATTAATGAAAAAAAAAACCTTCTGAAATTGATGAATGAGAAAATTGTATGAATTATATTCACCTCTTCCACCATAATTTGACTCTCCTGGAGAGAAACTGGCCATTTACCCTCTAGCTTTGAGAAATCTGATTGTTTTAAATGTAACACAGTCCTCATGCTGGTTTGTCTTAATCTCTTTCTCTCCCTTCCTCTCCCAAACTCATTCACACTCACAAATAGTGCTACCATTCTCATTTCCACCCTTTCTTACACTGAGTATCCAGCAAAGGCTTCAGCAGCCAAACAAGCAATGGAGACTTCCCTCCAGGAGGCACTAGAAAAGGCAAATTGAAAATACTTAAACTTTATTTATGCTTGAACACAACCCCATAGTGCAGGCATTATTATTATCTCCATTTTACAGATATGTAAATTAAGGCTTACAAAAGTTAAGTAACTTTCTTAAAATCACACAGCTGGTAAAGGCAGAGGTTGAACTTGATTCTTGGCCCATCTGAACCTATAGCCCATGTTCTTAATCTCTTTGCTATACTGCACTTAGGTATAGTGGCCAAAGCCTTGAGCATTGATGGACAACAGTAGTGGTGAGGTATTTGCTGTTTTTGACAATGATGACAATGCATATCATTAAAGCAAGTCAAAGTAGGAGAATAGCAATATAGTAACTCTTGTGGAATAGCCAGAAACTTCTCAGACTGCATAGAAAACACTCCCTGGAGAATACCCAAACAATTTAGAACTCATCTGAGGAGATCTGGAATTCCAGGAGAGGGTTCTAGGCAGAGCAAGAAAAGGGTAGTTTTATAACAAATATCCTGGCCATTTTTTAGCCTCATCCTGGGGTTATGTGGCCTGGGGAAGACTGCAGGTGTACTTCAATGATATAGGTCAGAAATTATAAGGATTGAAGCAAAGAAGGAAGAGTGGGAACTAAGGGGAGGTGATAGATACAATAAGTGGTTAAAAGGAAAATTGCCAGAGTGTAATAACTAGGTTTAGAGAGTATGGGAAAAAGAAGAACCTTGTGTTACATCCTGATCAATGATGGTGCCATTAACCAAAATAGAGAAGTCAGAAAGAGAAGCTTGAATGGGAAGATGATGAATTCTGCTCTGAGGCATGTTGAGTTCGAGGGGCCTGAAGGTCATTAAATAGAGGTACATTTTAACATCTGTGACAGAAGAGATACATTTAGAAGCTATCTAAATGTATATAGATTTCAAATTAAACCTTGGGAAGTATACTGAATAATAAGAGAAATGATAATTGAGTAATGTCATTAATTCTATACTTGGTAACTAAGTGATTATGGACACTAAAAGACTTTTCTATGTCTAAATATCAGTGAATATAGGTTGTTTGGAGAGGTCAAAACCAAAACTGAGGTTAAAAATCAAATAGTGTGATCATGAAAGGAGCATGGATAATGTGATAATATCAAGAGGTACATCAGGCACTTTAACAAAATCCCTTTGGAAGGATAACTCATGTTGGAATCTGTTCATAGATGAGTATCAAATTAGGAAGATACTCTGATATTTCAAAGCCTAATGGACTGAATATTTTCAGCACCCAAGTCTCTTCCAAGTGACTCAGCACTTGAGAAAAGCCAAGTCACTGAGGAAGAGGCTGATTCCAGGTAATCTTAGGACTAAGCTCAGCTGTCAGAACAGGGGAAGTTCCCTTTTGCTTAGAAAAATGAGAATGATATCAGAGTTGTATTAAAAGTACAGTTAAGATGAATCATCATGATCTAGCACAATTTCAACTTGCCCTACAGCACATCATTCAAGTTAATTATAAAGTTTTTCTGCAATCAGCCATCTTTCTCTTCTTAAACCTTCTAAGTGAGTTTTCCTTCTGGCATAAAATTTCCACTATAAGAGTTGTTGAGTCATAAAATTTTACAGAAACCATAGACCTTAAGGTTTAACTAGCTTAATCCCTTTAATTAGATGATAGTTAAGTGTTGAAAGGTTAAATCAAGGATTTCCAATCAAATACTTTCTGGGGTTAGGTAGGTAACAATAATGAATGCATCAGGTCTTGAATCTGCTTCTTAAACACCCATTTTTCACTTCAGTATGAAGTATGCCCCTCTTTTGCTTTTCTTAAAATCATGTGGCCTTGATGTTCTAACTCCTGTCTCTTTAATACAGATATGGAAACAAAATATTTCTAACTGTCAGGAAAAGAAACACTTGTTATTAGCAGGGTGAAAGATATGGCTTTAGTGTTGGCAGTCAGTAGGAAGCTAACTGGATGATGAACTAAACAAGTTCCATCCATAAGGGTCAGCTTCTCCCCAACTGCAGTCAACAGTTATCTTGAGGGATTGTAAACTTATTGCTTCCAGACTTCCCAAGTATATTTACTTCTCTTTTTCTCTCTGTTGTCTACAGGTTGCTTCCTGTTGTTTACACAGACTTTTAACTCAGCTCTTGAAACTAGGCTGTTGATCATAATGAAGGCACAAATAACTTTACTAGAGTTTCCTTGTAATTGAGTACTGTTGGTGTTTTTATGTACTTCAGATGAATGTAGAACTTTCTAGATTTCTCCAGCTTAGATCATTTGGAATTTTACACTCCTGTTTCAGTTCTGTCTGTCCCTTCCTGTTTCTTTTCTTATAGACTTTCTTTCTTTAACAAATTTAAACATCAAACCAAACAGATTTTAAACAATCATGTAGTAGTTTCTTCATAGTAAATAATGGCTTAAGTAACCAGAGGGGCATGATGGGACAATTTTTCTAGAAGTTCATGGTTTAAAAATGCACATGAGAACCAGAAACACTTCAAACATGCATTTATCTCTCAGAATAACTGTTTGAAACTAGAAGTTTACCAGTGTCAATAGACTGTAGGTAAACCCCAGATTAAAACCCAGGTATGTGACTGTATTACTTGTCTATTGCTGCATAGCAAATTACACCAAATTTTAGAAACATAAAATAACACACATTCATTATCTCCCAGTTTCTGTGGATCAGGAATCTGGGTACAACTTAGTTAAGTTCTCTATTTCAGGCTCTCTCATGAGGCTGCAATCAAGATATTGGCCAAGGTGGTAGTCTCATCTTAAGGTTCAATTGGAGAAGGATCCATTTCCAAACCCATTTATGTAGTTTTTATCAGGCTCTAGTTCCTTGAGGGCTCTTGGATTGAGGGCCTCAGTTTCCCACTGGCTGTTAGTTGGAGGCCATCCTCAATGCTTTACCACTGTGGGCCTTTCCATGATGGCAATTTGCATCATAAAAGCAGCAAGAGAGTATACTAGCAAAAGGGAAATCACAATCTTATGTAACCTAATAATGGGCATGACTTACATTATGTTTGTCTTATTATATTGGTTATAAACAAGTCATTAGATTCATTCCACATTGAAGAGAAGAGGATTATATGAAGATGTGAATTCTAAGAGGTTAGAATCATTGGCGGCCATTCAAAAAGTTTGTCTACCCCAATATGGTTCCAAATACACTTTTTACTATATTAATTAGAGTTTAACTACATGAGACCTAAGGAATTTTAACTTTATTTTAGCCCTTAAAATTGTTGGGAGTATTGGTTGATAGAGATTTGTTAGTTCAGATAACACTGGCTGCTGTAACAAACTCTAAAATTTCACTGGCTTAACACAAACGAGTTACTTATTGCTAATATAACCATGTAATGTGAGTGTTTCTGATCAGGTGGGTCTCTTCAAAGTGGTGATTCAGGGACCTAGGCTCCTTTCATCTTGTCATTCCACTATATTCAAAATGGCTTCCAAGGTCATCCTGGAGGTTGTCTCTGTTCTAGGAATCCAGAAAGGGGCAATAGCATAAACAGTAACATCTGAGAGGTCAGACCTGGATATTGTGCTTCCACTCAATTTCCATCAGCTAGCACTCACTGGCAATTTCTAACCACAAGGGAGTTTAGGAAGTGTAGTCTGTCTATGTGTCCTGGAAGAAGCGAAATTCGTTTGGTGAATAATTAACTAGTTTCTGTCACAGAAGCTTTATAATACAAACGTTAACGAAGAGCCTTACTATATGCCAGACACTATGTTAAGATGTTGGAGATAAATACATGAATGAACAAATATTTGAAGAATATCCTTATTCTCATAATTTCTTTCTTCAATTTCTGTGTATTTCCCCCTAATTTACTTCTCCATTTCCTTATAGTTCCCTTTCTTATTTTTTGGTAAACTGTCCCTAAAGGCAGCCATCAACAATTTCTCCCAAATTTCATGTATATGATGTTCCTTTCATTTAGAAGTGGAATATATTTTCCCTTCCCTTGAATTATGTTAGTCTTACAACGTGTATGGACCAATAACATGCTGTGGAATTGATAGAGTTTAATTTCACAATACTGAGACCTAAAGAGGCTGGCACCTTCTAGTTTTCTGCTCTTGGAACCGTTAGATCACCTTGCTGTAAGGTAGTTCAAGATAACACAAAGAAGCCTTGTGAACAAGAACCAAGACTTTCAAACTCACAGCTCCAACCCTACCATTAGTTGAATGCAGCCACATAAATGACTCTAGCAAGCACCATGTAGAATAAAATAACTGTCCATTTAAATCCAGCCAACCCACAGAATCATCAAATATAATAAATCATTGTTGCTTTAAGCCAATAAATTTTTATAGTGGTTTACTACATAGCGATAGATTATTGAAAAAAATTTATTCATTTTCCTTTATTTCATGTTTTTCACATTTCTAGCATGTTTTCCAGATAAGGTTCAAAATAAATTACTTCAGATAATAGGAAAATAGGTGAAACATATCATAGAGTACAAATATACATGATATAACAGGCATGCGGAGAAATCACAATACTTCAAATTATTAATGTAGTATGGGCAAAGTATTTCTTTGTCTTCTAGAAAGTGCAATCAATGATAAAATGCCAAACAAACATTGGATGCAGAATACTCCTCTCCTAGGATATGACCACTTATAGCCAATTCTGAAGGCATGTAAATATTGATAAGTGATAAGTTTTATAGCTCAAAGTGATGTGGTCATGGATACAGAATATCAATAGTAAAAGTGAATAGGGATTCAAATGACATCTCATATCTGACAGTATGGAAGAATAGATCCCAACAATTGCTGATATCTTGTCTCTCTTTGCATATTTCTCCTAATATTAACCAGCAATTTTACACAATTTAAAAAAATAGTTAACAAGAAAAAGGCTAATTTCAAGAGGAAATTTGACAGTAAAATCTAGAAATGTTGCTACCTCACATCAAAGCCTAAAAGAAAAAGACATACCCTTAGCTTGCAGAAATGGCTCTTCTCCAAGAGATGAGTACAAATGGTTTTATCATTGGTTTCCATCTAGCCTTTGGGTAAGCCTTCTGTAGTTTCCTCTGTCCTTGAGTACTCTAAGGGCATTTGCCCAGCGACCCATCTTTTTGTCTTTGGAGGCTGGAGCGGAAGTAGGGTAGGGCCAGAGCAGAGCCAGCAGGCAATCTTTATTTGCTTTTCTCCCATGACCTTACATATTACTTCATAATAGTTGCCCCTGAGTCTCTGTGCAAAAGACTGGCATCACTGAGCTTTATACCACAGTCTGTTATTTGGATGATTTTTGTATTATTATGAGCAGATAATATCCTATGTTCAGTGTCCATGTTACAGTCAAGGTATCCTCATTATGATTAATTGCCATCAGTCAACAAGGCTTGTGTCTTTGCTTCATGGGAGAAACACAGAATTGTCTCTATGCCAAAGCTCTGCAGATCAAACAAGAACCAAGGTTTGCTGAGGAAGCAGTAGGTACCTGGGGGAAAAGGGAAAGTGGTAATTCTGCTCTTAGGGAGTCACAGTGCCTGTACTTGAATGGGTTATAGGAGCTTGGGACCAAAGACACTTTCTGCTGAAAGATCCAAAAGTTGAGAAACTCAGCATTCATATTCATATGGCAGCTGGAGCAGGAGTCATATGAAGGCTTCACTGGGCTGAACATTCAAGATCACTTTCTTCACCCACATTTCTGGCACCCAGTGCTACTCTACATGATTTGTCTCTCTTCAGCAGAGTAGTCTGAACTTCTTTTATAGAGACTCAGAGTCAAAGCTGGGATTAGAAACTGCCAGTCCTCTGAAAAGCTAAGCCTGCAACTGGCAAAGCATCATACTTGCAATATTTAATTGGTCAAAGTAGTTACTGAGGAGCTAGATTCAAGGCAGTATAAGAATGGTTACCTCTTCTTAATGGAGGCATAACAAGTATTAACAAGAAGAAAAGTAATTGATCATGGCCATTTTGGGGGACAAGGTACCACATGCCTCCCTTCACTCTCAAAAGTTTTCTGGCTTATAAAACAAATCTGTAATCCTAAAAGTCAGATAGTGGTCACTCTTAAAGGAGGGATAATTATTGTCAGAAACATAGTGGGGTTACTGGGGTGTTGGGAATGTTCTGTACACTTGTCATTTGTCCATTTTGCTATATGAAAGATACACTTTAATCAAAAGTTTACATAAATTGGAAAATATAACTACAAATCAAAAAAGGTGACTGGATGATAAATTAGAAGGTAACCATGACCATTACTTAAGACACTTGGGAGTTAAACTACCAGTCTTCTCCCCCCACCCCATCCCCATCACACACTAACTTCTCCCACTTTTCCAACTACTTTGAAGGGATGATGGCTTGTACAACATTTTACAGAATGAAGAGGAAGAGAGCTAGGCTTAGGTGATCAGATGGAGAGAATGGGACACTGGAAGGAAGGAGTGGAAAGCCATAAGTAGGAGGACATAGAGTGCTGAGAATGCTCAAGAGGTACTTGTTACCAGGATATGACAGGAATTAATGTTTCAATGGTCTATTCAACCAAAACTTCCTCAGCTCTCAAGAAATGTTTTGGAGTTGGGGCAGGAAACCACAAAATGTCATTGAAACAAGAATTTCAAGACATTAAATAAAGGTTAAGAGGAATCTTGGCTATTGTTAATTGCTAATTGCCTACTACTTAAGGACTTCCAAAATAGACACTCAGTTGATCAAAGGAAAAATGTAAATGCAGATATGACCCTACCAAACACTCACCCATATACTCATTATGTGTATCCACATACACACAGAGGGGGGAAAAGGGCAATTTCAATAAAATAAACCAATAATAATAGTACTTACAGTGTCTATTACCATGTGCCTGGCACTATTCAAAAACACTGTATTTGTAGTTGCCCATTAAATCCTCATACAAATACACAAGGCATTGTTATCATCCCCATTTTACAGATGAGAAAATGAAGGCACAGATGGTGCCATAACCTGACTAATGGATTTTTATGTTGCCATTGTGTGCACAGGACTAACTAAACCAGGCACTCAATCAGAATTCTTAGCATTAAAACATCACTTTCCAGAGCAGTTATGGAAAAAAAAGCATATTCAGCTGCACAGGTAAAGTTTAAGAGGCAAGTTAGTCCAAAGCATAAAACTACAAGCCTTAGAATGTATCCATAAGTATTTATGTCCTATTTGCTCTATTTAATTACACTTAGGGATGCAATCTCGGACTTTGTGGAAGGCTGGGAGGAAATGGTGTGTGACCATATAATCTGCTAGAGCAAAGAATAAGGGCTTCCCATAATTCCCATCTGTCACTGCTCCCCAGAATAAACAGAACATTTGCACATGGACTAATTTTTAAAATATTGCAAGGAGCATGCCAAAGGTGCCCGGACTCATTGCTCAAAGCTGGTCACTTCTGAGACATGATCAGCTGTTTCATCACTGTGGCCCTAAAAGTCCCTTCGTACCAGAGCAGTGACCAGCTAAATATAGAAGTTTCCCTATTTTAAAAAAGTTTCAAATGAGCTTGCAAAGGGTCATCACCACAAGTCATCAGCAGAGTTCTGCAAAAACCTGGGCCAGGCCATCTGGGTGGCATTCAAATAATACTAAGGCAACCACGGCAGTGACAGTGAGAGTAGCTCCTTCTCAGTGAGGAACTCATTGAAGCAGATCTTGCTAAGTGTATTCTTATACACACTCTCTTACTTCATGCTGGCAATTGCCCTGCATGGCAGATTTTATTATTCCCATTTAACAGATAAAAGGAAAAGTTAAAAATGGGCAAAGTATTTTAATGGACATTTCCACTAAGACAAATACAAATGGCCAATAAATACATGAAAAAGTACTAACATTAGTTGAAATGCAAATTAAGACCATGAGATATTATTACTGACCCACTAAAATGACTAAAAATGAAAAGTCTGACAATGCCAAGTGTTATCAAGGATGTAGAGCAAGTGGGACTTGCCTATATTGCTGCGGAGACTGTGAAAAGGGATGGCCAATTTAGAAACCAGTTTGGCAGATTTTTATAAAGTTTAACTTACACCCACCATATGAATCAGCTGTTTCACTTCTAGGTATTTACCAAAAAGAAATGAAAGCATATGTACACACAAAAACTTGTAAAAGACATATATAGCAACTTTCTTCATATTAGTCAAAGACTAGTAACAATCCAAATGTCCATCAACACAGGAATGAATTAACACATACAATGAAATGCTACTAGAAATAAAAAGGAAGGCAATGGAAATTAAGGCGAAAATAAACAAATGGGACTACATCAAAATAAAAAGCTTCTGCACAGCAAAAGAAACCATCAACAAAACAACAAGAAAGCCCACTGCATGTGACAGCACATTTGCCAATGTTATCTCTGATAAGTCCCTAATCTCCAACATTTACAGGGAAATCATACAACTTAACAAAAGGAAGATAAACAATCCACTCAAAAAATGGGCAAAGGGCCTAAATAGACACTTTTTGAAAGAGGACATAGAGAAGGCCAAGAGACATATGAAAACTTGCTCAAAGTCACTAATCATCCCAGAGATGCAAATCAAAACAACAGTGAGGTACCATCTCACACCTGTCAGTGGGAATGCAGACTGGTTCAGCCACTGTGGAAAACAGTGTGGAGTTTCCTCAAAAAATTAAAAATAGAACTCCCATTTGATCCACTAATCCCACTTCTAGGACTATATCCCAAGAAACCAGAAACACCAATCAGAAAGGACATATGCACCCCTATGTTCATAGCAGCACAATTTACAAAATTCAATCATTGTGGAAGATAATGAACAACATAAACTGATGAACAAAAATAGATCCAGAGACAGAGAAGCATGGAACAGACTCTCAAACTTCAGAGGGAAGGCGGGGTAAGGGATGTCACCTTTTATTTGGAACAGAGCTCCTAAAGCCCTTATAATTTGTCTTTTGTTATGTTAATGAGGTGACCTTTTGAAAGCACCTAAGGATGAGGGCTCCTTGCAAGTGGACCCAAGACTAAAGGGTTGGAACTTTCAGTCCCTCCCCACCCCCACCTCTGGGAGAGAAAGGGGGCTAGAGGTTGAATCAATCACCAATTGCCAATGAATAATCAATCATGCCTAGGTAATGAAAGAAAGAATGTTTTCAGGAAGAGCAGCATACCTGGAGAGAACATGGAAACTCTGTGCCCTTTCCCCACACCTCACCCTGTGTATCTCTTCCATCTGGCTGCTCCTGAGTCATATTCTTTTATAATAAATTGGCAATCTAGTAAGTAAAATGTTTTTCTGAGTTCTGTGAGCCTTTCTATCATATTCATCAAACCCAAGGAGGGGGTAGTGGAAACCTCTGATTTATAGCCAGTAAGTCAGAAGCACAGGTAACAACCTGGATTTGTGAAGTCAGGGCAGTCTTGTGGGACCAAGTCCTTAACCTTTGGAATTTGACACTACATTCAGGTAGATAGTTCCAGAATTATGTTGAATTGTGGGACACCAAGGTGGTGTTGGAGAATTGCTTGATGGTTTGGGGAAAATCCCCATACTTTAGAATTAGCACTAGAATCATTTTACCTACTCTCTGGGAGACTTGGCTTAATAATTCATTCTGGCTCAACTTCCTTCCCTCGATCTCCTGCTTCCCCACTTCCCTACTGGTTATTCTTGGAAACACTTCTTAGTAAATTGCTTTCCCAGGAATCCTCACTTCAGAATTCACTTCTGGGAAATCCAATCTAAAACATGCTCCAATTGTGAAACACCAAAGTGGGACCTTAGAGGGCCATAGGAGTGCACTGGGGTCAGAGCAATCTTCTAAGAAGGAGCAACATTGGCATGTGCCTGTTTGTGTGCATGTATGTTGGGTGGAGGTAGGAAAGAAAGCTGTATGTGTGGGAGGATCCCTCAGAACCAAAGTGACTTTGGGAAACAGCAGAGTCCAGTTTGAATGGAGCACAGTGCACACATGGGGAACATGGGAAAACAAGAGGCTAGACTAGCTGTAAGGGATGGAGGTCATGAAAGTCAAAGTCAACATTAAAAAATTGATCTTCAGGGCAATAGTGAATCATTGAAAGGTCATACCCTAGGGAGTAAGGATATCAAATTTACTCTTTAGAAAGGTTGTTCTGTTTGCTATGGGAAGAATATGTTTGAGAGGAGCAAAACAGGAGTCTGGTAGAAGATAAGAGGCTTTCTCAAACATCCTGGGCATAACTGAGAAGGGATCATCTAGATGGAGTGGGAGAATGTGAGTGCATTCAAGAGTTGTTCCAAAGTTACAATCATGAAGACTCCGGTTTTGATTGAGTGAGTGAGTGATATATGGGGATGGGTAAGGAAAAAGAGGAAGCAAAAATGATTCTGAGTGTCACAGGTCTGGGTACTCAGGAATCAGGCCATTATTTGGTAATTGGAATGCAGAATGTTAATTGGAATGGGTTCTCAGGATTGACTCTTGTTAGGGAAAGAGAAGAAAGTTGGACTGTGATGCAGTCTCAACAAAAATCTCACTTAGTCAAACTCATGGGGAGCTGTAGAGCTGAGAGGGTCCTGCAGGAGTTGTTCACCCATATCAGCCAGTCTTTGGATGCATATTACTCTGGGGGACAGCATATAACCTTCAGCTGAAATCAGCTGCTGGAGGGAATTGAAAGCTGAGCCATCAGCTAACAATCTTCCCAGCTGCTGAGGGAATAGGTCCTTCTGTCCCAATGAGAGTACTGAGCAGCACAGCACAGCATCATCACAGACATTTAAATGTGAGATGCTTGCTAGTCTTATAGTGACATACAGAAAGCACCTGGTTCTCTGTGTCTAAATTTCAGAAGTAGATAAAATAATCTGGAGAAAAGGGGTTAGATGCTGGTCTTGGTCTCTTTTGGTTCATAGACACCTTTAAAGGTTCCAAAAAAAAAGTTTGCATAAAATTTCAGGAACTTGTCTTACTTTGGGTTCCTCCAAAAGCAGACCCTGGGACAAGAGGTTCATTTGGGAAGTGATCTCATGAACCATGAAGAGGGAGTAGAGAAATGAGCAGGGAAGGGAGAAAAGGCAATAAAGAAACATCAGTGGGCAGGTGGGCAACTGGGGCTCAATCCTGAAGAACACATCCTAGGATTATTCCACCCAACCAGCAAAGGAGCTGAGGGATTTGTCTACCACTCTACCATCTTCCATCCCTCATTGGTTGTACATCAAGCTGGTGGCATTAAATCTCTGGCATTTCTGGTTACCTAAGACCCATTGTGTGCCCTGTCCCTATCCCCTGCAGACTTTCTCTCTCTCTCTCTCTCTCTCTCTCTCTCTCTCTCTCTCTCTATATATATATATATATATATATATATATATATATATATATATATATATATGTATATATATATATATATATATCTATATCTATATCTATATCTATATCTATATCTATATCTATCTATCTATCTATCTATCTATCTATCTATATATATATATATATATATATATATATATATATTCCCATGGCCAGAGAATACTGGCAGGCAGAGAGGTGCGGATGTTTACAGTAAGAAACCAGTGGTGAGAGCTAGAAGACACAGTTAGGTCACCAAGATCAGCCCCAGGACTCATATTCCTGGTTAAGAATTGTTTCCAGAGAGGACTGAGGAACACCAAGATGACAGAAAGCATAGCCAGAGAGGTAGGAAACAAATCAAAACGATGTGGTGTCATGTCAAAAGTGGGAAGTGATCAAGATACCAGATGTCTAGGCTACCCAGCTTCCTCCAACTGGGTCCCCACTAGAGGCACTGAGGAACTTACTGCTGTCAGTGAGTCTGTGTTTTCTGTTGTACCTCTGAGCTCCCCAGTTCTGACAACTCAAAGACCAAATGGAAGGCTAGGGTTGCCAAATGTTGGAGAGCAGTTTGGGAAATTAGGGTGCAGTGCTTAGGGGGTCAGTATTGAAGGGGATATTTAATTCCATTCAGTTAGAAGAGGCCCAAAGAAAAACAAACCCTTCAGCTATAATTTCTCACTGGGCTTCTTTCATGTAAGTCAAGGAGTACAAAAGACATCTTCCATCGGTCATAAGTGTCAAAAGCCAAGAGGTCTGCAGCTATTATTCTGCTGACCATTTAAACAGCAAATCAAGTTCCTTCTGCAAAACAAGATTCTAAGTCCAAGTTCCAAGTTCAACCACTTGAAATGTTTGACTGGAATAAGCAATGAAGTCTCAAAAGTAGCTTTACATAGGGGGAATTTCTTCAGAATTGGGCTGTATTGGTTTTTGTGGTTGTTATTGCAGTTGTTGAGTACAGTTTGCTTGCTCCTGAAAACACCTCCTGCTACAAACAAATTGCCATTGGACAAGGGGCTGTTGTCAGGGGACAAAATTCAGCATACACAAATCTAAAGAAAGGTTAAGAAGAACTTGGTAACCTTGGGATAGTCTGGAAATGAGCAATGCCAACAACAGTCCCAGCATACAGTGGATGCTCAGTGAATAGTGGTGGTGGCTGCTGCTGATATTCTGTAGGCAAAACCCACTCTGATAATTTCCTCACTCTTGGGAGAGACAGATGGGCTGATACAGCTGATATATTTATTCATATCTTCACTAGATTATAAAACCCTTAAATGCAGAGATTGCAATCCCTATGTTCTCTCCACCTTGTGTCCCTGTTGACCAAATCACATGCAAGTGAGCTCCAATTACCCAGTGCCTACAACATTGTGTCTTCCCTAGATGATTCTGTTGATCATTTCACAAAGATTTGGGTAAAACAGGGAGGGGGATCATAGATTAAAATAAAAGGGCAGAGCTCCTGCATTGTTTTTCTGCCTTCCTACTGCTCAGTGATCCTGAATGAATTACTAAATTCCTCTGAGTTACAGTTTCCCAACCAGAAAATGGATAAATCACACCCTGTATACAAAGTGCCCTGATAAGACAATTGGAAATACAATCAAAAGTTTATCAAGTGAGATCTCTCAACTATAATAAGAATTAAACCATGACATTTGGTATAAAACTGAATATTTTGTTAGTCAAATTCCATCAAAATTATACTTAGGTACATTAACTTAATTTAAGAACTAGTGGCAAATTATATTACTATTTGACACATTACTGCTCTGCATAATTATTCAATCAGAGCTCCCCTGAAACAAAGTAATGCTGGTGCAACCTAAGTTTTTTTAATTTTAAAATAGTTCAAGAATACAGAAAAGTATCAAGAATAATATAATAAACATGCATACACCTACCATCCAGCTTTTTTGAATATTCACATTTTGCCTTATTTTTCTTCACAAGTTTTCTTAAGAAATAACACATTGGCAGTCCACTTGAAGCTCCTTATATATCCCTTTCTTATCCCATTCCTTTCCCTCTTTTTCCAGGGGTAATAACTTAAAACAGATGCAATTAGTGCCATGTGTCACATGCCCTCAGCCCACCTTTGGTTTCAGCCTGCAGCCATTCTGGCAGTGCCCTACCCCCTGGGCCCAACAAAGTCTCTGCTTCTTTACTCCAAGGCTTCCCTCCACATAGAAAAGTAACCAGTCACAAAACACATTTGGTTTCCAAGAATTGAACAACTGTATTATATCCAACTTACTAAACTATATGCTAAATCTGTTTCAACTCATAGCACATTGACATATAAAGGTGCTTTTGAACTTGAAAAATCTCAGTACAGAGTAAATTTTCCAATTAGATGCAAATTTTTTTATATATAGAAGACTTAGAATAATATTTTAGCAAAAATATTAATTTCCTGTAGTAAAGAATTACCTATTGCACTGAATTATCAAATAACTATCATGTCTTAAACTCTTATGTTTCTGTAGCTCTTTCTCTTCATGATGCAACTTTACATGTAGCATCTCAGTTGAGTCTTTCAACTCCATAAGAGTCTGATTTATCTGTTCCCCACACACATAGCACAGTGCTTTACACATGGTAGGCATTGAATGAATAAATGAATGACCTACCCTTTTATTCATGAGACTACTGAATCCCCCAAAGATTAAAAAAAACACATGGATTACACACAGTTAATTAGTGTTGGATCTGGAAGTAAAACCCAGGTCTATGCACCAAAATTTTATTCAGAACATTTTAAAATCTATATAATAAGGTCAGATTGGCTGGTCAGTGTGGCTCAGTGGTTGAGCATTGACCTATGAATCAGGAGGTCGTGGTTTGATTCCTGGTCAGGGCACATGCCTGGGTTGCAGGCTCCATCCCTAGTGTGGGGCATGCAGGAGGCAGCTGATCCATGATTCTCTCTCATCAATGATGTTTCTATCTTTCTCTCCCTCTCTCTTCCTCTCTGAAATCAATAAAAATATATTTTAAAAATAATGTCATATTATCTTTCATAATTAGTGGTTCCTAAATGGTTCTTCATTAAAAACCAGAGAATGCTTTGGTTGGTTGATCAGTGGTTAGAGCATCAGTCTGTGGACCACAGGGTCTCAGGTTCAATTCCAGGTCAAGGGCACATACCTCTGTTGCAGGCTGGATACCAGCCCTGGGTCAGAGGACATGTGGGAGACAACCAATTGATGTGTTTCTCTCACATCGATTTTTCTCTAGGTCTGTTCCACTCCACTCTCTCTAAAACTCAATGGGAAAAATATTTTTTGGGTGAGGATTAACAAAACAAACAAAAATTCCAAAGATTCTTTGATTAGAAGGGACCTTAAAGAGGCAATGATCTGGTCTCCTAAATAATATCTGACTCCTATCCTGGCTCTAGTCACAGCTGACCTGAATGAGGCCACCTTCAGTAAGAAGAAGCTACTTCCTCCAAAGGATTTGGACAGTCCTGCCTCCTTGTGGCTTCCATCTACTCTTCCCTTTAAATCTTCCATGACTCAAGCAGAATCATACATACTCATTTGACTTGGGCCCCATCCCCCAAGTTGGCACTGAATAGTAGAGCAGAGTTGGCTCGGATAAGAGCAAAATCTGTTTCTAATTGAAAATAGATTAAAGTTCAGTACAGCTTTGATCAGTGATTAGTATTGATGGTGATGATGAGCAAACTAAGCAGAAGTTTGCACAATGACAGGTTAGAAAAGTCAGTGGGTCCAGTTAGCTACTGATCCTCTCACTGTTGGTGTCACATGTCATGCACTCTTAGATCCTAGATCCTTAAAGGCCCTTGGAGATCATCCAATCTAATATTTGTCCTATGGAAAATCCCCAAAGTATTTTCAAACTTCTGCTTAAGCATGTCCAAGGGAGAGAACTTAGCTCATTCTGAAGCAACCCATCTCATAGTCACACAGACCCATTTGCCTAAAAGTTCTTCCTGTTAGCTTGAAGCTGACATCTTTTAATATATATATTTGATTTCAGAGAGGAAGGGAGAGGGAGAGAGAGAGAAACAACAAATGATGAGAGAGAATCATTGATCAGTTGCCTCCTGCACACCCCCTACTGGGGATGTGCCCACAACCAAGGTACATGCCCATGACTGGAATTGAACCTGGGACCCTTCAGTACGCAGGCTCTATCCATTGAGCCAAACCAGTGAGGGCAAAGCTTCCATCTTTTAATTTCCACCTATTGGTCCTTGTTTTTCATTCTGAGATTTTAAAAAGTTTTTTTGTCACTCAGCCTTTCTGTAAATATTATAGGATCCCTTTTAATATTGAAGAAAATAGTCCTCATTCAACAGATAAATTTAAGAAGGATGGAAGCAGCACCTAAGGACTTAGGATAAGGCAAATACTTTTTCATGTGTTAGGTTTTTATAATTTGTAATTCTTTATTAGAGTAAATTTTCTATTTTCTATTATAGTAACTTTTATAATTTTGCTATGGCTTCACTGGTCATCAAAGAAGGAATGTGCACTCTTCTATCATGTATCAAGTCCATGGTGACACCTCCCTTCTCATAACTTAGTGTGACCTTGTATTTTGGCAGTTGACCAGAGCAAATTAGGCCTCTGAGCTAATCTGGTTGGCAGTCTGATGTGTGGTAATGTAGACTAAGTATGGTCTTTAGTCTATATGCCAAAAATCAGTGTGCTGGTTTAGCCATCTCTTTGAATCTTGGTTTCCTTTAGTTAAAAAAATCTAGCTTTCACTACCCACCTCAAAAGTACATTTTAAGAATTAGATATGCTCATGTATATAAAGTACTTGGCACCATGCAAAGCATACAAAAGAAATGCTCAATAACATTCTCTTCCCTAATCTTCCTCCCATTGCTGCTTTTGAAATCATGAATACCCAGTTATAAAAAGGAATTGCAATGTGGTACCATGGAAAAACCTATAAAATTATCTTCCATTTTAAGCCCATATTGCTAATTTTAACACTGAGGCCTGAAACTACTGATGATCTCTGAGAAAGTCACTTAATTTCTCTAAACCTTAGCTATTAAATATATTGAGTTATATGCTTCCTAGTCTTAGGTGTAGCTTTAAAAAACCTATACCCAAGCCAAGAGACATATGAAAACATGCTCAAAGTCACTAATCATCTGAGAGATGCAAATCAAAACAACAATGAGATACCATCTCACACTTGTCAGAATGGCTATCTTCAACAAATCAACAAACGACAAGTGCTGGAGAGGATGTGGAGAAAAACAAACCCTCGTGTACTGCTGGTGGGAATGCAGACTGGTGCAGCCACTGTGGAAGACAGTATGGAGTTTCCTCAAAAATTAAAAATGGAAGTCCCATTTGACCCAGTAATCCCACTTCTAGGAATATATCCCAAGAAACCAGAAAAACCAAGCAGAAAGGACATATGCATCCCTATGTTCATAGAAGCACAATTTACAATAGCTAAGATCTGGAAACAAATCTAGCTTTCACTACCCACCTCAAAAGTACATTTTAAGAATCAGATATGCTCATGTATATAAAGTACTTGGCACCATGCAAAGCATACATCAGCAGACAAGTAGAGTAAAAAACTGTGGTACATCTACACAATGGAATACTATGCCGCTATAAAAAAAGAAGGAACTTTTACCATTTGCAACAGCATGGATGGAACTGGAGAGCATTATGCTAAGCGAAATAAGCCAGTCAGAGAAAGATAAATATCACATGATATCACTCATATGTGGGATATAATGATCAACATAATTTGATGAACAATAATAGATCCAGAAACAAATGGCGGGGGGGGGGTGGTTAGAGAGCAACCAAAGGACTTGTATGCATGCATATTAGCATAACCAATGGACACAGACACTGGGGTGGTGGGTGCTTGCCTGGGGTTGGAATGGCTTGGGGGGGGGGTCAATTGGGGAAAATGGAGACATATGTAAACTTTAGATAACCAATCAATCAATCAATCAATAAAATAAAATAAAAACCTATACCCAAGATATCTTTCTGAATCCCCATCAACAAAGCTGTTCAAAGGACTCTAGAATTTCTCCCAAGTCTTTTATCATCTCCAAGGTCAACTTCCCAAGAGTCTTTTTTTGCCCAGATTATCTGGAATCTGTTTATCTAAATACCTCTGTATACTCCTAGTGGTTTCTGATGCACCTTATGTGATATATTTTACAGCATAAGAATATCTATAATATAGAGTCTTCTGAAATTCTCAGTGTACCATGGAAATTCAGCAACCTATAATACTTAGCAACCCAACCCAATTCACCTATGGGAGGAGGGGTTTTTAAAGGCATACAGACTTGATAACAGCTCTCATGGCTGAGTAGAATGGGGCTTGACTCTAGGGTTAGCTTAAGGTCATGCTCAGGTATGTGGCATTTCTGACACAGTGGCCCAGACACATGTCTCTCTGGATAAAACTGGCCCTGACTCCTGGCATGCAGTTGTGGGGGGTGGGGGGTGACATGGCACTATTGGGTTGATAACCAACCAGTTCTTAGAGAACCCTAAGGTTCATCACACCCCTCACTAAAAGAACTCCAGTCAAGTACAACAGCTTTGATACTAAATCCCACAGTTTTAAATGAATGCCAGCCCAGCCCATCACTCATTTATTTGAAAATCAGCAAATATTTATTGAGGGTCCTGTGTACTACATCTGTTATAGGAGAACAGGAAAATAAATCAGTTTTCTCCTCTGCATAATTCTGGACAGAGGTATAAGGTAAACCTTCTGAACTCTGCTAACAGCCCACAGCTTCCCTCCCCCAAAGATCTTGCCAGTGCTGGGCCAGGTTTATTCAATATGAGTTCCTTGATTAGGGCAACTCATTCATGGGGAGGACATTTATTTACCTGGCTAATGCAGACATTTTCTAAGAAAGACAATAAGAATGAAGCTCAACCAAATCATTTATCTTCCAGAGCTTAAAATAAATGAAGAGGCTATGGTGGTAGGCTGGGGGAGGGGATAGGAGATTTGGGGAAGGAGGAGGATGCAAACTCTACAATCTCACTGATTTGAGACCAAGGTTAAACAAGCCTGACAAAGTGGTTCATCAAATTGGAGGCAAACCCCACATCTATTGGATCTCATTAATTGCCAGGCTGGGTTATTGTCAATCTCAATCAGTTCAGCCCACTACATGACACTTTCGTCTGTCTACACTTGCTTCCGCCTTCCATCTATTGGTGGCCTGACTCCATTCCCAGAAATAATTTCACTGTTTTCTGTCATGCCTGCTACTGGCTGTCTGCTGGGAATCCTAAAAGCCCTGCAGGTGGTGAGCAAAACAGCAACTGGTGACTCTCATTTACCAAAAGCCTTTCTATTTTTAATTTTTGATATTATTCCATGCTAAAGTTTCCTTTCTCTCCCTCCTACCCTTTGTGGTATTTTTAGGCTGTGCTGGCTCTTCAGAACAAGCATCTAGCTTGCTGGGCACTGCAAATAGCTTTCCCCCTTACCTGTCAGTCACAGTGTAGTACAGGCATGTGTCATGTGGAGAGCTGGGCGTTTCACTTCAGCTTTTTACACGGGTTTTGCTTCTGTGTGCTGCTAATCTGTCAAGAAATCAAAGGCACACCAGCCTCAAAAGGGAGGCCGTGGCCCCACAGCTCCCTACCAGGGTTATTATGAAGGCCCATCCATCCTGTACCAGGGCTCCAGGAAGCAACTGGCAGCAGACAGGGAAAGGCAGAGATCAGGGATCTGAGAAGGGAAAGGCGATTTGGGTGAGAGGAGGGTGGAAAGGGGCATTAGGGATCAAGACTTGAAACATGAAAGCACTCTGGGGATGCTGCAGTCATGACTGCTTTTGGGCAAGGACAGACCTGAAAATTATCTGAGATGCTTGCAGGGAAGACCAAAGGTCCACACAGCCCAGGGTCTCCTCTGTCAGGGGTAACTCAGGAGCTTCTATGGGAAAGAGAGAGGGGTGGAGCAAGCTTGTGAGTCATCCTCCTTTACATTATCCTCCCCATCACTTCTACAGGTGCAGGGAAAGGACTTACAGCTGTCTGGCCCTCCCTCAAAAGCTATTGGAAAAGAGTCAGTTGTAGAGTCTATTAGGGCGCTTGTTCTCAAAGTGTGGTCCCTGGGCTGAAGGGTGAACAGAACTGAGCAGATCACAGGACAGTCACCGTGCTCTGCTAAGGACACTCAGAAATTCTGAGCCTGGTATAGAGGAATCAGCCCCTTCTGATTATATTCTACTTGGTTATTCTTATCCCACTAACCAGTTCAAAGGCAGATGCATTGTCTTCTCCAACCAAAGCTGGTGATAGAAAGATCCATGGGCAGTATATAGGGTTGCTAGGACCTAGAGAATATCACAGGGGTGCTGACCAGCCCCAGCTGTAATGGGGGTATAGTACACAACTATAGCCTATCCTCCCAAACTCCACAGCATTCCTTGCTCCTTACAAAAACCTTCCCAACCAGCTCCTTGACGTCAGAAAGCCCTTTAGCAGGCATACTTTTCCTTCCACAGCAAAAGATGCTTAACATTCAAAGACCTGCAGAAGAAGCACAAATGTAAATTGACAGCAAAATATTTGATCCAAAAAGCTAATTTATTCTGCAAAGGATATTTTGATAGGAGGGCACTATCATGCATTTGGCCCCACATCATCCAAACTCCGATACTGAAATCATGATAGCTGGTAGACTTAATTCACCTGAAAAGTTGCAACATAAAAAGCATAGTAATAGTTTACATTTTTCTAAGTCAATTCTTTCTCGGGGCATGGTTCCATTTAGCTAAAGAAAATTGGCAGAGCTGGCCCAGTCTTCCATTCTACTTGTGAACCTAATCAAGGTTTTACCTGCTGATGGTCAGTGTGAAGTGTCCTTATAATTCACTAGTTGCGTCAACAATTATTTGTTGTGTCTCTGCCATGAACCAGAATGTGACAAGGATGAAATCTTAACTGAAGTTCTGAAAGTGACCCATTTCTCTGTGTATCTCCTTGGAAGGTCACTCTTTGCTTTACTCAAACTATTTTCCAAACTCACTGGCCTGGCTGTCAGTATCCAGGTTCTTTATTTCTTGGTGGGTATCCCTGTGCTCTCTGACCTGGTGGATTCACTGTGTAAGCAGACTTGTAACCACTACTTGAAAAGGGTAACTCTAAGGACGTAGAGCTCCCAGTCCTCACTGATAACTTTCTTAGGAGACAATAACAGATTTTTCCAGAACAATCTCTTTTTTGAGGTAAAACTCTCCATTATACCTAGCCAGTTAACTCTCCCAAGCCCTGCTTTGGTACCTATCTCTCCCAGTTTTGCCTGGGGTTCTGCTTGTGTTGGTGATGGTACCCACCTTGTGTTGTGCACTTACAACAGGAAGATCAGAGGGCTGGGTACTTTATACAAATGGCCCCGTTTAAATTTCTTAGCCTCCCTACAAAATAGATGTTATCCTCATTTTACAAGGGGAAGGGAGGAAACTTGCTCAGGCTTATACAGTGAATTGATGCTTTTTGCTGCTACATTATCCAGAATTTTGACAAATGCTGAAAAGCCAATGATTCAAAATTATTTTTGAATTGTCCCCTCCCAAAAGCATGCAGGTATGCAGGAACATCCTATTTCACTACAATTAATAAGAGGAACTGGTAGCACATTAACCCAAAGGATTTATTAGATTATATAACTTGGTTTATATAACCTGGAAGATATGCACTAAAACAGACTCTGAAGGGAATGGCAAGAACTTCTGTGCCTATCCTTGGAAGAAGTTCTGGTATAGAGGAAGGACTGAAAGAGAAGTCCTAAGTCTTGGGTGTAGTTTTGTATGGCCACTCACAAATCCTGTGACTTTGGCAATAGTCCTTTATCTCTCCAAGCCTCAGTTTCATCATCTGTAAAATGGGAACTATAATACCTGCCTTACCTGCCTCACATGGACAATCAAATCAGATAATGGAGGGGTGTTTATCAATATACCTGTCAATAAAGAAGACAATAAATGCCTTTGTGTGTTCTAGCAATTATGGTTCATACACAATGAATTTCATAGGCACAGACTCAAGTTTATAAAATTGTAGCTTTTTAAAAATTTCCTATAAACTGGACTTAAAATTATCTGAGGCTCCCAACATCCTGATAGAGTAAAGATAGCCTGATCACTAATAGGCCATCAGACACTTCAGTGATTTTCTCAGTTACTCAGACTGAAACTCAAACTCTGAATTCCCTGTGCTATCCCTCTCCTCCTGGGCTGAAGCTCAGTTCCTGTCTTACTCAAATGCTGTCTCAGCATCATCAGGAAGAAAGGACTTTCTTTTTTAAATTTTATTTATTTTTATTTAAATTCTTTATTGTTTAAAGTATTACATAAGTCTCCTTTCCCCCCCACTGACTTCTCCCCGGCTGCCCCTACCCCCCAACACATGCCCTGCCCCCCCCCACTGTGTCCATTGGTTATGCTCATATGCATGCATACAAGTCCTTTGGTTGATCTCTTACCCTCACACCCCCTGTGTTTCCTCATAGGTTGTACAGTATGTTCCATGCTTCTATGTCTCTGGTTCTATTTTTGTTCATCAGTTCATGTTCATTATATCCCACATCGGAGTGATATCATGTGATATTTCTGTTTCTCTGACTGGCTTATTTTGCTTAGCATTATGTTCTCCAGGTCCATCCATGCTGTTGCAAATGGTAAGAATTCCTTATTTTTTATAGCAGTGTAGCATTCCATTGTGTAGATGCACCACAGCTTTCTAATCCACTCATCTGCTGATGGGCACTTAGGCTGTTTCCAAATCTTAGCTTTTGTAAATGGTGCTGTTATGAACACAGGGGTGGATATATCCTTTCTGATTGGTTTTTCTGTTTTCTTGGGATATATTCCTAGAAGTGGGATTACTGGGTCAAATGGAAGTTCCATTTTTAATTTTTTGAGGAAATGTCATACTGTTTTCTACAGTGACTGCACCAGTCTGCATTCCCACCAGCAGTGAAAGAGGGTTCCTTTTTCTCCACATCCTCTCCAGCACTTGTCCTTTGTTGATTTATTGATGATAGCCAGCCTGACAGGTGTGAGATGGTACCTCGTTGTTTTGATTTGCATCTCTCAAATGATTAGTGTCTTTGAGCATGTTTTCATATGTCTCTTGGCCTTCTCTATGTCCTCTTTTGAAAAGTGTCTATTTAGGTCCTTTGCCCATTTTTTGATTGGATTCTTTATCTTCCTTTTGCTAAGTTGTATGAGTTCCCTGTAAATGTTGGAGATTAAATCTTTATCAGTGATAACATTTGCAAATATATTCTCCCATGCAGTGGGCTTTCTTGTTGTTTTGTTCATGGTTTCTTTTGCTGGGAAGAAACTTTTTATTTTGATGTAGTCCCATTTGTTTATTTTCTCCTTAGTTTCCATTGCTCTAGGAATTGTATTGGTAAAGATATTCCTACAAAAAATGTCTGCTATTCTGCTGCCTGTGGTTTCTTCAAGGATTTTTATGGTTTCCCATCTTACGTTTAAGTCCTTTAGCCATTTTGAGTTTATTTTTGTGTATGGTGTAAGTTGGTGGTCTAGTTTCATTTTTTTTTTTTTTTTGCATGTATCTGTCAAATTTTCCCAACACCATTTATTGAAGAGAATGTCTTGACTCCATTGTATGCTCTTGCCTCCTTTGTCAAATATTAGTTGTGTGTATTGGCTTGGGTCATTTTCTGGGTTCTCCATTCTGTTCCATTGGTCTATATGTCTGTACTTGTGCCAGTACCAGGCAGTTTTGAGAACCATGGCTTTGTAGTGTAGCTTGATATCTGGTATTGTGATCCTCCAGCTCTGCTCTTCTTACTCGAGATTGCTGCATCTATTTGGGGTCTTTTTTTATTCCAGATGAATTTTGGGAGAGTTTGTTCTAGTATGCCATTGGTATTTTAATGTGGATTGCATTGAATCTATAGATTGCTTTGGGTAGTATGGACATTTTAATGATGTTGATTCTACCAATCCATGAGCATGCTATGTTCTTCCATCTGTTTATGTCTTCCTCTATCTCTTCTTTGAATGTCCTGTAGTTTTTGAGTCCAGGTCTTTTAACTCCTTAGTTAAGTTTATTCCTATGTATCTTAATTTTTTTGTGTGATGGTAAATGGGATTGCTTTTTTAGTCTCTCTGTAAGGTCACTACTGGTGTATAGAAATGCCATAGATTTCTTGGCATTAATTTTGTATCCTGCTACATTGCCGAATTCATTTATTAAGTCTAATAATTTATTTATGGGTCCTTAGGGTTTTCTATGTACAGTATCATGTCATCTGTGAATAATGACAGTTTTACATCTTCTTTTTTAATTTAGATACCTTTTATTTCTTCTTCTTGTCTAATTGCTATGGCTAGCACTTCTAGTACTATGTTGAACAGGAGTGGTGAAAGTGAGCATCCCTGTCTCATTCCTGTTCTTATGTAAAATGGTTTTAGTTTTTGCCCATTGAGTATGATGTTGGCTGTAGTTTTTTCATATAAGGCTTTTATTATGTTGAGGTATGATCCCTTTATGCCCACTTTGCTGAGGGTTTTTATCAAGAAAGGGTGTTGGATTTTGTCACATGCTTTTTCTGCATTGTAGTTGATTTCTAATATTATGCCATTGTGGTCTGAGAAGATGCTTGATATGATTTTAATATTCTTGAATTTGGAGAGACTTTGCCTGTGACTTAATATGTGGTCTATCTTTGAAAATGTCCCATGTGCACTTGAGAAGAATATATATTCTGTAGCTTTGGGGTTAAATGTTCTGAAGATGTCAGTTAAGTCCATCTGGCCTAGTGAATCATTTAGGATTGCTGTTTTTTTGCTGACTTTTTGCTAGAGCACTGATCACCAATCTTTCGGACCTCACAGACCAGCCGAGATCTGCGGACTACCAGTTGGCAACTGCTGGTCTAGAGGATTTATCCAGTGATGTCAGTAGGTATTAAAGTCCCCTACTATGATCATATTGCTGTCGACCTCTCCCTTGGTACCTTCCAGAAGTGTGGTTTTTTTATGTATTTGGGTGCTCCTGCATTGGGTGCATATATGTTTATCAGGGTTATATCCTCTTGTTGAATTGCTCCCTTTAGTATTGTGAAGTGGCCTTCCTTATCTCTTGTTATGGCCTTCACTTTGAGGTCTATTTTGTCAGATATAAGTATTGCTACCCCAGCTTTTTTTTCATTTCCATTTGCCTGAAATATATTTTTCCATCCCTTCACTTTCAGACTGTGTGAGTCCCTTGTTTTGAGGTGTGTCTCTTGTAGACAGCATATGTATGGGTCATGTTTTTTTATTCATTCAGCCACTCAATTTCTTTTGATTGGAGCATTTAATCCATTTACGTTTAAAGTTATTTTTGATAGGTACTTGCTTGTAGCCATTTTTATTTTTTGTTCCTGCGTTCCTTCTTCCCTTTTTATTACTTCTTTTTTACACCAGTCCCTTTAGCATTTCTTGCATTGCTGGCTTGGTAGTGATAAACTCCCTTACCCGTTTTTGTCTGTGAAGCTCCTTATTTCCCCTTCAATTCTGAATGATAGCCTTGCTGGATAGGTATTCTTGGATTCAGTCCCTAGCTTTGCATCATTTGGGCCTTCTCAGCCTTCATAACCATGAGATCCATCTGCTACATATACACATAGTTGAGGTGAGAACTCAAAAACAAGAACTCCAAAAAAAAAGAACCCTCAAAAAACAATAACTTCACTCCAGGAAGACAAATAACCCAATTAAAAAATGAGCAAAAGAGGTGTTTTATTTTTCTGGAAGAAAAAGAATTCAGAATAAGGGTCATACAGTTCATAAACCAGATGAGAAAATCAACCTATGTAAGAATCAGGAGGAAATAAAGAGTGATATAGATACAATAAAAAAAAAAAACACCACTATGGAAGCTTTCAACAGTAGACTAGGAGAAGCGGAGGACCGAATTAACAAATTAGAAGACAGGGAAACAAAGCACACCCAATCTGAACTGCAATTGGAGAAAAAAATCAAAAGACAGGAGGAGAGCCTGAGGGAGCTTTGGGACAACATGAATCGAAGCAACATACGTATAATAGGGGTGCCAGAAGGACAAGAAGAAGAGCAAGGGCTAGACAACATATTCAAAGAAACAATGTCAGAAAACTTCCCTGATTTGAGAACAGCATTATTTAAAGAAACAGAAGTAGATGCAAGATCCCACTGTGAGGGGCACAGAATCTCCCCCCCCCCATTTGTCTATCACAGAAGGCCCACAGTATTGTCATTGACTGAGTGTAGCTGTAACTTATTGTTAGGGAAAGTTTATCTCACAGATAAGCACACTGCCATTCCTAAAGACCTGAAATTTGACTATATTGTAGATTTGAGCCAAACTACAAAAGAAAACTAGCCTGATAGGTCCTAAGCCTTTAGTGTAATTCCTTTTCTGCCAAGAAGGCTTATGGCTTTCATTATTACTCATTTGATCATTGTGGAGTCCATCTGCATTTTAAATGAATCATTATCTCATCATTCTGTCCTTTTCTAACCAGGCACCTGGAACTGCTACTAGCTCTTGGTGCCTGAGGGGGGAAATCCGTTCCTTAGTCAAATATCAAAGCTGTCTAATACACCATCTTTTTCCTCTCCTACCAGCAAACATCCCTCTCTGCTCACTCAGTAAACAATTTCCACTGTTAATGTGACACATGAAGGAGCCATTCGGGAAGTCCTTACACAGGCATCTCATTGATGATTTTCAGCTCACCTCAAAAGCCAGCAGAAAACTTCTTCTTCTTCTCTCCTTTCTTTGTTTTCAACTCCAAGTGACCTAGTTTATTTCACAGTTCACCTCCAAAAGAGGCATGAGGGAGTTTGGGATATGCTCAGCAAGTGGACAAGTGGACAAGTGGACACAGAAACGGCTAGGACAACAACAGTAAGCACAAAGTTGCAAGGTCTGTATTTTTTCTTACTTTCTTCTGAGTTGACATGACTGGCCAGTTTCCAAGCAGAAAAAGCCACACATTATTTCATTATTTATCCTTAACATGACTAAAACAAGAAGACATTTATTCCAACTTTTGCAGCTTACTCCCCCGCCCTCCCCCCCCCCCCCCACACACACATAGTACATAGTAACTGGGCTTTTATTTTCTTTCTAGATTCTTCATTTCTCCACCTCATTGGTTTCTGCATCCTGATAATAGGCACAATAATGCCTGTTCTCATTTCAGGGCTTTGCAGTTTTCCTCCCCCCCCCCCCCCGCATTTCCATCTTCCTGTTCCATGGGGCCTGTGGCGAGCTTTTCTTTCCCAGCCTAGCTCTCATGCTACTTCTCTCACCTGGCCTACCCATAGGTTGAAACTCTCCTTCCCTGCTGGGAAGACCAAAGCCAGTGAAATTAACATGAAGAAACAGATGCCTTAACTGTTGGGGTGTTTATAAATAAAGTTCAGAGGACAAATAACTTGCTGAAGGCAAGGAAGCTCATTTTATATTTTTACCTCAAGTGGCTATGGCTACATTAGTTTCCTTAGAAGCAAGCCTAGCCAACATGGTCAGTGATGGAAATTAGAAAATGTAAGAGATGCTGGGCTCACACATATCCTCAATAAGCAAGCAGAGGAACTATATTTTAGACATTTGAAAGGTTTCTCCAGTTTAAGCACACACAGGTTCCTCTAGGTCACAGCACATCAAATATATGATAGAAGGGCATGCAGGTGGCTATAAACATTGTTTTAAGAATCCCCAGATGAAAGAGGGCAGAAAGTTCCACAGCTATCATGTAGAGACTCTACTTACTTTCAGAGAAAGTGAGAGGAATAGAAAGATTGCTATAGTTGATGTTATCTTAGAGTGGGGCTTAGAGTAGGATAGGACTCCATGGAGAAATTAGAGGATAGGATTCAGAGATCTGTGAACTTAGATGAGAAAAGGTTAGCATTATTATACTCACAAACTTCACTAAAATTAAGCATTTTCTTTGTTTGGGAATGTAGGAAACAGACCACAGTTTTATTAGTAGTAGCTGTGTCTTTGTCACCAATAAACATCACAGATACATTAATATCATTAAGGTTGTTCATATTCTCTCAATATATCACTTATGCTCAAAAATTTATGTGGCACCCATATCTTTGAGCATCTTATGTCAAGAGTCTACAATGAATGAATATGGGCAGATTATTTTATATAATCACTACAACTCCATAAGCAAATTTATCATCAATACTATTTTATGAATGAGGAAACTGAGGTTTACAGAAGAATGTGTCTGATTTCAAAGACTATAATCTTTCTACAAGCACACAAATATACATTTATATTTTATGACTCCCAAATATCCAGTCAAAAATTCAATTAACATAGACACTACTGGCCATCAAACTAAATTAACTAGTAATCTGTCTCTACAATGCCACAAGAACTGGATGAAACGATGAAAAAATTATATCTAACAGATGTTTTGTCTAATTGCACTCATAATTTGATGGCCCTCTCTCCCCTTATGAAAGTGGCTGAATAGGCCAAGAATTTCCTGGGACACATGTCAAATAAGTCCATCCTTTGGTTGTATGAGGACATGAATGCCCTCCTCTCCCTGGTGAGGCTCTGACATGCAGGTCTGGTACTTTACACTCTCGCCCCTTTCAACCATGGATATCTACCCCATTCTGCCCCACTTAATGGCTTTAGGACTAAATTATTCGTGAATAAAAGGGGGGAGGATAGAGAAGGGGAGAGAAAGGTAGGGAAGGGAAGGGCTATGGCCAAATTTTGCCCTGGATGCTGGGGAGAAAGACAGATCTGTATACTTATGGAATTAAAATTCAATATTTGAGGACCAGTAAGAAACAAGTAATTCCTCGAATAATGGATTAATTCATGACAACAGCTGTGAGTGCCACAAAGGATGAATTCAGGGCATTATATAACAAAGGTCCTCACCTAGTCTGGGGCAAAATAAAAGATTTCTCTGAGAAAACAGTGCGTGCAAAATCATCTTTTATAGTATTTATGGTTTTAATATACTGCTGGCATGTAACCATCCTTTCATTATAATATGAAATACAAGTAATGCCTCACCTCTGTGGTCTCTTCTGGAGTAGAAGGGTGATTAAGATTCTGCTGGTGGGAAACAGAAGCTGGTGGCAACAGTGTCTGTCATTTGTGGTTAATGCACAGCTCCAAACAGCTTGAGGTGCCCCTGGCCTATGTCACCACAACTAAGCTGAATGAGGTTGAGAAATGCAACCCGCCCAAGGTGGCCCATCCTATCCCCACAGCTGCAACTTGCTGGGGAGACTGGGGAACACTAGCCACAAGCCTCATGTGGCATTCAGAAGGCTTCCTGTGAATCCAATCAATCAAACTTTACACTCCATTGTCCCATTTGCAGATGCTGTACAACATAAATCCAGTGTCTTTTCAACTAGAAGCATAACAGTTGCAGTTACGATGAGGAATAGTCTGGTGTAAGGCAGACGGGAGCTCTGACTAACTAAGGAAGAGAAACCACCTTTCTCCAGGAGACAGAGATTCACTCACTGAAGTTTTAAAATTCCTACTTGAGAGCGAAATTACAGGGCATTCAGGAAGTATTCCTTCTGATAAATTATTCCATTATATTTTAAAATTCTTTTTTCTCCTTCCTGCCATCTTTTGACATCACTAATAATGGGTCCTGAGTAAAATGGGAAAGGGAAGAAGAAAGAGGAACAAAGACATTATTGTTTACCAAAATAAAAAATAATAAATTGAGTTTTGTATGGTATTTCTAACAAATAAGTACAAGAAATCTTTTATGGTCAGAATGAAATATTTTACTCACCTTAAAATTTATTCCCAGGGTATCTGTTTTATTGATGGACATACATACCTCATGACTTTGAGGAAAAATAATTTACCACCCACATAAAAAAATCCTTATTCTGGGAACTCTGATTCTTACACCTTTATTAAAGTCTTGCTAACTATTTTCCAGGGGTTGTCCTTATTCCATAGGAGCCTTATTTAATGGTCATTAATAGAATGGATTTTTGTTGGATATATCATACTCAACTCATATTAATAACAGCAAGAACAATACACACAATTCCCTTCATAACACTTAGAAATTTACCCACTACTGTTTCCTCGTTTAGGTTAATAGATTTTTATTTACCAGCTACTAAAATGGAAAAATAAAATTGCTATCAATCATCTATCTTTTCTATATCCCCCAAAATCATACAACTTGAAAACTTTCTAAGGGCAAAATAAAATAATGCTTCTTTTAAATAAATCAAATTTATTTAATATATCATTGGTTTTGCACTTGCCACTTATGAGAAAGCATTTTATTATACTTAATCTGATTTAATAATTATTCTGATTCTTAATGTCAAATTCTTTCATATATTGATTTGAATTCTATCACTAGGGAAATTTATCAAAGTCCACATTTTCCCTTTTTTACAATTTATTTTTTTCTTCTAAGCTTGTTTGGTTTATACTACTTTCAGGCGAAATCTTGAAATAAACTGTTCTAATTTGCATAGCATATGATTTCTCAAACCAATTCTGCAGAACACTGGTATTCCATGACTTGTTGGCATGCCAATAAAAAAGGGGTTCCAAAGTCAAATAAGATCAGATGCTGCAAACTGTAGTCCCAGGAAAGTTGCAAAGCCCACTGGCATGATAAATGCTCAGAGGATCCTATTGTGAAGAAACCTAACTTGGATTCAGCAGTTCCAAAGCTTTTTAAGCCATAGATCTCCCCTCTTCTCCATTGCATCCATACTTAGAGATCACAGAACACTTCCAGTCCTCAGAACATGGTTTGTATCTACATGCACACATGGTTTTGCAGGATGTAGCTTGATTCATCCAAACTAATATGTAGCCATGAGTTGCTAACCAGTTGTTTTAAAATGAACTGTGCATTTGACTTAGCTCATGAATTGTTTTGTTGTTCCTTAAAAGTCTATTTCTATAGATAGATACATTGCTATCCCTAAACAAAGTTGAACATCCAATGACCATCATTTCTCTGGGACTGCCCCATTGTTTTTTTTTTGTTTTGTTTTTTTTTTTTTTTTTCAAAAAAGCTTGCCTTTTGTTTCAATTCTAGTGTCTCACAGTTAGAAATTTCAATACAGAATCTTGGGGATGGGAAATGAGAAACCCAGAGTGCTCGAGCTTGAATAACTTTAGAAAACTCTAGTGCAACCCGTTCACTTTACAGATGAAGAAACTGAAGCTCAAGATCCCATAACCATTAGTGCTGGTTGGCCCCCAGAATCACACCTCTTCTCTATACCCCTCAGTTTCAATATCATGTTTCTCCTTTTTGTTTACCAATAAGTCAATTTCTCTGTGCTGCTCTCAGTGCTGTTGAGGATTTGTGCTCTAAAAGAACACAAATATTTCGGTACACGTATTCTATAGGTTGCCAAAGGTTGTGGTCCCACCCCATAACAAAGAAACAGAATTTCCGGAGGATGAGGCCCAGAAATCAGGATTTTAAAAAGATTCCCAGGTGATTCTGATGTGCAGCCCAGGCTGAGAACCACTGCTCTAAAGCCTTGGGTATCTGCTACTCTCTTTCTTTCCCCTTTCTTCCTGCTGTTGACCTAACCACACTTCCTTGGGCTGGTGATGTTCCCCAAAGTCAAATGCTACACCTGTGGCTAATTCTCAGGCAACACAAGGAAGACTCTGCTATATTAGAAGCAATTGGCTGTTTGCAGGAAGCACGATGATCTGTAGTCACATCTCATTAGGGGTGCCTGGGCCCTGTTGTGCACAAGTGAAGGAAACACTGCCAATGTAATTTGTTTTATATGCCTAATTCTCTTCCTTATAATTAACATCTGAAATGTGAAAACAAAACGAGAGCACTTTGCAGGCATCTGGGATCCCTAGAGCACTTTCAGGAAGCCTGAGCTTTTAGAGCAATACTCACCCTTACCTTATCCTTTCTCACAACGATCAACAGAGTGAGGGGTATAGTGGGGGGCATTCGTAGGTCACCCTGGAGGGGTTAATCCCTGGGGTACAATATGTGTGGGGACAGTGAAGAAGAAAGAATCAGCATTATCTCCCACCCCATACATGGGTTTAATTGCTGTCATCTCTGGAATGAAGTGGCCCTGCAAAGATGAATCAGCAGTGGGACAGAGTCATCTGTCAGGACCTTACTGCATATTGCCATAGGCAGCTTTCCCAGCCATTCCTCCACTGTCTTCAATGGAGAAATGTGGTGTGATGAGTTTTCTGCCACTAACCTCCCTGGCATACAGACTGAGGTACCAAGAAAAAGTGTCTTTCACAGTCTCTGCAATGTGAATGGGGCTGTGAAGAAAGTTTCTGGCTCGGCCATGAGATCTGGAGCTTGCACAACTAAGATAGGTCAGATGAGATTGTGTCTACATCATGGTGCAACAGGCAGCTCTCTTAGTTGCAAACATCAGAAACTGACCCTAGATTATTGAAGTTGAAGAATAATTTGTTGGTAGAAGACTGGTTGCTTGCAGACTTGACAAAAAAGCAAGAAGATGAGATGAGCAAAAGAAATTGGTGACTACCAGCAGGGTCTACAGATAGGGTCGCACTGCATGATCAGCCTATACAGAGTATACAGGGCACTGCCACTGTCACTAGAGGTCATTGCTAAACAATGGGTGCCACCCACTTCTTTGTCTCCCATCAGTCTCCATCCAGGAACATAGGAAGGGGCCTCAGATCTGGGGTAGACAAAATATAATAAGTATTTCCTACCATTGGTCAGCACACTTTGCAGTATACTGGTTGACATTTCAGTTAATGGGTTTATATTAAATCTCAGAAGAGTCAAAGATGTGGCAGATGTTAATGACAGAGAAGACTGTTTTTAATCTCCCTTGATATTCCCAGCCCTCTAATCACTGACTAGCTCATGGATAATGCATTTTTGTGTTCTTCCTCCTCCTGTTTCTCCTTCTCTTTTTCTTCCTTTCTATTTTTTCATATCAATGTCAATAATCACCTATTGAGCAATCTTGCAATTTGTTAGATGATTTACATTCATTACTTCACTTAATTTTCATGGAAACCCATGAAGCAGATATGATTATTCCCATTTTCAGATAGGAAAAGTAAGATTTTAAAAATTAAGCAACTTGCCCAAAGTCACCCAGCTAATACATTACAGAAGTGGGGTTTGAACCCAAGTTTGACGGACTCCAAAGCCAGAGATTTGAGATAAGGGACTCCCTTTCAATATTAAAAAATCTATAGGCACTAACAAGATAATACTTGTCTTGTGTATTGATTAAATATCCTATATAATAAAAGAGGGATATGCTAATTAGCCATTACTCCCTGAGGTGTAACGACCTAGCGCATCATGACCAGATCATGGATCAGCAGTAGGGTGGGCCAGTGAGGTACAAGTGGGCTGCTGCGGAGAGCTACAGGAGGGGGCAGGGCAGCAAGTTATGAGGGGAGGAGGGGGGAGGGGGTGGGGGAAGCTACAGGAAGGTGGGGCAGCAGGTGGAGAGCTACAGGAGGGCAGCAGCGATCTACTGGCTACAAGTGGGCAGCAGAGAGCTACAGAACAAGGCAGGGTAGCAAGCAAGAGGGAGGTGAAGAGCTACAGGAGAGGGCAGGGCAACAAACTATGGGGGGGCAGGGGGAGCTATAGGAGGGTGGGGCAGTGGGTGGAGAGCTACAGGAGAGCAGCAGCAACCTACTGGCGCACAGATTTGTGTGCAGGGCTACTAGTATATATATAATGACAAAAGCAATGTTAATTTAGGATAAATTAAGATATATTTTATGAATTCCAATAGTATCTACAAACACTGTATTAATCACAACAGAATATACATGCATTTGAAAAGTGTATGTGAATGATATATTGGTTATCCAGTCTTTCACAAAGTCCCTCACACATGCCCCTTACCATAACTATGCCGCTTCAACCCACCAGCTAGGGAGCAGGCATATGACTGATTTTGACCAGGTGGTTCAGAACTTTGATATGAACCACAAGTCATTAATGACTGCATTAACACATATAACTCTGTTGCTCTCATAGAATGCACTCTGATTAGGTTTCCATGCTTATTCATCCTGACATGGACAATGGAAGTATTTGTAAGGCCATTATATCATCCCAAACCCCAGTTGGCTGCCACATCCTCCATGTCAGGATGAAGAGCACACACTTTAAACCTATCTGCCTGAGTTTGAATTCTGGGTCAGCCACTTACTAGCTGTGTGATTTTGGGCAAATAATGTAACTTCTCTGTGCCTCTCGGTTTCTCCATGTGAAAACTGAGGCTAATAATAAATGACTTAATACATGTAAGCACTTAGACTAGTGGCTGGCAGAGTAAGCTCTCATTACTCCATACTGCCCAATAATTATAATTTTGTCCACTCCTCCATTAGACTTGTACAGTTTGAGAGCAAAGGCTGTGCCTTTTAGCTCTGTTTTCTGTGCCTAGAACAGTGCCTGACACTTGCTGGCTATAACACTTATGTTGATGAATAAATAAATGATCTTTTGTGATTTTGACAGAAACCAAAATTTATTTTCCAGAAAATAATAGCAAATTGAGAGAAACCAGCTGATGATTTAAAAAAAAAAAAAATCAGATCAGGTGTGAAGCTACAGCTGAGAAGTGTACAGTTCCATATCCCATTGCCAGTTTCAACTTTCTAAGTCCATAATTATGAAACAAATGCTGATGTCTTATTTAATTTAAACATCTTCTTTTAATACAGAATTTATTTTCTCTCCCTTAGCATAAATTTTCAGTGGCCTTACAAAGAGGGAAAATAAACTTTTACATTTGCATGTAAAATGTTTTAATTCAGGGGTCCTCAAACTACGGCCCGCGGGCCACATGCAAATACAAATATTGTATTTGTTCCCCTTTTGGTTTTTTTTACTTCAAAATAAGATATGTGCAGTGTGTATAGGAATTTGTTCATAGTTTTTTTAAGAACAATAGTCCGGCCCTCCAACGGTCTGAGGGACAGTGAACTGGCCCCCTGTTTAAAAAGTTTGAGGACCCCTGTTTTAATTTTTTATTATAAAATTTGTCTTTCTAAGACATTCTAGAAATGGCAGCAGAATGGTAGCCTGACTGCAGGCTCAAAAATGCTCTCAGCAGCTCAATTTTCTAATGTTCTGTTCTGGGGCAAGCATTTCTTGATTGGGTGGGAGTTACAGAATCTATTTTCTTTGTTTAGGGGAAAGAAAACTGCCTTGATTCCTGAGCCTTGGTTTTCTTAACAAAATGATTGTCAGAAATGCCCCTGCCCTTCCCCTTCTGCTCCAGCCACAAGGAGAGGGGTATCATTTAATGGTTCTTATAAAGGGAAAAAAATGAAAGGCAAAGAAAGTGGTAGAAGTGGGAAGATCTCCAAAAGTCATAGTGCCCATTACTGTGTGCTTTTAATTCTAGCTAGAGATACAGATGAAAACTCTAAAGAGTTTGTTCTTAATAATCTAAGCAACATTTTTTTGACTTAATCATAAATCACAAACCTTTAAAACAACTATTTCCAGTCAGAAAAACATTTTTACAGCTCTGCTTGTTTTACCTTGTGGTGACAGACTTACCTCGCTCTGTCCTTATCCTAAACTCAGATATGACAATGGGAATGGACAAAGATACAAAGAAAATAATCAAATATCAAAGAAGAAAATACCAAAGTCTGTGTTTCCTCAGTTGGAGTTTTCAATTCAGCTGGGAAGTTTTCTGTGGTTTGTGGAATGTTTCAAGTTTAAAACCACCACAGCCAGAACACACTCTGAAAAATATCTCCTGTTGTATGTGTTGTTTTTGTTATTGTTTTTGAGAGGGTTGTGTGAAGTATAAGAGAAGACATTTAATGGTCTAGCTCTGCACCTTCAGAAAGACTGGCTGTGTTCTTAGGCTTGATATGAACTTGGCTGTTATTTCTAAAAAAATCATCTTAGTAATCTAACCTGCTGTTTTCCCAACTCTAGAAATGGAACTTACTTGAGTTCAGTCCCACAGATAAGGCAGGAAGACTATTTAAAAAGTTAGCCAACATGCCATCTACTAGGGACTTTTCATAAAGTAAAGAACATAAATATTCTAAATAGTTTTAGCCCTCTAGCCTGTGCATGTTTCAACTTGCTTCATCATCCACAGAGAGCCTTTTCTTTAAGCTTCCCCATGAGTGTGAGCACAGGTTTAAATGGCGGTAATTACTATTAAAACAATTGTGTTGTCCTCCCAATAAAAATCACTCTGTTGATCAACCAATTTGCAGCCCCCTTGTTTGAGGACCCTTATGCCAAACGTGGCCGCAGATAAATTAGCCCACGTGTGATTGCATGTGAAAACACATTGATTTACGATTTTCCCCTCTCCCGTTCAACCTGACAACTTGTCTAAATAGGCTTCTGTCACGACCTGACAGCTCATGGATAAGTTGTGTACAACAGACCATTAAAACAAAATGTTCTGAATATCGAGAGTGCAAAACACAGACAAAGGGATAAGATTAAAAGACAAAAGAATGAACAAAGGAGATGAGGGGAGTTGTGGAGCCTAAAGAATTACCCTTTAATTGTGCTTTCAGATTTTGTCACAGGCTGGATTCTTGGAAGTAAAGCCTGAAATGGAGTTTGAGGAGATTGTTTATGAAGGATCAACAGCTGTGGAAGGCAGGATACTGAAGCAGGATTGGGTAGAGAGAGAAGTTGAGCTGTGATGCAGGCTGGACAAAGTCTCAGCTAAGACCCCCTTTCCTGGGGAGCTTGAGAGTGGTCCTGTGTTGGGCTGAAATGGTTGGGACCTTATTATCCCCTATCACTCAGTCATTGCAAAGGCAAGGGTGTGCTCTTATGTTGAGGTGGTTCCCTGAAGCTAAGGCAAACCCTGACTAAGCTGACAGCTGTAATACAAAGTTCTTCCTTGGAGGGGGATCTAGGCCATGCACGCCTGTGTCTACCACAGAGATATTTACAATTAACTATATGATTGTAGCCCAGCTGTCTACATCTCCACATCATTTTCCAGTCCAGATCATGTTATAAATCTCCACTGATCACAGAATAACAGCTCATTTTATTAAGCACTGATTAGCCCCATGCTATGAGCTGTATCTACCTTATCTCATTTAATTCTCATAACAACTCTAAGAGACAGGGATTTATAAAATCCCCATTTTTAGATGAAGCAACTGAGGGCACTAAAGATGACTTGTCAAAGGTCAAATAACTGGTGAATGGCAGAGTTGACATCTAAATTTAAGGCTGTTTGTGTTCAAAGTTCACTCACTTAATTATGAAACTGTTCTCATTGAAACAGATATAGGTTTATAGGTCACTATTGCCACTCCTCCCCTAACCTTCACCAATAAGCTCACGAAAGAGCCTATTTCTTGGGTGGAGAGAAATAGCCATGTGTTCCAGTAGATCTTTGCCTCTTTTTGACTGTCAGAACCACTAAGTATTTTATTTCGAATATACTATGTTCTATTGCTTCTGGTTGGATTCCTGGGGAAACAAGGAATTTATTAGGGCTTGCTCTATGCATCCACAACTGGGAAATGGATGACAAGAAGCAGGAGTGAGCAGATGAAGTTGGACTGCAAAGCAGTTTCGCTGAAGGTATCAGCTGATCTCATAGGGAGCTCTAGCTAAAATGGCTCATCAGAGTTGTCTTAAGTTGGGACAAGGGGGATCAACCTTTAAATACTGTGCCAGCCAGCTGTTGGGTATGGGATGCCTTGGGAATGTAGTATGACCTTGAGCTAGGTGGCTCTCTGCAGCTAAGACAAATCACAAAGTGAGACTCAGCTGAGAGGATTCAGAAGGCATATCTCAGCATCCACTACAGCTATTTTCCTTCAAATACTCCAAGGATTAAATATTATTAGTACCATTTCATAGGAGAAAATGATGGCAAGACAAGTTAATGACTCTCCAGAGACATGTAGGTAGCATTTAATTATCAATTCATTTAACTAATATATGTTGAGTACCATCTGTGTGCCAAGCATTGTGTTGGGTCCTGAGAATTTAATGGTGAACAAAAAAGGACCCCTGACTTCATCCAAATGATATTTTAGTGTTGACAACTGTTCTAGATAAAGAAAAAATTAGGAGTTTGTCTATTTTTTATATATCTAAAAAATAGCTATCTAAAAAATACTTAATTCAGAGAATGGACATTTAAAGCCCATTTGTACATGTTGCCAAACTTCTTTTCAAGAGAGTTAAAAAATTGTAAACTTGTATACTTAAAATGTTTAGAACAGGGAAAAGGGAAACCTACTTGATCATGAGATTTGTGGTTAGCATAAGGAGGAAGTGTTCTTTATAAATCAACCTTTAACTAGCCAGCCAGTTTTCATCTGGAATCTCCAAAGGCACTGCAGATAATAATACCCAGTTCTTCATAATTTCACTGATAGCATCAATAACATCAACAACAAAAGCCAACAAGTCAAGAAGAAAACTTTTATCAAGCATCTATTCTCATTAGCTCATCTCATTTAAGAAACTGTTGTTTAAGAGATTTAGTAAGTCGATTGCTTCCAGACAGAGTGAATAGTGTAACTGAACCAGATCTCTTGTAACCTAGAAATTTTCTAACAATTTAATTATTTTCTTATTTTAAGCAATATAATTCAACTAATTTTAAAATATATTTTTATTGATTTTAGAGAGAGGGGAAGGGAGATGGAGACAGAGAAAACCATCAATGTGAGAGAGAAACATAGATCAGCTATCTCTTGCATACTGGGGATCAAGCCTGAAACCCAGGCATGTGCCCTGAGCAGGAATAGAACAGTGACCTTCTAGTGCATGGGATGCTGCTCATCCAACTGAGCTACACCAGCCAGGGCCAATAATTTCATTCTTGACTATCTATTGAAGGCCAGCACAATCAAAATGGTGCCAAACTCACCCCTCAACCCACTCTGTGCTTTGGCACCATGGCATTTATTTGGATAGGGAAAGAAGGAGAGGGCAAGAGTTGCCTCTACTCTGGGTTCTGATTCAATAGACCTAAGGCATAGCCTTTCTATTTGTAAAGTGTTTTCCCTACTCCTACATCCCCCAAATGAGAACCAAGGCTTTCACATCTAGAACCTTCCCTTTCACTTACCCCTGAAATGTTTCATGTTTTAGTCCATCAAGACAGTCAAGGAACTTGTTAGCCAGTTAAAAAGGTTGGTTGGAGTTCAGCTTTTAATGGATGATCCTGAATCACACTGCTATCCTTTAAACTAACATTTCTAGGTCGTGTGTTTGAAACCTGATCAGTGAGTGACTACATTGTGCAGACCTTAATGGCAGACAAAAAGACATCAGGATTCTGGGAGTCCTGGAATAGTGGACATAATAATGGGTATAAAAAAATGGACGAGAGGCAGGTCTTATCATCCATGACTCAGCAGGGAAGAGGTAAAGCAGTCTCAAAAAGACCACTCAAGAGATGGACTAATGCATCTTTGTGTTGCAAGGATGGTGCTAACCTTGCACAAGAAAAAAAAAGCCATAGAGCTCCACAACTGGTAGGTAAATAGAGAACTGTCAGGAGAGTTAAAAAAAAAAAAAAGGATTGAAACTGATGCAAATATTTGCTCAGAATAGACCCATAAGTTGTGCAACTCTCTTATATCACCTGAGCTGAACAAGACCTGCTCAGGGGAGAATTACAAGATAAACCCTAAGATCATAATTAACAGGACAGAAATGATAACAGCAACCCAGATCTCAGAATGAAGCATGTATACTTGTAGTTTGCATTTCTTCAAATTCTTTTAGAAAAACACCTGCTTGCCAAAAAAAGATGTGTGCCTATGTAAGGGTGGTCAAAAGCCTTGCTTATAGTCAGGTTTTCAAAAGTGAGTTCTCAGAGAAAGTGCCTGAAATAGTGTTGTAAGGATTTTAATCACCACGAGGAGGTAAATTATTACACACAAAAAATGATAAATTCAATAGTCATAACAACTAAAGTTCTCAACAGAAATAACTTCTATATCTCCCACCCATGTAGACCTGCCTACATAAAAAAGCTGCACTGTGTGGATACCTACCTCCATTTTTCACCAGGAAACTCAATCATGTAAAGACCTAATAATACCAGCTTGTGTTCATATAGCTTCTAGGCTTACAAAGTAAATTCAACATGTATGTAAGCCTCAAAACGATCCCAGGAGATATCTTTCATATGCCCCCATTTTATTAAGGAGTAAACTAAGGCTTACCCAGGTTAAATGACCACCCAAAATCTTCACTTAGGTGTCCACTTCTGATAAGGTTGGAGTAGATTTTTGCAGATTAGCCTTTCCACAGAGAATGACTTGATGAGTGAAACTGAAATACGAAGGCCTCAGAGAGCTCCCAATGCAGCAGGGACTTGAAAAACCTGTGTCTTAGTCCTTTTGAGCTGCTATAACAAAAACAGTACTAGGTGGTTTAAATATCAACCACTTATTTCTCACAGTTCTGAAGGCTAGAAAGTCCAAGATCAAGGCTTTGTAGATTTGATGTCTGGCCAGCTTCCTGGTTCATATGTAGCCATCTTTTCCTGCAACTTCACATGGTTGAAGGAATGACTGGGGTCTCTTTTTAAGGGCACTAATCCCATTCACAAAGGATCAGCCCTTATGACCTAATCACCTCTCAAAGGACCCACCTCTCATCAGCACACTGAGGGGGTTAAGACTATAAAATGTGAATGGAGGTTGGGGACACAAATATTTAGTCTATACCAGCTAGGATCTGAGAGAGATAGGAAGTGCATTGAGGAGAATCTGGCATTCTGTACACAAATTCCCCCTTGAGGCATCTGCTGATTCATAGGCAACTTGGGGCCAAGAGTCTAAGAAGCCAAGTACAAAGTGGCAAATAAGACAGTGGGAAGCCAAATGGAGCTTTTGGTAGTCTCAGAGTATGGGGAGACAAAACTTGGAGTTCAGGACTACCCAGTAGGCCAGAACTTGAGGGGCTAAGATTTCAGAGAGTGGGGGAACATACTAAAGTGAGCCTGAGATTCTTAGAAGCATTTGACACAACATCCATCCTTTCTGCATAAAGATTCAACAAGCTTGAAGGTAAAGGGATGGAAATAGTTATACCATGAAAACATTAACCAAAAGAAATATGGCATAGCTACAATAATAGCAAGTAAAAAATAATAATAATAGCAAGTAAAGTAGAGTTTCAGGCAAAAAAGTATTATGAAATAAAGAAGGACATTTGATAAAAAAGGGTCAGTCTGTATGAAGATAAAACGACCATATATGTAAATACTAATACTAGGGACCCAGCGCACAAATTCGTGCACCTTGTAAGGAACTGTGGGCCACAAGGCTGTGGTGGGCACAGGGGTAGGTCTCAGCCCATCCTCCATGCCCTTGCCTAGCCCCTCGCACCATGGCCCCCAGTCCTCTGTCTGCCAGCAGCCCCACTCCTGCCACCACTGCTCCCACCTGCTGATAGCATGGAGCAATTGGGACTGGTGCCAGCAGTGGGTGCAAATGGCTGCCGGTCCCAATTGCTCCTCAGGAGCAGGGGGAGGTGGAGAAGCCCTCAGGGGCAATCGGGGCCAGCAGCCGCTGCTCGAACACACTGATGGCACCAAGTGATCAGGACTGGCACTGAGAGCTGGCAGTGGGTGCAAGTGGGGCTGGCACCAGCAGCAGGTGTGAGCACTGGGCAGGACCATGGCATGTAGGAGCAAAGAATTTTCAGTAACCACCAGAGGCTCGCCCTGACGACAGCAACCGACGACGCCCCTTGGTCTGGCGTCCCCACTCACCTGCTCCACCATCCTGCTGCAGCCAATGCCCGCCATGTTCTACGCTCTGCCACCTGCTGCTGATGCCCGCCATGTTCTATGCACACCCCCTGGTGGTCAGCACACGTCACAGCAATCAGTTGTTCGGTTGTTCAGTTGTTCCGCCGTTCGGTCTATTTGCATATTAGGGTTTTATATAAATAGATAGCCTCAAAATACAAAGCAAAAATTGTCTGAAATAAAGAGGAAACATATATCCACAATCATGGTAGAGAATTTTAATGTAACTGCCTTATTGTTGAAAGTCCAAGGCTATCAGCAAGCCTATACTAGTATACCACCATTTTCCAAATACACAGTTCTCAAGGAATTGTCTAAAATAATTCCAAGGATGGAAAAGAATTTCAAGGAATGGGGAAATATATATATATTTTCTGAGAATTGGATTATTCTTATAATTTTCTTCTTGTTAGTTATTTCCCTCCAAAATTTATAGAAAAAAAAAACAGACAAAAAATCTGAAATAATATGGAAGATTTGAACCACACAAATAACAAAATTCACACACATATACATTTCAAGTGTGCATGAAGTTTATCAAAATTAAATGTATGTTGGGCCATAAATTTCAAAAAATTGAAATCACTTAAAAATATTCTATGACCACAGTTGATTAAGCTAGGAACCAATCAAAATATGTATAACTAGAGCATTGTAAAATATTTAGAAATTAAATATCATACTTCTAAATAACTATTAGGTAAAAGAAAAATCATAGTAAAACCTGAAAATCTTTTGACTGAGTGATAATAACAAATATAGCACAACAAAACATGTGGAATTCAGATAAAGCTATGCTTACAGGAAAATTAAAAAAATCAAATTAATAAACTAAGAATTAAGATTAAAAGTCAGTGATATCAGTAATCATCTCAAGAAGGGAAAATACTGCAAATTAAATTCAAATAAAGTAGAAGGAAAGAAATAATAAAGACAAAAAAAGAACATTATGTACAATAGAGAAGCTCTGCAAAGCCAGAAGTAGTACTAAATTTAATAAATAAATTCGGCAATGTAGCAGGATATAAAATGAACACCCAGAAATCAATGGCATTCTTATACATCAATAATGATCTCTCAGAAAGAGAAACTAGACAAACACTCACATTTACCATTGCAACAAAAACTGAAAATACTTAGGAATAAACTTAAGTATGGAGGTAAAAGACTTGTACTCAGAAAACTACAGGACATTGAGGAAAAAAAAGATAGAGGAAGATATAAACAAGTGGAAGAATATACCGTGTGTGGAGATTGGCTACAGCATTTGGACAGGTTCAAGCATGGGGCTGATGAGAGGGCACGGTCCTCTCGTGGCAAAGCCACGTGCAAGTCCCAGTTTGGAGGACAAAGCCCTCCCAGCACAACTACAGCCAAAGGCTATGGTTGTGAGCTTGACCTATGGTCAGAACCTGTGGTCCCAGGTGTCTGAGTGATGTAGGCTGCAGGAGGTGCAGCAAGTGCTGCCAAAACAAAGCTTGATAGAGTTCAGGTGCATGTAACTGAGTGGATTCGAAACCTGCGAGAACGTTGTAAACATCTTGACCACGCCCTGACTTTGCCTCGTGGAATCTGCTATAAAATAAAGACTCGGCTTGCAGGCCGTGGCACTGTCTCTCCATCCGAGAGCAGTGTCCCACCTAGCCCCAATTTTATTCCCTTGTCTGTCTTCTTTAATCCTTCACCGCCCCCCCCCCCTCAGGTTCACCCCTGGCTGTGCTGAGCACGGCACAACCGTGTTCATGGATTGGAAAAATTAACATCATTAAGATATCTATACTACCCAAAGCAATCTATAGATTCAACACAATTTCTATTAAAATACCAACAGCATATTTCACCGATCTAGAACAAACACTCCAAAAATTTATATGGAACCCAAAAGACCCCAAATAGCTGTAGCAATCCTGCGAAAGAACAAAGTAGGAGAAATCACAATACCAGGTTCCAAGTTATACTACAAAGCCCCTGTAATCAAAACAGCCTGGTACTGGCACAAGAACAGGCATATATATCAATGGAACAAACAGACCCCAGAAATTGACCCAAGCTATTATACTCAATTAATATTTGACAAATGAGACAAGAGCATACAATGGAGGAAAGACCGTCTCTTCAATAAATGGTGCTGGGGAAATTGGACAGGTGCATGAAAACATTAAATACAACTGACAAGACTGATTTGAGAACATTTTACACAGCCTGAGGTAGAGCCAGGACTTAAATGCAGTCCTTGAGCTATCACTCCTCAAGCAGCCGCTGTTACAGGAAGTTCTCAGCAGGTCTGTGGAAATATGACTGTGCCCTGGTTTGGAAAACTGACAGGAAGTCCAATTGGGGAGTGTTATAGGGGTTGGGGGTGGGAATGTGATTCAATGCCCAAATCATAAAACAATAGATGAGAAGTCACACTGGGCTCACTCTTTGGAAGCTTCAACAAGGAATCATGGAAAGGTTCTCTCAAACTGTCAGGAGCTCTATTATCAAAAGTGAAAATGTTCATTGGCCTACAGCTCTAGTTTTTTAGCATACTTCTCTCAGAGTAACTAGAAAAACACATGGTTATAGACTTCAGATGACAATGAACTGACTCATCAGTTATTCCATTTAACAGAAGTAGTCCCAGCTGCCCCCATTACCTGACAGGGATCAGAGCTAACTCAGGAGTGGGCACCTAGCTGAAGATATTTGCTAGCCTACTTCCTGGACTGAGAAAGCCCAGACAGTGTTAGGTTCAGACCTCTGGAAAGCTTTAATTTGAGCTAATGCTCCCTTGATTTCCATTTTTCAAAGTGATGCAAGTGGCTTTTGCAGTGAGAAAGGGAACTCTCATTTACTGAGTTCCTACTGTGTGCCAGAGACTTTAAATTAATTAATTCACTTAATTCTCACCACCCTTCTGGACTATGTGCATTTTTCAGAGAAGAAAATCAAAGGATAAATTTTTAAAATACCTTCACCACAGTCATAGAGCTTTAACTGACAGTTTTATTTTTCTTTTAGGTCAAAGCCCACTTTCTTGAGAGATAATCAAACAAAATAATTAGGAGTATGAGTTTTACATTTAGAGAAACCTTGATTTCAGTTCTGGGTCTGCCACTTAAACTGTTGGGACCCTGTCAAGTTAGCTGATCTCTATTGAGAATAATACTAGAAACTACATCCTGGAACTATTGAGAGAATTAAATGGGATAATTCAGACAAGTGCTAAATACAGTGCTTGACACATACAAGAAATTGTACTGCTCCTATTCCTACAATTACTGTTACTACTACTATTGCTATGCTATTCTTATTACTATTGTTGTAGCTATGGCTGTTCTTGCTGCTGCTGTGCCTAACTGATCTATGCTGTCTCCATACACTGAACAGATGACTGCACTGACTTCATTCAGTGCCATTCTAAAGAGCCAAATTCTCCAGCCATAAAAAGAAATGAGGAAGTTATAACTGATGGTGAAGCACAGGCCTCAGTAGTCAGGTCCCACGGGTTTTGTTTTGACCGCTGAGTCACATAGTGACCCACAATCATATGGAACATTGGGTAGCTCTCTTGTTGTTCCTCAGGGGTAAAGACATAAACAAAATCTCCTGCATAGCACATGAAAATTCACTACTTGCTGTTAAAATGTCCTTGAGGGAAAGACTTAGGAACAACAATTAGCATGTTTTCTTGATGAAATCATTTTATTTTTCCATTAGCTTTTCTTTTAACTCCTCACCTATCCAGCTGGTCTTTTGGTATATATGAGCAGAGCAGTCACTATACAGATTATGAAAATAATCTTGAAGAATCAGAAATGAGTCCAGTTGGTGCATCCTGAAGGTGTTCAGATGTTTGTCAAATGAATATGTGAACAAACTCTCAGGCATTTGTGTGGTCATTCATTGTATCCAAAGCATTGGAATGCAAAATCTAATTTTGTTTTAGGCTTTAGCCTTCTGTTTAGTGTACAGGCTTCGTGTGTGTCTAAAGCAGCAATCCTTCTGCTAGAACAACTTCCCAACTCTGCTCCTGGTAGTAGTGAGCATGTGCTAGACCTCCCATTTCTGCTGGGTTTGGCCTTTTAGCACTCATCACAATTACAGCTGTTTATTTTGTGGCTGATTCCTTGATAGGTCCATTATGGAGCACAGAAATAGGCAAACAGAGGATGCTTGCTGAATACTAGTTGAATGAATGAATTAATTAATTAATTAATTAACTACTTGCTATTCGACAAGCCAATGCTTAGAAACGGTACCTGTGTCTGATTTTAGCTTAGTGCTACTGTACATCCTATTTTCATTTCAGAGATTTGACCTCCCAGGCGGGCTGAGGAGCATATCTCCCAGTTTATTGGATTGAAATTAGGAAACACACTAGTGTGAGACTGACTCAGGTACATTAAAACCTCACCCCATTAGCCTCAGGGTGTTCACAGGCTCCCCCTGCATTCCCCAGGTGCAGAGTCATGACAGTAAGCTGCTTCCTATTTGTCCACACAGTGACTCATCTTGCTTTAATGTTGTCTGGTGTGAGTGGAAATCTGGCTGCTGAGAGAGCCACAGTTGGCAGAGCCACCTCCTAGAAACCAAACACTCATCTGGCAGAGCTGACTTGCTTCCATCTCCCACTGAGAGGGGCAGATTACCTAAATGCTGATTAAATCATGAGCTGGTGGTATGGTGACATTTCACTATGAAGCCCCACAGATCCAGTGAGCCTCGAATAGATGATGCCTTCTGTAATTTCTTTTCATTTCTCCCACAGGAATACAGATAGATGACCGACCATAGGCAGAAAAAAAACTTACATTAAAAATGGTGGTCTAGCCGAAACCGGTTTGGCTCAGTGGATAGAGCGTCGGCCTGCGGACTGAAAGGTCCCAGGTTCGATTCCGGTCAAGGGCATGTACCTGGGTTGCGGGCACATCCCCAGTAGGAGATGTGCAGGAGGCAGCTGATCAATGTTTCTCTCTCATCGATGTTTCTAACTCTCTATCTCTCTCCCTTCCTCTCTGTAAAAAATCAATAAAATATTTTTTTTTTAAATGGTGGTCTAGAAAGGTAAATGTCCCAAGAAACAGCACTAAGCAGGGACCAGCTGAGTGGAAAGAACAAGTTTACATGGAGAGCCTTAATACTTTAAGCTTGTACCAAGGCAACTACTAATGCAGGAGCTATACATTCACATGCTCATCACTCATGCAGGAACAGACTTCTAGTGCTCATGAGTACATGAGGATATCTTGTTCCTGACCCCCCCGACCCCCCCCAAAAAAAGTCCAGAAAGCTACCTTCTTTTCCTCTAAAAATCTCTTTATCCCTGGTCTTGTGATTCTTCTGACTTGACTACAAATAAAAGCCTAGTCAGGAATAATAGCATTGGTGCCCCCCACTCAGATTCCTTTTTTGGCAGGAGCACCCAGCCCTCAGCTGCTGTGAATTGTTGGCTGCAGAGAGCTCACAGCTGTCCCCTTCTCTGGAGGATTGGCCTCAGCTCACAGGAGTAGAGTCCCCACTCCAAGAGTGCTGTGTCCCTGGCAGCCCATAACTAATGACTGAAAAATAGGAGTATAAAAAGCCAACCCCTTGCTTCAAAGTGGGACAACTCTGGTGCCATTTTTGCCTAAAAGTCTCCATAGGATACTAGACTCCAGCTGGACGACATCCTTGCTTAGCTCCTCCCCACCCCCTATTTGTCCTGCTTCCTTCTCTTCCTCTCTCTTGAGAATACTCCCTCAATTGAACTTGAACAAGACTCTCCTCTCAGGCACTGCTCTAGGTTCAAGACTTCAGATAGGCTGTTTCCAGATCTTAGCTATGGTGAATTGTGCTGCTATGAACATAGGGGTGCATATATCCTTTCTGATTGGTGTTTCTGGTTTAAGTGCCCATCAGTAGATGAATGGATTAGAAAACTGTGGTACATCTACACGATGTAATACTATGCTGCTGTAAAAAGGAAGGAACTCTTACCATTTGCAACGGCATGGATGGAACTGGAGAGCATTATGCTAAGTGAAATAAGCCAGTCAATGAAGGAAAAATACCACATGATCTCACTCATTCATGGATAATAGAGACCATTATAAACTTTTGAACAATAATAGATACAGAGGCAGAGCTGCCTCAAACAGATTGTCAAACTGCAGTGGGAAGGCCGGGGAGGGTTGGGGGGCAGGAGGGAGGGGGGTAAGAGATCAACCGAAGGACTTGTATGCATGCATATAAGCATAACCAATGGACATAAGACACTGGGGGGTAGGGGAGGCTAGGGGACTGTCAAGGGCGGGGGAAAAAAAGGACACATATGTAATACCCTTTGTAATACTTTAAGCAATAAAAAAAATAAATAGATAGATAAATAAATAAATAAAAGACTTCAGATAGGCACTAATACAGCTAACACTCATATAGCTATTTCCACATGCCAGGAGTTCTAAGTGTTTCACATATATCTCATAAATCTACTCCTGTGAAGTGGATGTTACAAATATCTCCATTTGGTGGCTGAGGCAACTGAGGCACAGAGATGTAGAGATGTTAAGTAATTTACATAATAAATGTTACACAATAAGTGATGGAGCCAGGATTTGAACCCACATAATCCAACCACAATTACAATTCCTACTGATTCTCTTAACGCTCTTTAACATCTGTTGATGTTCCTTCTCAGAAAGCATATTTAGTTCTCACTCATTCCTTCAATATCCAGGAAGTCAGGGACATTTTGAGACTATAATTCCCCAAAACAAATCTGAATAACCAGAATGGTTTCCTCTAGTTGCACCCCCTCCAATCTAGCAAGCATTACATAAAGATTAATTTCATACTTGAGCAGATGTTAAGCAGTCTGCAGTGTTGTGGCTACAGAAAGTATGCTACTTAAGAGAATAGGAAAGACAGATCCAGAATACATCCTTTTCTAAGTGAAATCCCCTCACAGAACACTTTCAGATAGTCACCGTGGTGCAACCACTTTGGAGGACTGTTAGCAGCATCTACTAACGTGGGATATACACAAACCAGAAATTCTATTCCTAGGAATATACCCAATAGAAATGGATGCATAAGTTCACCAAAATACATTAAAGCATGTTGGAATAGAAAAGAACTGCAAACTACCCAAATGCACATGAAAAGTAGAAAGTAAAAATAAACTGTGGTAGATGCAAACAATGTATGATTACATGGCAATGGTAATAATTGAACTATAACTATATATAAAAATATTGATTTATTTCACAACCATGATGTTGAATCAAGGAAGCCAGGCTCAAAAGAGTATATACTACAATATTCCATTTATAGTAGTCCCTCCTTATCCTTGTGGGACATGGTCTAAGACCCTTAGTGGATAGTACTAAAACCTCCAGATGCAGTATTTTTTCCTATACGTACATATAGTTTACAGCTTCTCTTTGGCATATTAAAATTGCCAGCATCACCACATGTGTGATTTGGGGTCATTACTAAGTAAAATAAGAGTTACTTGAACACAAGCACTGCAATACAATGTATCTGATAACTAAGATATTTAACAAGTTGGTAGTGCATACAGTGTGGATGCACTGAACAAAGGGATTATTCACACAGCAGGTGGGATGCACAGAGACAGTGGGAGATTTCATCATGCTACGCAGAACAGCACACAATTTAAAACTTATAAATTGTTCATTTTTAAAATTTTCCATTTAATATTTTAAGAATGTGTTTGCCACAGGTAATTGAAACTGTGGAAAGGGAAAGCATAGATACAGGGGACTACTGTATATTAAGTTCAAAGATGGACAAAACTGATCTATTGTGTTAGAAAACAAAAGAATGGGTTACCTTTGGTGGGAGAGGTGACTAGAAGGGGACATGGAGGGTCTTCTAGAATGCTAGTCAGGTTTTGTTTCATGATCTGAGTACTGGATTCATGGGTGTGTTGACTTTTGCAAATCCATCGAATTGTACATTTATAATGTGTGCACTTCCTGTATGAGTACTATATTTCAATAAAAACCTCAAAATGTGATAGAAGCCAATTTTATTAAAAGAAAAAGAGAGCCTCCTCCCATTGACAAGCTATCTTTCCTTTTTCCCCTAAGGAAAGTTATTTCAGTGAAGATCAAAGCAGTTTTCTTACCCAGTGACCACACTTGTAAGTTCAAATTCCTGAGGGAGTTATTAAGTTGATCTCTGAGTGATCTCTTCTTATTCCTCATATTCTGCCCTGCACTAAATTTTGGAATGTTTTCTGCATTCCAACGAACCAGACTTAAGCCATTTACTTAGATACTGGAAAATAGTTAAGAGAGGCATTCATTAATCACCAGAATAAAATGTCTCTGTCATCCCCATCCATGTCTACCCAGGATATGGTTGATAAAGGCAACAAAGGGGGAACAGGCTCATTAAAACATCTTTTCAAGCCTAAAAAGCAAAACAAAGTAGAGGTGTCTTTAATAAAAGTACCTCAATTATAATGCCATAAATTATTACAAACTAGAGGCCCAGTGCATGACATTCATGCACTGGAGGGGCAGGGGAGTCCCTCAGCCTGGCCTGCACCCTCTTGCAGTCCAGGACCCCCTGGGGAGTGGGCCTAAGCCAGCAGTCAGACATCCCCTGAGGGGTCCTTAGTGCTGCTGTGTAGGTGAGAGAGGCTCCTGCCACTGCTACTGAGCTCACCAGCTGTGAGCTTCCCCCCACCCCCAGCTTCTGACTGAGCATTGGGAGCACACTGACCACCAGGGGGCAGTTCCTGCATTGAGCGTCTTCCCCCTGGTGGTCAGTGCACATCATAGTGACCAGTCATTCCACCATTCGATTTGCATATTAGGGTTTTATTATATAGGATAAGCTTTTAAGGGCATATACAAAGCATAATTATGACCAGAAGTTCTCCATACAGAGTGTTTCATCTCACATATTTTGTCTAATCTCCATAATAATGTGCCAAGAGAGGCAAGGCACAGTCATCTTTATTTTACAGAAGAGGAAACTGAGGCCCACAGTCACATTGCAAATTAGTAGTTAGCCTGGCAAACAAAAACCCAGAGTTAAGCCCCTCCCCACAACCCCAGCCAAGACAAAGGTGAAAGAGGAATAATTATGCCTCAGACAAGCCAATAAAGTATCAAGTTTTCTGTATAATAGATATAAACATAAAACATGGCAAATAGGTATTATAGTCTCTCTGAGAAAATCCAACTCAAATATTTTTTGTATGACTCCTACTTCTACCTGCCTTCATTTGAAAATGCACCTCTTTATTCAGAGTTGCTTAAAGACATTCTACCTAGCGTAGTTAAACCTAAAGAAATACCAGGAGAACATCATTTTCAGCAAAGATAAAGAAGCAAATATGGTTGTAACAGAATTTGAAGCACAATAGAGTTGTTTACATTAAACATACAAAGATCATAGCATTAGACTCCCTGAGAATTAACAGCTATTTGAGGTTAGAGAATGTTAGACCTGGAGAACAGTTGGGTTCACCATTTCATCTTAAAGGCCAAAGCCCTTTTAGTTCAGCCCTATAGCCCTCAGAGGGGCTGCGTTGGCTGAACTCACAATATTAAATTTGTTGCCTATAAGTAGGTATCTGGATATTTGTACTGTAGACTGCAATGGGCAACCTCCCAAGAGAATGAGATTCCCATCATTGGAAGCATTTAAGCAGGGTCTAAATGACCATCAACAAGGCCTACTATAAAGAGAATTCTTGCACTGGAAAATTGTGTGTTGGGGGAAGGGAGTTTGGGTATGTTCATGCACACACGCATACAATACAAGCCTGGGAAAACAAGAGAGTATAAAGTGGAGGGAGAAAATTTTTATTTTTGTTGACTTTAGATTGGACCTTCTTCCAATCCCAACTCATACCCCTCCACACCACTTACACACCACAAGGTTGAGTTACTTCTTAGAGAGGCAGCACTTAGTTTAATCATTAGCTTCAGTTTGATAATATATCACAAACACAGCTTTGTTTGTTTTGTTTTACTATTCAACACATAGTAAGGGAGTGTGTGTGTGTGTGTGTGTGTGTGTGTGTGTGTGTGTGTGTGTGAGGTGGGGGACAGTGTAAAAGGAAAATAGATATTCCATTAATTTCCTAAATATATCTTAAAAGCAGTCTCATTAAACCTTATGCCTAAAAGCCATTTAATTAACAAAACTTTTCCTCAGAGGCTCATAGCTCTCACAATGAATTGTGGAAGAGAAACTTTGAAAACAGTGTCCATGTGGATTTATATGCTTTGTCCAAGGATGTCAGCCAGTGTGCTAGATCTCAGAAGCTAAGCATGAAAATTCATAAAAACAATGCTGCTTACGTCTCTAATTCCATACCCAAGCTATATCAAAGAGAGCCAAGTTCAAACAATTATCCTGAATTTTGGGAACAACACAGATAATCAGGTAATTGGTCATTCCAGGCTAGAAATAAAAAAAAAAGTTTTCCTCCTTTTTTCACATAATACAGCCTAAATGGATATTTCCCTCAATTTCACATAATTATAGCTATATATACTTTGTCTTACTAACAGGCAGCTCCTTGCAAGTCTTTTAAAAATTATTTCACGTGAGCTCAAAGTTTCATTTTTGGTGTCTTAATTTTTTTCCACTGATCTTTAACTTGATGGTTTTTTATTAACATAGATTTATTGTAATTGCAGTTGGGATTGTTTGAATGTTTTATTTTGTGACTATAGATATATTCAACACATAGTGCTTAACTAATTGATATTGCATAATTCATCTGTATTCTGTTTTGTGCCTATTTTGTCTCCAACACAGGACTCTACTCACAAAACAAAATAGATATTCCAAAGTTATATTGATGTCAGTCCTGACTTTATGTTAATAAACAGAAAAGGTGTCCAAACTCTTCATGTCTTATAATTTGGGAGGTTCCCAGTGCTAATGATATTTATCCATGCAGAGCTGATTCATGATTGAAAGCAGAGGATTTCATGAGTTCAAAGCCACTTGTGAATCACCAGCTAGGGACTGTTAGGCCACCTTCTTTTCATGCCAAGATTTCTCCAGGTGTAATCCACCAACCACCAGCATCAGAATAACTGAAATGTTTGCTTAAAATCAGATCTTTGGACCTTGCCCTTAGCAAATAAGAATTTTATGGATGGGGTCCAAGATGCTGGGTGCTAAGTTGGAGGAACTGTGTTCTATGTCCTGCACTGGGCAGGTGCTTAGAAAAAATTCTACTTCTATTATAAGCTTTAGTCCAAATAGACTAAATCTCATTGAATCTAAGACACTGTCAGCTGCTGATGCAGAGTTATCTTCTGAGACATCCTGAGAAGAAAAATAAAGCTGACAACCACACTGTTGTTATCCCACTGGCTATATGAGGCACCCTTACTTCATGGGTCGGTGGGTACCTTAAAATGGCCGAAATGTGGAGTTTGCTCCTGCAGTCCCCAAAGCTTATTAATTCCTTAACTGACATGTGTGTGTGTGTGTGTGTGTGTGTGTGTGTGTGTGTGTGTGTGTGGTGATCATGATGATGATGCCTAGGCTATCTCTGCTATATATCAATAGGTTCATTGAATCTTTATTTTTAGTTAATTTGTTCTATTTTTTTTCCTAAGGAATTATAATGAACAAATGCCAGGATTTCATTGTCAAATAAAGATGTCATGTGGAGAGAGAGAAAGAGAGAGAGAGAGAGAGAGAGAGAGAGAGAGAGAGAGAGAGAGAGAGAGAGAGATTAAGCACAATTAAAAAGAGGCCAGAAGAGGGCTTGATAAAAGGATGGACAATTAGTTCCTATAAGAAAATCCTAAAGGAATATTTCCTAAATAGAAGGCTTCAAGGTTTAGGAATAGTCTTCAAACGCACAAAGGAATACAGCTTTAGGGAGACAGATAGGCAGATGCACTGCTCTAACTGTATTTCCGGAAGATAAGGAAAGCATGCTGTGCTGGGAAACCTCAAAGACCCTCACCACACCACTAGCAGGACTGAGCCAAGAGTACAAATGGAAGCCCACATGCCATGTGTCTGAATGTTTGAAAATTATATATCAATCTAACAAAAAGTTTAAATTAAAAAGCTTCTTTCTTTCATGTGATTTTAGAATTTGGGGGCTCATTGGAGGAGCATAGATCTGGCACTCAGACATTCTCCTTTTTTCCCCACCCGCATGTCTATCTGCACTGAGTTGCCATGGGCACATAGATGTGGATATTTCAGCCTCATTACCAAGCTTTTTTCACAGACCTCCCTGCTTTTTCCCTCCAAGCACTGACACCTGGCCATCCTTCAGGCCTAGAGGAATGCATACTGGCTGTAGAAATAGAGTGAGCCCTGGAAACAGGCTCAGGACTTTGGGGCATGGACCAAGGGCAGCTATCCCTCTAGCTCTGGTCTCAGGATGGATGGTACTTCCCATATCCCTGGGACTAAGAGATGTTTAATAAACCCTTGCTTGGTTATATGAGTTGCTTGATAAAAGAGAGGTGGTAGAGGGGGAAGAAAGAAAGGAGAAGAGGGATAAAGGAAGGGGAGAGAGAGGAGGAAGCCTGAAAGGGAGGAGGGAAAAAGGAAAATCTTTCTCCTAGAACTAGAAATCATCAGCAGTTTGTGTTCACTGTGACTTGCTACATACTACCAGCCTTTTACACATTTATTTGTAACTCTTGTCCTCTGATTTCCTAAGTTCCTCAAAGGACAGTGACTAAGTATTTTAATTGTTCTTTGCTCTAACTCACTTTCAGCAAACCTAGACTGAAACTCAGATATCTTCACTCACAGTCCTGGATCCTTCCCCATCACCACTGTGGCTGCTAAATAGAGGAAATGTTAATTTGGAGAGTCTGTGAATCTTCTGGAAATTTTCATATCACTGAAGTGTCAGAAAGTCAGTTCACATTCCCTCTGTACTCTTTAGTTATTAAATCATAAACTTTAAGACATTTAAAGGGCCCAAAGGAATTTTAATTTGATGTGAATGACTTTCAAATATGAATAAAAATCAGATCATATAAAATTGCAATTTCTATTACTTTTAAATAATAGAACAAGTTTAAAAATAATCAACAGCCAATGTAAGACTGCTGTATAATTCCATTGAACCTTTATTTTCTAGGTGAATGAAGAAGGAAGTGAGGAAGGTAATTCCAAATCATTTGTATGTGACTATGAATAAGAGGGGCAATTTAACTTCTGTATTACTTAAGTGTCTGTTTAAATTAATAACATTGTTTAAGGAAAGGACAGCTGTGGCAGGATAATCCAGGCAATACCTGGGAGGTAATAGCCTATGGCCTTTAACATTAAAATCCAAACCAAGAGGTGAGTCTTCATGAAGCTCATCAGAAGACAAACTCCCTTGTCAAAACAAATGGCTTGCTCTATAGACACATCAGAATGTATTACCCTAGACTTGCTTATCATAATACCCTCAGGTCAGTGATGGCGAACCTATGACACGTGTGTCAGAGGTGACGCGCGAACTCATTTTTTTGGTTGATTTTTCTTTGTTAAATGGCATTTAAATATATAAAATAAATATCAAAAATATAAGTCTTTGTTTTAGTATGGTTGCAAAGATCAAAAAATTTCTATATGTGACACGGCACCAGAGTTAAGTTAGGGTTTTTCAAAATGCTGACACGCCGAGCTCAAAAGGTTCGCCATCACTGGTCTAGGTCCATCCACGTTTTCAAATGGCAAGATTTCATCCTTTTTATGTTTGCCAATAGACATTATGGAAAAATGCTCCACATCATTAATCATCAGGGAAATGCAAATCAAAATCACAATGAGGTACAACTCACACCTGTCAGAATGGCTATCATCAATAACTTAACAAACAACAAGTGCTGGTGAGGTTATGAAGAAAAGGAAACACTGCTGGTGGGATTGTAAGTTGGTGCAGCCACTATGGAAAACAGTATGGAAGTTGCTCAAAAATTTACAAATAGAACTACCATATGACCCAGCAAATCCACTTCTGGGTATTTATCCAAAGAAATCTAAAACACTAATTTGAAGAGACACATGCACACCTATGTTCATTGCTGCATTATTTACATTAGTCAAGATATGGAAGCAATCTATGTGTCCATTGATAGACAAATGAATAAAGAAGATGTGGTACATAGATACAATGGAATATTACTCTTCTCCTTTTTCTTACATTCTACATTCAATCCACTTGCAAGTTTTGTCAGTTATACCTGCAAATTATATCCAGAACCTAACCACTTCTCAGCAGAAATTACTACTACCAGCATGGTTTCGTCTACCATCATTTTTAAAAATATTTCTTTATTTTTTAATTTATATCGATTTCAGAGAGGAAAGGAAAGGGAAAGAGAAAGAGAAACATCAATGATGAGAGAGAATCATTGGTCAGCTCCCTTCTGCATGCATCCCACTAAGGATTGAGCTTGCAACCTGGGCATGTGCCCTGACTGGAAACTGAACCGTGACCTCCTGGTTCATAAATAGGTTGACGCTCAACCACTGAGCAACACCGGCCAGGCTACCATCATCTTTTACCTGCGTGGCTTTTGGCTGTTCTCCCTACTTCCATCATTCCATCATTAATTTTTACAGTCTCATCCAGCACAATAGCCAAAGTTGCCCTTTTAAACACATAAGTAAGATAATTTTATCTCTCTGCTCACAACCTTGCATGGCCTCTTAGCTCATTCAGAATAAAAGTTGTAGTCCTTTCTGTGGTCTATGAGATCCTCCATGATCTTGCTCTACTACCTCTAGGCCCTCATCTTTTGCTCACTGATCTCAAGCTAGAGTGAACTCTTTGCTATGTCTAGAATGTGCCACATTTAGGCTGTTTCCTTAGCCCCAAATTGTCTTCCCCTAAATAGCCATATGAGTCACTCTTTCACTGAGTTTAGGCTTCTACTCAGAGAGCCCCACTTCATAGAAATCTTTCCTAACTTTATCTGTAGCAGCATTCTTGTCTCTTCATCCCTCTACTTGATTTATTTTCCTTCACATCATCTGGCATTATATTATGTGTCTTAGTCCACGTTCCCTGAAAGCAGAGTTTGAGACAATGCTTTGGCGCAAGTAATTTATTTGGGAAGTAATTACACCTAGCAGGAGTGGGGAAATGGGGAGAGTAAGATGTGGAGTCAGGTCTCTTGGTCTCAGATGCCCCCCCACCCCGCTAAAAGTATACAGAATGCCTCCTGGAATTCTGGGCCTGAAAAGTTGAGCTTACCCTGCAGATTGAACAGTCCAAAGTTGTTAGAGAAGCTCCAGAGCACAATGTGAAAAAAACATTGTGACATATGAGTTTGCAGGGAACTGTTCCCTGGAGTAGTAGGTGAAATCAGACATGGGCTAATAGGAAATGTTTAGAGGCACCAGATGGGTTTGCTCCACTATATTTATTCATTAGTATGTGTTGCACTACTAGAATAAGGGGTATTATTTTTTAAAAAATTGATTCTAAAGATAGATGAAGGGAGAGGGAGAGATAGAAACATCAATGTGAGAGAGAAACATCCATAAATTGCTTCCTGTGTGTGCCCCGACTGGAGATTGAATCCAAAACCTCAGTATGCTCCCTGACTGGGAATCAAATCCACAACCCTTTGGTGTCTGGGATGATGCTCCAACCAACTGAGCCATACCGGCCAGGGCTATGAAGTGCTTTTTTTTTCATATTTATATACAATTTGCATACAGTAATATCCAGCTTCCTCCCCTACTCATCCTTCTCTCAGGGTTTTGCCCTCTGAGGAGGCTCTTTAGTTCCTCAACACAAAAGCTTCTGATGGGCTTGCCCCTGCAGCCCTTCAGACACTACCAGGTCATCTGAATGCCAGCTCATGTGCCATTAGCACCCCACCATGTAACAGAACTCAAGTCAGAGGTACCCATGTGAGTTAAAATTGGCCTGGCCTAATTAAATAAACAAATGAGAAAAGCAGACACCTGTGTTCAACAGTGCTATAGCTTCTCAGACACTCCAACCATTTTGGCAAAAGGAGATGTGAGAAAATGGTCTTGAGATTGTTAATGGTACAGAATCACAGAAGATATGATGGGATCAAAACACCGCCAGTGATAGACTCAAAATGGAGTTTTCTATTCTGGGTTAAGAAACAAAATGAGTTGGGCCTGGCTTTTAGGAGGCAGCCCCGATTTCCATAATTATGGGCAATTGCGCAGGTTACTTAGAAAACACGCAAGTCATAAGGCTGAACTGTTTTTAGACCAAGCCATAATTTAGATGTGGGCAGTGGTTTCACATCTTTCTACCACCACCACAACATGTGCTGTGTTTCAATCTATCAGTAGCTCAAATTTGATCAGTTGTTTTTTTTTCTGTTTTTAAAAAATGTGCAGTGAATTGCTTTTCCTAATTAAGGTAGATGAAGACATCAGCATGCATACTACTTACTACTCTGGGATAAAATTGACTTTAAAATGATATTTAATGGACCAGCCTGATGGTAATGTTCTACAGTTCCAGGCAGGAGGCCTGGATTTAATTCTCTGACTGCAGGAAGAAAAAAGAATGAGTGTGTGTGTGTGTGTGTGTGTGTGTGTGTGTGTGTGTGTGTGTGTGTGTGTTTACATTGGTAGCAAGTGGTGGACAAAGGTTGAAGATACTTTTCTTTTTTTAAATATATTTTATTGTTTTTTTGCAGAGAGGAAGGGAGAGGGATAGAGAGAAACATCGATGAGAGAGAAACATTGATCAGCTGCCCCCTGCACAACCCCTACTGGGGATATGCCCATAACCCAGGTACATGCCCTTGACCAGAATCGAACCTGGGACCCTTTAGTCCGCAGGCCGATGCTCTATCCACTGAGCCAAACCAGTCAGGGCTGAAGATACTTTTCAAGAAATCTTTCATTCTCCTGAAAAATAATTTAACCTGTGTCATTCCAAAGGAAAGTGGGAGAAACTCAAATGAAATGATAGGCCTGTATATGACAGGGAGTGGAGTATCCTATATAATAAAAGCCTAATATGCAAATTGTCCCCTCCACTGGGAGTTTGACCACTCGCTATGACATGTGCTCACAACCAGGGGTGGCATGGAACATGGAAGGCGTTGGCAATGTGGCGCTGGGAGTGGGCAGCAGTGGAGGCACTGCCAGCCCTGATGGGACCATGGAGGGATGGTGGAGCAGGTGAGTGGGCGGTGCCAGGCCAAGGCAGGTGCAAGCGGGAGCCCAATCACTCCACCAATTGCCCCACAGATGGCAACCAGTGGCGGCAGAGTGGGGCAGGGCTGCCACCCAGCTCCCAGGTGCAGAGGGATCTGGGAGGGGGGACCCATCCCTGATCAATTGCCCCACAGACAGTGACCAGTGGCCAGAAGACTCTGGTCATCTGATCGGGGCCAGTCCCTGAGCTGGAACAGGGAACTGTGGGTGGGTATCTGTGACCAACCTCCCATAGCACCCTTGTTGGGAGCTGCAATCTCTCGCTGGCTACCTGGGAATGGGGGTGATGGGGATGGAGGTGCAGTGAGAATGTGGGGTATCCGCTGAGCTCGCTCTCACTCCCCCTGCTAACCTCCCCCCCGACACCAGGGCTCAAGTGCTAGGGAAGCCCTCACGCTCAGGTGCTGGGCACCCATAAAGAGCCCACCCCACATCCATGTGGACTCTTCTGGGTGAGCCAGGCCACAGCCGCCTGGATCTCAGGGTCTGGTCGGGCTCCCCATGGATTCATGCAGGAGCCGGTCTGTGAGGCTGGTTGGGAGAGAGCACACTGCCTGCCCGGCTTCCATGTGGCCCACACTGTGCCCCAGCCCATGACATCTGCCCACGCTCACCACATCTCCATGTGGGGACTCGGGAGCCATGACTCAGGTGGAGGGGGACATGTGGGGGCCCAAGGGCCCAGGTGCTGCCCAGGACCCAGGGTCAGCTGCAAACTGCCTTTCCATGCCAGATGCTTGCACTTCAATCACTGGCCAGGCCTAGGAACCACACCTGTGCATGAATTTCAGACCTCTAGTCTATATATATAAAAGCCTAAGCGACCATTATGACTGACTGACCCGAACGACCGAGACGACTGGTTGACCAGTCGCTATGATGTGCACTGACCACCTGGGGGTGGGTGGTGGTGGACATGGCCCCTTTCCTAGGGGGGCCGAGGGCCAGCTCCCTCCTTGGGGCTGGTGGCCAACCTCCCACGGTCCATCCCCCACCCCCATGCACAAATTCGTGCACCAGGCCTCTAGTATAATAATAATAAAAATAATAGCAATGATAATAACAGTTACATTATGAATGTACCACAGAAATCTTTGCATACATTATTGGGTTTAATTCTTATGTAGGCTGCATGAAGCAGGTGTAGTTTTTCCTCATTTAACATGGAGACAATTGTTGCTTTGCAGAGAGGTATAGGGACTTGCTCATTCAGGTCCTCGAACCCATGGCAGTGCTCCAGTTATTATGTCACCATCTTTCTCATACCCAGATATATCTATAATATGGTAACAGGAGACAATGACCAAATGGTAGTTGGAGTGATCCTAGTACTGGTACAAGTAGTGACTTCTGCATAAGGTCAGAATAGGCAGAGTGCTACTGTTCAGTTAGTTTGAATCCTAGTTTCTAACCCTTGGCTCCACTCCAGAACAGAAGACCTCTAGACTTTAGAAGTCAGCTAAAAAGGAAGGGAGGGCTCTGGATCACACTGGGTCAAACTCACAACTGCTACAGTTCTACAGAAACCAATTATGACTACCCATCATCTGAGGCCCCTGTTCCCTGATAAACCCAAGCCACCAGCTCTATGTGCATCAGAAGTCCAAATACCCTCCCTGGGAGTTCTGGGACTCCTCAGAGGCCTGAGGTTCTCCAGGCTCTTAGTTTTGCCTGGGTAATCAGTGAGCTTCAATTCTCCAGTGTATAAATCAGGCCCTTCTTCAAGGGCCACAAAAAGTTCTCTCCCATAATATATTCCAGAACTTACCAGACTTTAGTGAAGAGTTCAGAGAGTGACAGAGAAATAGTTGACATTGTTTGCTGCAAACAACTTTCTGAGAGTGCCCATGGCCATCCCTCTACCAAGGCGGCACTGACCTGACATTGTTTCTTCCTTCCAGGATGAGCCCCTCTCACTCCAACTTCTTCCCACACCCTCAATTGGCAGAAGAATCTGCTTCCAAACTTAGATAACTAGACAAAAGAGTTCAGAGATTCCATAAAGTTGGATAGAAAATAAATGTTACTTCTTAATTTTCATGAACCTCTAACTAACATTTAGTACTTGCTTCTATTATGAATATAGGCAACAAAGCACAGCATGGTACCTGATACTATTGCCACCAAGAAAAGTCACAGATATTTTCACCTCAGATTACAGTAGTTGAAGCTAAATAATTACTTTGAAATTATACCAGTATGGCATGTCCTCAAAAAACTAAAAATGGAACTTCCATTTGACCCAGTAATCCCACTTCTAGGACTATATCCCAAGAAATTAGAAACACCAATCAGAAACCAACATGCAACCCTATGTTCACAGCAGCACAATTTACAATAGCTAAGATTTGGAAACAGCCTAAGTGCCCATCTGCAGACGAGTGGATTGAAAAACTGTGGTACATCTACACAATGGAATACTATGCTGTGGTAAAAAAGAAGTAATTCTTACCATTTGCAACAGCATGGATGGAACTGGAGAGCATTATGCTAAGCAAAATAAGCCAGTCAGTGAAAGATAAATATCACATGATCTCGATCATTGTGGATTATAATGAACATAAGCTCATAAACAAAAACAGATCCAGAGACAGAGAAGCATTGATCAGACCTTCAAACCTCAGAGGGAACGTAGGGGAGGGTGGGGGTAAGGGGGAGAGATCAACCAAAGGACTTGTATGCATGCATATGAGCATAACCAATGGACACAGACACCAGGGGGGTGATGTGGGGGTGGGAGGGCAATGGGGGGATAAGGACACATATGTAATACCTGGACACATATGTAATACCTTAATATATATATAATTGCTTACCATCTGTCTTCTGTTGACCAGCAGTAAATGGAAAAGAGCAAAAGCCTGGGCTAGAGAGTTGATGCTGTGATTATACATCCCCAAATTGAGAGCTTACTCTACCCTTGACATTATGAAAGCCACCCTCCAAATACTGAAGGGAGTGAATGGGAAGTGAGGAGGGTCATTGGGAATAATTAGTGCTAAAGTTGGGCACTAATGCTGTCACCAAATTTTCCTAGATCCTGTCATGATTATACTTAATCAAGTCACCCAAATTTCCATCTTTAAATTATTTTATATCAGTTGAATTGCATTACATTAATATGGAGTTCCTATCTTCAGTTTGTCTTTTTAAATTTAAAATTTTGCTTGTTTCAAGTAATGCACCATATGAAAGTTTGGAGACAATGGAAGTATTAGACAGAATGTAGAAACCCTTGTAAATGACTGCCTTTGTGGACCTGGAAATTGAGAAAGCAGTGGTGCCCCAGTAGGGAATAATATATATTTTCCATTGAGAAAAGGATACTTATGTGAACAGAAACAATCATCTCTAAAGGCTTTCTCCCAGGGGCAGCACAAGAGGAGACCTCAAGAGATTTCAATGCATAACCATAGCGAGGAAACATGATTTGTGCATTCACACATTATAAAAGCTACTTCTGCTGATTTTCTGTAAATTTCATGTGAAATAAATTGTTCTATAGCTTGAAGATTGTTTTGCAAGTAAAAAATGTTTAGGATGGCATTTTCCTTTAGAGGAATGAATTTATACCCAACCAAAAGCCTTGAGCAGGGTTCCCCCCCCCTTTTTTTACATGCAGCAAATGCAGTTTTACAGACCACTGTAATACATACTATATATGTTTTGCTGTCCATGTTGTGGCAAAGTTTATGGCCAATAAGCATAGAAATTTCTTACATGTTACAATGCAGCGACCACTTCTTCCTACATTTGAGTATATGTGTGATCACTTTCCTTTGCTTGCTATCTATAGTCACTATCCCAAAAGCCTGCTTTTTGTTGCTACAAAAATTTGTGGTCATTTTCTATAAATCCAAAAATCAGCATGCATCTATTTGCCTTCAGATGATACCTCATTGTGTAGCTACAAGTAATGTATTTTGTGCCATGATCTTTTATGGCTCCACTTCCCATGCTCAACAGCAGTTAAGACCAAGGATATGTTTCTCAGTTCTGGTTAACCAAAAAATTAACTCTGAGAAAAGACTTAGGTTCAGGCAATTTATTTGGGAAGTGATTGCAAGAAGCACAGTTGGGAGGGTGGAGAAAGTGAGATAAGAAAGGGAAAGAAGACACAAAAATGTTGCTTTAATGAATGGGCGTCCTCTGTGGACAACCAGAGCTCAATCCTGCTAGGGGCCTTTTGAGGACACCTCAAGGAACACACATTCCTGTTTTTCCAGAGACAATTAAATGTACATTTGCACAGCATAGTTATTATTATAAAACATTTTCTCAGGGACACTCAGTGCTTTCTATCAATAGTTTCCCATCTCACATTTCAGTAGTGTTGACAGGAAAGCCAATCCAAGTTTTTCTGGAATTTGTGTTTGTCTTGTATCATCATTCATGTCACTCTGTAAACTGAGAGCCCCAATGGCACAGTGGTATTTATCATTCCCTCTGGTGGGTATACTGCAGAAGCTGAAATTGGGTAGAACTTTCTAGACAGCAGTAAATCCCAATCTTAGATCAATAGGTATAGAACTGGGCATCCCTTATCAACTTTTCTGGGCTTGCTTATGCATACATAAAAGCCCTGAACCTCAAAGCCAATTAGGAATGAAGTTTTATTGATTATATCTACTTACTATGATGGACTAAACAAAATGTCAGACAGAAAATTTATTCCCAGATTCCTTTCTCCAGATCTGTTGGTGAGAGAAATCCTTCTGTTGGTGAAGGAAATCCTTGCTGGGCAAGACAGAAGACATTAATGTTCTTTGTTAATTAATGTTTTATTTCCATCTTAATTGCTCTAGCTTTATGCTGGTCTGATGTAGACCCAATACATAACTCAATAGTATTTTTCCCAAACTCATGTGGAAAGGGATAGAACCTTTGGTCTACATGAATTGCTAACACCTTACCTTCTGGCTACGGGACAACAGGCTCCCAATTTTAAAATTCAAAAGGGAAATTGGGAAAAAATGGAAAGTATTTGCCACTCTCAAATAGTATTAGCTAGTGACTATATGTGGCTGGTACCCTGGAACATGGAGTCAACCTTGTACTTCACATGGCTGCTTTAAAGCATACAGACTAGTTTGAGGTCTGTTAGCTTGCTTAACTACTCAGTCACTCTTGACCAAAACACACCAGACTGTTATGAGCAAAGAAATCTATGCTCCTGACCACATGTGGAGTGCAAACATAGAGTGTTTTTATTCATGACTCCCCCAGAAACTAAGACATAGCACCTTCAACGCTTGTTTAAATATTTAAATTTCACAAATAGCAGCAACAGCCTGATGAGAGTCTGCTTCTTCCCCTGGTTCTCTAGTTTGGGAACTTTCTCAGCTGACATTGCCTGATTACATCATATGGGAGAGAATACAATGAAACCCTCAAAGCAGAACTTCTTGATTTATCCAAGATAGATCTTTATGAACCCCAAGAAAACAGCCCAAGTTCAGGAGCAGCATCATTATGTTTCCCAGGAACAAGCATTGTCCCGTACACAGAGGCAAACTATCCGCCTATTGGGTCAGCAGAGCACCACGTGAGCAAGCGCCCCAGTCTTGGCATCAAATAGTCTCTGGGGCCTGTTTGGACTTGCCACCCTCCTGAGGCTTCTGTGCAGGCTTTAATCATAGCTCACTCTCTGCCAGAAGATTAGGAGGTGTGCTGTGCAAATTGTCCAAGAAAAGACCATTGGGACAGAGAGGAACTTTCAAAAGGGCACCTTAGGACAGTCATGATTGGTCCTATCTATAGATAATCAAGTGACACAGATGCTGTCCAGGCCCTGTGCACATCCCAGCTGCATTCTCCTCTACATACTGTTGGAATGGGAATCTACAGGTGAGCAAGGAAATGAGCCTAGAATGATCCATGTGGTAATGGATCTGCAAGCAATCTGTATCTGAGGGGTTTCATTTTTTTTTAATAAACTATTTTAGAGCTATTTTAGATTTACAAAAATATTGTAGCTATTGAATTATAGATAGTTCACAGAATTCCTATATATCCCACACCCAGTTTTCCCTATTGCTAACATCTTGCATTAGTGTGGTACATTTGTGTAGTTGCAATTAATATACCAATATTGATACACTATTATTAACAAGCACTTAGAATTATTCATATTCCCTTGGTTTTAACTTAATATTTCTTTTCTGTTCCAGTATCCCATCCAGGATAGCACATTCTATTTAGTCATCATGACTCCTTAGGTTCCTCTCGATGGTGACAATGTCTCTAACTTTCCTTCCAATGACCTTGATGGTTTTGAGGAGTACAGTTATTTTGTAGAATGTCCTTCAGATGGAACCTGTCTGATGTTTTTCTCACAATTAGACTAGGGTTGTGGGTTTTGGGGAAAAAAGACCATAGGTAAAGTGTCATTCTTGTCAAATCATATCCAGGATACATAATATGAACATGGCATATCACTATTGTTGACCTTGATCACCTGGCTGAGCTAATGTTTGTCAGGTTTCTCCACTGTAAAGTAACTCTTTTCCCCTTTCCATCACTTCACTCTTTGAAAGGAAGTTACTATGGGCAGTCCACACTTAAGTTGTGGGGAGTTATGCTCCCTCTCCCTGAGGACAGAATATCTACATAAATTGTTTGTAATTCATCTGTACTGGAGATTTTCCTCTTCTCCATTTATTTACTTAACAACTTGTTTATTTCAGTATGAGCTCATGGATATTTATTTTACACTTTTGCTACTAATCAAATGCTACTTTATTTTGTTACTGATTTTTTTCCCTATTTTGACCAGTGGGAACTCTTTCAGTTGGCTCCTGTGTCCTATTGGCATATTTCTATCATTGGAATATCTTTTAGCATTTGCTTACATTTTTGGCACCACAAGTATCTCCAGGCTCATCTTATATATATTCTGCTCCAGTTCTAGCCCTTTCAGGCAACAGAGGAAGAAAAGATATGTGTATACTACCTTGGATACATACACATGACTATAATTTTTTTGTTGTTTAGAGTATTACAAATAGTAGTACATATGTCTCCTTTTCCCCCCATTGACCTCCCTCCGGCCTCCTCTAACCCCCAGCTCATGCCCTCATCGCCCCACAGTGTCTTGTGTACATTGGTTATGCTTATATGCATGCATACAAATCCTTCAGTTGATATATTACCCCCCCCAACCATCCCCTGCCTTCCTGCTGTAGTTTGACAGTCTGTTTGAAGTTTCTTTGTCTCTGTAGCTATTTTTGTTCATCAGTTTATAACGTTCTTTATATTCCACAAATGAGTTAGGTCATGTGATATTTATCTTTCACTGACTGGCTTATTTCGCTTAGCATAAAGCTCTCCAGTTTCATCCATGTTGTTGCAAATGGTAAGAATTCCTTCTTTTTTTACAGCAGTGTAGTATTCTATTGTGTAGATGTACCACTGTTTTCTAATCCACTCATCTGCTGATGGGCATTTAGGCTGTTTCCAAATCTTAGCTATTGTAAATTGTGCTGCTATGAACATAGGGGTGCATATGTCCTTTCTGATTAGTGTTTCTAGTTTCTTGGTATATAGTCCTAGAAGTGGGATTACTGGGTCAAATGGAAGTTCCATTTTTTGTTTTTTGAGGACACGCCATACTGTTTTCCACAGTGGCTGCACCAGTCTGCATTCCCACCAGCAGTGCACAAGGGTCCCTTTTACTCCGCATCCTCTCCAGCACTTGTCATTTGTTGATTTGTTGATGATAGCCATTCTGACAGGTGTCAGATGGTACCTCATTGTTGTTTTGATTTGCATCTCTTAGATCATTAGTGACTTTGAGCATGCTTTCATATGTCTCTTGGTCTTCTGTATGTCCTCTTTCAAAAAGTGTCTATTTATTAGGTGCTTTGCCCATTTTTTGATTAGATTGTTTATCTTCCTTTTGTTAAGTTGTATGAGTTCCCTGTAAATTTTGAAGATTAAACCCTTATCAGAGATAACATTGGCAAATATGTTCTCCTATGTGGTGGACTTTCTTGTTGTTTTGTTGATGGTTTCTTTTGATGTTCAGAAGCTTTTTATTTTGATGTAGCCCCATTTGTTTATTTTCTCCTTAGTTTCCATTGCCCTAGGAGCTGTGTCTGTAAAGATATTGCTGCGACAAATGCCTGCTATTTTGTTGCCTATGGATTCTTCTAAGGTTTTTATGGTTTCCAATATTCTGTTTAAGTCCTTTATCCACTTTGAGTCTATTTTTGTGTATGGTATAAGTTAGTGGTCTAGTTTCATTTTTTTGCATGTATCTGTCCAATTCTCCTAACACCATTTATTGAAGAGACTGTCTTGACTCCATTGTATGTTTTTACCTCTTTTGTCAAATATTAATTGAGCATAATGGCTTGGGTTAATTTCTGGGCTCTCTATTCTATTCCATTGATTTATGTCTGTTCTTGTGCAGTACCAGGCAGTTTTGAGAACAGTGGCTTTGTAGTGTAGCTTAATATCTGGTATTGTGATCCCTCCAACTTTGTTCTTTCTCAAGATTGCTGTAGCTATTTGGGGTCTTTTTTTTATTCCAGATGAATTTTTTGATAGTTTGTTCTAGGTCTTTAAAGTATGCCATTAGCATTTTAATGGGGATTGCATTGAATCTATAGTTTGTTTTGGGTAGTATGGACATTTTAATGATGTTGATTCTACCAATCCATGAACAAGGTATATTTTTCCATTTGTTTATGTCTTCCTCTATCTCTTTTTTCAGTGTCCTGAAATTTTCTAAGTAAAGGTCCTTTATCTCCTTGGTTAAATATATTCTGAGGTATCTTAATTTTTTTGTTGCAATGGTAAATGGGTTGTTTTTTTTTTTTAGTTTCTCATTCTGTGAGTTCATTATTGGTGTATAAAAGCCATAGATTTCTGGGTGTTAATTTTGTATCCTGCTACATTGCAAAATTCATGTATTAAGTCTAATAGTTTTTATGGAGTCTTTGGGGTTTTCTATGTACAATATCATGTCATCTGCAAAAAAAATGACAATTTTACTTCTTCTTTTCCAATTTGGATGCCTTTTATTTCTTCTTCTTCTCTGATCGCAATAGTTAGTACTTCCAGTACTATGTCGAACAAGAGTGGTGAGAGTGGGCATCCCTGTCTTGTTCCTGTTCTTTGGTGAAATGGTTTTTGTTTTTGCCCATTGAGTATGATGTTGGCTGTAAGTTTTTCATATAAGGCTTTTATTATGTCGAGGTATGATCCTTCTATTCTCATTTTTCTGAGAGTTTTTATCAAGAAAAGGTGTTGGATTTTGTCAAATACTTTTTCTGCAACAATTGATGACTATGTGATTTTTATCTCTCAATTTGTTTATGTGGTGTATCATGTTTATTGATTTGTGGATATTGTACCAGCCTTGCATCCCTGGAATAAATGCCACTTGGTCATGGTGTATGATCTTTCTAATGTACTACTGGATCCAATTCGCTAGAATTTTGGCATCTATGTTCATGAGGGATATTGGCCTGTAATTCTCTTTCTTTGTATTGGCTTTATCTGGTTTTGGGATTAGGGTAATGCTGGTTTGTAGAAAGATCTTGGAAGTGTTCCTTCCTCTTGAATTTTTTTGAATAGTCTGAGGAGAATAGGTTTTAGTTTTTCTTTGAATGTTTGATAAAACTCCCCTGTGAAGCCATCTGGCCTAGGGCTTTTATTTGTTGGAAGTTTTTGTGATGACTGCTTCAAATTTTTCGGTAGTTATTGGCCTATTCAGATTTTTTTATTCTTCCTGATTGAGTTTTGGAAAGTCGTATTTTTCTCTGAATAAGTCCATTTCTTCTAGGTTGACCAGTTAGTTGGACTAGAGTTGCTCATATTATATTTTTATGATTCTTCATATTTCTGTTGGGTCTGTTGTTATTTTGCCTTTCATTTATGATTTTGTTTATATGGGTCCTCCCTCTTTGCTTCTTGTGAGTCTGGCTAGCGGGTCATCAATCTTGTTTAGCCTTTCAAAGGACGCTCTTGGTTTCATTGATTTTTTGTATTATTTTATGTTTTGTTTTGTTTTGTTTTGTTTGTTTTTGGTCTCTATGTCATTTATTTCTGCTCTGATCACTATTATTTCCTTCCTTCTGCTCATTCTGGGCTTTTCTTGTTACTCTCTTTCTAATTCTTCAAGTTGCAGAGTTAGATGGTAAATTACCAGTTTTTCTTGTTTTTTGAGGTAGGCCTGTAATGCTATGAACTTCCCTCTCAGACTGCTTTCACTGTGTCCCATAGATTTTGTATTGTCGTGTTTTCATTGTCATTTGTTTCCAGGATGTTTGTTATTTCTTCTTTGATCTCTTTGATAACCCAATTATTGCTTAATAGCATGCTATTCAACCTCCAAGTGTTTGAATTTTTGTGATTGTTTTGACTGTAGTTTATTTCTAGTTTTATGCCATTGTGAACTGAAAAGATGCTTGATATGATTTCAATCTTCTTGAATTTGGAGAAACTTTGCCTATGTCCCAATATGTGGTCTATCTTTGAAAATGTCCCATGTGCACTTGAGAAGAACGTATATTCTGTGGCTTTGGGGTGCAATGTGCTGAAGATGTCAATTAACCACATCTGATCTAGTGAGTCATTTAGGAGTACTATTTCTTTGCTGATGTTTTGTCTAGAGGATTTATCCAGTGATGTTAATGGGGTTTTAAAGTCTCCTACTATGATTGTATTGCTGTCAATCTCTCCCCTGATATCTTCCAGAAGTGTTTTTTTTTTTTTTTTTTTAATGTATTTGGGTGCTCCTGCATTGGATGTATATATGTTTACCATAGTTATATCTTCTTGTTGAATTTCTCCCTTTAGTATTATGAAGTGGCCTTCCTTGACTCTTGTTATGGCCTTCACTTTGAGGTCTATTTTGTCAGATATAAGTATTGCTACCCCAGCTTTTTTTCATTTCCATTTGCCTGAAAGGTATTTTTCCATCCCTTCATTTCAGACTGTGTGAGTCCCTTGTTCTGAAGTGGGTCTCTTGTAAACAGCATATGTGTGGGTCATGTTTTCTTACCCACTCAGTCACTCGATGTCTTTTTATTGGAGCATTTAATACATTTATGTTAATGTTATTATTGATAGGTACTTGTTTGTAGCCATTTCTATTCTTTATGCTTGTGTCTTCCTTTCTTCCTTTCTATTTCCTCTTTTTACAGCATTTCCTTTAGCATTTCTTGCATTGCTGGCTCAGCAGTGATAAACTCCCTTAGCCTATTTTTGTCTGCAAAGCTCCTGATTTCCCCATCAATTTTGATTGATATCCTAGCTGCATAGAATATTCTTGGATTTAGCCCTTTGCTTTGCATCACTTTGTATACTTTATTCCATTCTTTTCTGGCCGGATGTGTTTCTGTTAAGAAATCATTTGAAAATCTTCTGGGGGACCCTTTGTAGGTAACTCTCTGTCTCTCTCTTGCAGCCTTTAAGATTCTCTCTTTGTCTTTAATGTTCGACATTGTAATTACAACATGTCTTGGTGTGCATCTTTTGGGGTTCATCTTGCTTGGAACTCTCTGTACTTGTGTGACTTTTTTCTTCCCCATATCAAGGAAGTTTTCTGTCATTATTTCTTTAAATAGGTTCTGTAATCCTTGCTGCTCTTCTTATCATTCTGGCACCCCTATTATATGCATGTTACTTTGTTTCATGTTGTCCCAAAGCTCCCTCAGGCTCTCCTCCTGTTTATTATTTTTTTTTCCAGTTGCTGTTCAGATTGGGTTTGTTTCTCTACCTTATCTTCTAACTCACTAATTCAGTCCTCTGCGTCTCCTAGTCTACTGTTGAAACCTTACACAGCATTTTTGATTATATATATATATATATATATATATATATATATATATATAGTATCTATATCACTTTATATCACTTTTATATATAGTATCTATATCACTTTTGATTTCTTCCTGATTCTTGCATATGTTGTTGATTTTCTTGTCCATCAGGTTTATGAACTGTATGACCATTACGCTGAATTCTTTTTCTGACATATTGCATCCCTCTGTTTCATTTAGTTTCTTTCTTTTTCTTTCCTCGGGATTGTTTCATTGTCTCCCAATTCTAGCTATCACCAGAAGGTCCCAGCGTCGAGTTGTGGGGGCCTTAGCTCTATGCAGCAGGAGTGTCATGCCACCTGAGCATCACTGAAGAGCTCTGACACCAGACATGTGGCTGCCACGGTCAGTGGGAGCCACGCGTGCCAAGAATCAGTCACAGGCACCCCGGCAGCCTTGTGCATGCACCTAGAATCAGGGTCCCCATATGCGCTACACTGAGAAAGATAGTCCCCACAGGCATGCACCAAAAATCAGAGTCCCCAAGCATGTGTCAGGAATCAGATTCCCCATGTGCGCACACTGAGAATTGCGAATCAGAGTCTTTGTCGCTCAGTGCAGCCTCGCACACGCACCAAAATCAGGGTCCCTGTGCACGTGTGCGCCAAGAATTGGAGTCACTGGTGCTCAGTGTGCACGCACCAAGAATCAGGGTTCCTGTGCATGTGTGATGAAAAACAGAGTCTCCGTGTGTGCGCGCCAAAAGTCAAAGTCACAGGTGCTCAGTGTGGCCTCCTGTGTGGAGAATCAGAGTCCCCGGCCTGCCTGGGGGGCTGGGTTGCACAGCTGCCCTTTGTCAGTGGGAGGCCCACTCACTTGCCATGGGAAACAGACTCCCCATGTGCGTGTGCCCAGAGTCAAAGGCAGGTTGCACAGCCGCTCTGTGTCAGTGGGAGGCCTGCTCACACATGGTGGAAAACAGACTCCTCATGTGCATGCACCCAGAGTAAAAGTCAAGTTGCACAGTTGCCCTGTATTCAGCAGATGGTCTGCTCATGCAGTGCAGGTCTAGCAGGCCCTATGCTGCTGCAGCAGGCCAGCAGGGAGAGGGGTGGGCTCTGTGACTCACAGGAATCTGTGGCCGGGATGTCTGGAGTCTCGGTATCCGTGGGTCTGCAGCTGTGGTAGCAGGTCTTTGTCCAGTGTGGCTGTAGGGTCCTGGTTTGTGTCTGAGGCCAGACTGAGTGGTGGTGAGGCTAGCATCTTAGTCGCAAGCAGTTTGCCCTTCAAGATGATGTGGTTTCTGTGCCAGCACTGGCTGCCTCAGAGTGTTTGCAGTGGCAACAGGGTCTTACAGTCTAAGACTGCCTGGTCCACCAGCCCCCTGAAAGTCCTGCAGGATCTAACTGTCCCTAGCTCACACACACACACACACACACACACACATCCATGCACTGCTCTATGGCTCCCTCACTCTCTCACACACTCTCCCTGCCTGACTTCTTGCTGGTTGCCATCTTCCTAAATATTTTTATATCTAACATTTTTATCAATATTAAGCTAAACATTATTTCATATCCATGTCTCTAACTCTAACCCAGTACCATATGAATCATTCTAGGCTCCTTCCCTTGCTTACCTATAAATTCCCATTCCAACAGTGAGAAATCTGGCTGCTACAATCAACCATCTATTTTTTAAATTATTCAATTCCAATATACATGTGCACCAGAATCAGAATTGTTAATCTGGACCTTTGCGGGTACAGTGCTTTTGTGCAACTCCTTCTTTTTGCCTTTTCATCTTATTAGAGAATATATTCATTTCCTAAATTATTTACATCAGCACCTCCTCTCCCATCCCTTTTAGTGAGGTTGTTTGCACATGTGTAATAGTTTAATTCTTTTCATCACAGTGTTCATTCTATCCTAGAACCACTGCATGGGGATATTTTTTTATCCAGCAGTGAGAAACAAAACGCCCATTATCCTCAATATATTTACTCATTTTCTCAAACCTAAAACACCCAAATAATTTCAAAATTGCTAACCCTTACAATTGTGCAAAGCAAACCTACTAAGTAGGGTTCAATATTTGTTTAAAGTTTTTTCTTTTTTTAAAATATATGTTTATTGATTTTTTTACAGAGAGGAAGGGAAAGGAATAGAGAGTTAGAAACATCGATGAGAGGGAGACATTGATTAGCTGCCTCCTGCACACCCCCCACTGGGGATGTGCCCACAACTAAGGTACATGCCCTTGACCAGTATCGAACCCGGGATCCCTCAGTCCGCAGGCCGACGCTCTCTCCACTGAGCCAAACCAGTTAGGGCAGTTTTTTCTTTTGAGGTTAAATTTACATATAGTAAAGTGCACAGATATAAATGTACAATTTGATGACTGTTTGACAAATGTGTATACCTGTATAGACCATACCCACATTAAGATATAGAATATTTTCATTACTCTAGAAAATTCTTCATGCCCCTTCACAGTCAAATTCCCCCTCCAAATGTAACTCCATCCTGACATTTTACACCATAGATTAGTTTGCCTGTTCTAGAAATTCATATCGATGTAATCATACAGTATGTGATATTCTGTGTCTGGCTTCTCTCACTCAGAATAATGTCTGTGAGATTCATCCATGCTGTTTCTATAGCCTTTTAATTCGTTTAGTAGTTTTCAGAAATGGAGTCAAGCCAGCAGGCTCCAGCAGACTACTGATAACAAAAGCTATAAGTACCCTTCACTGGTGGTCTATCAACAAATCAGCTCATCCTTATTGCATTATATTCTGTAGAGGTGTAGCAACCAAATGGTTAGCAAGATTGTAAGTCTTTAAAAAGACTTTAGGTAACATTACATCCAGTCAAACATTGAGGACCTGTTCTGTACACACTTGGGTGTGTGTTCATGAAAATCTGTTGTCCTTTGCCTAGTTGTCAACTGGGTGATAAGGGGTCCTGCCTGACCTTGATAGACTTGGGCCTTGATTATGTCTGTGGAGTTCTGGTTTCAGTCCACTTATGGCTACACTAATCCAAACAGCTGCAGGGCTGTTGGTGAGAACCATTTGAGTTCATTAACACCCTCTTCAAAACAACATGTGAGAAAGAAAAGCTTTTCCCCATTTGGCCTTATTCATTTATAGGTTAGTGTGTTACCAGGGCCTTCTGAAGTCTGATATAGAAAAAGAGAACCTTTCCCCCATACTAATCACCTAATTTGGCTTTTGTGCGTTTATAGGTTAGTGTGTGACCAGGGCATTCTGAAGTCTTATATAGCACTATATAAGCAGTTGATGCAATCCAAATACCTTGAAAATTTCATGTAGATGCTGATTGATGGATATAAAGCAATAGTTTTCTCTTTCTGAAATCCAGACTTCACTAGAAGCCCTATTTTTAGTATAATCCTTCTGTGATTATTTCATCACCATCATTACTAAAATCACATGCCCTGCCTACATCGCCTCTTCTCTATTCCTCTTCACATACAGTCTTTCACAGACCATTTGTCCCTGTTTCTGATTAAAGACTATGGTTATCCTACCATTTTACCAGGTCTCAGCTCAGCATCCTCCGCTTCCCCTGTCAATTGTGCATGTATTCCTATTCTTGAAAACCTTGCAGTCAAATCAGGCTCAATGACTGCTCAAATGCTCCTTATGCCTTTAACTCTATGCTCCACCTGACCCCTATACTTGTGCCAAGAACACTTCCTTCTCCCATTCATCCCTGTTAATCAGAGTTTTTGTCCTTGCCTTCACCAGAAAAGGGAAAAATCTACACTTCTCCAGCCAAGAAAACAATTCATATCCCACCCATTGCAAAGTCCTCTTTTGTTGATCCAAAAGGGACTCCATATATTGTCCATATATGGTATTGCCAACTCATTTCTGCCTCTAGATATAGCTTGCCCCACTCTGTCCTGTAAAAGTCACCATAGTTCAGTTATTCTGCACATTGATGAAAATGATAACTCATGCTGGGGAGGAATCACCAAACAAAAGGTACAAAGATGAAAGATATGAAATGAGTGAATGAGGCTCTTACATCGCACCTTCTTTTATTGCGCATAGATGCTCTCTAAAAATTTGGTGGTCACAGTGTCCTGTGTGTGCATGTGCACAGGCACAGTCCACATTATTAATAAGTTACTATTAATGTATAAGTTACTATTATTATTTAAAGATGCCCACACCCCCTTAACCCCTATCTTGTAACACAGCACAGCCTCACATTTCTTAATGTAGGATTTTCTGTAGGACTACCTTGAGGGACTAGGCTAAGCCATACCTGTATTAAATCCTCGGTAGTTTGTACAGATCTTCTACAGATCCTTTACATAAATGTTTGCTAAATTGCTGTTTTCACACAGCACACTGGCTGAATCAAGTGTGAGTTCTCAGCCTGAGGGAGCTGTATCTGTTTTATTTTCTGCACGGAACCTAGCACATGCAATTTAATAAGTTTCTTTGAAAACTGATGCTCAAACTTGTCTAAAGTTTCCCTACCTGTGTACATTTTCTATGCAATTTTTGTTAGCCCTATACATTTGCAAAAAGGTAGGGAAACCAGGAAAGCAGAGATATCTTGCCTGTTGCCTTTAAAAGCTAAACAGTAACAAATTGCAATCTATGACCACACTGTTATCACCTTTGGAAATGAACATCAAGGACTATAGTTTTAGATGAGAAGTAAATTACATTAATACCAGGAAAAGCCTTAATAGATGATTGAGCCCATTTCACCAGCTCCCTCAGGCCACCTGCCAATGTGAGAAGAACATGAAGTAACCCTATCAACCGGCTTCACAATTAGAATGAATTCATAGGAAACAAAAGATCTTGTTTTCATGGAAAATATCCTTTGTGATATCTAACAAAGGGAGAATAATTTTGAAAGCATGTGACTTGGGGTCCTATCCTGCAGCTCTTGCACAGACAAAACTCTCATTGACTCTATCAATAGAATCATTGCTACATAAGAGTCTTCTGCAAAATTTCCATGATGCTTCAAAGCACATTTTAAGTGCATCAGCCCCAGCATCCCACACCCTCCCCCATTTTAGTAAATCTGGAGAAGGTTTCTCTTAGATTGCCCTATTGTGCAGCAAGAGACAAACCCAGCACAGGATTGGAAGCCAATGGATATTCCTCACTCCAACCCCTGCATATATCATCATACCAAAAATGCATGGCAATATATAGAAGGTCAAATTTCAACTGATCTCTGAGCTTGAATTTTCCATTTCAAATTGTTCTTGCCAGGTAGACAGAAAGTGGATTTCTTGCAGGCTTCAATAAATACCATTTCCAAGTAAAATCCACATTTTTCAAATAGATAACAGTATAATGATTGATATTGCTATTGCAGAAATGGTTGAATAGCAAGCAGTCCATTCCTTTTTATGTACTATGCTCCTTAAGAACTTCAAAAGATGAAATTGGGCCTTCAATACTGCTGGAATGAAGGACAATGGGCCCGATCTCTTCCTTTGAATTCTCTTAGCAAATGTACTGCATAAAATAGAATGCAAGGTTAGGAAAGACTTCCCTTCTGAAAAAAAAAGCAGGCAATATCCATTCTAATAGTTTACCCATTCTCACCTGTACCTGTGTTGTTATTCACTCAATTGATACAATTTTTAGTAAATATCATATTCTTAAAATAAAAAAAATATATACTCTTACTTTAATTCATGAGTGTTTGTCCTAAACAAAAACAAAAACCTGCGTTGGTGGTATAGTGGTGAGCATAGCTGCCTTCCAAAAACAAAAACCTACTACTAATAGTTTTACAAGTGGGCATAAAAGAAAATGATGGAGCCTGTGACCTCTTCCTGGAACTTTTAAGATTGAATCAGAAAGATATTTACCAGCCTAAGGTGGTGTAGGCCAGCAGTTAGCTTCTCTAGGAGGTACAACCAAATTGTAAAAATGAAATACAACGCTGAGGCAAATAGAAAGTTTTTAGTAAATAACTGTTGACTGATGTAAATAAATGGAACCCAATCGAAATTTTCCAAAACTATTAGCAAAGAAGCTATGGCCAGTGACATTTTAAAAAATATTCTGTATTATGTTTACCCTTAGTAATTAGATGTAACAGAGACACCTATTAGCTTCCTAATAATCATTCTCTTCTTCTTTATTAGAAACAAAGTCCTGATTCTCCTCCCCAGAATTCCTCAAAACTAGGTATGGCCTTATGGCTAAATTCTCACCAAGGAAATTTATATAGAATGCTATCTGGTATTTCTATGAAGATCTTTAAAATGATGGAGGCAGGCCCATCTTCTCCTTTCCTGCTGTTTAGATCACATATGTAATGTTGGCATTCAATGACCATTTTGGACACACAGCTGAATAAGATAAAAAAGTGTTGGTGCCTGATAAAAGTGAAACCACCAGACTTCTTTTACATAAAAGAGAATTAGACTTGTAGCTTTATAAAGCCACTGTTAATTTTTTTCTGGTATATGCAGCCAAGACTAAAGCTAACTAACAGCTGGCATATATACAAAAACAAGAATGTTTGATACCTATTACAAAAGGTTATGTTTATATTTTAAAGAGTTCTAATGTTTTTTAACATACACAATTTTGAGCTTACTCATAATAAAATTGTTTCTGATTATGAAAGTATTACATTTTTATTTTGGAAAACTTAAAAACACAGTAATGTTTATCTCTAATTCTACCGAAGTAATGTGTATCTCTAATTCTACCAATCAGAACCAATGCTATTAATACTTTGTATTTTACACAAACCTGTAAAATTAATACAGCAATCATTAAATCTTAGAGGTAAAAGGGGCCTAGTTGTCTTATTGTCTGGCATTATACCAAAGCTAGAATCCTCTCAACAGCTGATGCTTTCCCAGCTTTTCCTTGAATAATCCTTATAATGAAGAGCTCAAAGCTTTATAAAATAGTTTAGTCTGCAATTGGTGTCATTCTGTTTTAAGTTCTATCTAATATTAATAAAAAATTACATCTCTGACACCTGAAGCAACCCTAAATAAGTTTATTGTCTCTTGATATTATGTTTTATTAAACATTTGAAGATAAACACAAAAGTTCTATTTTTCATAGTCAGTTAGAAGCTACATGTCAATCATTGTGATAAGAAAGAAAACATAGGTTATAACTAAAAATAATCAAGGTGACAGATAATAAAAGCCAACTAGGTGAGGGAAGGAATAGACATGTTTAAAACACTTTTTTTTTTTTAATTTTAAATGACAGAATTTGGTGACCACCTAAATATGGAGGGCCAAGGAGTTAGCAACAAGGTAGGTGGTGATATCTTCAAAGAACCAGGGAAAACTCAAATAGCAGCAGACATACATTTGAAAATTAGTGGGAGTAGTGGGAATCAGGGAAAGAGCTTACAAAAAGGTAAGTTAAATTTTGAAAATGAAATTTTTAGGTGCTTCTGGGATACTCAGATGGGAGTATACAATAGTGAGTAAACCATTTTTCTGGAGTATAAAGGGACATTAACCAGTATACTGTCCTTTTAATCCTGCTGTTGGAGTCAGTAGTGGGATTAGGGTGCTGTGCTCTTAAGTGAACTATACTAATAATAGCCTAGGGCCATCCTGACCTAAATGACTAGATGGATGACTGATCACCAGGAAGTGTATGGAGCACCTCTCGGTCCCTCCCCCACGGCCTACAGGCTCCTATCACAGCAAGACTGGTGGTAGGTGGGCGGGTGGGGCAGCAAGGTGGTGGGTGGGGTGAGTCAGTGGCTGTGGATCAGGCCCAGAGAGAGGCCTGGAAAGAGAGACAGCTGTCAGTGGGGCCATTCTGGATTTCCCAGAAGAGCCAATGGCTGCCTAGGAGGTGGAGCTTTTGACATTGACTGGCATAGAAACTGACCAATCAGAACCTAATCTGGGTGAACTGCGAAGGCAAAACCTAAGGTGGAGGCTGAGGAGGGGTTTTAAGGGCAACACCTGTTTTGTGTAAGGTGTAAGAAAGCAGTTTAATTTTTTAATAATCAGTTTGGCAGTATAGTACATATAGCTGGCTATCAGTCCAGATATAGGGATTATGTATTTTTGTCTGCTAAGAGCATCTCTTCCTGCTGAAAAAGGCTTTCCCCCCATTTAAGCAATCCTATCCTATAAAATCTATCTATACTAATAAAAGGGTAACATGCTAATTAGACCAGGTCAACTGGCCATCTTCTGGATGTCTGACTTCCTTCTGGACAAAGCCATGGGGGCCAAGGCAGAGGTAGTTAGGGGCAATCAGGTCAGCAGGAGAGGGCAGTTGGGGGCGAGATCAGGCCATCAGGGGAGGGCCATTGGGGGCAACCAGGATGGCAGGGGAAGGCCATTGAGGGTGACCAGGCCATTGGGGGGGCCATTGGGGGTGACCAGGCTGGTAGGGGGACAGTTAGGGGCAACCAGAACAGCAGGAGAGAGCAGTTATGGGTGATCAGGCATGCAGGCAGAGGCAGTTAGGGGCAATCAGGCAGGCAGGCAGAGAGGTTAGGGGTGATCAGACAGGCAGGCAGAGTGGTTAGGGGTGATCAGGCAGGCAGGCCAGTAAGCAGATAAGAGCCAGTGGTCCCAGATTGCGAGAGGGATGTCTGACTGCTGGTTTAGGCCCTATCCCACATCGGGCCTAAACCAGCATTCAGACATCCCTAAGGGGTCCCCGATTGGAGAGGGTGCAGGCTGGGCTGATAGAACCCCCCTGTGCACGAATTTCATGCACTGGGCTTCTAGTATTATGGTAAAAGAATTGAAGAATATGTGTATCCTGCTCTAGATATCCTCCTTGAAAAGGTTCATGAAAGAGACACAAACACAGACAAAAAAAGGAAAAATTCAATAAATCATTATTACTTTGTGAGCTTAGACCCCAAGTTCCCCAAAAGATACCCTGATGTTTAGGCTGGGCAACATGGAGCATGGGCCATATGGAACATGTGGCCATATGGCCCATAATCTTTTTCCTAAGTTACTTTGCCTAAATACCTTCAGCCCAGAGCAGGTTGTAAGGCCTGCTAATACTTTACCTACCCCCAATTTTGGATTTTACCATAATCCAGCCCCCTGTAAAGAAAAAAGAAAAGTGAGTGAGTTTGTTCGAGGTGCTCCAAGACAGTAGGCCTTGAGTCAGCTTATTAATTCTGCTATATAGATTACAGAGAATGAAGAGAAAAGAAGAGAATCTCCCATGGAGGGTAGGCCCTGATCTTTCCCTCTTCAGCAGTGTTTTAGAGAGAGCAACAAGACAGCTACACCCTAGCACTGACCTGTTAGCATACAGTGACCCTACCCACTGACAAATATGGCATAATCATGTCCTAGAATCTGATGAATCCAAAACAATACCCCTTATCTCCAGATGTAGATTGAAGGGTAGAGGGAAAATAGGATATTCCTCCGGTAATTTATATAGGCAAATAAATAATAGCTTTTAGATATCTTTTTAGATTTATTGGCTAGTATTAAACTTAGAGCCAATTAAATCCTCATGGTCATTTTTATAAGAACTTCTGAGATCTCCTCCAACTTGTGCCCATGTAAGTAAAGTGTGAACACTTAATGAAAATTTTGCATTTATCTGTTAGTTTTAATCTTGTTGCTTTTGTTTCCTAATTCCAGTCTATTACTATTATCTTTGAATCTTCATTTCATCATCTAACATATTACCTAACACTCACAAACTATCTTTCCTAATTTTGCTTCATTTCTAAATTTTCTTTATATGTCTTTTAGGTCTTCACTCAATTAGCTGAAAAAAGTGGGGGGGAAAAGGCCAAGGTTAGAGGTCTGGAACCCACAACAAAAAATTTCATTTTAAGTTGATACAGTTCTAAATTTTTTTTAAATGATCAGGTTACCTTGAAACTCCCAACAGAAGAATTACTTGCCTTTTTTATTTTCTCTTTTACTCAAAAAGACATAATGACTACCAAATAGTGGTTTAAATCATACTATTCTTGCCCCGGTCCAGGAGCATGCCATAGGCAACCAATAGATGTGCCTCTCTCTCAATGTGTCTCTCTCTCATCAATGTTTCTGTGTGTCTCTCCTCCTTCCTTCCATACTCTCCAATAATCAATGGAAAAGTATCCTCAGGTAAGGATTAACAAAAAAAATCATACTATTCTACTAGTTCTTCCATTATTCTGCCAATCTCAGAACTCTATTTTTTAAAATAAAATGAAAATATATAATTTACTTTTCAATTATATTTAAGTACAATACCAGAGAGATTGGTTAAAAATGCTCATTGCAGTCACTGTCTCCAAAAATTCAACTTCTCATGTGTATATGTAACAGATTATATCCCTACTCAAGCCTTGAACAAAGAAATTTTTAACTAGTAGCAATATATTTTATGTACACTTGCCACACAGAAGCTTTTTTGAAAGGCAGAGCAATTGACAATTTTATCCATTTGTTTCTGTATTTGCATTTTGTGTATATTTTCATTTTATATTTAATTTGGTGTCCCATAACTGTTAAAATTAACTAGACTCAACACATACATAGAAGTAAGTATACTGAAACATATATGTCGCAATATATAGCATCCTACTGTAAAATTTTTAAGTATTTGCTAGATCACCTGAGGGTTTTAATTTTTATAATGAAATCAATAATACTTCTGCAAATATCTTTAGATGAGTTTTTAAAACAAGAAGCTTTAGTTGTACTGTGCTTACCACTGAGCCTCTGGCTCCCTATGAACTTAACAGAATTTTTCCTCTAGTTGAAAATTTTGTTATAAGCCATGAAGGCTGAGTTGTAAAAATGACAGAAAATAGTTCAAAATGTTTTGCCATTGTTAATAACACACTCCTTCAAAAGTCAAAGTCCCCTTTCCAGATGTGATCAGTTGTTAGAAGGACCTGGTGTCCGAGCTAAATTATTTCATGGAGAACAACATGAGAGCATAATTTATAGAAAACCTTAGAACCAGCTAACCTGTCAATAATCCAATGAGTTTCCAATCAAACTAGCTCTGTTCCCCCAGTGTCACACCACCTCTTTATGCTTGTCCCTTCCGTCTCTGCTAAAGTATGTGTTCTGGTTCTTATCCAGAATTTCTCTTTCCCAAGCCTCTATTTGCATTCTCCCATCTCCATCCACACCTAGATAAGGACTTGGCACTCTCAGCAGTAGCAGCAGAGCAAATACACCACCAAACCCTATCACTGTTAGTGACCTGATTCACATACCACTGCCATTAGGACACATGCTGATCAGCATATCCAGGATCAGTTAAGAAAATAAATTACATGGTAAATTTTTCTCAAAAGCTAAAGAGTATTTGTTGCCCGCTGTTTCTTCATTTGTTCTTTTAACAAATGTTTCTGAATGCCTATTGTGTACTCTTAAAAAATTTTTTTGTTGTTATCCTGACCTAAGTGTATTTTTTTCATTGCTTTTAAAAGAGAGTAGAATGGAGAGAGAGAGAGGGGAGAGAGAGAGAGAAAAAAAAATTGATATGAGAAAGACACATCGATTGGTTGCCTCCAACACGACTGGGAACAGGGAATGAACCCTCAACACTGTGGTGCACAGGCCAATGCTCTAACCACTTAGAAACACTGGCCAGGGCATCCTATTATATGCTCAACACTAGAGATTCAATATTGAAGCAATTATACCTCTGCACATCTGAAGCTTACATTCTAGTGGCCTTATAAAAAAATAATCCATGCCAAATTTACCCCACTAAGACTTGGGTTCTCACTAATAAACTTTTTCACAGTTCCTCTGCACCACATTTCTCTTTATAGTGATTTTATTTTGGAGGCATTTTACCTTCATGGGATATGTCCACAGAAGCAGCTGAACCACATAAGAGGTGGGGGTGAGGTCGACTGGCAATCAGAACAGGGGAGCCAGCAACATGAAAATGAACAAAAAGAATATCCAGATGGAGAGAGAGAGAGAGAGAGAGAGAGAGAGAGAGAGAGAGAGAGAGAGAGAATCAATAGGACCCACTCTCAGTGTTTTTCTTTCTCACCCTTCCTCCTTGGTTCCCACTTAAAGACGTCCTATTAAAAACGTAGAGCAAAAACAGCAAATAACCCTAACTGGTTTGGCTCAGTAGATAGAGCATTGGACTGTGGACTGAAGGGTTCCAGATTGGATTCTGGTCAAGGGAGCATGCCCAGGTTGTGGGCTTGATCCCCAGTTGGGGGAGTGGAGGAGGCAGCAGATCAATGATTCTCTCTCATCATTGATGTTTCTATCTCTCTCTCCCTCTCCCTTCCTCTCTGAAATCAATAAAAATATATTTTTAAAAAACAGCAAATAATTTCTGTCCCTGGTATACTATTGATAGAGCAGCCAGTGCCATATTAATGATTAATATGTCACATCAAACTTCTAGTAAGGACTCAGTTTCCTATTCTTCATCCATTAATTATCTTTGAAACAGAGTGAAGTGCACTTAGACTCATTCCACAAACCTATTCTCAGCAAGCGTTTTATCATTTGTTCAAGTGAGACCATGTGGCTTAAACTTTAAAATCCATTTGAAATTTCCTTTTGCTGTAGCAACTCATCAATGTCCAGCGACACTTCAGACAAAGGGCAAGATGAACAGCATAAGAGGCAAGTGCTGAGTGGACAAGATGGAAAAAAAGCTCAGGGCTAGTTCTCTCTCCAAAACTAATCTTCCTAAGCCACAGTTTCCTCATCTATAAAATGGATATATGACCACGTTTCTTCTGAGAACCAAAACCATCTACTGCATACTCAGCATGGATACTGAGAACCTAATCCACAACTTACTGGCTACATTTACATGATTGCTATTTCACTGTGTTTATTAGTATTACTTTACTTTTTCAGAACTGTCTTGCCCAAGCAAATGATTTGATTGTTTATTATAGAACTTTGCCAACAGAACCATCAACTCTTCTATAGAAAGTATCAATAGACAATTTATACACTAACATTCTTTGAATCCTTCACCTCAAAATTCTCATCTTGCTCTTTTCACCAATTCTGGACATATGGTGATTCTTACCTTATCCTAATGAAGTTTCCATGCATTGAAAGACTTGCCTTAAACCAAACTTCCAATTCTCAATAAACTCTGCCCTTACCTTCGTCCCTTTGAGACAATGCTAAAGCAAGAAGCTCAGCTTTGTCTTATTACGTGCTGATGATATTTGGGGTCCAGCTTTCAACACCTCCTAGAATCATTGTGATAATATATGTGAAAATAATTTGAATGCTGTGAATTGCAATGAAAATATGAGTTGGCAGAATGACCATGAGATAGTCTTTCCTCTTTCCTGTGTATTACTTTGCAGAAGGTAATAAATAATACACTGCTAAACTGGAAAGTTCCAGTAAGCAAGAAGGTCATGTAAACACCCCTGAGAATAACAACTTTCTGAAAGTACTGTAAGATGTTGGGGACTCCTATACCCACCATTGCAAGCAAGGGAAAAACTTTTTCACCTCTACCTGTCATTGGACTGCTCTAATTCACCTACACAGGCAAGAAAGATGCCACTGTGCAGTTGTCAAACCAAAGTTGATCTTTTAATATAGGATATAACTGAACAATGGGTGTGCAGATGGGTGGGTGCCTACCACAAGATGTTTCCACTCAAGTTGTCAAATGTAGGACAGGCTTTTCAACATGGGGATTCAAAAACACCACCTTAATTTGGATCAAGTGCACCTGCTTTACACATGCTAAAATTGTTCGGTTTGGTTTATATGGCTTATATATTCTTCAGCTTTTTCTGGCCACCCAAATGTTATTGATCATCACTTCTCTATACCTTTTACAGTGATTTCATCCCCCCATCTCTGTTTTATGTATGTGTGTGAAATTTAAATTCATACCACAGCAGTTTACTTGTGCAGAATATGTAAACATAGCATCCTCAACTCTGAAAAATGTGGTCAAAATAAGGAAATTGCAAAACAGACTTCAGATTAACCAGGGGAGTTTAATTTTTAACCAGGAAATGCAAAGGATTTTACATTATCATAAAGTATTTAGCCCAGTGTATTAACATGAGGAACACCTTCAATAAATAGTGTGTTATTATAGTTTGGATTATGTCTATCTTGACACAAATTTGTTCCCATGATATATCTAGCAGTGTCTGGCACACAAGTGGCACATGATGTATTGATTGATGGGCAGACAATTCACAAAAGAAAGCAAACATATGAACAAATATTCAGTGTCACTAGGTAACCAACAAAATCCACATTTAAATGAAGTATTACTTGCCTATTTCATTAGTGCAGTTATAAAAGATAATACACAGTGCTCTCAGGGATGGAGCCAGATGACCAGTACTCTACAGTGTTAGTGTGGGAGCAAATAGATATAAGTAGTCTAAAAAAGCATCTAAATCAAGCCTTTAAAATGTTTATGCCATTTATTCCACTGATATGAATTTATCCTAAGTAAATAATTTTGAGTGTAGGTAAATATGACAACATTTGAAATAGCAAAACTATTTGGATCAGGTTCCATTTACAACTGAGCAATGATTCAGCAGTAGCTAACATATATTTCACATTTATTATCTACAGAAATTATGCCATTGCTTTGCAGGTATTATTTTATTTGGGCTTCTTATAAATCATATGAAGTAGTTAATGTTATCCCCATATTATAAATGGTGAAACTGAGGCCATTTGCCCATTCACACAACCAGAAGCTGAAAGAATCAGGACCAGAATTGGGATCTGTCTGACTGCATAGCACTTAGCATGGATTGTGAGAGGTGACCTAATGCTTTCTCCTCCCCATTCCTTCAAACTAGCAGGTGTCACACACTTTCTGGTGTTTGTGAAACTGCTCAATCCTTTCCAATTACCAGATATTCATGTGGTGACCTTACCAACGGGGACAAATTAAGCAGGTCTTAATCCTCAATCTGAATCACTGCAGACATGCCACATGAGAGACACCTGAAAAGGTAGGACCTTTGGTACCAGAATTCTAATACAATCTGAGCTAAAAAAAAAAATTGTGGACACATGGCAGAAGCAAGTCCACACAAGTGCATACAGATCATTTTTATGATTGTTGTTTCTTTGCTTGCTTGAGAGACTTGACTAGAATGTGCCAGCACAGAATAATTGTTAGGTAGAAGTTTGTGATGCTATTGTTATCACATTGTTTTAGAAGCTTCTCCTCTTAAGTCATAAAAATGAAGTATTCATTAAGTCATCACAGAGAAAACATTCTCAACTAGGAGACTGAGCAACATAAACTATGAGGATTAAATTGATTTTTTCCATCTTTTTCTATGACACAATCACAGTCACATTGAACTCTGCACCCAAACTATTCTTATTTACACATGGTTTCTTTACAGATGGTAGAGCCATCAATTAAAGGTCTGTCACTGAGACAAATGGTAGGGAAGTGGGGGGTTAGAGAGCAACCAAAGGACTTGTATGCATGCATATTAGCATAACCAATGGATGCAGACACTGGGGCAGTGGGGGCTTGCCCTGGGAGGGAATGGCTGGGGGGAGGGTCAATTGGGGGAAAAGGAGACATGTAAAACTTCAGACAATAAAAAAGGTCTGTGACTGTGGCCTTATCAATTCACTACCTTGCAGCTGCCAGTTGGCTATAAATTATCTCCCTTCTCATCCTGTTCCTAGTCCATGAATTGGAGTTACTTTTAACCTCTATTGCTGTTCCTGCTCAGCATTATTGAACGTATTTTGATGCAAACACAATTAACTACTTTTCCCTACATATTCATGAGATATTAAAGTTGAGCATAAACCTTCTTTATTAAAATCCATGAAGAGGAAGAAGATGTAGAAAAACAAAATCAACTTGCATTACTATAACAACATCCACACAAAACAAGAATAAAGACAGTCGCTATTAAAGCTTCTAGCTCTCATATAAATGGAAATGTAGTATGCCGTCTAGAGAAGAAACTATACCAGGTGGACTCTTCATGGAATCTTAAAGTTGGACCAAAATATTTTTGAGGTTGTATGATCCAGTGTCCTACTTATAGGACAGGGAGTATAAACCATTCAGGTGGAATCACTGCCAATTCTTTTAAAATTCTTTTGAAGTGGTAACAACATATTCTTAGCTCAGAAACCCATTCTTTGGTTCTCTGGCCCCAGTTAACAAAAAGTCCTTAGACTTGATGAAATTTTCCCCTGCCTATCAAAGTCTATTCTTTCTTATCTTTCCAGAGGTAGAGAGTAGAACTTTTCGGGACTTTTCTCTATCACTCCCTGACCACTTTATACCAAGACAGTCATCAAGTTTTGAATGTACAGCCAGATGGGCAGATGGGGAGTGAGAAAGTCCACATGAAATGCCCCCTCCCTATGGTATAGACAACTGACCCTGCTCTAATTAATTAATTTTGAACCTTTAGAGAACCACTCATCTAGAAAAGTAACTTATAAGAAAACCTAAGTGATAAGTTCCTGGTATCACTGCCAAACACTGTATAGGAAGGAGGTATGGAAAGTGGGGCCTAAGTCACAATATCATGAATTTCTACTGCTAGTCACTAAGGATATGTCTTAGTTTTCTTACTCCTCCATCCCCTCTTTTCTTTGTATGCATGTGCTTGGGAGAGACATGCCCTAATATGCCTCATTGGATCTCAGCATTAATTTTCCCATATAAATAATGTTTTTTTCATCATTAGAGTTATATAGAAATAATAGCAATATGGTTCAGAAAACATGGGCCCATTAGGCAACTTTGGGCTGGTTTATAAGTGTCACTACCTCTAGGAGTCAGGCTTTTGTAAGACACAAAACAAGATGGAGTGTGCCTACTATTAAAGGAAGAACAGAATATCAATAAATATCCTCAGATACCATAGAACTAGAAAGCAATTTTTGTGTTTAAGCTCTAAATTTCAAATACAGGCTAAATCTGAGTGAACATCCAACACCCATCTATATACATAAAACCCTAATATGCAAATAGACCAAATGTCAGACCAACCAAACAACCAAGCAACTGGTCACTATGATGTGCGCTGAACACCAGGGGGTGCATGTAGAACATGGCAGGCATTGGCCGTGGCAGGATGGTGGAGCAGGTGAGCAGGAACACCAGACCAAGGTGGGGCACTGGTCGCTGTCATCAGGGCGAGCCTCTGGTGGTTACTGAAAATTCTTTGCTCCTGCATGCCGTGGTCCTACACAGTGCTCACACCTGCTGCTGGTGCCCAATGCCAGTCCTGATAGCTCGGCATCGTCAGCAGGTGAGAGCAGCGGCTGCTGGCCCAATTAATTGCCTCTGAGGGCTTCTCCGCCTCCCCATGCTCCTGAGGGGCGATAGGGGCAGCAGCTGCTGCTCACACCTGCTGCTGGCGCTGGTGCTGGCCCCAATTGTTCCATGCCATCAGCGGGTGCAAGCGAGGCCAACACCATTAGCGCATGGGAGCAGTGGCAGTGGGAGCAGAGCTGCTGGCAGACAGGAAACCAAGGGCCGCAGCAAGAGGGGCTGGGCGGGGGCGCGGAGGATGGGCCGAGACCCGCCCCTGTGCCCACCACAGCCTCGTGGCCCACAGTTCCTTTCAAGTGCATGAATTCATGCACTAGGCCCCTAGTTTTTGGTAAAAACTCTCAGCAAGGTGGGAATAGAAGGATCATACCTCAACATAATAAAAGCCATATATGACAAACCCACAGCCAACATCATACTCAACAGACAAAAACTAACACCATTTCCCCTAAGAACAGGAACAAGACAGGGATGCCCGCTCTCACCACTCCTGTTCGACATAGTACTGAAAGTATTAGCCATTGTGATTAGACAAGAAGAAGAAATAAAAGGCATCCAAATTGGAAAAGAGGAAGTAAAACTGTCCTTATTTGCAGACGACATGATATTATACACTCAAACAGTCCTATGGAGAGGTCCATGTAATGAGAAACGGAGGATTCCTACCAACAACCAGCCTTAACATGCCAGCCATGTAAGTGAACCATCTTGGCAGTGGATCCTGCAGCCTCATAGATGCAACATTATGACCTAACCTCAGGAATCACACTCCATCATTCTCATACTATCTTATTAGTTTACTCAGCTCTACTCATTTTTTGAAAAGACTACAGAAGGATGTGAATACTAGCAGATGAGGATCATTGGAGTACCTTGGTGATTGGCTACTACAGTAGCCATCAAAGGAATTATGATAACTTTGTAGGCCTACCTGTTCCAGGTATTTGGGGTATATCAGTGAATTAAATAAACAAAAATTCTTTACTTCATTGAGTTTACATTTTGGTGGAATGTAGATAAAGAAATGGGATAAAAATAACAACCTTAGCATCAGGTGCTTGCTGCACATCAGGCACTATAATTGGTATTTAACTGTACGTTATTTCTTCTAATCTTCATAAGAACCTCCAGTGGAAGCATAGCTCTATCACACAGCTGGTAAATTGCCAAACTGAGATTCAAGCCCAGGGTCTCATTGACTCCAAAGTCTGTGTTCTTAATTACCATGCTACACCATCTCCCTCATGTGACATACCATAATTTTGTAAAACTGCAAAGGAGCCCAAGATAAAAGTGTCCATATAAGTTCCAGGTCAAGATAGAGATCTGGATAGTAAAACCCACCAACATCTGGGAAGCACCTAACCATTTATAAAGAATTTTCATTTACCCTACCCCAACCATTCCATAAGGTTTGGGGTTTCTTTTCTTTGCAGATAAGAAAATGGAGATGCAGAGACTTTCAGTAGTTTATCTAACATCTGGCCTAAATCTTCCTCAGATCTGTCCAGATGTGGAAACTCAGGCATAAGCACAGCCATAGGAAGACTTAGAGGTCAGCCCACAATCAGGCAGAAAAGCCTATCTGGCAGAATGCAATTGTTCTGCTGTTATTAATACAGAATGCAAATATCACAGCTCACAAAACTCTCCCAACTGTTTCCACAGGCCAACATTGAAAGAGTAGTGAGGATGATGAAGCATGCTGAATAAATATTCCTACCTCCCATTGATTGGTATTCCTCTCTTCTTAAAAATAGTCCTTTAACACCTTAATCCAGGCTTGGGCCCTCCCTAGGACAGAATCACTACAATCTGTTTTGTGGGAGAGAAAAAGGCTCTGCCATTATAAAATAATCTTTTCCACCTTGATGTTCCTATAATAAATAACTCCACCATTACACCAGATGGTGGCCTCTTTCAAGACTTTGAGCTCCTGGAGAGCAGGGACCAAATCTCATCCATCTTCCCGTCCCCAATAACTAGTTCAATGTGTGGCATATAGTAAGTGCTCAAAATTTTTTTATTGAATTTAATTAAATCTTATTTGGCCCCAACATGTCCCAAGCACATTTTAAGGTCATTTAAGAGATCAAAGGTCTAGGGATAGATGGCAATGAGTTAATAAAATGTCTTTGACATGTTTGTAGTTAACAGTATTAAAACCCAACAAAATTCAACAAAAAACATAAGTAGATTTCTGTGTGTTCTATAAGCTTAGTGTCAATACTAAGTTATCTATAATATAAAACCCTGATATGCAAATAGACTGAATGGTGGAACAACCGAACAACCAGTCGCTGTGAAGTGCGCTGACCACCAGGGGATGCGTGCGGAACATGGTGGGTATTGGCAGCTGGTGGCAGAGCATGCAACATGGTGGACATCGGCCACGACACCATGGTGGAGCAGGTGAACAGGGCCACCAGACCAAGGTGGAGCACTGGTCACTGTCATCTGCACAAGCCTCTGGTGGTTACTGAAAATTCTTTGCTCCTGTGCGCCATGGTCTCACCCTGCGCTCACACCTGCTGCCAGCGCCACCACTCTCACCCACTGCTGGTGCCCAGTGCCGGCCCCAATCGCTGGGTGCTGTCAGCAGGTGCAAGCAGGGCCAGTGCAGTATGCATGTAGGACCAGTGGGAGTGGGGCTTCCAGTAGAAATGGGGTGGAGGGAGCGGAGGATGGGCTGAGACCCACCCCTCTGCCCACTGCAGCCTCGCAGCCCACAGTTCCTTTCAAGGTACACAAATTCATGCACTGGGCCCCTAGTTTTTTAATAAATGCTTTATTTTAGAAAATACTAAGATTTATAGAAAAATTGCATCAATGTACAAAGAGTTCTCATATACCCCACACACAGTTTCCCCTATTATAAACATCTTACATTAGGGTGGTATATTTGTCACAATTAATGAACCAATATTGTTACATTATTAGTAACTAAAGTCCATACTTTATTGATTTCCTTAGTTTTTACCTACTGCCCTTTTTCTGTTGCAGGATCCCATCCATGATCCCACATTACATTCATTATAATTTCCCCTTGGGCTACTCTAGGCTGTGACAATTTCTCAGACTTCTCTTGTTTTTTATAGTTTTGAGAAGTACTGTTTTATAGATTGTTCCTCTTATTGGAATTTGTATGATGTTTTTCTCATGATTACACTGGGGTCATGTGTTTTTGGAAGGAAGACCAATTCTCATCATATATATACCTAGAATTCATACTATCAACATGACTTATCACTGTTGATGTTGACCTTGATCACTTGGCTGAGGTAGTGTTTGTCAGGTTTCTCCACTGTAAAGTTTCTCTTTTTTTTCCCAAAGGGGTTACTTTTAATTACTTTACTGAGGTATAATGTATATATAGCAAAATGAGTACACCCATTTCAAGTATACAGTTTGATAAGAATTGATGAACCACAACAGTGAGTCTCAACCAGGGGTAATTTTGTCACCTAGAAGACATTTGACAATGTCTGGAGAAACTTTTGGTTGTCACATCTGAGATAAGTGGAGGTGTTACTGGCATCTAGAGAATGGATGCCAGGGACACTGCTAAATAATCTATACACAAGACAGCCCTCCTCAAGAAAGAATGATCCAGCCCAAAAATATCAATAACAACAAGATTGAGAAACCTTGATGTACACTTGTATAAAAACTGTTCCCAATCAAGTCATAGCAGCATTCCAAAAGTCTTTTGTGTTTCTTTGCAGTAAATCCCACACTACCCATCCCTGGAAACTACTATTCTGATGTTTTTCTACCTAGAGTAGTTTTGCTTGTTCTTGAACTTTATAACAATACTTTATTTATTCTTTTTTTCTCTAGCTTCCTTTGCTCAGCAAAATGTCGATATTCATTCCTGTTGTTTTATGTATCCATAGTTTGTTCCTTTTATTGAATAGTATTCCATGGTATGACTATACTATACTTTATCAATGGGCATTTGGGTTGGTTTCAGTTTGAGGATTTTAGAAGCAAGAGGAAAACTATGTAGAAGTCTTTGTGTGAACATATGCTTTTAGTTCTCTTGGATGAATACCTAGGAATGGAATTGCTAGGTCATACAGTAATTATACTTTAACTCAAATGATTTATATTTTTTAAATAAAAAAGACATAATAAATAGTTCTTTATCTCATTTTGGACTATATAGATCTCTCACTACTTTTACTTTCTCATCTCAGCTAGGAAATAAGTTTTGAGTTAAACAGGAAAGTGATGTCAGTGACATCCTCTTCCATTCTTTCCATCCCCAGGCAGAATTCCTTGAAATAGGTGATCAGACTTCATCAATTCCCTGCTCCCTTGCACTTTGTCAAGCAAAAGTTGATGTTTCTTAAGATCAGAACCAGAAACAGCTGTGTCTTTGGTTCTTTGGATAATGTGTGTTTGATTTTTTTTAGAAGATGTTTATAGAAAATGGCCTGCACTATTGGCAGTTGTGAGAATAGATCTAACTTCTGCTTGGAATTGCTATAAATTTTTAAAACAAACCAAACCCTAACATCACAATATGGCTATGTAAGGTAACTCCAAGCCAAATCCATTAGATTGGGAATGAAATATTTATTATGATCTGAATGAGACAATGACAAAGCAAGGACTTTAGATTCTCCTTAAAGTTGTACTGCCAAAACTTTGAGTGTTTGCTTTCCTACAATGAGTTGGGAATTTAAACTTTGATTTATATAGCAATTCAGTGTGACTATCAAAGACGAAAAAGTTTACAGAATTCATGAAAGAGAAATGAAATCTTTTCAAGGTTGAAAATAAAGACTTATTTTGCTAATCAGCATTCCTAACCCATGTTTGAGGTAGAGAAAGCTATTTCTTAGATTTAAAAATTATTTATAATATACATTATCAAATAATCTTTCCCATAGAAGCTAGTAACATACTTAAAATTTTAGAAATTCATATCTAAAAATAAAATTTTGAAGAGCATTGGTGAAGTTATTAATTTTCTCAAAAAATAATTTAAATGAGGGCAATAAAGAACTCGGTGTAATGAAAGGAACAAAGACTAGAAGTTGAAAGACCTAAATTCTAGTTTTGCCTCTGTCAAAGACTAGTTAATGAAAAATATACCAGATGATCCCTAGGGTTCATTTCATCTCTAACCTTTTATGAATTACATTGTCTGGTATTCAATACACACATAAATAAAATATATTTAAAAAATAATAGACATGCATTTGTATAAGTAACCTTTTTATCAGAGTGTTTTAACTCACTTCAAAGTAATCCTGGAGAGGGGGAGCATTAGATTAGAGGCATTTGTTAAATTATTTTCTTATATAGAGTTACGTTCACCTTACAAGAATTATAACATAAAATGTCTTAATTAATTTTGTAAATCACAATCTGATGAAAATTTTGCATTGCCTTTACAACTCTATTTTCAGGTAGATTTATGCCCCCCTGGTATAAGAATAAGCATTCGTTTGACACTTTAAGGTTTACTAAGTAGTTAAGTATCATATACAAGTTAATTCTCATGAGAGACTTCTTGAAGGCAGCCTGGGTTATTTAAATGGAAAGGAATTGCTTTGGGAAGAAGGTATGTATAAATGGTGTTAACTTTAAAGGGAATACATGCCACCTTAATCTGAAACCATCATGAGAAGCTGAGGGGTTCAACTGTTGTCAGAGCAAGCTTTCAGCAGAGTACACCACTGCTGTTTTTAAGGAACAATTAAGGTCATCTCTTGGGTGTTTCCTTTTTATATAATCAGGATTACCATTTTAGCAACAAATTCATGCAACACATTACTCTTTTTATATCTGGGCTTTTAGTACTTGACACTTCTCTTCCCACACAATATCCCTCAGTGAGTTATCCTTATTCAGATGATTGTTTTCAGGTCAGAAAATCATCTGCTTTTCAACTAGGCAGAAACCTATTGGAAGGGACACTTCTGAACTACTAGTATGAGCCTCAGTAACTCTCTTGATGTGAAGACTTCCGTAAGACACCTAATTCGCCCTAAGGACAAATGCAAATGAACAGTAAGGTCATCTGCAAATTATATTTGCCATGAAAATGGAACGTTGTTTCCTTTGACTTAGGTGATTAAAATATCATATTGAATATCACAGTGGCTTATGTTCCACATTTCAATATATATGATTTAAAAACAAAAGATGCTGTCCTTTCAAGTTTAACAAAATCCAAAAATAATAGCTGCAAGCATATGCGAATGAACCATATTTTGAAAACCATGATGTTCATAATGAGTAGAGATAGTTATTTTGTTTAAATGACCAAAATAAATAAATTGTCCTGAAATTGATATAATGGTAACATTATCACCTGGGTTAAGAATAAAAATTACCCACTGTTATATTTTAACAGTGATGCTATGATGCCATGGACACCATGAGTACATAGAATCATAGGCTCGCCTTGAAAAGTGAGTTTCTACCACAATAAGAACTTACTCTTTTAAGATAAGATTATTTACTCAATTAAGAGAAGAAATGGTTTCTTTTGGCAAAAGGTTTAAATCAACAAATGTAGACACTTTTCTTTTGGAATAATCATCATCAGATCTCTGTAACTAATCTTGGGCAATAGTGTGTTTCCATGAGAAAAGAGTCATTAGGAAGAAATTGAGCTTTATAGAAAAAAGGCTAGAATTCTTACCAGGCATTATATTAGAGAATTAAGCTGTTTCTACAGATTTACAAATACATCTTTGGAAAAAAATTAGCTTGCTGAGGTGGAAATGCATTTGCTATTATAAAACACAGATATTAATATATTTATTTCTATCTTTCTGAGGCATTTTCCAGAGGAAAAATATTGGCTTGTCCTGCCCAGCTGTGCCATGATCCTCTTGCTTTCCTTGTCACCATCAGAGCTGCCTTCCATGTTGGTCATACTATCTCATCTTTTTTGGTTCCATTCCTCCACTGTTCAGCCCCCATACCTACCTTCCCCTTTGCTGAATATGGAACATACATTTAAATGTTTTTCCAAGTATCCATACCACTATTGGCTTAAAAGTTTGGAACAATCTGCATTTCCCAGGGTTTTATACCTAAAAGATCCTTATCCTTTCTCCAACATTCCCCAGAATAGATAGGTATTTGCATGGTAAATCTTTTTCCTTTTTTAAAATTTTATTTTTCAATTACATTTTATAATCAATATTATTTTATATAAGTTTCAGGTGTACACATAGTGGTTAGACAATCTTATATTTTAAAAAGTGATCTCTGTAATATTTCCAGTACTCACCTGGCACTATACAACATGGTAAATCTTGATATGAGTTGGAGATTTTAGAATAAATCACTTGTGTTGGCTATTGTCTGATTACTATACCCTGAGTTTCTGAACAGAGCAAACCCAGGGACCTCCTGCTTAGACATTATCCTTACAACAGAAGGGAAACTACCCAACCACAACATACCTCCCAAAAGGAACTTTCATTTGTGTGGTTAGAGCAGTTTCTTAGTAACTTAGAAGTTGGCATAAGTAGGAGCTGCCCCCACCTCCAACCATGTGCCACCACTGCAGTGCCATAGATTATATCACTTGTGTCACATGGGAAGATCACATGTTAACTACCTCCTCATTGAGTAATCTGCATCACTCCTGGGCTATTTTTCTTGCCTTGGGTTTGAGGGTGGGGGTTTATGCACAATAAAAAAGTATACAAACCAATCATAAAAAGAGATAATAGAAAATAAAATTCCTCCTGTCACTCATGCAGAGATAACTAGTAACTGGAGAATAATGGGTATTCCTAAAGACATTTTCTATGGAATCCTATATAATAAAGAAGTGATATGCAAATTGACCATCACATCCTCACACAAAGATGGCCACCCTCATGTGGTCAAAGATGGCAGCCCCCATGTGGTCACAAGATGGCCAGCGCAAGATGGCCAGCATTGGAAAGCAGTTATGGGTGACCAGACCAGCAGGGGAGGGCAGTTGGGGGTGACAAGGCCGGCAGAGGAGGGCAGTTGGGGCGGGGGGGACCAAGCCTGAAGGGGAGGACAGTTAGGAGTGACAGGCTGTCAGGGGAGAGCAGTTAGGGGTGACCAGGCCTGCAGGGGAGGGCAGTTAGGGGTGACAAGGCTGGCAGGGGAGGGTAGTTGGGGGTGACTGAGCCAGCAGGGGAGGGCAGTTGGGGGCGATTGGGCCAGCAGAGGAAGGCAGTTGGGGGCGATCTGGTTAGCAGGGGAGGGCAGTTGGGGGTGATCGGGCCAGCAGGGGAGCAGTTAGGCTTTGATCAGGTTGGCAGAGGAGTGGTTAGGGGGTGATCAGGTTGGCCGGCAGAAGCAGTTAGGGGCAATCAGGCAGGCAGGCAGGCAGTGAGCGGTTCAGAGCCAGCAGTCCTGGATTATGAGAGGGATGTCCAACTGCCTGTTTAGGCCCGATTGGAGAGGGTGCAGGCTGGGCTGAGGGACACCCCTCCCCCAGTGCACAAATTTTTTGCACCGGGCCTCTAGTATATTATAATATGTATATTTTGTCTAACTTGTTTTTAAAAATTATTTCTAAAATTGTCAAATCTTAGGAAATAATCTCCTGGTATTTAATTATTTTTAATTCTAGCAACCCCTCAATTCAGCTAGTTTATTAAAACAGATAAATTTATATACATATTCTTTTCACAAAGAAGTTTACACCTCAGAAAATATATTATTGTAACTTAAGTCCTATCTATCTCTGCAGCAAAGCTTCACACATACTTGCATCTCTTTGTTCAAGTTGTACTTGATAATATCACATGTGGCTAAAAAGCCTTACCAATGCCCTATACGGAAATGAAAATGAAAAAGGAATGGGAAATATGAGAAACTCTGAACATGGACACATTTCACACCCAGGCCCAGCAGAACACCTACATCTCATGCCAAATCACATAGAGACAACTCTGAGTGCAAATGATTACAGAGGAAAGAAAAACAAGGATAAAAATGAACAGTAAGACTCAAACTTTAGTTTAGTCATAGATTCATCAAAACCAAAAGCTCCCCTTTCCTAGATGTCCAGGGCTACCACACCCTTTCTCCTAGCCTGTCCTTCCTTCTTACCACTTCACCAATATGGCTTAAAAGCCTGGCTCTCCACTGCCCACCCCCCACAGTGAAGATGGGTAATGTGGCAACAGGCCCTGTGGCTGTGCTGGCAGAGGACAAGGTAATGGTGAAGTCATCAACATTAGAAATAAGATATCTGCAGCAAAACCTGCTATCTCCCTTCGCCAATATCCATTCACCCCTTTCTCCTTAGTAACAGAACTCTAATTTTTAGCTGAGCATGTTAACACCTGAAATAAACAACTGCATTTCCAGCCTTCCTAGCACCTAAATATGATCTTTCAACCTGAAATCCACAGTCCTTCAAAAGGCTTTTAAAGGTAAGTTGTGAGTAAGATGTAACCAAAGAGCTATACACAGATTTATTTGTGGAAGGGCTGAGATTGCTTCTTATGATGGAACTGGCTCAATTGGGAGTTTCTTTCTGCCTACCCTCCTGGTGGCAGTGTAAAATATGAACATGATATCTGGGACTCCAGTATGCACCTTGTGTCATGAAGTAGCCTTAAGAAAGGATGCTGAAGCTATAGAAGCAAAAATGTCTGAGCCTGGGGCTTAATGTCACACTGTGGGGTCACAATAGCTTCCTTTGACACCTTATTTTTATATTTTCTTTATACTATATAGAGAAATAGTTCTACCTTGTTTAAGTCCTTGTCATTTCAGAGTTTTCTGTTATATTGCTAGCTGGAGAAAGAGCATTCCAGAAGAGAGGACAAGAGCAAAGCTGGAGTGTGTCTTGCAAGTTTAAGGAGAATCAAAGTGGTTGCTGTGGCTGGAACAGAGTGAATAAGGGAGTGTGAGATGTGATCAAAGCAGTACTATAAGTCATTCCATGCAGAATCTTAAAGGCCTTTGGAAGGACATTGACTTTTATACTGAGAGATATTTGAAGTCATTGGAGAGTTTAGATCAGAGGGGTGGCATTACCTGTGTTTGAAGAACATCCAACTGGTTACTGTATAGAGAAAATGTAGATGCAGGAGACCTGTTAAGAAGCTGTGAAATAATCCAGACAGTGGCTTGAGCGAGCACAGTATCAGTGGAGGTGGTGAGAAGTGGTGAGATGTTTGGTATTTTGTGAAGACAGGGCCAACAAGGTTTCCTAGTAAATGGGATGTCAGATGTGAGCAAATGTATCTCCAAAGTTTTGGACCTGAGCAATTGGAAGGAAGGCATTACTATTAGTTTAAATGGGGAAGACTATAGTTAGAGCTAGTTTGCTGGTAAGGTCTAAAACTAAAATCATCCTTGCCACTAAAATGCGCTCCTTTGCCTCTGGTGCTTATCTCACAAATTCAATACACATCTACTCAATCACTTAAGGAAAAACCCAAAGGTCACCCCTGACTCATCCCTCTCTATAACTTCTATAACATCCCATCATGTCCTCTGATTTTTACTTTCTAGGTATCTCATTTCTCTATCTGCTTCTCTCCTCCATTGCCATCCTTTATTTGAGGCCACCATCATCACTCACCTGGATTATTACAAGAGCCTCTGAACTGGTGATGAGTCCACACCAGATTGAACCATTCATTACACTGCAGAATGAGATATCATTGTAAAACACAAAGCCCTCCATTTCCTTTTGTCCTCAGAAAAAGTTGAAAGTGCTAAGTATGGATATTTTTTTAATTAGTTGTCCTGGCCTGTCTAACTCAGTTGGATGGGCGTCATCCTGTGCACCAAAGCGTTGCTGGTTTGATTCTTGGTCAGGACACATGCCTGGGTTTCAGGGTTGATCCCCAGTATGGGGCATGCAGGAGGCAGCCAATTGAAGTTTTGCTCTCACGTTGATGCTTCTCTCTCTCTCTAAAATAAATTTAAAATCTTTAAATTTTGTTTTATTTTAAATAATTTCTGACTTACAGGAAAGTTGCAAGAGTAGTATAAAAAACATTTTTCCATATATTCTTCATCAAGATATTCCATTTTACTATCTCTTTCTCACCTGATGATCAATTGCAAACACAATATCCCTTTACTCCTAAATACCTCAGTGTATATTCCGAGGAATGAGAACAACAACTTATATCACTGTAATACAATTTTCATAATCCACAAAGTTAACATTGCTACAAAACAATTATCTAATATACAGACTTCATTCAGATTTTTCCAAATGAACAAATTATGTCCGTTATATCAAAAGAGATAGAGATAGAGATAGAGATACTGTTCCTTTAGCTGCCTTCCCACCCTCTGTCAGCTCCAATTAAGGAATGATTGCTTTGATGTTGAAGTTATGTTTTTAAAAGTCTTTATGAGAAAGAACAAAGTTGAAAGAATCACAATACCAGATATCTAGCTATATTACAAAACCACGGTTCTCAAAACTGCTCGGTACTGACACAAGAACAGACATATAGACCAATAGAACAAAACAGAGAACCCAGAAAATGACCCAAACTGTTACACTCAACTAATATTTGACAAATGAGGCAAGAGCATACAATAGAGTCAAGACAGTCTCTTCAATAAATGGTGTTGGGAAAATTTGACAGATACATGAAAAATAAATGAAACTAGACCACCAACTTACACCATACACAAAAATAAACTCAAATGGACAAAGGACTTAAACATAAGATGGGAAACCATAAAAATGTTAGAAGAATCCATAAGCAGCAAAATAGCAGACATATGTTGTAGCAATATCTTTACCGACACAGCTCCTAGGACAATGGAAACTAAGGAGAAAATAAACAAATGGGACTACATCAAAATAAAAGGCTTCTGCACAGCAAAAGAAACCATCAACAAAACAACAAGAAAGCCCACTGCATAGGAGAACATATTTGCCAATATTACATCCGATTAGGGTTTAATCTCCACAATTTATAGGTAACTCATACAACTTAACAAAAGGAAGATAAACAATCCACTCAAAAAATGGGCAAAGGACCTAAATAGACACTTTTCGAAAGTGGAAATACAGACGGCCCAGAGACATGAAAAAAAATGCTCAAAGTCACTAATCCTCTGAGAGGAGCAAATGATAACAACAATGAGGTACCATCTCACACCTGTCAGAATGGCTATCATCAACAAATCAACAAATGAGAAGTGCTGGTGAGGATGTGGACAAAAATGAACCCTCGTGCACTGCTAGTGGGAATGCAGACTGGTGTAGCCACTATGGAAAACAGTATGTAGCTTCCTCAAAAATTAAAAATGGAACTTCAATTTGACCCAGTAATCCCATTCTAGAAATCCCATGAGATCAGAAACACCAATCAGAAAAGATATATGCACCCCTACATTCATAGCAGCACAATTTACAATAGCTAAGATTTGGAAACAGCCTAAGTGCCCATCAGCAGATGAGTGGATTCAAAAACTGTGATACATCTACACAATGGAATACTATGCTGCTGTAAAAAAAGGAACTTTTACCATTTGCAACGGCATGGATGGACCTGGAGAACATTATGCTAAGTGAAATAACCAGTTGGAGAAAGATAAATATCACATGATCTCACTCATTTGTGGAATATAATGAACAACATAAACTGATGAACAGAAACAGATCCAGAGACATAGAAGCATAGAACAAACCATCAAACCTCAGAGGGAAGGCAGGGGTGGGTGGTAAGAGATCAACCAAAGGGCTTATATGAATGCATATGAGCATAACCCATGGACACAGACAGTATGGGGGTGAGAGCATGTGCTGGGCGGGGGGAGTAAGTGGGGAGAGGTCAATGGGAGAAAAAGGAGACATATGCAATACTTTAAACAATAAAGAATTTCAATGAAAAAAATAAAACCAATGTAACAGAAACAAACAAAAAAGTCTTTATTGGAGTTTTTAACAAGAATCTAATGCTTCTAAGGTGAATTCTCATCAGTGCATATACTAATAAACAGAGAAGTAAATGAAAGAAGAGAAAAAGGAGAAAAAAATGTCTGGAAAATTTACAGATTAAATAATTAGAATAATTCAGCATTTGGTTGCATTGTCTTATAAAGCCTAAAATAACAAGTCAGGTGAAAGAAAATGAGCTCCTTCCTCAAGGGTTTCCTTTTACTTCTTTCCCTGGCCCTCATATTTAATTAACAACTCACAAACACTCCAAGATTTTACATGTTATAATTTAATCTTTGTAATATCTTGAAGACTCAGTTTTCCTTATAACAACTTCTTTAAATCCACATTTCAGTATTAGAATTAGATTTGGCCAAGAGCAATAGAAATAGCAGTAGTGGCTTAAACAAGATAGCAGTTTATTTCTGTTTAAAAAAACAAACAAACATCCAGAGATAAGGCATCCATTGCAATCAGAAGCCCAGGTTCCTTCTCTGTTGTTGCTTTGTTGTTCTCAACACATTGCTGTCACCTCATTATCCAATATGGCTGCTGAAGCACCAGCCAAACCATATAATTCAGTCCAACAAGAAGGGGAAAGGAACAAAGTTACTCTCTCATTCTTTAAAGATACCTCCTAGAAGTCATATATGACTCTTATGCCTTCTGGTCATTTGGTTAAAACTGTCACATGGTCATTCCTGGCTGCAAGGGAAGTTAAGAAGTGTAGCTTTTATTTGGGGTGACCAAGTTCCCACCTAAAAACTGAAGAAATATGGGGAGAACAGGTTGAGAAATAACAAGCAGTCTTTTTGACACAATTTACTCATCTATAAAATGAGAAGCACATTAATACCGGCTTCAGAATATCCATGTGAGTATTTTTGAGTCAAGAATGTATTGTGTAGTTTTCATAATTAAACATTTATCCGTATTTAGCTGGCAAGTTAGTCCTTTGCTATTTAAACTACACACTATTGAGATGACAGATTTTTCTGCAGGAAAATGGAAAGTAAACATAAAAAAAAAAAAGAATATCCATGTGAGGAAAAATGAGATAATGCATGAGGTTTTCACCAGTCCTAATAATAAAGACTTTCTTCTTCCTTTGAAGGAATTATACAAAATAAGTATACACCTAGAGGTAGTTCATTGCTATTACTATTAAACCTATGAGGTAATATCCCCATTTTGCAAAATACAAACACAAGAATCCAAGAAGCTAATTAAACTCCCCAGGAAACAGAACACACTGGCAGACTTGGGGCTAAAGTCCAGATTCACTGACTCTAAATTCAGGTTTTCTTTCACTACTGAGTGCTAACTTTCCTTCTACCTCACTTCGCTATAACCACCTTTCTTATTATCAACCTCATGCTCACCAAGACAGCATCTAATATGCTTCTCTCCATTGAAAAATGCTTTTATGCAGCATCCCATCAATGGTTTATATTTAACTTTATAAGAAACTGCCAGTACTAGATACCAGTATTGAAGGCATCACTAATCAAAATGGGCTACACAACTGGATCTTTCATACATTGTCAGTAAGAGGTTAAATTATATAATCACTGTGAAAAACTCTTTGGCAGTTTCTTATAAAGTTAAATATATACCTTTCTTATAAATAACAATTCCACTCCTATGCATTTTTCAAAAAAGGCTTGAAATAGAATATTATTTATAACTTCAGTCATAATAACTACAAGAAATAAATTTTAAAATGGGAACAACTGGATTAATGTCCATCAACAGGAAAGTAAATAAACGAATTGTGGCAATTTAGAAAATGGAATACTACTCAGCAATAAAAAGGAATGAACAGACATGCAAAAGCATGGGTGAATCTCAGAAATATTCTGTTGAGTGAAAGAAGATCCAAAAGAGTACATACTGGCCCTAGCTGCTTTGGCTCAGTGGATAGAGTGTCAGCCTGTGGACTGAAGGGTCCCAGGTTCGATTCCAGTCAAGGACACATACCTCAGTTGCAGATTCGATCCCAGCCCTGCTTGGGGCGTGTGCAAAGGCAACCAATCGATGTGTTTCTCTCACATTGATGTTTCTGTCTCTCTCTCCCTCCCACTCTCTCTAAAAATCAATGGAAAAATATCCTCAAGTGAGGATTAACAACAACAAAAAGAGTGCATACTGTATGATTCAATTTATATGAAATCAAAGAACCTTTACTGAGGTGTTAATTACATGGATGGATGTATTTATCAAAACTTAACTAGCCCTGGATGGTGTGGCTCAGTTGGTTCGAGTGCTATCCCATACACCAAAAGGTGGCAGGTTCGATTCTCAGTCAGAGCACATACCCAGGTTGTGGGTTCAATCCCAGGTCGGGGCACTCAGGAGACAACCAATCAATGTTTCTCTCACATTGACGTCTTTCTCTCTTTCTCTCTCTCTCTCTCTCTCTCTCTCTCTCTCTCTCTCTCTCTCTCTTTCCTTTCCTAAATCAATAAAGAAAAAAATGTTTTAAACTTAACTATATATGTAAAATATGTACATTTTATTGCATGTAACTATATCTTAATACAAAGAAAATAATAAGATGAGGGTTGCAGAAATAGATGTTGTACATAAATATCACAAAATATTTTTAAAAGGGAAAGAAGAATTAAAAATGAAAATAAAGACAGAATGGGTCTAAGTTCTTAGCCACAAAGGGCATAAATAGTGCTGCTATACTTGAAGCAAACTCTTTTAGTAATATAATGGCAGCACCATAGTATCTGTTTTTTTTTTATTCTTTATTGTTTAAAGTATTACATGAGTCTCCTTTTTCCCCCCCACTGACCTCTTTCCTGCCACCCCCTCCCCCAAGCACAAGCCCTCACCCCCCCCCCTACTGTCTGTATCCATTGGTTTTGTTCATATTTATGCTACTGGATCTTCCACAAAATACCGACTTCTACGCATGGGCCACGAAGTTTCAATCGTACTGTACGTGTGCACCTGCACGTGGTATTTTGTGGAAGAGCCACACTGAAGGGGCCAAATTGTCGCATGTGGCTCGAGAGCCGCGGTGCTAAGCGAAATAAGCCAGTCAGAGAAAGACAAATATCACATGATCTCACTCATTTGTGGACTATAATAAACAACATAAACTGATGAAAAAAAATAGAACCAGAGACATAAAAGCATGGAATAGACTATACAACCTATGAGGGAAGGCAAGGGGGGGGAGGGGATAAGAGACCAACCAAAGGACTTGTATGCATAGTGTCTGTTTGTGTAGGGCTACTGTCACCGAGACTGGAACTTAAAAGAAAAATAAGTCTCTTTCACAAAAGAAGATTTTTTTGAAAAAACTTTTAGAACTGTTTTCAACAAGTTGTTGTGCTTAAAATTCTGTATTTTAGCCAGTCCAAAGACAATGAACTGATTAAGTGCTACATGTGAGAGGCCAAGTAGTTTAGTTTCCTATTGTTTCTTTAACAAATTCCCACAAACTTGGTGACTTAAAACAATGTAAAATTATTATCTTACAGTTTTGGAAGTCAAAAGTCTAAAATATGTCTCACTGGGCTAAAATCAAGATGTTGGCAGAGCTGCATACCTTCTGGAGACTCCAGGGATAATGTTTCCTTGCTTTTTCCAGCCTTTAGAGCAGTGGTTCTCAACCTTGGCTGCACATTAGAATCACCTGGGAATCTTTTTAAAATCCTGATTTCTGGGCCTCATCCTCCGGAAATTCTGTGTCTTTGTGATGGGGTGGGGCCACAACATGAGTCACAAAGAAACAGAATTTCCGGAGGATGAGGCCCAGAAATCAGGATTTTAAAAAGATTCCCAGGTGATTCTAATGTGCAGCCAAGGTTGAGAACCACTGTTCTAAAGGCTGCCTATGTTTTTGTTGTTGTTGTTCACTGCCACCTTCATCTTCATCTTCATCTTCAAAGCCAGTAAAGGCAAACTGAGTCTTCCTCATCCTGCATCACTCTGATTCTTCTGCCTCCTACTTCCATTTTTAAAGACCCTTGTGATTATATTGGGCCTATCCGGATAATCTGGATAATTTTTCCATCTAAAGGTCAGGTGATTAGCAACATTAATTACAGCTGCAGCCTTAATTACCCTTTGCCTTGTAAGGTGATATATCCACAGATTCCATGGATTAAGACAGACGTCTTTGGAGGGTCATTATTCTGCCTAGATGCTGAGCTTTAACATAACAGTCAAATGTTACTTATAGAATCTGTCTAATCATCCATCACTTCTAACTCTTCTCTTCTCTACACCAGCCATCACATGAATGTTTCCAAAGGTTTCAGGCCTATTATAAGCTATTTGTTACTCAGGTAAATATGTTAAATAGATCCAGTCCCATAGATTACATTCTACTTTCAATTGTTTTCATTTATTTCTTCAATCTCCTGAAATATGGGGAAAGGTCTCTTTTAATTATCCATTACTATGTAACAAACCACTCAGTGGCTTACAAGAATAAAAAATTTTGCACACAAACCTGAAATTTGGGCAGGGCTTGATGAGAACAGCTTGTCTCTGTTTCACTTCGTGTCAGCTGTAGTGGCTTAAAAGTTCCCTTACATGTTTGGAGTTGAGGCTGGCTGCTGGACTTCCTTCCTCACAGCAATGCATCTGTGTTCCAAGGACAAGCATCTTAAGAGACAAAGATTCCACTTCTTGATGAAAGGTGGCAATGTTTGCCAAAGCTTCTCTGTAAATTTTCAATTTCTCCTTTTCATTTTAAGTCACCTCTTTCTTCTACTCTTATATAATTGCCCCTGTCATCTTTCTTTGTCCCATACACCTTCTACCTCAAAATCAGGTTTACCGTGAGTTGGCAAATAATACTTTCATAAGGTGATGGAAAAAGACTATAGTATGCCCACAGAGGAACATCTAATTGCTGGAATCAGGAATTATTCAACCATCTTGGACTGACAAAAATGGCAATATCATGCTTCAACTTAATATTTGCTGTCTTTCTAGTCAAAGAAAAAGGCCTCACAACCTGCTATCAGAAGCGAATGATTACCTCCCCACTCCTGGGTGTGTCCCAAAACATACTTTGCCTTTCTCCACCACTCCCCTTATCATGAAGAACCAGGGACAGTGGAGTGACATTTTGTAAATTTGGAAAGACTAAATTACGCAGGCTTCTCTCAGTACCTCCCTTTTCCCACATGGGCCCATTCTGGCTGCTCACAAACCAACTGGAGGGGAGGGGCTACTGTTTTCTGAGATTCTACTTAGCCCTCAACACCTGAGTTAAACATCTAAATTTCTGGAACTTCCTCCTCCAAGCATTTAAGCTATGAAGAAATTATCAACAATTACATATCACAGCAGAAACGAAATTATACCCCCAAAGCATCCATGAGTTACAAGCTGCAATGTCAATTACATGCCACAAAATACTACACCTTGTTTTGAATGACTAAAGTACACTAACTACACTCCTTGCATTCTACACATAGTTTCGCTACTACAGATCATATGGGTGTTCTTTCATAATGTGTATGTTTTGTTTTGTTTATTTGTTGTTGTTTTTTAAAACAGGGCTTAAAATTAATGTCACATTGTAATCAACTGGAAAATGTTAAAGACTTTGGTCAGAACCAACAATGTAGTACTTTCATTTTCATATTTCCTTGTCTACCAAACAGGAATTCTCCTCAATTAGATGTCTGCTAAGAAGAAAAAAATGCCATCATCCAAGGACACAGCAAGTTCTGTCAGGTATTACAACATGGTGGAAGAATAGTCAGGTTTTAATTGGCCCTATTGAGCTCACCCACAAGCTACAACGTTCTTTACCTCAGCAGTGTGGTATTCAAAAGGAAAAAAAAAACTACAAAGTTGGTTTCTACCTTTGAAAACATCAAATGAATCATATCCAGTTTCATCCTGTTAACTGAATGCTGATTGATAAAAGTGCATATATCAACACTTAATAAGATTGGTACTGAAGAGTAAAATAGATTCTAAAAAATACCCTACCCCTCAACATTCTTTACTTAGCTTGCTAAAATAAAGATCTGGGATCTATGTTTCCCTAGTATTTTCTCAGTCTTCATATCTGTGTTAGAAGGCACTTTATATAGACAGTTCAAGGCAAAAGATTACCTTCTATTATCATGTTCTCAATTAAATTATAAGGACTTTCTCCAATCAAAAATTTGTGACGGTGACAAACTATTTTTTAAAGATATAATATTAGCCTTACCCGGATTGGCTCAGTGGATAGAGCGTTGGCCTGCAGACTGAAGGGTCCCGGGTTCGATTCCGGTCAAGGGCATGTACCTTGGTTGTGGGCACATCCCCAGTAGCGGGTGTGCAGGAGGCAGCTGATCGATGTTTCTCTCACATCGATGTTTCTAACTCTATATCCCTCTCCCTTCCTCTCTGTAAAAAAATCAATAAAATATATTTTTTAAAAAGATATAATATTAATCAAACTATTGCAATAGGAGGAATATTCATTAATGGTAAACATTTTATTTTTAAATCTTTATTGTTGAATACAATTAAAATTCTTACCAGTTTGAGATTATTGAAGTTGGGTACACCAACAGGTAAATTTTCAAAACTGCTCAACAAAGTGTTCTGAAACAACAAACAAAGAACTAATAAAATATGAGAACAAGAATAGAAAGTTATGAAAAAAAATGCTTCTCTTAAAAATAGAGAATGCCCAAACAGGAAGGGTTGATGAGATAGTTGTGGTTTTAGGAGGCCTTGTTTAAACAGATGAACAACTATTATTATTATATCAGCTTGAATTTTGATGCTAAAAAGAAAACAGCCAACAATAATTTAAAAAAAGAAAATGAAAGAAAATTTGAGGAGGTAAAATCTTCATGGTTTTATGGAAGATGTATTCCTTGAGTCTTCATTATCATCACCACCACTGAAGCACTCACTGAATAGCAAACAGCTGGAAAAGCTCTGTGTACAGATGTGGTTTTCCTATTCTTTAGCCAAGACTTTATTAATTAACTGGCATACTTTCAGTGGAGCACAGAGACTCCTGAAGACTGTGGGAAATAGGGGAAAAACCCATGAAATCCTCATTTGCCAATACTGAACAAGACCTTAAAATAAAGATTGAGCTGCTTTCACCTGTCATTTCCTTTCTATGGGCTTTCAAACCCTTTGTTCATTCTAAAACCCAGGGATTCCTCCAGCCTACACTCTGCCCCCTTATGGCCCTTTATCTCTCTACCCAATCTCCATCCTTGGACAGCTCAGTTTGCTTGTCCAAGCCCTGTCCACCATCCAAGCATGTCCACCACCAGGAGGATAATCTCAGGACAAATGCCTATGAAGTCCCTGGAACAGGCTCAAGGCCATTTAGATAGGGAACTCTGAGGACCCAGGTACCCAAGTGTGCTCTACAAGTAGGGGCTCAAGTTCTGGGCCTTCCCTTGGCTACAAAGATTCCTTGAACTATGGGGAGTTACAAAGCTTTACAAGAGTAACTCAAGAACAACGTTTAAATTTCCCTGAATTATTAAAAAATTGGACACGACTTAAAAGAAAAAAATTAATAATTTTAATTTTACGTTTAAATTATGTTGCTAATTAAAACAATTTAGTCTGATCAGAAACTACATAAAGTTTGAAATTTTAAAAAGACTAATCATTTTAAGAGACCCATCCAATAGACTACATGATTAAAGTTTTCATAAGCTCCTGATTCAGATTTTTTTTTATTTGGGGTAACATTTTTATTGGGGTTAAAAATCGCCTCCACAATTTTAAAGAAAACTTTGCTTTTGTCATTATTTACTACAAAACTCTTAAAAATAAAGTACACAAGGTTGTAATGTTATAAATGTACTAGGTGTCCCCTTAAAACATAATTTTTAAAAAAGGGTGTATGATATAAGATTGGAGCCATCCCTCCACCAGAGCTGTATCCAATTTGCAAACATCTGAAAACCACAGAAGAAAGGGAAGCGGGTAGGGTAAGGGGCAAGGGGTGGGGAGAGAAGGGGAGACACTCTTTCCAAAATGATTTTGTTTAGCAACTAAAAGTAAGGGGAAATGATGAAGCATATGAACTGACAATAACTGTCATTTTTTAAAAGAAAAATGTTTAAAAAACTAACTAGAGTAGTTTTCAAGTTGATCCAAAGAAGAAGAATCCCAGCTGCCATGAGGTGCTCTTTAACAATTAGGTTCAGGTTCAGAGAAAGAGTAAATTAGACCAGACCACTATGAATGTAAAACATGAAAAAGCCAATGTGAGCAAAGCAGAAGCAGAAAGCTATTTTAGGGGCCAAAACAGACCTTCTCAGAGGCTTTGGTGTGAGATTTTTATGTAGGAAATTCTTATCAAATGTAAATATCTCTGTGGTAATCATATGCATGCTAAGCTGTTAATTTTTGCCTAGTTCATCTATCTGTGCCTTCTCTTTAGTCACAAACTGCCTCTGGGATGCGCACTGTCAGATGAGGGGGATCTCTGATAGCTCTTTAGGGAGGTGCCGCACAATGTTTGTAACTTTTTTTAAGTTTATTTTTATTTCTGACAGTATTACAGATGTCCCCCATCCTCCCTCCCCCCCAACTTCCTTCCCTCCACCCAGCCCCGCCCAACCCCAGGCCTTCCCCACACTTATCATCTGCATCCCTGGGCTATGCATATATGCATATAAATTCTTTGGTTAATCTCTTCCTGCCCCCCACACCACTCCCCTCTGAGATCTGTGGGTCTGTTCCAGGCATCCATGCCTCTGGACCTATTTTGTTCCTGTTTGTACCTTTTTAATCTATAAGGTACTTTGATCTCCCCCAGAAAAGACCTTCTGAAAATATAAAGTCCCTTATCACTTTACCTCAGATGTCAAGCAAAATTTTAAATTGCTTGAAAGATTCTAACAGGTGAATCTGTTGGGGATTTTTCCAGTTTTGTTTCACTATCAGTGGAATAGCTTATTGGGCCAGGAAAACCTCATTGGTTCATAAAAAAATCCAGTCCTTTTAAACAGTGATCATCATTACTTCTAGGTTAGAATAAAATCAGTATTTATATATAAAAATACTCTTACATAGTGTGACTTTTTCAGCAATAAAGTTAACATTGATAACTATTTATAGTTTAGTTTTGCTATCAACATGTACTTTACTGTATTCTATATACCACAGGAATATTCTGAAAACAGCTTGCAGTTAGCATCTCATAAAATTCTTCTTTTGCCCAGCTTGGATGGAACTGGAGAGCATTATGCTAAGTGAAATAAGCCAGTCAGAGAAAGATAAATACCACATGATCTCACTCATTTGTGGAATATAGAGAACTACATATACTGATGAACAGGGACAGACCCAGAGACAGAGAAACAGCAATCAGACTATCAATCCCCAATCCCCAGAGGAAAAGTAGGGGAGGGTGGGGGTAAGGGGAAGAGATCAACCAAAGGACTTGTATGCATGCATATAAGCCAAACCAACGGACATGGACATCAGGGGGATGAGAGCATGAGTGTGTGGGGGGGAGGTTGGGGGTTAATGGGGGGGAAGAGGACACATTTGTAATACCTTAACCAATAAAGAAATTAAAAAAAAATTCTTCTGTTGCCCAAACTTTGACTTTTTGTTTTAATTCAGGCTCTCCGTTGATACTTTGAGAAAAGAAATAGTTTACCTGTTGTTTCATGTCTGTAATTGAAATTTACTTTTCCCTAAAATGGACATATTGTACCATGCTTCATATATCCCTGGAGAAGTCAAGGGGGCCAATGGAGACATGAGCCAACATTAAGATAGAGGAAGAAAGAAACGTGTAAAACCTTTGAGTAGTTCTCAAAGAAACTTTGAATTCCATAAATCTGTGACAGACTATATATCATCTAATTTAATTCTCACTGTAATTCCATGAAGTAAGCATTATAATTATTGTTCTACCTAATTTCAAATGCAGCAACAAGCTTGGATGCTAAAATACTTGTAATTATGAAATAGGAACAAGAGGATCTGAGCACACACTTTCTAGTTCCAAAGTCTTCATGTTCCTTTCTTGGTGGCTTCTGTAATTTCCTTTCTTTGTATTTTTTGTTTTTGGCTTGCACTTTGATGTTTTAAAAGGAATACAAAGCAATAAGCTCTATATATTACTTTTGGTGCTGCCCAGCTTATCTTTATATTTAACAATTGATTTTCTCTGGCAACAGCAAGAACCTTGTCTTGACACTTTCCTATTTTTTCACTGCTGCGAAAAGCTGGTAATACACTTGAATTGCCCATACCAGACAAACATTTGCTTTAAAAAAAAACTGCAACATTATATGGATATTAATTTCAAGCTCTATAAGCTTAGAGATGTCTCATGATTGCTAGTTTGAAAACTGAAGTTGATCTAACGCATATTTCCCCTAAACAAATAATGAAATAAAGAAAATACAGAGCAATGTATTTCACCCATCCCACCATCCGGGGAAAGCATCACAATGGCATCTAAGTGTTCCCTTCCCAAGAGCCCTACTGCAGCCTTGACCAGATCAGCTATCCATGATTGCATACCGCTCCCTGAAAAACTGGAAGCATTGCGGACACTGCCTAACAAACCTTAGCACTTCCCTGGAAACTACTGAGAGACCAGAGCACGTGTTATCACACATTTAAGTAACTCTTAAGACCAACATAAAACATTTGTAACATTGGTGTTTCTTTTCTAATTATTCACTACTTAGTAGTCAAGAGAGATTTCCACCTGAAGGTAAGTTTTTATGCCTCAAAACACTTGTTTGTGCTTGAGGTTCTTAAAAATATCAGAAGGTTAATTAAGTACTCCAATAAGCTGGTCAACTTTGTTAGAAAGTACCATATATGAACCTTTCTAAATACTTTGAATACTTGTGAACTTTTTGTTGAGGTGCATGGGCCTACATTGGTAGTGAATTAGAAATAAAAAAGTTTGGAAGTAAATTTTGTCCAGAGCTGCTTCCCACACAAATCTGAATACTTACAGAGATGATTATCCATTATCTTGAAATATCAGAAGGAAAATAAAATTTGCTAAAAAATAATTTATTTTTATTTAACTACTAAGTCATTCATTGAGGGATTAAAGAGCAACAAACTTTTGTGGAGTTTCATTAACACATTTGGCTTTTTATTTTTAGAATATAGTCTACATCTCGATTAAAAAAGTTTTAAATAAATTTAAGACATATAACAACAGTGGAACTCTTCATCATTCTATATACAACACTGATAGAACATCAGTTGGTTCCATTTCAGACAAGTCCACTTTCTCATAATAATATTATTTCCACTGGCTGAATGGCAAGCTTCATACAAGCTGGCACAGTGCCAACTTACACTCATTGAGATGGGGACAGGTGGCCAGAAAGGCATGGGTAGAGTGCCACAGGACAACTATACTGTGGAACAGAAAATAATTAATAACAAAGTAGTACCGATTACCCACAGACAGTGCTGTTTGTGCGCTCATCAGAATGGAATCGCCGAAGTTTCAGAGCAAGGAGGAGGTTCGAAATACTTAAGGAAGGGCCACGGTTACAAAAAGAAATAGTGCAAACAGGAAAACTGATGCAATCCTAGCAACGCTGCGGCCTCCAACAGCCCAAGCGCGGGGAGGCGGGAGGCTGCTGCTTGCCCCGCCTTCCTCAGCGCCCAGCTCTTCTGGGCGGCGCTCCCAAGTGTGGCAACCCAGTGCCGCGCCCTGGCATGGCCCCTTCTCGGCCCTCTTCCACCGGAAAGAACAGTAAAGAAATTCCAGAAAGGCACAGGCTGAATGCAGGGCGTCAGCCCAGTTGCATTCCCACCAAGGTAGAACACAGACCTCTCCTCCCCCCACCGTCCCAAGGGAGGCAAGGAGGTCCTGAGCAACCGCCCTCTCCGCCGCCACCACTTTCTCTTCTCTTCTCTTCTCTTCTCTTCTCTTCTCTTCTCTTCTCTTCTCTTCTCTTCTCTTCTCTTCTCTTCTCTTCTCTTCTCTTCTCTTCTCTTCTCTCCTTTCTTCTTTCTCTTCTCCCCCTTCCCTTCCCTTCCCTTCCCTTCCCTTCCCTTCCCTTCCCTTCCCTTCCCTTCCCTTCCCTTCTCTCTCTTCTCTCTTTTCCCTTCTCCCAAAAGAGGCCCCCTCCTCCTTGCAACCCTGCTGCACACCTTTCACGTACTCAGACCCCCAAATTTGCCGTTGGCCCATCACGCCCTAGAGCCAAAAAGAAAACAGCTTTGAGAAAAGAGAGGGTAAGAGATGGGGCCGGGAAGGGTGCTGGTCAGCGGTGGGCGACCCTCCTCAGTGGCCCCAATTGCTGAAGCCAATCTCCTGCTTGTATCTGTTGGTGAGGATGTTGGCTTTGCGCGTGAGTTTGGAGAGCACAGTGTGCAGCCCTCGCAGGTGGTAGTGAAACTGCTGTTCCAGGTCCTCCTCGGCGGTGTCCGCGCCCTCCAAGTGGCTCAGATCCACCAGGATGTCCTTGGACTTCCAGGTGCCGCCCTCCTCGCTCCCCGCCGGCTGTGGCGGCTGGTGCAGGACCCCCCACTCGATATCATTGCGGATGGACTTGAGCAGCATGTAGTGGCTGTACATGTCCCGGGAGGGCGCGAAAAAGCCGCCGTTGGCGCTGCCCGCGCCAGCGGCCGGAGCCGTGCGCTCCTCCAGACAGCCGCCGCCGCCGCCTACCTCCACGCCGACATCGTTATCCAGCCCGGGCTCGGCCAGGGGCACGTCGCGCAGCAGGCTCGGCACCATCACCGTCTGGTCCATGTTGTTCACGGCGCCGATGAAGCGGTTCATGGCGTTGAAGAGCGAGTGCTTCTGGTTGTAGGTGTCGCAGATTTGCATCATGGTGACTGCGCGGACGCTGAAGGGCAGGAGCACGGGATGGCCGGCTGAGGCGAGGGGGTGCCCGCCTTCCGGGGCTCTCGGAAACCCGCGCCCGGGTCCTGGCTGCAGCCAGAGCGCGGAGCGGCGGGGTTCCCGGCTCCTCCGCCCTCTCACAGCCCGGCCCTGCGGGACGCGCGGCTTCTCCTGGCTTTGGCGTCCAGTAGCTCGCGATGGCGGTGCGTGGTCCGTGGGGCGAGCCCTGACCTGGCTGAGAGACGGGGGGACGAAGAGCAGATTATTCACTCCGCTGGGGAGCCCGGCGTCCCCGCCCGCACGCACCTCCCTCCGCGATGACTGCTCCCCTGGGACTTCACCCAGGTGCAGCCTGGCCACCCCACCTCCCCCCAGCCCAGGGACCGGGAGAGGAGGAAGGGTCGCTCCCCACCCCTAGTCTTCCTCCGTCAAGCGGAGTCCAAGTACACACGTTGACTGGAGCAGAGATGGGGCGGCGGCACCCACCTCGTCCTGGCCTGGAGAGTCCGAGTCGCTAAGTAGATCAGCCTTCTCACAGCTGGTGGCCGCTGCTGCGGTCAGTGACTGGACTGTGAATGGGTTGGTGGTGGTGGCGTCAGCCCCCTACCCATCCCAGGTGCTCAATTTATAGAGCCCCAGAAAGGTGTCGCCAGCGATCAGGGCCACCCCCGGTGTCTCCTCCTCCCGCCTCCCGGCAGCGCCGAGATAAAAGTCCCGAGCGAGGATGACCGGGAGTAACACTCCCGGGCCCTTTCCACAGCGAGGGCGGGGCGCGACGGGCCAGCTCCGCCTCTCGCCTGATGCCCGGGTGGAGGGAGGGCGAAGCGCCGGGGATGGGCTGGAACAGCCGCACCCCACCAGCGAGAGCAAAGCAGGCCAGTTGGGGGAGGGCGGGGCACTGCGCGGGTAAAGAAAACGCCAGCGTCCGGACTGGCAAGAGGGCGGGCGGGAGTGCCAGGGTTGGGTGGGCCTTGCCGGTGCTCCTGGGATAGGGTGATCAAAGTGCACGCGCTCTGGTTGCAAAGTGAGCCTCTACACCACTCACCAGCAGTGGCTTCGACCGGGAAACTACTGTCCCGGTTTATTATTAGCTGTTGGGAAATAGGGACCCGCAGCAGCCGCAACTCTATCCCGGGACTCTTACGTAAGAAGGAAGAAGGGTGGCTGGGCACATCGGGGTGCACGTGGACTCTTAGTGCTTCCACTGTGGCTCTGGCCTTGGACAGTTGCTGGGGGAGGGGAGACTCTTAGTGAGGTCTCTCAGTATTTCTTGTAATAGTTGCTGCCAGGAATAAAGATTGACCCACCATCTGATCTGCACAATTTTCTCCAAAAGATCAAACATGGCAATTAGAAGAAGTAACTAAATTTCTGGCTGTTGTCCAAGTCCCACTACACGGTGATGCTGGACAGACCCAATGCAAAGAGCCAGGAGAGGGTGACAGTAGTTAGGCCTGGTGTTGCATTTTTCATCATTTAACAGAAAAGTAGTAAGATGTCCAATAATATTTTGAGGGGGAGAGGGGTTTGAAGTGTTCCTTTCCAAAGATACTTGTTAAAATGCAAGGCCATTTAATAGGGCCTTAATAAGCTATGTACCATATCACTGGATTTAACTTTTAAGAGCCTCACACCTAAAATTTTCACTTTGAGATTCTAAACCACAGCCTGTTTTCATTTTTGTTTTTATAATCTCACTTCCCTAGTCACATCCTTCATCTACCAGTCTTCTCCTACAGTCCAACAAATAATTCAAGCAGACTCAAGTTTCTAACTGTAAATCATTTTTCTCTAAAACCTTCCAGGAGTACTTTTAGTACAGTATTTTACTTTATAATCTATATTTAAGTTTTTTCCATGGCAAACAATCTTCCTAATTGTCTTGTGAATGAAAATCTGACTTGGTGCAGCAAAGACTCAATGGGACACAAGTCAGTGATCCCTGGACAGAGAGCCCAGTCTGGGGACTGCTCCCTCCCAGGGCCTATGAGCACAGATTATAGCCCATGTTTTCTTACCTATAAAATTGGGATAATATTACCTGCTCAACCTACCTATCAGGATCTTTGGATCAATGAAAAGAAAAATGTAGAGCCAAAAGCACTATATAAATTGGAAGCATTAAAATAATCTCACCCTCCCTCTTTGCGAATATGGAGACTTAGAAACCTTTTCAGCCTTAGGTAGCTTCTCCCATGGGATGTGCCAAATTTTGGTTGAAGATAATGGATTTAAAAATATGTAAATTGCAATGCACTTTACAATGATTATTTGTACTTGCTATATATGGGACCTCACCATAGCCACCAGGTGTTTATGGGAAGAATCAGAAGCCCTTAAAATATAGGAAAAGTCTATGATGAGTGTGAGCAACAGACGCTCCCCCCCCCCCCAACCAGTGCTAAGGCAGCAAGAGGGTACAAAATAGTCCAGGTTGATTTTAAATCCTTATTTCCAATGAGACACAGAACATTGCAAGAGAAAAACACATATCCAGTTTCCACTAGCTGAGCCTCTCATTAATTAAAACATATTCTGTCCCCAGTGACAAACCCTGTTGATATTTAAGTACCTATGCCTCTGGATGAAAACTTGGTATTCAGATTTGAGTAATGAAATGCCAGAATCCTGCCTTTTTTTCTTCTCAGTCACAGCAAAGTGTGACAATAACTCACAGAAAATGGAAATTAAAGTGATCTAGAAAAGGGATGTGGGGGGGGGCAGCTGGGGAGAAAGCCCCCATTGCCTTCTTTTTGGCCTCCTCCTCTTTCCTAATCTGTTTCTTTTCTTTCTCTGGTTTCCAGGTCACTCTCCATCCCCCAGTTTCTTAACTCCTACCCTTGTTCTTTCACATTTCTTAAGGGAAAGATGGCTCTTGCACCTGCCTACAGAACTTCCCAAACCGGGCGTCCTCAGCTCCCCCGGGGCGGCACAACAACTTAAGGCCACAGGGGTAACTCCGGAATGGAAATGTCCTGGACCAGAACTGCGGGGCCTTTGGAATCACCCCACCACCGCCCCTCTGGCTTTAGCCAATCAGATGCTGTTTTACAGCGTTATGCAAATAAGCCTTCGCTCCCCAGCCAGTCAGGAGCCTGGTCTCCCTCCCCCAAGCGTCCTCTTTCACCCTAGCCACTCCGCCAGACTCTCCGCCGCGTCACTGACAACCCGAGCTCAGCCAATTTTCCCCTACCAGTGGCAAAAAAAAAAAAGAAAAGAAAAAAAAGAAAGAAAGAAAGAAAGAAAAGAGAAAGAAAAAGAAATGGGTCTCTGGAGTCACTGGTAGGAAGCAAGTGGGCATGCCCTGACCAGGTCAGAGGTGGGGAGCAGTCTCTCTGGTTGTACTAGGCAGTTTCACAATGACCATATGGAACAGGCTGGAGGTGCTGATCAACCTTCCCAGCCTTCCTTGGCCTTGGGAAAACAGAGGAAGTCCAGCGTTGAGCAAACAACTTTTGAGTACTTGAGGCCAACACACTCCAGAATGGGTCTCCACTTCCTTTTCAGTAAAAGACTTGTCAGGTTGGTGTCCTCTCTACTTATTCGTCCATAGCTCCAACTCTGGAGCTCTTAAATTCCGGTTCTTAATTCTCGTTTTACCTTCTTACTTCAGCAACCAGGAAATCATGCTTTGCTAGCTATCTCCCAAAAAAAGTATCCAGAAATTATTCCTTATACTGTATCCTTTGTATAATCCAGTTCTGGGAAAGGTGGCATTGTAAACGTCCAGAAATTAATACAGTAGAGAGCAAGAGTAAACTGGTCAAAGAAGGCAGATTGAAGAAATAAGAGGTTTGTCCTAGAGCTGGAGGAAAGGCAATATAATTGCAAGGCTAGAAACCAGCCCAACCCAAGATAGTGGAGCTTCTGGATCATTTTGAGGCAGGAACCACTTCATGCAAAGTGACCTAGAAATATGACATCAGACTGTTGTGTTGAAGGTCATGTAGTCTAAACCACCTAGTTGTGCTGAAATCACTCACAACATCCCCAAGTGCTCACCCTGGCCCACATTCTTGTAATTCCCTTTCTTCATTATTAGTTCTCCCTCCTGGAGCCCTCCAGGAGGCCATGCAGTTCACCATCAGATATTTGAAGGTAGATACCATGTCCTTTCGAATCCAGTTCCTGCAACAGTCCTTCCGGTCCTCTTGGAGGTGCTCATCCATCCTAGTCACTGTCTTTGGAAGTAGCTCCAGTTCCTTGCAATTCATTCCAAACACAAAATGGAGTGGCACAGCCACCAATTTTATTGTAAATTATAACTTTTCTAGGTCATATTTATTGCACACAAGTGCTTGGAACTTAGACATATTAACACATTTTAAGTTCACAACAAAAGTGAGGCTTAGAGAGTTTAAGAGACCAAAGGAGCAGAATTAGGATTTCACCTAGTTTTCTAATGCTAGAACCAATTCTCCTTCTACAACCCAAAGAATCTCTATTCTTACAATGCTGCCTAACATTTAATGGACTTCTTTTAACAGCTACATCCATATGCTGCTGGTTAACAAAATTTTGTGTATCCCATTTATGAGCAGGGCAGAACATTTTGGACTAAAGTGCAGAACTTTATATTTGTCTTACTTAAACTTTATCTTATTAGTTTTGGCCCATTACCCTAGTCTGTTCCAATATTTAGGTTCTATTTCTGTGATCTAATGTATTTGCATCTTACCCAGATTTTGATAACTATTATATATATTCATCCAGGTTATTGATAATAAGTAAAAGGTAGCACTGGGCAAAGGGCAAAGTGCTGTAGAATATTTGGAGAGCTCCTTTAGCTTTCTATCAGTCTATTAATTAACACCTTTTTTTATATGTTGTTTCAGCCAGCTGTGAATCACATTAATTATATAATCATCTAGCCTATATTTTTCTTCTTGACCACAGAATATTATGAGAGACCTTGCTAAGTATCTTGCTAAAGCCCCAAGTTAATAGCCAATTTTACTCTGATGGAGTCAGGGCATTTGTGTCATCTGCCACAGAAGAACCACTGTCGAATGATAAAAAATGCAGAAGTAGCATCGTGATATTTTGGATTAAAATTGAGGGGGAAGTAATCTAATTTTAATTGTCATTATAGGAAACATGCCCATGAAGATTTATTTGGGAAAAGATAGACAGGAAGTTGCAAAAACCTAGAACAAGGCAGTAGTGAGTCTGATGGCCTCAAACCTTAAGCTTTCAGATTCTGGCATGTCTGAATATGTTAGAGTTAACATTTTGTCACAACCTCATTTTTTAAAAAAATCTATTTAGCCTCATAATCAGGAGGAGTGGAGCACAGGAATGTTGAGAATACTAAAGACTACCTTTTGTTATGTTCTCAGCATTTCTACATCTTTGGGAACACTAAACTATATAAAAAATGATGCATTTAATTTGAGTATGGTAGATAAGAAAAGTGCAAAAACTCAGGTTTGCTTACCCACCATATAAGAGCTTCTCAATTTGATTATTCCTGAATCTCTTAGAATTCCAGCACCTTACTGCACTATTAGCATAGAAGGAACAAACAAGGGGTTATTGTTCAGGGGCAGAGCATAGAAGGAATGATGAAAGTATTCTTCCCTCTCTATCTTGTTTTCATTTGTCATGGTTAGTTTGAATTCTGAAATTATATTAATTGTTTCCAAAGTATAATACTAAATTGACATATGAAGAAAAAAATATTTCATATGTTCAAGTCCTAACCTAAGTTTTATATACATGTTTGTTTAAATTTATCTTTATTGTTAAAAGTATTATAGATGTCCTGCCCTTTTCCCCCCATTGACCTGCATCCACCATGCTCCTGCCCCCTCCCCAGGCCTTCACCACACTATTGTCTGTCCCTGGGCTATGCATATATGTATATAAGTTCTTTGGTTAATTTCTCTCCACCGACCCCCTTCTGAAATATATCAGTCTGTTGCATGCTTCAGTGTCTCTGGATTATATATGGTTTTATATAAAACTTCCTCTATCCCATTATATTGTTATATATACAAATTTTATATATAATGTATAGCTATACTTTTATATATTTATATATGCAATAATTTTTGAGACTATGATATCATAAGTACAATATTATCTGATAGAAAGGTTCAATAGTTTTATACCATAAACTTCATACCATAATTTACTCTTTTAATAAAGAAAATTGGACCTAGATAATGTGCACTGGGATGAGGAGAATTCACTTACATCATATTAGGTCTGGACAGAGGACTTAGGCTAATCTGATAATCATGAGCATGAAAAAAGAATATTATAACAAACTAAAGCCCAACTAAAGAAAATACGCAAAAGATATAAATCTGGAAGCAAATATAACCCACACGATATTCTAACTATAGAAAACCTTAGTAAGAATAGGAAAAATAATAAACCATTAGGAAGATTATAAAAAGGAAAATTATAAAGCAAAGGAAACAAGATTTGAATAAAAAACACTAAAGAGTTAATAAATGAACCAGAAACAAACGGCATGACAGAAAGCTAAATTACTGGCATACAGTGAAAGATTCAGATAATCACAGAGAAAAGATACAAAGCGTTAAAAAACAGAGAGTATTTATTGTATATAGAAGACAAAGATAACACAATATACACATAATTGATGTAATTGAGGTAAAGATCTCAACATTGAAACAAAAAATTCAGATATATAGAAAAATTTCCTTGATAAAATACATTCATTCATCTGCTGATTTAATAATCACACTGTGTATTAGGTAAATTTATTCAGAAAAGTTCACATTGAATATCAAGATAGTTTTATTTTTTTACTTCAAAGAAGAAGAAAAGAGTTTTCAAGTATCTAAGCAAAAAAAGAAATCATCAAAAAGTTGGTGGTAGCAGGAGAGGGTAGAATCAAGCTAGTTTTATAGAAACATTCAATGACAAGAGAGTATAGAACTATAAGAAAGAATATGTAGCTCAAGAATATTATATCATTCAAGTAAAAAAAAAACAACATTCAGAGATCTCAAACATGAACTCAGAGGTTTACTTGAAATAAACTTTTTCAGTGATAAAATTCTGCCAACAAAAAAATGAATAAAAATAAATAACTCAGGAACAGAGAAACCCTGAAGAATAGATTCATGTTTAGCTTGAATCCATTTAAATATAGAAATAAGATTAAACAGTGTGGCCCTACCTGGTTTGGGATAAAGCATTAGCCTGCCCACTGAAAGGTCTCAGGTTCCATTCCAGTCAAGGGCACATGCCCAGGTTGCAGGCTGGGTGGTCCCCCAGTGGGGCCTGCAGGAGGCAGCAGACCAATGATTCTCACTCATCATTGATGCTTCTGTCTCTCTCTCCTTCTCCCTTCCTCTCTGGAATCAACAAAAAATATATTTAAAAAAAAGATTAAACAGTGTGGGAACTATGGTTTCAGAGCAGAATAAATATTTTAAACACTGCCAATGTAAAAACAATGCAAACAACAAAATTGGAAGATGGAGGAATAGAGTAGCAAAGCTAATCAGCTTTTATTGCAGTCTAAAACCAAATTGTGCAATTTAAAAAATGAAGACACCAACATATTAATAATTTTCAAAATATTTTTTCTCAACTTAGAGGAATCTTTTGTGAACCAATATATTCTGTAGCAAAGAATCTCTTTCCAAAGTTCAGTATTACCTTCAGTGTTACTTCACTTACTATTCAAAATTCAAGTAAATTAATTTTAACATTTCATTTAATTTAGCGTGTATAGTAATGTTCTATTTCTTCATCTGAGTGCTAGGTTCCAGTTTACAAGTGCGTTCAGTTTGTGAAAACTTGTTAAGCTGACACTTATTTTTGAACATTCTTCTTCATGTATGTTATACTTGAATACATTTTTAAAAATTCCATTAATATAAAATTCTCTGAGAGAGAGAGAGAGAGAGAGAGAGAGAGAGAGAATCAGTCAACAGTCTGGTTTAGTAATCTGGTTTGGAATTAAATGCTCTCAATATTGTTTTGGTAAAAACATTTGTGAACCCCAATATTAAGTGGGAGTAGAAAAGCAGTAAACCTTTTTAACTTTGGGCCCTTCGGCCAGAAACTACTGTTCTTGTTCTCTACTCCAAGCCTTGGTCTTGGACAGATGATATTCTCAGAGATAATTTCATTAGAACAGTATTTTTTCTACAAACTCCCTAAATACCATTTCTAGAAGTACATTTGCATATCACATTTATTAATGGGAATCTGCCTCTGTGATACAATTCCTTGTTTTAAGCTGATCTAAAATTCAATTTTTGTAGGCCAAACTGGCAAGGATAATCTTTGCACAATAGGGTACTAAGCAATATATATTCTTTGAGTTTCAATAAGTGTGGACTTCAAAGAAAGGATAGTATATATCAGATATTTCAAATTATCCACAAAAATGAATAACATGGTCAATTTCCTTTTTTCTAAATGGTTTCACAATTAGTAGAAATTTGGAAATAGATTCATGTGTACACAATTATAAGCACCTTGAACTTTGTTATAATTATCATTTTGTTCCTAAAAAAAATATTAAACAAAGAAACATATGTTTTCCAACTTTAAAACACAGAGTGTCTTGTATAATTTCATTTTGTGCAAAGTGGGTGATTACCTTGGCTGGAAGTATAAAGTGTTTGTGGCATAGAGTTCAGTCAGTAATATTTGTCATAAATATTTATTTTGAACTACACAATATTGATAGAAATGACTTCCTTGGCTTCTATTGGCAGGACTCAAATATCATTCTAATCCTGATTTAAACCATTAATATAAGTGGGAATGCTGAGGTGATTTACATAGTAATTAGATTTTGGGATTTAGAAAGAACAATCTTGATTTACTTAACAAAAATTTGTAAGAGAAAAAATGAACAATATGGCTAGGTATTAAAACATCTCTCCCTCTTTTAGTCTCCTTCACTAGAAGATTATCTAAAATATCATTGAGCTTTGCATTCAGAATCCAGAATATTCCATATTGAAGATTCTTGAGAGTCTATGAAATATTAAATAAAAAATCTAAGTGTGAGTTTATGTATTCATTCAATCCTATTATTTCATTTAGTTTCAGACAGCACATTCAACTCTGTTAGATCCAAGCTGTTGCAAATTGGATGCCATTAAGAATGACCAGTTCAGCTGCTTTTATAAATGTTTTTCTTGGCCTACTATAGGGATCAGGCCTTTCGTACTTCCAACCAATTAGTTCAAGTACTTCACATTTCTTTATAACATTTGTAATTCCTTCATGGCTGGAAAATAGAGTACTTGGGTTATTACTACCTAATGTCATGTTTGTTCAGAAGTCTATTTTTTATTTATTCAAGCATAAGGTATTAATTTGCTTTTCTTGTACAACACAAGAATGAGATACCATAGGTTTCAAGTGTACAATTTTTTGATATATGATCTATATATTGCATTGTATGCCCAACACCCAAAGTCAAATCATTTTTTGTCACTGTATTTGGCCCCCTTTACCCTTTGCTATACCTTCACTCCTTCCCTCTGATAACCACCATACTGTTGTCTATGTCTATGAGTTTCAGGTATTTTTTAATTAACATTTTTTTAATTAAATGTATTGGGGTGACATTGGTCAACATGATCATACAGGTTTCAGGTGTGGGTTTCCATGTTACAAATCTGCATGTTGCACCATGTACCCACCACCCAAAGTCAAATCTTCCCCTGTCACCTTATATTAGAGCTCCCGCTCCCCCACCCCCCTCCCTCTGGCAACCACCACGCTGCTGTTTGTGTTCACGAGTTTCAGTTTTATATCCCACATATGAGTGAAATCATATGGTTCTTAGCTTTTTCTGACTGACATTTCTTTTTAAATGGCCTTTATTTTTTAGAGTAATATTATATTCACAGCAAAATTATTTTGTTATTATCCATATTTCCTGTGACCTGCCAGTACATTTTATATCTCTTTCTTAGCATCCTCTTTTTAAAAAATCTTTTGGTATAACTTATTTATAATTGTACATTTCCTCTTAATTGAGGGCAGCTGCATTTTTTATGTCTCTCCTAACATAACCTTGAACCCATCAATAAATCACCCTGGCCCAAACTTCAAACTATCTCCAGGATATGATCACATTGCAGATAGGAGAGCAAGTTTCTCAGTGGCTTTCAGGAAAAGCGTTTTAAAAGAGGACAAACTACACTGGCATGTGCTTTTTGCCTTTTTCTATTTGTCCTTCATTTTCTCCATCAGAAAACCAGCTGGTGTTTCAGATGCAGCATCCATTTATCTCCAGAAGAAAGATCCCCACACATAAAGCATGAATCCATGAGAAACTAGATGGAGGTGACATCTATGCGCAGCTTTATCAGCCACAAGCTGTCTATGTCCAAGTTACATTTCACATAAGGCTCTGATGCTTCACTTGAACCAGCAATTTAAGACATTATTCCCTACATGGTTGCCAAGAAGTGGTAGCATTGTCCTTTATTTTGCCACTTTATTGTATATAAAGTGACCATTGCTTATTCACTTTTCATTTCTCTAACTACTCATGAATTTGAGCATATTTTCATATAATTTTGCCATTTGAATTACATTTCTGTTACTAGTCTGTTTATACTCTTTTCTCAGTTTTCTATTGATTTTTTCCCTTATTTTCTTATCAATTTGTAAGAACTCTTTGTGTGCCTTTTTCTTATGGGCTAAAATATATTTCCAGGTGTTTTTTATTTACTTTATTTATGGTACCCTTTGTCATGAAAAAAAAATTGTTTGAGGCCATTTTTACTGTTTAAATATTTATTTAATTAAATGGTTCTGGAAATTCTATGTCAGCTAAGCCAGTGTGATCAACAGGAGGTTGCATGGGGGAGGGGATCATCTCTTGACACTGCCTGGAGCTTCCTCCAAATCCTCAGTGCATGCAAAAGAGAAATGAAAATCACAGGTAAAGGACATGCAATGAGGCCCCAATGATTGTTATTTAACAGAAGAAACCCCACTTGGGCTAACTAGAGCGGGAGAAGGAGCTCAGGTAGAACATTGTATTCATTCCTAGGGCTGCTGTAACAAAGTACCACAAACTTGATGGTTTCAAGCAACATAAACCTATTGTCTCACAGTTGTAAGTGTCTGAAATCAAGGTTTAGCAAGGCTTTTTTATTTTGTTGTGTTTTGTTTTTTTCTGGAGGCTCTGAGGGACAATATGCCCCATGCATACTATAATCCATTATGACCTCATATCAACTTAACTAATTATATCTGCAAATACCATTTCTAAATAAAGTTACATTCTGAGGTTCTGGATCGACATGAACTTTTCGGGGACACTATTTAACCTAGTACAGCCCACCCCCAGCCTGTCTTCCAACTCACCCCAAATCATATCTATGCCATGTGCAATATAGATCCCCAGAAGTCTTAACTCATTAATCATTAACTCTGCATCCAAATTCTCATCTATGTTGTCCTTAACTCAAAAAGTTAAAAATCTCAAAAAGTCCCAACTCTCATTATGTACATTATCTCAGTTAGGTATGGCTAAGATTTGGGGCGTGATCCATCCTGGTGCAGACCAAGCAGAGTATACCAGTTTCACTGTACTGAGGACATCAGATTTTGGGGCAGCAGAAGCACGTGGAACAGAATCTAGAATTGCCAATATAGCCTTGGGATTAAAAAAAGTTAGAGGTCTCACATGACCTGATTTTAAAACTACTAAAATAAAGACAGAAACCAAGGCATAAAGAAAGACATATAAATTAATGAAACAAAATATAACACATACATAAATAGATAGGTATACAGTTGACTTATAATAATGAGGCCAAGATAATTCAATGGAAGAAAGGTCATTTAAAAAAAGGTTTCTAGAACAACTAGTTATCTATATGTTTAAAATAAATTATCTCACACCATATAAAATTATTTCTAGATGAATTATAGACCTAAGCAAACAAGCTAAAACTATAAACTTCTAAAATAAAATATAAGAGACTATCTTTATGACTTTAGGAAGGCAAATATTTCCTAATCAGGACACAAAGAAAACTAATCATTAAAAATTAATAGTGTGGGGAGAGGAGGAGTTAGAGACTGACTGCAAGTCGGCGGGGGCGGGGGGGGGCGGGGATGGAATTGTTCTATTTTGTTTTAGATCAGAATGGTGATTACAAAGTCTATACATTTGTCAGAACTCACTGAATTGTAAACTTAAGATTTGGGCATTTTGTTGTAGGTAAATTTTCTTCTAACAGCAACAACAACAACAACAAAAGGAAAGATAAAAAGAAGTATGTTGTGGTAGCCTGCAGCTTTCAATCAGGTATAGTGGCTTAGAAAACCTTGTGGCTATATCTATATCTCATCCCAAGGGTGAACTGTCTTCAAAATCTCTCAGCACACACCTAAAGGGAAGGTATCATTTACAGGGGAGATTAGTTGCTTTAACGGATCAGCTCACTGAAATTTTTTTCTTTCGTGGACTTATGTATATGTGTTGTTGTTTTTTGTCTGTTTTGCTTTGGTTTTTCTTTGCTCTCTGTGGCTGTCAGCAGCCTTATGGCAATCTGTTGTCATCTCTGCCTCATCTAGATTGTGAAGGAAAGACACTCCTACCTCATCTGGGCTGGGGAAAACAAAAATGGCATATCCCAGGTGTCTTTTCTTCACCATGGCTTTGTCTATAGTTCTTCAGGGTGAATACAAGTCTGCACAGTGATGATCCCTATTCCACCATGGCCCACTCATTCCCCCAGCCCAACCTCAGCAGTATATCTAAAGGCTTGCTTGTAGATGCCTCAAAACCCTCTCACTTATGTACAGAGATAGTTATATCCTGCTTGAGATATGGAGAATTATTTGTTAGCTTCCAGCATCAGCCCATAAATTTGCCTAAATGCAAAAATCCTTCACTGTTTGGATTGTAGTAGCCATTTATTAGTTTCGTTGTAGATGGAATTTTGTTTTCCTTCATTTAAACCTGTGAGCTTTGTGCAAAAAAAAAGTGTAACAAATATACTTTCATTTCACTATATTTTGTTGGAAACCCTGAATCTAGCATGAGCTTTTAGACATCCAGCTTGGGCCTCCCACTTCCATTTAAAAGATAGAGTGTCAACGTCCTGAGATAGCTCACAAAGCTCTACATGGCCTGCCTTCTACTTAGCTCTCCATCGCTTCTCAGCCTTTTGGCTAAGATCAAGTGTAGTACTTAGCTCTCCACTCTCATCTTGCTTCTGGCTCTCAAAATATATAATGTCATAGTCATTTTATCCTGTCAAATTATTAAAGTAAGTATATTCAGTGGTGCAGATTTGGAAAATATAGAGAAGTATAAAAAAGAAATGAAAGTCACCGGTAATCATGTTTCCTAAAAGATAGTCACTGATAACATTTTGTCTTATTTTATTCCAGTATTGTTTCTATACATAGCATCCATATATTACTGTATATGTTAAATAAGTATATATAATTTTAAGGGAATTAAAGATTTATAGACTTCTTCCATTTTATTATGAGCATTTTTCTCTGCTATCATTTCCCATCATCATGTTGGAGCTGGAACCTGAACCCAGGTGAAGAAAACCTTAAAACTCCCCTGAAATAGATAGAATATTTCTTTAAACAGTGATTAAATGTTGAATAGCTATAAGAGAATAATTATAACCTCTATGTAAGGTATAAAGAATCATGATAACAATGAACAAAAATATTACCCACCACCAGTTTAAGGTAAATACACTTGTTTTTGACAGTTCTTCAAAGTGGTCTTCATTGATATTATCACAATTGCAATTAACTAACATATGGGTGCTAAGATTAAAATTCCTTAATGTAAAGAACACAATGACTCCACCAATTCTGCAGAGTTCAGAAGAATCGTTGCCTCTCCAGACAGTCAAGATCAGTTGGTTGCTGTGGGTCCAGTTCATGTTGATGCTTCCAGGTGTTCCCTTCCCCAGCTTCAGGAAACTTCTGCACTGAGAGAGGCTGAAAAAATCAGAACAAGTTCACCTCAGTGAAGTCAACTGAGAAGCCTTGGAAGCAATGGCATCAAAGCAGGCAGGTGACTAGGGAATATGCAGAGTCTATGCTGGTTACCGGATCAGCTAAGGATGAGGACTCTAGGTGGAGAAAGCAAGGATCCCAGCATAATCACCAACAGTAGGAAAATATGGGTAGCTAAGGTGAGGGAACAACTTTAATTGCTACTTAACTGAGCGACTCTGACTCTGAGTCACTTGGGGCAAAGTGGAAGGACCTTGATGTTTTATGAACCCTGTGAGGTTCAGGGGGCTCAATCCCAAAGGTGTTTTCATTACCATGGGCATTTTTTCTATGTAATTTGCCTGTTTTAGTATTATTATTATTTTTTATAGTCTAAAGTTTTACATATGTCTTCTTTTCACCCAATTGACCCCCTCAGCCATTCCTACCCAGAGCAAGTCCCCACTGCCCCAGTGTCTGTGTCCATTGGTTATGCTAATGTGCATGCATACAAGTCCTTTGATTGCTCTCTAACCCCCTCCCCTACCATTTGTCTCTGGATCTATTCTTATTAATCAAATTATGTTGATCATTATATCCCACATATGAGTGAGATCATGTGATATTTATCTTTCTCTGTGTGGCTTATTTCACTTAGCATAATGCTCTCCAGTTCCATCCATGTTGTTGCAAATGGTAAGAATTCCTTCTTTTTTACCACAGCATAGTATTCCATTGTGTAGATGTACAACCATTTTTTAATCCACTCATCTACTGATGGGCACTTAGGCTGTTTCCAAATCTTAGCTATGGTGAATTGTGCTGCTATGAATGCAGGGGTGCATATATCCTTTCTGATTGGTGTTTCTGGTTTCTTGGGATATATTCCTAGAAGTGGGATCACTGGGTCAAATGGAAATTCCATTTTAACTTTTTGAGGAAATGTCATACTGTTCTCCACAGTGGCTGCACCAGTCTGCATTCCCACCAGCAGTGCATGAGGGTTCCTTTTTCTCCACATCCTTTCCAGCATTTGTTGTTTGTTGATTTGTTGATGATAGCCATTCTGACAGGTGTGAGATGGTATCTCATTGTTGTTTTGATTTACATCACTCGAATGATTAGTGACGTTGAGCATGTTTTCATATGTCTCTGAGCATTTTGTATGTCCTCTTTCGAAAAGTGTCTATTCAGATCTTTTGCCCATTTTTTTGATTGGATTGTTTATCTTCCTTTTGTTAAGTTGTATGAGTTCCCTGTAAATGTTGGAGATTAAACCCTTATCGGTGATAACATTGGCAAATATGTTCTCCCATGCAGTGGGCTTTCTTGTTGTTTTGTTGATGGTTTCTTTTGATGTCCAGAAGCTTTTTATTTTGATGTAGTCCCTCTTGTTTATTTTCTCCTTAGTCTTCATTGCCCTAGGAGCTGTGTCTGTAAAGATATTGCTACGGCATATGTCTGCTATTTTGCTGCCTATGGATTCTTCTAAGATTTTTATGGTTTCCCATCTTACATTTAAGTTCTTTATCCACTTTGACTCTATTTTTGTGTATGGTGTAAGTTAGTGGTCTAGTTTCATTTTTTGCATGTATCTGTCCAATTCTCCTAACACCATTTATTGAAGAGACTGTCTTGACTTCATTGTATGCCCTTGTCTCCTTTGTCAAATATTAATTGACCATAATGGCTTGGGTAAATTTCTGGGTTCTCTGTTCTGTTCCACTGGTCTATTTGTCTGTTCTTGTGCCAGTACCAGACAGTTTTGAGAACAGTGGCTTAGTAATATAGCTTGATATCTGGTGTTGTGATCCCTCCAACCTTGTTCTTCTTTCTCTGGATTGCTGTGGCTATTTGGGGTCTTTTTTATTACAGAAGAATTTTTGGAGGTTTGTTCTAGATCTTTGAAATATGCCTTTGGTATTTTAATGGGGATTGCATGAATCTGTAGATTGCTTTGTATAGTATGGACGTTTTAATGATATTGATTTTACCAATCCATGATCATGGTATGTTCTTCCATCTGTTTATGTCTTCCTCTATCTCTTTTTTCAATATCCTATAGTTTTCTGAGTACAGGTCTTTTGTGTCCTTGGTTAAGTTTATTCCTAGGTATCTTAATTTTTTTTTTTTTTGCAAAGGTAAATGGGATTGTTTTGTTTTTTCATTCCTCTTTCTGTGAGTTCATTATTGGTGTATAAAAAGGCCATAGATTTCTGGGTGTTAAATTTGTATTTTGCTACAATGCCAAATTCATTTATTAGGTCTAGTAGTTTTTTGATGGAATCTTTGGTGTTTTCTATGTATAGTATCATGTCACCTGCTAATAAGGTCAGTTTTACTTCTTCTTTTCCAATTTGGATGGCTTTTATTTCTTCTTTGTCTCTGATTGCTATGGCTAGCACTTCCAGTACTATGTCAAACAGGAGTGGTGAAAGTGGGCATCCCTGTCTTGTTCCTGTTCTTAGGGGAAATGGTTTTAGTTTTTGCCCATTGAGTATGATGCTGGCTGTGGGTTTGTCATATATGGCTTTTGTTATATTGAGGTATGATCCCTCTATTCCCACTTTGCTGAGAGTTTTTATCAAGAAAGGGTGTTGGATTTTGTCAAATGCTTTTTCTGCATCAATTGATATGATTATGTGATTTTTGTCTCTCAGTTTGTTTATGTGATGTATCACGTTTATTGATTTGCAGATATTGTACCATCCTTGCATCCCCGGAATAAATCCTACTTGGTCATGGTGTCTGATCTTTCTAATGTAATGCTGGATCCGATTTTCTAGGATTTTGTTGAGGATTTTGGCTTCTATGTTCATTAAGGACATTGGCCTATGGTTCTCTTTTTTTGTGGTGTCTTTATCTGGTTTTGGAATTAGGGTGATGCTGGCTTCATAGAAAGAGCTAGGGAGTGTGCCTTCCTCTTAATTTTTTGGAATAGTCTGAGGAGGATAGGTTTTAGTTCTTCTTTGAATGCTTGGTAGAACTCCCCTGTAAAGCCATCTGGCTTTTGTTTGCTGGAAGATTTTTGATTTTTGCTTCAATTTCTTCCGTAGTTATCAGCCTATTCATGTTTTTTGATTCTTCCTGATTGAGTTTTGGGAGCTTTTTTTTTCTAAGAATATGTCCATTTTGTCTAGGCTGTCCATTTTGTTGGATTAGAGTTGTTCATAGTATTTTTTCATAATCGTTTGTATTTCTGTGGGATCAGTTGTTATTTCGCCTCTATCATTTCTGATTTTGTTTATTTGGGTCCTCTCTCTTTGCTTCTTGGTGAGCCTGGCTATAGGTTCATCAATCTTCTTTATCCTTTCAAAGAACCAGCTCTTGGTTTGTAGATATTTTGTATTGTTTCTTTTTCTTTTTTTCTTTTTTTTGTCTCTATGTTGTTTATCTCCACTCTGATCTTTATTATTTCCTTCCTTCTGCTTACACTGGGCTTTTCTTCTTGCTCTCTTTCTAACTTTTTGAGATGTAGGGTTAGATAATTCATTACCGTTTTTTCTTGTTTTTTTTGAGGTAGGCCTGTAATGCTATGAACTTCGCTCTCAAGACTGTTTTCACTGTGTCCCATAGATTTAGGATTGTTGTGTTTTAATTGTCATTTGTTGCCATGATGCTTTTTATTTATTCTTTGATCCCTTGTTAACCCAATCATTTTTTAATAGCATGCTGTTTAGCCTCCAGGTGTTTGATTTTGTTATTGTTTTTATTGTAGTTGATTTCTAGTTTTATGCCATTGTTGTCTGAGAAGATGCTTGATATAATTTCTATCTTCTTGAATTTGAAGAGACTTTGCCTGTGACCCAATTTGTGGTCTATCTTTGAAAATGACCCGTGTGCACTTGAGATGAATGCATATTCTGTGACTTTGAGGTGAATGTTCTGAAGATGTCAATTAATTCCATCTGATCTAGTGAGTCATTTCGGATTGATGTTTCTTTACTGATTTTTTTGTTTAGAGGATTTGTCCAGTGGTATTAGTGGGGTATTAAAGTACCTTACTATGACTGTATTGCTGTCAATCTCTCCCTTGATATCCTCCAGAAGTTTTTTTATGTATTTGGGTGCTCCTGTACTGAGTGCATATATGTTTACCAGAGTTATATCTTCTTGTTGGATTGCTCCCTTTAGTATTATGAAGTGGCCGTCTTTATCTCTTGTTATGGCCTTCACTTTGAGGTCTAATTTGTCAGATATAAGTATTGCTACCCCAGCTTTTTTTCATTTCCATTTGCCTGAAAAACCTTTTTCCATCCCTTCACCATCAGTCTATGTGAATCCTTTGTTCTGATGTGGGTTTACTGTAGACAGAAGATATATGTTTTCTTATCTACTCAGCTACCCTATGTGTCTTGATTGGGGCATTTAATCCATTTACATTTAAAGTTATTAATGACAGGTACTTGTTTTTTGCCATTTTTATTCTTTACCCCTGTGTTCCTTCTTCTTTTCCTATTTTTTTTTTTTTTTTTTTTTTTTTACAACAGACCCGTTAGCATTTCTTGCATTGCTGGTTTGGTGGTAATAAACTCCCTTATTCCTTTTTTGTCTGTGAAGCTCCTGATTTCACCCTCAATTTTGATTGATAGCCTTACTGGGTACAGTATTCTTGGATTCAGACCCTTGCTTTGCATGACTTTGTATATTTCATTCCATTCCCTTCTGGCCTGATGTGTTTCTGTTGAGAAATCAGTCTATAGTCTGATGAGAGATCCTTTGTAGGTAACTTTCTGTCTCTCTCTGGCAGCCTTTAAGATTTTTACTTTGTTGTTGGTGTTAGCCAATTTCATTATAATGTGTCTTGGTGTTGGTCTTTTGGGGTTTATCTTGTTTGGGACTCTGTGAGCTTATCGGACTTGTGTGAGTTTTTTCTTCCCAATATCAGGGAAGTTTTCTGTCAATATTTCTTCAAACAGGTTTTCTATTCCTTGCTCAGTTTCCTCTCCCTCTAGCATCCCTATTATGTGGATGTTGTTTCGTTTCATTTTGTCCCAATGTTCCCTTAGGCTGTCCTCCTATTTTTTAAGTTTTTTTTTTTTTTTTTTTTCTAGATGCTTGGGTATTTTTTCCTACTTTGTCTTCTAGCTCACTGATGCAGTCCTCCACTTCTTCTAGTGTACTGTTGATGCTTTCTATTATTGCAGTGATGTCATTTTTCATTTTTTCTTGGTTCTTCTTCATTTCCTCTTGGTTCTTACACACATTGTTGAATTTGCCTTCTAACCTTTTCAGAATCCTTATGACCATTGCTCTGAATTCTTTCTCTGACATATTGCTTGCCTCCATTTTGTTTACTTGCTTTTCTGGTGACTCCTCCTTTTCGTTCATATGCAGGCTCTTTCTTTGTCTCCCTCTCAGGGAGAGGGAAATCGATCCTCTCAGGGTGTCTGCTTATGTAGCTATCTCTCTCTCCTGCATTGACTTAAAGGCACAAAATGCAACACAACAAGACACAATGCACAGGGCACCAAACACAAATGTATTCACAATACTAATAACCCAAAATAAAGGTGACTACCAGAGAAAAGAGAATTGGGGGATAGAAAAGACTGCAAAAAATGATATTGAGAAAAGGAAAAAGAATGTAAAAGAGAACAGAAATAGTAGAATAAAAAGGGGAAATCATATATGTATATGGGGAGAAAACTCCAATAAAACAACAACTAATCCAAAAATGCAAACAACAAACACCCAGAGATGAATGCAAATAATAAACAACAACTAATCCAAAAAATGCAAACATCAAACACCCAAAAAACAAACACCCAGATGAACCTTTCCATCCATGGATTGCCTCACCAGCTGTGTTTAATTCACCAATTCTGGGTGGGTGTTGTTCTATTCAGCTGTTCCTTCTGTCTGCCCTGTGAGAATGCACAGGGCCTGTCCATGTATTCAGCGCTGCTTTGTTTCCCCCAGTCAGACTTTTAAGGTGCTGGCGGTCAGGGAAGCTGGAGTCCCGGTGTTCATGGATTCATAGCTGAGGCATCTGGACCCTGGACATTGTGGTTGTAGGGTCCTTGGAGGTATCCAAGGTCTCCCCAGTTGAAGGTAAGGCTGGGCTTCTAATCACAGCCAGTCTCCCCTCCAAGATGGCACGGTCTCTGCTGCAGAGTCGGCCACTCCAGGAGAGATTTCAGCAGCAATAAAGGCTGCCTGGCCAGGGGAGCCTGGTCTGCCAGTCCCCAACAGTCCTGTGGAATATAACTGTCCCTCACTCACAAATACAGACACTCCCCGCACGTCCATGCACTCTCCTTTTGCTCTCTCACTCACACACTATCTTGCAACCTGCCATCCCATTGGCAGCCATCTTGGATCTCCACCATAGCCATTTTTAACCACAGCCTCATCTGTTCATCCTCCTGGCTAGTGTGGGCTGAATAAGTAAGAATTTATCAATATTTAATAAAATGCAAGCTTCACTTCCCAGACTAGGTACTTCATTCAAATGTGGTGGCTTTCCCACCAATCTCTATTGTCCCCATGGGTAAATTATAAAGTTGCATGAATTGTCCTGAATCAGACAAACATTTCTAATAGACATAGAAAGTACCATTTGAAGGTGATGACTTTGCCACCACCAGTGTCTGTGACTCTTTCTGATCTCCTGCTGCCAGTGATGTAGTTCAGGACACTTATTCTTTTTCCCACCTTATCATTTCTTGACTGAATTATTGCAATAGCCCCCTACGTATCTTTGCTTTAATTCTCTCTTCTATATTTGCCAACAATTTGTTTCCTTTTAAAATTGGTTTTAATAACCTAAAATACATCCATATTTCCAACATCAAAATAATATAACAGGTTTTTCTCAGAAAAGTTTCACTTGATTTATTTTTTCCAATACAATTTTATTTTCTTTCCCCACAAATGGTCACTATTTAATGGACTATTACTTCAATATTATTCTGTATTAGTTTCAGGTGTACAGCATAGTGGTTAGACAATCATATACTTTACAAAGCATCCTCCCTGATATTTCTAGTGCTCTCCTGGCACCATACAGAGTTATAATATTATTAACTAAATTTCCTATGTTGTCCTTTATATGTCTATTTGATAACTATGATTCTGTACTTCTCAATCCTTTTACCTTTTCCATCCCCTATGTTCATTGCAGCATTATTTACAATAGCCAAGCTATGGAAGCAATCAAAGTTCCCATCAACAGCCAAGTGGATAATATTCCATTGTACATGTATACAATGAAATATGGCTTGGCCATAAAAAAGCAAGAAATCTTACCATTTACAACAGCATGATGGGCCTAGAGGGTATTATGCTAAGTAAAATAAGTCAGTCAGAGAAAGACAAATAGCATATGATTTCATTTATATGTGGAATCTAAAGAATAATATAAATGAACAAATAAAAAAGAAACAGACTCATAGATACAGAGAAAATTTCACTCTAATTACTGGTTCCTCCACCCTGCTTCCTCTTTCTCCTCTATAGGTAAATATATTTATTAGTTTTTCATTTGTCCTTCCACTGATTTTTTTTGGCAAATACAGCAAAAATTGTGTGTATGTACATGTGTTTATTAGTATTTTCTCCTTTTCTTAAATATAAGATAGCATGCTAAATACAATGCTTTGTATCTCTTTTAAGACAGATTATGGAGATGTATTAAAATACAGAAATCATCCTTATTCCTTTTCATGGTGGTTTAATATTCCATTGTGGGGAAGAACTATTTTTTTCCTATGGGTCTCTGTATTGAACATTTAGTTTATTTCAAATCCTTTTATTGACAACAAATTTAACGAAAATAAATTTGGTAGTAGTGTTGCTTTCTTGCTTAAAAATCTCTATGGCTTTCCATTGTCTACAAAATCCAAACTAGTGCTCAGCAAACTCATTAGTCAACAGCCAAATATCAACAGTACAACGATTGAAATTTCTTTTGAGAGCCAAATTTTTTTAAACTTAAACTATATAGGTAGGTACATTGTTATTAACTTAATTAGGGTACTCCTAAGGCTTAGGAAGAGCCACATTCAAGTGGCCAAAGAGCCGCAGGTGGCTCGCGAGCCCCAGTTTGCCGACCATGGCTAGGTGGTCTTCTAAAGTCCATGGTAACGTACCTTCCCAAACTTGTGTCTCTTCCTATCCAGCTGGTACCCTGTGTAGCAGCCACAGTGGGACCTGCTTTCTCCAGTCTCCAAATTTAACCTGTACTTTGCTCATGCAGTCCCCTCAACCAAAATTTCCTTTCCCTCTTATCACTCACCTTCTGCCTCTTCCCTCCACATTGGTTGAAATTATTCCTCAATCCCTAGAAGAGAAGTGATCACTCCAGGATTTCCTCACTGACTCCTGTCCCTATTCACATTTTACCCCAGGTGAAATTAATCACTTCACCATAGTATTAACAAAGTATTGAGCTTGTATTTTTATATTTCATTTTTGCAGTTTACATCATTCAATTTTTTCTGGTATTGTTACATACATATCCTCCAGTATATTTAGGAAAAACAATTCCTGCACAGAGCTTTTACATGGTTAAGTGTTCAATACATTCTCATCAAATTGTTTGTTTTTATTAACTGTGTGTAAAAATAAAGCATGCATAATAACTACAGCCAACATAACTTATGGCTTTGAAAACAAATGAATGTCACTCATCTTTTTACTTGCTGTGTTTTACTATACTGAGCAGTGAGTGAGGGTCCAAAGCAACTTCTGAAAAAAAAAATAAGAATCCCCTGAATAATTAAAGGTTGTTATTTTTGTTTATACAATATATTTATGTACTTTTAAAATTACCATGCTTGATACATCAGCCTTCCTCTTACTAGCTTTTTGTCAACAACACTAAACTTCAAATTGTTACTTAGGTTTAATCCAGAATGGCTTCCAAGCACTTGTAGAGATCAAATGGTTTATTGATAACTTAATATCAACGTTTAAATCTAAGGGCATGAATTATCACTGCCCAATGAAATTGATATGACAGATTCAAATAATACATGGGGCCTCTTTTTAAAAAATGTATCTTTATTTTTGAAAGTTTACAGATGTCCCCTTTTATTGTCCATTGATCTCCTCTACCTCGCACTCCACCCCAAGCCTTCATTGTACTATTGCCTGTGTCCATGGGTTATGCATATATGCATATAAATTCTGTGGTTAATCTCTTTCCATCCACCCACCCCCACCTTCCCTCTGAGATCATCAGTCTGTTCCATGCTTCCATGTTTCTGGATCTATTTTGTTCATCAGTTTATTTTGTTACTTAGATTCCACTTATGAGTGAGATCATGTGATGCTTGTCATTCTCTGACTGGCTTATTTCATTTAGCATAATACTCTCCAGTTCTATCCATGTTCTTGCAAATGGTAAGAATTCTTTCTTTTTTACAGCAGCATAGTATTCCATTGTGTAGATGTACCAGTTTTTTAACCCACTCATCTACTGATGGGCACTTAGGCTATTTCCAAATCTTAGCTATTGTAAATTGTGCTGTTGTGAACACAGGGATGCATATATCCTTTCTGATTGGTGTTTCTGATTTCTTAGGATATATTCCTAGAAGTGGGATCACTGGGTCAAAAAGGCAGTTCCGTTTTTAATTTTTTGAGGAAACTCTATACTATTTTCCACAGTGGCTGCACCAGTCTGCATTCCCACCAGCAGTGCACGAGGGTTCTTTTTTCTTCGCATCCTCACCAGCATTTGTCATTTGTTGATTTGTTGATGGTAGCCATTTAGACAGGTGTGAGGTGATACCTCATTGTCCTTTTGATTTGCATTTCTTGGATGATTAGTGATGTTGTAGCAATCTTTAATCTACCACAGACTTGGTCCAGTGTAATAACTCTGAAAATCAGTAAATTCCAGGCCTAGCTGTGGCACAAAACCACCACTTGTAGTATTTCCCATTGTTGCTTAGTACATATTTAGTGAATTGACAAATAGATTTTAGAGGTATTGTGGAGACAAAAATGCTGAATTTTGTGGTAAATTGTACGTGGGAGGCAAAGGAAGGGAAGTAGACAAAGTGATAAAGTTATGAATTTTGGAAGCTCTTGGACCCTTTGATGGGAACATTGAGCAACTTCAAGAAAGGAATATTATTTCATTTTGTAATGGGTTAACTTGAAAAAAAATCACTGAAACCATTCCCAGAAATTGTAAATTTAAAATAACAAAAATGTCACTTTGTGTCTTAAAGGTAAGGAGCAGAGGTGAAAATTTGGAAATCATAGATTTCCAAGAAGAGGTTAAAAATGAAACAAAAGATTTCATCCATAGCAGAGACTGTAGCAGTAACCATTTTAAACAGTCACCTAGCAGCACTGTTAATGAACTCTATTACAAGAACATTTTTGTTGACCTTATTAGGGTTGTTCTCCCATTAGTGTTAGTACGTGTTCCATAGAGATCAGTAGTAAAGATACCCCAATTCTGAGAAAGAGTCATTTTCTTGCCAGAATTTCGGAGGCTTTCCAAGGCATCTTAAATTTGTGATCAGATAAAATATGGTCCACTCATATCCCATTTCATGTTTCAAGTTTACATTTTTCTATAAATATGGATCTGGCCATCTCAGAGGCCGAGGAAGTAGAAACTTCTTGTGAATCAAGGCTGATCTAGCTGAGGTTTATGGAGGGGCTCTTCCAGTCTTGCATTTAAATCCCTCTCTGGCTTCCTGTAGCACAAGTTGTAAAGTGCTCCATAACCCTGTGACCAGGAGAAATAAGAGGCTCGGCTGAGACTGTAATCTCGCTCTAAACAGGTCTCTGGCAAGGGCTGGTGAGTGGTGATACATCACACAGCTCTCTCCACTAAAGACACCCAGTGTCACCTCCACAGTACTCCCTGCTCCCATTGGAAGATAGGAGAGATTTCAACAAGCATCAGTCAAGGTCTTTCGTGTGTAGCACGCATAGTACAGTAACTGCTGAGCAATAGTCCTGGCCCAGAAACTAATTATTAACATTTGAAATTCAGCTGCTGGGCAACTGCAGGAATAGCTTCTATGACATTTAAAAATATGGATTTTTTTCCTTCTTACTGGACAGGCCTATTGCATATTAGTTTCTGGATATACCGTCAGTGTAATTGAAGAAGCCATATCCACCATGACTACTATAAATTTTGATTATAGCAAGGATGAGGCACATTCTTCCATGGAAAATAAACACATATTGGAAAATAAGAAAAATATTCATATACTATTATTATTTAATGCTAATATTAATGTATTTATTTAAGCATTTAGGAGCAAAAGTCTGTAAAAAGTAAATATTACCAAAACCTCATCATTATAGATAGTATCCCCGTCCACAGGATACTTTATATTCTATTTAGATAAGACAGACAGATGTATTAGAACTGTATCTCATGTATTCAATCAATAGGCCATATGATTCATAAATATATATAGAGAGAGTTCACTTGATGGTATAACCTTTTGGCCTCTGAAAAAGCATTCAGAGTTCCAAGGATTTGCTAATATGCATTTAATAGAGTATTTTAGGCCGGGCATATCTAAAGAAATTTCTGCCATGCCCTGTCTGATAAATGAACCTAGACTAAATGTGGCTCTGGGGATGACTTTCACTAGATCCAACATTTTCCTGCAGCCACTGACAGATTCTGAGATAAGTCACATCCTGTGTATGGTTAGCATTTTCATGTTGCTCCATTCTCGAGGGAAGCCAAAGACCAACACATCCACTAATGCTCAGATCATGAAAAGAAGCATCTGTTACAAATATGTGCCTAGTGAGATGGCTTGGAGCCTCTCTTCTTAGCCCTAGATAAACTCTTTCAGTAATGACAGGTGCTTGTCTGAGCTCTGGCTCACAGACTTATGAATCATTTTGTGCTGTGGCTGCAAGGGGGCAATATACATGTTTAAAGTTATTCACTTCATTATTGGATGGCTTAGCTGTTTCACCTAAAACGCTAAAAGAATAAGAATACCCTGCACAAAGTATATGTAAGAAAAGTAATGAACACAAATATTTAAAAAACACTTTTAATTAATAGTGATAAAAATAATAATACTTTACATCCACTTTGTATACATTATACAGGCCATTTAACCATTTAAATCTCGAAGCCACCGAACAAAGCATACAAATACTTTATAAATGATAAATAACCAATACCCAAGGCAAATTAGCTTAAAAATTAACTTTATAGATGATATTATTTTAAATGAATGGAAAACCATTCTTTTAGTAATTTAACATTGGCACCAGTACCCCAGAAAGATAGACAATTTGACCTCGGCTTTAAAGTCGTCTTTCTTGTTAATTTCCATAAAAACATTAACATTTGTCTAATTATAGGGTTCTGCATTCATTGATCTCACTAATTCAACTGTTTTATCTGAGTGACTCTCCTGAATTGATAAATCTAAATTGCACATTTTCTAAACTGTTAAGCTCAGGAGAAATCTTGAAGGTGGCCCAAATGGCTGTTGGAGTCTTTTGTGCCCATCTAGCACCATCTACTGTAACTTTGTAATACTGGATTTATCGTCTTCTCAAAATTGTGATGTTTAGACTCCTTTACTTTGTCCTGGTATTACTCAGTCCATCAAAGTTGGGTATTCAGGGTTAAACTAAAAACCAAGCAATTTTGGTGGCAAAACATATAAGGCATTTAAACTTAATGGTTTTGTTCAATTTTATCATCAAGGAATAGGTTTTTCAGACCTCCTGGCTTATCTTCAAGTCTATTGTTGCATAAATTATATTTCTGCTAGAAACCTTTCTAAAAGAAATGAGCAAGTATATATGAACAAACTGTGAAGTCCTTGCAAGTGCTTTGTTCTGGAAGAATATGTATTCACATGATTCATACAACTTATTGTTTTATCATTTATCTGCCTCTCTGGAAATAACAGGACATAAAGAGAATGAAATCAATATTCTTTTCTACTTGCCTAGCACAAATGGATGCTTACTTTGGGGTCAATAGTCCCTTTTGAGGGTTTTATGCATAATGTTCAAAAATACTTCTACACCAGGTAGGTAGAGGTCAGAGGATGGAATGAAGGGAGCAACATAGGGTTAGCTGTAGTTATAACCAAGGTCCTAGCTTTTGTTTTGGACTGTGGATTTTCAGGTGATTATTACATTATTCAAATTAACCAAATAAGCAGAATAAAACATTTATTGAAGTAGGTAATAAATGGACTAATGGTAAAATCCGTCATGGACCAAGGATTATGATAAATCTGATTCTTTGCTCCTGAAATCCAATGCTAAAAGAACAAAAATGAAAGATTTTTGTTTTGGTTTGAATATTGGAAACCAAAGACTTTTTGTGTAGTGATTTTTTGACAAGTGAGACATCCTGTATCAGAACCTTAAGCCTACTTAGAAGCTGCCTAAATAGTTTCCTGATCTTCAAAAGAGTTTCCTTGTCACTAGTCTCTCTGCAGGCTATTCTGTCTTCATGTGTTGTTATGATGCTGCAACCATTAGGAGATGGTATATACATCAAGAGGCAGATACAAGAAGGTCCTAGCAGCACTATTCATGATAGCCCCAAGCTAGAAACAATCCAAATATCCATCAACAGTAGGATAGATAAATGTGGTATACTCACACAAGGCATACTTTCTAGACTAGAGCAATAAAAATAAATGAACTGCAGCTACCACAGCAACATGGTTGAAGCTTACAAATGTAACACTAAATATAAGAAGCCAGACACATGAAAGAATTTATACTACTTTATTGCATTTATATAAAACTCAACAGTACAAACAACATTAAACTAGGTTTAAGGAGTATATACCGAAGTGGTAAAACTCTAAAGAAAAGCAATGATGTCATTAGCATAAAAGTCAGGTTCATGGTTCCCTTTGAGGAGATGATATAGTGACTAAGAAGACACATGAGGACCAGGCCTCCAAGGTACTGACCTGGGTGGTAGGTCCATAGGTGTTTGCTTTATGATTTATATACTTCTCTGAATTTCTGGTATGTTTCACAATCACAAAAAAAGTTTAAAACCAATTAATGGAAAACTTGCTATATGTTTCCACTGTCCACTCAATACCCACATACTACTATTTAGAGCTCCACATATCTGCTCCCATATCCTTGTCTTGTCTGGTTCCCTCTTGTCCCCATCATGTATGCCATACTCTAGTCTGATTATCCTCTTCAATGCCTTTGCACTTTTTTTTACTTTTGTAGCTAAATGCCTGCCCCCTTCTTTCAACCCACATCCTACTCATTGAATTCACACCTATCTTTTAGGGCATAGCCAAACTGAGACTTTTTCCATGAAATCATTCCTGAACTCCTTGGTCAAAATAATATTTTCTGCTTCTGAATTTCTTATCTTATGGCAACTACTATACTTTTCTTGGTCTGGTGTGTGTGTGTGTGTGTGTGTGTGTGTGTGTGTGTGTGTGTGTGTGTCCTCTTTGTCCATAATAAAACATTTTAAGCACTGTACTCAATAAGGGTCACCAGATTTTGAAGGTAGGCTTATAGTAATGCAAAGGTCAACTTAGGAAGAACTTAAACTTGAACAGAAAAAAAAAAAATGAACCATTTAGAGAAGATTCTGGAGAACTTTGCTTGGGTTACTTTGAAAGGCACATAAAATATCTTTGGATAAAGAATTCTGTTAATCTGTTCATCTGATTTAATTCTTAAATCAGAACTGATTATTCAGATTTGGGTGCAGTGGGGTCAGGGGGAGTTGACCTTAGCGGTTATTGGGCAGGACAATTAGCCTAGTTATAGGATCACAAATAAGTTAGTTTTGCATGTGGAATCTAAAATGCATTATACACATATGAAGTATGAGATGCAACATGTTGTTAATGGCTAACAAATGTTTGAAATTCAAACCTCTTCCAGGAAAGGAGGAATGAAGTGAGCCCATGTTATATTCATTAGGCAAATGGCCTCAAACATTTGATGTGTTTCCCAAACACTCTGTAAATTGCTGACTTTAACATGTTGCAATTTTGTTGTTTAAAAGTTATCAAAAAAAATAAGTAGAACCATCAAAATGATGTAACACACAATTATCTGTGAAAAAGTACTTTAACTTAGAAATAGGAGAATCTTCCCTGTGCTTTTTCTCAGGTTCTTGTCGAAGTATAATTCAGGAAATTGAAGACATGTGATTAGAAAATATCATTAACTTTCTTTGTTATTATGTCTTTTTTTATGCTTTGGATAGTTTCTTTACAAGTCCCTTATGCAAACTCTAAACCCAAGTAGTTGTCTCTGTTTTGGAAAACTGAAACTGTCTGTTAATTTTTTTCTAGATGTCTATAAAGAAACACAGAAAAAAATAGGTGTCGCTTTGGTTTTACCTTGAATTTGTTAGTTTAAAAGTATTGCAGCTGCATTTTTCATTAGGATTCTCTAAAGAAATGTGGGGGTTTGATTTAAAATTTTCTTTTTTTAACCATTGTCATTGGTGGTTTACAAGTGCTTTTCAGTTGTGGATGCTGGAGAAAATGAAATAAACCATAATAAACCATAATAAAAATAATTTTGTCCAGGTGGTACATAAATCAGTTGAGGAAATACAGTTCTTTGTGGCAAATAAAAAACACATGTATTACCTAGTGTACCGAAATGTTATTATTCATCAAATGAATGTTATAGACGTGTTAGGATTTAAGAGATGTGCGGAAGAAGAACATTGGGGTAAAACATAACAATTTCACATATTTTTGCCTAACGTGGAGTAATTGGAAACAAACACATGAGGAATTATACATGAATTAGGCAAAGATAAATTTTATTTCAGAGGTATATGGGGATTTCCCCCATTAGGAAGATTATCTGCTATTTCCTCTTAATTCATAACTTTGTTGAATACTGCTGAATTCTTATCAAACTCCAACTTGAGAATTAAATATAGAAACTACAGTGAATACAGTATTATCTGGAAAAATACCTGAGTGCCAGTATAATCTGGGAGCAACAGGAATGTCTAATTATATGTATGTGTGTGTGCACATGTATATGTGTGTGTGTGTATTTAGAGCAGTGGTTCTCAACCGGTGGGTCGCGACCCCTTTGGGAGTCGAACGACCCTTTCACAGGGGTCGCCTAAGACCATCGAAAAACACATATATAATTCCATATTGTTTTTGTGATTAATCACTATGCTTTAATTATGTTCAATTTGTAACAATGAAAATACATCCTGCATATCAGATATTTACATTACGATTCATAACAGTAGCAACATTACAGTTATGAAGTAGCAATGAAAATAATTTTATGGTTGGGGGTCACCACAACATGAGGAACTGTATTAAAGGGTCGTGGCATTAGGAAGGTTGAGAACCACTGATTTAGAGTATATGTGTATGTAATACACCTTTTTTTATTTGGACAATTACTAGTTTATGTAAAGTCTCTTTCTAACCTGAAACCAGACATTTCTATGTTATTTCTGTTTTATGTATACAGATTATGCTATTTTATTTTTCCTTATTACTGTGCTATTTTATAATTTTCTGATTGTTTTATATGTATTGCTTCCCAATTTAATTTCAGCTTAGAAATGATTTGAAACCTTTGTAACCCCCTTCAGCTATTCCCATAACATGTCTAAGACATAGACATCTAAGAACTTAAAACTGCTTTCAAACAAATGAATTAATTTATTTGTTCTTATGTACCATTGACTTATCATAAGATATTAGACTGGGGGTTCAAGGAATTGATTCAGGAATATAAAAGAATCTTTAGAATGTTATAGTTTGTTGGCTTTGGCTATAGCAATCATTTTCATATTCTTCAATTCATTGTGTTTTTCTTATTTTCATGCCAATTTTGCATCAAAGCAAGGTGTTTAAGGCTTTACTAAAAGTAAGTAAAAACAGAATCTTGCTACTTTTCTATGATATTTAGTAACCAGGAAGGAGTGACTGCAATATTAATTATTTTTAAAATAGTTCTCAGGCATTCTTTTTGTACCCAAAATAGTCCTTGATTCAACCGGAATCATAGTGTATCCCAGTGCCCAACATCTGATAGCAACTTGTTTTAAATGGGCAATTTTTAGTTACTTTTCTTTTAAACCCAAACTATAAATTGTTTGTGATGAATTTAATATCAGTTAAATGAAGACTACCATCATTTACTTTTTAAATGAACTTGATATATTTATCACTTAAGATGGAGGTTTTACCTAAGTCATTTGTTGATTAGATGCACATTTGTTATGCACAAATCATTTCTTCTTTGATAATAAATTCAGTCTTTTTAAATTTCTTCCTCTTCTTGCTCCTTCTTTTCCTTCTTCTTGGCCTACAAAGAATAAAGGTGGTAGGTAATAGAAATAAATTCTCAGAGGATTATTAACATTTTCAAGAATAATATGAATTAGAAAAGATCTGTGTGATGATTGTCTAAAAGAAAACTGGAATGTTCTTTCTAATGTAACATTATTTTACATTAAGACATGTTTATTCATCTCAGCACATAGGTCAAACTGTGGTTAACAAAATATCCCATGATTTAATGCAACCAATTAATACAAGTTAAAATTGTCACAGGCACAAAATCCTGTCTGATAGTATCAGGGCTCTTGATAGTAACCTGTTATGATGTGAAGGTTCAGATTTAAGGAATATATGAAGCCCCTTTGGTTGTACCTGAATGTGTGAACATGACACATGGTCAAATATCAAATGGGGACTTGGTTAAAATAGTCTTACTTGACTTGTCATGTAGTAAAACTTCAGAAAATACTGGGTTTTAAAAGTGAAACTGACTGTTGATTAAGGTATGGTAGCATGTCCAGCCTGCTTGGCTCATAGTTTGATTCCCAGTCAGGGCACATGCCTAGGTTGTGGGCTTGATCCCCAGTGTGGGCAGCTGATCAATGATTCTCTCATCACTGATGTTTCTCTCTCTCTTTCACTCTCTCTCTCTCTCTCTCTCTCTCTCTCTCTCTCTCTCTTCCTCTCTCTAAAACACATTTTTAAAAAAGATAGCAGGAGTGCTGATTCTGAACCTAGTTTGGTACTTAGAACATGGATGGTTAAACATGATGAATTAATGAGTTAATGTTTGGATAAGGCGTGAATCACTTTTTAAATAATTATTCTATTGCCCTTCAAAATTCTTGGCTTTCATTTATAAACTAGTAGCCCTGAGCATGAATCTGTGTGCCAGTAGCTCTCTGCGGGGCCTGGCCACGCTGTGCCCGCTGCCCAGAGGCTCTCCACGGCCCAGAGGCCCATCTGCAGCCAGGCGCGGAATGCTTGCCTCATCGCTGGGGAGATGAGGCAAGCATTTTCCCCTTGCCCAGTCGCTCCATGCCTGCTGCCAGAGGCCCTCCGCATCCAGGGTGGAATGCTTGCCTCATCGCCGTGGCAACAAAGCAAGCATTCCACGAGGCCACTTACGCTGCCCACTCTCAGTGGCCACCCCCACCCCCGGGACTGGGGGATTCTGGCTGGGCTGAAAGGACTGGGCACCGCCATCTTGTGGCTATGGCACCACCATCTTTGTGATGGGGTGGTGGTTAATTTGCATATTACCCTTTTATTAGATAGGATACATGTAGAGCAGTGGTTCTCAACCTTCCTCATGCCACGACCCTTTAATACAGTTCCTCATGTTGTGGTGACCCCAATTTCATTGTTACAAATTGAACATAATTAAAGCACAGTGATTAATCACAAAAACAATATGTAATTATATATGTGTTTTTTAATGGTCTTAGGCGACCCCTGTGAAAGGGTCGTTCAACCCCCAAAGGGGTCATGACCCACAGGTTGAGAACCACTGATGTAGAGGATAATATCAATTTTGGAAGTGTTTAGGAAGTCTTAGTTCACAGTGTGTGTTTTGTGGGATGTGTCGGGAGGGTGATCACGACAGGGTACCTTCTCCACTCCATTTACTTTTGGGACTGGAAAAGGAGTGACAAGTGCTTCAAGGAACTTGGGAAATCAAAGAGCCTAGTGGTTCAGGGAACTCAGGTTTTATGACATTTTCAACATCCTGTAGTTAACATAAAAAATGTCACAATGTTTCAGATCAGTGGTCCAACAGTCTTGTGTTTTATAATGGAAGGTGATACCATTCCTTTGTATGAATGTGGCAATTTGCATCCATGACATCATCCTCAGAGGTTAGGGATGTAACTTGAACCTGCCTAATTTCCCCTTAGTGTACTGTTAAGATTCTGTTATCTATGAATTGATCCAAATTCCACTTGATCACATTTACCTTTTCATCCTGCTCAGCTTTGTGGGTATAATAAGTTCCATGTGTTTAGTAGTCACTGTGTAAACAAATTCTTCATGTTTGTTCAAAAATCATGCTCCATAAGTTTTAAGGTACACTGTATATTCTAGACATTCATCAATAAGTTCATGATCATGCTGGCCATGTTTTCTTGATGTCTTACATGTTGATCCTATCCCATCTATTTTAGGAGACCATTAGTGTAAAAAGGCATTAAGATGTCCTAATACAGTCCTTCACATCTAAGCCCAAATAATATACATCCATGTTTTTAAAGTTCTGAAAAATTCTTTCAGAGTAAAATTTTTTACTGTTAGATTTTGGAAATTCCCAACTCTCTTACCATAGATTCGTTCTGTAACAAAGGAAAAAAGATTTGGTATGCAAACCCTCCTATCCAGGACACGTACAGACATTCATAATTCACTCAGATATACCAATCTAACCCTCAATATGTGATAAAAATTGATTATCCATTTAAAGTTGTTTCATGGTGCATGCATGTGTTTCCACTGGTGTTTTAAGTGGCTTTACACAGAATGAAATAGCATTACTTAAACAGTAAAGTATAAACATAATATGGCTCGTTTATTAAGGTCCCAATGCTGCAGCTGGAAGGCATCCCAGGCAGTCCTGATGCATAGAAAATGCCAATGTTCTTGGCTTCATCATTGTGAGACAATTGAGACACCTCAGTATGGACTATGACCTTTTTCTCCTCCCTCTTTAGCAATAGATGAAACACTGCTTTTTTTCTTTCCTTCTAACTCAATCCATTTCTTGTCAGTTATGCATTGTTCACATGAGTTGTTTGGTAATAAGTATTGCAGCTAAAAGTTTAGAGTGTATTGAAATCCATTTAATAGCTGTTTTAAAGGAAGGAGTATGGTCAGCAAGCTCATGAAAAAAGGTAAATAAAACTATTCAGGTTTTGCATAAAATCCTAATGAGATTTCCCTAATCTGATCTCTTCTGAGCTTTGGCTAGATTCAAAACACCAGGGATATGTAGTGCCCCATCCATAGCCCCTGGACATTCATCATTGCTGTGCAAACCAAGCAGACAGCCTCCAAGTGGCCACATCTATAACTCTTTGACTTTGGGCTTTCTCCACTTTCTCCAGTTGGCAGAGCCCCCTTGGTTCACCTGTATGTCAGGCTGGCAGTTTCAGGGAGTCAACGACAAATATTGACAAATACCCTACCTTTATCAGTACAGTGAGTATAAGAGTTCTAAGATGTGATCTTTACTGTCCCCATGAGCTCCTAGTAAGATAGAGCTGTGGTTTCCCACAGTGGTAAGCAGCTCAATAGTGAATGCATTATTGGACTTCTCCCCTTCCTCAGGCCATTGCTGGCTCCATAACTTTAAAGGTTTAAAAATAATTTTGAGAAGTCTAAACAAAATCACTTTGAAAGCTAAAGAATGAAAGTACATTTTCTGAGGAAAAAGTAGAATGAACTAAGTTTATTTAATCTGGAGAAGATACTACTCATGGGAGATAAGAAAAATTTGTTATTGGACTAGGTCTCAAAGAATCAGCAAGCTTATTTTATGCATACATTTTAAATAGAGATTCATACATTCAATTCAGCCCATGCCTTTGCATTTTTAATATGGGCCAGGTGCTATGCTAGGCACAGAAGTTCTAAAGGAGAGTCAGATGTCAGCCCGGCTTTTAATAAACTCACTGATTTTTGTGATTTTTGAGCACTCTCCCAACACTTCTCTGTTATCTTAAATCTTTCCTACTCCACTGATTTTTTTGCTGTCTTTTTGAATTGCATATTCAAGTTTCCCCTACCTTTAAAAACAATCCCCCAAATACCCTTCACTTTACCTTCCTTCCCCGATGAAATGCTATCTCATCTCCCTTCCTTTCTTAACCAGTATTCTAAAAAGCTTAATGTGTACCTGCTGCCTCTATAATTTCTTGTAACCTAATTCTACTTCCTCAGAATCTTTCTCTCATACAGCAGGTTGCACATGCTTCAAGCGTTTAACAGGGACCCTCTATGGGTTTTGCAGCCCCCATTCCAATTGACATTGCACCCATCTCTCCAATTTTGTGTGGTCTTTGTCCCTCAGCTTTAAAGGGTGGAAGTCACTTCATTCACTAAAACATCTATGGTCAAACCTACCCAGCTTCCCTGCTGGATGCCAGCTCAATGCATATACAAAGGAAGCCTATATTTTTCTTTCGGTGCTTACCCATAGACACTCTCATGTCGATGTTTTGGAATAAAAACATGTGCTAAGTCCTTAGCAGCTAAGGACTCCTGGAATGCTGAATATGCAATTATAAAATGAGTCTAGGGGTTGAATAAGCTTTGGGGTTGACCCCAAGGGGAACTGTAACCTGAACAATAATGGTTGAAAAGGAAGAAGAGAAATCTTTAGTTTGTGGATGATGAATTCAGATTTGGTTGTTCTGAGTGTGAGATGGCAGCTGGATATCCAGGAAGCTAAGCCAGTCTATGTGGCACAAAATACAGACTGAAGAGGTGGCACTGGTGGTGGTTGACACCAAGGGAGTGCGTGAGATCGCCGGGAGACAAGGCTATAGAAAAACAAGAGAACAGAACCAAGGTTGGAAATTTGTGGTGAGTGCAGAAGAGAAACTAGAGATGCCCTGAGAAGGGCATCTTCTCTTCTTTTACATCCTCCTTCAGGCCATCATGAAAGGATTGGATTTGAAGTACAGATCTATTCTGGTCACTTCCTTGCTTACAAATCCTCAGTGACTCTCATATTTGCCTACAAGATAAAACAAACAGAAAAAAATGCACAACCAATCACCTTATCACAAGGCTTTTCAAGGTCTAACATTTGTAGCAATGACAAAATTGAAGTTCTCCTACTTCGGCCACATTATGAGAAGGCAGGATTGCTAAGAAAAGACAATAATGGTGGGAAAAGTAAAAGGCAGCAGTAAAAGAGGGAGACCAAATATGAGATGGATTGACTCCATAAAAAGAAGCCACAGGCATGAGTCTACAGAAGCTGAGCAGGGTTGCTGAGGACAGGACACTGTGGACATCACTCATTCTTAAAGTCACCAGGAGTCACAGCCAATTCAGTGGCAAGTAACACACCCCACCACCCCTCCCTGGAAGGGAGCACACTCTAACTCAGTGGTTTTCTAGCTTGAGCATGCACCAAAATCACATGGATGGCTTGTTAACACACAGACTGGCCACCCAGTACCCTCAAAAATTTTCATTCAGTAGGTCTGGGGTGGAACCTGAGAATTTGCATTTCTAACAATTTCCTAGAGATTGCCACATTTCAAGGACCACTTCTCTAATCCCTGCAGCTCCTCTCACCAGGACAGAGTTCTCTGTCTCCATGTCTTTGCAGATGATATTCTGTGCTTGTAGTTCTACCTCCTCTTCATTGCCTATGGCAATGATTCTGGGTGGCTGAACACCATAATTCCTTTCCCCTCCTGCTATTAGTTATTCTGCAACTCTGATAAGGTAGGGACTTGGTTAAATTTGATTTGCCAAGGCAATTCAGAGAGCAATACAAACTTAGCCCGGAGTCTTTGCTGGATAAAGCCCATCTTGATATGTTGATGTGCTGCCTGCCCCAGGTCAGGACCCTGGGTGGTCCTAAGACTTATAGGGTGGGGGAAGGGTGAGGGGGAGCAGCAGCTCTAACTGAGAGTCTCTGGAGAAATAATGGTTTGGGGGCTGATGGTTGACAGTACTGGCGCATTTGTCTTTTGTTCCCCTCTAGAACACAGATTTCTTAAATGCCAGGGTAGAATTCTCTTTGTGTTCTGTGCTGCCTACAATTGCCTTTTACATAAGAGGTGCTTATTCTTGAACGAATGAAATGAGAAACAGCAGTGTGTCCAATTTGTTATTGGCTTCTAAGTTTATTTATACAGAAGAAACCATGACAGATGACATCTGTGCCATATATATTTGTCACATTTATGTCACATTTATGTTAACATGCAGCTTTTGAAAGTACATTTCATACTATCTCCATTATCTTCTGTTATCCTCTAGTTTTTATCTGATCAATTAGGAGGTAGCTTTTGACCAGCTGGCCATTAGGCAAAGAGACATATATTTACTTATTTGATAGAGCCTAGGAGACTGGGACAATTTTTAAAAAGGGCATTTCTAAACAATGATTTAAATATTACGATATTAACTTCACATAGAACTTTGTTTTCCAAGAATAAACTTTTTTTAAAGGACAGCTCAATGGATTTGAATTTTTTTGCAAAACTTTTATACCAGGTTTTTTCATACCAAACATTGTAACACAGCACCATTTTGCCATCTAGCGTCGCAGGTCAGTATTACCTGTAATGGAAGCACCATGAAGCTTTCTTCAGTCTTTATTACAGTTTGCAAGCACGGCTATGTCTACAGGAGTTAAATATATATTAAATACCAGGAATCCTAATTTCTAAAAAAAATAGTCTTGTCATCCTTTCCTTTTCAAAGATTTTGTTAAGCAATCAAGTTGAGCTAAATTCAGACCATATTGCATTTATGTCCTTAGAAATCACTACTGGGAGATTTCCTTCTTGGTGGTAGTGGGTCTAACTCACTAAAGCAGCCATGAGAAGAAGAGTATTGGATGTGTTAAATATTCAATACTGAATGTATTGTCCTGGAAGTTTTTCTCATTTAACTTTTGCAGACAATAGGTACCCAATTCAGGGTGGTGGGATTGGTCAGCCACAGGTGGAATACATTGTTTGTAGAGAAATTAAAACCAATAATAAAACCTACTAAAAGTTGGTATCTTTTATTATAAACCTTACCAAGTAATTCTAAACAATGTTAGTTGTAATACTCATCCCTTCAACCCCTTCCCCCAATATCTTATTGTTTTAATTTCTAAAATTGCCAAGGTTGCTGTTGAGTTTTAAAATATATATATATGCTTCAAATAAACACAGTTTTATTACTTACCGTTTAATAAACATTGTTTTCTGCATGGAAGATGATGCAGAGAACCTTCAATTACATAGTAAACCACTGACACATCTGGAGTCAGCCACACACATTCAATGCTAGAGTAAGTTTGTATTTGTTCAGAATCATCTGAGCTCACCTTGGGTGCAGTCTGTGTCTCTAGTTATGGTGGTGCTACATATTCCTGCATTGAAACGGTAGATTTGGAAACACAATGACAGCACAGTGACTGTGAAAATAAAGAAATAGAACTTGGGATGCTTCAGTCTGTCAATTTAGGTGTAAATTATTCTTTGAAGCATGTGGTATTCACTCTATTAAATGTGTTTCTTCATCTGGTTTTCCCCCTCCTTAAAAATACATTAATATCAATACAAGTATTTATCCAATTTTTTTTTCTTTTGGTACTGTGCTGTTTGTTTTTATTTTGTTTTACATTTTACTAAAAGGAAAGCTTAATAAAACATTTTGTACTGTCTGTACCTCTTTGCTGAGTTATCTCCTCGTTCTCCTCCTATTACCCACACAGAGCCCACTCTCCATCCCCCATACACATATATACACAACTAAATGATTTTGAGCCTTCAGGTGACCAGACAATGAATGAAAAGGTAACCAAGTCCAGTGTTCTCAATTATATATATATATATATATATATATATATATATATATATATACCCAAGCTACCAGAATGACCGGAACAATCAGTCACTATAATGTGCACTGACCACCATAGGGCAGACACTCAATGCAGGAACTGCCCCCTCATGGTCAATGTGCTCCCACAGCCAACCTCCCTTGGCTGGCCAACCTCCCACGGTCCCTGCCCCTGGCCAGTAGGCCCTGGGCTGGGACGGGGAACTGGGGGTGGGGGGTGGTGGACACAGCCCCTTTCCCAGGGGGGCTGAGGGCCAGCCCCACCTTGGGGCCTGGCAGCCAACCTCCCATACCCTGTCCCTCCCTCGGGCTGGCAGACCCCAATCAGCCCGCCACCTGCCCACCATGGTGGCAGCACAGTGGTGAGGAAAGGGTGAGGGGAGGCAGGGAACCGTGTGGTGGCGGAACACCGACAATGGCAGTGTCGGTGCCCGATGTCCGTTCCTTCCACACCCGACCTGGCGAACATCGCCTCCTCTCTGGCCTGGCCCTGATTGGCCTGGCCCCAATTGGCCCTAATCACTGGCCAGGCCTAGGGACCTCACCTGTGCACGGATTTCGTACACTGGGCCTCTAGTTTGATGATAAATAATCAACAGCTTAAGTCTTCATTTGGAAACATGGGCCTTCTGTGGATTTCTTCTCAAAACATCTCTCAGTATCAAAAGGTACAGTTATCCAAGTTGTCTTTGCATTAGGGTGTGTAGGTACCACTGCAGGGTTTGGTTCATGATCACAGATTTATTTCCAGCCTTTCATATTTTCCACTCTGTATCACAAAGCACTGCATTCCTCTGGCTTTTAAGCAGGTTAAGCCAATATGAAGCATGGCCAGAAGACTGGAGAGAGAGAGAGAAGGGGTGAAGCTGCTGATTTCCCCAACCTCTCATTGCCTCAAGCGGCATCTCTGCAATAGCTATATCTCCTCCACGGAGGCAAATGTCCTGAAAAGTTAATGAAGCTTAAGCTCCAGGGTCTCTCACTTGCACAGGCCCCTGTGCATATAATTTTTTAAACAGCTTTATTGTAAGTGTATGGTTCAATGTTTTTTAGTAAATTTATCAAGTTGTGCAACCGTCACCGCAATCCAGTTTTAGTTTCCTTGTGTCTCTTCAGTTAATCCTGGCTCCCAATCCCAGGCCCTGGTAACCACTAATCTACTTTCTGTCTCTACGGATTTTGCCTATTCTGGACATTTCATATGAATGGAAACATATAGTATGTGGTCTTTTGTGGCTGGTTTTCTTCACTGAGTATCATGTTTTCAAGGTTCACTCATGTTGCATTCCTTTTTATTGCCAAATGGTATTCCATTGTATGGGTAGTCCTCATTTTGTTTATACATTCACCAGTTGCTGGACCTGAGTTTAATTTTTTATTTGTAATTTTACATTGTTTGTTTTAAAAAAGAGTTTCCCAGGTTGTCTAATCTTTGGGCCCCCAAAGTTGGATCTACTCCTGCATCTATGGCTGCAATTCTTTGGTAGGCAGCTTCTAAGAGTGTCTCCCATGATCCCCCCATGATCCTGCCTCCTGATATTCAAGTCCTTTTAATCTCCTTGAGTGTGGTCTGGACCTAATAGCTCCCTTCTAATGAATAGAATATGGCTAAAGTGTTAATATGTCATTTCCAAGATTAGGTTATAAAAATACTGTAACTTCCATCTTGCTCTCCTTTTCTACATTCCCTTCTCTCTCTCTCTCTCTCTCTCTCTCTCTCTCTCTCTCTCTCTCTCTCTCTCTCCCTCTCTCTCTCTCTCCCTCTCCCCCTCCCTCCCTCCCTCTCCTCTGTCTCTCAGAGTCCTTGCTTTACAGAAAGAAAGCTGCCATATTGTGAGTAGCCCTATGGAGAAGCCTACATGGCAAGGAATTTATCTTTTTAACCAACAACCAGTGAAGAATTGTAATCTGTCCACATCCCTATGAGCAACCTTGGAAGCAGATCCTTTCCATTTGAACCTTGAAATAACTATAGCCCCAACTAATACCTTGATCACAGTCTTGTGAGAGGTTTTGAACCAGAACTGCCCAGCTAGGCTTCTCCCAGATTCCTGACTGGCAGAAACTGTGGGGTAATATATTTGTTCCTTATAGCTGCTAAGTTTGGGGATAATTTGTTATGCACCAATCTACAAATACAAGCCCCCACTTGGTAGCCTCTTTCCATGGTCTCAGATTCCACCCAGCAGCTTCACTATGTCTCTACCTCCTGACATATCACCCTAACTTCTGGTCGCAGGATACACCACCTCCTCTGATATCTCCCTAGTACTAAGGCTCACAGCACCTTCCTGTGCCCCTCTTTGGCTTCTTACTCTTCTCTGACCCATATAAACGGCTGCTGGTATTAACCCCACCTTGGTTTGAAATACTTATAGTGGTTTCCATTTCTAGCATTGCAAGGGAAAACATTTTACCTTCTATCACATGTAGCCTCACTTGAGCCCTCACAAGTCTGTTTAGAGAAAGAAAAAAATTAGTGTGGAACCAAGAATCTTGTAGGTCCTAGAATCAGTCTTCACAAATAAAATAGGCTAAGACAGGAAGCCACCTGTTGAGCTACCAAATAGCACAGAAACAGTTTTGAAAGGTGATGACAGAGTGACTGAGCAGCCCTTGTCACAATTCCAGTTTGCAGTGAGCATACTGGAGCAGGGAGAGAGGGTGTAAAAGCAACAATTTGTATTGGCCAATGGCAGCAGCAGCCATCCTTGGGATTCCCCTTTGCAGAGTCTTCCTTAGACGATGGTAGGGTAAGATGAAGTCTAACGGCTGCACAGGGGTGGACATGATCATGATTATAGAGGGCCAAGCTCACCGCCTCTGGAGCCTTAGTAGCATCACTGACAGCTCCATGTTGCTTATATCATGGCCTTGCTGCTCTGGGAATGGAGTTCAGCCCCCAATATGGTGAAGTAGTTTCTACAGGGTGCTGGAGAGCTGGTGCACTAGCATAGTCAATGCATAATGCATCCTTTTCCCTAGAGGATGAAGAAGTTGCTCTTTCTTGTACCATCTGGGCAAACAGAAAAGACTTTGGGCCTGGTTCCTCATTTTTCAATCCCTAGCTTGGTTGGAGCAGGGGTTATTGAACTGTTTTCCTTGGAAACTCTTTTTGTTTCCAGCCCTTAGCACTATTATTGCCTCTTCTTGGTGGGTACCCAAGAGTAAACTGAGAATAGAGTACCCCCTGGCATCTTCTGGCTCTTTAAAGAGCAATGGTTCATGAGAAAGACAGCCTGCCCTACCAGACCACCACTGCTTTCTTTTGCTGGAATAGATTTCACCAAGCAATTCAGTATTGACTCATATCATTTAAATATTCATTAAATATTTATTTGATATCCTATAATTGTTCATTACTTTTCAATCTGGGCTGGATTCTGTGACGTACTGTGCTGATTCATTCTTCATATTGGGACTCCTGATCTCTTTGGGATGTCATTACCAAAGGCTGTTGGGCACGGTGTTTGTATCCAATGCAGGATACAAGCTCAGAAGCAAGGAAGTTACTCACTGCCCACCAGTGTGTTTGATGGTTATTACTCATGTGTTGATGGGGAGAAATGTACATTATCCAACCTCTCAGGGCTCTACTGGAATTTTTTTTTATTTATTTACGAAACAGAAGAAACACTACCAGCAAGGTCAAAAGGCTGGCAAATTACACATCACTTTGTTCTTTAGCCTGTTAGTAAATCCATAAATTACAGCCCAGCCTGGCAGAGCTCATATGGAAAACTACTATTTTTTTAACACGTATTTTTGTTGATTTCAGAGAGGAAGAGAGAGAGAGAGAGAGAGAGAGAGAGAGAGAGAGAGAGAGAGAGAGAGAGATCTCTGATGAGAGAGAATCACTGATCAGCTGCCTCCTACACACACCCTACTGGGGCTCAAGCCTGCAACCCAGGCATGTGCCCTTGACTGGAATCGAACCCGGGACCCTTCAGTCCACAGGCTGATGCTCTATCCACTGAGCCAAACCAGCTAGGGCAAAAACTACTATTTAAAAAATATTTACTAGTGCCCTTAATTTGGGGACCACAAATCAGTTAGGTTACCAGTCATCATAATCACCTAATGAGTTGGGGGACAGCAAACATCTCCATTTAGTGGATGAAGAAAATTTGAGGACAAGCAGTAGTGAGTGTGGAAATGGACTCAGGGATTGGGGAGGACCTATTGCCCCACTGGCAACTTGTACGTTTTACCAGGCACCTTAAAAGGAAATTGGTTTTAGGTTCTATTGAGATATTTAAAAATGAAAGCTCCTTCAATGTATTAGTTACAATGCTTTTGGTTGCATATAAATACCTGAGTAAAATTGTTTCAACAATAAGATAGTGTTATTCTCATTTAATACATTTACTAGTATTTAATAAATAGGTATTATATACCTTCACATGCATTACATTATTTACCTAATTAAGCTGTAATAGTTAAAATGGTCAATAAATTGCTTCTGGGGATCTTAGAAGTCACTTATTTCTGTAGCCCTAGAGCTGGTTATTATCAACATGGCTTCAAACAATCTGGATTATTGAGACCTGGATTTTCTTTGTTTCTAGCGGAGAGTTATCTAAGGAGATTAAACAGGCCACTCTTAACATCCAGAGTAAAAACCACAAGCTCAGAGTCTTAATTCTTGTGTGTTTTTATGCCCAAGTTAGGTAAGAACTAAAATTGGCCACAAATACAGACTCACTACAATGAATGGCTCAGCAATAAAGGGCCCAGATACTGCTGTGTTCCAGTTTATTAGCTTAAGTTGATACCATTGACTGGACTTATTCATGTGAGTCCACTGAGAATACATTGTTGTTCACCTATGTTTTGCATTGGAGCTTCTGTCAACAAGTAATCAAGTCTGTCCAGATGTTTCACTTGCTATAACAAAGCTACTGTCACAAACAACAATGCACAGATGTTTCCTTTGAAAAACAGATTAAAATGTTTTTGTTAATGTTTTCAAAGTATCAAATGAATTGTGAAGAATATTAATGCAAAATTGGTTTTATGAATATATATTTGAAACCGGAATTTTAAAAAATTAATTAACTATAACCTCTTTGGGTAAGATTGATCAAACTTCAGCCAATAAAGTAAAAACAAAGTTATTGCTTTTTTGTCAAATAAGTGTCAAGTGGTTAGAGATTATGAAATTTGCTTTTCATATAAGGTTTTTATTTCTATTTGTTTTATTTTATTTTTCTATCTTCTGTTTCCCTTACTGTACTTCACATGCAGTCTATTCTCTTTTGCATTACTCTGAGTCTTCGTTTATGAAATGTTTTTTTTTATTTGTTAATTCTCTCAAGTCTTGAAAACTCTTTTGATACTTTCCTGTTTGTTTCCCATAGCATTTCAGAGCTTTGCCATTTCTGATTTACATACTCTTTCATTGCTTTACAGTTTTCTTATTTTCTTTTAACTTTATTTTGTGTTATTACATAAGAGGTTTTATTTGTTTGTCATATTCTTTGCTGTGCTTTCATTATCTGTTGATAGGTTATTAAATTCATTCCTCTTTTACCTTATAATATTATTGTAAAAGGTTTGATCACAATCTTTTCATGTTTAAATGAAAAGATTCTTTTAGAAGGGGTATCCTTGCTTTGACACAAAAGCAGGGTTGGCTTTCATGGACACAGGGTCCTCTGTGTCCATGCTGTTCTGCTCTTACTTGTTTTAAATTTTTAAATAATTTTTAACAAGGGGTCTTCAATTTTCATTTTGCACTGTGCTCTGCAAATTGTGTAACTGATCCTGCTAAGAAGTATTAAATACATGGCCTCTCTGTGTAGCCACCTGCACAATTATGAGGGCAGGCTGGTCTGGATCTCTCCTGGCCAGTATGTGAAAATTATCTCTCCTGCCAGTATTTCTTGCTTTCTCAATTTGGATTCTGCTCCCAACCAGATTTTTTTTCTCAGGGAGGTTCTTAATTATTCTGTGACATTCCTGCAGCCCATAAGAGGGTCCTCATGGTCCTTTCTGAACTTATGTACAAATGGAAATTATGCAGATGTCTCTCAAGTTGTTCTCAGACCTGCTCACTGAACATTCCACTCAAGTGAGATTCTCTTCTTTTGGAAGTATTTGTTGGCAATTTCTGTGTCCTCCAACAGTCTTTAACCTCAAACAGCTACTAAATCCATAGTGGTCTGCTACTGTCATGGTTTAGACCTATCCATCAATATTATGGGGTTCGTGGGCATAATTGTCACTTTCTTTTGTTGAAGATGTTGTCCACTGGTTGTGTTGTTTCTTTTGCTATACTCGTTGTTATGAGGGGATTTGCAAAGATTTTAAAACTACATTGTCATCATGCTCTTTCCCCAACTAGAAGAAGCCATATAAAATTTTTAAGATTTGATGCATTTCTTACAGAATCTTTACCAATTAGCTAAGTACCACACCAGGTTTTCTAAGACTGCTTTCTATAAAAGTCTTTATGTAGACACATTATCTAAGAAGCTGAAGTGTAAAATAAGAAGAGAAATGATGAAATTCTAATCAACAGAACACACATGGTCTCATTGAAGCACTGAACATTAAAAAAAAATTTAAATTTGCCTTAAAAAGTAGAAACTTTCTACTCATTAGTCTTGTGAGCTGTCTGTACTTCTCCAAATATGTCCATTATATTCTCCAAAAACTCACTAACTAAAGTAGATAAGAGCTCCCCAATCAACACCTAGCAAAAAACACACCATTGTTTTAGAAAAATCATTTATATCTTATTTTATTTTTTTAATTTATTTCAGAGAGGAAGGGAGAGGGAGAGAGAGATAGAAACATCAATGATGAGAGAGAATCATAGATTGGCTGCCTCCTGCATGTGCCTTTGACTGAAATCAAACCCAGGACCCTTCAGTCTGCAGGCCAACACTCTATCCATTGAGCCAAATCGGCTAGAGCTCATTTATATCTATCATCTATATCTATATGCCTATATGTCTATATGTCTATATATCTATATATCTATATATCTATATATCTATATATCTATATATCTATATATCTATATATCTATATATCTATATATCTATATATCTATATATCTATATATCTATATATCTATATATCTATATATCTATATATCTATATATCTATATATCTATATATCTATATATCTATTCATCTGTACATCTGTACATCTATATATCTATACATCTATACATCTATATATCTATATCTATATCTATATCTATATCTATATCTATATCTATCTATATCTATATCTATCTATAAAAGCCTAAGCCACCATTATGACCGAAACACTGGAATGACCAGAACGACCAGTCAACCAGTTGACCAGTTGCTATGACGTGCACTGACCACCAGGGGGGGCAGATGCTCAACACAAGAGCTGCCCCCTGGTGGTCAATGCGCTCCCACAGCCAACCTCCCATGGCCCCTCCCTCCAGCCAGCTGGCCCCCATCGGCCCCTGGTGTTAAACCATTCATAGAGACCTGCTTCTGGGTCGGGGTTTCCCATGTAGCAGAGCAGCTCCCTCGCTGCAATCTATTGAAAGTCAGCCCTCAACACAAGGGTTTGTCTCCCTCCTGTACTCTCCCTTCCACGGGGGCCACCCGCCCACTGCAATGGTGGTGGCGAGGGAAGGAGGAGGAGAGGAGGTGGGGAACTGCATGGTGGTAGGGCACTGATGGTGGTGTTGGCATCCAGCGTCCATTCCTTCCACACCCAGCCCAGCGACCATTGCTTCCTCTCCCAACCCTGATGGGGCCTTCGGGCCCAAGCTGGGACAGGTAACCAGGGGTGGGTGGTGGCAGACACGGCCCCTTTCCCAGGAGGGCTGAGGACTGGCTCCCTCCTTGGGGCTGGCGGCCAACCTCCCACAGTCCCTTCCCCCGTCCCCCCATGCACAAATGCATGCACAGTGCCTCTAGTCTTAAATAAAATGAGGCAGTAGTACAAAATTTTCAATATGTATATACAGCATTATTTATTTTGACAAAATAGGTCTGCAGAAGCAGGGCCCATATCAAGAATATTTAGGATTATAATACATGATATCCAAACAAAGTACTTTTTCAAAAAAGTTCAGGTATCATTCATTCACTCATTCATCAGATATATGTAAAATCAACCAGATACTGGAGACATTTGTATGAGATGACAGAGTCCCTGTTTATTGGAAAATAAGCAGGAAGCCTTGGAAGTTCTCAGAAAATGTGATGGATGCTTAAGCAGGGACCAAACAAGGAAAATCTTCACCAGTTTAGGAGTTTAGAGAGAGGGCTCAGTCCCATACTCTGACTTTGGTTCCCACTGTTCTCTCAAGCCAAGCTTCCTTCCTAGACTGAATTAAATCACACTCTTCTTCAAGACCTTACAATTCCACATTCCACTTATTTCTATAACACAGTCTCATATTTGTTTTTATGTTATTTCATAGTCATTCTACAGTTGTTTAATTTCAAGTATATGTTTGTATTTTGCTTTTCTCCAGCTGCATTGTAAGCTTTTCCATGATAGAAGCCATTGCCTATTGCTTTCAACTTATCTAATATTTAATGTGATACTGTACACACAATAGGCATTTAATAAGTGCTTGTTAAAGAAGGAAACAAATAAGTGAGTAAATGAAGTTACAGAGTTTAATTGCTGCAAATATCTATCTATTTATATAAAAGCCTAAGTGACAGAATGACTAAATGACTGGTTGCTATGATGCACACTGACCACCAGGGGACAGATGCTCAATGCACAGGATCAGGCTCCCTCTTGTCTGGATTGGGCCTGTGGGGATTGGGCTCCCTCCTGTCTGGATCAGGCCTGTGGGGATTGGCCAAAACCGGCTCTCTGACATCCCCTAAGGGGTCCCGGATTGTGAGAGGATGCAGGCTAGGCTGAGGGACCCCACTGGTGCACGAATTTGTGCACTGGGCCTCTAGTAAATTATAAGACTTGTTCTATACATCAAAGACAGGCAGAGGGGCTTCTGAGATGCTCAGGCCTGTCCTTTGTAAGCTTGGATAATTTGCTCTCTTGTCTTCAGTTTCTTCATTTCAAAAATGAAGAGTAGAATCAGGTCTTTTAAGGCCCTAGCTGATCTTTTACATTAGATATTAGTTAACTTGGACAGACAGTTTCAGTTCTCACTCTAAATGATGTAGCCTAAAGAACACCTAAAGTCAAATTCTGAGATGTCATTTACTAGCTAAGTAGTCCTGGAGAAATTAATGAGCATCAGCCAATCTGCCTCTACTCTATACCTGCATTTGGTGTACAGTTATAGGTTTGAATTTTTCCTGATATTCATTCACCCCAGTCCAATACAATAGGTTTACAAGTCTCAAGATTGAGTATCAATTGATACTCTGAGCTTTGCATTGATGATCTACGAATGGGTCAATGCTACCAATGTTTTTTTCATTATATTGTCAAGTTCAAAGAACTAAGATCTACTACCCTACTTTTTATCCTTGCCACCAAAACCTCAAGTTGAGGTCAAACTGAGAGCTCACAAATTTCATTCATAGATGTGTAGAACAAGTGTTGTCAATTAAACACCACCCTTCTGATATACAGCTCAATAACACAATGAAAATAGCAACACGCAGATGATGAACTCATAGGATACATTATCTGAAGTAAGCAGAATAAATAACCTTTATTTCTTTATAGAAAACTTCCACTCTCTGTGTTCTCCAAAGATATGTGCATTTGGTATATGTACACAGGCACACATGAGAAAACACTAAATAAGAAAAAGATAGATGATATACGGTAGAAAAATATTTTAAAGAATTTAAAAAATATATCTTAAGAAAGGTAGTATAATGATTTCCATATTGTATATTTTTCCTGGTAGTAAGTGAGGTATTATTTGACATTTTGAGACATTATTTTAACTAAGTATGTAATTAAAAACGTCCTGGAAACTAATGACAATGAAAACACAACAATCCAAAACCTATGGGACACAATGAAAGCAGTCCTGAGAGGGAAGTTTATAGCTCTACAGGCCTACCTCAAAAAACAAGAAAAAAATGGTAGTAAATCATCTAACTCTACAACTCAAAGAATTAGAAAGAGAGCAACAAGAAAAGCCCAGCGTGAACAGAAGGAAGGAGATAATAAAGATTAGAGCAGAAATAAATGCCATAGAGACCAAAAAAAAAAAAAAAAACAATACAAAAGATCAATGAAACCAAGAACTGGTTCTTCGAAAGGATAAACAAGATTGACGAACCTCTAGCCGGGCCCACCAAGAAGCAAAGAGAGAGGACCCAAATAAACAAAATCAGAAATGATAGAGGCGAAATAACAACAGACCCCACAGAAATACAAAGGATTGTTAAAAAAAATACTATGAACAACTCTACTCCAACAAATTAGACAACCTGGAGGAAATGGACATATTCCTAGAAAAATACAACCTTCAAAAACTCAATCAGGAAGAATCTAAAAATCTCAATAGGCCAATAACTATGGAAGAAATTGAAGCAGTAATCAAAAAGCTTCCAGCAAACAAAAGCCCAGGGATAGACAGCTTCACAGGGGAGTATTACCAAACACTCAAGGAAGAACTAAAACCACCCTGACCTGTTTGGCTCAGTGGATAGAGCGTCAGCCTGCAGACTCAAGAGTCCCAGGTTCAATTCCCGTCAAGGGCATGTACCTTGGTTGCGGGCACATCCCCAGTGGGGGGTGTGCAGGAGGCAGCTGATCAATGTTTCTCATTGATGTTTCTAACTCTCTATCCCTCTCCCTTCCTCTCTGTAAAAAAATCAATAAAATGTATTTTTTAAAAAAGATCTAAAACCTATCCTCCTCAGACTATTCCAAAAAATTCAAGAGGAAGGAACACTTCCAAGCTCATTCTATAAAACCAGCATCACCCTAATACCAAAACCAGATAAAGACACAATGAAAGAGAATTACAGGCCAATATCCCTCATGAACATAGATGCCAAAATCCTCAACAAAATCTTAGCAAATTGGATCCAGCAGTACATCAGAAAGATCATTAACACCATGACCAAGTAGGATTTATCCCAGGGATGCAAGGATGGTACAATATCCACAAATCAATAAACGTGATACATCACATAAACAAATTGAGAGAAAAAAACCACATGGTCATATCAATTGATGCAGAAAAAGCATTTGACAAAATCCAACACCCATTTTTGATAAAAACTCTCAGCAAGGTGGGAATAGAAGGATCATATCTCAACATCATAGAAGCATATATGACAAACTCACAGCCAACATCATACTCAATGGGCAAAAACTAAAACCATTTCCCTTAAGAACAGAAACAAGGCAGGGATGCCCACTCTCACCACTCCTGTTCAACATAGTACTGGAAGTATTAGCCATTGCGATTAGACAAGAAGAAGAAATAAAAGGCATCCAAATTGGAAAAGAAGTAAAACTGTCCTTATTCACAGATGACATGATATTGTACATAAAAAACCCTAAAGACTCCATCCAAAAACTATTAGACTTAATAAATGAATTCGGCAATGTAGCAGGATACAAAATTAATGCCAAGAAATTTATGGCATTTCTATACACCAATAGTGAACTTACAGAAAGAGAGACTAAAAAAGCAATCCCATTTACCATCGCGCCAAAAAAATTAAGATACCTAGGAATAAACTAAAGAGGTAAAAGACCTCTACTTAGAAAACTACAGGACGTTGAAAAAAGAGATAGAGGAAGACATAAACAGAGAGAAGAACATACCATGTTCATGGATTGGTAGAATCAACATCATTAAAATGTCCGTACTACCCAATGCAATCTATAAATTCAACGCACTCCCCATTAAAATACCAACGACATATTTCACAGACCTAGAACGAACTCTCCAAAAATTCATCTGGAATAAAAAAAGACCCCAAATAGCTGCAGCGATCCTGAGAAAGAAGAACAAAGTAGGTGGGATCTCAATACCAGATATCAAGCTGTATTACAAAGCCACTGTTCTCAAAACTGCCTGGTACTGGCACAAGAACGGACATATAGATCAATGGAATAGAATAGAGAACTCAGAAATAGACCCGAACAACTATGCTCAATTAATATTTGACAAAGGAGGCAAGAACATACAATGGAGTCAAGACAGTCTCTTCAATAAATGGTGCTGGGAAAATTGGACAGATACATGCAAAAAGATGAAAATAGACCACCTACTTACACCATACACAAAAATAAACTCAAAATGGATAAAGGACTTAAATGTAAGATGGTGAACCATAGAAATACTAAAGGAATCCAAAGGCAACATAATCTCAGACATATGCCGAAGCAATTTCTTCACTGATACAGCTCCTAGGGCATTGGAAACTAAAGAGAAAATAAACAAATGGTACTATATCAAAATAAAAAGCTTCTGCACAGCAAAAGAAACCATCAACAAAACAGCAAGAAAGCTCACTGCATGGGAGAACATATTTGCCAATGTTATCACCGATAAGGGTTTAATCTCCAACATTTACAGGGAACTCATACAACTTAACAAGAGGAAGATAAACAATCCAATCAAAAAAATGGACAAAGGTCCTAAATAGACACCTTTCAAAAGAGGACATTCAGAAAGCCAAGAGACATATGAAAACATGCTCAAAGTTTTCATAATCATCCGAGAGATGCAAATCAAAACAACAGTGAGGTATCATCTCACACCTGTCAGAATGGCTATCATCAACAAATCAACAAACGACAAGTGCTGGAGAGGATGTGGAGAAAAAGGAACACTTGTGCACTGCTGGTGGGAATGCAGACTGGTGCAGCCACTGTGGAAAACAGTATGGAGTTTCCTCAAAAAGTTAAAAATGGAACTCCCATTTGACCCTGTGATCCCACTTCTAGGAATATATCCCAAGAAACCAGAAACACCAAGTAAGAAAGGATATATGCACTCATATGTTCATAGCAGCACAATTCACCATAGCTAAGATTTGGAAACAGCCTAAGTGCCCATCAGCAGATGAATGGATTAGAAAACTGTGATACATCTACACAATGGAATACTATGCTGCTGTAAAAAAGAAGGAATTCTTACCATTTGCAACAGCATGGATGGAACTGGAGAGCATTATGCTAAGTGAAATAAGCCAGTCAATGAAAGAAAAGTACCACATGATCTCACTCATTTATGAATAATAAAGACCATTATAAACTGATGAACAAAAATAGATACAGAGGCAGAGCAGCACTGAACAGACTGTCAAACTGCAGCGGGAAGGCCGGGGAGGGTTGAGGGGCAGGAGGTAGGGTTTAAGAGATCAACCAAAGGACTTGTATGCATGCATATAAGCATAACCAATGGACATAAGACACTGGGGGGTAGGGGAGGCCAGGGAAATGTCAAGGGGCAAAAAAAAAAAAAATGAAGGAGACATATGTACTACTCTTTGTAATACCTTAAGCCAGGGTTCCTCAAACTAATGCCCGCGGGCCACATGCAAATACAAATATTGTATTTGTTCACGTTTTGTATTTTTACTTCAAAATAAGATATGTGCACTGTGCATAGGAATTTGTTCATAGTTTTTTTTTAAAAACTATAGTCCAGCCCTCCAACTGTCTGAGGGACAGTGAACTGGCCCCCTGTTTAAAAAGTTTGAGGACCCCTGCTTTAAGCAATAAAACAAAATTTAAAAAAAATAGTTCCCTCTTTTTTATCTTCTTGTTTGGAAGTTATCATTCCATTTCTATTCTTTTAGTGAGCATCCTTAAATGTTTAAAAACTTAGTATCTCTACCCTCCTCCTGAACAAGATAAGACCTTGGTACACAAACTGCAAGTATCATCTTCCATTGTCCATGGTTTTGTTTTCTAGTATTTGGTTGTCCCTTGCTTAACTTTCTACCACTCATTATCAGTGTTATTGTTTTTACAGTTTACATTTACTTACATTTTAACTCCATGTTCAGCAATGACAACTGACATTGCCTCTTACAACCCACTTCTCCCTTCTGGGTTAATTTCCTTCTATTGAAGTATATCCTTTAGATTTTTTGTTATCAAAGGTCTATGAGTGGTGGGCTCTCATTCTTTGTCTTTCTAAAAATGTCTTTGTTTTGTCTCAATCTTGAATGCAAATCTCGCTGAGAATACAATTCGGGTTTGTCCAACAGTTGAAGATATTATTCAATTGACTTCTGACATTATTGTTGTTGATAATAAATATCTTTTCAGTATAATTTTTGTTCCTTAGTCTTTTTCCCTGATTATTTTACAATTTCCTCTTTGTTTTTGGTATATTGCAGTTTTGCTATGATGATCTGTATCCCATTCTCTCTAACCTCTTCTTCTGGAAACTCTAATCAGATGTATGTTGTACCTTCTCATTCTCACTTCCATGTTTCTTAAATTTTTGTCATATTTTTCACCTCTTTTTTTTCTTTGCTAAATTTTTTTTTAGCAATTTTCTTTTTTAAACTATAGTCCAGCCCTCCAACGGTCTGAGCAATTTTCTTTTTTTGTTCTTTAAAATAATTTATTAAAGTTATCACCAAGTTGTCATTAGGACATTGGAGGTAAAAGAAAAACAAACACTGGAGAAGTCTTTATTCTTACTCACCAGTAAAAGGCACTTATTTCTATGGTGATTATAGAATTCAATTCAAGATCATTATGGACCAAAACGCAGCAAGGAGAAGAGTGAACAAATTTAAATCTATGAGTGATTTTCACAGGTTTATTTTCAGCTCTGTCCAACTTAGCCATTGACTTTTTAATTCTAATGATTTCTTCAATAATTTTTAAATATTATAAATTAAATACTATGCCTCACCTGTAGTATCATTCAGATTATTGCATTGACTAGCAGGGGTCCTCAAACTATGGCTCGCGGGCCACATGCAAATACAAATATTGTATTTGTTCCCGTTTTGTTTTTTTACTTCAAAATAAGATATGTGCAGTGTGCATAGGAATTTGTTCATAGTTTTTTTTAAACTATAGTCCGGCCCTCCAACCATCTGAGGGACAGTGAACTGGCCCCCTGTTTAAAAAGTTTGAGGACTCCTGGACTACAGTTTTCAGTATCTTCCTGCACAATCATTTCTTCTCATGTTCACAATTTGTGTTAGTAAGCATCCCTTCACCAGATCTCTTCTTTCCATTTTTTATGGTTATCTATTGCTATAAACAAGTCACTTCACAGAATAGTGCCTTAAAATGACTATTTTTATGTTGCTCACAATTTTGTGGGTCAGAAATTAAGGAAGGGCTTAATTTTGCAGTTCTTGCTTGAGTTCTTTTATGTTTTTGCAGTCTGATGCCAACTGCTCCAGTTAACATGGTAGTTAGCCAACAGCTCAGCTGACATGTAGGTGGGAGCATCTACATGTGAACTCTCCAACATGGCAGCCTCAGGATGATGATACTTCTTTACATGAAGGTTTAGGGCTCCAGCATGAATGTTTCAGCAAATGAGGTGGTAGGTTCAAGACCTCTTAAAGCCTAGCCTCACAACTCACATAGCATCACTTTAGTTGTATTGTGTTAGTCAAAGCAGTCATAAGCATGCTTGGATTTAAGTAAAGAGATAGACCCCACCCCTCACTGGAATATCAGAATATTTGGCCAATATATTTTAAATCACCACATTTCTAAAGTCCCATATGTCCTGGATTATAGAGAAGTCCTATACGATGTGTTTCCATTTTCCTCAGCCAGGTGGCTCAGAGGTTTTTTTGGCCTGTAACCAGTTTTTATATTATCTCTCATGCCATGTGGGTAGTGAAAATTCATACTTCAGATCCACTTGTGCTACAAACCTGCAGCTTCATTTTCTCACAGAAACTTAAAAATAAATATATCTAGAGTTGTAGGCATATATTATCTCCTTGTTAAATCCTTGGGCCAATTGGGAGAGGTTTTTTTTGTTGTTTTTGTTTTGTTTTGTTTTGTTTTTAAGTCTATCTTTACTGAGTGGGGCAGCTCTTTTGCAATTCTGGCTTCCAAGTTGTCTTACATGGACCTAAGGCCATGCCTTTTGTTCCTATATGGCTATTAAGTCCAAACACTTGATCATGAATATCTATATCTGGGTCTTCTGCTGTACCCTACCCTCATCTCAAACTCATGGGGTCTTGCTTTTGATTCCCTCTTAGTTTTGCATGTGTAGATGTTTGCTTTCATTTATTTTAAACTAAGATATATTTAAAAGTTATTGTTGATATATCCGATCCAGCATCTCTATGTGTTTGCAGTGGGAGGATCATCTATAGCAATCTCAGTCTAAGAGGGTCCCAGAAGTTTTCATTTTTCAAACAATTTTTTAGGTTAAAAAAAGGAGAATTATTGGATGAGTGTCCTTGAAGCTAACTTTAAGAAGCCATGATTAGTGGGCAAGAATGAATATTTTTCTTCTACTGGCATGCTTTTTGTAGGGGTATTTCTTTCATATTTTCTGATCTAGATCAATAGGTAGATGCCATTTTAGCCAACCTCAAATGGCAGCTGAAGCATGTGTAGTCACTGCCTTTTGCCATCTATCACAGCTATTCTTCTTGTCATAGATTTGGCAGGACAATCAATAGGACCCAAATGGCAATCAATTTCATGTGATTGCACTTGGTTTCCTATCGATTTCAATGCTGACTCTATGGCAGAATAATGAGAGAAATATGATGCCAATCATTGCCTGTGAATGCCACTGCACATCTTCCTACGTGACTGAACAGCATCAAAGAGAGGAGAGGGAAAAAAACATGCTGGCAAAAAGCCAAAGAGAGGACAGAGTGAGCCCCAATGCTGAAGAGAAAGAAAAATATGCTAATAGAGATGTGAAAAGGAAAGCTTAAATTATGGCACTCCTCTGATCCAGGACAACTGTAAAACTTCGTGGGGTTGGTAAAGTGGAGGGTAAAATCAGCCTCGGGGCCTTATAACCTGAATAAGATTCCAAGGTATGTTTCCCTAATAATCATGATGTTTAATAGCTTAAAATTAGTAAGGAAATCTTGGTTGTAAGTTTGCACTTGGAAATGATTAATCTAATTGCTTTCTGACCATCAAATGCATTTTCTTGAAGCCAAGAATCACATAATTATTTACCCACAATATAATCAACCATCTTCCATTATATGGATTCTCAATGAATACTTGATGAAAATATATTACACCTTTTATAAATATACTAGAGGCCCAGTGCACAAAAATTTGTGCACTCGGGGGGGAGGGGTGTCCCTCAGCCCGGCCTGTGCCCTCTCGCAGTCTGGGACCCCTCAGGGGATGACCACCTGCTGGCTTAGGCCCGCTCCCCGGGGGATTGGGCCTAAGATGGCAATCAGACATCCCTCTGCCAGCCCGGCAGCCCTCGGGGGATGTCCACTTGCCAGCGGGGAGCAGGCCTAAGCTGCAGTCTGACATCCTTAGTGCTGCTGAGGAGGCAGGAGAGGCTCCCACCACCACCGCTGTACTGGTAGCCATCAGCCTGGTTTGTGGCTGAGCAGAGCTCCTCCCATGTGAGAGTGCCCTGACCACCAGAGGGCAGCTCCTGCATTGAGCATCTGCCCCCTGGTGGTCAGTGTGTGTCATAGTGACCAGTCATTCCAAGTCCTTCTGCTGTTAGGGTCAGTTTGCATATTACCCTTTTACTATATAGGATAGAGGCCTGGTGCACGGGTGAGGGCCAGCTGGTTTGCCCTGAAGGGTGTCCCGGATCAGGGTGGGGGTCCCGCTTGGGTGCCTGGCCAGTGTGGGTGAGGGGATGATGGCTGTTTGCAGCTGGTCACACCCCCTTCAGGGTGGGGGTCCCCACTCGGGTGCCTGGCCAGTCTGGGTGAGGGGCTGAGGGCCGTTTTCAGGCTGGCGGGTGACTGAAGCTCCCAACCTCTCCTTTTTCTCTCTTTTTTTTTTATTCTGGAATTTATTTACCTTCTATGGCTGTCACTGGAACTGAGAGCCGGCTTTAGCTCTGAGGCTCAGCTCCAGCTCTGAGACCTCGTCTGCTGAAAGAAGGTATCTGGGTTTGTTTGGCTTCTATAATTGAAACACTGTTGCAGCTCCATCTCTGAGGTCCGGCTGGCTGAAAGCAGGTTTCTGGGGTTTGTTTAGTTTCTATAATTGCAACATTGTTTCTTAGAGTGAAGCTCAGTGCCCAGCAGTGGCAGGCGGGGAACCTTGGCTTCCTCCATCACTGGAGTAAGCAAGCCTCCTATTCGCTTCAGTTGCCTGGCTGCCGGCTGCCATCTTGGTTGGCAGTTAATTTGCATATTTCCCTGATTAGCCAATGGGAAGCGTGTCGGAGGTATGGTTAATTACCATGTTTGTCTATTATTAGATAGGATTTTCTAATCTATGGACATAATAACGTATTATTAGTGTTTGCCAGACTTCTGTCAACATTGACATCCTAGTGTGGCATTTGACAGAGCCATCAGTGAAGGATCAGAGTTGATCCTAATAAGTAGACATAGTTAACAATACAATAAAGCACATTTAACTTAGATTTCTTCTCTAGCACAAGTTCTACTTCACCCTTGTGTTATTTATCTCTGACTTTGGCAAAAGTTTTCTGTGGAATATATTTATATTTTTTGAAAAGGTAATATATTCTACATAGCTAACAATTAAAGTGATATGGAAATGCATATACTAAGGCATATACCTTCTATCACTGTCTCCACCTCTCCTTTCTCTTCTGCCCCCTTTATTGTGTTCCAGTGCTTCCTTATGCAAATACAAGCAGATGTGAATAATTACTCTTATATTTTCCATTTCTTAAAAGGAAGCATACTGTATATGAAGTTCCACCCTTTTTGCACTGAATATACCCTAGAGATTTTCCCCAATATCAGTACATATAGAAGAACACCTTCATTCTATTTTAGCAACTGCATAGTATTCCATTGTGTGGATAGGGAAAAGTTTGTTTAACCAGTCCCCAATGCATGAACAATTGGGTTGTGTCCACTCTTTTGCAATTACAGTGTTGCAATTAATAATCATATAATTTCTTACCTGTGCAAGTGCATTTAGGCAATATGTTCAAAAGTTAAACATATTTGTAATTGTGATAGTGTCAATTTGCCCTCAATATGGGTTGTAGCATTTGCCCCACAATGATACCAGTAGAATGTTTGTCACACATTTAAATTTTTGCCAATGAAGAGGTGAAAAATAATTCCTCAGTGTAATTTTAATTTGCATTTCTATAATTGTGACTGACATTAAGTATATTTTTATATGTTTTAGGGGCCATTTATGTTGTTTTGTTTTGGAGAATCATTTGTGTATTTCTTTGTCTATTCACCTATGTTTCTTGAAATGATTTTTTGATATTTTTCTTCTTGCTTTTTTACATTTTAATCCCCAATTCATTTGGAGCTTGTTCTAGTGTACAGTTGTACAGTTTGAGGTATATATCTAACTTCATATTTTTTTCAGATCAAAACCCAGTAGTCCAAAGTCCTCATGAGCCTAGAAATTAAGGATCTTATTTTTATCATATACTAGAGGCCTGGTGCATGAATTTGTGCACATTAAAAGAAAATTAATTAGAAGAAATATTTTAATATTGCTATTTGCCCTTTCTCTATAATAGAAGTGTCAACCAAATTTATGATCGACAATGACAGATCAAAACACACGCATGCGATTGGCTACAGCGAGAGCTTTATATGTATCGTGCATGTGTGAGTCAACATAGCCTTTTATAGATATAGAATAAACTTGCTTAATTAGACCTGCTTTCTGATTAACCTAAACTTTTTCCAGCCCAGTGAAGCACCCCAACTTCTCTTTCAGGTAATTGTCAGCAACACAGCAGTAAATATCAACATGAATCAGATTATTGTTGTAGATCACACAGGGAGAACAAAGGGTAAAATATTTAACTGCAGCAGTGTTTGATTATATTCTTCACAGTGACAAAACCTGAAGTCATTTTCAAGGTCCACAATTTCTTACTTCTTTTCAGTTGGGTCAAGTTTCTAAGCGTTCTAAATCTCCATTTTCTGGCTAATGAAAAGAAAATAGGATTCCACCAAGTCTCCTAACTACCTACTCCAGGACTTTTTTGTGGATCAAATAAGATGAGGCATGGGAAAACGCTTCACAGACAGTTTGTTTAAAGTACAAAACGTTGAGCGTCTGCCCCCTGGTGGACAGTGGGCATCATAGCAACTGGTCAGATGGTCAGACACTTTGCATATTAGCCTTTTATATATATAGATTATCATCAGGTACCTTGTTTAATTTATAGACTTCCTATTCTCTTTCATTGGTCTCATTCTTTAGTCAAGCATCCCTTCAACTGCTGAGACATTCCTGTATGTTTTAATTTCTGGTAAGGCCACTGTCCTTATATAGTTTCTTCTTCAGAATTTCACTGGCTTATTTAGTAGTGAATATTCATATAAATTTGTTTATGACCATTGAGCCTTGGGTGAGAGGACATGAAGGATGAAGCCGACCTCTGCATATGTTATAGAAGCTGTTTTCTATAGATGATTTTCTTTCCTTGTTAAAATAAGTAAAACTGATTCTGAATGAAATTACCAATTTAGATAGAGAGCATTTTCTTGTAAATCTAAGTTTAACTTTGCATGGGCCAACATAACCCAACAGAATTTTCTCTGAAGAATTAACTTATCTCATCAAGTAAAGTAGGTAAGCCCACAGTAGTCAGAGCTCTATCTTCCCAGATCCAAGGATGAACTAACTAAACCAATGAGACATAAGGTCCTGGTTTCAGGTCTAATGGCCTTAAGGAAAGGGGTTTAGGAAGTGGCTGTTTAGATGTGATGAATGAAAGCTGAAAGAGCCATAAAATTTATGAGTAAACCCTGCACCCAGACAGGGGCATGTATTACATGCATCTCATACTTTACCTTAAGCTACCCCTTCTTCACATTGGAAAATGGTTGCCCAGACAGCTTGGCATAACCCAGAAGGAGCTATTCATAGCACATCAGCTGACTCACAGGCATTCATCTCAGGGAAAGTACATCTGGGCATACCTGCCTGGAGAGGGACTGAGGTTTGGAGAGGTTGAGAAAGAAATCCAATAGAAGGGTACGTTTGAATTAGGTCTTGAAGGATAAGAGAAGTTTGTGATAGATGAGTTTGGAGAGGGCATTCCAGACAGAGGAATTAACACAAAAGCAAACAAGTTCAGGGATGAATAGTTTATTCTGGGGTGGCAAGTGGTTTGGTGGAGTTGTAATAAGCCACATAGGGCCATGGATGGTGCCTGTGTGGACAGACAAATCCTGCAGTTTTCTTTCTATCAATACCTGAAGCTTTACTGTAACTCTTTTCTCTATGTGACCAATCATTGAAGGATTCTGTATTTAGCCCGATTTTTTATTATAAAAATCTTACTTTCAAATAGTAAAATGTTTAATAGCACACATAAGTCTTAGTTGCCCCCACTCTTCTCCTCCGAAAAGACTACTGCTACAGTTTCTCATATATGTACTAGTGGCCCGGTGCACAAAATTCATGCACATTAAGAGGGGATTAATTAGGGAAATATTTTAATATTGCTATTTACCATTTCTCTATAATAGAAGTGTCAGAGATGAAAGAAAATTAGTAAAATGTATATGAAAATCTTCCTCCTGTCAGAGTCTGGGGTGCACCACGGGACCCAGAGTCAAGTCCCCACCCACTCACGTGTGCCTCAAAATTGCATGAGACTCAGACCCAGCTGCCCTCCCCCCCAAGTGGGCTAGATACAGACCTGGCTGGTCCCACCCTTGTCAAGCCCCACCGGGCCCGGCACCAGGGCAGGGGGTGCGACCTGAGGTCCCCCATCAAGCTCCGCTGGGTGGGGGATGCAGCCTGAGATCCCCTGTCAAGCCCTGCCAGGTGGGGGGTGGGGTGCAGCCTCAGGTCCCTGCTTATTGCTCATTAAGGCTTGTTACAGGAACTCGGCCTCCGCTTTGGGTGCCGCCATCTTTGTGGTGGAGTGACGGTCAATTTGCATATTCTCTCTTTATTATATAGGATTTTTAGACTTTTCTCTCCAGAAACATGTAGTATGGGTATATGCTCTTTTTCAAAGGAGATTATACTAGGGTGTGTTGGGTTTTTTTTGCCACTTAATTACTAATCTCTATAACTGTTCTTGAAAAGCCACATCATTTTTTGGAACAACACCTTCTTTAAATTGGTATAATGACTTTTTCTCCACAAGATATACTAAATAAATGCACTATAATGAGAATCTTGACACCAGTTCAGACAAAAAGACACTCACCAATTTACTCAAATAATAGAACTGTGCACAATGTTTGGATGAAGCCAAAATGTTTTGTTTCGTAACTGCATACCGAGCAAGAGGGATGAAGCAGTAGTGCCTTTTAGTCTGTAGTTCATGTATGCTATTTCCACATGACCAAAGCAAATATGCTATAACTTTATTTTTAAGAACAGTGTATTGGCAAGATAACTATGAGTCCACATAAAAGTGAAGAAAATGGTGCAAACAGCAGAATTCACCTTTGTGCCCCACTCCACCACCAACCACCTACTATTGAGTCTGTTGTTTTCATCATTGAATCAATTTGTTTTTCTATCTGTAAAACATTTTTGGTAATTTGAGTTTGGATTAGAGCACAACACAATTTTCCTAGTAAGATTGATTTAGGTAATTTTCATGAAACAGCTTTTCACTTTGAGGCCAGGCTTTCGGGAACAAATCAGAGTCTTTTAGGGAGGATGTAGCGGGTCTCTAAGGGTATAGATCATGGCCAAGGCCACAATAGTGTGCACCCCAATCTACACCATTTGGTTTATGACTTTCCAGGGTCCAGAGTCTGTAGATACCACAGTAACTCCAACCCTCTTACTCTGATCTTTTACTGAATAACCTAGATTTTTGTTGTGTGCTTTTATAAAGAAAAATCAACAATAAAAAAAATGCTTCAATGGAGATCCTTTCACACACATCTTGAAACACTTGTTCAAGAATAGCTATAGGATAAATTTCTAAAAGTGGAATTGCTGGATCAAGGAGTGTATGCATTTACAATGTGAAAGTGAATACCAAATTGTCCTTCCGGGAAGATACATTGATTTATACTACCATTAACATCAGACAAGAGTCCCTATACCCTTACCAACAGAGGACAATAGCAAACATTTTTATATGTGAATAGCAGATGTTAAATGCACTGTTTCTAAGTGCATTTTTGCAATGTTAGTGAAGCATAAGAATGAAGGGAAGCATTTTTCATGTTTATGGCTATTTGCAATCTTTTTTTAAAAAATCGGCCTCATCATATCCTTTGCCCAATTTTCCATTAATTTGCTAGCTTTTCCTTCATCGAATTGTAAGACTTAAGGATGCTAAAGGTGAAATATAATCACATTTTAGAAAGTTCTTTTGTTATATAGCACCACATTGATATCATTTATCATGCAATTGACTAATGCACCCATATTTTAATGATTTCTGAAGAATTTGAGCATAGATTTCTCTGAAAATCTCTGAAAGAGAAAAGTTACTATAAAACTAGTTTACAGAATCTCATAGGCTAAGTTTCACTGAGGGAGAATTTTATTCTTTTTTGAAATTTGAAGGTTAGGCAGAAAACTACAGTAAGCAGGAAATTTGACAACGAAAAGGGCAAAGAAATTGCACCTTCTGAAGAAAAAAAAATTGTCAGACTATTTCAAAAGTGGAAAACGAAAGATACACTAGCATTGTATTAATTTCTCTGAAACTGTTTCATTTCTCTCTGAAGGTCAGAAACATTTCTTCTTACTCCTCTTTGGAGAATACACACTTGGTAACTGCTTGTTAATGAAGGCAACCCCTTTTCTGCACTGAACTTTCCATTTCTCCTTATACAGAATCTCAAGTCCCCAGGCAGGCATTCATGCCCTTTAAGACCTGGATTTGAGCTACCTTTCCAGTAGGACCTGTCTCTGTTCTTGAATATGAAGTAGCTGATCCATCCACAGTAGACATTGTATTGACCTCCACCTCTGACCTATCTGTCCCAAAGGTCAGCCAGGTCCTGCTTCTGTTTGAAATTTTGGTTCTCTCACTCCTAGAGTTCTCTAGACCTTATCCTCCCCAATTGTTTGCTTCTCCCTTAGGCTTTATTTAACCTCTTTATGAATGAGTTTTGTTTCCTCCGGAGTTCCATGATAGGTTTCTTAGTGACTTCCTCCTCTCATAGGGACTATCACAATGCTAAGCACTCAAATATTTACTAGCTGAATGGCATGAATAAGATCTTGAGATACTTCTTCTCAAAACTTTCTACCACAAAATGCTTGCCTTTGACCATTCCTTTTCTACCCTAGCCTGGTGATTCACATCCTCCACCTATCCAATGCTGGAATTCTCTGGCCATTCAGTCCTTGCCCTTCTGCTCTACTTCTCTTCTTGAAAAATCTCATCCCCCCCAAATGGTCTGCCACCAGTGATTTAAGAGTGTAGCCTAAACAACTCTGAAGCCAAACTCAGACCCACCTGGCTGATATTTACATGCATACCAGACAATTGCGTTTAAGTATCTCTGTGGCACCCAATCTCAACCTACCTAAAACCAAACTCATTGTTGTCTCCCAGCCCTGCTCCTGTTTCTGTGCTCTCCATCTCCACTGGTAGCCCCACTGCCTCCCAGTAATCCAAGTTATAATTCCAAGAGTCATTCTTGATTCCTCTTTCATTCACCTACCATTCTCCTATCTAATTGATTACCAATCCCTATAGATTTGAACCCAAATATGTAACCAATTTTCACCCCAACTCTGAAAGTTCTTTAGTTAAGGCTTGCATCATCTCTGGATAATTGTAGGCACTTATTAAGTAGTCTGTCTGACCTTAATTTCATGCCCCTCAACTTCTTCCAGAATGATCAATTTTCCCTGCTCAAAACAGTTACCCATCCCTTTGTTGCCTACAGGGTGATGTCCCTGATTCTCAGTCTGATGTATAAGGTCCATAGAGCTCTGTCCCTCGTGTTCTGTCTTTCACAATTCCCACTGAATACAGAAGCAACACAGAACTGATTATGATACCTACCCACCCACCGACCATTACACCCATCTTATATTCTTGCCTTGACTCTTGCTCCAAATGTCTGCCTTGCCTTTAATGCTCTCCCACTTTTTCTTTACCTGACCACATCTGTTTGTACTTTAAAAGTGCACTCAGGATGCAACTTCCTAGGAGGCAAAGCATTTTCTGGTATCTGATCCCTCCCATTTTGAATCCCAACTAAGCAATACCCATCCAAATCATTATAATATCATATAGAATAAAATGTTCTATTTATAATCTTTTTCCATTTCTATATCTGGCTTCCCACTCAATTGTGATCTCCATGAGGACACGGTTCATATTTTATGCATATTTAGCCTGACATTTATTAAGTAGCCAGTTTACTGAAAGAAAAGACTATTGCAATATATATATATATATATATATATATATATATATATATATATATATCTCCTATCTAATAATAGAGAAACATGGTAATTAACCACAACTTCGCTACCCTTCCCACTGGCTAATCAGTGCGATATGCAAATTAACTGCCAGCCAAGATGGCGGCCAGCAGCCAGGCAGCTGAAGCGAACAGGAGGCTTGCTTGCTCCAGTGATGGAGGAAGCCAAGGTTCCCCGCCTGCCGCTGCCGGCCTCTGAGCTTGCATTCTAAGAAACAATGTTGCAATTATAGAACCTAAACAAACCTAGAATCCTGCTTTCAGCCATCAGAGCTGGAGCGAGCAGGACCGCAACAGTGTTACAATTATAAAACCCAAACGAAACCAGATACCTGCTTTTAGTAGCCAAGGTCTCAGAGCTGGAGCCGAGCCTCAGCGCTAAAGCCAGCTCTCAGGTCCAGTGACAGCCATAGAAGGTAAATAAATTCCAGAATAAAAAAATAAAGGAAAAAAGGAGCGGTTGGGAGCTTCAGTACCTGCCAGCCTGAAAACGGCCCTCAGCCCCTCACCCAGACTGGCCAGGCACCCCAGTGGGGACCCCCACCCTGAAGCGGGTGTGACCAGCTGCAAACAGCCATCATCCCCTCACCCACGCTGGCCAGGCACCCAAGCGGGACCCCCACCCTGATCCGGGACACCCTTCAGGGCAAACCAGCCGCCCCTCACCCATGCACCAGGCCTCTATCCTATATAGTAAAAGGGTAATATGCAAACTGACCCTAACAGCAGAAAGACTGGGAATGACTGGTCACTATGACACACACTGACCACCAGGGGGCAGACGCTCAATGCAGGAGCTGCTCTCTGGGTCAGTGTGCTCTCACAGAAGGGAGCTCTGCTCAGCCACAAGCCAGGCTGATGGCTGCCAGTACAGTGGTGGTGGTGAGAGCCTCTCCTGCCTCCTCAGCAGAACTAAGGATGTCAGACTGAAGCTTAGGCCTGCTTCCCGCTGGCAAGTGGACATCCCCCGAGGGCTTCCGGGCTGCCAGAGGGATGTCTGATTGCCATCTTAGGCCCAATCCCCCGGGGAGCGGGCCTAAGTCAGCAGGTGGTCATCCCCTGAGGGGTCCCAGACTGCAAGAGGGCACAGGCCGGGCTGAGGGACACCCCTCACCCCCGAGTGCACAAATTTTTGTGCACCGGCCCTCTAGTATATAGATAGATAGATAGATAGATGATAGATAGATAGATATAGATATAGATATAGATATAGATATAGATATAGATATAGATATATATTTAGGATACTTCATAATGCACTGCTACTTCCTTATAAAATGCATATTTTGGTGGGATAAAGTTTTCAGAAATTGGCATAAATGCCATGATTTATTACAAATATTTGATACTTGCTTATTTGTTCCTTTAGAACTATTCCTGGCTAAACTTTAACACAGTGTTACAAAGTGAGAGAAGTGAACTCTATGCCTGTTGTGAAATGACTGTGTTATAGGTTAAATGTGTCAATAGGCTACCTCATAAAATCAGGTTTGGATATTGCTTCTGGTATGAAACCACAAGTTGCCAAGTGATGAGGGTAACCACAAGCATAAGCCTGAATAAACCAAGTGGCTATGAAGATGAAAAGGATTGTAAAACTGGAGTTGGAGCCCTGACCGGTTTGGCTCAGTGGATAGAGCATCGGCCTGTGGACTGAAAGGTCCCAGGTATGATTCCAGTCAAGGGCATGTAACTTGGATGAGGGCACATCCCCAGTAGGGGGTGTGCAAGAGGCAGCTGATCGATGTTTCCCTCTCATCGATGTTTCTAACTCTCTATCCTTCTCCCTTCCTCTCTGTAGCAAAAAAAAAATCAATAAAATATATTAAAAAAAAACTGGAGTTGGAGAGGAACAGAAAATAATACAGTATTGCCTTATACTCATGTAGCTGCTATCATGGCTCCTGGGTCAGTATTTCTCATTACGTGGTGACTTAAGTATCAGAACAGAAAAAAGTTTAGTCAAGCTTATTTTGGTTTCTGGTTCTTAGTAAGGAAATATGATAAATTCAAATTCAACTTAGCATATAACAGGTCTTTGTATTTTAAAATTGCAAGCTATGGAGTATATTTTATTCCCTTTGTAACTATTCAGTAACTACCCACTTCTGAAAGTCTTGTTTAACTTATAAAGAACTCTATCAAGTGTTACTTTACATAAACCTAGCCATGCCCTTGAAAAATATTATAGCTTCTTGCTTATGGTAGAATGATTGACACATTGATTTTATTTTCTTTGTCCTGTCTAAAATTATTAATAGGTCGTTGTTCCACTTGATCTTCCTTCCCTGTTAATCTTTGTGATTTTTATGGTTTGTAATCACTTTGTAGACAGCATTCTCAATGTAGTTTTCATTTTACATTAATCTGAAATGAAATGTTATCGGGTGAAATATCTTTTAGAGTATAATGAAAAGCACCCATTAATTTTCAGGGCAAATGAATTAATTACTGCCCTCTCCCTTAAGTCTGTAATTGCTAATAACTTTTTATAGAATTCAGTACATTAAGCTAATTTTGATTTCTTCTTTCCAATGTACAGTATATCTGAAATGCTTTGCCAGAACAAGAAAAGGAACTTTAGAAGTTTGGGTGCTTAATAAATATGCTTTGTGATATTGCAGTTTGTATGTGTCAAAAGTAAAAGAAATTTAGGATTCAAGAGGGAATGCTCATGTTTTTAATTAAAGGGGATGTAACTGGGAGGACTGGATATTTTATGAGCTCACACAGTGCACTCCTTTATCTATAATACTAAAAGTGTAATATGCTATTTAGACTGGACAGCTGAACGACCTCCTGGACATCTTTCCAGGCAACCTTCCAAATGACCTTCCAGATGAAGCCGGGCCTGCGAGGGCAGAGCCGCTTGCACAAATTTTGTGCATCGGGCCTCTAGTGGAAGATAAAGAAGAAGTCAGTCACAAAAGGCCACAACTTGTATGATTCCATTCATATTAATTGTGCAAGAAAAGCAACCATATAGAGATAGAAGACAAATAAATGATTGTTAGGGCTAGAGATAGGAGGAGAGATTAAGTATAAACATGCTTAGGGAATTCTGGGGGGTGATAGAAATATTCTAAAACTGAATTATGGTGAAGTCTTCAAAACTGTGAATTTACTAAAAACAACTGTACACTTAAAATGAGTAAATTTTTAAAAAATAAGATAGAGAAGAGGCAACATAGCATGGTGGTTAAGTGGATAACACTAGTGCCAGTTTGATTAGATGAGAATCCCAGCTCCACTGGAAAGTTTCTTAACTTTCTTGTTGCTCAGTTTAATAATCTGTAAAATACTAATAATGAGAGTGCTTCTTAATTCATATTGTTGCCGGAAAGATTACATGAGATAATGTATATAAAGGCTTTAGAAGAGTTCCTCACATTAATGCATTAATCAATGTCAGCTATTTTTGTATTAAAAGACATTCTTATATCTGTCCTCTCATGTTCATTGCACTACTGTTCACAATAGTCAAGAGGTGGATGCAACCCAACTGTCCATCATTGAATTAATAGATAAACAAAATGTGGTATATACATGCAATGTAATATTATTAAGCCTTAAAAAGGAATGAAATCCTGTAACATGCTACAACATGGATGAAACCTTGAGATATGGTAAGTGAAATAAACCAGTCACAAATAGACAAATACTGTATCATCCCACTTATATGAAGTATCTAAAGTAATCAAATTTATAGAAACAAAGTAGAATGGTGGCTATCAGGGGCTGGGGAAAGGAAAAATGGAGAGTTGTTGTTTAATGGGCATAGTGTCAGATTTTCAAGTTGAAAATATTCTGGAGATTGCACAATAATGTGAATATACTTATCACTATTGAACTGTGTACTTAACTATGATTAAGATGGTAATTAACAAGTGTGGGAGAGGATGTGGAGAAAAGGGAACTTTCATACACTGTTGGTGCAATTGTAAATTGGTGCAACTACTATGCAAAATAGTATGGAGGTTACTCCAAAAATTAAGAATAGAACTACCATATGATCCAGCAAATCCTCTTCTGAGTATTTGTCCAAAGAATATAAAAGCATTATATCAAAAAAAAATATATGTACACCTATGTCCATTGTAGTATTACTTAAATTAGCCAAGATATGAAAGCAACCTAAGTGTCTGCACATCAACAGATGAGTGGATAAAGATGTCACGCGTGCACACGCACGCACACACACACTCACATATATAATGATATATGTACATACACACATGGAATACTACTTAGCCATAAAAAAGATGAATTATTATCATTAGTTACAACATGGATGGATCTTGATAGTAGTATTATGTTGAGTGAAATAAGTCAGATGGAAAAAGACAAAAAACATTATTTCACTCATATGTGGCATTAAAAACAAGAAGTAACAAAGAAAATAAAAACAAACTCATAGAGAAAGACAACAGATTGGTGGTTACCAGAGAGGATGGGGGTGGGGGAAGCAAAATGGGTAAAGGAAGTGTAATATATGGTAACAGATGGAATCTAGAACTTTGGTGGTGAGTATAACATAGAGTATACAGTATCAAATTATGCTGTACACCCTAAATTCATATAATGTTATTAACAAACTAGAGGCCTGATGCATGAAATTTGTGCAAGGGGTTCAGCCCTCACAGCCGCAGTGGCTGCCTCGGCCCTCGCATCCCTGGCTTTGTCTAGAAGGTCATTCAGCTGTCCAGTCTAATTAGCATATTACACTTTTATTACTATAGATGTGACCTCAATAAAAAATGAATTGCCCTAGCTGGTTTGGCTCAATGGATAGAGTGTCGGCCCACTGACTGAAGGGTCTTGGGTTCAATTCTGGTCAAGAAGATGTACCTTGGTTGCAGGCTTGATCCCTGGCCCCAGTCGAGGCATGTGTGGAAGGCAATCAATCGATGTCCCTCTCTCACATCAATGTTTCTCTCTCTCTGTCTCTCCCTCTCCCTTCTACTCTCTCTAAAAATCAATGGAAAAATATCCTCAGGTGAGGAGTAACCAAAAAATGAATTAAACATTATAAATGCTGAATGCAAATTTCACTTGCCAAACCCCATTTCTGGGAGTCAGATGTGGTGAAAGAAAGAAAAAGTGCCTTCCCAAAGGTGTTTTCTTCTGAATTTTCAGTCACCTTCTCCCCTTCCTCAGCAATCCCTTGCAGTTTGCTTTATGACTTAAATGCATAAGGCCATTCTATTTACTGCCTTCAGCAATTTGAGCTATCCCTCCCCTGGAGGAATTTCATAGACAAACTATTGCACAAATTTAACTAGATAGCATGAGTAGCAAGCAGGCTAGTCTTTCTGAGTGATTCTACTGAGTTAATCCCTGGTAAAGAGGGGAAATCACTACATATAAATGAAAGCTAGCTGTTGTCTTAACCAGCTGATAAATGATACCATCTGCTGGAAAGGAATTCTCAATGCCCTCACCACTCCCCCATCATGTACAAGAATAGCCATTTCCCATTCATTATGTACTAGATATCATATGCAAGGAGGATGTTGGGCTTAGGTGGTCTGTGGGTGAGGATTCTATCTGAGTGACTTACACTACACCTGGTTCACCAGGTGGCCAAACAGCTCACACTTTCAGGACATCAATCAGTGTGTGGCCTAAATCAGTGTTCTCAAACTTGGCTGCACATCAAAATCCTCTGGGGAGCTTTCACTCCCAGGTGATTGCAAAGCACAGCCAAGATTGGAAACCAGTGATCTAAATCAGCACTTCTCAAATATTTGTGAATATGAATCCCCTGGAGATCTTGTTAAAATGCAGATTTGGAGTGGGGCCCGAGATTCTGCATGCATCACAAGCTCCCAAGCTAAACCCACACTGCTGACCTAGCCACATTTTGTGTAGCTCTGATTCCTTTCAGTAGCATTATAATCAAACTCAGTGATTTTTACACCCTTTTCTTAAGCTATAAAACCATTTCTTCAAATCAAATTTTACAGGAGTCCTGTATAAAACACATAGAACTGCTGTGATCTTCAGGGTGAAAGGCCAGAGCTCACCCACAAAGCTAAACAACCATGGTTATAGCATGCACATTCCTTGTTAATATATACACCACATGCATTGTTATGCCCTTCTACAGGAAGTTAACTCTTCTTTGCAAGAGAATAGCTATAGTTAGAGATTAATTAAATTTCTTGAAGAGTCTTCAGGGTCCTTATTTGGCTTGTTTACATAACCATAAATGGCTGGTTTCCATACATACAGACAACCATCAGGGGCCACACTGCCTGATCCAAACTTCATGTATGTACAAACCTACTTCAGTCCGCCTTTAAATTAACTCACATGAGAGGATATCAGAGCCTGAGTTCCCAGGCTTAAAAGTGATTCAAACATATAGTGAAACTTGGACTGTTTAAGATAACATAAAGTTACATCACCAATGTTACCCATTTTTATTTTTTCTCTAAAATGTATCACTAACTAATCTTATTTATTCACACATTTATCATCTTGCTTCTGTGGAAATGTAAGTTACATGAAGGCAAGAGCCTACTTTGTCTTGTCATCTTTGTAGGCACACATTCAAAAACAGTGCTTGGTGTAATGTTTAATGATTATCTATGGAATGATTGCATAAAGGAAATTTACCAAAAATTCCTGTTTATTTTAATCCAAACCAAATTGATCCATACCTTCCCTCAATGTGGTGTCCAAGTCAGCACTGCCACACTCTGGGTTTCTATACTTTTAGCCCTGTGGTTGTTGGCAGCAGAACTGTACAGATCTTGTAGCTCCAAAGATATATGTGAGCTGACTATTTGAAAATGGAAGTTAATGGCATATGCATAGTCACTGAAGCAGCAAAGATGGATAAAATTGCCTAGGAGAAGAGCATGCAGAAGATGGCCCAGGCTTAAGCTCTCATGAACTCAATATTTAAAGAAGAAAATGCTTAGCATGTCCCATTCCATTGCACACAAAGCCCCTCTAACATAACATAATTTCTAGGCCATTACTATTTTGGACAGTATGTTGGATGTATTCATTTATTGGTTTATCAATGTCCCCTTAAAATTTAATCATTATTCTACTAAATAAATTACAAATAAAACAAATAACCCCATAGCTCCATTATTTTACCTGTAATAACCATCACTTAAAATAATTAATCTTCATGAAGTAATGGTAATGGAAGAAAGGGTAAAAATCAAATACAAAATCATTTATTTTTAAAGGTTTCTCTTCACAGATATTTTAACAAGAAGTATGTGGAAATGGGATAATTACTAGATTTTTTTTCAAGAGAGGGTAGGTACGCAGAAATGACAAAATCTTCCAAGATAATGGAAAAATAGCTCTGATATCCATGAAAACTTGCAGCTTTTGATTTTGCTGACCATCAGTAATTCTAACTCTAAACAGAAATATTTCAGGAGGTGGTGCCAAAAAGCCTTGGCTAATCTTGAAATAAATGTAAAGCACCAAGATCAATGAAAGTGGAGTTTGCCAGCACCGGTTTGGCTCAGTGGATAGAGCGTCGGCCTGCGGACTGGGGGGTCCTGGGTTCGATTCCGGTCAAGGGCATGTACCTTGGTTGCGGGCACATCCCCGGTGGTGGGTGTGCAGGAGGCAGCTGATCGATGTTTCTCTCTCATCAATGTTTCTAACTCTCTATTCCTCTCCCTTCCTCTCTGTAAAAAATCAATAAAATATATTAAAAAAAAAAAAGAAAGTGGAGTTTAAACTTACTTGTAATGCAGTTTTCTTCCTAAATTTAGTTGCTATCTCAACTATGTATGAGTCATTCAATAAGTCCCAAAGAGGGGGAAAAATCAAGTATAGTTGTGGCAGGCATCCTCTAAGATGGTCCTCAATGATCCCAGCCTCCTGGCATTCAAACTTTTGTGTAATCTCCTCCCCTTCTTGGGATAGACTTATTCACTAACTTCTAACAGAATGTTACAGAAATGATGGCATATAATTTCTGAGGTTAGGTTATAAAAAAAAAAGTGGCTTCTTTCTTGAACATTCTCTCATACTCCCTCCTCTCTTGGATTTCTTATCTTGGGGCAAGCTAGCTGTTAAGCATCCCTATGGAGGCATAGGACAGCCCTATTAGAGAAGCCTATTAGATGGCAAATGACCAATGCCCGCCTACAATCACCTGAATGATAACAGAATCTTATTTCCCTTCCCCAAGTTGAACTTTCACAGAAGATCACAGCCCCAACCAGTAGTTTAACTGCAACTTCATGAGAGACCTTGAGAGCCAGAGGCACCCAAATAACCTTGACCTGAATTCTTGATCCATAGAAATTGTGATAATTTTTTTCATTTTATACTGCTAAGTGATGGGGTAATTTGTTATAAAGCAATTTATAACTAATATAGCTGCATTTGTAGAAGATATTATATTGGCCTTTTCACAATCAACTGTACAAACCTGAATTGTTCTGGTAGAGAGATTAGCAGCTTACACAATCTGCTATATACATAGAAATTAATCAACACTGCTCGAAAACAAACATTTCCTTATGTTTCTTTACATTACCCATGGTTGAAATCTAATAAGTACTCAATTAATCTTCTTTGAATTAAATTATATTACTCCATGGAAACATCACACAATAGGTCAAAAGGATCTAGAACAGATAAATGAACTCCTCCTAGTCAGGTATCTCTCTGCGACAAACAGTTCTGGGTAACAGGTCAAACATTTTGTTGCAGAGCGATACCAGGGCTAGGAGGAGTTACCTGTTCTTGGATATTTTTAGTGTTTATTAGCCTATTTATACAAGTTATGTTGGAAGATCTATTAGGAGACAGAGATTACCACTTTTCCTCCTCCAAGAAACAAAAATCTGGGCATTCTGCCTACAAGTTTAGCTGAGAATCCAGGTTGAATCATAGAACTACTCATGTTGGGTTGTTTATTTTGAGTACACTGGGAGAAACTATGATATATCCATGAGATAAAAATAGTGATATATTAACTGGGAAACAAGGCATAAGGCAAAAATAGAATGCCATAGAATTCTAGAGAAAAAAAAATAATAAGAAGAAGATCAATAAAACCAAGACCTGGCTCTTTGAAAGGATAAACAAGATGAACCTCTACCCAGGCTCACCAAGAAACAAAGAGACAGGACCCAAATAAACAAAGTCAGAAATGAAACCAACCCAACAGACATACAAAGAATTGTAAAAGAAATATTACCAACAAATCTACTGTAACATCTGGACAACCTAGACGAAGTGGACATATTCCTAGAAAAATACAATCTTCCAAAACTCAATCAGGAAGAATAAAAAAACCTGAATAGGCCGATAACTACCAATGCAATTGAAGCAGGAAAACAAAAACAAAAAACAAACAAACAACTTCCAGCAAACAAAAGCCCTGGACCAGATGGCTTCACAGGGGAGTTTACCAAACATTCAAGTAAGAACTAAAACCTATCCTCCTCAGACTATTCCAAAAAATTCAAAAGGAAGGAACACTTCCAAGCTCTTTCTATGAAGCCAGCACTACCCTAATCCCAAAACCAGATAAAGACAACACAATGAAAGAGAATTACAGGCCAATATCTCTGATGAACACAGATGCTAAAATCCTCAACAAAATTCTAGCAAATCAGATCCAGCAGTACATTAAAAAGATCATACACCATGACCAAGTGGGATTTATTCCAAAGATGCAAGATTGGTACAATATCCGCAAATCAATAAACGTTATACATCACATAAATAAATTGAGAGACAAAAATCACATAATCATATCAATTGATGCAGAAAAAGTATTTGACAAAATCCAACACTCTTTCTTGATAAAAACTGGGAATAGAAAGATCATACTTCAACATAATAAAAGCCTTATATGATAAATCTACAGCCAACATCATACTCAATGGTCAAAACTAAAACCATTTCCCCTAAGAACAGGAACAAGACAGGGATGTCCACTTTCACCACTCCTGCTCAACATAGTACTGGAAGTGCTAGCCATAGCAATCAGACAAGAAGAAATAAAAGGCGTCCAAATTGGAAAAGAAGAAGTAAATGTGTCATTATTTGGAGATGACATGATATTGTACACAGAAAACCCTAAAGACTCCATCAAAAACTACTAGACTTAATAAATGAATTTGGCAATGTAGCAGGATACAAAATTAACACCCAGAAATCTGTGGCTTTTTTATACACCAATAATGAAGTCACAGAAAAAGAAACTAAAAAAAATCCTATTTACCATTGCAACAAAAAATTTAAGATACTTAGGAATAAACTTAACTAAGGAGGTAAAAGACCTATACTCAGAAAACCACAGGACATTGAAAAAAGAGATAGAGGAAGACATAAACAAATGGAAAAATATACTGTGTTCATGGATTTATAGAATCAACATCATTAAAATGTCCATACTACCCAAAGCAATCTATAGATTCAATGTAATCCCCTTTAAAATACCAATGGCATATTTCACAGACCTAGAACAAAATCTTGAAATATTCATATGGAATAAAAAAATACCCAGAATAGCCAGAGCAATCCCAAGAAAGAAGAACAAAGTTGGAGGGATCAGAATACCAGATATCAAGCTACACTACAAAGCCATTGTTCTCAAAACTTCCTGGTACTGGCACAAGAACAGACAAATAGATCAATGGAACAGAACAGGGAAACCAGAAATTGGCCCAAGCCATTATGCTCAATTAATATTTGACAAAGGAGACAAGAGCATACAATAGAGTCAAGACAGTCTCTTCAATAAATGGTGTTAGGATAATTGGACAGATACATGCAAAAAAAGGAAACTAGACCACTAACTTACACCATACACAAAAATAGAGTCAAAGTGGATAGAGGACTTAAATGGAAGATTGGAAACTATAAAAATCTTAGAATAATCCATAGGCAGCAAAATAGCATACATTTGTTGTAGCAATATCTTTACAGATACAACTCCTAGGGCAATGGTAACTATGGAGAAAATAAACAAATGGGACTACATCAAAATAAAAGGCTTCTGCATAGCAAAAGAAATCATCAACAAAACAACAAGAGAGCCCACTGCATGGGAGAACATATTTGCCAGTGTTATATCCAATAAGGTTTAATCTCCAAAATTTATAGGGAACTCATACAACTTAACAAAAGGAAGGGAAACAATTCAATCAAAAAGTGGGCAAAGGACCTAAATAGACACTTTTTGAAAATGTACATACAGAAGGCCAAGAGGCATTTGAAAACACTAGAGGCCCAGTGCATGGATTCGTGCACCAGTGGGGTCCCTCAGCCTGGCCTGAGCCCTCTTACAATCCAGGAGCCCTCAGAAGATGTCAGACTGCCAGGGATCGGGCCAAAACCGGCAGTCTGACATCACCCAAGGGATGTAGTAGTGTGCCAGGGAGGAGCCTGCGCCTGGGCAGGGTGCTGCACCACTCCCGCTCATTCCGGCTCCACTGCATCTGGTGCTGCCACTCGGTAGTACTGCCATGGAGGCGGGAGAGGCTCGTGCCACCACAGCTGCACTCGCCAGCCATGAGCCTGGCATCTGGTGCCTGTTGGTCAGCTGAGCAGCGCTCTCACCACGGGAGTGCACTGACCACCAGGGGGCAGCTCCTGCATTGAACATCTGCCCCTGGTGGTCAGTGCACATCATAGCAACCGGTTGGCCAGTCATTAGGTCATTCGGACGCTTAGGCTTTTATATATATAGATGCTCAAAGTCACTAATCATGTGAGAGATGCAAATCAAAACAACAATGAGATACCAGCTCACACCTGTAAGAATGGCTATCATCAACAAATCAGAAAACGACAAGTGCTGGCGAGGATGTGGAGAAAAAGGAACCCTCTTGCACCACTGGTGGGAATGCAGACTGGTGCAGGTGCAGCCACTGTGGAAAACAGTATGGAATTTCCTCAAAAAGTTAAAAATGGAACTCCCATTTGACCCTGTAATCCCACATCTAGGAATATATACCATGAAATCAGAAACACCAATCAGAAAGGACATATGCACCCCTGTGTTCATAGCAGCACAATTTATAATAGCTAAGATTTGGAAACAGTCCAAGTGCCCATCAGCAGATGAGTGGGTAAGAAACTGTGGTACATTTACACAATGGAATACTACACTGCTGTAAAAAAAAAAAAAAAAAAGAAAGAAAAAACTCATACCATTTGCAACAGTATGGATGAGCATTATGCTAAGTGAAATAAGCCTGTCAGAGAAAGATAAGTATCACATGATCTCACTGATTTGTGGACTATAATGAATACATAAAATGATGAACAAAAATTAGATCCAGAGACATAGAAGCATTGAACAGACAATCAAATCCCAGAGGCAAGGCTAGGGAGGGTGGGTGAGGGTAAAAGATCAACCAAAGAACTTGAATATATATAAGCATAACAAATGGGCACAGACAATAGGGGGATGAAGGCTGGGGGGCAGGGGAAGGCTGGGAGAGGTCAATGGGGGAAAAGGGGAACATATGTAATACTTTCAACAATACAGAATTTAAAGAAAAATAAATAAATAAAATTAAAAAACAACAACAACAACAAAACCCAACAATTTGGACTTGAGGAACAACTAAAATAAATGAAGAAAATATTTGCACATAAGATCAGTTAAGTTTCTGGCACATAGTTTAAGAACATGGAGTTCATTTATTCATTATCCATATAGTAATTTGAGAAACTGAAAAGTTTTTAGTTATGTGTCCATCAAGGTGGGGATATAAAGGCAGTATTGACATAGTCCTTGCCCTCATTAACATTACTGAAATATCCTAAACAACTGTGAGGTAAATGACTTACACATGAAATAATTAGAGAACAAGAAAGCGGCATGTTAAATACTGCAAATAATAGAATATAGAACCTGAAAAACTGGACAAAAAAGAAGCCATACACACTAGGCAGAACCTCAAATACTGGATAAAAATATGTTTAAGAATTAAATATATATCTCAAGACAAAAAGATAAATCTTCAAGAGACAGAAACAAAGAAACTTAAAGCTAGAGCAATAGGTTCATTAGTTGTGTTTCATTGAACCTACTATACTCTTCAATGCCTTGAGTAAAGGTTTAACTCCTAAAAAAGTCAAGATACAATAATCTGTATCTCATGACCCTGAATAAACCCAGTGAAAGGGGGAATAGAAATATCCTTACAGAAATAACAAGCCATTTAAAGGTGAGAAACTGTCTTACAAAAATTAAAAACACAAGAAAACGATCTGCTACGAGTGATAGCAAACACAACATATAGGAGGAAGAGCACCCATGAACTTTAGATATTAGGATATTTGAAAGAAAGGATAAAAATAATTGAGGGTTATTAGAGACAGGATGTGAAGTCAGTGGAAAAAGAGACCACTATAAAAAAGTAAAGAGCTTTTAAAAATAAAATAAAAATATAACTTATTGAATATTAAGCAAATTAGAAAAATTGAAGAAGAGAACTGGAAGACAACTGAGATTATCCTGGGTGTTCTATAAGAAATAAAGACATGGAAAAAATGAAAGACATACAAGATAGAATTAGAAAGTGTCCATCATATATGGTAGAGGAGAATGAAAGGAAAAGAGAAAGTCTTAAAGGCAATTAGAGAGAAATGACAGATTACCCATAAATGAACAATTAGACTTATTATTAATAATAGTAAAAGAAATACCCACAACTACAAATATAAAATTTTATTCATAGTAAAATGATCATTCAAGAAAAAAGATGACATGATTTTCAGACAAAGATTTAGATTATTTACCACGTATAGATCCCTTAATGAAATAACAAATTAAAAAATTTACTTCAATAAAAACAAAATTGAACCCAAAAATATTAAGATGTAAGTTGCAATGGTTAAAGCAAAACAAATAATAACAACAAAACAAGTATGTCCACATGTAGAAAAGTCTAAATAAACTCTATAAACACTAACAGTGTAATTCATTTGGGGAGACAGTAGAAATAAAATGTTAGGCAACAAAATATAGAAGTTAAGTGAGGTGACTGAAATGAAAACATTCTAATGTCTTTGTGTTATTTTGGAGGAGGATGAACATTCTAATTAATTACATTTCAAGTATGTATGTTAAGAAATTAAGACTAAGATTTGGAAACAGCCTAAATGCCCATCAGCAGATGAATGGATTAGAAAACTGTGGTACATCTACACAATGGAATACTATGCTGCTGTAAAAAAGAAGGAATTCTTACCATTTGCAACAGCATGGATGGAACTGGAGAGCATTATGCTAAGTGAAGTAAGCCAGTCAATGAAAGAAAAATGCCACATGATCTCACTCATTTATGGATAATAAAGACCATTATAAACTGATGAACAAAAATAGATACAGAGGCAGAGCAGCATTGAACAGACTGTCAAACTACCGTGGGAAGCCAGGGGAGGGTTGGGGGGGGGGGGGGGGGTAAGAGATCAACCGAAGGACTTGTATGCATGCATATAAGCATAACCAATGGACATAAGACACTGGGGGGTAGGGGAGGCCGGTGGAAGGTCAAGGGGGGTGGGGGAAGGAGACATATGTAATACTCTTTGTAATACTTTAAGCAATAAAACAAAATTTTAAAAAAGAAATTAAGATTAACCATTAAAAGAATAAACATGCAACATATAATTTCCAAGAGAATGTAGGGCAGAAGGAAAACATGAAATAAATAGTAGACAGAAAAAATAATGTGGTAGGAGTAAAACAAAATACATCAGTAATAACAATGCACAACTGGACCATGTTTTTCAGTTTTGACTTTCTCAAGGACTTGTATGCATGCATATAAGCATAACCAATGGACATAAGACACTGGGGGGTAGGGGAGGGCAGGGGATTGTCAAGGGCGGGGGGAAAAAAGGACACATATGTAATACCCTTTGTAATACTTTAAGCAATAAAACAAAAAAGAAAAAGAAAACAAAATGAAGACATTTAGATGCTTAAGAGACATCTAAAATATTACACAGAAAGGTTAAACACAATGATATAGAACAATACCCTTGGCAAATACAGGGGTGGGCAAAAGTAGGTTAATAATAAGTAATGCAATAATTAACAATACAAGAATAAACTTTGTGTTTTGTGTACACACAACTGTAAACTTACTTTTTCTCAACCCTATATTTACCAAAACTAATTATAACAATTGTAATATCAGACAAAATAAAGTTTAAAAGACAAAACATAATTAGGGATAAAGAGTTTAAGTGCATAATGATATCAGAATAATTTATCAATGAGAAATAATCTCGAATTTGTATGTCCCTAAAATATAACTTAAAAATATATTAAGCAAATTTGACAAAATCCACACTCATAGTGGCGGACTGTAATAATTCATTCTCAGAACCTGGTAGGTCAAACAGACAAAATACTCATAAAAACACAGTCAATTTGAAAAATTTTCACAAGATTTACTATTTGGATATATTTGCAAGCTTGGTCTAACCTCACACCTATAATTAAAGAAGACACATACTTTTAAGTACATACAGAACAAACACTGCCCACATACTAGGGCACAAAGCAAGCCTCAGCAAATAAAAATTCTTTATCTTACAAACTAAATTTTAAAATAAAAAGGACAGTCTCAAATTCTATACATTTGAAAACTTTAAAAAACAATTTGTAATTTACCATTCCATGCATGAATCCTAATGGAAATTGCAAAACATTAGAACTAAACGACAATAAAAACTGTAAGTCAAAACTGAAATGTAAAATAGATAAATGTCTGGAATGATTAAAAATGAAAGAAAAAATATTAGGATTGGAAAAGGTAACAAATTTAGATGCCATTAAGATTTCAAAAATAAGGCATTATTATAACAACTTCATAAATTGAAGAAATTGGCAATGTTCTAGAAAATAACTGATCTACAATGTTGGACATATAGAGAACTTACTAGGACAGTTAGGACTGGAGTCAGCAGGAAGAATATTACAGAAGAGATGGTCTTTGAAGATGGGAGGCATTGGGAGAGGCATACCAAACAGGAAAAATCAGAGGAAAAGCATGAGGTAGAAATGAACATGCATTAAGCAGAGTGAGATAATCTCAAGTAAATGAGATAGAAGTAGGGCAATACCCTGTCTGTATATTAGAATCACCTGGGAAGCTTTTAAAAAAATCTCAATGGCCAGGCCAAACCCCAAGAAATCAATCTGTGGGGTAGTCTATGATTATAATTTCAAATATCTTTCAACTTAAGTTTTGTCCAAAAGCTTTTTTAAAAAATATATATTTTTATTGATTTCAGAGAGGAAGGTAGAGGAAGAGAGAGATAGAAAGATCAATGATGAGAGAGAATCATTGATTGGTTGCCTACTGCACGCCCACTACTGGGGACCGAGCCCGCAACCCGGGCATGTGCTCTTGAATCGAACCCAGGACCCTTGAGTCCACAGGCTGATGCTCTATACACTGAGCCAAACCAGCCAGGGCTGTCCAGAAGCTTTTAACACTAACAATTAAATGTGTCCAAATAATAAAAATAAAATAGCATAAACAGTAAGAATAAAGAACTACAAACAATAAAAATAAAATAGTATACTGATGAATGCAGTTTGCAAAAGGGTAAACCACATGAGTGGGGCTATTTAGGATTTTACAGAAAAGCCTCATTTCAATCCTATCTAATAAATAGTAATATGCAAATTGCCCATACTCCAACACACAAGATGGCCACCACAATATGGCCGGCAGGGGAGGGCAGTTAGGGGCAACCAGGCCTGCAGGGGAGGGCAGTTGGGGGCAACCAGGCCTGCAGTGGAGGGCAGTTGGGGGCAACCAGGCCTGCAGGGGAGGGCAGTTAGGGGTGACCAGGCCTGTAGGGGAGGGCAGTTAGAGGCAATTGGGCCAGCAGGGGAGCAGTTAGGCATCAATCGGGCTGGCAGGGGAGTGCTTAGGGGGCGATCAGGCTGGCAGGCAGGAGCAGTTAGGGGCAATCAGACAATCAGGCAGGCACACGGTTGGGAGCCAGCAGTCCTGGATGTCCAACTGCCCATTTAGGCCCTATCCCACCGGGCAATCGGACATCCCTCCAGGGGTCCCAGATTGGAGAGGGTGCAGGCTGGGCTGAGGGACACCCCCCTCCTCATGCACAAATTTCATGCACCAGGCCTCTAGTATATAATAAAGTAGAAATTAAAAAATGGACTTTGAAAAGTTTTGAACAACATGTTTTGTTAGAAGAGATCTCCTTAATTCATGAAAAACATTGACAGTTTGAAGAGGGGATATCTGAAAGCATGGGACAGTGCCCTTTGTAAGCCTTTTAGAGTTTACTAGTGGTTCTCAACCTGTGGGTCGCGACCCCTTTGGCAGTCGAACGACCCTTTCACAGGGGTCACCTAAGACCATCCTGCATATCAGATATTTACATTAGGATTCATAACAATAGCAACATTACAGTTATGAAGTAGCAACGAAAATAATTTTATGGTTGGGTCACAACATGAGGAACTGTATTTAAAGGGCCAGAAGGTTGAGAACCACTGGTTTACTCCATGCAAAGTTCAGGCTAATAAATGTATATAACTATACTGGAATCTCCATACTAATTACAGGTTGTTCTGCAGGGCAGGGGGGTGGACTTTTTAGATCCACTTATTTGGAAAACAGATCAACATATGTTTTACTAGCTTTTTAAAAGAATGATTCATTAAGAAGGAAAAATAGATCATAGATAATATATATTGTACCTATTGTTAAAATGCACTTTCAATCAAGTGTAAGAATTTCATACTTCAATACAAACCGGGTATTGGGACCACTAAATGGTGTTGTGTGATGTCATCTCTTCTTTAAGTGCATTCAATCCAGAGATGAAAGAAAGAATACATGCTCATTAGAAATGATGAAAGAAAGAATAGATGCTCATTTCCATTTCTTAAACAAAGACATTCAGACTTTTAAAACCTCTGCTGAAAGTTCTATTTTTGTAGTCAACAATTTATCCTGTTCATGGTAAGTGATATAAATTTCTAAAATTCCCATTTTAAAAAAATTTAATTCTTCAACTTTTACACTGCCTGATGCTATTTTGGTGTGATAAGATTGATGGGAGCATTTATAGAGGGGTGTGTCAGTGTGTAACAAGATGGAATAGAAATATGTGTTTAAAATTTCTGTAATAACCAAAGAACAAAACCAGAACACAGTAATTTGTAGTGACTCTATTTATTAATACATGTATCACAAATGTTCACAATATCAATGCATTCTTGTTGGCATGCTAGAGGCATTATTTTTAAAGATCTTTTAAAAATATTTTGACATTTGTTCCCCCTTCACACTCATTTTTCAATTGATTTGATGATGTCCTCAATGTCTGTAATATCAATGCAAAGGAAAAGTACAGAAAGAAGTAAAATAACACAATAGCAATTAATTGGAGAAAAACAGAAGTAGTATTATTTCCTTCATGTGAAGCAACAATTCAACTTTTAGGTGCACTAAACTGTCCATACATACCCACGCATGTAATAATAATGAGCCAAGGAGACCACCTAAAGCTCAACAATTTCCTTCATGCTTTTTCCTCCTCATAAACAATTACTGATGTATCTCTTTACATGTTCTAGGCAGCCTGGAGAAGGTAGGAAAGAGCCTTAGTAAAGGGATAACCAAATTATAGGAAATTAAGCCAAAAGAACAGGTAGCTGTTTATCTATATCAAGGGGTGTGACATTTATCAATCTTAATGAAGAGTTAACAGGAGCCTCCCCAAAACATGCAGGGCCCAGGTGGCCAGTGATGGTGTGATAACTAGTCACCTATGATGAGTTGCAGTTGGACCAAGTACAGATGAAGGAGCCTTGGGTGGGTTCCACTAGGACTAGATGCAGGGAATCTGGCTATACTCTGGCACAAAAGGGCTTCACAAAATAGAACACTAGGTTTAGGTTGAAAGGCAGGGTAGATACTGTGTGGGAGTATCAGTTGCACACAGGGTATGGAGTTAGGGGGAATAGGGCAAGTGTAATATGTACTGTGCTCTAACATTCTTTTAGAAGTCTTTCAAGGATTGTTGCAGTTCCTTTATTAAATCGGGTCTCTTATTCCGTCGTCTTGAAAGACTAAGAGAGAGATTAAAACATGTGAGTGACTCATCATTAATAAGGACTTAAAATAAGATAGCAATCTGAAAAGAGTATTGATACATTTTCCACAATAGTGTTGATCACATCTCCTTCCTAGCACCACAGAAATGAGGTTTTGTCAGATGGACCAGTGCCACCAAGATCAAGTATTTAAGTGGCTGGATAGTACCCTTGTGTTTTGAAAGGTAGTATGTGCCCCAAAGGGAGAAACCCAAAATTAAACACTCCCCACTGCCACTCACCTTCTCCTTATACCATCTCATATTGGTTGGCCGTGATGAACCGGGACAGGCAGCAGGCCAGCAGCATGCCAATCAGCTATTGCCAGAAGGAAAAATGAGAACAGGAATCTTAAGCCACTGAACTACACCATGCTTTGACATTCCCCCCCCCCCCAACTATATTTTAGACAACTGAGTGCTTTTGTACATGAATGGGGAAAGGGCACTAGAGAAAATGATCAAACCTGATTTCATCTGTGGGATCTAAGACTTAGAGTGTCTAATTGCTGATAGAGGATAACTAGAGGTTCTTGAACTGGCCACAGGTTCTAGTTCACTCTGGCCATTTAAAAGCAACTTTTGAGTCCCAGCCGGTTTGGCTCAGTGGATAGAGCGTAGGCCTGCACACTGAAGGGTCCCAGATTCGATTCAGGTCAAGGGCACATGCCTGGATTGTAGGTTCAATCCCCAATAGGGGGCATGCAGGAGGAAGCTGATCAATGATTCTCTCTCATCATTGATGTTTCTATCTCTCTCTCCCTCTCTCTTTCTCTCTAAAATCAATAAAAATAATTTAAAAATAAATAAAAACAACTTCTGACATATAAGTAGTATTAAAATGTGTTCATATGTTATAAGTGTAATGGAAAAAATTAAGTACCACAGAATTAGTGAGAGATATCTTTTAATGCCCAAATTAAATTCAAAACCATAAGCACATGCATTGGAAGATATTTTAACGTAGTTGGCTGATACCCCAGCCATAATAGTTCTTTCCTCGAGACAATGAGATGCTATTCTTGACCAGATGAGTTTTCCAATGAAGAAGTAATAGTCATATTTACATTATGATTCATAACAGTAGCAAAATTACAGTTATGAAGTAGCAACAAAAATAATTTTATGGTTGGGGGTCACCACAACATGAGGAACTGTATTAAAGGGTCGCAGCATTAGGAAGGCTGAGAACCACTGCAAGTTAAGCAATTTGCCATATTTTATTGGATCAGAGTTGGGAATGACTTTTAGAGAAAATTGGGAACAGTGTCTTTCCAAGTGTGGCCTCAAGACCTGCAGCATCAGCAGCACCTAGGGCAGCGGTTCTCAACCTGTGGGTCGCGACCCCTTTGGCGGTCGAACGACCCTTTCACAGGGGTCGCCTAAGACCATCCTGCATATCAGATATTTACATTACGATTCACAACAGTAGCAACATTACAGTTATGCAGTAGCAACGAAAATAATTTTATGGTTGGGTCACAACATGAGGAACTGTATTTAAAGGGCCAGAAGGTTGAGAACCACTGACCTAGGGCCATGTTAGAAATGCTAATTCTCGGGCCCCACTCCAGGCCTACTGAATCAGACAGTGTGGGTGAGTAGGGCCTAGCAATTGATGGCTTAACAAGCATTACAGGTGAGAGAACTAGTCATTTAGTCCATTTAGTCACCCTTTTCTTACAGGTGTAACACCTGCGACCAAACTGGGTCCCATTGTTGGTCAAGGCAACACCTGAACTCTGTTCTCCTAAAGAGTTTGTTATGCTGAAAACTCCTCAGGACAGAGACCTCAGAGCTACCATTCACCCTGCCTGTGGCTGGTGAAATGCCTAATCCTATATAGTTTAGGCAGTTATAGATCAGCTTATATTTGATTGACTAAGACTTTGTACTTAGTACCCATCTAAGTTTTTGAAGTAACAATTTTACTACTATCTGCCTTGTCAGTATGTATTCTATTTTCTTTTGAGTTGTTAAAACCTTAGGGTGGTTCTACTGCTTCAACAACTGAGAAACCAGAGAAGAGGAAGAGAAGCTAAGAGAGTTGTAGGGCCTGTCAGCAAAGACAAGAGATGTCAAAGGCAACAGGGTAAGGGTGTCTTCCTCTGCCATCACAGAGCTATAAAGGCAACTTTCTTAACAAGAAAGTGACAAGCAATAGATGAAAAATTTAGATCCTTATAATGCCTGTGGAGATTTTATTTTAATGATTTAACTGGGAAACTAAGTAAAACTTTCATGACTTTAGGAAAATGCCAAGGAATCTAGCTAGAAATAAAATGGTATAAATGTTGTTAGGGACCATCTGAGGCCCTGAAAATACTAAGGGAATGAGTAAATAGTTCTGTTAGCCTTTTTTGGGGCTATGTCTTATCAAGGCTATCAACAGCTTTGTCCTGCCCTCTACATAGAAAAGGTAAACAAGTCCCAGAAAAAAAATTCCCGGCCAATAATGAATCATCCAAGAAGCCTGTGAGCTCTGGGGGAAGCGCTACAGTGGTGAAGGTCAGGGGATGGATGGGTAGGAGGAGGATCTATTTTTTTGATGAGTATCTTTTTCCTTCCAATTCCACAGATTCAAACCCTTTCATTATAAAAGCACAGAATAAGTTCCCTTTAGGTGCTACCTGAGGCAAGAACAAGGGTGAAATCTGGCCTAAATGCTTAATAGAGCAGACCAGGTGCTGAGGTCAGAATTGTAAAACTGGATCTACAGTAGATGCCCAATCTCAAGCAAGCCATTCAAACCCTATCAAAACACACTCAACCTCTTGCTATAAATCTATAGGGCAGCAGGACCTGCATATTAATTCCAGGCAAATGGGTTTTTCCTTGAGAGGGCAAAGGCAGTAGGAATTTGTGGAGAGAAGTATAAAAGGCCTGCTTTAAATTAACTAACAGGGCCAGAGTTCTTGAACATTCTATTAAAAGGCTAGACTCAGCTTAGTTTTCTTTGTACTTTATACCATCTTTAATTTCTGAGACAACAGATGTACAAATCCAGTTTGTTCCAACAGATAGCGTGGAGGTCACAAGAGCAGGTGAGGAAAAGGACAAGGAGGAGGAAGAGGGCAGGTGAGGAAAGGTGAAAAGAGAAAGAGAGCTCTGTTCTTTCCTATATACTTTGGTCTGTCTGTAGCCTCTACTCAGTAGAGCTCACTTTATTATACTAAAGCTACTAGTAAGAGATAGGCTAACATTTGTTAAATTTCACTGTGACATGTGTCCTACAATTTTTGAACGTGTGTGGCTAAAGGTTTGGTTCTAGGTCATTGACCAGAATCAGTACGGCTGGTAAGTGGCCACCATGGTCCCAGAGAGGGCCTAGATCTACTGGCATCTGGAATTCCACTTCAGCTTACAGGAACCTTGAGGCTGCTAGCACCATTAAAAGCTGCAGTTTCTAGCACATCTGGCTAATAAAAGACAGCCATGGCTATTCCTCTCCCCGGTGCAAGCTGAGCATAACAAGACTCAGGTCTCTTCCCCACTGCGTCTGCCTGGCCATGCGAGTAATTGGTACTGACTTTGCAAAGTCACTGGGCTTTGTGTTTTTTGTTCTCTCATCCCAACAACTATGTGATACCTCATGAGACCTAAACTCTCTACAGAGAGTTTCTGTTTTGGGGTTCCTTGGAGCCAAATCCCCTCTCTTACTGCCTCATAAGGCCACAGAGAAAACTCACCAATTCCACATAAGTGATTTCTTCAAGGTAGTACAGAGAGATTAATGCTCAGCAGGCCAGGTAACCACTTGTCTAAGTACAAATCAGGTTCTTTATGACTTGAGTCACCTCGCTAATGAAATAGGATTGCCACTTCACTCCCTCATGGCTACATGCGTATATTCTTGGATGATGTTTTATACATGAGATTCCAGGCTCTTTGAGGCTCTCTTCTCCCCGTGCAGACTACAGGCATCATGTCCCTTAATGGTTCTAGGATAGCCATTAGTGGGGACTTCAGCATATTCCTACCTCCAAAGGGACAGTTCTCCTCAAATGCCCAGAATAAGTCTGTCCTGTAGGTGGGTATGAACCTGACGCTGCACATACATGTGGAAAGTAAACTATGTGCAAGCTGTCAAGTGCATCCCGTACATCTGCATCAAACATGTGGTCTGGGATCCTCTAAAATGCCCCTTTGGCCATTACAGATATGTTACTGAGATGTTATTACTGAAATATGATAGCAACCAGAAGAAAGTTCAGGGCAACAACTTCCTCTGAAATGTCTCTGGAGACTGAGTTAATTGGCCCTATTTGTGACACCACTTTGGTTTGTCTCTGTGTGGGTGTACTGAGATTTAACTTACTTCATGGGTTTCAAAAAGCAAACCAATGGTCAATGAATTTTGGGACTGTCACAAGAATGACACACTCCTATTGGCTGAATCCACATGTTCTTGTGAAATGAAACGTCACGCAGGTTTTTTGAACCTGCTTGAAACAAAACTTTTTGACTTATCTAAAGCGAAGCCCTCTATTTTCAAAAACTATCAGGCTAATGTTCAATTCCTGGATCTGACAGTCACACGAATATGTTCACCTTGTGATAATTTACTAAACTGTATACTTTTAAGTTATGCACTTTTCTGCATATGTTATATTGTAATAAAAAGTTTTAGACTTGAATAAGATCAAAGTGCATCTGTTCTCCTTAGCAGGAAGGAAAGTACAGAGGGGTGGGGAAAAAGTAATTACAGTTTGAGAGAGCCAATATAGAATTCAGGCAGGTGAAATTAGAGCTGTGGACACATTACTGAGATAACAATAATTAGACTTTGTTGGAAAAACGATCTATTGGTCTAAAAAAAATTCTAAGGAAAACATAAAGGTTTTATTTAAGTATATATGCCAATCCTTCTACCCACAGTAATATTATAGCAACAGTATATTATTCAGCCAGGAGATCAGAAGCTTGTGGGACAGTATACTGCCTGGTTAGCTTAATCTTGTTCCATCCTTAGTTTGCATAATTACCTCTCGCACTGTTTTTTAGAGGCTGGGTAGAGATAAAGGAATATAAAATGTAATATACAGAAATGTGGTTTCCTCTTTAGAAATAATAGTCAAACCTAGAGATTAAAATAATGATCATAAAATGAAGTTGGCTAAATTTAGATTTTCTTTAAAGGGAGAGACCTCATGCATAATCTATAGGAATTAAGAACAGAAAAGTGATAGGTCAAGCAGGAAAAAAAGGCTTCTCCCCAATCCAGATAAGCCATTTGATGTTTGGAGTTGTTTATGCTCCAATTAAGCCAGCATTTTGTTCAGTTAACCTCCATTTGACCTACAGAAGAAGCAAGTTGTTTTTCTGGAGCTAGTCATTAATTGAACTGTAACCAATATTCCCTTGATGGAAAAACTTCATTTAGGTTGAAAAAGGAAAATCAATAAACAGATGACCTAAGGACTAATGAGCATGGAGCTTTGACCCCATCTATCAGCCTTTCCCAAGACACAGTGAGGCAGGCAGAGTATGGAGACCAGGGAGGGAAAGGAGAGCAGGAGACAGGGGAAAGGCTTGATGGGATCACACAATTATGTAGGCTACCTGGGAGAATGCAATTCCAAAAGCCACTCCAGCAATGATTCCCATGTTAGTCTCCATGAAACTGGTCACCAGGTCATAACAACCCTGGAAACAGAGAGAGACAGTCTCAGAGGCATGTTTTACCCAGGCCAGAGTGGACTGTGTTAAAGTTTGTAATTCACCCTTGGAACTTACCAGCATTCTTTTTATACTTTAAAAAAAAAACTAATGAAAAATTTCAAACATACAAAAAAATATACAGAGTTCTACAACAAGCCCCCAAGTGAACCTTTCTCTAACATCACAATTAACATATGACTAATCTTGTTTCATTTAAATCTCTCATCCCTTGGCTGAGTTATTTTAAAGTAAATCCAATATATATACAGTGTTTACCCTTGAACAACACAGTGCTTGGGGTGCCAACCCCTGCATAAAAATCCATATATAACTTTGACTCCCCCAAAACTTAAATTGATCCTCAGTATTCTCAGGGGTTTTGGTTCCAGGAATCCCTGCAGACACCACAATCCCAGGGTGCTCAAGTCCCCTACATAAAATGGCTTAGATCAATGCATACAATTGGCCCTCTGTATCCACGGACTCCCAACCATGGTTGAAAATAGTACAGGTGTTTACTGGGGGGGGGGGGGAATCAGTGTATATGCAGACCCGTGCAATTAGTTAAACCCTTGTTGTTCAAGGGTTAACTATTTATTCATTGGCAAATATTTCAGTAGTAGAATTAAATTTAGCAATGAATCTGTAAGACCTATGAAGCAAACACTATAGACACAGAAGTAAACTTGAATAGGTGAAAAGGCATTTCACATCCTTGAACAGGAAGAATCATAATCATAGTCAAAAGCATTTTAACAACAAATGGAAAAATTTTGGATAAAGTGAAATCATCTGGGAAGAGAGAGGTGTTTGAATGCCTGCCTACTTTATGGCATTTTAGGATTCTTCCAAAACAGACTATTATGTTTGTTCTTTAAAAAATGGGGAAAACCTATGTTCTAGAGTCTTTCTCACAAATTTACTATATGCCCTTGAACAAGTCACTTTTCCTTTCTGATGACAACATCTTTACCCGTAAAATGAAGGAAAATTTCCTTGAACATACTGGATTACATTTTATCAATCTAATACAGATAGGAGACACCAAATGTATATCACCCATAATGCAGAGGCAAAAACTCACTCTTCCTGTTAAAAAGCCTCACAGGTTAAACAGCAGGGAGGGAGAGGAGGAGGAAGTTAGAGGGAGGGAGTGAGAAAGGAGGGAGAGAGAGTGAGAGAGAATGAAAAACAAGATTGAATTTATAGGTATATTCATTTGAAACTGAGCCAAATCAACGTAGACTTCTGACATATTCAGCTTTTTGGAAGACTTGGTCGTTTTCTTGTTTTCTGTAAAAGAGCTTCAATTGAAATGTATAAAGTCTGTAAAAATCAAGATATTAATTTCAAAACAGAGTAAAAGGGACTCTTGTTTATCAGGAAAGGCACACTAAATTGTCATAACATGTAAAAAAACAACAAAGAACAGTGTCTCCCATTTTTTCATTCAAAATTTAACCATTTAACATTTTTCATAGCCTGTAAAAATTCTGCCAAGGCTGTGTCTTCTAATAAGTGATATGTTATGTATTCACAGTCTGTTTGCAGAGAAAACGATGCATTAACTTAGCAGCAGTGCTTTGACACATGTTTTTAATGCAATGGACAAACTATATTCCTTAGTTACCTGACATAAATTTGAAGGCCAGGGCAGGGGTGGGAAAGGAAATACATTATAGCCATGGGGAGTTTTGAAATTTGATTATCTCTTTATAGTAGAGGCTTGCTTGATAATTTCATTTTTACTAGTGAAACTATATATCGCACTATTTTTCAAAAGGCAGTGGAAGGGAGAGCAGTTTTGATTAGGAAGAATTCAAAATGAGAAGGGTGGTGAATATTCTAACCATTTCCCAAATGATAGTAGTTAAGACAGTGTTTTGCTATGCTGGCCATTATTATTGGATCTTCTCCCCACAGTGATTGTCGATGGTCCGGTAGAGGAATGAAATTCACATCTACACTGGTACTAGGTCAGCTCAAAATACGGAAACACAAACCCAATAAATAAATAAAAAACTAGAGAGAAGTGAGGTGGGTTATTATGGCAAAGATTTTTCTGGCTGGTGTGGCTCAGTTGATTGAACACTGTCCCATACATAGAGAGGTCAATAGTTTGATTCCTGGTCAGGGCACATGCCTGGCTTTACCCCCAGCAGGGTGTGTGCAGGAGGCAGCTTATCAATGTTTCCCTCTCTTTCCTTCTCCCTTCTTCTCTCTCTAAAATCAATAAAAACATATTTTTAAAAAATATATAAAGGAATTCCTATGGAGGAGGAACTCAGCCAATACTTTTGGCCAACTGAACCTGCAGACATGCCATGATCCTGTTAACAGAATCAAAATAAAAATCTGTCTCCCAAACAAAACAATAAATATCCTGCTTAACTGTTCTCAGCTCCTTCCTTCTCTCTCAGTTATTTGTTCAAGGTAGGTTTCTCAGGCTGTCTGATAAGAGCCAGAGTCATCTTTATATGATCCTTCCTATGAGGACTAGCTTCGGCATTTTTAATGGAAGAAAAATTTCACCATCATTGTCATGACATTTATATTACAGGTAATAGTTAATATTATAGTTAACATTTACTGTGTCCTTACTCTGTGCCAAGCACCATGCTTTATATACTTTATCTTCTTCAATCTTCCTATCAATCCTAAGGGGCAGGAACTATTATTATCCCCATTTTACAGATGAGAAACAAGACTGAGAAACGTTAAGTAACTTGATTAATATTGCATGGCCAGCAAGTGGCTGAGCCAGAATTTAACCTGGAGTCTGACTCCAGACCCTGTGATCTGGACTTCTAGACCCTCAACTTGCACAAAAGAAGAGGAAGTTTGGGTATAAAAAATACTTTTATCAAAGGTTGAGGTTGCTGCTTCTACAAATGACCTCCTGAGGCTCTGGTACACCAATATCTCCCTGCAACAAAGCTCATCTTGCCTTTTATACATCAGAGTAGCCACCATGTGCTAAATAAGGTGGCATTTCATAAAATGGCAGCATACTGACATGTATGAGTGCTTAATGGGGATGTCCATGAAAAAAAGCAGAAGTTACCTTACTGATGAGAGGCAAATGGGCTTCAAACTTTAGATTCATAAGAAAATTTCAGTAGGAACAGATGTCAGTACTGAACATCTTACCTCCCCAATCCAATAGCAAAGTCATAAGTCCAGCATGACAAACCGAGCTTCTAGAATGGCAACAATGCCTTGCAGTATTTATGCAACAAATACCAACATTAAGTGGGTAAAATACAGAAACCAATATCTTAACATTCTGATCCTGAGAAAATGCTATCTCCTATGAATTATTCAGTAGTTGGCCCAGATCACATAGAATTTTGAAGACCTTAAGGAATAGAATTTTATCTAAGATAAGAAAATTTACCTGATGACCATATAACCACAAGTAAACTCAATAGTAGGGTTTTATTCTCCCTCTTGTTTACCAAACTATATTTTCTATCTGGCACTTCTCTAAACATTTAAGAATATAGAGGGCCTTCACATGCATTTGTATCATGTCTTTAACATATTCTATGTAAACAGAATAAAGAATTGATATTCCTTTTCTGACTACTGAAATTTCATATTCCTCAACTCCACTACATACTAACTTTCAAATATCTTTTAGCCAGTTTTTTCCTCTCTAATTTCTTTTGGAGTCAGGATGTTGACAGTGAGTTGGAGTGGAGTTGTTTATTTCTTTTCCTATGACAGCGACCTCCCTAAAATAAAGGCCACCCTCCTAGCAGAAACAGATGCTGTCTGTCAACTCTACTCCCCCCTTCCTGCTAAGGACTGACACCCAGCTGTAAATGATTTCATGTTTAGTAGATATATTAAGCAAAAAAAAGACACCCAGAAAGAAGAAAGCCAGCATTCCCTGTCTGACATCAGCATCAGGTTTAACAGAAACCACTTGCTAAACCTTCCTAACCATGCCTGGTAGATTCTTGCTGGGAGAGGAATTTGGAGCTGAACTAAGTCACAGCTTTCTCCTTAGAAGTGGGAAGCCTCAAGTATCTCTTCTAGGCAATAAAGGACCACAAAGGCAGATTCTTGACTCCTTCCTAGACTACCATTTCTTACCTACTTGTCATAATCTCACAAAAACAAAAATGACCTCCTCAAACATTCACCACTGATCACATCAGGACTGAAAGGAAGCAAGTACCTTCTGGTAAACTTTGGTGGAGGCCACAGTCAGATTGTGCAGATCCTGGGGATTACAATCGGTGTCATTCATGCAGCAACTTGGGGGGATGCCATGCTCTGTGAAGTAGGGGCTGGTGCTCCAGTTGGTATAGTTCTGCACACCACAGCAGCTCAGCTGTTAACAGGGAAAGAGAAAGAATCAAAGTGTGGCAGATCAAAGACTGTGTGATCTCCTCACTCACCGCCCTGTAACTTTTAAACGAGAAACATGGGCCAAGCCTCTGAGTCAACAGGCATAGCTTTGGTGAGTAAAGATGAGCTGAAGCTCCACTAACAATTGTTCTCACTGGGAAGCCCATTTGAACTCAAAGAAGAAAGTTCTAAATGATGGGTCGTGTTGGCTTTCTTATGACCTCCTTAAATCAAAGCAGTGGCCTGGCTATGCATCAAAATCACTTATGTCAGCTGGGTGCTGTTAAAGGTGTATACATCAACTCAATCAGTACAGCTGATGGGGAAGCCAAGGCAAAAAATGATTTTAAAAAGCTCTTCAAAGGATCTATACTAAGAAGTAAATAAATGGGTGTGTGTGTTTTGTTTTGTTTTGTTTGGGGGGGGGGAATGCACATAGAGGTAGAAAGAGAGTTGGTGCTGCTAAACTATAGCCCACCAGCTGCCTAGTTTCATAAATCAAGTTTTATTGGAACACAGCCAAGCCTCTTTGTTTACGTGTTATCTATGGTTGCTTTTGTGGTACAGAGGCAGAGTACTTGTGACAGAGACTGCATGGCCCTCAAAGCCTCAAATAGTTACTAGTTGACCCTTCACAGAAAAGATTTGCCAACTGCTAACACAGAGAATATTAAAGCCAATGGGGTAAAATATAATTAATTAGTGAATCTGGGTAAAAGGTGTATAGTTCTTTGTACTACTCTTACAAAATTTTTTTTGGATAAGTTTGAAATTTTATCAAATAAATTACCCCCCAAAATTGAAATGCTTCTGAAGCACATAAAAAACACCCTAATACCAAAAAACTTCCCAGGTGATCCTCATGGGCATCAGGCTTCAGCACCAGCACCCCCCCTCCTGAGCGCCTATAGGCAGGAAACTTCGATTTTCCTCATATCCTTTGTAAAGCACCAGGCTGTCTGGGCCATTCATATACCTGACAGACCCTCCATTTCTTCTTGGTCCACTCTCTATCCCCAGTATGCTGCAAAAGCCTGTGAAGGTAGTTTACTCGAGTTCTTCACCCAGACTAGACACCACTTCCAGAATGCCAGCCTTTGGGAGCCAACTCTAAGAAAGGCTGTCATATACTCACTGCCTACCTCCTTTCCAAGGCTTCAGATTTTAAGGTCAAACTTACTTTCCTTGGAATCCTCACAATCCTTACTTATAAAAAACAAACAGAGACAGTGATGCTTCTTGACAGAAATTACCTGGATAACTGGACCCTGGACAAATCCCCTAACCTTTGGAAATGGAATGGGATCAAAAGTTTGAGAACAGGAATCAGCAGCAGCACACAAGTGTAAGGCCACACCTCACAGGCAGTTCCCAACCCCAACTCCTTCCCTGGAACTTACGCTGCGCTGCACATGGTCCACTGCCTGGCTCCTCTCATCATTGCCATTGTAATTCTGCATGGCATCCATGTAAGTCCTCAGGAAGGTATCCTTAATCTATGGAAGACAGGGATGAATAGCTTTAGAAATCTAAAATTTTACATATAAATTAAAAACAAAGAGCTGTAGGGGTTTGGGATTATGACTATCTTTTTTCCTTTTCCCTCACCACCAGGCATAACAGCAGGGCTCCTCATTACTGGGATGTAGATTTTACCTCCCAAGTGGTAGGGGTGTCCCAAAGGAGCTCTGGGGAGAAGAGAAGAGAAGAGAGCACAGGCTGCTTTGGGGAAATCTAGCACTTTGCCTTTGGGACACAACTAGTTTGGCTTGCTTTCACAGTCTCAGAAATCGTTATATAGATACACACTTGTGCTTTGCTGACGTAGCTATCCTAAAAGGAGTATTTAATCTATATTGAAGGTCACTGTTTTAAAACAAGGTGGAGAATAATTTTATTATATATATATGGCTAAGTGACTGACTGTCCATCTGAATGACCGACTGGCCAGTACATATGACACGCACTGGCAATTTAAAAATAAACGACTCGCACATGCATGATACACATAAAGCTCTCGCTGGCGCCAATCGCACACATGTGCTTTGATCTGTCATTGTCCATCGTGAATTTGGTTGACATTTCTATTATAGAGAAATGTCAAATAGTGATATTAAAATATTTCTTCTGCCGAAACCGGTTTGGCTCAGTGGATAGAGCGTCGGCCTGCGGACTGAAAGGTCCCAGGTTCGATTCCGGTCAAGGGCATGTACCTTGGTTGCGGGCACATCCCCAGTGGGGAGTATGCAGGAGGCAGCTGGTCGATGTTTCTCTCTCATCGATGTTTCTAACTCTCTATCTCTCTCCTTTCCTCTCTGTAAAAACTCAATAAAATATATTAAAAAAAAAAAAGTGTGGTTCTGAACTCTATATCTTCCATTGACAATTTAAAAAAAAAAAAATATTTCTTCTAATTAATTTCCTTTCAATGTGCATGGATCCATGCACCAGGGCACTCATAACTATATAAAGAAATAGAGTGAGGATCAACAACTAAGTTTTTGAGTTTGGTTAAATTGTACATTTAGAAATTTACTGGTATTTTAGTTCATAATATGTGATATTTGGAAAATAGCAATACCACTGGAGATGCCAGCTAGCTTATATGTGCCCTATACACATTTCAAGAGGTTTCAAATTTCCTCCTCCCAAAGACTCTTTAACTAAGTGATCCACTTTGTGTATACTCACCTCATGACGAAACACAAACCCTGAAATGCCAGCTACGAGCTCAGCCAGGAACACCAAGGACAGAAACATGGCATACTGAAAATCAAGTGGGCAGGAACAAAGTGAAATATGTCAATATTAGGAAGAGTGCTTCTTTTGGGTAGGTTACTTCTTGTCAGGGAGAATTAGACAAATCCTCCTTTTCCCTAGACAAAGTTTAAGGAAAAGTTTAAAAATACTCTTCTCCAGATTTACCCACATGAGCCCCAATATAGGAATATGTCTGTTTAATAGGAGGAAGCATTTTGGGACTAGTATCATGCCTATCAGCTCAGGTTGACCAAGAGAAATCTAAAAGGGCTTTGTACAACTTAAGGTATTCATTATTTTTAATGTTAGAATCCTTGAGCTAGAAAGTACTCTGGAAGTCACAGGACACAGTTTCACCCTGTCTGGGAGTCCTTCATACCACCTTCCTCTTTATGGTCATTTGGCATCTGCCTGCACCTTCATCTAGCATCTGCAAACCCAGCTCTACCCACCCACCCCTTGTAGCTCATTTAGTTTTCAAACTGTTTCAACTGCTGGAAAGACTTCCTTTCTCTTGGCCACAGTCTGCCTACCTGTAACTTCCACTCATTGGTGTTGAATCTGCTTTCAGGAGATATAAGAACCAGCCCTCTCTTCTATACAACAGGCCCTTATATGGGCAAACACAGCCATGGCGCAACCCTGCTTTTTTCCAATCAGGAAATGGCTTCAAAACTTCTCCCTTTGGAATTGTATCCCTCCCATACTTACAGAAGAATCAGAATGTGCACAGGTTGACCTCCCTTCCTTAATATGGTGGTCATACTCGAATGCAGCATATACAACAATGGCCAATAGGCTACATACCTACCTTTCTTGTTCTGCACAGTACGTGGAGTTAATAATCTTTTAAAAAGCCCGTATGCTACACTACTGACTAACAACATTTGCAGGCACCTAAAACCCTTAGTGCTTCTTTCCCATTTCATGCTTCCTGTACTTTCCAAGTTGATTTTGTGTGTGTGCATGTGCATGCCTAATTTCAGGGATATTACATGGTACTTACGAGACATTAATGGTTTCCATTTTTGTGACTTTGAAAAGCAGATGAAAGGAAAGAGAATTGATTCCTTTCCTACAAGGCATATGTCTTACAATATGCTTCTTCTCATCTCAAACTATATAAAAGCCCTCAATATTTGGAATGGCCCTAGATGATGCTGTGGAATTTAGATAGACTGCACATGGCCATATGACTTATTTGTAAAGTGTACACATGTCCTGTAAAGTATAAATATATACACAGGATCATAAATTATTTTTCTTAGCTAGTGGTACATATATTAAAAGGAAGAAATACTGGCTTAAAATGCCAGTTTCATTTGAAATATTAACAAAAGTCTCTACACACTTGAAGTACAGCCACTAAAATATGAAGCACACAGTTATGAATAGAATGCCTTATATAAACAACTTCTCTCTCTTGACTTGGTACAAAATGCAATTAGAAGCACATTTTACTCTAGGGAGACTCTCATACCAGGCCTAGACTCCACCAGAACTCCTCCTAAGTTTGAGCCCTAGCCTTTCTGTGGCGAAACTCTTAGGAAAGAGGCAGCTTCCCTAGGCCCCACAAAGTGAAAATAGTTATTTTCAGTTGTTTTGCAATTAATGAGGTTAAATGAGGACTGTAAAATTCTAGACTGAAACTTAATCAAGTTACTTCCTCTCTCATCAGCAAGATCAACAATATCCCATCTTTTGGAAGTTCCCTGCTACCAGAACCTTCCAGAAAACATTTCCTTCTCCTTCACAAGGTCTTAGCCGAAGTCTATTGGGAAGAGCTTGTGCTAAATACAGATGGTAGGGTTCAAATTTTCTCCAAATGAAAATACTGTAGTAAAAACTATCCTGGCTCTGGAAAGAGACATTTATGGGTTCCAATACCAGGTCTCTATACTGGTATATTAGCTGTATGAACCTTGGCAGGTTATTTAACCTCAAAGACTTTATCCTGTAATGGAAATACAATCTATACTTCATTCACAGAGATGGTGAGAAATAAATGTAGTATGCACATATGACAGCATCTGGCAGACAAAAGGAACTACATGATAATTTTTTAAAGGTAAAAAAAAATAAAAACCTTTTGTACTCCCCAAAAGGCTCATCTGCCAACAAGTTCTCAAGAGTTAAGAGAAAATGGTAGCATGGTGTGGCACCATCTTCAGAAGAGGCCAGAGATAACTATTCCATTGCTGTATCCTCTTTTTTTTTAATTAAATCTTTATTGTTCACATTATTACATTTGTTCCTCTTTTTCCCCCCATAACTCCCCTCCTCCCAGTTCCCGCCCCACCCTCCGCCCTCACTCCCCACCCACTGTCCTCATCCATAGGTGCACGATTTTTGTCCAGTCTCTTCCTGCATCTCCCACACCCCTTTCCCCCCCAAGAATAGTCAGTCCATTCCCTTTCTATGTCCCTGATTCTATTATGATCACAAGATTATTTATTCACTTGATTCTTAGATTCACTTGTTGATAGATGCATGTTTGTTGTTCATAATTTGTATCTTTACCTTTTTCTTCTTCTTCCTCTTCTTAAAGGATACCTTTCAGCATTTCATATAATACTGGTTTGGTGGTGATGAACTCCTTTAGCTTTTCCTTATCTGTGAAGCTCTTTAACTGACCTTCAGTTCTGAATGATAGCTTTGCTGGATAAAGTTATCTTGGTTGTAGGTTCTTGGTATTCATCACTTTGAATATTTCTTGCCACTCCCTTCTGGCCTGCAAAGTTTCTGTTGAGAAATCAGCTGACAGTCGTATGGGTATTCCCTTGTAGGTAACTGAGTTTCTTTCTCTTGCTGCTTTTAAGATTCTCTCTTTGTCTTTTGCTCTTGGCATTTTAATTATGATGTGTCTTGGTGTGGTCCTCTTTGGATTCCTTTTGTTTGGGGTTCTCTGCACTTCCTGGACCTGTAAGTCTATTTCTTTCACCAGGTGGGGGAAGTTTTCTGTCATTATTTCTTCAAGTAGGTTTTCAATATCTTGCTCTCTCTCATCTTCTGGCACCCCTATAATTCTGATGTTGGTACACTTGAAGCTGTCCCAGAGGCTCCTTACACTATCTTCGTATTTTCGGATTCTTTTTTCATTTTGCTTTTCTGGTTGGGTGTTTTTTGCTTCTTCGCATTTCAAATCTTTGCCTTAATTCTTGCGCTCCTCTGGTCTGCTGTTGGGAGTCTGTATAGTATTCGTTATTTCAGTCCGTGTATGCTTAATTTCTAGTTGGTTCTTTATCATGACATCAAGGGTCTCATTAGATTTCTTGAGGATCTCACTACATTTACCGGTGGCTTCTAGACAGTTCTTAAGAGACCTTAAAAGTGTGGTTCTGAACTCAATATCCTCCATTGACAGTTTTGTCCTGTTTCTTTGTCTCCGCATTTTTTATGCTTTCTTGGTGCACCCCCTAGTGGTCTTTGTGCGCAGTCTTGTTGTGGTTAAGCCTTGATTGTTGTCGGCAATACCGGGGGTGATTTGACCTCCAGGCTAACTGGCTATGAGAGTCCGCTGTGTCCTCCATTGCTGTATCCTCTCTTATGCCCCTCCTTCACTCATACAATTTGAGCTGGAAGAAACCTTGTTAATTTTTAGTCCAATAGTATTCTTTTATAAATGAGGTCTAAAGAGGATACATCCTTGCCACTAAACACATAGACAGTGTCAGAATCAGTCAAGTCTCATGACCAGGTCTCCTCCATTATTGTTTACACAGATGAATATTTAGCAATCCTTCTTTACTATACATTTGAAGTTAATTCTCCTCTTGCTGCCCAGTTGATTTAAGCATGCATCCAAAGTTGAGGACTACTATACTAGACTAAAACAAATCCTAATGCTTGTAAGGAATACAAGAAGGAAAACTTGGGGTGTTAGCATAGAGTGACAGCTGAAAGCAGTAAAAGTGCCTCAATATGGCTTCACTATGGTTTTGCCACCAACCCAAAAGAATCAGTGGTGGCCAGGGCATGTCTCCTGCATGGTCTACAGAAGAGAAAGTGGCCAAATCAACCATGGCTTCCATGAGGTTGTCAACAAAGACACAGACGTATGCCACTTTGGAAGGTGGTTCCTTTAGAGTGAATTACCTTTACACCCACATCTATCACTACATGGTATTAAATGCTACTACAACCTAGAGCTAAATGAGGAAGCACCAACAACAAAGTACTGGTGGACACTTTGCTAATGAGCTCTCAAGTGTTAGGAGATGCCTTTGCTACCTTTTATCTATAAAAGCCTTTAATATTAACTTTTATTAATGAGGAGCATGGACAGTAAGTAGAGACTTAGGCAACTATTCTGTTAAAAACTTAAGTATCACAGTAACAACCTTTTAACAGCTTATCCTTATTATTTGGGAAACATCACTGCTCTGTCTGCCCTATTGCAGTAAAGGTACCCAGCACTGGTCCTGGTAGCCAATAGTTGGCACTGCATCAACCCTCCGTTGAGTGGAGAAGCTCTGGCTTAGCTCAACTCCCATAGAACCAGGGTGTGAAGGTTTCGAGAAGAGGGTGCCCATGCATCAACAGCCAAGTTCAAGGACACAGAAAGTATTTCTCCAGTGGGAACTTGGAGACTAAAGACTGCTTATGTTTGGGATGCTGTCTTGCCCACCAAAGCTGCACATCACATGCTTGAAGAGATTTCTAAGACAGAATTCAAAACTGGAACAGGGTGTCTTGCCACAAATTTGAATGGCCTATTAGAACCGCTGGCCACTGTTTTCTCATCATCTACCTCAGGGGACCAGGACTGGTTTTTTTTGTGCCAGGCTGTGTTTGGGGCTGTTTTTCCCTCTAAGGGATTAAAGGGTGGATTATGTAAGAGTCTGGACTAAAATTAGAATCAATGAATATTGAGGTCTTATCTGTGGCTTCAAGAAAGGCCACTTTGCTTTCATGTGATTGATATTTTTGCAAAAAGGAATTGAAAAAGCAGTATGATGTTGTGACATACTCACCAGTTTCAACATCCATGGGCTACCACGGCATGTAGCAAAGCATCCAAACAGGCCAAAAACAACGATAGTAGTGCCAGTTCCGATGAGGACATAGGGAGCATTTGTGGAGTTCTCAGCAATGAGGGAAATATAGGTGCCCAGAGTGAGTTTTCCCCAGACTCCAACGGCCAGCAGGATCACCCCAGTGATCTGAAAATGGGAAGGCAGGAGAAGAGAGTGTAAGACTGCTGCTGAGAGAGGTGACAATCAGTGTGGCCTGAATATGACAACTCCAGTTTGTATGAGCAAATTGGTAATTGCTATAGGATTCCCTAAAGTAATGAGAAAAGGTTGAAGATCATTAACTAACGCCATCATACAGCAAAGACAATGATTTTGTACAATTAGATCTTATACAATCCCATATGCTGTTACTACATTAATCCAAACTGAAGCCAACAATAAAGAACTTTTTAAGCTGCTTAAGAAGTATATCCTAATACAGTTCTCAGAGACTTTCTAGGTCTAGTCTGAACCACAACTTGATGCTGAGCTAGGTATAACCCCAATAGTAATGTCAGTCACCCTCTTCAAGGGTATGTGTGTACATAGTGTGTTTTAAGGACATTTCACATGTTTTAAGGAACAAAGTAATTTTCTTTCACTATTTTCACAAAAATCTCTACAAAAGCAAAACTTTCAAAATATTTTTGAATCCATGTTGATTCACCACCTTATTTATGTTACTTTATTCAATATAAAACAACAGAAGAATCCAAATAACTCCTAGAATTAACTTTAATGCAATGTGTCAAACCCTACTGATCAGGCCAAAAGAAATCCCTACAGCACGTCTAAACTCTAGAACCCTGCACCAATTGTGTCTTTACTTCAGAAAATAGACGTGGGGCTGCATGCTATGCCTCACTCTCTATCCCCTGAAGCTTTAGCTACTGAAGCCAATGGTTGACTGTGTCTCTAGCTCCAAAACTGGCCTCTCCTTCGGTTTATTAGTAGCTTAGCAACTTATTTAAACTAACAGCCCTCTGCTATCTCTTCTGAAAGCTTATGAAGCCAAAAAAAGCCTGGGTGTCCAAGGTAGCTCTTCTCCATACCAAATGCCTCAGTTCCCTGTCCAGCCTGACCACTCAAGTGAGGAGGCCAGATGAGAAACTGGAGAAAACCAGTATGATACAAATCAATACCCACCTCACCAACATTTCCCCTGTCGATCAATACACTGTTCACTGTTCCATAACATCTGTAAGTGAACACCACCAGATACATGCTGCATGAGGAACCAAACAGCTGGGCCAGTGAAGATGCCAAGGCCTCTCTCCGTATACTCTGAAAACTCCTTATGCCATTTGGAGCCATCAAGCTCCACCATCATATTGTTTCTCCGTGCAGGAAAAAGAACAGACCCTGTACCTTTCCCCATATCAGGTGAGAGTGGGCTCCACATATTTGGGGAGAAGGGTTCAGTAGAAACAAGAATTTGGTGATACTCCCTTACCCCTACCCCCAATAGTTTTTCTACTTTGTAGAAATATTAACCGTGAAAGAATTAAAAGCTTGAAATCATGAAAAGATTGAGGAACTAATGCAACTTTTACAAGGTAAAGGAATGGATGTGATATAGTCTTCAGGAAAAAATGTTTGACACTACTATTTGGGAGATAGTGGCCCAGTGGAGGTCTACTGCCTTTGAAAAGTTCCAATGGAAATGACCTTAGTGAGTTAAGACAACCAAGATCTCAAATGTTGCCAAGAGTTTCATGTCCTCTGCTGACACCTGGTGGTTACTACAGAAAGTACCTTCCTTGAACAGCCTCTTCCATATTCCTCCAAATAGAAACATAAAAGATTTTTCACCTACCAGAATCAAAATGTAACATTCAATTCTCCACTTATTAGGAATACGAACATACTGAATTGAACATTAGGTAGAAATGGCAGTGCATAAGATGTCTTTTATTACTCAATTCTTAGCACAGTGCCAGGCACAGAGTAAATGCTTAATATAGACTGACAAACAAATATATTTAATTTCTCTGGGTCTTAGAACCTCTATTTTATAAAACAGAATCCATCAAATGCCAAATACTTACAAAACTTCTCCATAAGGTAAATACTGTGAGTTGAGTTAAAAATGAGAAACTTTCTCCTTCACTTCCCACTCTGCACTATCTGCCTAAAGCTGTAAATATCACAATGTGTTAAACAAAAGCAAAAATTCGATTAAGCTAATCATTGTTTATTCAGACTGAATGTAGGTCTCATGTATAAACTTGCAATTTCACATGACTGTCCTTAAAGATTCAGTAATACTTCAGACATACACTGAGCAGCTACAGTCCATACATTACTATTACCAGTCATTATTAGAATGATATTGTTTTAATGAAAGTATACACTACTGACCAAATTTGAGTCTGATATTATCATATATTTCTATGACCAGAGATTTCATAAAGTTCACTTACCACCATACCAAATATTATATGTGGTATGTCAAAGTTAACACAAATTCTGATTTAAAGGCAAACAGTATTAACATTTTTATTCCTGTTCTCCTTTCCAAAAATAATTTCTCCAAGTGTAACCATTGCTTTGTATAATAAATCTCTCCTCATGCAAAGTACAAAGCCTATAATATCAACTTGTTAAATATTCGTTTAATGTAAATTACACAACTATCCCCCCTTCTTTCATTCTTTCTTTTTTTTTCTTTTGCAAACCTCAAGGTTGCCTCTTAAAGACTTCTAGTAGGCACCATATTGCATGGGAGAAAAACCATCCAACATCTTGACATTGACCAAGTTGGTCATCCTCTAAGGAACTCTTCCACTGAATGACATGAATACTGGGATAGCTAGGCCCCTCCAAGCACCCACCTGCTAAGAATCTAAGACCAATCTAGAGAGAAAATGCCTTCTCAAATGTTGGTCTTCTACTCAAACATTCCTGATAGACAAATTGTGTTTGAAAACCCAAACTCCACATATGTAAGGCCTTCTGCATCCTCATCTCCTTCATGACTCTTTGTGCATTCTACATTGTTCCAGGAAAGTGTAGTTCTCTGTGCACTTCCCATTCTTTATTGCTTCTCAGCCATTGCTCTTGATGATCCTATTACCTAGGTTTGTTACCCTTCCTATCACTACCTGTCCCAGCCTCCTTAAACAAACCTTATTCTGTAGTATTCCATTGTTTGTCATACAGTGTTCTATTCCCCCTCCCATGCACATCTAGTACTGTGATTCCCTTAAGAGCAGAAGCTGTGTATCTTGCACATAGTCAATGTCCAGAATGTCTGTTGAATGAATGAATAAGCAACCAATTGTAGATTGACAAGGGGAAAAGTTTCATGTTATCCATCCACCTACTCTACCCTCTGAAATTCTCTGAAAACCTAGCCAATCTGAGTCAGCATTGTAATCTGGAGAACAACAATGTAAAGGACAAAGAAGAAAGGGTTCAATAGACAAGGAAGAAAAAGGTTGGACTATAGTACACCCTGAGGTGAGTAAAACCATATCTGGTGGTGGTAGTGGTGGTCAACTTGGGGTGAGTATTATAAAACAATTGCCAGGCCATGAGAGAGGGGAAAAAAAATTACAAGCAAAGGAGCCAGGGATACTGCACTTTCATGTTTCTCAGATGCCCAGAGGCATTTTACTTGAGCCCACTCCCATTTGTGCTCACAGACCACAGACATTCTGATTAAACTTGTATCATCAGAATAACAGCGTGAATTTGTCACATTTACAACTTAATTATTTTATTAAAAAGTAATTGTGTAAATGATTAATGTTTTAAAATAGACTAAGAACCAGGATTTACTGGGGCTTTTCCACAGGCTTGAGAACTCAGCCCAGGTGAATGGCAAGAGGAGACCTAGTATATTTAAAAGGTAGATGAATGGAAGAGTTCATGGCTTGGGGTTAGAATATCATGATTTCAGTTGTAGTTTTGTCACAAATTAGCTATGTGGCCTTGGACAGATCAGCTAACCTTTCTGGGCCTCAGTTCCTTGTTCAGTAGGATCAGGAAGCGGGCAAACCTGATTTTCAATGCTTCCCCCATCTCTAACATTCAACAATAAATATGAACCTCAAGCTTCATATTTATTCAAATTTATTCACTCTGAAATATAGTGATAGATGTACCATTGGGCAAATAAGCACAAGAAAGCTTATGAGGTTCTTCCTGTGACTGACAAACCATCAGCAGTGGGAGTAGAAAGTCAACTAATTTTTGGACGCAAACTCCACTGTTCTGCCAGCTTTCCAAGATGACAAGTGGTTGCTGGGTGAGGGAAGAGAACATGTACAGTTAGTCATGTGTTATAGTTTTACACAGACTTCCAAAAATTCATTCGCTTACTGGCATGACAACAAGCTTTCCTTTTAAATGATGACACTGCTATCTTAAGAGCAACAAGACATATGCTTTGAGCTTTTTCTAAGTAAGTATGTTAGCCAATTCAATCTTTTTCTCCTTATTTTTATGTCTATGTGTATATGTGTGGAAGATAACACACAATACACGGTGGGGAGATCAGTGGCATCATTAAATATGAATAGGGAAGTTTAGAACAGTGAGAGAAGAGGATTTTAAATTCTGTTAAAACTGAATTTGAGAACCAATAGGAAACCTCTCTGTTGCAGGTCCTGTTTTCTGTTGGTTTTGAGATGACACATATAACATGTTCAGATGGCAATTGTGGATGGGGAGCTGGAGTTCAGAATTTAGAAGTTCATCAGATCTGCAAATGAGGGTTCAGGCCAGAAGTGACAGCTAAAGGAACAGTGTGTCTCAGGAAACAAAAGCAGAGGATGGTTGTAATGATAAGGACTAAGGCTAGAACATGAGAGGACAACACTGGAAGACAGGTGATAGTGAGGAGATGCAGAACACAGTGGACACATCTATGAAGGTAGCTGCTAATAGGAAAAGTAGGAGACATAGAAGAAAGAGACTTTCTTTCTCTTCTAAAAACTTAATGGGGGGAAGGGAATACCACCACAGTTCATTGATCCCAGGTATGCCAATGAGCAGACATGGTACTCTTTATTTATATACCCAGTACAGCCCACTAAGATTATATTTATTACTTAAATATTTCATTCTATAGCCAATTCATAGAATTCAAGTTCCAAAGAATTCATTTGTCACAAACTTTAGCTTCCATTTCAATTTTATCAATGACTATATAACCGGGGTCTGAAATGCATACTGTCTAACAGATCATAGAAGCTTTTGAAAATATGTATAGGGCTTTGAATGGCACTATGAAAAGTCAGGAATTCCAGCCCTGGCTGTGGGCCCACCATAGCAGTTTCTTCACCTGGGTAGTGAAGCAGCTAATCATCTCATAGGAAATGACACCAAGAATGCATTAAGTCCAGCAAACAAATGCTTCCTTCTCCCAGATGCTTTCAAAATACAACCACCAGCTTGTACAAGTCATGTTTTACATCTGTTTCTTAGTTCTTCATCTGTGAAATGATTGGACTGGCTCCAGTCACATCTCCACGAGCCAAGTGCTTAAGTTTTATCTGTCTCCTTGAATTGCCCAAATGATCCTCAGAAGGGCCAAGATCCAGCATTTACCAAGGGCCTGTATTGGTTGGGGCTTTGTAGTTTGTCCATGGGAGTCTAGGAGAGAAGTGGCTTGAGCACGTGACAGACTGGAGACTGAATAATTTCTAATAGCCTAGAGGCCCAGGAACTGATAGAAACTGATAAATATGGTGACAGTACTTTAGGAATTAAAAACTGAGTCTGAACATGGTAGAGAAATTTGAAATAGACCTATCACAGAAAATCAAGGCTAAATGGCTGCGAAAATCATAATAAAGGGTACTTATTAAAATAGTCTTTTACTACTTGAATAACTAAACCCCTTCCAATAAGGCCCAAGCAGTTCCAACTTACACTTAATTCCATTATTCAACAAAGTGTCACATTAAATTTCTAAACATGTTTTTAGGAACTCTGTATATCTCACTAGGAAAGAATGGACATACCTGAATTGGTTTCTTATTTCCTGTATATTGCCTTACAAGATTCAGGATTTTAGGTCTCTTCCCTCTTAAAAAAAAAAAAAAATCCCAAAAGAAAGGCCCTAAAAGCCTTTCACTACACAGTTATAAGCACATTGAGAAACATCCCATTATTCCATGGAGAAATTTTAATGGCAGCTTATTCTGAGCCTCTTGGCATTACTTTTTTATTTATACTAGTAAGTATTGTTGATGAGTTTCCTTAAAAATATACACTAATAAGGTGTGTTGTACTCCAACTTTGAGTCCCCAAGAGCATGTAAAAGGAAGAAGTGAACAAACCAGAGGTTAAGGATGTCTGGATGTAGTTCACATCTCTGGTTTTAGTGATGACCCAGATATATAAATAGACTGCATATGCTAGTAGGTGAATACCTATTATGAATTGGGGCCAGCAAAGCCACTTACAAGGAGATTTGGGTACTTAGAAATCAGGAGCAGCTATAGTGGCTAAAGTGACAGAAGCTTAATGTTTTGGGGATTCCCTCTATGCCACATCTCCTCCATGGAACCCCCATTTGATTTCACTTGTATATAAAATATGTTGACCCAGTTAACACATAAAGCATGAGTACCAGGAGCGTGAACAGCATTAGCATTATTAGCAGGTGGCTGGCCAAGTGCAGGAAGCGTTGTAGAGAGAAGCCACTTCCCTTGCTTCCATTCCTCAGTGACCTAGGACTGAACCAGCTGTGAAAAGATGGATAAAATTCCAAACTAATACGGAAAGATATTTTAAAAGAAGATCATGTCAGTGTAAGCTTATAAACAAGCTACAACTATATTATTAATGCGTGTTGATAGAAAGTTTCTGCTGACCACAAATGTATCATATCCTATATTGTTAATTGTGTATACATCAAGATTTAAAGAGCCTTGTGGGAGGAAATAAGGTCTTTTAACTCCTTTGTAAACACCAAAGCCTCACTCACATCCTGTGCCTGATTTTCTAACACAACAGGTCCTTCAGACATTCTGTCCTAATATCTATTTTAAGTACAATCACTGCTTGTCTGATCATAATTCCCAATTTTTAATTTGAAAGCCAGTCACTGTGCATATAGTGACCACACAATAGAAGCTTCATAAATGCAGAATGAACCTTAGTAGCAACGTTTCTCTCATGATTATTATGTTGAACAAATTTAGCTTTCTAGGAGTTCCATTATTTTAAAAAGGGAATTTTCTTTGCATAATTTCTATATAGGATTATCATCTTCAAAATACCAAAAATAAAACCATAGTCCTGTGTGTATATATATATTATATCTTATACATACCTGTGTAAATAAACAGGAATAAGTTAGAACTTAGATAGTGAAGAAATCTATTAAGGCTTGTGCTCTATCTGGCTATGAATTGATGGGAGTGAGGGGGTGGGGTGTTTGGAGGAACTCACGCCTCTTTCTCCATGAAATTGGAGCTGATAACACCTAATGCTAGAAGAGGACCTACTATTGAGTAAAAACATATGTGGAAGAGGCATGCATATAGTATTCAATAATAAGATTCTTACCTCCTTTCAGTGGTCCTAACTTTCTCCTGGGAAGACTTAGGGGTCAAAATCACTTCCCTCTCAACATTCAAATATCCTCACTGCACACATATGTGATACTGCTACCAATAACACATAGGGGGAAAGTTCAAATGTCTAATGTTGATAGGTACTGTGGGAAAATATTAACTGAAGCAAATTGACCAAATAACAGGTTTTTATCTGAGTGCAACTACCTGCCTGGTCCTTGTAAAGTCAAATCCATATAGTGGACATCGCTTCTCACAATGCTTCACAAATGTCTGCTTTTGACCACAAGGGGGCCTAAATAGGAAAAATTGGGAATTATTTGGTCTAATCTATCACCACTAATGGAAATGTAATTTGAAGCTCTAACATTCTATAATTCCATGAGGTCTGTAATTGATGGTTAGGAGAATGAGCAGTGCTTATACCAGCAAAATGTCTCTCTCTTAAAAAAAAACAAAAAAAAACAAAAAAAAACTGTACAATAGTTGGAGAAAGGATAGGTCCTCACTATGTGCTGGACACTATACTAAGTGTTCTAATGTAGCCTGACTGGAGAAGGTTCTTTCTCGCAAACCCTCTACTTCTAACAGTTCTATAAGAAAACCTCGAAAGCTAGTGTCATCCATCCTGGCACTGATGCCAGATTGACTCTCAACCCTGAGAATTTGGCTGCCACAATTAAAAAATAAAATATGCAGGCATAGTCACTAATTTATTTATTTTAAAAAATGCTCTTCATTATTCCTCCCCATTGAGGCAGGCAGCTCTATAGAAATGAAAACATGTTCTGCTCCAAGCTACATCTTGACACTTTAAAAACCAAGATGGGAAATAAATATCCTGATGTATATGTTATGATGAGCCAGAAATGGTAACTATCACAAACAAATCTACACAAGGACCATCTGACTTTCAAAGCAGCTCTGGCCCAAAGTGGTGTCCTATCTGCCTGTCCCATAGCCTGCAAGGGGGATGTGCAGTCCTTCATTAACTAAGGGCACAGTCTGAAAACACAGTTAATTGTGTATGTGCCTGGAATAAATGGCCTTTATTGAGCAGTACTGTGCTCCCTATATGCTTCACCCCATTTATTTTTTCCCATCACATTTATTTTTAATCTCTGTTTTTCAGATGAAAAACAGGCTTTGAAAACTGAGGCTTTGAAAACAGCGTTAGACATGATGCCTGTGTTTTGGGCCAATTTTCAAAAATCTATATTTAAGCCAGTATTAGGAAAGTTAACAGAAGGAAAGATTTTTGTCTCAATATAGGGAAAATTTTTTCTAGTAATAGGCATTACCCAAAATGGAGTGGGTTGCCTTGCAAATGTGACAACAGAAGGCAACCATAGAACAGAAGTTCTATGGATGGAAAGCCAGCAGGAAAATGCAGAATTGCCTGAAAGGTTGTCTAATGCTATTGTTCAGGAAACCTAGTGATTTTCCTCGCCAATTATCTCCCTAGATTTTCATATATGCATGAATAGGAGCTTTGCGACACAGGAACCAGGGAAACCATTTTCCCAGATTCCGAGTTACATTTCCTTTTATCTCTAAAAGGAAGTGAAAGGCCACATAATTTTTGTCACATGAAGAGCAATGTAATGAGGTTGAAACTAAAATAAGCTGTGTTCTTTAAAAGGGGATATGGCACTTGAAGGAGTGTTTACCCTATTAATAATAGTTCTATTTTCCCTAGGCAACTATACTCTACCATTTCTCAGCTAGAGTAGAAATCCTGGCTGACTTTAAGAATCATTGAAGCTGGTTAAAGATAAATGTACAAAGACTATAGAGGCAACCTCCATACTTTTCACATATAGACAAAGATTCTTTCAAAAACCTGACAAAGAAGTAAAATGAGAAACTACATATCTAATAGGTGCTATTAATAACAGTATATTGCATCAGAAATCTATCCCCTATAAAACAAGTTCATAACTCCTTAGAAGAGCTATGTAACTAGCTCTTGGTAATGGTCATGGGGACAATACAGCTCTACTTTTTATCCCTGTGGTGACACAGCTGCCACTGCTAAGCTCACTCCAGCATGGTGCCTGCTGGTTCTACCTGCTCAGGCCTCCTGCTCCACTGATGCACAGCCAGGTCCAACCTGCCCTCCAAAGCCCAACTGAAATGATCTTTCTGGCAAGAGGCCTTTCCTGAAAGACAGTAATCATTTCATCCTCTTCTGAATGTGCTTAGGCTTTTCCATGTTATCTCTTATAAATGGTTTTTTTAACTTGTGTTCTACACCTTTGTGAATACCTTAGCACAGCCCCAGTAGACAGCTCCCTGACAACATATGAGTCCCTCTTGGAACTGTGTTAACTATATATATATCCTATGGCATCTAGCTTTTGCTTTTGATAAACATGATTAGACAGAGCACTCTGATAGCAAATAGTTCTCATCTAGGACACATTACTTAGGCACAAGCAATAGAAATAAACATCTTCCAAAATGCTAGAGGGTATTAATATTTTTTAGTAAATATTAATGCTAGAGGGTATTAATATTTTTTCTTAGTAAATATTAATGCTAGAGGGTATTAATATTTTTTCTTAGTAAATATTAATGCTAGAGGGTATTAATATTTTTTAGTAAATATTAATGCTAGAGGGTATTAATATTTTTTCTTAGTAAATATTAATGCTAGAGGGTATTAATATTTTTTCTTTGTAAATATACTAAATTTACACAGCAAGAAAGTTTGGGATTGCACCAGGGGCCCTCTTTACACAATGGGGATAACATAATAGTGGCATTTGTTGATTCTTAAGTCATTTAAATTGCAAAACCCTAAACTAACCTATGACATAGAAATCATAAGAGTGACTATCAATGGAGGGTACAAGACTGACAGGAGGGGGCATAAGGGGTGATGGAGAGAATTTTTATCTTGATTGAGGTGTGTTTTGGGAAAAGGCCTCAAAACTCAAGCAGAAAAATAATGAGTGAAGAAATGTTATTATATAATCACTAGAGGCCCGATGCATGAAATTTGTGCAAGGGGCTTGGCCCTCGCAGCCGCGGTGGCTTGCCTCAGCCTTTGCAGCCCCAGCTTCATCCAGAAGGTCGTCTAGAAGTTCATTTGGCTGTCCAGTCTAATTAGCATATTACGCTTTTATTATTATAGATTAGAGACAGCAGGAGGAAGAAAATGTCCTTGGATTTCATGTAACAAGTAAAATATCATCTTATCTTTATAATGTGCTTTACAGTATAAAGTATTTTTGTTCATAAAATTCTATGTAATACTTATAATATCCTTCTTGTCATCTTAACATACAACTAGTAGCACTCAGTATCAGTGTCCTACTTACCACACCCACTCAAGAAATGCTATTTTCTCAACAGATTTTATACCTGCTAGAAATTAACAGTCTTAAAAAGAGAATCATGTAACAAAATTCTGTATCACAGAAATATATTCATGAAACTTAGGACAAATTTATTGTGATGGTTTATGTATTAACTGAATGTGTTTTCTCCCTTCAAGTGGGGAATAATTTACAGAACTTAACTAAAAGTCTGTAGCTAGCAAAAACAACCTGTAGAAACTTATGTTAGGACAGTGAAGATAATTTTTTAAATGTTTGCCTTTACAGCTGAGTGTAAATAGAAGAAAATCTATAGTCAGGCCACCCCTTTCTAAACTTCCTTGCAGATCTTCTGCCCCAGGGCACTTTAATGTTCCTCAAAGGTCAGATTGTTTTCAGGCTTAGTTATCTTCAAGATACAATTAGTGCTGTTCTTTCTAATTGGAGTACAAGAGAATGTAAGTTCTGATTTCAGTGAAGGACCAAGAACTCAACCTGCTCTCTCATGGCCACGAGACTCTGGCAGCCTTAAGATACACATATACCAGAAGTAAAGATGAAAGCAAAGAAGTTCCTTGATTGCACATATGCTTGCTCCCTCTCCTAAAGAAAAAATTTTTAAAATGGAGTAACACCCCAAATCTATCACTTTAATGCAATTTTCATAATTTCAGGACATTTCATTTCACATGAATGCATATAATTACTATATATATATATATATATATATATATATATATATATATATATATAATCACTGTGCACATAAACTGTGATGAAGTCACTAGAGCTTTCCTCATTTGCAACATGGGTTCAGTGATGACAGTGCTTCCTTGATAGGGTTGTTGGGAAGATTAAGCTAGTTGATATGGGCAAAGTACTTAGAATACTACCTGGTGCATCAGAAGCATTTAATCAATGTTAGCTACTATCTCTGTCAACATCATCACCTTGTCCAACCTCCACAATTTTAAAAGTAAGAAGACAGGGCTAGAGAAGCAAAATATATGCCCCAAGATCATGCAGCTAGTTAGAGGCAGAACCAAGACTAGAATTTAAGTCACTCATTTATCCATACAGATTACTTCAAAGTCTATAAAGTGTCCCCTTTAAGGGCCTCTGAACAATTATAGTATAGCAAGCATGTCAAACTCAAAGGCTAACATGGGCCAAATAAACAAGGTTTAAGTTTATGTGGGACACAAAAAAAACAACACACAAAAGCTTCAATTTCCATAGAAATGTAGGTTTATTTCGATAGAGACATTCTGAATAGAAAGGGCTGAAATAAATGAGTAATCTATATATATATAACCCTAAGTGACCATTACGACTGGTCTACTGAACGACAGGTCACCCGAACAACCAGTTGACTGGTCGCTATGATGCGCACTGACCATCTGCCCACTGGTGGTCAGTGCGCTCCCACAGCCCACCTCCCACAGCCGGCCAACCTCCCACGGTCCCTCCCCCTGGCCAGCCAGCCCGATCTACTCTGATCGGGACTAGGTGAGATGGCCCTGATCACCCTGATCGCCGGCCAGACTGAGGGACCCCACCCATACACAAATTTGTGCACCAGGCCTCTAGTTGTTAACATAAAATAATAGAACATTTTAATAAAAATTAATATTTTTTTGAACATTAACTTACCAGAACTGAATAACTACACAAATTAATAAGAGTAACAGAAATAAACCCATTTTTCTTGTTCTCCGAAAGTGAAATATTTCCTGTTGCACACACCAAACAAGTCAGTACAAGACTAATGATGTGGCAATCAGCTGCTAAAATATTTGCTGCTAGTATTAGTGGAGATAAACAGTGCATCTGCATGTAAGGCTCCTAAAGGAAATTAATGCAACACAATTATAGTAATCAATCATTAGTGGACATTGTAGTTCGCTATTAATAACAAGTGGCCTGGTGCACAGATTTGTGCACATTGAAAGGAAATTAATTAGAAGAAATATTTTAATATTGCTATTCGCCCTTTCTCTATAATAGAAGTTTCAACCAAATTCACAATTGACAATGACAGATCAAAACACACACATGCGATTGGCACCAGTGAGAGCTTTATATGTATCGTACACACGCGAGTCAACTTAGCCGTTTATATATATAGAATAAACTTGCTTAATTAGACCTGCTTTCTGATGTAGCTAAACTTTTTCCAGCCCAGTGAAGCACCCCAACTTCTCTTTCAGGTAATTGTCAGCAACACAGCAGTAAATATCAACACAAAGCAGATTATTATTGTAGATCACCCAGGGAGAACAAAGGGTAAAATATTTAACTGCAGCAGTGTTTGACTATATTCTGTGCAGTGACAAAATCTGAAATCATTTTCAAGGTCCACTTCTTTTCAGCCGGGTCAAGTTTCTAAGCTTTCTAAACCTCCATTTTCTGGCTAATGAAAAGAAAATAGGATTCCACTGAGTCTCCTATCTACCTACCCCAGGAATTCTATGAGGATCAAATGATATGAGGCATGAGAAAATGCTTCACAGACATTTGGTTAAAGTGTGAAATGGTTCCACCTGGCTATAAAGCAAGTCGTGTTCCTGGGCTAAAGAAACTCCAAGGAGGCTAGTCACTAGGGAGAGGAAGCTGGGCGTTGCTACGTGAGGTCATTACCCAGTGCCTACAGCCGCCATTTCCGGGCTGGGCTGGGCTGTGGGCCGCATTTTGCACCACGGGGTCTTGGCAGCATCAGCTGCGATTTGGTGGGGTGTTGGTCTGTGGTGGTGGCAGCGCCTGTGTCCCACTTGGGGCAAGCCAAGTGTTGCTTTGTGGGTGCCAGGTCTGTGGTGCCATTTCTCTGTGTGCATCATGGCAGTTCCTGTGTTGAGCATCTGCCCCCCTGGTGGTCAGTGCATGTCATAGTGACTGGTCAGATACTTAGCATGTTAGCCTTTTATATATACAGATTATGTACAACAGGATATTATAAAAATTAAGTTACAAAATTTTTATTTAAACATTTCTAACATACCATTATATTGGCTGGGCCACAAAAATATTCATTGTGGCCCGCTTACAGCCCATTGGCCATGAGTTTGACATTCTTGTAGTATAGAGAAGGGTATGAAAGAGTTTCTGGGAAATGGGTAGATTTATCAGACCTGTTTATAGTGACAATATTTAATTTATTTAGAAATTCAAAAATCATTAAGAAAATTCAAAATATACAAGTCAAAAGGGACACTCATTAAATACTGAGCAACCCAAGGTACACTATGCTGTATGAAGATTTATTTTTATGTTAGTGTGCCTTCTCCCTATTCCCAATAACTGTCATCCAGTCATACAGGTTGAAAAAAAAAAATTGAACATCACAGAATGTCACAAGAACAACAGTGCTGATGTTTCTTAAACTCAAGGTCAGAAGCATCAGCACTTCTCAGCAAAATGGTCTCAAAAACATGTGACTCAGAATAATTTTAGCCTATACATCACTCTATTGAATCAAAATATCTCTCCTGTGCATAGTTTACTGAGAACAGAGGGGTAGTTTGAGCTCCACTAATTTTATCATACTCACTGGAGCTATTCTTCCTACACTAACAGGAAAGTTCATACTGTTGGAGTGAGAGAAGCACAGAAAATTCATGGGATGCTATGAACTCTGGCGAGTTACCCTATTGGTCTTCTATAACAATGATATCAGCCTTTCTGCCTTTCCTTCTCATTAACTTTCATTCATTACCACCAAAGCAAAATGGTTTAAATTCCCAATTTTTCCTCCTTAACCTCTGCTTTGTTCCCTTATCACTGATTTCTTTCCTTTCATGCCAAGCTTCCATACCGACAATTTTGTTTTCCTTAGTAAAATTGGAGAAACTAGTTTATTATAGATCAAATCTCAATTTCATGTTTTACTATTAAGTACTATTTCCTGAGTCTTACCAAGCAATCACATTGCTAAAAATGTCCCCATTGTGACCTTTTTTGTATACTCTTTTTTATTTGTTTGAATAAAAAGTGTCAGCTCTATACATTTGCTCATACAGTTTGTCCAACCTGAAAAACACTCCTTCCCATCTTTCAGTATTCTACCTATCCTTTAAAGTTAAACTTGGGTCATGCAATTTTCTTTGTTCTTCAACTCCAACGAACATCTCAAAGGAACAAACTTTTACTTGAGAAAGTTCAAAGCCTCTCTTTAGAACTTCAGACAGTATAAATACTTAGAGAGGGCTACACTCTGGGCATCAATCACACTGGGAACTACTTCGGACCTCTCATTGGGAAGGTTGTGCACTTGTCTCTAAGGCCAAGAACTTACTCACAAATCTTCTTTGGCATGAAGACTTATGACCAGATGCAAAATCTAGCTCCTGTGTCTACCTAACCTTGGGTGGAACCCTGGGCAAGGCTTCCCTTATCTGATGTGTCAAGTAGGGATACCATGCTTATCTCATGGAAGTATTGCGAAAACTGAATTAATTACAGCTAAAGTGCTTCATACTATGCCTAAAATTTAGAAAGTACTCAATAAATTTATTCCTCACCACTGCCATTTAACCTCCAAAGCAGAATCAGTCTCCTCACCAGCAGATGTCTCCAACTTAATGTCATTGGAGAGGTATGAGGTGTGCTCTTCTCTAATCATTATTTCTCATATAAATGTCAGAGTCCCTGAAATTTCACTTTGAAAGGCATATTTTGTATTAAAATTATAGTATTTTAAGAGAGAAAACTATTTTTTTTGTTAATCCTCACCCGAGGATATTTTTTTAGAGAATGGAAGGGAGGGGGAGAGACAGAAGGAGGGAGGGAGGGAGGGAGAGAGAGAGAAGGAGAAAGAGAGAGAGACATTGATGTGAGAGACGCATCAACTGGCTGCCAATGGTCTGCACCCCACCCCAACCAGGACCTGCAACTGAGACATGTGCTCTTCACTGGAATCAAACCCATGACCCTTCAGTTCCGCAGGCCAATGCTCTCACTACTTAGCAAAACTTGCCAGGGCAAAAGACAAATATCTTTAACAGGCAATATAATAGCAATCCATCTTTAGGTGTAAGTGATTTAACCTAGCGTTCTGCTATTTTCTACTGTATTGAAAAAGTTGTTTATAGGTAGCAATCAGATTGTACCCTAGAGTGCATGCTTAGTGTTTTTGAGAGAGTATGTCACATAAAGTTAAGGTAATAAGTAGACACAATTGCAATTAAAATGGACAGAAGATAAAAAGGCTATACCATATTTCCAGAATTAGGGAGTTAGTGGGAAGAGAGGTATTACTCCCTAAGGTGTTATACCTGTAGGGAGCTCCCCTTCTTCCCCCTTCACAGAGTTAACCAGAGATTCATGTCATGCCCTACAAAGTCAGGACACTTAGTAGCCAGCCAGCCCTCCTGGGGCTGGGAAAAATCTATTACCTCTTGAGGGGCCTACAGCATACCCTAATCTTGACACATCCTCTGCTTCATAATAAGCCCCAAATCACTACAACATGAAAACATTTTTTTTGCATCACTTGACACACGAGAGGCACTTCTCCACAAAGAAACTTCCATCAATGAGGAGCCTACTGTGTCATAGGCCACCTGTGTGGCACAGCACTACCATCCAGGGAAAACAAACTCCTTGCTATTAGAGAAAACCATTGGCAGCCATCCATGCTGGAAAACTGCTCTGTATATGTGCACACAGAAAGATTTCCTATCAGCAGGGGTTTGCTCTCCTGTAAGGAAAGAGGGCTGTGTTTCAAGAGGCACTGGGAAGGAAAAACTGAGTTCAACATCTCCAATAATAACTAAGCAACACAGGAAGGAAACCAAGCTCTGCTGAACTGGGCTACCCAAGGTACCCAAAATGGACATGAAACAATGACTGCCATGACATTTTTAAATCTAGGACCAAAGCCATAAGATTATGTATCTCTTAGATATGTACATGGCCTTGAGCATGTAAAACAAAGTCAAATGAGGAAGGAGTCTTAGAGGAAGGAAATATGTGCTATGGTACACAAGGTTAAAGTAACATCAGAATAACTGTATTCATGGACACTCACAGGCCATATGAAATAAAAACAGCACTTTAGGAATTTTACAGGAAGGAATTTTGTCGGTAAGAATACTCAATGACCAATTTGCAGGATACTAAAAGCAGCAGTAAGCTAAAATCCTACCACAACACAGGAAGTTCCCAGCTAAGGGAAAAACTTCCCAGAAAGTCAGTATGAAACAGTAAACCTGGATTATAAAGGAGTAATTTCTTATACCCACATGTTTTGTGACATCTCAGCACTTTGTCCTGTGGTGCTTCTTCAGTAGGACCATAATTTTATTGGAGAATGTACTGGAAAAAGTCACTGCCTCGCCCTCATACCAGCTCTGCTAGTCATAAGGGGCACAGCCTGGCCCATCCCACCAGGTGCCTCAGCACTGTCCTCTACTATTGGTATCATCTTTCACTTCTGCTCAACATGATGGCCTCAGGGCTAGAGTTCCAACTCTTTTCATGATGTTCTACTCTTTGTGCTAATTGTCAACCAAAAATTACCTTCAGGATTTGCTGAGTGGCCTCTCTAATCCTGAGTGTAAGAAATTTGTTTGTGAACAAGGACAACTGTTTGAAACAAATGGTAATTTGCAGTTTTAAATGTCTCTTTATGAGGAAAGAAGGATTAATATTCACTCAAAATCAGAGTAATGGTTATGAAACAATTTGAGCAAGGAAAAAGTAAAACAATAGCTTTTGTCCTACTGCTGAGTGGTTTGACTTATTAAAGAGTAGAGAGACCAGATACACTTAAGCTATTCTAATCCGTAACAATGAGAGGTTTTTGTACTATTTGGCTCAAATGTGGCCTGTCTGAGATTAGGGTACCCATGTGCAAAAACGTTTTCCCTAATTAGCAAGTACATATAAATTAGTGGGGCTGCCAGTAGGGAATTTTAAATATTTATCTGAAAATGAGTAATTGAATTATTTGCCAGAAATAGGAAGCCTACAATGAACTTCATGGGTTACTGTTCAAAAACTAAGGCCTGCACAGCACCCCTGAAGTTTGCAATGGGGTAGCTACACAGACCCATAACCCACCTCACCTGGAAAGGACATACAACTAGTGGAACAGTGTTTTAGAGAAGGGATTAGAGTCCCACTCTATATTTTACTGTTGTATGACTTTGGATGGTGGGCACACAATGCAATATACAGATGATACATCATACACTTGAAACCTATGTAATCTTATTAATCAATGTCACTCCAATAAAATTAATAATTTATAAACAAAAAGAAAATAAATATAGCAAAGGGAAAAGTATTTGAAGTACATGGCATAATTCTTCACTATATCAATGCTTCTTAGCCCACACCCAAAGACGACCTAAGACCTAAAAGTCCTTGGCCATTAAAAATGGCTATAAAAATGCAATACAGTTCACATTGTACTAATTTCCACGTGGTATTTTGTGGAAGAGCCACACTCAAGGGGCCAAAGAGCCGCATGTGGCTCACGAGCCACAGTTTGCCAACCCCCAGTTTGCCGACCACTGGCCTAGGTGGTCATCACTCCTTCACACCTGATGCCTTCATACCGTCACAAGGAGGCAGCCAGCACACGCGGGTGGGAGGGGCTGCGTGCACCAGGAGGCGTGCGTGGGTGGGCGGGGACTTGACACTGAGTGCCTGGCGTGGAGGCAGGGCCCGGTGGCTGCTCTGTGCAGCGAGCCCTGGGGGTCCCACAGCTATGCACGCTTCTGAGGCGGGACCCCCAGCTCCAGCCTACCTCTTTGAGGCAATCCATTGAGGAGCCCTGGGGTCCCAGATCTTGCGTGATTTCACGTGCCGGGTCACTAATACATATATATATATGTATGTATGTATTTAAAATAATTATGTTAATCAGGAACTTGATTATTTTAAATGAATACATTACTTAATACTGTTTAATAATAATAATAATACATAATGTTTTAGTCTAATATATTTGACTACCTTCCCAGGGTTTGAATTTTAAGAAACTTTTTCTTGACCTAGAATTGGCTTTAAATCATTTCAGTAGGCTCTAGAATGCCTCAAGTGGTTGTTTTCTCTCTCATAAAGGAAAATTTTATACTTAAAATATCTGGGAAAATCTGTCAAATAAGGAAATAATAATTATATTCTATTATATATGCATATTAAATAAAATCTAATATGCTTTCATTTATAACTAATTGTAAGTTATAATATTCTGGAATATTGTGTTTTATAGAAAGGACAAGATTCCATATTATTTACATCTATATAATAGAATAAAAGCTCTCCGGGGAGATCTTTGATCTTCTGCCCTAGGAACTCAGCAGTAGCTTGTCTCATCATTCCAATGAAAGCCAAGTTGCTCAGAAAACGCATGGTCTGCCAGTAACACTTACTAATGGGAATAAATAAAACTGAGGATCATCACACTTCAGTGTTTACAAAGTGCTGTCTCACCCTCAAAGGGCTCTCCTTAGAACTATACAGCCTCCCTATGACATGAGGAGGGGTTGTACTCAAATAAAAAAAAAAAATCTGCAACTCAATTGAGACTTGTTCAAGGCCAGCCTCTAAAGTTGTAGAAAAACTAGATGAGAGCTTGGCTCTTCAGACCTCAAATCTTTGATTCTGTCTCCTATACCATATTGCCTGTTATATAAATGAGGAGAAAAACAGCTCTTTATTATCCTCAGTAGGCAAGGCTATCCTGAACAAATTAAAACAAGTGTACAACTCATATTTACATACTGCTTTGTGGATCACACCATCACAAGCTCATCATCAGGGAAAGAAAAAAACTGGATGAGTTAGGGAAACCAAAGTTAAACATAGGCATGAGAAATAGGTCTGTTTTTCTTTGCCTTACCACAGTCTTCCTTTACACTCTACTGAAGGTGAATTGCCAACATGGTTATCAATTCTTCCACTTTTCCAAGAAGACTCAATCCTGATCTAATACAAAATATCACATACTAGTCAGAGCTTTAACCAAAGTTACTCAGAGCCTTTCAGTTCTGGGCAAATCGAAGGAAGCTTAGATTCTAAACCTAAGCATGAAAATTTTCAAATTCTCTTTAAGAACTAATTTTAAAACCAATAATCAATAGACTGTGATCCGGCCAAGGCCTGGTAGCCTGAAATTCTTGTCTTGCATCAGGGATCCAGAAGCAGAGTAGTACATTAAACTCGTTCTTTTTGGCTATAAAAAGCCAAGCAGTAGATTGTAAATGTAGAAGTTACTTATCTCTAAAGCATTCCCTAGATAAAAATTTTGCATCTGCATCTGTTTCTGAAATAAGTCTCATTGGAAACTAATTACATCAGCAAAACCAAGTGGGTTGGGTCAACACAATTACCATCAGAGTTGGATGCTGTTTCTAAATAACAAGTGACTCAGCAATTATTCACTCATTCTCATCAGAAAGCTACTGTTTTTGTTTATTAATTTCTGAAAGCTCATAAATGAATATAATACAAAATGTAAAATACACAAAGATATTATATGATGAAGATAATCTGCCTTCTACCCGGATCCCCTAACCTCCCAGTTCCCTTTCCTGGAGCCAACCACTATTACAATTTGTGTTCAGAGGACTGTTTGAAAGATTTTTATGAGAATTCTTCTGATCTTTTGCTCTGTTCCTTATAATCATAGATCTTATTCTTTACTCTTTGTCCTTTCTCTAGCTTCATTTTTAAATATGTCATTCAAAAACCATGAAAAATCAGGTTCTATAAACTATTCTCATGTGGCTGTCATGGCACATCATATCTTATTCAGAGGTTTAGGTTTAGTTTACTAAGATTATTTCCTTGGGAGAGATCAACCAAAGGACTTGTATGCATGCATATAAGCCTAACCAATGGACACAAACATCAGGGGGGTGAGGGCATGAGTGAGGGCATGATTGGGGGGATGAGGACACATATGTAATCCCTTAATCAATAAAGAAATTAAAAAAATAAAGTAAATAAAAAACCTACCAATGACAAATAACCAGGTAAACCTACCTAGAACTTCTTAAACCATTATGTCAAATGAAGGTTAAAAAATTATCTTTAAGAGTAAAAAATAAAATTACATATGATGGGCCGATATTGTTTAAAAACCAGTGAAGCAGTATGTTCTAAGGGTAAATTAAAATGTGTAAATGTCTTTCTAAACCTATGCTATCCTTACTAACACACAGTCCTCATATCTGAAGCCTGCTTACATCAGGCATATCTGTTTCTTAGAGTAGACAGTAACTTTTTGGCAGGCTGTAAGTACATACCTACTGGGCTTTTCCTAGGTGCTAGTCATTGTGCTAAATGTTGGGAATAGGCAGACAAGTCCATCCACCCTTGCCCTGTTCCTCAGGAACTTCCAAATAGAACTGAATAACAAGAAATACATCACACTCATTTATCTAGCACAGAAGATACCATTGTCTTAAAGAAAAAAAAATGGGAAAATATAAAATTTTTAAATTAGGAAAATCTGAGTAGCTTCATTTTTGGTTTGAATAACTCACTGTTTCTGTAATTATTTGCATTTCACCTCCCAATGTAGGTTTTTAAAAACTTCTGAATTTATTACTATCTACAAGCCCCAAATAAAAAGATGATGCATAAAATGCAGGAAAACCCCAAATAATCCTAAAATTCCATTGTTAAATTGTATAAAATTTTGCAGTTTAATCTCAATGTGCTCTGTGTTGGCAAGCCACGAATACAAAATAGAGAATGTCAACACTGTGGAAGTCACAGGACTGCCTAGATTTAAAGTCTAAATTAGGAACTAAAATGACAAGATGTCCTTCCTGAAAACAGGCTCCTGCCCTTCACACAGCTATCAACCCCTTAAGGCTTCTGTGGCTCTAAAAATAAGTAGCAAAGAATCATTTCAGAAACAATACAAAGACCTTCTTTAAAATTATTTTTTATAGTTGACATACAATATTATATTAGTTTCAGTTGTACAACATAGTGATTAGACATTTATGTACCTTACACAGTGACCATCCCAATAAGTCTAGTACCTATCCAGTACCATACAAAGACCTTTTAAGAAGCTTTCCAAGAAGAGCACTAAGGCCATGACTGATAATCTTCCCCATCTCAGCTGCCCTTTGAAGTATAAGCAAGGTGAGGGCAGGAAGGCTATCTCCTACACAAAGAGAACACCGTACTATTGCTATGTTCTTTTAGGAGGTGCCAAGTGCTCTAAGCTGAGTGAACACAGCAGGGCTGGGCAGCAGTGTGGGGTTCATGTTCTGGCATCCCAAATTCCAGCAGGGCAGACTATAGTGCTACATTCCTGGCACTAGTGGGACCCAAACAGCTGCCATGGCTACTACTATCTCCACCTTTTGGTCAAGCAGCTGGACATTCTTATCATTCAGGCTCTTGACACTAACAGAAAACTGCATTTGTGGGCTGGCTAAGATTTCGGAATAAATAGTAGGTAACTTGACAATGCCAGCAAAATGATCAGATTCTGAGATTAAAATCTCAGAGCAAAGACAAGATGGGGATGGAATCTTTAGTAAGACACAGGTGTAAGAGGAGCACAACATGCTCAAAGCCAGCATTTCAACCAACTGCCCAGTCTGTGCCAACAGGTACACCTCCCACCCACAAAAAGACTCTTACTACTCACTCTCATTTCACACAACCAGAATCTGTGTCCACTATCTCTGGAAGTGCCTGCACCTAGTACAGTATTTTTCAGAGAATTCTTCCTGTTAAACCACTGAACTCATTGAGAAAGGAACTTTACATGAATTATTTCCGGCTAGCTGAAATAGTACAATTTTCAAGGGAGCTCTCTGACTAGGGGTACAGTCTGAAAAGCCAGAACTGAGTGAAAGACTTGTGGGGTACTAAACCTTCCTTACTCTCTTACACTCACTCTCAGACACAAAGGACTGCTCCTCTGGAAAGCAAATCAGAGGGAAATTAGGTCTTAACTGCTCTGACTTGATGGTAATTTCCAGATACACTATATCAAGGACACCCACCCATCTGTCCCTTTGATTTTTACACATAGAAATAAACCAGTAAAAAGGAAATCAGCTTGCTGACAGACTAGGGCTTATCTGAATCTCTCCATATTCTGGAAATGTACAAACCAAGCTTGCTATTCTGTCCATAGAGGAATAACATTTGATGGAGCAGAACAGCTGCTGCCAATTAAAGATCTACAAGGAAGTAAATGTATAATGGATTGCCAACTTAATGAGTTCTCACTTACTAATGTGTTTATTGAGATCTCTGTACTCCTGATTCTTTAAAACCTATGCTGTTTTCCCAGTCTCTCTTCACCCTATAGTCCCTCCCACACAGGTCTAATGCTTCCTGTCTCTCTTCTCCACCTTCCTACAACTGCACTAAGAGCTTCCAAGGTTTAATCATCCTTTGTTGCAAATACCCTTTCCTTAGTCCATGCAAACTATTTTTATGATCATTTCAGATTAAGTCTCCCTCCATCCCTTTGGTTTTTCTCTTTGACATGAGCAGACAAATAGTAAAGATAAAAGATGGCAATGAGCTTTCCCCAATATCCTGTCTCCTCCTGTCCCTACCACACCCTATAACAAAGAGGCTATTTATCATTATCTGGTCAAATGGGTGGGTGAACCTCACAAAATGAGGGTTGGTTTCCCTAAATCAGGGGAGAGGAGTCCATAACAGAAAGGGGTATTCCAGGAAAGAAGAACAAATAATGAACCTATATATGGTGTTCCTCAAAGTGTGGTATGAAGTTTTCTTGCTGGACCAAAATTTTGGAGATGTGTTAAAAATGCAGATTTCTCAGTCTAACATCAGATCTATAGAACCATTCTCTTGGGGTGTACAAAATATTTGTTTCAAAGGAAAATTCTGTATCATGTACATATAGCACATCTTTGTAGATTATCGGGTTCTAAGCTTTCATTGCCTGTGCTATTTTGCAACTCTCTAAGTTATACATAACTGACAGATATAAAAGCTGTCATTGTACAGTTTTTATTGACTCCCCTCCCCCCTGCAGAAAAAAAAATCAGTTTTGCCTCCATTCGCAATTTAATTCCTTTACTCAATATAAATTTATGCTTTTCTTTAATTTTTCCCTTTAAACTGCTTATAACATGTGCTAGGTTCCCTAATATGAGTAAAATAAAATTGTTTCTATCTCTCCCTATCCTTTCCTCTCTGAAATCAATAAAATATATTTAAAATAAAAAGGTATAATCTAGGTGATTCTTCAGCACTACAAAGGGGAACAATCAGCACTCTGTGGCAAGGCTGGCAAAAGACAGCTTCATTTTGTAAAGTTTTCTTGGAACACAGCTACACACATCCATTACTTATTGTCTATGACAGTGATGGAGGACCTTTGGAGCTTGGCGTGTCAGCATTTTGAAAAACCCTATCTTAACTCTGGTGCCGTGTCACATATAGAAATTTTTTGATATTTGCAACCATAGTAAAACAAAGGTTTGTATTTTTGATATTTATTTTATATATTTAAATGCCATTTAACAAAGAAAAATCTACCAAAAAAATGAGTTTGCGTGTCACCTCTGACATGCGTGTCATAGGTTCGCCTTCACTGGTCTATGGCTACTTTCAGGCTACAATGGAGAACTTGTGACAGAGATCCTATTGCCTACAGGTCTAATATATTTATTATCTGACCCTTTACAGAAGCACTGTACCAACTCCAGCTCTTGATGACTAGCTTTCAAAAATCTGTATATTAATATAGAACTACCTTAGAAAGTTGTTATGCTTCAATGAGTTAATAGACATAAAACTCTAAGAACAGAAACTAACTGGCAGTAAATGCTGTCAATTAGTGCTATAGTAGTAGAGCCCCCAATTATACATCAGTTGTTATAGTAGGCCTTTCCTTCATCTGTATTCCCACTAGACTTTTCAATGACCATGCAGTTTGGGAATTATGCCTTCCCTGTTACTGACACAGAAACAATACCAGAGAGGTCAAATGACTTTTCCAAGAACCCAAGGTGTGGGCAGAATTGAAACCTATATCCAAATCCAAAGACCAGGCTTTTTCCAGTATAAGTCCTCCCACCCAATATCTAAAGGGATAATGACTCCAAGATTAAGGTCGGTGGTGGCAATTTCTTCTACATTTCTCTTCTGATTAAAAACCTGGCTCTGGTATAGCAGAGTTTTCTTATATGAGACACCTAAATATTTTTCCTTGGGTAATAAGAATGGAAGTGATGATATTCCTGTGATGAAAAATGTTAAAAAAATAAATTAAAATATAAAGTGAAGCTATTTTATTTTTCCCAAGTAAAATACTTAAGGCATATGTTACCCATCGTTTTCTCTCCTAGGTAAAGATCTAGTTAAATCTGAAGGCCAATACTGTAAAGCAGTTTACAGAGTGTCCTTATAATGTTCTTTTCTTTGGATCTTGAGGAAACATAAAAAGGCCCAAATGTGCATTTTAAAACAGCTGAAATTGGTCCAGCACTCTTTTAATCCCTTTAAGTGAAAACTGTTCTCTCCATAGAAATTAAAGATAATCACCAACTTATACCATACATGAAAATAAACTCAAAATGGATAAAGGACTTAAATGTAAGACAGGAAACCATAAAAATACTAGAGGAATCCAAAGGCAACAAAATCTCAGACATATGCCAAAGCAATTTCTTCACTGATACAGCTCCTAGGGCATTGGAAACTAAAGAGAAAATAAACAGATGGGTCTACATCAAAATAAAAAGCTTCTGCACAGCAAAAGAAACCATCAACAAAACAACAAGAAAGCCCACTGCATGGGAGACCATATTTGCCAATGTTATCACCGATAAAGGTTTAATCTCCAACATTTACAGGGAACTCTTACAACTTAAGAAAAGGAAGATAAACAATCCATTCAAAAAATGGGCAAAGGACCTAAATAGACACTTTTCAAAAGAGGACATTCAGAAAGCCAAGATACATCTGAAAACATGCTCAAAGTCACTAATCATCCAAGAGATGCAAATCAAAACAATAGTGAGGTACCATTTCACACCTGTCAGAATGGCTATCATCAACAAATCAACAAATGACAAGTGCTGGAGAGGATGCGAAGAAAAGGGAACACTTGTGCACTGCTGGTGGGAATGCAGACTGGTGCAGCCACTATGGAAGACAGTATGGAGTTTCCTCAAAAAGTTAAAAATGGAACTCCCATTTGACCCAGTGATCCCACTTCTAGGACTATATCCCAAGAAATCAGAAACACCCATCAGAAAGGATATATGCATCCCTATGTTCATAGCAGCACAATTTACCATAGCTAAGATTTGGAAACAGCCTAAGTGCCCATCAGCAGATGAATGGATTAGAAAACTGTGATACATCTACACAATGGAATACTATGCTGTGGTAAAAAAGAAGGAATTCTTACCATTTGCAACGGCATGGATGGAACTGGAGAGCATTATGCTAAGTGAAGTAAGCCAGTCAATGAAAGAAAAATGCCACATGATCTCACTCATTTATGGATAATAAAGACCATTATAAACTGATGAACAAAAATAGATACAGAGGCAGAGCAGCATTGAACAGACTGTCAAACTATAGTGGGAAGTCCAGAAAGGGTTTGCGGGGGGGGGGGGGGGGGGTGGCGGTAAGAGATCAACCAAAGGACTTGTATGCATGCATACAAGCATAACCAATGGACACAAGACACTGGGGGGGTAAGGGAGGCCGGGGGGATGTCAAGGGGGCGGGGGGGAAGGAGACATATGTAATACTCTTTGTAATACTTTAAGCAATAAAACAAAATTTTAAAAAAAAGAAACTAAAGATAATTTGGCTTGAAATAGTGCATTAAAATGTAACTCCAGCTAATTTCAAGCGTGCAGAAGCAAGTTGATGTTTCTTTGCATAAAAAAAAATACACCTTGTTTTTAGCTATTTGTGCTTTCAATTGCATTCTTCTAGGCAAAAGACTAGCTATAATTATGGGAAGGAATATAAACAATTTTATTCTTAACAAGCAAGTAGCCATTCTTAGAAAGCTCACTAAAGCTGAAACCTGTTATATTAATAATACTCTCAACATTAAAAAAGTAGGTCTCATTATTTGCCAATACTTCCAATACTCTAATATTCAAACCTATCTAGTCCATACTTAAAGCTATTGGCAATATTACAGCCCTGAAGCATAATTTTTTATATATAATTTGTTCTGAAAATTGGTTTGAAAAAGGTTTGCAAAAAAACATAATAAGTAATTCAATCTCTAAAGACTGTAAATATCCCATTGCCATTGCCACCATATTTATTTTGCAAATCAATGGAGTCACGCTGTTGCAGTAAAAAAGCAAAACTGTCAATAGGGAAATGAGATGCTAGTGTTCTTGACATTGAATGGGCAATGAGTTACCTAGCCTTGTAGCCATACACAAAATAAGGCCTTCATTACAGCACAGTCTCACCAATAAGACACATTCTACTGGGTGGGCCAGAAAACTATATATGCTTTGTTCTCCAGATAGATAGCACAACAGTGCCTATGAATGACCTTCAGCCACACACCAAATTAACAGGGAAGCATGAGGCACTGCAGCTTGGAAAAACAGGCGCTTCTCACACTCAAAGGGTGCCACATTCACTTTTCAAAAGCCCAGACAAGGTTACTCAACCCAATATATGTGGGAATATTTTTCTCCTTGAAAGTCCAATTTATTCAAAGATCCCCACAGAATTCACAGGCATTCATTTAAATCAGCTCCCGATTATAAGGAAAGCATTTGGCTTGTTTAAAAACCCTTCACAAGGTTTCAAAACCCAAATCGTGGGCTGAATTCATATCTCAGGACTACCATGTTTTAGCAGTGATCTTGGGTACACTGCTTTATCTGAGTGTCACCAATTTTGTCTTTTGTAAACTAAAAGTAACATCCATTCCCACTTGCATGTCTACACATGTAAAGGGCTCAACAGTGCCTGGCACAACGGTTTTCAATAAATGGTCAGATACCTTGTTAATGGACTTGGTCTTTGGCTTCAAATAGGCAGAAATGTACTGGATCCAATAATGTATAAAGAAGAGAAAAGTTCCAGCTTCCAGGTTAACTTGGTGGACTAACGCATGAACCTAATTTTACTCTCTTGTAACCTCACTAAGACCACATCAAAGAACTGTTTTTTTGTTAAAGACAAATCAAGGAGAAAAGGAGAGGGAGCAACAACAAGCACGTTTTGGAAGTTGCGAAGCAGAAAGACAAGCAGTAACTAACTCAGCAAGTTATCTCAGACCATCAGAGAAAAAAAGATGAACATGGGCACCAAGCTGCTCTGGAACTGGGGATAAAGAGGATAGCAAAAGTGTAAATGTCTGGAAAGAAAGCTCTATTCCACTGAGTGATTATCTTTTCCCTGAATGCCGTGACATTTCTGATTCTTGGAAGGAAAAGAGTTTACAAGATTCCAAAGAGAAAACTATCAGGTCATAAGTAGCTTATCAGGAATCAGAATGGCTGCACACTTCTTGACAGCAGTAGTAGAAAGAGAGGACAATGGAGAAATGTCTTAATTTCCCTTCGGAATTTTGATTTCTAACTTGGAATTCTATTCCCAAACTACTGATCAAGCATGATGATAGAATAGACATTTTCAGGCATGCAAGGCCTCAGAAAATTTACTACCCACATACTTTTCATCACAAAGTTACTAGAGGGTATGCATCACTAAAACACTACAGAACCATCAGATATGCTCATGGTGGGGAGCCCGATTTTTCTTTGGATTCACTCATGGCCTTGCACACCCACTTCCCCAGAATAACCTCATGGCACCTGAACTCAGACTTCTCCAAGATACTTGGCTCACTTCCCTTCTCTTTGGACCTTCATCAGCTAGAAGCATTGTCTACCTTACCTTATGGACAGCTAGGTTTTTTCTTGGTAGTTGGTTTTCAAAACCAAGACATACATACATGGGGACACTAAAAAAAAAAAAAAGTATGAAAATGAGCAACACAAGTCAGGTAGTGATCATCACTGGAGGGAAGGGATATCATTCAACTGGGAAAGGATGCCTTAAAGGAGCTGCTATTGTCCCATTTCTTAAACTGGGGCATGGACACATGGGTAGTTATTCTCTATACTATATTATAGCTACTGGACATTCTTCTGTATTTAAGGATACATTTTGTAGTTTTGAAAAAATTATTTGGGTCACAGATTATATTACAAATTCCACAGAATCGGTATCATTTGTCTCTGCTGTCCCCCAAAATAGCCATAGACAGAGTATTCCAATTATCACAATCCTTTCATGAGCCCCAAGACAGCAGTCACAGAAATGCAATTCCAGAAGACACTTTACAACAGGAACAAACAGAAACAGGACTTTTTGTAATTAGCTTTCATGTACATCCTACCAGTGGGATTCCCATGAACCAACAGGCTTTTGAGACAAACTGAAATGTCTGGTCAGAATAGATTGTGCTCACCATCTTGCTGACAGGTTTTAGTCTTATTTGAATAGACTGTCAATTCTAAAATAAATATCCCAAACAACAGCTTCACTTTTCCAGCATGATTCAGATGAAACAGCAAAAAATTTTACCGTTAACTACTGACCCATGTTTCATAGATTTCCTTAAATGTTATGTATGCTATGCTCATACCACCATGACTAAAAGTCCTCTTCTTGAAGGGCAATTTGCTATTCTATTTTACAAAGCTGCTCCAACAGAAACAGCCATTCCAAATTCTCATGTGCTTAATGTTTCCCTTCATGTCCAGTCAAAGAAAGAAAGAAAAAAAACAGTTCTACAGTTCTCACAGGGAATTGAAGATGCTGCAGCCCAAGACTCTTGACTCTGTTCAACCATCTGGCTGAGACATGACTTTTCTTCCCTACTGCTCTTTTTCTGGTAAAGTAATGACTGACCATCAGTAATAAATCTTCTCCTAGATCAGAGTTTCTCAACCTTGGCCAGGTGAATCACCTGGGTAGCTTTGAAAACTACTGTTGCCTGAGGCCCACTGGTTTATCAGGTGAAGGGTCTGTCTGATCTACTTCAGTTTGAAAAGTCCTCTAAGTGATTCTAATATGCTGCCAATAGTAAGAACTATGGTCAACTGGAGGATAATGGTGAATAGTTTCTTCCTGTTATAGATATAAACTAACATTTCTTATAACCCATCACTGCTGTGTGCATGCTTATATATGCCAGGCAACACAACTAAGTTATTAGGAGCACACAATCTTGGGTTTGCCAATCCACTTTGTCACTGGCTAAGTATTCCAAGTTATATAATTGTTCTATGCCTCAGTATCCTCACTTGTGAAATGGGCTAATATTAGTACAGATAACTCACAGGATGGTGGGTATTAAATTAGTTGGTATTCACAGAATGCTTACAACATTGGCTATGGCATAGAATATGCCTTAGAAATCTTTGTTAAATACATCAAGCCAGTTTCTGTCAACCCCCAAAGAGAAACTGAAAAAGAAATTGGCAATTGTATTAACTAAAATAATTCAGTATCCAAAAATAAAATGTTCTTCAGGATGCCAACTGCACATTTTTTGGACTAAAATCACTCAAATTTTCTGTACTACCTTTTATGTTTTATAACTGAATTTCATCCAGCTCTGGTGAAAAGGACATTTTTGAGGTCCAAGAGGGACATTTAACATAACATAGCAACATTCTTTCTTGCTGTGTCCACCCTTCCTTTCATCATTCAGACATCCATGTCTTTGTTAATAACCTGGTGTGAAATCAGAGCACTCTATTTGCAGGAATTGGCAAAAACGGATTTAGAATTCCAAGTTGTTTTTTTTTTTTCAAAGGAATACATCCCTGTCTCACTTGGAAGATAAAGGAGTAGTTTTTCAAAGGATTCTCTGTACAGTTGTAGGAAACAGAGGTCCCTGAATTTTTAACTTTTTTTTTTCTAATGCTGTATGTCAATCACCATGCACAGAAATCCGTTAATTCTAAAAGACATTTAAAATAGGAGATCAAAGCTGAATGTAGTCTTGAAATGTATGTGTGAACCTATATTTGGCTGCATGGGCTTTTCAACTGCAAGAATAAATATAAAGTAGTATTTTGAAAAAGATATTTTCATGCATGCAGCTCCTAAGCACAGAGGAAGCCCAGTGGTAAACACTTTAGTGTCTCACCCACTATCTTCCACTAATAATGGAACTGGCTGACCAAGGCAGTGCAAAAATGCTGCAGAAAGGTTGTGTGAAGAGAGAGCTTCAAATAATATTCACCAGCAACACTTCAAATACATCCAGTTTGATAATTTTTTCATTCAAAAACCAACACTTAAATTCACTAATGCCATGAAGCAGTTCTTAAAAATATTAAAAACTTATTTTGAAACATACAGATTACTAATCAAACACTGCTAAGAGAGTGTGTAAACAGGCCCAACATTTCTACAGGGCAATTTTGTACTGGTATCTGATTACAGAGTGTATATCCTCTGACCTAGGATTCAGCTTCTAAAGTCTTATCCTTAGGAATTAATGGGGCACACAAGTAAAAATGCATATGCAAGGAAGTTCATCACATTGTTTAATAGCAAAAACCAATAACCCAGGAATAAAAGTATCATAGAACACTGGTTATCTAGAGGATTCCTATGGTATAGAAATGTATTTAGCAAAATGGAAAAATATCTGCAATACTGTTAGCAAAAAAAAAAAAAAGTTATTAAATAATTTGGATAGCTGGACTCCATTTTTGTAAAAAATAAGGGTACCGATTATAGAAAAATGTATGAAAGGATGTACTACAAAATGTTAAAGTAAGCCATCTTTAAGTAATGGGGTTGTGGGAGTTTTCCAAGGGGAGTAATTTCTAATTATTTGATTATGTATGGCTGGTAAAATTAAATGAATGATTAAAACATGAAACAACATTTTCTCTCAAAACTAAAATTAGACCAAAAACCAGTCCTTCTGTAGACATTAAGCATGGTCATGATTTGGTTTCCCCATGTTCAGGATGAAAATGAGTCCTAAAGATTATTGAGCAATTAAATGGCCAGTGCTCACATCTGGTCTCAAGCATATGCCTCAGATGTGAGAATATGAAAACAGAGAATTGTAGAACATTAGAATTAAGCATGGCTTTCTAAATTTTATAGGTAAGTGCTACCAAAGGTGTGGTTGCTTAGCAGCATTGCTTGTGTGCTTATTAGAAACCAGTGGCCCTATGAACGAAATTTGTGCACATTAAAAGGGGATTAATTAGAGGAAATATTTTAATATTGCTATTTGCCCTTTCTCTATAATAGAAGTGTCAGAGATGAAAGAAAATTAGTAAAGTGTATATGAAAATCTTTCTCCTGTCAGAGTCTGGGGAACACCATGGGACCCAGAGTCAAGTCCCCACCCACCCACGTGTGCCTCAAAATCATGCAAGACCCTGACCCGGCCAGCCCCCCACCCCCCACTGGGCTAGATCCACACTTGGCCAGTCCCACCCATGTCAAGCCCTGCCGGGTGGGGGGCACAGCCTGAGATTCCCCTGTCAAGCCCTGCTGGGCAGGGGGCGTTGCCTAGGTCCCCCATCAAGCCCTGCCGGGTAGGGGGCACAGGCTCAGGTCCCCCATCAAGCCCCATCGGGAGGGGGCGCAGCCTCAGGTCACCTGTCCTGGCGCCAGGGTGAGGGGTGAGGCCTGAGGTCCCCCGTCAAGACCCACGGGGGGGGGGGGGGAGCGCGCAGCCTCAGGTCCCTGCTGATTGCTCATGAAGTCTTGTTATGGGAACTCGGCCTCCGCTGTGGGTGCAGCCATCTTGTGTTATGGAAACCCCCGCCTCTGCTGTGGACACTGCCATCTTTGTGGCAGAGTGATGGTCAATTTGCATATTTCCTCTTTATTATATAGGATGGTAAGTCTCAGGCCTTACCAGAAGCCCATGTATCTGCAGGTTTACTGGCTTTCCAGGTGCTTAGAGCTACCCTAAGTGAAAACTACTATGAGTAAGAAACCAAAGCACAGTGAGGGTACAGTCTTCACAAAAATAGAGGGAAGAGAACAGTTATTCTAAGTGAGACATCTAAATAAAGCTACATTACTTCCTCTGTTTCAACATTTACAATATTGTACCTGCAGGTCTCTGGATTATCTTTCATTCCTACCTGTCTTTTCCTTTTTACATTATTACACTGGAAAAACTGGAAACCAATAAAGAGCAGCCCAATGTAGTCTCTAAAGCATAAAGAGGCATTTAATTCTAACTCTTTTTACAAATCACTGGATTAATGAAATTCATCACACACCAGAGTTCTGGGATGTCAACTGCATGCAAATCACATTTAATCAGCTAAAGTTCAGCCTTTTACATTAGCTCCCAGGACATCGGAGCAGCAAGCATGACTAGCATGAATCTATAAGAATTGGAGTCCCTTATCTTATTTTCTCAGGCTCTCCTACTCTACATCCACAGCAAGATAGAGAGAAGCTCTGAACTGTATGCAGTTCTATCTCACAAAAAGCTGGATTCCCGAAAGGTTCATTACTAAGTCATTTATTTGAAACCTGGACACATTTCCTCATACAAACAATGTTACAAATTAACTTCAATTTCAAATCACAATAGATTTACAATAAAACTGATACTATTAAAAAAACTAGCCATTTTAAAATGCTTCTACTGGGCAAAAAAAAAAAAAAAAAAAAAAAGAGAAGAAAAGAAAAGAAAAGAAAAGAAAAGAAAAGAAAAGAAAAGAAAAGAAAAGAAAAGAAAAGAAAAGTTCTAAGATTCAATTTAGGTGCATCTTCACAAAGAAGACTTCTCTTGTGACAGTGGCTCCCCTGAGTGTGGGGGTCATAGTAACAGCATCTGGTAAGGTAAAATTGTTGGGGGAAGATGTCCTTTGTGGCATTTATCTCCTCCATAATACTGATATTATGGACTCTAGATTCAGAATCCCATGATTAAAAGATCTTTCTTACCATATCAGCTGATACACTAAAACTCTAAATGAATACCTTGGGGAAACTATAGGTGTGGTAATTTATCTTACACATTTTCCAACTACCCCTCCCTCTCCTCAGTTGGGCTAGGACTCAGCCTTGGGCAAACTACAGCCTGCGGGCCGGATCCGGCCCGTTTGAAATGAATGAAACTAAAAAAAAAAAAAGACCATACCCTTTTATGTAATGATGTTTACTTTGAATTTATATTAGTTCGCACAAACACTCCATCCATGCTTTTGTTCCGGCCCCCCCGGTCCAGTTTAAGAACCCATTGTGGCCCTTGAGTCAAAAAGTTTGCCCACCCCTGGTAGGTGCTTTCTCTTTGTAATTCTCTTTTCTGTTTGTCACTGATTTTTTTTCTAAAACATTCCTATTTATATTTCCTTTTAAAAAGATTACTTTTTAAATATATTTTATTGATTTTTTACAAAGAGGAGGGGAGAGGGATAGAGAGTTAGAAACATCGATGGGAGAGAAACATCGGTTAGCTGCCTCCTGCACACCCCCTACTGGGGATGTGCCCACAACCAAGGTACATGCCCTTGACCGGAATCGAACCTGGGACCCTTCAGTCACCAGGCTGATGCTCAATCCACTGAGCCAAACCGTTTAGGGCAATTTTTAGAAATGTCACCCCTTTGTCTATTATCTATAATTTTCCCAGGTGTATTTTCTTTGTTTATTCATTGTGTTTACCGTGTAAGAGTTCTTCATTATTATGCAGACTAGTTTATTAGTCATTATAATTATTCACTGCCTTTAGTGCCTTATTTTCTCAAGAAGACACAAAAGTGATTAGGTTATATGCCTCAGACACTTTTCATAAAAATCCCTTCGGCAGACTGTCCTATGATTTCTCATTCAGAAAGTACATTCAGCATGCTACTGCAGAAACTTGGTTTTCCTCCATATTCAACTCTCATCCCTCATCCCTCATTCCAGCAATTAGAAGCTCTGCATACATTCTACTGAAAGCATCTGGCAACTCAAAAGTCTACTGTGTGAGACTAATTAACACCCCCAAAATGTCACACCTCTAGATATCCATGCTCTTGAGTAGTCTCCCCTCCAACAATGACTCTGGGCGTGGTGATATGACTTGAGTAGGCCACTGGGAGTCTGGCAAACTTAACGTAGCTAAAAGCAGGAAGAGTGTGTGTGCATTACTTCTGGGAACTCTTCTGCTAAGATGCGCAAAAGCCCAGGCTGGCCTCCTAGAGGATGGGACAGAATGTAGAGATAGTCCCTATTGCTACCAGAGAGAACACAAAGCAGCTTTCCTCCTAATTGGGAGAAAAGAACATTGCTTTTAGTTGGAAATTATACAGATTTAATCAGGCAATAAGTTAATGACACTTGCTAGCTACACAGAGAATAGAAAGGAGGCTTGGAAAACACAAAAATATCGGTAAATTATACTCTCTCAGGCCTCCTATTTATAGGTCATCAAATAGTAAGATTCCACTCTTAACTGGGTTGGGCAGACATGACAGAAACAGCTGGCAGAGCTTAAGAGCTTCCCTTGCAGACTGAAGAAACAGAACAAAGGGCCAAAGAAGATAATGGCAGCCAGCAAGCCCAAGTGATGTACTTTTCACAAATGGACCTTCCATTTCTGTGCTGTACAAAAAAGAAAGTAGGGGGTTGGGGAGACAAACAAGATCAAGGGAAACTTAAGACTCTTTGTCTGCTTAGACTTCCCAGCTGGGTACACAGCTCATCCAAATATCTATGCTCTCTGGCTGTTACTAAAAATACATGGAATAGCTCTTTCAGGAGGAAAATGGTCACATATCACCAAGGAGACAGGAAGACACTCATGATATGGTTTTTTAAATGACTTAAAAATCCAAGCAATACTTGATTCTTTTCTCTGGACTCTGCCAACAGGATAACTAAAGCTCCTGCTTAAAGAGAGATAGGATTCAGATAGAATTTTGTCTGTGCACATCTGATACTAGGAATCAGCTGAAATCTAAAGTGCCTTAAAACTAGCTCATTGTGAATGCAGACATTCTGGCATGAAAACTAAAAAACGCTGCCACAGAAATAAAAATGCACAGTGTCTTGCACCAATTGCTACTAGAAAGAGATTTCAAGGATTCTAGCAGAAAAGGGAATGCAGGATTGACAAGAAACAGCATGAGAGATGGTGCTGTTTGGGCGAAAGTAAAACAAAACCATTTCAAATAAAGAGCATTTCTCGTAAAATTGGAAGACAGGGCTCTTTTTCTGTGGTATGAAACACAGAAGAGATAGGATGCATATTTTTCTCACAAGCCACACAGTTGCTTTTCTTTGAATAGTGTCCTTTTCTTTCTGCTGCCAACAAAATGTAGGACAAATGGGGGACTCCATTAAAGCTGATTGCAATTCATCTCCACAGCTCTAGAACTTGATTGACTCAAATAAGACGTGGTATTTGTGCATTATTTCCATTATTTTCTCATTTTTGTAATGCCTGTTGTTTTTGAATTCACCACCATTAATATTACATTTTAAATTTGGTCATTTTATTTAATCTCTTCCCCATATGAAGTACTTAAAATTCTTACATATGTGCTTGATCCACTTTCAAGAAATGGTAAAGTGTACAGACTCCCCTATAATTTCTAAATAAGGATTTTTTAAAGTATAGAACTCGGGTAAAAATAATTGAATAACTCAGTATGATCAAAATCCTTGGTTCATGACCACTCATCATGGACTTCCTGTTTATTTGTGTTTATTATATTAACACACACAAACCCACTACCTAACATGGAGATTAAAACATGGACAATAATTTATATCTCTCTATGTGGTCTCTAGGGAAGGGCTCTTGTACCTATTTTTTAAAATATATTTTCATTAATTTCAGAGAGAGGAAGGGAGAGGGAGAGAGAGAGATAGAAACATCAATGATAAGAATCATTGATGGGCTGCCTCCTGCACGCCCCACACTGGGGATCAAGCCCACAAGCAGGGCATGTGCCCTGACCGGGAATCAAATCCTGACCTCCTGGTTCATAGGTCGATGCTCAACCACTGAACATTTCTCAGTCTCAACACTACTGACATTTTGGGCCAGATACTTCTTAGTTGTGGGGGCAGGGGCTGTCCTGGGACTTGTAGGATGTTTAACAGCATTCCTCTACCCACTGAATGCCAGTTGCACCTTCTCTCCTCAGCTGTGACAACCAAAATTGTTTCCCAACATTGTCAAATGTCCTGGGGGGGGGGGGAGGGAAAAACCACCCCAGGTTGAGCATCTTTGCATTAGATCCCTACAGCAAGATCAATTATGTAGATTTAAGATAAAGTGAGTGGTGGTGAAAGATAACAATCCCAGAGAAAGAAAAAAAATGGAGAATGTTGATGACTTTAAGGTTATGTAGGACACTTTCAAATACAGGCAATCAATGCAATCAATGCCTTCCTCCACAACTAATGAGCACAGGCAAATTTGGAAACATCTCAAGTATTATTTTCCCACATGTAAAAATAATTAAATAACTCAGTATGTTTTACTTTCTCCCAAACAGCACTATCTCTCATGTTGTTGTCATTAAATTTATGTGTGAGGTTTTATCAATGCCTTCTTCTACAGCTAAAGAACACAGGTAAATCTGGAAACAGCTCACATGTCATTTTTCTACATGACATTAAATTTATGTGTGAGGTTTCATAACCATAAATCATCACCATTGACCTGCTTCTCAGTAACTTCATAAATTGGTCATTTGTTCCAGTAGAACATGAGGGAATTAAATAATTGATCATATACTCTGAGGACAGAATGTAAATATGCACTAGACTTTTAAGAAATGATTTTTCAAGGAATTGACTTTTTAAAACCTAGGTCTCTAAGTTCAACATTTTTTAAAATTAAATCTTTTGTTCAGATTATTACAGTTGTTCCTCTTTTTCCCCCCCATAGCTCCCCTCTACCCGGTTCCCACCCCTTTCCCCCTGAGAATTGCCAGTCCACTCCCTTTCTATGCCCCTGATTCTATTACATTCACCAGTTTATTCTGTTCGTCAGATTATTTACTCACTTGATTTTTAGATTCACTTGTTGATAGATGTGTATTTGTTGTTCATAATTTATACCTTTACCTTTTTCTTCTTCTTCCTCTTCTTAAAGGATACCTTTTAGCATTTCATATAATACTGGTTTGGTGGTGATGAACTCCTTTAGCTTTTCCTTATCTGTGAAGCTCTTTATCTGACCTTCAATTCTGAATGATAGCTTTGCTGGGTAAAGTAATCTTGGTTGTAGGTTCTTACTATTCATCACTTTGAATATTTCTTGCCACTCCCTTTTGGCCTGCATAGTTTCTATTGAGAAATCAGCTGACAATCTTATGGGTACTCCCTTGTAGGTAACTAACTGTTTTTCTATTGTTGCCTTTAAGATTCTCTAAGTTCAACATTTAGTCAAAAGAAAAACCTATACTACTTCTCACTAATTACATTAACAAAATTCATATTAAATAAAGCTGTATGTAAAATAGACTGTGTAAAATGCTAGTTTGATCTAGTTCATCTCCTAACCTATGAGATACCAGGTTAAAAGAATTAAATTTTTTAATTATTCCACATTTAGAAATATATTCCAAGGAAATTAACCCTAAAAGAAATTAGATAAAAATATTCAAAACCTTCCTGATATCAAACATTGTATAATACCCAATTCTTCAAACTGAGGCAATGTAAAAGACATAATGCTTTATCAGACACATTGATGATGGTTTAAACATAAGTTTCTAGTCCAATGCCTGGTCTCCAACCACTGAGCTCCACTTAATGGTGCTAAGCAACAAGATTCAGAAAAACAAAGATGCAAGCACAGTCAGATGCGTAAATGACATGATTAACAATTACATACTTTGTACATATACAAATTATTATTTATATTCAAATATTGGATGCAAATATTGGATACAAATATATTTTTAGAGTTATAAGAAATTACATTTATAAAAATATTCTTAAAATGGAATTAATTAATCAAAATATTTCAAATCATAGAAATTATGGGGGAAAATAAGATGCATTTTTATGGGGAAAGGAAATAATTCCCCCAAAATGATATAATGGCCAAAAAACATATGAAAATGTACATTTCCTCATTATTAATGAGGGGAACACAAATTAAAAGAACTGTAATACCATTAAACATCCAGTAGACTGGAAAAATATTGAGAAATTTAACAAGACTAAGCACTGGAGAAGATGTGAAACATAGGCAAAAATAAAGCAATAGAGTTTTCCTACAGAGTGACCCCTGATCATATCTTCTCTCCTATTGCAAGTCCACACTTGAATAACATCAGAAGTCAGTGTGTTTAGGATGATTATAATTGCATAGATATGAAGGTACAATGATAAAGACCACAGGCTAATTGGAAGTGAAGTCATGTTCATCAGGGGCTTTTCTAGATGTGAACTGATTCTACAACTAATATTTATCAGCCATGGAAAATTTTGAGTTGACAATTATATTTAATGGTTAAAAGTTTTTATTGTTATCATAAAGCAGGATTCTGTATTTTTTTAAAATATATTTTAATGATTTTTTACAGAGAGGAAGGGAGAGAGATAGAGAGTTAGAAACATCGATGAGAGAGAAACATCGATCAGCTGCCTTCTGCACATCTCCTACTGGGGATGTGCCCGCAACCCAGGTACATGCCCTTGACCGGAATCGAACCCGGGACTCTTCAGTCCGCAGGCCGACGCTCTATCCACTGAGCCAAACCGGTTTCGGCCAGGATTCTGTATTTTAGTGGTATAATCATAAAATAAAGATAGAGATAATATGTGTGAATAACCCATGAAGACACATCAGTTAGGATAAGAGAAAACTAAATGGAGAAAATTTCAATGTTAGATATAAGGGAAATGAGAAAGTAGGAAAGGATCAAGCAAGTTCCTGAAAATGACAGAATGGCCCACCCTATTTTCATTAGCTCATACCAATCCCCATTATATTTAAAAACAAAATGCTTTATATCATGGCTAACTATTACTTGTCTATGTGTAGGTTAACCAGACAGGTTTTTGGTTTTTGTTTTTTACATTTCTACTGCACTGTTTATATACCTCCCTTAAAGAGAAGCAAACAATAAAAACTTCGGTTCATGTTTTTTTTAATGCTAAAAGAACTGATAATCAGGAAGACAAACCTGGTGCTGCTGCCAGTGGGGAGAGGGGAGGGAAGGTGATGACAATTCAAATCAGTAAACTGACTTCTAAGTTATCTGCTTCAGCACAGATAACTGGAATAATCAGGTTAACAATGATCAGCAAATCGTAAATAACACATTGATTTCTGCATCATCTGAACTCTAAACTATAGATCCTCCTATTCTTCAGGTTGCAGTTCCAATGTCATCTCCTCAGGGCGGCTTTCTATGATCACTCTCAAGTAAGCCCCTATACCATTATCTTATGAACTCTTTCCCTTGGAGCACCTATCACTTGGAAGAGGGCAAAGAGGAAGGAGACTGACTCCAGAGTGGCAGGAAGAGAAAGGCTGTCAAGAAGGGCAAGGCGACGGAGAAACCAAGATGGCGGCATAGGTTAACGCCGGAGATCGCTGCCTCAAACAACCACTTCAGAGATATAACTAAAGGACAGAACGGACATCACCCAGAACCACGGGAAGGCTGGCTGAGTGGAAATTCTACAACTAGGAGGAAAGAGAATATCATACCCAGACTCAGAGGAGGCGCAGTGCTGAAGTGAAATACTCAGATCCCCGGGGACCCGCCCCGCCCAAGCCCTGCACAGAACCATTTGCCGGATAGCCTCAGGCAAAGGCTAGATTAGCACCGCCCTAGAGATCCAGCACAGAAGCCCTCCCACTACAGACACAGCAGACTCTCATAGCCAGTTAGCCTGGAGGTCAAATCACCCCGGTATTGAAGACATCAATCAAGGCTTAAAGGCAACAAGACTGCGGACAAAGACCACTAGGGGGTGCACCAAGAAAGCATAAAAAATGCGGAGACAAAGAAACAGGACAAAACTGTCAATGGAGGATATTGAGTTCAGAACCACACTTTCAAGGTCTCTTAAGAACTGTTTAGAAGCTGCCGATAAACTTAGTAAGGCCCTCGAAAAGACTGGTGAGACGGCCGATAAATGTAGTGAGATCCTCAAGAAATCTAATGAGACCCTCGATGTTGTGATAAAGAACCAACTAGAAATTAAGCATACACTGACTGAAATAAAGAATATTATACAGACACCCAACAGCAGACCAGAGGAGCGCAAGAATCAAGTCAAAGATTCGAAATGCGAAGAAGCAAAAAACACCCAACTGGAAAAGCAAAATGAAAAAAGAATCCGAAAATATGAAGATAGTGTAAGGAGCCTCTGGGACAGCTTCAAGCGCACCAACATCAGAATTATAGGGGTGCCAGAGGATGAGAGAGAGCAAGATATTGAAAACCTATTTAAAGAAATAATGACAGAAAACTTCCCCCACCTGGTGAAAGAAATAGACCTACAGGTCCAGGAAGCGCAGAGAACCCCAAACAAAAGGAATCCAAAGAGGACCACACCAAGACACATCATAATTAAAATGCCAAGAGCAAAAGACAAAGAGAGAATCTTAAAAGCAGCAAGAGAAAGAAACCCAGTTACCTACAAGGGAATACCCATACGACTGTCAGCTGATTTCTCAACAGAAACTTTGCAGGCCAGAAGGGAATGGCAAGAAATATTCAAAGTGATGAATACCAAGAACCTACAACCAAGATTACTTTATCCAGCAAAGCTATCATTCAGAATTGAAGGTCAGATAAAGAGCTTCACAGATAAGGAAAAGCTAAAGGAGTTCATCACCACCAAACCAGTATTATATGAAATGCTGAAAGGTATCCTTTAAGAAGAGGAAGAAGAAAAAAAAAAAGGTAAAGATACAAATTATGAACAACAAATATGCATCTATCAACAAGTGAATCTAAGAATCAAGTGAATAAATAATCTGGTGATCATAATAGAATCAGGGACATAGAAAGGGAATGTACTGACTATTCTTGGGGGGGAAAGGGGTGTGGGAGATGCGGGAAGAGACTGGACAAAAATCGTGCACCTATGGAAGAGGACAGTGGGTGGGGAGTGAGGGCGGAGGGTGGGGCGGGAACTGAGAGGAGGGGAGTTATGGGGGGAAAAAAAAAGAGGAACAAATGTAATAATCTGAACAATAAAGATTTAATTAAAAAAAAAAAGAAAAAGAAAAAGAAAAAAAAAAAAAAAAAAAAGAAGGGCAAGGCTTCCTAGAGAATTTGACACGCTAGTCACGCAGTGGTTCTCAACCTTCTGGCCCTTTAAATACAGTTCCTCATGTTGTGGTGACCCCCAACCATAACATTATTTTCGTTGCTACTGCATAACTGTCATGTTGCTACTGTTATGAATCGTAATGTAAATATCTGATATGCAGGATGGTCTTAGGCGACCCCTGTGAAAGGGTCGTTCAACCGCCAAAGGGGTCGCAACCCACAGGTTGAGAACCGCTGATCTAAATCAAGAGTAAAAATAACTTCTCTATCTCAGACTACTAAATAAATCATTTATCAGCTAAAAGGGACCATATCTGCCTTGGGATTTGTTTTTGCTCAATATGAAAAACAGGAGCAAAATATAACAAAAATGTAATTGTTTCATGATCAATACACTAGTAACCCTCTCATGTGGTATACATACATACACACCAATGTTCACCAACACATCATTTCTTTACAAATAAATAGGAAATAAGTGTCCATGGACAGGAAAATGGATAAATAGTGAGATAACCATACAAAGAGTGAACTAGATCAAAGGTCGGCAAACTTTTTGTATAAAGGGCCACATAGTAAATATTTTAGGCTTTTCAGGCCATACAGTGTCTGGCGCAAGTATCCAACCTGCTGTTGTGGAGTGAAGGCAGCCATAAACAATATGTAAAGTTTATTTAAAAAAAGTGGTAGCTTGCTAGATTTGGCCCATAGGCCACAGTTTTTCAACCCCTAAACTTGAACCACATCTATCAACATGGAAGCATATCAAAGAATGCCTTAAAAATGCAAGTTTCAAAAGAATATATAATGTATGATTCATTTATACAAAATTTTAAAATCTGAAAAGCAATACTTATAATAATTATGGATATATACATATAAGTAACTGTTTAAAAATAGGCTCAAATGATAAACTCTGATTTTATGACAAAAAGAGATATATGGACATCAACTAAATTTTTCACATTTCTTTAAAAACTAAATGCCCAAAGCAAATAACACATAATGACAAGATCTGATAAAGCTGAGTGGTAGGTACAAAGATAATTATCATATTATTTTATGTCTTAGTATTATATTTAAAATACATTGTAAAATCTTTCTTTAATGCTTAACAGGAACAGGTAGTTTCCTTTATTCAAAAGACTCAGTTAAAGGCTTAAAAAGCAAGTTAAAATACATTTTTGCTCTGCATTCATTTAATCCAATCACTAAAATGGAGTAGGTCAAAGATCTGCTAGATGATTAAAAATGACATAATGTGGTGAAAATAGGTACTCCATCTTAGAGAAACAAAAGAAAACTATATAGTATAAAATGTCCAGAAAAGTTTGGTTTTTAAAACAGCATTTATTGTTTTCTTAATTACAAAAGTAAGTCATGTTATATGTAGGGGGACAGAAAAAAACTTAGGGAATAAAGAAAAGCACAAAGAAAAAAAGTACCCCATGAATTTTCTTACCACCCCACCATAACCGTTAACATTTTGATATGGGTCTCCCTTCGGGATTTGTTACATGCATTTTTTTTCTTTAAAATTGTATACCCTATATACATATTGTTTTGTAGACAGCTTATTTGAATAGCCTTTTAAAATTAGAATATCCATTTATACACCTTTCTGTTCCTGTATTTTATCTCAAAATAATTCCCATGCCAAATACACATATCTTAGTTTAAAAGACTTTGATCTCAGTCCCCGATGATGGAGAGAAGTACATTTCCCCTCCATTTGTTATGTAGGCCAAATCAAAGCTTCCCAAAGGACTCATTGAGCCACCACTCAAAGAGCTGCCTATTATAAGCCATTTGTAAAAACTAACAGGCTAGCTACCACCTCTGTATACCAGGACTATTTTATGAAGAATACAACATACAAAGCAGTTACTTATTTATCCTCAACACATCTCTGAAAAAAATAAAATAAACTGCCAGCCTCACTTCGCAAATAGAACAGCTGCTAATGAGATTAATAAGTAACTTGCTACTACCCTGTACCAGAACCTTCATCCCTTAAATAAGACTTACTGGAAATTCAGGCTTCCATTATTGCTGTTAGCTGGATGCTTTGCTATACTTTTTACACCTATTATCATCAAGCAATTTAGCATCAATTGCATTTAACTCTGGGCTCACTCTGTAGTTGAAAAGAATACTGTTTATGATCTCATGCCTCTTACATGGAGATATGGGCTTTTCTCAATTTGCATTTCCACATCAACCACCTCTTTCAATTCTAAACCTGCCTTTCTAATCGCTTCCAACATTCACGTAATCAAGGAGAGTAACTGTTAGGAAAAGGAATGGGCTGCTGTAGAACTGCCAGGAACCTACACAATCTAGTGACCAGGAGTCCACTGTCCCATTCAGCTGATCACCACTCTCATAACTTAGGTTTTTCCTGTCCCTGCAACTTCCCCCAGTGTTGCATTCTCCTTCTGTCCCTACACCAGCTGTCTCTCTTGTATCTCAAGTTCAAATGCCTAAAAAAAGAACTGTTTCACTCAGACCTTACAAGCCTGATCATCTCAAGTTCCACTGACTAGCCAACAAGCAAATATCCAAGGGTCCTCTTCCCCAGTCAAATAACTGTGACCATGGTGGATGGTGGAAAGGGTCAGGAAGTACAGAGATGGCCAAAAGTAAAGAATCGCCCAGGTCTGCTTTTGTCAGCAAAAACAAAAGTGTGCAAGCTTCTGAGAGCTGGCCTATTTTTTAAATCTATTGGTACTCAAACTAAACACATACAAAATTGAACACATCATGTTAGTCTCAAATCACTTCTTCTGAGGTCTGTACTTCCATGAGTGCATAACTATCACGCTGGTTTTTCAAGCACATAATACTGGGGTTCTCACTCACTCAAAAATATCCTTGCCACAACATAAAATGGCTTTGCACTATTCTCTGTTCCAGTCCCTCCAACTCCCAACCCCCAACCCCCGTTGACCTTTGTTAAATCATATCGTCACACTATGCTAAACCTTTGTTCTTTCCTAGTTAACCTGGTTTCATAAGGTTAACTTCTTGCCTGAACTTATTGCCTGGATATTAAGGTTAACTTCTTGCCTTTCTTATTCCAGTCTTACTGTTTCTAGATTAGACATATGAACTGCTTCCAAAATTACCACACCCTGCTCAAAAATATGGCCTCAACACAACCTCAACTCTGCCTCTCCACCTGCCAACCAAAATAGGTCCAAAGCCATAACCCATGAGGCCAACCTACAGTAAGGCCTATGCCTACTTAGATCCATCACATGCTTTGTCCCTTATTACAGCTAAATTCACTCCTGTTCCAAACAAAGAAACCATAGTGCTCCCTCCAGATTTCTACTTATGCCACTTCCTCTATCCAATAGTCTTCATTATCCTCCCAGAGCACCATTTGTCAAAATCCCATCATTCTCCAAGGTTGATTCCGTCCACATGACCTTTCTAAATTCTACAGCTAGATGAGTTCTCTCCTTTCATCCCATAGCACGTAATTTAAACTTCTAATACTTCTAGTCCAATGTTGTCCACTAGAGATATATTAGTAAGATATATGTCTAACTTTAAAATTTTTAGCAGCCACACTCACATTAAAAAGAAGCAGGTGCAATTAATTTTAAAAATATTTTATTTAACTCAATATGTCTAAAATATTACCATTTCAACATGTAATCATAGAAAAGTTGAGATATTTTACTTTTTTCATATTAAGTCTTCAAAATCTGATGTGTATTTTACACTTAGAGCACATCTCAATTTGGACTATCCATATTTGAACTGCTCCACCCAGTCCCCGTCCCCCTCCCTCTGGTCATCACCACACTGTTGTCTGTGTCCATGGACTACACATATATGTTCTTTGGCTAATTTCTTCACCTTTCATCCAGTTCCCCCAACCCCCAACCCCCGTTGACCTTTGTTAAATTATATACACTAGAATTTATTTCTGGATTCCCTATCATTCCACTGACCTATTTGTCTATTTCTGTCAACATCATATTGAATTGATTAGTGACTTTATAGTTGTGTTAGTTATTTATTGATTCATAGCAATATTAACCACAAATGTTAAAGCTTAAAGCAACACACAATCATCATCTCATAGTTTCTGTGGGGTCAGGAATCTGGGCACATCTTAACTGAGTCTTCTGTTTCAGGGTCTCATAAAGCTTCATTCAAGGTAACAGGTGGCTACAGTCTCATCTGAGGCCTAAATGGGGAAGGATTTGCTTCTAAGACAGCCGTGGGCAAACTACGGCCCGCGGGCCGGATCCGGCCCGTTTGAAATGAATAAAACTAAAAAAAAAAAAAAGACTGTACCCTTTTATGTGATGATGTTTACTTTGAATTTATATTAGTTCACACAAACACTTCATCCATGCTTTTGTTCTGGCCCTCCGGTCCAGTTTAAGAACCCATTGTGGCCCTCAAGTCAAAAAGTTTGCCCACCCCTGTTCTAAGATCATTTGATCATGGGCATCATTCTGTTGTTTGCAGGCTGCCAAACTGAGGGTCTCAGTTTCTTGCTGGTTGTCATCCAGAGATTGCCCTCAATTCCTTGCTATGTGTCCCTTCCCATAGGACAAATCACAACATGGAATATTGCTTCTTCAAAGCCAGCAAGGAACAGAGACTTGCAGGAAGATAGACATTATGATCTTATCTAATGTGATCATGTACATGTATTCACATACATTTGAACACTTTTGATGTATTCTATTCGTTTTAAGAAAGTCACAGGTCGTGCATACTCTCAAATGGAGGAGATAACACAGGGCCTAAATACCAGGAAGTGGGGTCATGGCAGCCAACTTATAGTCTGATAAATAGTAAGGCACATACTTACTCCCCTCCCCAAATTACTCTTGATTTCTTAGGCATTTATCCTTCTGCATAAAAAGTATTGTTATCAAATATCACCTCTTCTCCTCAAAAAATTCCTTTAATCTGTTCAGATCACATTTTATGACCCTCAATAAGATTTTAATTTTCTTCATATACTAGTAAAAGTCTTGCCTGTTAATTCAATTCTGAAGTATTTCTGCTGCTACTGAGACCGAAATGTTTTCCTCCCTCTCAATTTTCTAAGCTTATGCTAAAATAAATAAAAGCAGATAATTTTTGTATTTTTATTTTGTATCCAACTATCTTACCAAATTCTTAGTATTTTTTAAACAAGAATCTATTAGGTTTTTAGTATACAATAGCTAAAGCTCTGTAAAGATAATTTCATCACTTCTTTTTCCAACATTATTATCTTTTTATCTTATTGTACTTACTAATTAAATCAAAATAATAAATAATGGTAAGCAAGCATCCCTGTCCAGTTCCCAACTGATTCAAATGGATTTAGTAGTTTACTATTTGCTTGAACAAGTATTTACTGTTGGTTTAACATTTTTTAACTGAAATCATTGTTAATTAAGAAAATAATGGTAAATACTCCACCCTGAAAGAAATAAAACATGATTCCCCACTCCTTAAGCTAGGCAAGTGACTTTTTTCCAAAGAGTACAGTATGGAAAGAGTTGAAAAGAGTAATGTGGTGGAAAATTTCACAAACTATTTCAGTCAGATGATCAAGATCAATATTAACAGGGATAAGTCATGTTGATAGTATATACTTTTCATATGATGTGATGAAAATGGCACCTAACCTCTGTAGTCTTCCTCTCCAAAACATATTAACCCAGTCTAATCATAAGAAAAACATCAAATAAATCCCAATTGAGAAACATTGCACAAAGTACATGATCTGTACTCTTCAAAATTATCAAAATCATCAAAAACAAGGAAAATCTGAGAAATGTAAGGAGACATAACTACTTAATGTAATGTGGGATATTAGGTAAAAATTCAGAAAATCTGAATGAAGTAAAGACTTTAATTAATATCAATAATGTATCAATCTTGGTTCATTACTGTAACAAATGTACCACACTAATGTAAGATGTGAAAGTGATGTTTAGGAATAGTTACTGCCCAGCCTCATTATTAAGCTTTAGGTTCCTTTTCAACCCAAGGGGTTGTGGAAAGTCCTGGTACAATCCATGGAAATCATAAACTCTTATTAGTGTTTGTGGAATAATAGAACAATTAACTTAATGAGGAATTCTATATATCACCAAACAATGTTTGAAGTATAATTGAGGTGCACAAATCACCTCATTTCACTGAGAAGCAAGAATTAGTAATCTAAGACAAGAATAATTGTCTCTATTCTCCTGGGGTAAAGGGGAGAGAAGATTGATTATTCAAAAGGCATGATAAATAGTAACCACTAGAACCCACTTTTAAACCTATTTGATCAATGACCATTCACCTAAATCTAATTATCAATGACAACTCAACTTGCTTCAGGGAACATACTTCTGGAAGCCAATTACAATTGGTGTCCCATAAAATTCAATGTCAACCAATCAGCAGCAGATGCACTGCAGTGAATATGTTTCTCAAAGTTAATCAACAATGTTTTCACCCAAATAGTCATGGTTCTAAGGCAAAGGTCAACTGCTTATGCCTCTGTAATCAAAGTGATCCCCAAACACCACCACACTCTTCCCAAAGAGATCAGCAATCTGCTTCACTCATAAACTTTGGTAAGTAATGAATTCAGCTTTTGTGTTTTACATATTAGACAACAGTCTCATCTTTTGACAGAGGGCAAACAAAGATGCTTAACTTCTCAGTGCAAAGATGAACAGAAATAGATTCCCACTAACAGATGGAAACTACCCCAAACTCCAAGAATACAATTGGAGAACCTTGCCAAAGACAGACTCAGTGAGTGAGAAAAATACTAGATTGGCTACATCTTGCTTGAGGAACCTTCTCCTCAAATTAGCTTTATGGTACCACTGATCAATAAACAGAAAAGAATTCATATGATAAGAATTTTTTTAATAACAAACTGTATCATGGACCATAGAGTCACCTTCCAGGAGTCAGAATCACCTTGGGAATAGTTTTTTAAATAACATGCCGAGGCCGCTCTCTAGATAAATTGAAACTTCATAAGAAGTTTCTATCTGTGTTTTAAAAATCCCTTTAGCCTGGCCATTGTGGCTCAGTGGTTGAGCATCCTCCCATGAACCAGGAGGTTACGGTTCGATTCCCAGTCAGGGCACATGCACAGGTTTCGGGCTCCATCCCCAGTGTGGGGTGTGCAAGAGGCAGCTGATCAATGATTTTCTCAGCATTGATGTTTCTGTCTCTGTATCCTTTTTTTCTCTGAAATCAATAACAATATATTTTTTAAAATTCCCTTTAGTGTTTCTGATGAGCACTCTTCTATTTAGGAACTAATAGCAAGGTCATGTAAGAGTAACAGGGCCATTTTGGTTTACTAAGAGACTGGAAAGCTAGTCCAGACTTTTGTGCAAAGCAGATAAAACCAACAGGCCAATGCTAGATACTCCCTAGCTACCTCCAGATCTAGGAGATTCCAGATGAATCAGGTCTGCTATTATATACTGAGTTCTCTCTGCATTAATGGTTTTCAATGTTACTTGTAAAGCCAAATCAACTGGGAGATTATTTTAAACATACCAATGTTGATACCCCACTCAAGACCAACTGAATCAGATCTGTTAGGGTGGTCTAAGCCAGTGGTCAGCAAACTGCAGCTCACAAGCCACATGCGGTTCTTTGGCCCCTTGAGTGTGGCCACGAAGTTTCAATCGCACTGTACGTGCGCGCCCGTACGTGGTATTTTGTGGGACAGCCACACTCAAGGGGCCGATGTTTGCCGACCACTGGTCTAATCAAATATGTTAGGACTCCTTAGGCCATCCTTTTGAGTAAACAGGATTCACTGATGTAGATGGCTCAACTAGCACCTGTGCCTGCCCCACCCCATCTTCTAATATAAGACACCTGCAATTTCTCCTAAAACAGATCATGAAAAAGGCCACTAGACATTACAAAAAGCTCTAAAGAAAACATTCCATAGAAGAAGTGATCTTTAATTTTATCACCAAACTATGTAACATGCTTACATGTTCAACTGATAAAATAACCTAAGGGGAAAACAAAACAAAGAGAAACTATCTTTCCCCCCTCCATCCTTCTTTTTCTTTTATGAATATTGGGGCTCTATATAAAAGAGGGCAAAATTGTTCAGCCAAGAATGAAAAGTATTCTGTCATGGCAAGGGGGGTAACAGCCCCCTCAAAAAAATTAAAAGCAGTAATCCAATGATTTGCTTCCCATGAGGAGATAACCCAAATTGGAAGCAGCTATAATGGGACCAAAGAAGAAACGGCGTAAGAAAATATATATATAACACAAAGTTGTACCCCTGATATTTCAAGTACCCACCTGGCACCATAGACAGTTATTACAATATTATTGACTATATTTCCTATGCTGTATTTTACATCCCCATGACTACTAGTATTTTGTGACTAACAAGTTGTGATGGATTACGAAACACAAATTGGTAGTCATAAGAATATATTTTTAAATTTTTTATTGTTGACAGTATTATAGATGTCCCTCATTTTACTCTCTTTGCCCCTCTTCACCTAGGCCTTCCCCACACTATTGTCTGTGTTCATGGGCTATGCATATAAGTTCTTTGGTTAATCTTGTCCAAGAATATATTTTAAAGTGTGTTTCAAATTGATTTAGCAGTGCATTAGTCATCAATGTCAAGGGTTTAAAATGTTTAAACAAAGAAATACAGTCACAAATGACTTTTAATTCCCAGCACCTTCTGAGGTGCTTACTTAAAACAGTATATAATGCTGAATAGTCAATGAATCATAAATAATGTAGCTCAAGGTAAGGTCAAATCAAGAGGTCTAGCTATAATTAAAAATGAAGAAAATATTTTATTCTATTTGGACAAAAATTGAGCTAGTTTCTAAGCAACAACTAAGTGGAAAAGACTTAATGTTCCCTAAATGCTATTAAAGTAATGCACATATCCTAACTGAAAATTGCATATTGGAAGTAAAAGTGATTAAATAAGAAAAGACTGTTCAGATTATAATTTACAAGTCCTATGATAAACATGAAGGGCCAACATTGTAATAACAGAAAAATAGCCCAGCAATAACCTATTTAACATTAAGTGCCCCACTCACCACTATACTTTGAACTCTGCTACTTCCACATTAAGTTAATCTAGCAAGGTCTGAATTAGGTCAGAAGACATATGGGCCTTCACCTGGTGGATAGAAATTAGAAGAGCAGAAAAAAGCAGCAGTAACCTTCAGAGCTTCATCCCCATTTGCCACACCCCATTCCCTGATGACCAGATGACCTTAAAGAAGATGTGCCTTCGTAAGCCTGTTGCTGGCTCGAACACTCTCCGTGACATCAAAAGCTTTTTAAAAATTGAAAAGTAGATAACAATATCTACTAGAATAGCCCAACCACTTCCATTTTAGATGCTCTACTCAATCACTCACAATCAGCTACGTATTTAATTAGGACCATGCCATGTAGAAATACAGATATAAAGGGCTCCCAGTTAAAGATGATGGACTGAAAACATCTATTTACTTGGGTCAGCTCCCAAAACTCCACTGAAATGACACTAAAAAAATTTAACCCACAATAAGAAAGAGAATGAAACAGGAGACAACCACAATAACATTTTGGAAGCTGAGAAAAAGCCAAATCTTATGGCAGCTATGAGAAACATCCAAGAATTAAATATTTGCACACAAGTATTCCCAAAAGGCAGCTCCATGCACATCTAAAACTAGGGATGAAAGGGGGCTAAAATAAGGAGGATCTGGTAAAAAGCTTTTTGAAAAGCAATTAGATTCCGTCCAACTTCTTGTCTCTGGCCTATCTCACATTCCAGAACAGATTCAGACATTTATTTTCTAGTGAGGGTGAAACAGATGATCTCTGACCTAGAGAACAGAAGTGCAGTGGACATGGATTCTCTACTTGAAATAGTAGATTAAACAAAGGTTTATAAACTGCATGTGAAGACACCCATATCCCTAACCTTCTTCATCCAGACAGAAGATTGGAAAAATTTTCTGTGCCAAATCTGATTGGACCAATTGGAAAAGACTTAAAGATATTGACCTTGGTTCCAAAACTCAACTGTCAAATCACCTAACTTATAATCAACAAATTCCAATTTGATGCTGCAAGCTTCTAGCTTTTTAGTGTTCTACTCTTAAACATGTACAGAACAGAGAACAAATGGACACCAGAAATTTAAGGCAAGTCTGTAATATGCCAGAAAATAGACAAGTTTGGAAGAAACTATGTAGAAAAAAAAAACTTTAAAAAATAATTAATATTTTCATAGGGATTTTAAAAAGATATTACACTTATGAAACAAGAACACGATGATAGATGAAGGAACATTCAGACCTTAAAAAGAGCTCATAGAAATCAACATATAAAATAAATGAAAAATGTAATTGTGACAATTAGAGGATCCATCTACAAGTTCCAACATTAAAAGAGAGAGAACAGAGAAATAAAATTTTTAAAAATTCGAGAAAATTTCCCTAAATAGAAGGGCCTAAGTTTCCTGATTGAAAGATTGCACAGGAAAGAGATGAAAATATAGACACAAGAAGGCATATTATTGTGAAATTTCAGAGCACTAAGAACAAGAGTTTCCAAAAGCTTTTAGAGAAGAAAATTAATTTTTAGAAAAGTCATAAATATTTGATTTCTCAATAGTAACAACAGGAGCAAAAAGACTGAGGGTTTAGGGAGAGGGAGATGGCAACATTCTGAGGGTTAATGATTTACAAACTAGAATTCTATACTTAGCCAAACTATCAAATTAAGCGCAAGAACAAAATAAGATTTTCACACCTGCCAGGTCTCAAAAATTTAACCTCCCATGCACTCTTTTCCAGAGAGTTACTAGAAGATTTGCACCACCAAAATAGGAACTAAGAAACAAAAATTGAGGATCCAACATAAAAGGAGACAGCATTCCTCAGGATGATAGTAAAGAGAGATTAGAATGATGTCAGCTATTTCAAAACTACAGGGAAAATAAGCTGTGTAAGCAATCATAATGTACACTACATGGCTCAGCTGTGAACAGGCTTACCTAGTCACATTAATGCGATCACTGTAGGATGTTACAGTAAAGGTGTTATTGTAGGAAAAAGGGGGTAGGAGAGCTAAATCTTCATGTTCTATTGTGGGAAGACAATATATAATACCTAACACTGGAAAATCGAGAAGTAGTAAAACAAATACATTACTTAGAAATGAAGGTAAAATGCTAAATGCAGCAGCTAAACTTCTATTGAAATACCTGGCATATAAAAGACATTCGATGAATGTTTACTGAGGTGCACTGACATGCAAAATAAACTTCTGTATGTGCCCAAATTCAAACACTATAAAATTTTAGGGACTGCTTTTTAATATTTTCCCCCTCTATTTAACCCAATTAGCCAAACTTTCTTGATGACAAAAAAAATTAACTATCATTTTTTAAAATATTCCCCCCCAAAAATTAGTGATATTTCCCAAATGAAAAAACACTTATATTTCACCAAAAGAGAATTTGATAGCACTATTGATAGCTAATTACCTCATTGGATAGTCAAAAAGGAAATACAATCCAATATACACTGGAATGAAGCAAATAATATTTCTTTTCACAATATCATTTAGCAATTTAGATAAGATAGATTTAAATCTTAGCTTAAGACACAGATGAGTGTTAAAATATACTAAAAACTTAGAAATCCAAACAGATTTTACTCTTTAAGCAGCATTTTTATAAAGTTTTCCTACTTTCTGTTGAAAAAAATGTATTTGTCATGGAGGGATGTTCTGTTTTGTATTAGGACAAGATTGATAGCTTTTTTATTCAAGATTAAATTAAATTTCAATTAAAATTTTAGATATTGAAAATGTATGGCAAATTAGATGACCATTCACATGTAATAACTGAACTATCATTAAGATAAGCAAATCTTTACAAAGTCCTGTACCCTAAGTTTCCATACATCAATGTCAGGAACACATTTAAATCATCACAATAAGACTGGAAATAATATTGTTTTTAAAAGTCTCTCAAGTGAGGTGAGCAGAAATAAATGAGCTCAAGAGTAGTTAATACAATTTCATTTATTCATTCATTCATTCATTAAGTAAACACTTCCTAAGTAAACCTCCTAGGTGCAAGGCACTGTTTGCTAATCTTTAAAGCACAGGGTAACTTACTCCTAGGTGTGTTTTTTCCTCCTCTTCTATAAACCTGAAAACAAAACATAAATCGAGGAAATCAAGGATCCATTTACATAGAATTCAGGTGATGTTATTGAACTCTAGGACAAATCATCCTAATCATCTACAAACTATTATATAAAGAAGTACCTACCTTTTATCTTCAAATAAAGAATTATGGTACAACATAAAGGACGTTTTCTTCTTAATTGCAACTGGTGTTGAGTATGCTCTGGTATCGTGGCTCTAAACACCAGTAAATAGAGCGAGTTTTGCATAACACTATTTTTCTTCATAGGACTTACTTCATGTAAAGTATAGTAGTGCAGAGGTTGCAGGCATTGTTTATATTTTGAGCCAGATAATTATTTGTTGTGAAGGGCTGTCCTGTGCATTGGAGAATATTTAGCAGCACATGTGGCCACTACCTACTAGGTGCCAATAGTACCCCACCCCGAGCTGTGACCAAACATGTCTCCAGAACACCTCAAAGAGAGATAGTTATTGTAGACAGCCGAGAATGCCAAGTAAAATAAAGATTTCTCTTTCATAATTGTAGACTCCTGCTTTAGCATATGCTCAGGTACATCAACCTCTTAATGCTACTGGTCTACCATGATTTTAAACTCAAATGTCTTCTAGTCTTAAATTTAAACTGTGGTAAGGGAAGAGAAGTAGTCCTACTAAAATAGTTCACCAAGAACAAAAAGGAAATAATCCTGCCTAATATTCCCTACATCTTCCACTTAAAAGAACACCAAGGTCATTTTTTTGTTAATTACTTTAACATAACCCCAGAAGTCCTGACAAATATTTGAGTATCTATTATGTGCCAGACATAGTGCTAGGTGCTAGAAAAAGATACAATCATCAACTGCATTTACTGAATTGATAAATCAGTCTCATAAACAGCATTTTCTTCATGATCTTTGATTTAGCAAAGGACTCCTCAAAATGACACAAAAAGCACAAACAGCAAAAAAAAACAAAAACAAGTAAATTGGATTTTATCAAAATTTAAAGAAACTTTTGTACATCACAGGACACCATCAAGAAAATGACACGATAACTCAAGAATAGGATAAAATATTTGCAAATGATATATCTGATAAGAGACTTGAATCAAGAATATATAAAGGACATTTACAACTCAATAAAAATGATCAACCCAAATAAAACAATGGGCAAAGAATATGAATAGACATTTTTCAAGGAAGATATTCAAATAACCAATAAGTACATAAAAAGATACTTGACATAATTACTCATCAGGAAAATTCAAATGAAAACCACAATGAGATACGCACTAGGGTGGCTAGAATCGAAAAGTTGGATAATAGCAAATGTTGGCAAGGATATGGAGAAATCAGATCCCTCATACACTGGTTGAAGGAATGTAAAATGGTGCAGTCACTTTGGAAAACAGTCTGTCAGTTCTTCAAATGATTAAACATCGAGTTACCATATGATCCAGCAATTCCAAAGATAATTGAAAACATGTGTTCATACAAAAATTTGTTTGTGAATGTTTATGGCACCATTATTCATAATAGCCAAAAGATAGAAACAACCCAAATGTCCATCAATAGAAACTGGATTAACAAAATATTATACAATCATGCAATGGAGTATTATCTGGCCATTAAAAAAAAATGGACATCGATGAATCTTAAAAACATTATTCTAAATGAAAGAAGCCACTCACAAAGACCACATATTATATAATTTCATTTATATGAAATGAGCAAAAAAGGAAAATCTATATACAAAGAGAGTAAATTAGTGATTGCTTAGGCCAAGGAGGGGTGAGAATTGGGGGGAATTAAGGGATGATAGCTCAAGGGTATGGGGTTTCTTTTTCACGTAATGTAACTCCTAAAATTGACTGGGGTTGCACATGTATGTGAATATACTAATAACCACTGAATTGTACACTTTAAAAAGGTGAATTATATCTTTATAGAGCTGTTACAAATAGCATGTAAGATACAATAGAAAACACAGCATTTGGACCACGGTTTATTAATGAAAATGTCTTATTTAAAATACCCTTGCATCTGGAAATATCTCATTCTTTTGGCTGTGAAATAGGAAATGATTACTGAATGGTATTTAAACTATTGAAAAGGTTCCAGATAAACATTTCATTTAAGACTATAAAAATATTAACAGTAGGAAAAAATTAAAATGCAGGCACCAAGGAACATAAAAAGCCATGCTTAAGACATATTAGGGGCATTAAGATTCACAGGAGGGGTTTAGGAAGGTAAGAAGAGTTAAAGAGCTCACACTCTTTTGTATATACTGTAAACCCATATGATTAACTCCAGTAACAAATAGGAAGTCAAGTAAATACTAAAGGGCAAACACAAAGAGATTTAAGGAAAGAAAAAAGGTAAACCAGTACCCAGGAATAGCTTTTAGGAAGGTTCATCAAGCAGCATGCATTATTGCTTTTTCCAAACAGAACATAAGATGATCTGTGCATAACTCACAATTCCACTACTGAACATTTTCAATCTGTGTCGTTTTCAATACAAATAAAGTGTGTTTCAGTTTGCCTTGTGCAATACGCCAGTTAATCTATTCTATCTCATTTCGGAGCTCTTGATATGCCTGGTCCCCAGGGTACACAGTTTACCCGACCTGAAGAATCACCAATGCCAGTGACAAGGGGGTGGGGGGAACATTAGGGTATTTTTTGTTTGTTTATTTTGTTTTGTTTTGTTTTGTTTTAATCCTTATTAAATTTCAGCTCCTTCCTTGGACATTACAAACAGCCTGGTTCACCATCAAGCAGAGTCTGGTACCTCATAGAGCAGGGTGCCCAGTTTTAAACCAAAATTAGGGGGGGGGGGGCGCCGGGAGGTAGCTGTGGCAAGGAGAAAAACAACCAAAGGCAGGACTGGCTTTTTCTACAGAGCCTCGGGTTTCAAAATGACTGCCTTGGAAGCTGAAATGACCCAGATTATTGAAGAAGGGGAGGGGGTTGGCGGGGAATGGTGGACATTCATTCTCCAGCAGAATGGCTGTGGTTTGGTGTGGGAATGGAGAATTTCAGGAAGGGGGGGGGGGGCTATACATGGAAACAGAAATAACAGGAAATGTTCTTTAGGTACCACCCACCCCTCCATCCAAGTGAATCACTGCAGTGTCGGCCCAGCATTGATTCCATGAAATAGGATGAGGTAAGGCACAGCCTTGAGCCCGCCCCCCACCTCCTCCCCTCGCCCCCCACCAGCACTCAGCAGCCCGCATCTCAAGGTGAGGTGCACCACACAACTCCTGAGACCTCGGCTGAAGGGCTGACGTCACCCTTCTGCATTGAGCTTCAGGGACCCGAAGCAGCACTATTGAGATCCTGTCACCAAGTGGCGGAGATCCTCCCCCAGGGCTCTGCGGAGGAGCTCACGCAATGATAGACAAGATGAAAAGCGTGAGGGTGAAGGGGAGTGGGGAAAGGGTCATAAGACCCATTTTCTGGGTCGCCAAAAAAGCTCAAAGATGCCCGCTGGTTTACGTAAGAGACTCTCCCTTCTTGCGTCTTCCCTCAGCGGTGGCTGCATTGACGGCGGCGCCTGCCCCCGACCCCCTCCATCAGTGCGCTTGGGGGCCTCTGGTTACCCTTGCCCTGCCAGAGAGACACAGAACTCCTGGCGCTTCCCTCTTGCAATCCCGGGGGGTCAGCAGTAACCAGGAATCTGGGATCAAACCCTGCTCTCCCACGCCTGCTCCCAGCTGGCCACAGGTTAGCTCCGATTGACACCGCAAACAAGCTGGTAAGGGAGGTTAGGAGGGGTGTCCAGAGAGGAAAATAGACTAATAAACCCGCAACTTTCCCCAGAGGCTGACCCTATCCAGAGAGCTTAAAAAATAAATCAATGCATTAAATTTTTTTGGGAAAGGTCGACAACCTGACGTTATCACCACCAAGCAGACCCTTGCAGCCTACACCGGGCAGGGTCCAGGGTCCAGGGTCCAGGATCTGAGCAGCCACAACGCACCCCGCCATCCTGCAGCCCTGGCCCAGCACCCTGCTGGGGGTCCAGATTTGATTTTGGATTTGGGTTTTTTCCTCCCCCTTCCTTCCCCGGAGCATCACTGCAGCCAGCCTACAGAGCCGGCACGGTCACTCACCCAAAAGACGAAGGAGTAGATGATAAGGAGGGTTTTGAGACAGGTTATCACAGGTTTGGTCTCCATTCTCCTCGATGCCATACTACAGAGCTCCGGCGGCGGCGGCGGCGGCAGGCTGCGGGCGGGCGCTTGGGAGGGGGGAGGAGGCGGGGCAGGGCGGGGCGGGGGCGCGTGCCACCGGAGGCCTCGTGCACGCGCGCGCGAAGGCGAGGCTGTGAGCGAGCGTGAGCGCGCACTTCTCGGGGCACCCAATGGAGGAGCGGGGCCTGGCAGTGACTGCGCATGTTGAGAAGGCTGCCTGCCAGGGCCAGGCCGCGCAGGCTCAGACCCCCAGCCAAGCAGCCGCACCAGACAGCTGGGAGTGAGAGCCTGGAGTCCTGGTCGTTGGTCAAGACTGTCTTACAGGCCCCTGTGGCACATTTACTTTGCACATAGTAGGACTTTGCATATGCCGGCTTTTTGCACCTGGCTACAAGCCTATTATTGGTATCCCCAAAAAGCAATTCTGTTTCTGCATTTGGACGCCCCACCAGGCCCTTCTCAGTTGGAAGTGGCCCAGTAGTCGTGTCCTTGGAACAAGCAGGCCTTGTTTGTGCCAGGAACAGACTGTGACAGGTGGTTGGAGATACAGCTGGAGGGATAATCAGGAATCCGGGAGCTCAGACAGACACCCCAAATCCTCGCGACCATTTTTTTTATTTCCTCACATTTTGAAATGATGAAACTGAGTGATAAAAAGTTCTTTATGAAGGTACCATTCTTCCTGCACATAAAATGTTTAACAGATAAAAAAAAAAATGTTTAAAGTGCCCAAGAATCATTTTCCCCATCCTAACAAGTACAGACCAGGAAAGAGAGCTGTATCAAGGTCAAAAAAATAATGCTCAAAAACAATTAGGAAGGTTCTCAAAAAGCTAAACATAGAGTTACCATATCACCCAGCAATTCCACTCCTAGATATACACCCAAAAGAAATGAAAACATCTTCACACAAAAACTTGTATGTGAATCTTCATAGCAGTACCATTTATCATAGCCAAAAAGCAGTATAACCCCAAAGTCCATCAATTATGAATGGATAAACATAATGTAGTGCATACATACAGTGGAAAATTATTTGGCCACAAAAAGGAATGAAGTACTTATACGACATGTATGAACCTTGAAAATATGATAAGTAAGAGCAGCTAGAGGAGACACAAAAGAACACATAGTAAATGATCCATTTATAGGCAACCTACACAATAGACAGATCCACAGAGACAGAAATAGGTTAGTGATGGCATGGGGGCACCAGGAATAAGCAGTGACTGTTAATGAATAGGGGCTTTCTTTGTGGAGTGTTCTGGAATTAGTGGTGATGGTTGCACATATGTGTGAATATACTAAAAATCACTGAATTGTACACATTAAAAGAGTGGCTTTTATGGCATATGAATTATATAAAAATAATAACATACACTGCACCCGGATTTCCTGTGGCTCCTTTGTTGAGGAACACACAGTACAGATTCTGTGGGAGACTGAGCTTGATTTCTGAGCAACTCTGCAGCCAAAGTAGCAACACTATCACAAGCTAACTCAATCATGGGTGATGTTAAGGATATTTCTTGTGAAAGAATAAAAACAGTCAATAAAGCTTGAGGAAAGCCTGCCAAGGTCAGTTGTTGCAAGAGTAATTATTGCCTTCAATGAGTTGTACATGGTCCCAGGTGAGTGAGGTCATTGTATAAACAGGGCACAAATATGAGGAAGAGGAGAACCTGCCTAAGGAAATGATCAACTATTACAAAAGGTTATATGGGTTTAGAGTGTTGTAGGGAAGAATATGGGTGCTGGTTAAGAAAAGATTAGGAAAAGATTGTCAGGGTTTCTGTTATAAAGACCTTGCATAATGATTCCCAATTCTGGTTGCTCATTTGCTTCAGCCGGAGAGGCTTAAAAAACAAACAAAAAACTATGACTGCCTGTGTCCAATCCCAGGTAGCCTGAGTCATTTGGTGTGGGGTACAGGCTCAACGGTTTTTAAAGTTCTTAAGCTGGTCCTAATAGGAATCAAGTTGAGGGAAACTCCCAATTGCAATGAGCTTAAACCCAAGGTCAGAAAGGAGTTTCTCATCCACCTTTACAGTTTTCAGGCAGCAGCAGAAAAAGGACACTGAAGACTAAAAACTCATTGGATACCCTTAGCTTCAAAAAGTCTTGCCCATACTAGGCTAATTTTAGCTTAGCCGTCAACATAATTTGTTCCCTCGGTAATAAGAGAAATATAAATACAGTGGGGCCTTGACTTACTAGTTTAATTCATTCCGAGACCGAGCTCATTAAGGAGCTCGTTAACTCAAATTACTTTATCAACTCAATGCAAAAAATCGGCCGAGAGACAGCTGGTATCTCAAAAAACTCGTTAGTCAGGACACTTGTAAGTCAAGGCCCCACTGTACAGTAAGTTTAAATGATTGAATTGGTGCTTGAAGTTTATTGGCTTAGTTGTATTTTTTACACAGATTAATTATATTGAGGGATAAGATACTCAGCAAATTGCAAATTCTTTTTTACAGAAGTGTGAATAACAGTCATAGTAATTCTTTTTTATAAATTGCATACTTCACGTACTTGCTATATATGGTCATTTTTCTCTGGTGGAAGTTGCTATAAGCCCTGCAATTCTAATGTGGTTATCCTCTGCTAGTTTAGGCAATGCATGTATTATTATGCATTGGATAGTAGTTTTTGTTTTAAGTTTTGTCAGATGACTCTGTTTTTCTTAAGTATGTGTTTCCCTACTTTAAAAATGATTACTGACAAATATGCATTTCCTATATGTTTGTTTATACTTGGATTATAAAAAAACCTTTGTTTTATTTTTTTAACTTGCTGCATTGTTTTGATATCTTTTTTGTTAGATTATGTTTAGAAATTTTGCATGAGTTCAAAAGTCTTAAATATGAAAGTGTCTATGTTCCAAAGTGCATCCGAACTGTCATTCCCTTCTAGTATCTTCTCAGGAGTAAGACAAATCAGGTATTTCATCATCATTTGGTAATATACAAACTCCAGTGAACTTCCAAGGACACTCACAACATGTATATTCACGTGCTGTATGTAAAGTGTGGGTATGTGTGAAGTGGTGAGTGTAGACACTTACTCTGTGTTTGTGTGTATCTCTACATAATCAGATATATACCACATTGAAAATATTCAATGTATATCTCTAGCTGTACAGATATATGTTCGTGTGTATCTCTTTCCTTTTGTTTACAACTGTTCAAAAAAACCTCAAAGTAGCTCTCTTCAACAGAAGAGATGTAGATTCCAAGCAACCCATCTTTTTTTCAGTGTTTCTGTACATAATTATCAGAGAGCATCAGTATCAGGCATATATAAGGCATATATATTTGCCTATTAGCAGTGGTGACTAAATTTTCAGGTCAGCATGTGCTATTCCCTACAAGAAAAATACTATGAGATGAACAAGTAGAAAGGCATTTCTTCAAGCTCTCAATGATAACCAGGGAATTTATGTGCGGACATCAATCACCTTTGGGGTTGCTGTGTACAATGAGATTTATAATTCTGATACTCTTGGGTGGTAGTTTTAAGACACTACTAATATGCAGAAAGCATTTAGCTCTTGCTGGCAAGTACTGTTTAACTGTCAATCAAATATGTTATAATGGTTGAAAGTGGTGGGATTATGAAATTGTAGATGTTTTTAGAAAAACTTGTGAATGAAAATGAATCCAAGTGTTTCATGTGAAGATGTTGAGCCATTTCTATCATGCATTCCAGTCTCATGACAGAAAATTTTGAAGATAAAAAGAGAAAATAATCAAAATGTTAAAAAAAAAAGTCTTGCCTGAGGACAACCAAGATGGCAGCATAGGTAAACACCTGAATTTGCTGCCATGCACAACCACATTAAAACTACAACTAAAAGACAAAACAAATACCATCCAGAACCACAGGAAGTGCTGGCTGAGTGGAAATTCTACAACTAGAAGGAAAGAGAAAAGCGCATTGAGTCCAGTAGGAGGTGCAGAGGTGTGGAAGTGTGGAGGTATAGAGGCATGCGCGAAAGGGGCTGGCAGCTGGGTATGCTGTTATCTTTTTTAATCGGGAGGGAGAAACAAGCTCCCAACTGCTTTGAACTCCAGTTCCAGGTGAGAAATTGGGGACCCAGACTCATACAGAGAGAAAATGGACTGTCTGGCATCGGGCTGGAACATGAGGGCGGCTTTCTCGCAGAGGTGCTTGCAGCGTTCTTTGTTCCTGCACGGTGCCGCGGGACACAGAGACTCAGGGACCTCTCCAAGGCAGAGCAGACTGGCAGCCATTGCGGTTTGCTCCACCCTGGTGATTCCCTGAGACCCCGCCCCACCCAATTTACAACCCCACTCAAGCTGTGCACAGAGGCTTTTGCATACTAATAGCCTGGCCTTTCTCCGCCCAAAAACCTGGGCAGACTCAGTGAGCGACAAAGCCCCACTGAAGCAAGTCCTGCCCCATAAGTGTGTCTCCAGCACAGAAGTTCTCTCATTGTGCCGGGAGCCGGTCCATCCTTGCTGTTTCAAAGGACCTGGCATATATGGCATACTGTTCTTAAAATGTTTGCTCACCTTCTTGGCTCTATGTGTTTTAACCAAGGTCTCCTCTCTGAGAAAGGTTGTTTCCCCAGGTAGGGATTTTCCCCTGAAGTTAGGGAGGGAATAAAACCCCTCAACTAAGTGCCAGGCGGGTAATTAATCACTTTAACTACGAACAATCATGCTTAAGCTACATAATCTTTACTCCCTGGAATGGAGATAAGAAACGCCCTAACCTTTGTAATAGAAATTGACAGGATTAAAATCAACTGGTATAAATACAGATGTAACAAGACAATAAACAGCAGAAACTCTCTGGAGATCCAGACCAGAACTTGGCTGGAGATCCTGGCTGGAGATCCTGGCTAGGCTGCTGATCAACTGAACGCTGTCTCCGTGTCATTCCTTCTTCGCCGACTCCGTCCACACCTTTGGGGACCCCTGGACCCGCTGGGGTTGGACCCCGGCATCTGGCGCCCGAACAGGTAATAGAGATTGATAGGATTGAATCAACTGGTATAAATACAGATGTAAGAAGACAGAACTTAGAAGACAGAACTTAGAAGACAGAACTTAGAAGACAGAACCTACACAGAACCTACACACAGAACCTACATACAGAACCTACACAGAACCTAGAGACAGAACCAAGCAAGAGAACATGGCAAAAGGCCCTGGACAGAAACTGGCCACAGAACCTAGAGACAGAACCTGGCTGAAGAACCTGGATAGAACATGGCAAGAGAACCTGACTAGAACCTGGTGACTGAACTTGGCTGGAAAACCTAGCGAGGGAACATGGCTACAGAACCTGGCTGGAGAACCTGGAGAACCTGGCTGGAGAACCTAGCAAGACAACTGGACACAGAACCTGGCTGGAGATCCTGAACCAGAACTTCGCTGGAGATCCTGATCAGAACTTGTCTAGAGATCCTGGCTAGGCTGCTGATCAACTGAACGCTGTCTCCATGTCATTCCTTCTTCGCCGACTCCGTCCACACCTTTGGGGACCCCTGGACCTGCTGGGGTTGGACCCCAGCATCGTTGTAGATACAACTGGTCCTCACAGCCAGTTGGCCTGGAGGTCAATTCCACCCAGTGATACCAACAGCAATCAAGGCTTAACTACAACAAAACTGTGCACACATCCCACAAAGGGGTGCACCAAGATTGTCCACCTCAGGTAACTGGGGAGGCTGAGCCACTGGGCCCTATAGGACACCTAGCACACAAAGCCACTCTACCAACACAGGGAAGCAGCCAAATGCGGACACAAAGAAACAGGTCACAAATGCAAGAAATGGAGGAAAGCAAACTACTGGATATAGAGGTCAAATCCACGGTAATAAGGTTACTCAAATAATCTTCTAGAAACCTCTGAGAAATATAGTGAGACCCTCAAGGATATGAAAAAAGGACCAATTAGAAATTAAGCATACAATGACTGAAATAAAGAATAATATACAGAGATCCAACAGCAGACTAGAGGATCCCAAGAATCAAGTCAAAGATTTGAAATACGAAGAAGCAAAAAACACCCAACCAGAAAAGCAAAAGGAAAAAAGAATCCAAAAATACGAAGATAGTGTAAGGAGCCTCTGGGACAACTTCAAGCATACCAACATCCAAATTTTAGGGGTGCCAGACGAAGAGAGAGAACAAGATATTGAAAACCTATTTGAATAAATAATGACAGAAAACTTCCCCTACCTAGTGAAAGAAATAGACTTACAAGTTCAGGAAGCGCAGAGATCCCCAAACAAAAGGAATCCAAAAAGGACCACACCAAGACACATCATAATTAAAATGCCAAGAGCAAAAGACAAAGAGAGAATCTTAAAAGCAGCAAGAGAAAAACTGTTAGTTACCTACAAGGGAATACCCATACGACTGTCAGCTGATTTCTCAACAGAAACCATGCAGGCCAGAAGGGAGCGCCAAGAAATATTCAAAGTGATGAATCGCAAGAACCTACAACCAAGATTGCTCTACCCAGCAAAGCTATCATTCAGAATTGAAGGTCAGATAAAGAGCTTCACAGATAAAGAAAAGCTAAAGGAATTCAGAACCACCAAACCAGTATTATATGAAATGCTGACGGGTATTCTTTAAGAAGAGGAAGAAGAAGAAAAAGGTAAAGATAAAAAGTATGAACAACAAAGTGACGACAAATACACATCTATCAACAAGTGAATCTAAAAATCAAGTGAATAAAAAAATCTGACAAACAGAATAAACTGGTGAATAGAATAGAATCAGGGGCATAGAAAGGGAATGGACTGACTATTCTCTGCGGAAAGGGGTATGGGGGTGCAGGAAGAGACTGGACAAAAATCGTACACCTACAACTGTCATAATCTGAACAATAAAGATTTATTTAAAAAAAAAGTCTTGCCCAATCATAATTACTCTGTAAAGGGGTCAGAAATCTCAATTTTCAACCAACAGGGACATTACTGAGCATTATAAATAATTTTGTGAATGAATGTATGATACATGGTGCCCATCAGCTCAACTCACACCCCATTTCAGAGTTTTTCTGGAGATTTTTTAGGGCATCTATGTATTAGGTTCAGATTCTTGAAAATTTGAACTGTTCTGGCAAAAATAAATTATTTAAATGTAAAGATAAATATGAATATGCAGTAATGGTGTTAATGGGCACATTAACATAGCTGGTGGCTAGACCCTTACTCCTCAAATTGTGGTTATAATAGGGTGACAAAACATCCCAGTTTTTTCAAGACTGATGAGTTTCCTTGCACTTTGGATTTTCCTTGCTCTTGGGCAAACCAGAACCTTAGGCCCCACCCCAAGCCTATATTTACAAGATCTCCAGGGAATTCAGATGCACAGTCATATTTGTCATTAGTCATTAACTGAATTGTGTTGCCCAAAATCACAAGTTGAAGTCCTAGCCCAAGTACCTCAGAATGTGATCCTATTTGGAAATAAGGTTGTAGCAGATGTAATTATTTAAGTCAAGATGAGGTCATACTTGAGCAGGGTAGACCCTTAATCCAATAGGACTGGTATCCTTAAAAGAAGAGGAGACACAGGGAGAAGGTCATGTGAATACACAGAGGCACACAGGGAGCATGACATGTGACTGAATGGAATGAGGCAGTTGCAATGCAAGAAATGCCAAGGATTCAAGGTCACCCCTAGAAGCTAGGAAGAAGCAAGGAAAGATTCTACCCAATCTCAGAGGAACCTTGGCCCTGCAGACACTTTGATTTCACACTTCTCACCTCCAGAACTGTGAAAGAATAAATTTCTGTTGTTTTAAACCACACATTTTGTGGTACTAATACATGTCTAAGATTCACTGATCTCCAGTTCTTCAAAATATAACCACAGATGCCATATCACCCAGCAATTCCATTGTTAGGTATATACACAAAAGAATTGAAAACAGGTGTTCTAATAAAAACTTGTACATGAATGTTCAAAGTAGCACTAGTCATAATAATTTAAAGGTGGAAACAACCTAAACAAATGTCTATCAGCTGATGAATCGATAAAGCAAAATGTGATATATTCATACAACAAAATACTACTCAGTCATAAAAGGGAATGAATTACTGACACATGATACAATGTGAATGAACCTTGGAAACATTATACTGAGTGAAAGAAGCCAGACACAAAGACCACATACTGCGTTATTACATTTATATAAACTCAAAAACAAGCGGAGACAGAAAGCAGATTAATGTTGCCTGAGCCTGAGGGAAAGGGGAATGGGAAATGACTACTTAATAGGTAAGGGGTTTCCTCTTGAGGTGATAAAGAAATTCTGGAGCTAGACAGTGGTGATGATTGTACAATGTTATGAATGTACTTAATGCCACTGAATTGTACACTTTAAAATGGTTAAAATTGTAAATTTTGTGTTATGTGTATTTTCTCTCTCTCTCTCTCTCTCTCTCTCTCTCTCTCTCTCTCTCTCTCTCTCTCTCTCTCTCTCTCTCTCATAATGCCCGATGGAGAGCTTGGAGACATATGGAAGCCAGGAATTCATTCCCGCCCCCCATAGATTGTGATGGACTCAGTGTGTGGTGGGGCCCCAGAAGTAAGTATTTTTAAAAGTTCCTCAATAATCTAGCTGGGATTAAAACCTCTTAGACAGATAAAAGAAATTGCAGAAATAGAATAGACAGTTCTCACGACAATAAGAAAACTTTTGAGGACAGCTTTTAAAATGCACAATCCTAATATACAATACATTCAAGCAAGGGACTAGTTTACACTTATTAGAGGTATGCATATGAGGAAACTTTTTGATTATAAAGAGGAATTTTTATTATAATATTAAGAAATGAAACAATAGAAAAATGTATATTCAATATGATCTCAACCATGTTAGAACATATAGAAAAGAATTTGGAAGAAAAATCATAGTTCTAGAATGTCAGCTTCTTTCCTTTTAAGTTTCAAATTATATTTTTGTTGTATGTTGTATACCAAGTAGGACTAGAGGAAATCAATCTATGTTAATCAATTTTAAGACAACACACAAATCCCTAACACTTTAGAGCAGAATATGACTTCATAATTTCCTTGTAGTTCACATGTCATGGCCTATCCTTTTATTAGAGAAGCCTGTCATTAATAAAAGAATCTACATTGCTTCATTTGTGTTTGAAGAGCTGAAAATGCTGTACTTAGTAAGTTCACAGCCTCGCTGCCAACAGGCATGCACCTGCCAGGTTGAGCGGGTACAGCCATCTGGAGCAGCATGGAACAGGGTTAGGAAAGCTTTTTTTCAATTTGCAAAGAAAGAAATTACTGCATAAAATGAGTGCAATGGGACCAAAAAATGAATGCCCTCTCTACTCAACTGCTGTTCCTGAGCAAGAATTAATTTAGCCCTTTGGTTATTTTCAGGGAGCTTTGGGAAGAAAATCCATTTTATAAATCCCCATGGATACAGAGATTGCTGCATGGTTATCATCACACCCACTGCCCTAGGATCCCTGTGGACTGTTACATGGCTCGGTTGACTCTGACTCCCCAACACTTGATGCTGTGAAAGCACTTTGATGTCCTCACTGCTGATAAGCCCAGTATGAGGTTCAGAGAGCAATGGATCCAAGGTGAACTGGCTGCCTTGGGCTCACTGCAGGTATTAATACTCTTAGTTTTACTTGGGTGCAAGTCCGAAGACTGGAATGGTAAAGATTATATCTTTAACCCACTGCACTGTCAGTCTGAGAATATAATGAAAAGAGGCTTTTATTGACTTTACCCTTAAGATTTCTGGGATCTTTCTGGGGGTCCTCATGTTACCAAAGCAATGGATGTTCAATTCAGTGATTAATCAGCCAAACTGGGTGTCTTAGTTTTGCTACTCCCAAAAGCAGACCTCAAAAAAAAAAGTATCCAAATGCAAGTAACTTATTTTGGAGGTAATTCTGAGAAACACTGTTAGGTGAATGGGGGAGCAAGACAAGGAAGATAAGGAAAGTGATAAAGGGTGAATTTTCCAGCAAGACATCACTGTGGAATCCGAAGGAAACTTGCTGAATGTTGGTTGATGCAGACTTGCACCTTACAGTTATCTCAACTGAAAGGCTTGAGAGCTGGAGTTCTTATTCACCAATTCCCATCCATCAGTGCATGAGAGCTGCTCCCAGAGGGCTTTAATTTTCCAGTACGTACACCTGACTTGTAGAATATCCAGATATTCTGTGGTGTGATTTTTTTTAATTTGAAGAGAGAGGGGATGAGAGAGAGAGGAGAGAGAGAGAGAGAGAGAGAGAGAGAGAGAGAGAGAGAGAGAGAGAACATTGATTTGTTGTTCCACTCATTTATGCATTCATTGGTTGCTTCTTGTATGTACCCTGATCCAGGATCAAACCCACAACCTTGGCGTATCAGGACAATGTTCTAACCAACTGAGATACCTGGTGAGGGCACAATATCCATGTATTCTGAATTCTATGAAAATTCATTCTCAACTCCAAATAAATAATTTCACATTTTCCTAATTAAACATGAAAACACACATGTTGTAAAGTCTTCATTTTCTGAATTCCTGAGAAAACTGTTTCATTCTGGGTCCAAGAGCACAGAATGAGTTAAATGTTTATGTCCATGTGCCAATCATAGATTGAATTAAGCAATGTACAAGTTATATAGAAGTGCATTAGGTTCAAAATATGCTGCCTCTGTGATATGAAGTTTGTTTTCTCAAAGGACAACAATCCATGATAATTGGTAAGTTGTAGATGAGAATGTCTTTTAAGTCCACATAACTTCACCAAGTAAATAGTGAGTTATTTCAGTTACTTATTTAATCTCATAATTAACAATATTTTGCTTATAAGTAATTGAAATTGATGAAACATAAAAGACAGAAGCATTTTCCAAGTAGTAATTGTAAATCAAAATTGCCATTTGCTAAGGCAAAACTTGTTCTGCTACAGGATTCTAAACACCACTCATTCCCAAGACTGTATATCCTCTGCAAAGGTGCTTTTATTTATTAAAAATATATTTTATAAAGTACAATAGTCATATAGAAAAGGTGCACATATCATAAGTGATAACACCTGTGATATTAGCCCCTAAATCAATAAATAAGATATGGCTAGTAATACCAGAAGTCCCATCATGCTTACTTTTTAAATAAAGCCTGAACTTAGCCAATTTTATACAGCCTTTGTAGGACTAATTTACTAATTTACTTATATGGTCAAACACTACCAAACTCTCTTTCTTTAAAAGTCACAGTAGCAGCATAGCTTAAAATCCAAAATAAATAATTCAGATAAGATTAAATTGAAAAAAAATCAAATTTTTTACTCAGAAACAATTTCAAATTCATTTCTGGTCATTAAAACTAAGCACAATTGTTTTCTCCAATAAATGTGTTAAAGGATCCAGAGTTTAGATATTTATCTAAACTAGATATTTATTTCCCAACATGCAATTATATTGTTAAAGTGAAAAACTCTATTTGTCCAAGACCTAATTCAAAGTTAGAACAAACTGTATACTTTAATGATCTTCTGCATGCCCCTCTTATTTTTTTACTGTGCGTGCTAGAGAACTCCCAGATTAAGTGTTGCCAAATTTCACTAGGCCTGTATAAACTTCCTCCTGGTAATTTGAAGGTTAACCTTCCTGTCTTGTGATTCTTCCACCAACAGACAAGCCTCCTATGCAAAGCTATCCCAGTTTTCCTGCCTTGGGAGGAGGATTGGTGATAGCAGGGTAAGAAAGAACTTATGACCTACTTCTAGTTTTCTGGTTTGCTTTATCTGTTTTTCCCAGATCAGCAGGTACTTTCCTCCCACTATTTAAGGTAGTTCCCAAAAATTCACTTACTCATTCAAGTATTTTATTCATTTGATAAATCTTTGAGTTCCAATAGGTCAGGCAATATCCCCTCATATCCCCCTGCCATAATTCACCCCCAACTACCACATACCCACACCCCTTTGACTCATCTCAGGTAAAGCATAAAGGAGGCTGGGGAAATGTATGCCCTGTCCTGGGGTCTTTCACATTACCAAAGTCACCAGAACCACGTGGCATATCTCCATTTTAGATGGTAGAGCAGGGATGTGGTGGTTTACTCCCATGAGAGTTCTTCAGGAAACCAAAGTGCTATTATCAGCAAGATTTGCCTTCTGTCCTTTGAATGCTATTAGGCAGTTGAGTAGGTTTGACTATCAAAAGAAATCAAAGTTATTAAGTATTGCAAGGTGTCAAAGTTATAGCTAAGATTTGGGCAACATAACTTTGGGGTTAACAAAATAGCTCTGGAAATGGATGACAATTACAGTTCAGCTCTATGCCTATAAAGTCAGTTTTGTAATCAATATTAGGAGAATATTATCTCTGTCTCCATTAGGCCAAGCAGCATGGTATATGACCATAACAATTTTAGTCCTATTTGCTCTCTCCTTTAAATCATAGCTAAATGTTTTCCTGAAGGTTCCAACCTTAAGCCAGTGGATTTGCTAAAGAGTTTATGTATTCTTAGTGTACCAATTTTAGTGTCTTCCTCTTCTACTGGATATTTTCTTTTGAACAATAACTAGCCCCTTATTTCCATATTATTGGAAGGAGTCCATTATACCATGTACCAAATTTCATCGATACCTGTGAGATCATATATGCCTCAGAATATTAAAATATTAGATTACCTTTTTATTGATTTTAATGATAACTACTCCTTGTATTGTTATACAGCCAGATAGCAAACATCTGGTAAGTATGCTCTAATCCCTCCTTCCTGCACAAGGCAGGCATTGCTAATCAGACACAGCTTTTTGAATACTGCTTCACAATATTTTTCAACACAAAGTTCGGAAAATCTCTACCAAGTTAAAGCCTATTTGCCATTCTTGGGAAGTTAGGTATGAATCCTGTTTTTAGGGGTTACTATCAAGAAAATTACTTTTCAAATAGGTCTGAGTCTATTTTTAATTTGGAAGGGATTAAAAGAAAGAGAAGAGCAAATAGACCATTGCTAATATAAAGCAATGTTTTTCCAAGGAGAATGCTTATTGGATTTAATTTCCATTCCAGACGATAGATTCTAATGTATAAACAGAATCTCCTGAGTTTGGAGAGACCTCTCCTGGGTCATTTAGCTCATAGCTCAGCACTACCATAAGATATACCTCATTATTTTTCTTAAATCCTATCTTAAAAATGAATGAGTGTCTAATGATTCTTTAAATAGTGATTTTACTATCTCCTCTGGAAGTATCTGCCATAACTTCTGTATTCTAATAGCTTCATAACTTCTGTATTCTAATAGCTTCTGTATTTTAACAGCTACCAATTATTCTCTAATATTTATTTAAAATTTCCCCAAAGCATCACAAGTCCATTGCTGCATCCTTTATGCTCATCCCTGCTTTTAACCTTTTGAACTAATTTGATGGGCAGTCACAGCTGGCAGCCACTGGTCATTATAACCCCCTCAGAATTAACAATTATTCCTGACCAGTTCCCATTTTGAACTCCACCACCCCTGACTCCAAAAGCTTGCAGAATTCTTGGCAGTCATGCATCTGCCCCTTTGGATTTAATACTGTTACTTTGGGTCTTGACTTTTCTCACTTGGTTATTTTCTTTCTTTTTTCCGTGTTTAGGGCTGCTTCAGCCAGAAACCCCTGCAGTGCTTCTCTCTATTATTCAACTCACATAGGGGTAATTCAGAAAAATTCTTCTAGAGCCTCATTTAGAATGTTGACATTAAAGCATGATTATGTCTAGACTGTGCATGCCAGGGTCTATTAATTAGCATCCTTATTAACCATAGATGGAGGGAAGTTATCTTTGTGATATGATTTGAGTGGGTAATTTTTTTAATAAAAAAAAAAATATCTTCCCTATTCAGACGTGCTTGAAATTCCTCACAGGAAAGCCTTCTTCTTGATTAATCATAAGGCAATCCAAGATTCTCTTTTAAAATTCTGATGACCTTGAAGAGGTGACCCATGAGCTCAAAAACTCTAGTATGAATTCGATTTTTTTAGCCCACTTTATTCTCAAACAGATGATAGTTTAGCATAAGTAATATAATGGAGTCCTTGGAAGAAGTGATGCTGAAAGGGAAGAAACGGCAGCAAGGTCATATTAGTAAAGCACCAAAGGAATATTTTGCCTATTTCACCATGTGGTCATGGACTAACCTTAACTTAAGTTTCACACCCACTATGAGTAAGACTTGTTTCCTTAAGGCTAGGTTCCAAATTAATATCTCTCCCACTTATCAAATGTTCTTTATTCATTTATCTTACCTTTGGCCATCTGAAACTTCAAAAATTAGCTTAATGCCATCTTATTACCATTATCCAAGAGGCTTTTATTATTTTTCACTGTCCATCAAATCTCAGCTTCCTCTCAAGGCCAAAATCATTACGTACTCTCCACAAAGTGAAAAGAAAGCAAATTATGTTCATTGAGTATCCAGTTTACTCCAGGCACTAAGCTAAGCACATTTCATAAGGTATTACATCTTTAATATTCACAACATTTCACATAGGTGTTAGTATCTCCATCATATAATGAAAATTGAAATCAGAAAGGCTATGTAGCTTTCCAAAATTTTTAAAAAAACAGGTAAAAAGTTGTCCTTTTAAAGAACTATTTTAATGAAGAAGGTTTTCAGAATGCTACTCCTTATTTGTGATGCACATGGTTAACTTTCTTAATTGACAAATGAGACTCAAGGCAAATGATGCTAGTTACATAACCACTTCGCTTTCTTGTAGGTTTGAAGCATAAGGCTTTGTACTATAGAACAGGTAAAATGGAAATTGGGGTCGGGTGAAGGGAGGATAACTGTTCTTATTAAAGGAAACATAGATCTGCTTGGAAAATTGGCCTGCTCTTAACTGGGATAGTTAAGGAGAAACACGTTATGTCTCATGTTCTTAAAGTAAGCCATTAGATTGAAGTAGTCAGCAAGATTCTAATTCCAAACCTGTGAATATTCAAATAATCTAACTAGCTAGTGCTGGGCAGCTTTTTAGTATCTGGATGCCTAGAAAGTCTATGTTTAAGACAGAGTAAAACTTTCCTGATCTACATAAAGATAGGAAGAGCATCAAATAAGAAATAAGTGAAGGTTTCCTACATACCTAGAGGCTAAGTAAGTGCTCCCGGTGAATGAAAGCAGGGAGACATCATCCTTAAGTACTTGTCTAGAGTCCCGATTTCAGCAAATGTTGCCCAGGGGACACCTCCAGATCTCCTGGTCTGAAGGCCAGCAGGAACTATTTGTGGCCTCACAGGACTGTGCAAATTTTCATACTATAAAAGCTTCTGACTAAGGATTTGACTTCCAGTCAGTCTGAAAGTACTTACTGAATGAGATTCCTCCTCTTGGAACAGTGACAGGTTCTGGTACACTCTCAACATCTGGTGCATATCATGATTAAGGCGAGGCAATCACAACGGTTTGAGAGACAAATAAAAGCCACAAGACCACTCCTTCATGATTGAGAAAGGTAGCTGTTTCATCTAAATTCTCCAATCAAACCACAGGGTGGCTTAATTAACTTAAAAACAAAACAAAACACGAGACCCACCTATATGCTACCTAGAAGAGACTCATATCAAACCTAAAGACACACAAAATCTGAAAGTGAAGTGATGGAAAATGATATTCCATGCAAGTGAAAATAAAAAGAAAGCTAGGGGAGCAAAACTTATATAGACAAAATAACTTTAAAATAAACACTGTAACAAAAGAGTAAGAAGGACATTAAGAGGATATATAGTTTACAAATATTTATACAACCAACGTAGAAGCACCTGAATATATAAAGCAAATATGAACAGAAATAAAGGGATAAATTGACAGTGTTACAATTATAATGGAGGACTTTAATACGCTGCTTACATTAATGGATAGATCATTCAGACAGAAAATCAATAAACTGTAGCCTTAAATGACACAATATATCAAATGAATTTAATTGATAGATATGGAACATTCCATCCAAAAGCAGCAGAATACACATTCTTTTCAAGTGTACATGAAACATTTTCCAGGTTGGATGATGTGTTAGGACACACACACACAAATCTCTGAATAAATTTAAGAAGATTGAAATCTTATCGAACATCTATCCTCACCACAGCGGTATGAAACTACAAATCAATTACAAGAAGAAAACTAGAAGAAATACAAACATATGGAGACTGAACAACACTATTAAAAAGAAAATTACAGGCCAATATCCCTGGTGAACATGGATGCAAAAATACTTAATATAATGTTAGCAAATCTAATTCAATAATGCATTAAAAGAATCATGCACCATGATCAAGTGGGATTTATTTTAGTTTTGGAGGGATGGTTTAATATCCACAAATCAATTAATGTGATATACCATGTTAAAAAATGAAGGATAAGCCCCAGCCAGTTTTGCTCAGTGGATAGAGCATTAACCTGCAGACCAAAGGATCCTGGGATCAATTCTGGTCAAGGGCAAGTACCTTGGTTGCAGGCTCCTCCCTGGACCAGGCCCTGGTCAGGGCTTATGTAGGAGGTAATCAATCGATGTGTTTCACTCACATCAATGTTTCTCTCTATCTTTCCCTCTCTCTTCCACTCTTCCTAAAAAATGAATAGGAAAATATCCTCAGGTAAGGATTAACACAAAAATAAACAAAAAAGAAGGATAAAAATCATAAATCACCTCAATAGGTACAGAAAAATCATTTGACAAAAATTCAACACCCAGTTACGAAAAACATTCTCAATAAAGTGGATATAGAAGGAACATATCTCAATACTAGTGGCCCAGTGCACGGATTCATGCACATTGAAAGGAAATTAATTAGAAGAAATATTTTAATATCGCTATTCGCCCTTTCTCTATAATAGAAGTGTCAACCAAATTCACGATCGACACTGACAGATCAAAACACATGTGTGCGATTGGCACCAGCCACAGCTTTATATGAATCGCGCGTGCGTGAGTCAACTTAGCCATTTATATATATAGAATAAACTTGCTTAATTAGAAATGCTTTCTGATGTAGCTAAACTTTTTCCAGTCCAGTGAAGCACCCAAAATTCTCTTTCAGGTAATTGTCAGCAACACAGCAGTAAATATCAACATGAAGCAGATTATTATTGTAGATCATGCAGGGAGAACAAAGGGTAAAATATTTAACTGCAGCAGTGTTTGACTATATTCTGTGCATTAAAAAACCTGAAGTCATTTTCAAGGTCCACCATTTTTTATTTCTTTTCAGTTGGGTCAAGTTTCTAAACTTTCTAAATCTCTGTTTCCCGCCTAATGAAAAGAAAATAGGATTCCACTGAGTCTCCTATATACCTACCCCAGGATTTCTGTGAGGATCAAATGAGATGAGGCAGGGAAAACACTTCACAGACATTTGGTTACAGTGTAAAATGTCTGCACCTGGCTATAAAGCAAGTTGTGTTCCTGGGCTGAAGAAACTGCAAGGAGTCTAGTTGCTAGGGAGAGGAAGCTGGGTGTTGCTACATGATGTCATTACCCGGTGCCCACAGCGACCATTTCCATGCTGGGCTGGCTGTGGTCCACATTTTGCACCATGGGGTCTTGGCAGCATCAGCTGCAATTTGGTGGGGTGTCACTCTGGGTTGGTGGTGGGGCCTGTGTCCCACTTGGGGGAAGCTGAGTTGCTTTGTGGGAGCCAGATCTGTGGTGCCATTTCTCTGTGCATTTCATGGCAGCTCCTGCATTGAGAGTCTGCCCCCTGGTGGTCAGTGTGCATCATAGCAACCGGTCGGACAGCCAGACACTTAGCATATTAGCCTTTTATATAGAGAGATGATAAAGGCCATATATGACAAATCCACAACTAACTTCATATTCAATAGTTAAAAGCTGAAAGCTTTTTCTTTAAGATCAGGAACAATAAACAGATGCCCACTTTCACCAGTTTCATTCAACACTGGAGGTCTGGTGCACGAAATTCATGCACAGGTCAGGTCCCTAGGCCTCGCTGGTGATCAGGGCCGATTGGGGTCAGGCTGATCAGGGCCTAAAGGCCCTGCCAGGGTTGGGAGAGGAGTTAACTGTCACTGGGCCAGGCGCAGAAGGAACAGATGCCGGATGCTAATGCCACCATTGGCACCCCACCACCACGTGGTTCCCTGCCTCCCCCGCTCCGCCTTCCCTTGCCACCACGGGGACTGCCGGCTGGGGGGAAGGATGGGGGGAAGGTTAGCTGCCAGCCCTAAGGAGGGAGCTGGACCTTGGTTCCCCTGGGAAAGGGGCTGCATTCACCCCCGGTTCCCTGTCCCAACCCAGGGACCGAAGGCCCCAGCGGGGTCAGAAGAGAAGGTGACATTTGCCATGCCAGGCACGGAAGGAATGGATGCTGGATGCTGATGCCACCCTCGGCATCCCTCCACCATTCAGTTCCCCACTTCTGTCCCTCTTCCTGCCTGCACCACTGCATTGCCACCATGGCAGGCAGGCAGCGGGCCAATTGGGGCTTGTGGGCCAGGGGGATGGCTGGGAGGAGGGACCATGGGAGGTTGGCTGCCGACCCTGAGGAGGGAGCCAGCCCTCGGCCCCCTGGGAAAGGGGCCTTGTCTGCCACCACCCACCTCTGGTTCTCTGTCCCAGCCTGGGACTTGGCCCCAATCAGGCAATCGGGGCCTGCCAGCTAGGGGTAGGGACCGCAGGAGATTGGCCAGCTGGGGGAGGTTGGCTGTGGGAGCGCACTGATCATCAGGGGGCAGCTCCTGCATTGAGCATCTGCCCCCTAGCAGTCAGTGCATGTCATAGCGACCAGTTGTTCTGGTCATTCGGTTGTAATGGTCGCTTAGGCTTTTACATATATAGATAGTATTAGAAGTCATAGCCACAGCCATTAGACAAGAAAAAGAACTAAAAGGCATCCAAATTGGAAAGGAAGGAGTGAAACTGTCATTATTTGCAGATGAGATGACATTATATAGAGAAAATGCTAATCATACCATCAAAATTTACCAGAACTAGTAAAGGAATTCAATAAAGTTACAGGATACAAAATTAATATACAGAAATCTGTTGTGCTTCTATATGTTATGAACAAAATATCAGAAAGTGAAATTAAGAAAACCATTCCATTTTTAATTGCATTAAAAAGAATAAAATACCTAGAATAAATTTAACGAAGGAAGTCAAAGAACTGTACTCTAAAAACTACATGACATTGATTAAAGAAATTGAAGATGACACAAATAAATGGAAGGATATATTGTGCTCATGGATTGAAAGAATTAATATTGTCTAAATGAATGTATTATCCAAAGAAATCTACAGATTCAATGTAATCTCTATCAAAAGACCAATGCCATTTTTTTGTTGTTGTTAATCCTCACCCGAGGTTATTTTTTCTATTGGTTTTAGAGTGAAAGGGAGAAAGGGAGGGAGTGTGAGAGGGAGTAACACTGATGTGTGAGAGAGACACATCAATTGGTTGCCTCCCCCACACACCATGACTGCTAAGGATCACACCTGTAACTACAAATCAATTACAAGGTACATGCCTTTGACTGGGCATCAAACCTATGACCCTTTGGTGCCCAGGTTGATGTTCTCTAACCACTGAGAACACTGGCCAAGGCACCAATGGCATTTTTTACGGAACTAGAATAATCCTAAAATTTGTACAAACAAACACAAATGACCCAGAATAGCCAAATATTGAGAAAGAAAAACAAAATGGAGGTATCACACTCATAATTTTAAACTATAGTACAAAGCAATATTAATTAAAACAGTATGATTACTTACTCAAAAACACATGGATCAATGGAACAAAATAGAGAGTCCAAAAATAAACTTACACATATATGGTTAAATAATCTATGACAAAACAGGCAAGAATACACAATCAGAAAAACACTCTCTTCAATAAATGGTGTTGGGAAGCCTGGACAGATGCATGCAAATAAATGAAACAGGACCACTATCTTACACCATATACAAAAATAAACTCACAAAGGATGAAAGACATTAATTTAAGGCCTGAAACCATAAAAAAAAAATCCTGGAAGAACACATAGGCAGTAAGAGTTTTGACATCGATCTTCACAATGTTTTTTTAGATATGTTTCCTCAGGCAAGGGCAACAAAAGCAAAAATAAATGGGACTACATTAGTTAAAAACCTTCTGCACAGCTAAAAAAAAGCATCAACAAAATGAAAAAGCAACCTACTGAATAGGAGAAGATATTTGAAAGTGATTTATCTAATAAGGGTTCAATATCCAAAATGTATAAAGAACTTACAACTAAATATGAAAAAAAATCAATCTGGTTAAAATATGGGCAGAGGACCTAAATAGACAACTTTCCACAGAAGATACACAAATGGCCAACAGGCACATGAGGAGATGCTCAACATCAGTATCAGGAAAATGCAAATCAAAACCATAAGATATCATCTCATACCAGTCAGAATGACTATTATTAAAATGACAAAAAATAATGTATTGCTGAGGAAATGGAGAAAAAAGAACCCTCATGCACTATTGGTGAGAATGTAAACTGGTGTAGCCACTGTGGAAAACAGCATGGAGGTTCCTCAAGAAATTAACATTAGAACTACCATATGATCCAGCAATTATACTTCTGGTTATATTAATCTGAAGAAAATGAAAACACTAATTTGAAAAGATATATGCACCCTATGTTTATTGTAGCATTATTTACAATAGCTAGGATATGGAAGCAACCTCAGTGTTCATACATAAATGAATGGCTAAAGATGAGCTATATATATATGTAATATATATATATATATATTATATATACACAACACAATGGATTATTACTCAGCAATGACAAAAAATGAAATCTTGCCATTTGCAATAGCCTGGATGGACCTGCAAGGTATTATGCTAAGTGAAATAAATCAGAGAAAGACAAAAAAAAAAAAGGTATGATTTCACTTATATGTGAAATCTAACAAAAAAATGAGTGACAAGAAAAAGGAGACATAAACTCTAGATACAGAGAACGAACTAGTAGTCGCCAGAGGATGTGGGTGCATGGGTGTGGGGATGGGAAAAATAGGTGAAGGGGATTAAGGACCTCAAACTTATTACAGTTATAAAATAATAATTCATAGGGAAGTAGCAAACAGCAAAGGGAATGTAATACAGTAATAACTTTGCATGGTGACAGAACATAGCTAGATTTATTATGGTGATCACTTCATAATGTATATAAATATTGAATATAATATTGTAAGCCAATTATACTTCAATAGAAATTAGTGTTCTCCTTTACTTCTTGGAACATTTTAATAATAGTTGCCTTCAAGTCTTTGATATTTCAACATGTGTCATCTAGGCATTGGTGTTTGTTGGTTGTCTTTTCCCATGTGAGTTGAGTTTTTTTTTCCTGGTTCTCTGTATGCTGAGTAATACTAGATTTTATCCTGAATATTTTGGGAGGCTCTGGGTTATAAAATTCTGGATCTTGTTTAATCCTATAGGTAATGGAGACACTTTTTAAACAGGCAATCAAATTGTTTGAGTTCAGGCTGCGCATTCCAACCAGCCTACCAGCTTTCTACGGGTTGTGGTTCTAATGTCAGTTGAGTTTCAAAACTTTTGCAGTATTATTCAGATTTGTCTTACATGTGTGTGCCACCCAGTGGTCAGTCTGGGACCTGGACTGTGTTCTAACCCATAATTCAATTCTCAAAATTTGTGTTATGTTGGTTAGGGTTAGGTCCACATTAGCACAGCTAAGGAGTGAGCCTGGGAATTCACAAACAACTTTATAGGGTGGTTTTCCCAAGCCCTGCTCTCTTCAACATTTTTCCATTACTTTTTTCCCCCTGGGACTCTCCTTTTAGTCTCTGATCCCAGAAAGATGGGGGTTTTGATACTATGCTATGCACTTCCCACTATTGTACCCATGTCTGGGACTGAGCAGCGGGAGGGAAGGGGGAGAAAAACTGCAGTAGGATTCACCACATCCTCCTGGGGCATAGCTAATCTGATCATACATAATTATTTTCCTCCTCACTCAGAGTTTTGAGGATCTGTAGGCCTGCATCAATAGTGCTGTCTCTAAGCATCAGGAGTTCTCTTTCCTTACCCTTCTAGATTTTGGGCTGCCTTGAGTCTAGGCCAGGGGTGGGCAACCTTTTTGTGAGTGCGTGCCAAACCAGAAAAATCTCTGACTCAAAATTCTTCTGCATGCCAACCCTAATTTTTTGAGAACATGTTACACCTGCTTGATACCTCTTAAGGTGTACGTATGTGAAGAACCTTGAAGAAATAATCAAATTCATTCGAGCGAGAAAAACACAGTATATGATGATGGAAAATACATTTATTTTTTAATGTATACATGTACACTGATAGTCCGACAGAAAACTTTATGACTCCGTTTGATATTATCAGTGGGACTTTGGCTGCTGCATCAGTGATGACAGAGATTTTACATCAGGTTTATATTTCGTGACCTTCAGAGATATGCATGAGCTACTACTTTCATCCGTCAGGCTACTCCTATTATGAGACTTAACAAAATTCATCACTGAGAACAAAGATTCACAAGTGTATGTGGATGAAACCAAAACACTGGTCGGATCTAGGAAGGCAGGGAGAGCTAAGGCAGAGGCATAGAAATTGCTCTTCCCCTCTCTCGTCAATCCATGTCTATGGTCTTTAAGATAACTTGTTATGTAAAATTATTTATTTATCTAAGATGCACCTACACTGAATTTATCTGAAAAATAAAAAAGTTGATATTAAGAAAAAAATTGTAAATGGAAGGTTATAAGAGAGGGTTTCGCATGCCAGCAAAAGTTACTAGCGTGCCATGTTTGGCACATGTGCCAGGGGTTGCCCACCCCTGGTCTAGGCCATGTATAGCAGAGGAAAAAATAATTGATATACTCGCCACTAGTTTGGTAGTACTTTGGATTCTGGTCTGTCTTCTTTCTTAGTCTGCATGCTATTGTTTACTTTTCAGAATCCTCAAATAGCTGTTCTTTGCATTCTTAGAACCAGAATCTCCTATTTTATATCTTGCTACAAATACATCTCTGGCATGAGTGGGGGAGGATAGGGGGTAACGTGGGGATAAGGACACATATGTAATAACTTAATCACCAAAAAATACATTTCTGTATGTATTAACAGAATATCTTTTTTTTATATTTTTACAACTTTTTCCTTGGAAAAACCACCTCAATTGCTGATTAACAATAGTACCTTAGGTAGAGTAACCTATAAGCAGAGAATTAGACTGGGATTCTTTGAGGGAGTGTTCTCAGGAGAAACCGCTAAGGTAGTGAAGGAAGCAGGAAAAGCAGGAGAAGAAGCTAAACAAGGAAGTTATTTTCTATTTAGCAGCTGTGAGGATTGGCTGTTCATAGCTCCAGATGCACCTTTTTTTCTGGAGAATTGATCTTGATTCTGAGTAAGATGGAGTCAGCAGCTGGGACATTAATCACACATATCAGTGGTGATAGTCACTGAGTGCAGATATTTCCTTCCAAAACACAGAGAACCAATAACTAGTGATGTCATTGCAGCCTTTAAGGAAATGCTTCTCAATATTTAGTGTGCATGAGAATCATTGGGAGACTTGTTAAAGGTGTAAATTCCAACACCAATCCAGAGATTCTTATTCAATAGATCTGCAATGGGACCTGCATTTTAAAAAGAAGCCCCATGATTCACTTTTAGATTATGTGAATGGTCATATAATACAACCTATTTCAGTGATGGCAAACATCACTGTTTTATTTTTATCTCCCCCAATAAATTTGAAACTCTTATGGGTAGATGTTAAAATGTAGTAGTTTTCACTATAGTGATGTTCACAACTATAATTTTTTTAATACTGAATGTTAAGAACTCTTGTCAATTCACTGTTCCAAGTAACTACTTCATGGGGGACCTGAAATGATGTGGTTATAGGTATCTGGGGCACAAAGCAAAATCTCAGAGCATGAGCCATAGGAGTTGTAGAATCCTAGGAGATAATAGAGGCAGTTAGCCCCAACAACAGTGAATCATAACTCTTAAAAAATAATCTTCAGATAGTCCAGGGATATCAGAGGCTGACCAACACAAAATGCCATCTCTGTACCATAAATCAAAACATATGTCTGGGATGAGCCTGGGAGTCTAGCATCTGTTTTTATAGCTGTAATTGTCCCTATAGATTGGGATCAGCATCAATCATATCAACTTTCACTATAAAGGACAGAATATTGATCAGTACCATGCCTGCCTAAAAATACCAGCTCCATTTTAGATATCTAGACAGAAGCTGATATAAAAAAATGAAACAATATTGCCAAAGGGACATAATAAAACAAAAACTAATATGAGAAACCAATAGGCTGTCAAGTATTTCTATAATTCCATTGTAAGAATTAAGCTCCATACTGTGAGAGCAAAGGGTTTACTTAGGAAGATCTACTAAATATGATAAAGTATCCTCCTACAGAACATCTTAAAAATAAATAATTATACTCTCCTGCTTTTTATATTTTACGATTTTATTAGCTTTTCAAATATGCTATACTGTTCTTGAAGATCAAATGGAAGCTATGTGGTTTGTCCAGTTGTAGTTTAGGAAACCTGATATGCATGGAAACATGTTAAGATCTTATGAGCCATTAAAAATACAGATATTTTAATGATTACTCAGATCAAGATGTCATTTATGGCCATAAAAGATAAGTGGTTTGGGATTTGTTATTCCCAAAGTGGGTATCCTTGAGGCTGACCCTTGCCCAAGGGCATGTTTATAAATATATCAGCTTTATAAAACAGGTGAAGGTCTTAGTTGTTTATATTCCCTTAATGACTAACGCTTTGTTTGCTCCTGACATATAGTTAAATGAGCTTGTTGTTTGCTGATAAATCCTCTTAGGACTCAAGAGGTCAATGTAAAGAACAGATGTTGTGTGGCAAACCCTGATCATCTGTCTCACTTCGTTGAGGAGGGAGAAGCCCTGAGCTGAAGAAATGAACAGTAGGCAACAAATTGATTAATGGGCATCGGGAAAGATCATTTTTCTGGCTTCATTTATGTGCTTGTGTAAACAGGCAGGCTAGACTAGTCATACCTCTGAGAAAACATAAAAAAAAAAATGATTGAGGATGAGTTGGGGAATTTACTAAGGAATTATAATCCTAGGAAGCCATTTTGTCTTCTGGTTTGAATAGTTTCTGGAAGAATCCAGAGACCATGAAAATGAGTATGAGTGAATTAGACTAGACCTTGTGTGATATGCTGGGCTTTCTGGGAAGCTGACTGTGAGACAGCATAGAAGGCAGGAGGCTTATTAGGACATGCCTTTGGGATCAATGCCTGGGGAAAGGAGGAAGCAAGAGTGGGAAATCCCTGAATGGGCTGAGAACTAAGGGTTATCTACCACCAGAGCACCTAGGAGCTGCAATAAAAAATACGTAATGAAAGGTGAATCTGGGCAGGGCATGAAAGTGGCTAATACATATGGTCAAATTTGGTCTGTGGCTTACTTACATGAGTGATTATAACAGGTAATGGGAACCAAAAAGAACTCTAAGGCTAGTTGTAAAAGGCAGGCCTTGCCAGCTGAATTTTGTTGCTCCTGACTAATAATTATTTTATTTTGAGGTCTGACAAGGAAAGGAAGAAGTGAGGAGTTCTGGCCTTGGCCCTAGATCTAAAGTATGGAGACATGCAATAAGCTAAGTAGTAGATAAATATATAAATAACTAGAGGCCCGTTGCATGAAGATTCACGCAATAAGCCTTCCTTCCCTTGGCAGCCGGCACCAATTTTCCTCCAGCACCCAGGATCCAGGCCTTTGGTCCGGCCACAGCAGCGAGGCTTGGTTTCTCGGCTCCAGCTGCAGTGGAGAAGCCAAGCTTCTTCAGTCTTCAGTCGTCTTCAGTCTTCAGTCATCTTCAGTCTTCGCTCAGTGCCTGCATATGCAAATTAACCACCATTTTTTGTTGGGTTGATTTGCATACCCATCCTGATTGGCTGTTGGGCATAACAGAGTGACATCAATTTGCATGTTTCTCTTTTATTAGTGTAGATGTCAGATAGTGGTAAAAGTTATGAAGAAAATGAACAGCATTAGGGCACAGGGAGCCATTGAGGTGTGGCTGTGGGAAGTGGTGAGTGTGTGCTACTTAGAAAAAGAGATAAGGAAAGCCTTTCTGATGAGGTAACATCTGAACAGACACCTGAATGAAGTGAGGGAAGGAGTCAGGCAGTGATCTGGAAGACAAGTCCATGCGCAGAAAATGGTGAGAAAAGCAGGCCCCACCAAGTTGTTAGGAGATGTGAGCTGGCCTTAGAAGGGAACAAGATGTAGGGAAAGGCTGTTTTCTTCAGTGGAGGCAATTTCCAAGGTGGGATGATAGCTGAAGGCCACTTCCTAGCATCACTCCTGGCAGCTGGAGGACTGTTTCAATCCCAAAGGACCATCCCAGCTTCCATCATCCTGTGCTTGCTTCTGTTGCTTGTTCTACTATTTGGCTTACTCATGGACAAACAAATCTTTGCCACCAAAGAATATATGCTAAACATTTTGAAACCATCACCAAAATTTTTGTGCAAAAGTACAAAGGATGAAATGTTACTTTGGATGTAAGTAGCTAGAAAGACAATGTAAATGTTGGAATACTGAATAACATAGGAGAAAAGAGCAAAAGTCTAAATCTGAAAGTTCTTTGGAAGGGAGTACTTGGCTGATGGGTGATTTTAAAATGTGATATAATGGGTTCTTTTGCAACTTGATAACACATAAACACTCCCCACATGCTCTAGAAACCATGTGAATGAAGAAGGCTGTCATTAGAGCTGGAAATTGCCTTGTGATTTTGACAACGTTTTGCTCTTAAGCCAGGTTCAGATTTCCCAGTTTCTGAATTCTAATTGCCATTACAAGTGTTTTGGGGAGATGGTTGCTGGAGATTGTGGCAAGAAGGTGGAATTCTCTGCCTTTTAATGCATCTTATCACAATTTTGTCAGCATAGGAGCCTTCAATTTAGTAAACTGAGAAGCCATTCCCATAGCAAAGATATAAGCTACTGTTTGACCCAGGGAGGGAGCCTTTGGCTATTGTTTGTTGACCTGAGCCAAGGGAAACAAGATGACAGATTGGACAAGCAGCACACCATGCAATTTATGCCCTTCACGGACTGTCAAACATTAATTTAATTTAATTTTAATCATGACCATCTGGTGCTTATATAGAGAGTCAAGCCAGATAGATATTTCCTTATCTTAAACAGGGGAATAGTGCTGTGTTTTGGCCTGTAGCCAGGTCCATACACCCTAAGGAGGGGGCAGAGGAACATGGAAGTGCAGATTTGTACTGGCTGTTCAAATATAACCAGCCCCAGAAGCTATAAATGGGACCTGTGGTTGGTGCTGGTCCCACCACAGATCAGTGGACCCTTCTCGTGCCTCAGTCATGAAGACATAAATGCTGAGTCATGTCTTTGTATTCCTGGGGATGGTGTATAGGTGGATTGGGATATCTGACTCTGTGGCTCAAACCTCTTGAATAGCTAAATTGACCAGTAGCCACATTTTATATGTTTATCATGTAGTTATTAAGCAATGTCAATAGTGATAAGGACTGAGATCAAATGACATTTGAGTTTTCATCACTCCTGAGAATCTATGATTCTTTGTACCTATCATAATGCCCATCCCAGCAGGGAATAGCAAGAAGTATAAGGCAGTATCCCTGTCCTACAAGTCACCTCAGTCCCAGGACAGATTTTCCTTTCTTCCCAGTCCTCAGATTGAACCTCAGGTTCTTGGTGGCTGGTTGGAGGTAGAAGGAAGTCCCATGGAAGTAGGGAATGGGGACATAGAGAAGCACTTCATTTTCCTGAATTTTAATTTCTCAAATGCTTGGTATCCACAAGCCTGGAGGATCCTATCCATCAAGACAGCTCTGGCTTCAGGAGACAAGCACTGAGCCCTGTTCATTGCTTAGTGGACCAGGATCATATAACTTGAACAAGGAGATAAAGTTTTCACCTTTTCTTTGAAAATAGAAACAGGTCTTTTTCTGATTTTTCTGCAGTAATTTCATATACATGCTCACACACAGATACAGACCACTGTTAACATTTTGGTACAGAGAGAGAGAGAGAGAGAGAGAGAGAGAGAGAGAGAGAGAGAGAGATTATGTTATAGGTAATGAAAAACAAAATCTCTTGGGTGATTTTCTTCTCTAGCCAGATGTCAGCATGATCAGAAGGAACATTCAGGGGCTTCAAGCAGGGGAAGGGAGAGTGGCATTGCAAAAATTGCCACTTCAAATTTCAAGGCTGAATGTTCTTTCAGCTCAAACTATATCTGTCCAACCTACCTCTTGGCAACCATCAAGAGCAGACTTGCCAGACCTTCTGAAATATGAAGCCATCTCTATTCAGAATGTGAATCTTGTTTCTATGAAACATTACATATTTTCCATGTAAAAAGAAACTTAAAGCACTTTCATTATAGAGGGCTAAGGGACACGTGCAGGTTGGAAAAAATATTCGCAAGGGTTAAAATGGAGCAAAGAAAGAGAAAGTAATATCCTGCCTTCCTCTCCTGAATAGGCAATTTTTTCTTTATGCTAAAAGAGAACCTGATTCCATATGGAATCCATTTTGAACCACATGCATCAAAATTGAAAGGATGTGATCAAGTGTATGTTGTCCCAGGTGAGTGGTGTTTGAAGCTGTCTCCTTGTGGGGGATTCCACTCTCTTTTGGAGAGTGACTAGAGAGTAGAGGCCTAAAGGGCCAGGCCATGTAAGGAGAGGTAGAGGATGCCAAGCCTGTGGGGTGGACTTATTTTATATTTTCCTGAAAATTAACACCAGAATGGAAGAATCAAACATTGTTAAGCAGAGAGCTGACAAATGAGATTTGAGAGGATAGAGAAGGAAAAGGAGTGGAGGCAGCTAATATTTATTTATTTATTTATGTGTGAGAAGTTGTGCTAAATTACTTGTGTTATCTTATTTAATCTTCACAGTGATATTAAGAGGTAGATAATATTACTGATATTTTGTAGCTAAAGAGAATAAGACTTAGAGAGATTAGGTAACTTGCCCAAAGTTACATAGCCATGAAGCGGGAGAATTCAGGTTTAAACTTAGATCTGCTTGGCTCTCAAGTGGCTTTCTTTTTCCATATCATACTCTCTGAAAATGGAATGGGTATCCCTCATGAGCTAAGGTGTTCCTGGTAACCTGGTGTATTCAAGCAAAGACTCAATGATTATTTACCAAAATGTTCTTAAGGACATTCATGCATTGGTACAGAGCTGAAACACATGGCTTCTAAGAATCCTTGCAGTTGCATGTTCTAACTAGGTCTCTCTAACTAAAACATATCATTTTTTCTTGTGTCTTAGGATACCTGCTATGGTTATGATTAGATTAATTTTTTGGCTAAGGCATCATCTTCAGAAAAACGACTGAAGATATATTCCCATGAATGAAGGACCAACTTCAACATACATTGTTGGTGCCCTAACCATATCTGTTCAGCACTCACCATTCTCCCACGTGCCCATGGAGTCCTGTCACAAGCACCCAAACTCTTTAAGTAAGGAAGCTTTATTTGTAATTCATGAAGGGTAGGCTGGGAGTATCAAATAGTGAACATCCTAGGGAGCAGTTCTCAGCTCCTGACAGATGGGATTTGGAAGATAAATATTCCTTATCCTTGTTTGGGACAATTCTGAGGTGTGCCTCATATAATCTCCCAGAGTTCCCTAGTAGGAGTGAGTCCTAGTTGCCCATTGGGGGTAACCTGGTTTTTAACACACCTTTTATTGGCTTTTTTCTTCTTCTTTGTCTCATTTACCCTCATGTCTACTAGTGTTTTCAGGGATCATCTCTCAAAGAAGCAAGTTGTACTCAAATCCTTGTCTGCTTTTGAGGGAAGCTAAACTAAGACACCAACATTATTTATCCGTTAGCACAGGATTTTTCATCCTTGGCATTACTGGTATTAGGGGCAGGATAATTCTTTTTTTTTTTTTTTTTTTTTTGGAGGCAGTGCTATCTTGTGCACTGTTGGGTATTTAGCAGCATCCTTGGCCTCTACCTACTAGATGCCAGCAGTGCCTTTCCCTAGCATGACAACCAAAAGAATGTTACCAGACATTGCCAGATGTCTTCTGGTGGACATACTCAGCCCCAACTGAGAACCACTTCTTGTCTGAAGTGCCTGTGGGAAGCACAGAGAGGGTATATTTTATGAGACAGATGTGTGGAGTGAGCTGTGGACAAGCTTTTCAGTGAACTCAAGTTTAGTGGAAGGCACAGGCAGAGGTGGGATGAGGAGGGTGTGTGTGTGTGTGTGTGTGTGTGTGTGTGTGTGTATGTTGTGAGAAGAAAATTATGAACAAACTCTTCCTATTTCATAACTATGCCTGGTTCCAGGCTATCCCTTGTCCAAAGTAGATGAACAGCTCAGAACAAAATTGTACCCTTTGCAGTTCCTTATAGAAAAATGACAAGCACATCAAGAAAGTTTTGCAGTTTGTGTAACATCAGTTTACAGGTGAGTTTAGCTTGGATGAAAGGTCTTTAAGAAGCCATTTCATATAGCCTATCAGTTTCTGGGTTGCTAGGGGTGTTTTGATATTTAAATACTTGTGTGCGGCTATTGAAAAAACCAATACATAATTACAACATGGGGAATGCTGTCAATTAAAGTAGAGGGTCTCATGAAAACGCAAATATTTTCTTTTTTGTGTTTTTTTTTCCTTTTTTATTAAATTTATTGGGGTGACATTGGTTAGTATTATCATACAGGTTTCGGGTGTGGGTTTCCATGTTACAACATCTGTATAATGCAGTGTGTGCCCACCATCCAAAGTCAAATCATCTCCTGTCACCATATATTAGGACCCTCTTTACCTCCCACCCCCTTCCCTCTGGAAACCATCACACTGTTGTTTGTGTTCATGAATTTCAGTTATATATCCCACATATGAGTGAAATCATATGGTTCTTAGCATGTTTTTTACTGACTTTTCAGTATTCTCAAGGTCCATTCATGTTGTTGCAAATGACAGTATTTCATCCTTTCTTGTGGCTGAGTCATATTCCATTGTGTAGATGTACCACATCTTCATTCAGTCCTCTATCACAGGACACTTTGGTTGTTTCCATGACATGGCCACTATGAATAATGCTGCAATGAATATAGGTGTGAATATATCTTTGCGAATACATATTTTCAGGTTTTTTGGTTATACGTCCAGGAAAAGGATTGCTGGGTCATATGGTAGCTCTATTCTTAATTTTTTGAAGAATCACCAGAGTGCTTTCCATAGTGGTTGTACCAATCTACATTCCCACCAGCAGTGAATGAAGGTTCCCTTTTTTTCTACAACCTCTCCAATATTTGTTATTACTTGTCTTGTTGATAATGGCCATTCTAACAGGTATGAAGTGGTATCTCATTGTAGTTTTGATTTGCATTTCCCTAATTGCCAGTGAGGTTGAACATTTTTTCATATATCTATTGGCTATTCATATGTCTTGGGAGAGGTGCATTTTTAGGTCCTCTGCCCACTTTTTGATTGGGTTGTTTGTTTGGTGTTGAGTTTTATGAGTTCTTTATATATTTTGGAAATTAAACCTTTTTTCAGAATTACTGTTTGCAAATATCATCTCCCATCTAGTTTGCATGTGTCCTGACTGAGAATCAAACCGTGACCTCCTGGTTCATAGGTCAATGCTCAACCACTGAGCCACACTGGCTGGGCCAAATTTTAAAATTTTAATATGCTTTATATATTGGATAATGGTATTGTATCAGTGTTAAATTTTCTGATTTAGATCATTGCATGGCAGCTAGGTAGAAGAATGTCCTTGCTTTTGGAAAACACACATTAAAGTATTTAGGATGACCAACAATTCTGATTTGCCAGAAGATGAGTTGTTTCCCAAAATATAAGACTTTCAGTGCTAAAACAAGAAAAACTTCAGTCAAATAAGAACAGTTGTTGCCAACTACTGTTTGAAAAGGATGGAGAAGGTGTGAGATTTTCCCTGTGGGTCATGATATAATTGCCTTTACCTTCTGGACTTTTTCTACTCCTACCATCATTTAACTGTGACTCAGTGTCACCCATTTCATCATTACAATTTCTTGCTGTGGAACTTGGAGGGCTGCATATTTTTCCACTTTACTTCTATCTTGGATGAGTTTTAATCTGTCATCTCATGGCAACAAGAGAGATAAAGAGTTGGAGAAAGCATCCTTGGCTGATGTTAATTTGCATGACAATTGTGCTTTATGTGGGTGGGGATTGAGTGGCACAAAGAGGCACATGTCTGAAAACACAATGGTGACTGGGAGCCACTGAGCATAACTTTGCATATCATTGCACAATATGCCAGCTGGTGCCCAATTTGCATTGTTGCTTCTTGATTGATTAATTGATTAAAACAAGCACTAAACCAAAGGCTTATTTTAGATGCAGTAAAAAAAATTTTTACCCAGTCTTCACTCATAGTTTATGTTTTGTTTACTTGGTTCTAAGGGCACCAAGTACCAATCACACTGTAAAGTTAATGCTTTTCAAGCAGTTTATTGCCACCATTCTAGCTAAGTTTATTGGACTGTAAAAATTGCAGAGGTGATAGATTATTGGTTAGCATTTCTATTGGTAAGTCGCTGAACCAGGAGTTGAAAGTGTTAGAGAATAATGACTGTCTCTGTTTTTCAGGAAGCAGGTGTATTTTTTTAATACCACACATTTATTATCTCCAGTTTCTGTAAGTCAGGATTCTAGTCCTCTAGCTTAGTTGAGTGCTCTGGCTCAGGATTTCTCATGAGATGCAATCGATATTGTGGACTGTGGCTGTAATCTCACTGGGAAAGGATTAACTTCCTGCAGTTGTTGGCCAGATTCTGTTTCTTAAAGGGGTTTGAACTGAGGTTCTCAGTTCCATGTTGGCTCTTGAGTGGAGGCCACCCTGAATTCTTTGCCACATGAGTCTCTCCAACATGGCAGCTTGTTTTAACAAAGCCAGCAAGAGGGTCTGCTAGCAAGAGGGAAGTCAGTCTTATATAACTAATCATGCGTCATCTCATTATTTTTGCCATATTCTCATTGCTAGAGGGAACTTAATAAAGGTCCAATTCACACTCAAGGGGAGAGGATTACATATGGGTATGAATACCAAGAGGCATGCATCATGGGGGACCATCTTAGACGTCTGCCTTCCATTTAGCAGTTTTGGAAGAAGCATAGCAACTCCAGTAGCCTGAGGGCAGCCACCATTGTGACTTCTATCACTATTATAGATTGGTTTTCTATTTTTATTTTCAATGTTATAGAAATGAAACCTTGCAGCACATACTCATTGGTGTCTGGATCCTTTCATATGTCATTATGTTTGAGAGTAGACCCCATTGTTAGATCCTGTCTAATTCAGGGTTTTGTCTGTCTGTCATTGTATTCATTGCAGTAGATTGTCTCATATTGGAACAAATTTCCGCATATATCTTTCACCTTCAGTCCCTGTGCTTACACTTCCTTCCCCACTATAGTTCCCCATATCTTGGTAATTTCTGGCAAGTACACAAATAGAATTCAGTGATTATAAAATGATGATGAAGCTCAATTTGTTCTGCCTGATAGCACTTGAGGAAATCATTGATTTAAGAGATTTTGGTTTGGTAGATAAAACCATGGACATTGAAAAACTCATCAAGGTTAAAGAGAAAAATAATGACCAATAACAGAGTTCTGGAAAACCTTTATGAGTGAGAGGAGGAAGAAAAACAGCAATAGGATTAATAATTAGCAGGTCATCAGTGATATTGGTAAATGGTTTCTGTGGGAGTAAGCTATGAGAAGGTTATGATAATTTCCTTCAAGAGATTTGATTGCAGTGAGTTTGGCAGTTTGTGGCAGGATATAATTATTTTTAATAGAGGATAGATCTAAAAATGTAAGCAAGGGGAAGGGACAGTAAAACAGAATAATTAAAAATATAAATTGATGGGGCCAGATCTAAAGTGTCACTAGAAGAGATTAAGGTCAAGAGACTATATGCTTTCTTCTAGGCACCTGTCAAGTAAATAAACTCATTACAGCTTCCTGTGATTGATGTAATAATCATTCTCCCCAGTCCCTTGAAGCTTAGAATCTTTCAAATTGTTACTCAGTGTCTCTAGCAAAGTGCCTAATTTCAGATGATGCTTGCCATTTGAGAGAGTAATTTGCAAAAGATGACTATATCAGGGTGAGGAATAGGGGATGCCTGACTAGCAGTGAAAGCTCACAAATCCGCCCACCACACTGATCATTATGGAGCAATCACTTCAAAACAGAATGTAATTTCCATATCAAATATTTGTTTTTTGTTAACTAAAGTTTACAGGAGCACACAGATAAAATACCTTTCACTTGAACTTCATGTGCCCAGTCACTCTTGACACATCTAAAAGTAATGATTTGGGGACAAGTTTGTTAGTCAAAGGCTGTAAATCAGAAATGAGTCTTAAAATTAGTCACTATACTATTTTTATCTTCAATGTATTGTTACTGCTATTGTTGTTTGGATTGCTTTACTCAGACACCAGAAGAAGGGATTTGGGGTTCTAAAGTAGGCCTGGGGATGAAGACAGTAAAGCTATTTTGTGAAATTATTAGTATTTCCCAAAGTAGCATCCTGGATTAAAAACATAAAATTAAGCTTTTTAGACAAAGAATCTACCTTGCATAGACAGTGACAATGGCAGTTATGTTCCCCATTTAAAGGCTTGGTGGTGGTGATGGTGGTGGTGACCTCTAAAAGCTGTGTAGAGCATTGTTTAGCCACTTTAATACTGCTAGATTTACATATACCATTGTTAATAAACTAGGAATTAATTTAGCCATATGGTATGTGCATTAGGTGGCTTATTTTCACCAATCTGTAGCCCAGAAGGAAAAAAAGAAACACCTAAGGAACAAACAATGGAACAGAAAAAGAATTCAGAGATATAAACCCAGAAAACATTGCTGAAATAAAGGCAAGGAGTTATCAGACTCTAGAATTTTGGGGGAGGGGAGCCTAACATGGAACCAGCTGGCAAAAGAAAAATGTACTATAATTTGCAGAGTCTCAGACCTAACATCACCAAGTAGAATACACTAGGTTATGTTTGGAGCTGAGAGATTAATAATTGGCATGCTCATTCAGTATAAAATTTTCCTGAGATACATTATATTATCCCCATCTGTACATACAAGGCATCCTCGAGGCAGAGAGCAGGATGGAGAAGAGTAGAAAGTTGAAGTGAAGGGATAAACAGAGAATAGCTGACACACAAAAATCCTTTCAGTGCCAGTCTGATTCCTTAATATATCTGAACAAAACAACAGACTTTATAAAGATGCTCCCAGCCTTCAGGATTTCTCAATTTCATCCTCATGATGAAAACCAATAAGAAGCAGGCTCACCCGGCCAGCATGGCTCAGTAGTTGTATTCCAATGCAAAACTACTCCATAGCACATGAACTTATTTTTCCCAAACCTGACCTACTTATCTGAAATGGCCAATTGTTTTTGGAGATGTGTGTGGAGAGAGAGAGAGAGAGAGAGAGAGAGAGAGAGAGAGAGAGAGAGAGGAAGATTCCAAATTATTCAATGCATACCAACCATTATTAATTTTTTTCATAATAATCTGTGTGTATCAGAATTCTTTTCTTTTTTAAGGAAGTTTAAAAGGAAAAAATCCTCTCATAGGCATCATTATGAGCAACTCTTGGTGAATGAAGACTTGGAAAACCTCCACTTCAATTACTGCTGGAGCTGCAGCTGACCAACTAAAGACAGAGGCTATTGTTACTTCCATATTAAATGCCTTGCTTCTCTCTTCAATGATAACTATTAGTCTTCATATGCTTGTAGTGAAAAACATTTAGGAAATACTTTATGGTTTATAAATATGTAGTATGGTAGATGAGAACCAAATTACAGTGTGATTGAGTCAAAATTCTTGATACTTGGAAGTTTCTAGCCATTACTCTCCCCGTGCACTTTGCAATGAACTGTTTTCTTGCTGTTTTCTTACACCCAAAGAAGAGACTTCTGATGACAGACTAGCTTGTGAGCTTCTGTGCTGGAGAATCACAGGAAAATGATGAAGCAGATTGTGTGGACAAAAGTTTCTTGGAATTGTGAGTTACTAGATGTAGCTAAGACATACATGTAAACTTGGATGTCAAGGTGTTGTTCAGAAGAAGAGAGATGGGGAAGCACTGTGGTGTGTGATGGGAGAGGAATAAAAAGGGGAATTTTAAGGCTTATTGCTGAGGACTGTGTGTTTCCCTTCATGGAATTGCTGAAATATAAGTAAAAACTTAACCTATTTAAACTTACTTTTAGTTGTATGTAATATGCTCTTTTGAAACCAAAACCATTTGAGGGATGTTTTATAACACTAATTAATCACCTTTAAACTAGTAATATTAATTAGTAACATTTTACTCTGTCCTTTTCCCTCTCAGGGTAGGCACACAATGTTTGAAGCTGGGTCTTCAGATGGTCTGTAAGAGTTGCTAGATTTTCTTTTGTTTTAATATATTTTTATTGACTTCAGAGAGGAAGTGAGAGGACGAGATATAGAAACATCAATGATGAGAGAGAATCATTGAGCAGCTACCTCCTGCATGCCCCCTACTGGGGATTGAGCCCATAACCAAGGCATATGCCCTGACCATGAATCAAACTGTGACCTCCTAGTTCACAGTTCAATGATCAATCACTGAGCCATGCTGGCCGGGCTAGGTTTTGTTTTGGTGAATGCAAAACAAACATGGATAATGTTGAAAGATTTCTGTGAATCAGATTTGACATTTTATTTGGGCCATTATAGCTTGATTCAATTAAAATTGAGCCATTTGCCACTTCATGAGAACCTCTTAAATGAGGAACAGCTAAGTAACATTTAGTTTGGGATTCTAAGATGGTGGCCAGGAGGACGGCAGTGAGGGAGAGAGTGTGAGTGAGTGAGGGAGCAAAAGGGGAGTGTGTGGACATGTGCTGTGTGTGTGTGTGTGTGTGTGTCGGAGTGAGGGACAGCTAGAACTTGCAGGACCTTCAGGGGCTGGCAGACCGGGCTCACATAGCCAGGCAGCCTCAGCTACTGCTGTAATCTTTCCCAGGGAGCACACTCTGCCACAGAAGCTGTGCCATCTTGAAGGGGAGAGCTGCTATGACTGGGAGCCCAGCTTCACCTCCACCCAGGGTTCTCTCAGACACCACCTGGGACCCTACAGCAATACTGGCCAGGGAACTGTTGCCTTGGCTGCAAACCCAGGAACACCCAGACTCTAGCCTCCCTGGCTGAGGGCTACAGTGAGTTCCAGAGGGCACTCCACTCCTGCCAGACAGATGCTTTAGCCCCGGGCACCACAACAATGTGTGCGAACAGCCACCACCCACAACCACACAGGGATCCAGCAGCTGCCACCCGCAACAGCACACATGAGGGGAGCCAAAAGCCACTGCCCATGACCGTGCACTAGGGAAGCCAGCAGCCGCCACCCACGACCTTGTGTGGAACCAGCAGATGCTGCACGTGACTGCGCAGGGAGCCAGCAGCCACCACCCACAACCACAGGGGGAGCCAGCAGCCACCCTGAAACCCCTGGGGAGCAGCCGGCAACCATGTGGAGAGCAGCTGCCGCTCATGACCACCTGAAAATCAGCTGCCCACCCACAACTGCCTGAGGAGCAGCCGCCGCCTGAGACTGCGTGACCCGCCACCAGGCCCTCTGCTGCAGCCATAGGCCCCACGTGATTAGACACCTAGATCCTTCAGTGAGAGCAAAAATGGGGAGACAGAAGAACAACCCCAAAGGAAAGGAAAGGACACACCAGAAAAGGAACTAAATGAAACAGAGACATGCAATATGTCAGAAAAAGAATTCAGAATAAGGGTTATACAGTTCATAAACTGGATGGATGAGAAAATCAACAACCTATGTAAGAATCAAGAAGAAATAAAGAGTGATATAGCTATAATAAAAAACACTATTCAAGCTTTCTACAGTAGACTAGGAGAAGCAGAAGACCGAATTAGTGAATTAGAAGACATGGAAGTAAAACACACCCAAACCAAACTGCAATTGGAGAAAAAAATCAAAAGACAGGAGGAGATCCTGAGGGAGCTTTGGGACAACATGAAATGAAGCAACATATGTATAATAGGGTTCCAGAAGGACAAGAAGAAGAGCAAGGGCTAGAAAACCTATTCGAAGAAACAATGTCAGAAAACTTCTCTGAGGTGGGGAAGAAAAAGTCACACAAGCACATAGAGTCCCAAAAAAGATAAACCCAAAAATATCCACACAAAGACAGGTCATAATTGCAATGGCAAACATTAACGACAAAGAGAGAATCTTAAAGGCTGCAAGAAAGAAACAGAGTTACATACAAGGGATCTCCCATTAGATTATCAAATGATTTCTCAACAGAAACACATCAGGCCAGAAAGGAATGAAAGGAAGTACACAAAGTGATGCAAAGCAAGGGACTGAATCCATGAATGCCTATCCATCAAGGCTAGTATTCAATATTGAAGGTAAAATCAGGAGCTTTACAGACAAAGAAAGGCTAAGGGAATTTATCACTACCAAGCCAGCAATGTAAGAAAATGCTAAAGAGACTCTTGTAAAAAAAAAAAAAAAGAAAAGAAAAGGGGGGGAGAAAGATCACAGGCAAACATTAAATAAAAATTGGTACAAACAAGTGCATATCAATAATAACTTTAAACATAAATGGACTAAATGCTCCAATCAAAAGACAGTGAGTGGCTGAATGTATAAAACATCACCCATATATTTTCTATCTACAAGGGACCCACCTCAGAAAAAGAGACTCATACAGACTGAAAGTTAAGAGATGGGAAAATATCTTTCAGACAAATGGAAATGAAAAAGGCTGGGGTAGCAGTATTTATATCTGACAAAATAAACCTCAAAGTGAGGGCCATAACAAGAGGTAGGAAGGCCACTTCATAATACTAAAGAGTTCAATAAAACAAGAGGATATAACTCTGGTAAACATATATTCACCAAATACAGGAACACTGAAATAAATAAATAAATAAATAAATAAATAAATAAATAAATAAATAAATAACTGTTGGAAGATACCAAGGTAGATATCAACAGCAATACGATCATAGTAAGGGACTTTAATACCCCACTGAAATCACTGGATAAATCCTCTAGACAAAAAAATTGCAAAGAACCAGCTATCCTAAATGACTCACTAGATCAGATGGACTTAATTGACATCTTCAAAACATTTCATCACAAAGCTACAGAATACACAGACTACACTTGAGAAGAAGTGCACATGGGACATTTTCAAAGATAGATTACATATTGGGTCACAGGCAAAGTCTCTCCAAATTAAAGAAGATTAAAATCATATCAAGCATCTTCTCAGGCCACAATGGCATAATATTAGAAATCAACTACAATAAAACAACAAATTCAATCATCAACAAATCAACAAACAACAAGTGTTGGAGAGGATGTGGAGAAAAAGGAACCCTTCTGCACTGCTGGTGGGAATGCAGACTGGTGCAGCCACTGTGGAGGACAGTATGGAGTTTCCTCAAAAATTAAAAATGGAACTGCCATTTGACCCAATGATCCTACTTCTAGGAATATATCCCAAGAAACCATAAACACCTATCAGAAAGGATATATGCACCCCTATGTTCAAAGCAGCACAATTCACCATAGCTAAGATTTGTAAACAGCCTAAGTGCCCATCAGCAGATGAGTGGATTAAAAAACTATGGTACATTTACACAATGGAATACTATGCTGTGGTAAAAAAGAAAGAACTCTTGCCATTTGCAACAGCATGGGTGGAACTGGAGAGCATTATGCTAAGTGAAATAAGCCAGTGAGAGAAAGATAAATACCACATGATCTCACTCATTTGTGGAATATAGAGAACAACATAGACTGATGAACAGGAACAGATCCAAAGACAGGGAAACAGCAATCAGACTATCAATCCCCAGAGGGAAAGTAGGGGAGGGTGGGGGTAAGGGGAAGAGATCAACCAAAGGACTTGTATGCATGCATATAAGCCAAACCAATGGACATGGACAACAGGGGGATGAAAGCATGAGTGGTGAGGGAGAGGTTGGGGGTTAATGTGGGGGGGGGGGAATGAGGACACACTTGTAATACCTTAACCAATAAAGAAATTAAAGATAAAAAAATCTTGGAAGTGAAAAACAATAAAATAGCAAGTACAAACTTGTTAATCATTCAGTTTAGGCATTAAATATTTTTTTGCAGCCTGAAAAAAAAAATTCAAACACTTGGAGGCTGGATAGCATGCTATTAAACAACGATTTGGTTACCAAAGAGATCAAAGAAGAAATTTAAAACATCCTGGAAATGAATGACAATGAAAACACAACAATCCAAAACCTATGGGACACAGTGAAAGCAGTCCTGAGAGGGAAGTTCTTTGCATTACAGGCCTACCTCAAAAATCAAGAAAAGCTGGTAATAAATTATCTAACTCTACAACTTAAAGAATTAGAAAGAGAGCAACAAGAAAAACCCAGAGTGAGCAAAAGGAAGGGGATAATAAAGATCAGAGCAGAAATAAATGACATAGAGACCAAAAAAATACAAAAGATCAATGAAACCAAGAGCTGGTTCTTTGAAAGGATAAACAAATTGATGAACCTCTATCCAGGATAACCAAGAAGCAAAGAGAGAGGACCCAAATAAACAAAATCAGAAATGAAAGAGGTGAAATAACAACAGAAATACAAAGGATTGTAAAAAAAAAAAAAAAAAAAAAAACCTACTATGAACAACTCTATTCCAACAAACAACCTAGAGGAAATGGACATATTCCTAGAAAAATACAATCTTCCAAAACTCAATCAAGAAATCAAGAAGAATCAAAAAATCTCAATAGGCTGATAACTAAGGAGGAAATTGAAGCAGTAATCAAAAACCTTCCAGCAAACAAAAGCCTGGTGCAAGACAGCTTCACAGGGGAGTTTTACCAAACATTCAAAGAAAAACTAAAACCTATCCTTCTCAGACTATTCCAAAAAATTCAGGAGGAAGGCACACTTCCTAGGTCTTTCTATGAAGCCAGCATTACCCTAATCCCAAAACGAGATAAAGACACTACAAAGAAAGAGAATTACAGGACAATATCCCTGATGAACATAGATGCTAAAACCCTCAACAAAATCCTAGCAAATCGGATCCAGTAGTACATTAGAAAGATCATACACCATGACCAAATGGGATTTATTCCAGGAATGCAAGGCTGGTACAATATCCGCAAATCAATAAAAGTGATACATCACATAAACAAATTGAGAGACAAAAAATCATATAATCATATCAATTGATGCAGAAAAGGTATTTGACAAAATCCAACACCCTTTCCTGTTAAAAACTCTCAGCAAATTGGGAATAGAGGGATCATACCTCAACATAATATAAGCTTTATATCATAAACCTACAGCAAACAACATAGTCAATGGGCAAAAACTAAAACAATTTCCCCTAAGAACTGGAATGAGACAGGGATTCCCACTTTCACCAATCTTGTTTGACATAGTACTGGAAGTGCTAGCCATAGCAATCAGACAAGAAGAAATAAAAGGCATCCAAATTGTGGGAAAAAATAAGTAAAATTGTCATTATTCACAGATGACATGACATTATACTTAGAAAACCCTAAAGACTGCATCAAAAAACTACTAGACTCAATAAATGAATTCAGCAATGTAGCAGGATACAAAAATTAACACCCAGAAATCTATGGCTTTTTTATACACCAATAATGAACTCACAGAAAGAGAAGCTGAAAAAACAATCCCATTTACCATTGCAACATTAAAATCAAGGTACCAAGGAATAAATTTAACTAAGGCGGTAAAGGACCTGTACTCAGAAAATTCCAGGACACTGAAAAAAAGAGATAGAGGAAGACATAAACAAATGGAAGAATATACCCTGTTCATGGATTGATAGAATCAACATCATTAAAATGTCCATACTGCCCAAAACAATCTATAGATTCAATGCAATTCCCATTAAAATATGAATGACATACTTCAAAGATCTAGAACAAACTCTCCAAAAATATATCTGAAATGAAAAAGACCCTGAATAGCTGCAGCAATCTTGAGAAAGAAGAACAAAGTTGGAGGGATCACAATACCAGATATCAAGCTATACTACAAAGCCACTTTTCTCAAAACTGCCTGGTACTGGCACAAGAACAGACATATAGACCAATGGAACAGAACAGAGAACCCAGAAACCTACCCAAGCTATTATGCTCAATTAATATTTGGCAAAGGAGGCAAGAGCATACAATGGAGTCAAGACAGTCTCTTCAATAAATGGTTTTGAGAAAATTGGACAGATACATGCAAAAAAATGAAACTATACCACCAACTTACACCATACACAAAAATAAACTCAAAATGGATAAAGGACTTAAACATAACACAGAAAACCATAAAAATCATAGAAGAAGCCATCGGCAGCAAAATAGCAGACATTTGTGGTAGGAATATTTTTACTTATACAGCTCCTAGAGCACTGGAAACTAAGGAGAAATTAAATGGGACTACATCAAAATAAAAAGCTTCTGCACAGCAAAAGAAACCATCAACAAAACAACAAGAAAGCCCAATGCATGGGAGAACATATTTGCCAATGTTATCTCCAATAAAGGTTTAATCTCCAACATTTACAGGGAACTCATACAACTTAACAAACGGAAGGTAAACAATCCAATAAAAAAATGGTCAATTGACCTAGATACTTTTCAAAAGAGGACATAAGGAAGGCCAAGAGACATATGAAAACATGCTCAAAGTCACTAATCATCCAGAGATGCAACTCAAAACAACAGTGAGGTACCATGTCAAACCTGCCAGAATGGCTATCATCAACAAATCAACAAATGACAAGTGCTGGAGAGGATTCAGAGAAAAAGGAACCCTCCTTCACTGCTGTTGGGAATGCAGACTGGTGCAGCCACTATTGAAAACAGTATGGCGTTTCCTCAAAAAATAACAAATGGAACTTCCATTTGACCCAGTGATCCCACTTCTAGGAATATATCCCAAGAAAACAGAAACACCAATCAGAAAGGATATATGCACCCCTATGTTCATAGCAGCACAATTTGCAACAGCTAAGATTTGTAAACAGCCTAAGTACCCATCAGCAGATGAGTGGATTAGAAAACAGTGGTACCATTTACACAATGGAATACTACGCTGCTGAAAAACAGAAGGCATTCTTACCATATGCAACAGCATGGATGGAACTGGAGAGCATTATGTTAAGCAAAATAAGCCAGTGAGAGAAAGATAAATATCACATGATCTCACTCATTTGTGCAATATAATAAACAACATAAACTGGTGGACAAAAACAGAACCAGAGTCATAGAAGCACTGATTATATTGTCCAACTTATGAGGGAAGGCAGGGGGATGAGGGTGTAACAGATCAACCAAAGGACTTGTATGCATGCATATGAGCATAACCAATGGACACAGATAGGTGGGCGGGGGGGGGGGGTGAGTGCATGTGCTGGGGTTTGGGGGTGGCCTGGGAGAGGTCAATGGGGGGAAATGGAGACTTATGTAATACATCCTATATAATAAATCCCTAATATGAAAATTGACCAAACGGCAGAATGACCAGCAGAATGACTTGTCTCCATGATGTGCACTGACCACCAGGGGGCAGATTCTCAATGCAGGAGCTGCCTGCCCCCCCATCCCCCCCCCCCGTGTTCAGTGCACTCCCACAGGAGGAGCGCTGCTCAACCAGAAGCCAGGCTCACAGCTGGTGAGCACAGCAGCAGTGACAGGAGCCTCTCCCGCCTCCACTGCAGGCAGGTGGTAAGGAGCAAGGAGTTCCAGACTGGAAGAGTCCCAGACTATGAGAGGGATGTCTGGCTGCCGGCTTTGGCTGGGGTGGGGGGGTTGGATCAGGCCTAAGCCGGCAGGTGGACATCCCCCAAGGGGTTCTGGACTGTGAGAGGGCGCAGGCCGGGCTGAGGGACCACCCCCCCCTCCCCAGTGCACGAATTTCATGCACTGGGCTTCTAGTTAAACAATAAAGAACTTAAATTTTTAAAAAAGAAAAGAAATTAGGAATCAAGATTTCACTGGGAAAAAAAAGTAACATTTAGTTTTACAAATGGGTGACTTTAGGTGAAAGAGATTATATGCTTGCTGTAGGGTCACTTGATGAACTGGGTCTCATTAATTAAATTGCAGAGATGGCATGAGCTTCCTATATTTTTGTCCCTAAGAGAATGCCCAGATAATTTTGGCAACTGGATCTGCTACAGGTGTAACTATAAGGGTAAGATATGATCAACATACTGATGTTCCAGCAGTCTCTTTATCCAAGTATCCTGCCTTGTACTCCAGATGTTCCCCAGAGACATCACTCTCAAAGAAGGATCATTTGGTCTTTTTTGTACTCTGTAAAAGGCTTTGCTCTTGCCAGTATCCTGGACCCCACCTCCAGACTTTCTTCTCCTTGCACGTTACCCTAGAAGAACCATATCCTCAGCTCTCTTAAATTGGAGTGACATCTGGAGGGATTTCAGACATTGAAATTTTAGAAAATAAGATTTTTATTTTGCTGTTTTGAAGAGCAAAGACCTAGGAAATATTGCTAATACAAGAGTGGGACAAAAAGAAGACAGAGTATGAATTTTGGTTGAATTTATTTCTATTTTATTATGGTATTAAATAGAAAGTTTAAGATTATACTTGATAACATACCCATGAATAAGTGGATCAGTGAGGAGTACTCTAAATCAGTCCTGTCACTAATAAGAGAGGAGGATGTCATCAGCCTCTTAAACACTTTCTAATGGGTAACAGATCTATTAGGTAGATATTGTCCCTCTCCATGACAGCACAGTTAATGTCATGGAGAAAGCTCCAGGGTGGTTAAAGAGCATATATTTTATTTTAAAAATGCCTAACTGTCTAAAACCTAAAATGTATAAATTGAATTTTCTCCATAAATAGTTTGCAATTATCTTCCCTTGTCACTGCATTTTTCAGGATGGAGAAAGACATGTGTTTGCAGTACACTTCGAGTTCTTTGAGTGACTGAAAACATTAAAACTTGGATGATTCAGGAAGGATTTTTATTCTCTTTAATGTATCTTTTAATAAGTAAAATTAAGGCAATCTATTCCTCCAGCTTAATTGGTTTTGTGGCATTCCATTGAGTACTGGTAGTTTATATAATAAGGCTGACTCTGTTAGTAGGGTGCCTGGCCAGAGGGAAAGAAAATCACTATTCACCTAAACCTATTCCCAATGTTGACTCATCTTCCCAAATGCATCAGCATAACCTTATTCACCTTTACCAAGGATATGGCAAGATTGGGACCACTGATCTGAGTCAAGACCTCTTCCAAATTCTGTTCCTGGTTCTTCCAAGGCAGAAATGCAAATTCAGCATCTGGCAAATGGGTTATAAACTTTGTCGGGTTGCAGACCTTTTGAGTATCTGATGAAACTGTGTTGATCCAGGTCCTCTAAAATGGGATTAACCATGCAAGAGATTTATTGACAGAAAAGCTTCTAAGGGAAAGTGAATGTGAAGGCTAGGAGAGCTGTCAGACTGAGAAGGATATCTGATCTGATCCAGAAAAAAAAGAAAGGTTAGGTGGAAGTGCCTTAGACTTCAATACAGTTTTAAAGGAGTTCTACGGGCTCTCAAGGTATCCTAGAACTAAAGTTGCCTGCTTTATTGTCCCTGTCATGCTCACTAACTGCCTTGGGAGCCACTAGGGCTCTCAGTCAAGTACACTGCCCATAGTCAGAAGTCTAAGAGGAGCATTCTCATGACAACCAGTCTACTCCTTGCACTGCACAGATTTCCTTCACATAAATACAGGAACAGATCCTGCATGGTTCTCATGGACCTCTCTTCCTGAGGGAAAAACTCAGAAAAGGAGGGTTAGTGGGACAATTTACAACCCTTCTTGCTGCAGTTGGTCTTGGAGCTGCAATTGTTACTCATCCTCTCTCTTCTTTACTATCCATTCTAACCTTCAGCTACAACCTCTGTAGGTCTGCCTTTACCTGTTGTTATAATCCAAACTTTCATTCCTGAGAAGTCTGAGCCCTTGTAAATCATACTCTTCTGAGGCTGCATTTTCTATTCATGGTCATACTTGGGTAAGAGAGTAGTAAGAGGTGCCCAAATTTATCACTTGAGTAACATACACGTTCCTACCTGCTGCAGCCCTACTTCCTCATGATGATCGGGATCAATTACTCTTGCCATAATTGTTACTCCTTTTCTTGCTTGCTAATCCTTGGTCACAAGGTGTCTAAAGTGTCCTGGTGGTGACCATGGCTTGTAGTTCAAAGGGACCCTTTCTGCATCCTCTAGCAAAAGTGTGCCCTCTTTGAGGACCATGACCACCAACCCTGTCATGGTCAGAGTTGATGGGACTGGAAGCATAGGGTCATAATGAGGCATGTGGGGCCACTCTTGCTTCCACCTCTTGGTCTCTGGATCCACGTATTCTTCCTATTGGGGACACAGCACCAGATAGAGGTCTCTGATTTAATATATACACTGTGTCCTAAAGGGAACCCTCTTTTTTCAAAGTGTTGCCTAAAAACTGGCAATTCAGTTACTTATATTAAAATCCACTCCAGTGTTTTATGAGGATGGCTGGCTCTGGATAGTGTGGTAATGTGATAACACCAGTGGATGCCCTGGAAATGGGCTCACTACCACTCCTCCTTTACTGTAAATTGTGCCTCTAGTCAGATGCTATGAAATGTGGGATTTCATGCTATGTATCATGCCTTTCATAATCCCCTTGTTAGTGGTACTGGCTGAAGGTCTACAGACAGAAAAGGTGAACCTATTCTTAGAATAAGTATCTATCCCTTTGAGGACAACTTTCTGACACTTCCAGGATAGAAAGGGCTCAGTATTATAACCAAAAACCTTGAGAAGAGAAATCATGGTGAAACAAAGAACCAACCCAAATATGAAAGAAAAACAGGCATCATCAGAAAAGGAAGTAAACGAAATGGAGGCAATGGAGGCAAGCAACCTGTCAGAGAAAGAATTCAGAGTAATGGCCATAAGGTGGATGAAAAGAATGGAAGACCAATTCAACAATATGTGTAGAAACCAAGAGGAAATGAAGAAGAACCAAGAGGAAATGAAAAGAAACCAAGAAGAAATGAAAAACGACATCACTGCCATAAAGAACTCAATAGAAAGCATCAACAGTAGACTAGAAGAAGCAGAGGACCGCATCAGCGAGCTAGAAGACAAGGGAGAAAAAAATACCCAAACAGAACAGCTTCTAGAAAAAAAAATTAAAAAGCAGGAGGAGAGCCTAAGAGAACTCTGGGACAATGCTAAACGAAACAACATCCGAATAATAGGGGTGCCAGAAGGAGAGGAAACTGAGCAAGGAATAGAAAACCTGTTTGAAAAAATAGTAACAGAAAATTTCCCTGATATAGGGAGGAAAAAACTCACACAAATCCAAGAAGCTCACAGAGTCCCAAACAAAATGAACCCGAAAAGACCGACACCAAGGCACATAATAATTAAATTCACAAACACCAACGACAAAGCAAGAATCTTAAAAGCAGCGAGAGAGACAGAAAGTTACCTACAAAGGATCCCCCATCAGACTAGCGACCGATTTCTCAACAGAAACACATCAGGCAAGAAGGGACTGGAATGAAATATACAAAGTCATGCAAAGGAATGGTCTGAATCCAAGAATACTATACCCAGCGAGGCTATCAATCAAAATTGAGGGTCAAATCAGGAGCTTCACAGACAAAAACGGTCTACGGGAGTTTATTACAACCAAACCAGCAATGCAAGAAATGCTAAAGGATCTGCTGTAAATAGAAAAAACAGGAAACAAAGAAGGAACGCAGCGGTAAAGAACAAAAATGGCGACTAACAAATTTCTATCAATAATAACTTTAAATGTAAATGGATTAAATTCCCCAGTCAAAAGGCATAGGGTAAATGAGTGGATAAGAAAACATAACCCATATATCTGCTGTCTACAGGAAACCCACCTCAGAAAAAAAGACGCACACAGACTGATGGTGAAGGGATGGAAAAAGGTTTTTCAGGCCAATGGAAGTGAAAAAAAAGCCGGGGTAGCAATACTTATATCTGACAAATTAGATCTCAAAGTGAAGGACATAAAAAGAGATCAAGAAGGCCACTTCATAATACTAAAGGGAACAGTCCAACAAGAAGAAATAACTCTGGTAAATATATATGCACCCAATATAGGAGCACCCAAATACGTAAGAAATCTTCTGGAGAAGATCAAGGGAGAGACTGACAGCAATACAATCATAGTAGGGGACCTTAACACCCCATTATCTCCACTGGACAAATCCTCTAAACAGAAACTCAGCAAAGAAACATCAATCCTAAATGAATCACTAGATCAGATGGAATTAATTGACATCTTCAGAACATTTCACCCCAAAGCCACAGAATATACATTCTCCTCAGGTGCACATTTGTCATCTTCAAAGATAGACCATATATTGGGTCACAGACAAAGTCTCTTCAAATTCAAGAAAATTGAAATCATATCAAGTATCTTCTCAGACCACAAAGGCATAAAACTTGAAATCAACTACAACAAAAACAATCCAAAAAAATCAAACACATGGAGACTAAATAGCATGCTATTAAACAAAGACTGGGTCACCAGTGAGATCAAAGAAGAAATAAAAAACATCATGGCAACAAATGACAATGAAAACACAACAATCCAAAACCTATGGGACACAGCAAAAGCAGTCTTGAGAGGGAAGTTCATAGCTCTACAAGCCTACTGCAAGAAACAAGAAACAATGAGAATAAATTACCTAACTCTACAACTCGAAGAATTAGAAAGAGAGCAACAAAAAAAGCCCACTGTAAGCAGAAGGAAGGAAATAACAAAGATCAGAGCGGAGATAAACGACATAGAGACCAAAAAAAACAATACAAAAGATCAACAAAACCAAGAGCTGGTTCTTTGAAAGGATAAACAAGATAGATACACTTCTAGCCAGGCTCACCAAGAAACAAAGAGAGAGGACCCAAATAAACAAAATCAGAAATGAAAGAGGAGAAATAACAACAGACCCCATAGAAATACAAAGGATTGTTAGAAAATACTATGAACAACTCTACTCCAACACACTAGACAACCTGGAGGAAATGGACATATTCCTAGATAAATACAACCTTCCAAAACTTAACCAGGAAGAATCTAAAAATCTCAATAGGCCAATAACTATGGAGGAAATCGAAGCAGTAATCAAAAAGCTTCCAGCAAACAAAAGCCCGGGGCCAGATGGCTTCACAGGGGAGTTTTACCAAACATTCAAGGAAGAACTAAAACCTATCCTCCTCAGACTATGTCAAAAGATCCAAGAGGAAGGAGCACTTCCCAGCTCATTCTATGAAGCCAACATCACCCTAATCCCAAAACCAGATAAAGACAATACAATGAAAGAGAATTATAGGCCAATATCCCTCATGAACATAGATGCCAAAATCCTCAACAAAATCCTAGCAAATCGGATCCAGCAGTACATCAAAAAGATCATACACCATGACCAAGTAGGATTTATCCCAGGGATGCAAGGATGGTACAATATCCGCAAATCAATAAATGTGATACATCACATAAACAAATTGAGAGAAAAAAACCACATAGTCATATCAATTGATGTGGAAAAAGCATTTGACAAAATCCAACACCCTTTCTTGATAAAAACTCTCAGCAAGATAGGAATTGAGGGATCATACCTCAACATAATAAAAGCCATATATGACAAACCCACAGCCAACATCATAATCAATGGGCAAAAACTAAAACCATTCCCCCTAAAAACAGGAACAAGACAGGGATGCCCCCTCTCACCACTCCTGTTCAACATAGTACTGGAAGTACTAGCCATTGCGATCAGACACGAAGAAGAAATAAAAGGCATCCAGATTGGAAAAGAAGAAGTAAAACTGTCCTTATTTGCAGATGACATGATACTGTACATACAGAACCCTAAAGACTCCATCAAAAAATTATTAGACTTAATAAATGAATTCGGCAATGTAGCAGGATACAAAATTAATGCTAAGAAATCCATGGAATTTCTTTACACCAATAGTGAACTTACAGAAAGTGAAACTACAGAAGCAATCCCATTTACCATTGCACCAAAAAAATTAAAATACCTAGGAATAAACTTAACTAAGGAGGTAAAAGACTTATATGCTGAAAACTGCAGGACACTGAAAAAAGAGATAGAGGAAGACATAAACAGATGGAAGAATATACCGTGTTCATGGATTGGTAGAATCAACATCATCAAAATGTCCATACTACCCAAAGCAATTTATAGATTCAATGCAATCCCCATTAAATTACCAACGGCATATTTCACAAATCTAGAACGAACGTTCCAAAAATTCATCTGGAATAAAAAAAGACCCCGAATAGCTGCAGCAATCCTGAGAAAGAACAAAGTAGGTGGGATCTCAATACCAGATATCAAACTGTATTACAAAGCCACTGTTCTTAAAACAGCTTGGTACTGGCACAAGAACAGACATATAGATCAATGGAATAGAATAGAGACCCCAGAAATCGACCAAAACCACTATGCCCAATTAATATTCGACAAAGGAGGCAAGAGCATACATTGGAGTCAAGACAGCATACAATGGAGTCTTTTCAATAAATGGTGTTGGGAAAATTGGACAGATACATGCAAAAGGATGAAACTAGATCACCAACTCACACCATACACAAAAATAAACTCAAAATGGATAAAAGACTTAAACGTAAGACGGGAAACCATAAAAATACTAGAGGAATCCACAGGCAATGAAATCGCAAACATATGCCGAAGAAATTTCTTCTCTGATAATGCTCCTAGGGCAATGGAAACTAAAGAGAAAATAAACAAATGGGACTACATCAAAATAAAAAGCTTTTGCACAGCAAAGGAAACCATCAACAAAACAACAAGAAGACCCACTACATGGGAGAACATATTTGCCAATGATACCACCGATAAGGGTTTAATTTCCAACATCTACAGGGATCTCATGAAACTTAACAAAAGGAAGATAAACAATCCAATAAAAAAATGGGCAACGGACCTAGATAGACACTTTTCGAAAGAGGACATACAGAAGGCCGAAAGACATATGAAAACCTGCTCAAAGTCACTAATTATACGAGAGATGCAAATCAAAACGACAATGCGTTATCATCTCACACCTGTCAGAATGGCTATCATCAACAAATCAACAAACAACAAGTGTTGGAGAGGATGTGGGGAAAAAGGAACCCTTCTGCACTGCTGGTGGGAATGCAGACTGGTGCAGCCACTGTGGAGAACAGTATGGAGCTACCTCAGAAGACTAAAATTGGAACTCCCATTTGACCCAGTGATCCCACTACTAGGAATATATCCCAAGAAACCAGAAACGCCAATCAGAAAGGATATATGCACCCCTATGTTCATAGCAGCACAATTCACCATAGCTAAGATTTGGAAACAGCCTAAGTGCCCATCAGCAGATGAGTGGATTAGAAAACTGGTACATATACACGATGGAATACTATGCTGCGGTAAAAAAAAAAAAAGGAACTCTTGCCTTTTGCAACAGCATGGATGGAACTGGAGAGCATTATGCTAAGTGAAATAAGCCAGTCAGAGAAAAATAAATACCACATGATCTCACTCATTTGTGGATTATAGAGAACAACATAGACTGATGAAAAGGGACAGACCCAAAGACTGAGAAACAGCGATCAGGCTATCAATCCCCAGAAGGAAAGTAGGGGAGGGCGGGGGGTAAGGGGAAGAGATCAACCGAAGGACTTGTATACATGTATATAAGCCAAACCAATGGACATGGACAACAGGGGGATGGGAGCATGAGTTTGTGTATGGGGGGGAGGTTGGGGGTTATTGGGGGGGGGGGATGAGGACACATTTGTAATACCTTAACTAATAATAAAAAAAAATGAAAAAAAAATGAAAAAATAAAAATAAAAAAAATAAAAATTAAAAAAAAAGAAAGGGCTCAGTATTGTTGACTTAAAAACCATGTAACCAAGAGATAGTGCCATATCTGGAAGCTCATTATAGGTCTCTATTGCCAAATGGTTAGACATTCAGACACAGCAGTTGCTAGATAAGCTTTGCTACGTGGTAGTCAATGTTATTCGTCACCAATATTGTAGGTCCAATGTATGTTGATCACCTGGCCACTTCATGAATATGCCCACCAAGCCAATTCTAGGGTGGCTGGTGGCAAAGACTAGCTGCTGCATTTTGTCTACTTGGTTTAGTGCCTCTTCTTTGGTGGATGCTTTCTGCTGTGCATTTACATGTGATACAAAGATCTTCACATTTTGTACCCATTCCCATGTTTCCATTCACATGGCTTTACCCTATAACTCCTTTTATCTGATTGCGTAGCCTCCTCTTCCAAGCCATTGGCAGCTACCCATGAATCTAGATATTTTCACCTCAGACAACTGTTCCTTCCACACAAAGTAGGTGACCAGATGTACCATTTTATCTCCAGCCACTGGGAAGATTTTCCCTCTCATTGTCATTAAAGGTAAATCCTGAACATGTTGTAATGTGGTTATCATCTATTTTCAGCTTTATATACACACTTAGCCAAACCATCTGTAAACCAAAAAGAACTTCATTCTCCTCTTTTAACTATTTGTATGAAAACCCTCCCCCATATGACAGTGTGGTTCAAACCTTAGTGGGGTACTGGTAAAGCTCTTATGGATGACATGGGACCTGGGCTATCTGCTCATGCAGTTTACTTGTGACCTCTGATCTTACTCAGGCCCCATTTTGGATATACCATTTTATGCTATGGATGGCTCCAGACTCCCAGGGCCTACATTTTTTTTAAGTTATTTTTTTTCTCTTTCATATATATATATATATATATATATATATATATATATATATATATTATTGATTAAGATATTACATATGTGTCCTTATCCCCACGTTACCCCCTACCCCCCCCCCCCCCGCTCATGCCCTCACCCCCCTGTTGTCCATGTCCATTGGTTAGGCCTATATGCTTGCATATAAGTCCTTTGGTTGATCTTTCCCCCTTACCCCCACCCTCCCCTACCTTCCCTCCAAGGCCTGACAGTCCAATCAATGCCTCTCTGTCTCTGGATCAGTCCTTGTTCATCAGTTTATGCTGTTCATTATATTCCACAAATGAGTGAGATCATGTGGTGTTTATCCTTCTCTGACTGGCTTATTTCACTTAGCATAATGCTCTCCAGTTCCATCCATGCTGTGGTAAATGGTAAGAGTTCCTTCTTCTTCCTCTTCTTAAAGAATACCTTTCAGCATTTCATGTAATGCTGGTTTGGTGGTGATGAACTCCTTTAGCTTTTTCTTATCTGTGAAGCTCTTTATCTGACCTTCAATTCTGAATGATAGCTTTGCTGGATAAAGTAATCTTGGTTGTAGGTTCTTGCTGTTCATCACTTTGAATATTTCTTGCCACTCTCTTCTGGCCTGCATGGTTTCCATTGAGAAATCAGCTGACAGTCGTATGGGTACTCCCTTGTAGGTAACTGACTGTCTTTCTCTTGCTGCTTTTAAGATTCTCTCTTTGTCTTTTGTTCTTGGCATTTTAATTATGATGTGTCTTGGTGTGGTCCTCTTTGGATTCCTTTTGCTTGGGGTTCTCTGGGCTTCCTGGACTTGTAAGTCTATTTCTTTCACCAGGTAGGGGAAGTTTTCTGTCATTATTTCTTCAAATAGGTTTTTAATATCTTGCCCTCTCTCTTCTTCTGGTACCCCTATAATTCTGATGTTGGTACGCTTGAAGTTGTCCCAGAGGCTCCTTACACTATCTTCTTATTTTTGGATTCTTTTTTCTTTTTTCTTTCTCGGTTGGGTATTTTTTGTTTCTTCGTATTTCAAATCTTTGACTTGATTCTTGGCATCCTCTTGTCTGCTGTTGGATCTCTGTAAATTATTCTTTATTTCAATCAGTGTATGCTTAATTTCTAGTTGGTCTTTTTTCATATCCTCCAGGGTCTCACTAAATTTATCAGCGGTTTCCATAAAATTCTTGAAAAACCTTATAAACGTGGCCTTGAACTATTCAGTCGTTTGCTTTCCTCCATTTCTGTCATTTGTGACCTGTTTCTTTGTCTCCGCATTTTTTATGCTTCCCTGTGTTGGTAGAGCGGCTTTGTGTGCTAGGTGTCCTGTAGGGCCCAGTGGCTCAGCCTCCCCAGTTACCTGAGGTGGACACTCTTGGTGCACCCCCTTGTGGGCTTTGTGCACAGTCTTGTTGTAGTTATGCCTTAATTGTTGTAGGATCACTGGGAGGAGTTGACCTCCAGGCCAATTGGCTGTGAGAATCAGCTGTGTCTACAGTGGGAGAACTTCTGTGCTGAAGACACCCTTCTGGGGCAAGACTTGCTTCAGTGGGCTTTGGTGCTCACTGAGTCTTCCCCCTGAGTGTGTCCCTTATGGATCTGAGGAGTTGTAATCTGGATGGTCCCACTCTGACCACTGGGTACACTGGCTCTTGGATCTAAGGAGGTGCTAATTTAGCCTCTGCCTGAGGTTACCCAGAAGGAGCTAAGAAGAGAACTGCAGATTCCCCTTCCTTTTTTGGAGTTTGGAGGTGCCCAGATGAGGCCCAGCTGTGAAGCAATGCAAGCTGATGTGGGGCCTTGTGCCTTCTCTTGGGAGTTCTGGGTCTCTCTTGCCCAGCTGCAATTTGTTAGGTAATTTTCAGGTTGCAAAGGGCCAGGGCATTCATATGCAAAAGCCTCTGCTGCAGCCTGGGTGGGGCAGGGTCTCAGGGAATCAAAGGGCGGAGCCAGCAGCTATGGTGGATCATCAGCCCTGCCCTAAGGGGCCGCGAGTCTTAGCGTCCCGGTAATTGCTGCAAGCACCTCTGAGGGAAAGCCGCCCTCAGGTTCCGAGTTCTGCCTGCTGCCAGACAGTCCAGTTTCTCCCCGTATGAGTCCTGGGTCCCCAGAGACTTCCCAGAACCGGAGTTCAGAGCAGTTGGGAGCTTGTGACTCCCTCCCGATTCAAACAGACAGCCACGTCCTCAGGTACCAGCCCCTTTCCGCGCGCGCACTGGAGCCTCCGTACCTCTGCACTTTATTTCTGCAGCTCCTCTGAGTCTACGTGTGCTTTTCTCTTTCCTTCTAGTTGTAGAATTTCCACTCAGCTAGCCTTCCTGTAGTTCTGGATGATGTCCGCTTTGTCTTTTCATTGTATTTTTGAAGTTGTTGTGGGAGGCAGCAATTTCCGGTTTTTACCTATGCTGCCATCTTTGTTTTTCCCAGGGCCTACATTTTTTAACTTCCACTGGAGCTTGCCATAAGCTCCATACTGTAGCTTTTCCACCACTGACACTTTTAATACCATAGGTCAACTATGGATTGTAAGGTAAAACAAACATATTTCCTGCTCATGGGTCTGAGAGTAAAGAAGGCAAACTACTTAGTTACAATTATTTATGGTTTCCCTGACCTTCCTTTTTCATCAGTAAACGTTCAGTAATACCAGAACCTCATAGATGTGAAGATCTCTGTGTCCAAGTTCTTTGATAATTAAATTATTAGTCCTTCAAATGCCACTTATTTTGTACTCCTCTCTTTCTTGCTCACTATATCCTGGCTATACTCATCTTCTAGTTCCTTGAAGAAGCCAAGCCCCTTTTCACCTCAAGGCCAACCTGTACACTGGTCCTCTAACTGAAAGATTCTTTTTTTTTTTTCATTCTAATTACATGGAGATCAGAAATTAAATACCTTCATTTCTTTTACTGACCTTAGTTAAAGAATATAATTTTTACAAATATATTTAATGGAAAGCCTTGAGGGGAGATAATATTATTAGCATAACTACTCTGAGAATTAATTCAAAGTGTCATGATGGTTGTACAAGTCTCAGAAAGATAACAAAGAGAAGTTAGAGAATATTTACATTTTAGTGACAACATAAAAAGGCACTATTCAAAAAATAGCTAGTAGGGGCATAAGTTTTTAAAGATAATGTTATGTGCTCTGTCCCTTGTTAATGGGATAAGATCTTCAGTGACTTTTATGACAAGGCTTGTAAATACAAAATGTCTTGTGTAACTTCTTCTCATAAAACATTTATTATAGAAACTTGTAGTTGCTCACTTAAATGGTAAATTATTTTTATAATAAGAAACGAAATGTGCTCACTTAAGCAGTACTTAATAGCCCTTCAGTTCAACCTATAGCTGTAAAAGAGTTGGCATCATCTAAGACAAACCTGAGATCCAAATACAATGAAAAGCTTGGGTACACCCAAAATTCTCATCAGTCAGGACTCAGTTTTAAGGTCACCTCTGAAAGACTTTCTCTGAGTACTGTATTTAAAACAGCACTACTCAAATTTTGGAAAATCATGTGGTAAAACTACAGAGGCCCAAGATCCTCCCCACTTCAAAAAGCCAGGGCCTCTGTATTATTTGTTAGCTCTCCAGGTGATTTTGATATTCACTGAAGTTTGAGAACAATTGGTTCAAATGTGTACCTTTTCTTTTGTCTCTTTATTTTTATTAGAATGTCCTATTTCCCTCACAGCTTTTATTACATGTGGTTGTCTGTCCCCCCTATCTATAATAAAAAAAGCATAATATGCTAATTAGACCGAATGTCCTTCCAGATGTCCTTCCTTCTGGGCAAAGCAACAGAGGGTAGGGGCCAAGGCAGAGGAGCAGAGGCCCCTGGCCACAGCAGCAGCGGGCAGAGGCCACAGCAGCAGCAACAGAGGCCCCCAGCTGCCGCGGCAGTGGCAGGTGAGGGCCAAGGCCCTTGCATGAATTTTGTGCATCAGGCCTCTAGTTATACTATAAGCACCATGAGGGCAGGGGTCATGTCTTCCATGTCTGGCACAAAACTGAGACTCAAAATAATAGATGGCTTGGTATGCATAGAATGAATAAAACAAGATTTCAGTATGGATTTTAACCATAATTAGTACAGCCAAGACTTGCTTTATAGAAGTGAGTTGTGAACTTTTTTATTTTCCACCAGAATCTTTTGAAGGAATGCTGCTAAATATTACGGATGAAATCAGATTAGATTGGACTATTCTGGTTTAATCAGGAATGGGTGTTGCAGAGTTCTTCCCTCTTGGTCTCTCTTGGATCCCTGGAAGTATTATAGGACCTTGCTTCATAATGGGTGGTTCCTGGTTCAGCTAGTTCAAAAAGGTTGGTACAAAGGCGCTGGTGGGTAAAACTGCTGACACCTTAGCATGAATTAAGGCAGTAGAACCAAGTCATTTTATTCTTCACTATCACATACAGGCAGTTTTTAAAAGCCAGATTCACTTATGTATATCCTTGATGAAGCAATAAAAAAGTATTAATATTAAATTTCAACTCCTGTGTACATATCTCATTAACATTTTGTGTGATAACATGAAAAGAAAGTATTAAGCCTTTCAGTTGCATAAGGGAATGTGATTATTGAAAAGTATTGTGCAATTCTTTAACTTGTTGAATTAGGCACCTTTTTTATGGTATACTAGTTTTAATTGGAAAAAAACTCACATACTCTGGTCATTAGGACTTGGGTATTTGGCAGACATATTCTTGAAATTGAATGAGGTGAACCTATCACTTCAAGGAAAGTAACTGACAACTTTCAAAAGAAAATTAGAATTGTGTAGAATGTATATCTGCTTCTCAATACATAAAGGTTTTTCTAATGGGACAGGTGGTTATATTAGCCATTTGAGCTGCTATAACAAAATTCTGGGTAGTTTGTAAACAGCAGACATTTATTCTCACAGTCTTGGAAGTTGGGAAGTCCAAGATAAAGGTGGTAATATGGTCATGTTCTAGTGAGGACCCTCTTCCTGGTTCATTGCTAGTACCTTCTCACTGTATCCTCACATTATGGAAATGGCTAGGGAACTCTGTGGGGGTCTCTTTCACAAGGCACTAATCCCATTTATGAGGGCTCTACCTTCATGACCAAAGGCCCTACATCCTAATATCACAATCTTTGGGGATTAGGATTTTATGAAGGGGGGGGGGCACAAACATTTAGATCATAGCAGTAGAGATAGTACCAACTGTGATTTTTTTTTATATCATGTAAATCATTTGTAATATTTGCATAATTCATTGGACTAATATTTTCCAAATGGCCAATATTGGAATCACATATGGGTAAAAGATCTATTCAAAATGAAATATAGACATTAAGTTTAACTTTGTAGAAAAGTTCAGAGATGAGGTTTCAGATTTCACATTGCAAATAATCTTTAAGGAGCTATCACTTGTGGAGTTTCAGTGTAACATCAAAGACTATTCATGATTATTTGAAAAGGCTATTAAAATATATCTCCCTTTTCAAACACTTATCTGTGTGAGGCTGGATATTCTTCCTATACTTCAAACTAGTATAGTGCTCCAGATGGAATGCAGAAGTAGATATGAGAATTGATCTGTCTTCTATTAAGGCAGGCATCAAAGATGTGCAAAAATATAAAATAATGCCAGCCACTCTATTCATTAACTTTATTTGTTTTGGAAAATATAGTTATTTTTCATAAAAATTATATTATTTATGTTGACCTGTAGTAGGTTCACTATTGTTATTTTAGAGTTAATCAATTGGAAAATATTTCTCAGTTTTCATTTCTAATGTGGTAAAAACTGATAGATATATTCCACAGAAACAAAAACTCTTTGAGATCTTCATAATTTATGGGCTACAAGATCTGAGACCAAAATGTTTGAGAACTGCTGATTTAAGAACAGTTTGAAAACTTCTTCCTTTGAGCACTTCTAGACTCAAACAAAGATGGATAAATCCTGATAAGAGTTTTTTCTAATCCCTTTCCCCTTTCATCTGCGAGACCCCAAGTCCAGCAATTGCCCATATCTTTGATTTATTTCATATAAGTGTACATTCTTACCATGCTTTGCTAAACAAATAATTTAGTCACCTTGATTAGATTTTCAGACTTGCTGGCCTCCATGATGCAGTTTGGCAGAGTCCTGGTAACCAGAAAAGTTGTTGCTTACAAGCTTTTTATCATTTATCACCATTTGGCATTTTATCTCCCTACCCTGCTCTAGATGTCTAAAAGAAAAGCAGTATACTGTAGTACATACCTCTAAAAAATATTTTGTATGGTCCATATTAGATCAAATTCTCTATAAACAGAGCTTGAGATGGGGATCTTCTGCAAAATAATTTAATGATTTAATTTAGCACTCTAGGATAAGGGAAGCAAGTTAGCTACAGGAAAAGCTAATCAAGGATGTGGACTTCCAGTGATGGGATGAGGGTGAGAGTCCAACTTTGTGGGCTGTGGTTCTGGGTGTCTCATTTTAATCAAATACAAGGTGATATTGAAAAAAAAATGTCTTGATGTAAATAGTTGATGGTAGGGCCCTGGCCGGTTTGGGTCAGTGGATAGAGTGTCGGCCTGTGGACCAAAGGGTCCCGGGTTCGATTCTGGACAAGGGCATGTACCTTGGTTGCAGGCTCCTCCCTGGCCCAGGCCCTGGTCAGGGCGCATGCAGGAGGCAACCAGTCTATGTGTTTCTCTCACATCGATGTTTCTCTCTCTTTTTCTCTGTCTCTTCCTCTCTCTCTCTCTCTCTCTCTCTAAAAAAAAAAAAAAAAAAAAAAAAAAAAAAAAAAAAAAAAAAGGAAAAATATTCTCAGGTGACGATTTAAATAAAAAGTTGATGGTAGGGCCAGATACTGGCCCTTTGTGTGACTTAAAACAACGCATCTATTCAAGCTTATGAAATACTGAAAATTGTTCCCTCTGGGTGCACAACTTACAAAAAAATCACTCCTTCCTCTGGCTGTAAGGCCTGTAAGGAAGCACAAGACTTGGTAACTGAAGTACAGACCATGTTTCAACCCTTACACTTTTCACTTGAGACCTTTGCACAGAGCACAACTTGTATGTCAGTATCTAGTGTTCCTGGTTGTAGGAATCTGATCACTGTGACAACTGTTTTCTAAATCTTTGATATGGCCTTTCATATTTGTCAAAAGATATCAGTCTTACAAAATTGCTGAGTGGTGCCATGTCTCAAGACATGCTCAGCCATCTCCAAAATCTAGAGTCCAGATTCTAGACATTGATGAGAGATTTCAAGACAAAAAGGCTCCCAAAAGAATGTGTTATGGATACCCTCTCTGTATGCATTCATCATTTTTATCACATGAGAAGTTTTGCATTGGAACTTTTGTATTAGTTGCAGGGGTCCTGCCATTTTAACTGAGGTTTTAGTGTTGCTTGCATATGAGGTCTAATGTAGTATTGCCATGTTAGTCTGTGCACATATTTCTGCCTAAGGATCTTACAATAGTCAAGTCATTAGCATAAATCCATTAGGAATATCTGATTAGAAACTTATCACTGGGGAAAAAAAACCCAAACAACTGATGATCTTCCGTGACATTGAAATTATTGCAGTGTAATATCTTGATGTTTTAACTTCCAATGTTACAGTAGAGAAAGCCTAGAAGAAAGGCTCTCTTTGACTAGTTATATTAATAAAATGGGTAGGATCTATTGTGTATACCAGATACCCAAAGGTTATTCCTGGAGTTTTTCTTCATCTTTTTTGTTGCAGTAGTTACATAGAAAAGGGAATGAGGGAGGCAAGGGTAAAGATAAATAGGAAATAAAAATAGTTTGGGGGAAAAATAAGGCTAACTTTTCCTTTCCTGGTTTCTTTATTCCTGATAATATAACTAAAATCTTCTTAAGATAAAAAATTAAGAAAGCAAGTAAATTTCTACAGATTTGGTTTGAGCAAGATATTAAATTGTGTGTACATTAAAAAATGGAAGCTTTGGGCTTTTTGAAGGTAAAGTGACTGCATATTGGCAAGAAAATGTTTATAAGTTCCTTATTATTGAGGGACTGAGATTATACCTTTCATTTGATTCAAATGATAACTAGCAAAGAGATGAGAGCTTGTTACCATGGGGGACCACTTAGAAAGTGGAAGAATACTCAGGATTATGTTCTTTACATTTAGGCAATTTGAGGGAGAGTCTCAACAATCCACATGACACCCTCTTGTTAAATCATTCCTATACCCTCTGCTGAAAAAAGATAGTCCACTAAACTCTACTCTTTTTTTTCTTATAAACTATCATAGACACGAACATCACATTTGATATTTACTAGAAAAAAATTATTTTTCTTCTGTAACATTATGAGCCTTTCCCCCTACAAAATATGTTTTATTTAATCTGCATTGCAAATTTAATTTGTAATTCATCTCTAAGTCACTCATTTAAGTCATAGATATCTGCTGAAAATATCAGTCAACCAGCCTGAAAGCATTCTTCTAATGGGGGAGGTAGAATATAAAGGTAGTTACTTTTTTATCCTCTGTAAAATACATTATTTTTGAGTTTCATTTATGTTCCTTAAATTTTTAAGTAAAAAATTTCAAATTATATCATAATAATTCAACATTTCAAAATTTAGTCACCCACAAGAGACATCTAGCTTTAATTATATTATAATAATCCAGTAATGCAAATTTTATTATTCTGAAGAAAAACTGGAGAAAACTGGGCTAAAATATGACAAATAGTGGATTTATGGAAATACCCAGTGTGTGGTGGGAGTAGATGAATGATAAGCACAAACATGAAAAAAAAATTAAATTGCTCCTGCTAAAGAATTTGAACCTATGAAAATGTCACTCACTCTAATGGATCTTACATTCCCAGCTAGGTATCCATGGTTTTACCACTGTTCACAAATGTTTCCTTAGCATTGTAACGTTAAGTATTCGTTGCAGAAAAGAGATGTGTGCTCTAGAAGGACCCTCCTTCCCACAAATCACTGGAAAAAACTCCAGAGTTTGGGCATAGTTATAGCTGTTTTCTAAGAATTTCCTCATCTGCCTTCATAAACGAATGCCTGTCTACCTCATTTGCCTGCAGATTGCAATATGTCGGTAAGATGAATCATTTGGCTTCTTTGTTAGTGCTGAGGGATATGAGCATAGCCCACAGATCTACCAGCAGCTGACTGCCTGGTAAATGTTTACTTATAAATTAGCATGGGTGATAATTTATTAAGGTAATAAGCATAGATTACATTTAATGGCTTAGACATTATGCATTATAAACACAGTATTTTATGTTTAGTTGAGGCAAATGTATGTGGTTATTAACATGATACCTAAATGTAACTCAGAAATTTTGAATTAGAGCATTGATTAAGTCAAGCAATGTATTACAGTGCATCAATACTTAATTTAAGGGCTTTACAAAAGTTTCACAATGGCAAAACAATATCATATTGTTCACCTATTCCATGTATCACGATTTGTTTATTTCTCTTGGATTCTCTTCTCCTTCCCCCATAAAAGACTCATTCTGTTACTGAAGAACATCGGTTCTCTCTTGACAAGTATCACAGCATTAAAACTTTGGCTTCTGGAGCTGAGGTGAATAATCTGTCAGCAGGGACACCATGACAGCCTAAGATGACACAACAAAGAGAAAGAAAGAAATGGGTATTAGCAAGAGTCTGCTTAGGGACCTACGGAAGAGGAATTGGATTGCTGCTTTGAATGCCTGTGGTTAAAATAAGTTTTCCCAAAGAAATGATAAGGAGACAGTTCTGATCTAATATTTAGTTTTATTTAGATAAAGAAAGGTCACAAGAGATCAGACTGACCCAAATATGTGCACAAACACCATGCTTACTTGGGCCTCATTCCAGGACTAGTTGAAATGAGATATCATGGTGGTAGCTATGATTAGATTTTTCCAGTCATAAGTGAAACCTAGGTATTGGCTGGTTTTTGAGAAATATAATTCCTCCCATCCTCATGTTTATTCTGTGATTTTGGCACTTGTAATATACATCAGATGTAAAGTAATAAAAGTAAATCATCTGGGCTAACAAATAATGTCTATCTGAATCTGAGTCCTCATGAAAAAAAAAAAGTATATCCAAGAGTACAGCTTCCCAATAGACTATCAGCCACAAATGGTAATTTTTACTTTTACCCTTCCCAACTTCCAATATTATGGCAATAGTAATAATATTAAACTATGATGAATGTTCAATAAACAAAAATGTTTATTGAATGTTTACTATGTGCCAGACTAAATGCCTTATCATGTTTTAGTGAGTTAAGAAATATTTGCCAAGCTCTGTGCTAGGTGCTGTAGTAAGCCAGAGATAAATGGTTGTGCATTATTTCACTTAATGAAACAACCTTCTAAGGTAGCTTCTGTTATTATCATTTATTCAAATCTACCCTGGTAATAATAGATAATACAGAACTGGGTTTAGACCCAGATTTCTCTGACTCCAGTCTTAAGAAGTAGTTTTACTACCTTACAGGTACTTGCTCCTCTTTCCCACCATATTCCATATGTGTTCCTAGCCTATATCAGAAATGCAGGTCATATTTAAAAGGGGTTCAATGAGTATATTTGTTGAGCAGTTACCATGTGCTGGGCCCTGTGCTGAGTACTTTATGTGTATCCTACCATTTAATATCCTTTCCTACTGTGTGAAGTGCTGAGATATAAAATATAGATGAGGAAACTGAGGCCTATGTATTTTCATGAGTGGTGATTGTAAGGGATGTATCATCTGCACCTGTCTGTCCCTAGACCTTGACCACAATGCTCAGATTACTCTTACCTCATTTAATCTTCACAATCTTATGATGTTGTTTCTATTTTAACCCCATTTTTTATGAATGAACTGGGTTTACAGAAGTTATGGTACTTGATCAAGATTACAGAGAGGCAAGATTTTAACTTGATTTCCAAAGCCTATGTTCTAGAACAAGTACCCTATATTGCCTTCAGGTTACAAAAGTATATTGTGCACATATTTAGGGTGTTTGTCAGGCACCATTCTACATATAACAAAGAACATTACAGCCAAGATCAATGCTTTAATGGAGTTTCATTATAGTGGGGAGACAGACAACAAACAAATAAAAGATCAGGTAGTGATAAAAGCCATTAGAAAATAAAATAAAAATGGTATAAATGGACCTGGGGAACCACTTAAGAGTGAGTGGCTAAGGAAGACCTTGTTAAAGGAATGACATTTAAATTGAGATCTGAATGACAAGAAGAAATAGAAAGGCTAAATTCTGGGATTAAAAACATCTTCCAGGTAAAATATTTTAAGCATTTTTATAGGTTCTTGGGATCATATCTCAGGGTGTTTTTGTTGTTGTTGTTCTTAATTGTCATTGCATATGTCAAATTTATTTTTAAAAGTAAAATCTTAGAAAGTCAACTTGGAATAGAGTTTCCATATTTAGCTAAGAAAGTAAATACAGACAGGCAGTTAAATTAGCATTTGGGATAAACAACACTATTTTTCAAATCTTGCATGGAAAATTAGCTATACTAAACAATTACTTGTTTATCTGAAATTTCAATTTAACTGGATGTCCTGTATTTTATCTGGCACTCCAAACATGAAAACAGAAAGAGACTATAAAATACTTTCTGCAATAATGGAAATGTTCTATGTCTGTGTTGGCAAATAAATAGTGTAGCTGACAGCCACATGCGGCTCTTTGGCCCCTTGAGTGTGGCTCTTCCACAAAATACCGATTTCTGCGCATGGACCACGAAGTTTCAATCAGACTGTACATGCACGCCCACACGCGGTATTTTGTAGAAGAGCCACACTCAAGGGGCCAAAGAGCCGCATGTGGCTCACAAGCCACAGTTTGCCAACCACTGATCTAGGCAAGTTATGAAAAGAAGGGAGAGGAGGAAGGAAATAAAATTACTTCAAATGCCCATTTTGTAGCAGGCACTGAATAAAGGCCACTATACACATTAACAAGGGGATCATAAAATAAGAATTATAAAAACTATAATGGTTGGCAGGCAATGCTGGCTGGTGATCAGACTAATCAAGAGGAGTGAGAATTTCAATTAAAATAGATATATTTGGAGTGAGATTAGTTTTACTCAGTTAAAAGATACTATAAATGACAATAAGCAATAATAATCTGTTATGAACTTTCTGTAATAAATAGATGCCATATAAGTAAGTAAAGTAGTTTGATACTCTCAGTTGCTTATTATTTTCCAAAAAGCATGAATGACCATGTTAGGGCCATAGAAAGAACTCCTTACACTCTATTCCTCATTTCTTGCTTACCATGATTGTCCACTTTCTGTTTTCAGCCTCTGGGAATACTAGTGATCGTGGAGAATAAAACACTTCATCATCCACTTCTTCTGGCTTTCTGGGCAAGCAGTGTAAAAATGTCCAGTCAGAGGCAGCAACTTCAGCAGTCTAAGGAAAAGATGAGGATAACTCAGTTTTCTGGTACTCTATCCAGGGGGATTGTGGACATTTCAGTAAAGAACTCTATGAGTTATATGTGGCTGATAGCAAAAGTGACCACTTATCCCCCACTATATTTTAAAAGTTACTTTTATGTGAGTGTGTTATATTTTGAGCTTATCTCCAAATTATGGTATTTAGCACTTGAAGCATACTTTATTATCACTTAAAAACAATTTTGAAAAAGAGCGCTGAGATAGGAGTGCATTAACAGGATTATGGGCACTATGTACTAGATATTTCATTCTTAATGCAAATGTCCTAACAGTTTTAATTTTCCCCAACAGTTATTTCCTATAAGTTACATTTTCCCATCCATTTCTGTTGTTCACTTATAAATTCAAAACTATATTCCATCATAATTTCTTACCTCAGAATTACTGCTTTTGTACTTAAGTTTTGTTTTACCTCCAACTCTAGGTCTAGGTTCAGAACCTCTGAGTTTCTAAATACTGGAAAAGTGACAAGGGAAAAGAATAACATTTGAACTTGTCATATATCAGTGAGATTAGTGCTCTTCATGTCTACAGTTCCAGCACCAGAAAAATGTCTAACTTTGGACAAGGTAAGTATGAAGTAATCTACAGCAAATTTAAAAATTCTCCATGGATACAGAGAACAGACTGACAGCAGTCAGAGGAGAGTAGGCAGGAAGGCTGGGAGGAAAAGGTGAAGAAATGAAGAAGAAAAAACTCATAGATACAAACAACAATATGGTGATTACCAGAAGGAAAAGGGGTGGGGGAGGTAAAAGAGGGAAAAGGGGGGATGATAAATGGTGATGGAAGGAAACTTGACTTGGAGTGCTGAACACACAATGCAATATACAGGTGGTGTAGAATTGTACACCTGAAATCTATATAATTTTGTTAACCAATGTCACCCCGATAAATTAAATTTAAAGAAAAAGAAAAGAAAAATTCTCCATAAAAACATTTTCCACTTATATGACAAGGGATTGGCCATAATATATAAATAACTCCTATAACCAATAATAAAAAGCAAAAAATAGAAAATGGGCAAAGGATATGGTAGCAGTTTATAGAAAAAGACACAAATAACCAATAAACACACAAAAGATATTCAATTTCATCAGTAATCAGGAAAATACAAATTTTGAAAAGCATGAAATACCAATTTTTAAAGTTAAAAATGTAAATAACTAAAGATGGAGAAAGTGTGGAGAGACTATAAGTTGTAAATCCTTTCAGATAGGCAATTTAGCAGCAATTCCCATGTTTTAAAAAGCATGTGCTATTTCACCCCAAAATTTTTCATCTAAGGATCTATTCTCCAGTAATATTTTCATAAAGAAATAGGTATAAAGATGTTAATTGCAGTATTGTTTGTAATTGGGATAATTGAAAATAGTCTAATTTATTAACAGGAAATATTTTAAGTGAATTACAGTCCACTCATACTTTGGAATTCTATACAGCCATTAAAAAGAATGAAAATATCTAAATGAATGGGTAAAAAAAAACCACTAAGATTTGTTAAGTGAAAAAAGTAAGTCAGAATAATATGTATAATATACCATTTATGATAAACCAATAGTTGTGTATATAGGCATCTACTATCTATATAAAACCCTAATATGCAAGTAGACTGAATTCCTACCATTTACAGCAGAATGGATGGAGCTGGAGAGCATTATGCTAAGTGAAATAAGTCAATCAGAGGAAGATAAATATCACATGATCTCACTCATTTGTGGACTATAATGAACAACATAAACCAATGAACAAAAACAGATCCAGAGACAGAGAAGCATCAATCAGACCATCAAACCTCAGAGGGAAGGCAGGGGAGGGTGGGGGTAAGGGGGAGAGATCAAACAAAGGGCTTGTATGCATTCATATAAGCCTAACCAATGGACACAGACACCAGGGGGTGAGGGTGAGGGTGAGGGCAAGACTGGGGGGATGAGGGGACAATGGGGGGATAAAGACACATTTGTAATACCTTAATCAATAAAAATATTTTTAAAAAAACAAGACAGACAAAAAATAAAAACCTAATATGCAAATAGACCTAACGGCAGAACAACTGAACAACTGGACGCTATGATGTGCACTGACCACCAGGGGGCACATGCAGAACATGGCAGGCATCGGCAGCAGGCAGCAGAGTGCAGAACATGGCAGGCAGCAGCTGTGGTAGGATGGTGGGGCAGGTGAGTGGGGGCACCAGACCAAGGCAAGGTGCTGGTTGCTGTCATTGGGGCAAGCCTCTAGTGGCTACTGAAAATTCTTTGCTCCCACACACCACAGTCCCGCCTGGTGCTTGCACCTGCTGCTGGTGGCAGCCATGCTCACACCTGCTGCCAGCGCTGGAGCCACCGCTCACACCCGCAGTCAGTGCTGGAGCTGCCACTCATACCCACTGCTGGCGCTCAGCACCAGCCCTGATCACTCAGCACCATCAGTGGGTGTGAGCTGCAGCTGCCGGCCCTGATCACCTCTCAGGGCTTCTCCACTACCCCATGTTCCTGAGGGGCGATTGGGGCAGCAGCCGCCACTCACACCCGCTGCTAGCACTGGCCCCAATCATTCCGTGCCATCAGCGAGTGCAAGCGGGGCCGGTGCCATCAGCGCATGGGAGCCGCCGGGTGGCAGGAGCAGGGCTACCAGCAGAAAGGGGGCTGGGGGCCACAGTGGGAGGGGCCAGGTGGGGGCTTGGAGGATGGGCCGAGACCCGCCCCTGTATGCACCACAGCCTCATGGCCCACAGTTCCTTTCAAGATGCATGAATTCATGCACTGGGCCCTTAGTCCTATATAATAAGAGGTAATATGCAAATTGACCCTCACGCCCTCATGTCATCACAAGATGGCCACCCCATATTATCACAAGATGGCTGCCACAAGATGGCCGCCCCCACATCAACACAAGATGGACACCCCCACGTCATCACAAGATGGCTGTCCCCATGTTGTCACAAGATGGCCAGCAGGGGAGGGCAGTGTCACACTTTGAGAACAACTGTTCTGGAGGAAACCCCTAAAAGTCAGGGGACATTGGGATTTTGTCAACAGAGCAACTAATCTGTTTTAGTGCAGAAAAGGATTAAGCCATTTTAATAGATATTGTATTGATAAAGTAATATATAAACATAAGCTCCCTATTCATATATGTCACTAGAATGAAGTTTGAAAAATAAAAAAGTGAAAATTTCTTTTCCCCATCTCCTTAACAGTAACTATTCCCACAGGTAACCAGTGTTTATCAATTTGACAAGAGGCCCAGTGCATGAAATTCGGGCACTGGGGTGGGGGGTGTCCCTCAGCCCAGCCTGCACCCTATCCAATCTGGGACCCTTGGGGGATGTCCAACTGCCAGTTTAGGCCCAATCCCACATCTCTCTCATAATCCAGGACTGCTGGCTCCTAACCGCTCGCCTGCCTGCCAGCCTGATCACCCCCTAACCGCTCCCCTGCCAGCCTGATTGACACTTAACTGCTCCTCTGCTGGCTTGATTGCCCCCAACTGCCCTCCCCTGCCAGCCTGATCTCACCCCCAACTGCCCTTCCCTGCCGGCCTGATCTCACCCCTAACTGCCCTCCCCTGCTGGCCTGATGCCTGAGGGGTCCCAGATTGAAAAGGGTGCAGGCTGGGCTGAGGGACACCCCCCACCCCAGTGCCCGAATTTCATGCACTGGGCCTCTTGTCAAATTGATAAACACTGGTTACCTGTGGGAATAGTTACTGTTAAGGAGATGGGGAAAAGAAATTTTCACTTTTTTATTTTTCAAACTTCATTCTAGTGACATATATGAATAGGGAGCTTATGTTTATATATTACTTTATCAATAAAATATCTATTAAAATGGCTTAATCTTTTTCTGCACTAAAACAGATTAGTTGCTCTGTTGACAAAATCCCAGTGTCCCCTGACTTTTAGGGGTTTCCTCCAGAACAGTTGTTCTCAAAGTGTGACCCTAGCGCAGGGGTGGGCAAACTTTTTGACTGGAGGGCCACAATGGGTTCTTAAACTGGACCGGAGGGCCAGAACAAAAGCATGGATGGAGTGTTTGTGTGAACTAATATAAATTAAAAGTAAACATCATTACATAATAGGGTACGGTCTTTTTTTTTTTTAGTTTTATTCATTTCAAACGGGCCGGATCCGGCCCGCGGGCCGTAGTTTGTCCACGGCTGCCCTAGAGCAACAGCACTGCATCATCTGGGAACCTGGTAGAAATGCAATTTATTGGGTCCCACCCCTGACCTACTGATTCAGCAACCCTATTGGAGTAGGGTCCTGCCAGCTGTGTATTGACACCTTCTCATGTGATGCCTTTCATGAATATCTGAAGGGATTCCCCTGAGAATGCCCTGCAGGCAGTTAGCAAAACTCAACTGGACTTGAGTCCTTAGAAAACAGAGTTAAGGACTAGCCTGAAGAACAAAATTATGGGGCTCTTCTTAGAGAAGAAATCAGAAGAAACTGTATGCAACAGAAGTAACCTTATGTCTCTAAACCCATAAAGTGTAAAGCATTCTGATGCCTCCATTGCTGTGAGAGGGAAAATTTAGCTTCTTTCTTCTGCCTGACTTTCAAATTCCTTCAATCAGGATAAAAGTGTCTTTCTAAAGAACATAGCTAATCTTTGGGAGAAGAGAAATCTCTAGGGCAGCGGTTCTCAACCTGTGGGTCGCGACCCCTTTGGCAGTCGAACGACCCTTTCACAGGGGTCGCCTAAGACCATCCTGCATATCAGATATTTACATGACGGTTCATAACAGTAGCAACATTACAGTGATGAAGTAGCAACGAAAATAATTTTATGGTTGGATCACAACATGAGGAACTGTATTTAAAGGGATAGAAGGTTGAGAACCACTGCTCTAGGGGATACAGTCAGTGAATCCTTCATAGGGAATGAAAAGACAGTCTGCTCTCCCCAATGTGAATGAGTGATTAGATGGTTCTGGCCTTTATGAATGGAATTAATGAACCTTCAGAGGGGCATCAACTTGTACCTTCATTGTAACCTGGTAACCTTTGAAAGCCTGGAGCCGCTTTTTCTTCTCCTCTTCTTGTCCCATACTTATCCAAGTATCTGTAATTAATACATTTCCTCCACGAGCCGCTTCCAATGGATCATTCGTCAGCGACAGCTTGGTACTGTTCTAGAATACACAAGCATGCCAATTAAACAACTTCATGGGACAAAGAAAAGCAATAATAACTTTATTTATAAGGAACATACCTCCTTGGCATACTGCTCTGCCAACTTGATTATACTGGGATCTGGTTCATAACCCTGCAGGGGGAAGAATTTAACTGTTATTTAGGTAATTCTATTATATATACTTTCTTCCATATGCATTATATTCCTTTCAACAACATTCCCAATCTCCTTCACTTCTTTTTGCTTTCAGTTGTAGCACAATCATGTTTAGTAGTATGTAATATTTACATCTTGATCAAATCGTAATAGTGCTTTTGAAAATTTAAAAAGATAACCAGTTCTCCCAATTTTCTTTTATTGTCTTGACCTCTTTAGTCATAAAGACTGAGTGGGGTTGGGGTTCTTTTTAGCTCTTGCTAGCACTCCTTCTTGTTCCTCTAGTAGCTTAAGAAGATCATATACATAATTCCACAACCTTATGCATTTTTTGTCTCAGAGTATTTCCATGAGTTGGTTTTTTTTAAAATATATTTTTATTGATTTCAGAGAGAAAGGGAGAGGGAGAAAGAGAAACATCAATGATGACCAAGCCCGCAGCCCAAGCATGTGCCCTGACTGGACTCAAACCTGGGACTTTCAGTCCGCAGGCCAATGCTCTATCCACTGAGCCAAACTGGCTAGGGCATGAGTTGTTTGGGGTTTTTTAAAATGCTCTTTTGTCTGAAATGCTTTCCCACACCCCCTCCATGTGGAATAACAGTTTCACATATTTCCTCAAATATCTATACTAATAATAGCCTAGGTGGTCCTTGCGCCCTTGCACGTGACGTTGTCACAAGATGGCCATCACAAGATGGCTGCCACAAGATGGCCATGTGCACTGTGGAGGCAGGGCCCAGCGGCCACTCCATGCAGTAAGGCCTGGGAGTCCCGTGGTTCCATGCGGCATGGAGGAGGCGGGTTCCTGGGGTCTCCACTGCCTCATGCGGAGGAGGCAGGTCCTGGCGTAGGAGGCAGGTCACGGCAGGGGAGAGCAGTTGGGGGTGATCAGGCTGGCAGAGGAGGGCAGTTGTGGGCAATCGGGCCAGCAGGGGAGGGCAGTTGGGGGCGATCGGGCTGGCAGGAGAGAAGTTAGGCATCAATCCGGCCAGCATGGGAGCGGTTTGGGGCAAATAGGCTGGCAGGCAGGCGAGCGGATAGGAGCCAACAGTCCCGGATTGTGAGAGGAATGTCCAACTACCGGTTAAACCGGCAGTCAGACATCCCCCCAAGGGGTCCCAGATTGGAGAGGGTGCAGGCTGGGCTGAGGGACACCCCGCCTCCATGCATGAATTCCATGCACCAGGCCTCTAGCTTCCTCATAAAAACCTTCCCTGATCACCCCAGATAAATACTAACACCTTACATGCACACCTTATTCTTTTGCACTGACCAACAAGTGTTGTGAGTGTCAGGCACTTGCTCTGCAATGGCACTTACACAGCAAGCAAACTGTTTTCACTAAAATATATTTGTTTGGGATGGTTTGCTCATAGTAGGGTCAGGACTTGAGGGAGGCAAGCAAGGTGCCTAGAACATAAAATATAAGGAAGTGCTCACAGTCAGAGTCGTGAAAGAACAAATTTTGCATTATAAGGTGCCTAGATTGCACACCCTAGTCTCAACTCTAGATTAGAAGGCATTATTAGAGCAGCTAAAGACCCTCATGCTTTTCCAGAACCCATAGGTAGCCCCTCTACCTCTAATTCTCTCCTTCCAATCTGCTCTGTACATTAAAGCAAGATTTTTTTTTCTCTGAAGCCTCCAATGTTTACTTTGTTTCTTAAGTCAAAGCTGATTAAGAGTATCAAGGCTCCCCACTAGCATCCCCTGCTTCTGTCTGTTTTAAGTCTTCTCAATATCTTACTGCAGGAAATCCAGTCTTATTGCCAACCCTGCACATATCTTGCCCTTTTCTGCCATCACAGACTTTTACCCTTTGTCTCCTCCTGGGCATCTTCAAAGGAACATATCAGCTCCTCCTTTGTCCAAATTCTCGTCCACCTTCATCTCTACAGCCTCCATGTGGAAGTCTTGTCAGTCCAAAAATCATAATTATTCTCACCTTCCTTAATGCTTATTGTTTTCCTGAATTCTTAGCATTGATTATGACTTGGTTTTTATAAATTCTCAGTATGACATTGTGGTGGAAACTGTGAGGTGGCATCCAGATTCCCCATTGTGAATAAAGGACTTACTCCCCGGCTGCTAGGCATGCTATTGAAACATGACTTTCAGCTGTCAGCCCTCTTTGGGCACTGCCTCAGTTGCAGAGATGCACCCAAGGTCACATACCTTTCCAAGGCGAGTGACATTCCATGACTGGTTGACAGGAGGGTATGAAAACCTCACTCCCTCCTCCCAACTCAGGACAGCTCTAAATGGCCATCTCAGATCTAGGACTCTCCATAAGGTCAGTGGAGGCAATTGTTGGCCCTGCATCAGAGCTTGGTTTCTCCCTGTGCTCACTCCTGCTTCCTTTTCCTCCCTCCCACAGGTATTGATCTCAAGGGCATGCCCTAATAAATATCCTGCACAATAAACTGTGTCTCAAAGTCTGCTTCCCAGGAACCTCAAACCATGACAGGTATGTTCAAGTTTATTCATTTTAAATTGTTTTGTTTTGCATGTGATTGTCTACCATAATTCTTTCTTTCATTATAAAAATTCTTGAAGAAAGAAACTATTCAAAGAGAAACCAAGATGGCGGCATAGGTAAACACCTGAATTGCTGCCTTGCACAACCACTTCAAAAATACAACTAAAAGACAAAACGCACATCATCCAGAACCACAGGAAGGCTGGCTGAGTGGAAATTCTACAACTAGAAGGAAAGAGAAAAGCACACTGAGACTCAGAGGAGGTACGGAAGTAAAGTGCAGAGGTACAGAGGCACACGCGGAAAGGGCTGGAAACTGAGGACGCAGTTGTCTTTTTCAATTGGGAGGGAGTCTCAAGCTCCTAATGGCCCTGACTCCAGTTCTGGGTGAGTCTCTGGGGACCCAGACTCATACGGGGAGAAAGTGGACTGTCTGGCATCTGTTGGAACTTGAGGGCAGCTTTCTCTCAAAGGTGCTTGCAGCGATTACCACGGGACACTGAGACCCAGGGCCTCTTAGGGCAGGGCTAAGGATCACCCATATCAGTTTTCTCCACCCTGCTGATTCCCTGAGACCCCGCCCCACCCAAGCTGTGCACAGAGGCTTTTGCATATGAATGGCCTGTCCCTTTCCAATCTAAAATTACCTAACAAACTGCAGCTGGGTCAGAGAGACCCAGAACATCCTAAAGAAGGCCCAAGGCCCCACAGCAGTTTGCATTGCTTCACAGCTGGGCCTCATCTGGGCACCTCCAAACCCCAAACAAAGAAAAGGAATCTACAGATCTCTCCATAGCTCCTGCTGGGTAGCCTCAGGCAGAGGCTAAATTAGCACCTCCTTAGAGATCCAAGAGCCAGTGTACCCAGTGGTCAGAGTGGGACAATCCAGATTACAACTCCTCAGATCCATAAGGGACACACTCAGGGGGAAGACTCAGTGAGCACCAAAGCCCCACTGAAGCAAGTCTTGCCCCATAAGGGTGTCTCCAGAACAGAAGTTCTCCCACCATAGACACAGCTGATTCTCACAGCCCATTGGCCTGGAGGTCAATTCCTCCCAGTGATACTGACAACAATCAAGGTTTAACTACAATAAGACTGTGCACAAAGCCCACAAGGGGGTGCACCAAGAGTGTCCACCTCAGGTAATTGGGGAGGCTGAGCCACTGGGCCCTATAGGACACCTAGCACACAAAGCCGCTCTATCAACACAGGGAAGCATAAAAAATGCAGAAACAAAGAAACATGTCACAAATGACAGAAATGGAGGAAAGCAAACTACTGGATATAGAGTTCAAAACCACGGTTATAAGGTTTTTCAAGAATTTTCTAGAAACCGCAGATAAATTTAGTGAGAGCCTCAAGAAATCTAGTGAGACTGCCAATAAATTTAGTGAGACCCTCAAGAAATCTAGTGAGACACTCAAGGATACGAAAAAGTACCAACTAGAAATTAAGCATACACTGACTAAAACAAAGACTATTATACAGAGATCCAACAGCAGACTAGAGGATCCCAAGAATCAAGTCAAAGATTTGAAATACAAAGAAGCAAAAGACACCCAACTGGAAAAGAAAAAAGAATCCAAAAATATGAAGATAGTGTAAGGAGCCTCTGGGACAACTTCAAGCGAACCAACATCAAATTATGGGGGTGCCAGAAGAAGAGAGAGAGCAAGTTATTGAAAACCTATTTGAAGAAATAATGACAGAAAACTCCCCCTACCTGGTGAAAGAAATAGACTTACAAGTCCAGGAAGTGCAGAGATCTCCAAACAAGGAATCCAAAGAGGACCACACCAAGACACATCATAATTAAAATGCCAAGAGCAAAAGACAAAGAGAGAATCTTAAAAGCAGCAAGACAAAAACAGTTAGTTACCTACAAGGGAGTACCCATACGACTGTCAGCTGATTTCTCAACAGAAACTATGCAGGCCAGAAAGGAGTGGCAAGAAATATTCAAAGTGATGAATACCAAGAACCTACAACCAAGATTACTTTATCCAGCAAAGCTATCATTCAGAATTGAAGGTCAGATAAAGAGCTTCACAGATAAGAAAAAGTTAAAGGCGTTCTCACCACCAAACCAGTATTATATGAAATGTTGAAGGGTATTCTTTACGAAGAGGAAGAAGAAGAAAAAGGTAAAGATAAAAATTATGAACAAATACATATCTATCAACAAGTGAATCTAAAAAGCAAGTGAATAAATAATCTGATGAACAGAGTAAACTGGGGAATATAATAGAATCAAGAGCATAGAAAGGGAGTGGACTGACAATTCTCGGGGGGACAGGGGTGTGGGGGGTGCAGGAAGAGACTGAACAAAAATCTTACACCTATGGATGAGGACAGTGGGGGGGGTAAGGGAAGAGGGTGAGGTGGGAACTGAGTGGTGGGGCGCTATGGGGAGGGAAAGAGGAACAACTGTAGTAATCTGAACAATAAAGATTTAATTTAAAAATAAAATAAAATAAATAAATAAATAAAAAATAAATAAAATTGTAGAGTCTATGAAAAAAAAAGAAACTATTCAGATAATGATGGTGATGGATACAAAATTTTAGCAGCTTTACTACCCTTCAAATAGCCATAAATTTTTGAGCTTTGTTTATTGGAATTTGGGGAAGGATTTTTAGCAAATTATAAAGATTTGCTAATTAGTAACTAATGTTGTGATCAATCATACTGGTAAACATAGATAGAGACTTGGCTATTACTTCATGTGCCTCCTGTCCTAAAAATGTATCCTTCCCTTTGAAGAGCAGGTTTCTATACTCCTTAAGTATAATCATTCTTAGAGAAGGAATCAATAAATACTTAGAGAACCAACAGAGAGGTTTGGAAATTAGAAAATCACCCAACCTTGCATGCACTGGACCATGACTGAGAATACAAAGTGGAATTTTTATTCATAACTCAGCTTTCAAGAGTAAATAACTCATTGGCTTTTACACAATCTTAAAACCAGACGAAGAAGGTGATTAACAAACTCAGTGTGGTCTAAATATTCACTTAGAACAATGTTAAAATCATTACCATCAATAGTTTATGGAGAAATTTTACAATCAAGGACAAAATTGTTTTCTTGAACATGTAAGTTATTCTTTATTGAAGAATGGGAAATAGATTAATTATGGCTTAGAAACTTTTTAATGCTTCTTAAATTTACAATAAATATCCTAGCTCTAGCTTTAAAGGAAATAGGTCTACATATAAATTGCTGGAACAACTTCTACACTATCAGACTTTGCAGAAGACATTTTAAAACTCATTCCCACCAAGAATTAGTCAAGTTTTAGTACTCTTTATCATTTAAATGAGTTTCTGCATACGAACAATACTGAAATTGCTCTGTAATATTGGAATTTTTCCTTTAATGAGAAGAAAACATCTTGGACATGCAATAGAATGTTTCAATCCTATTTCTCCAACAGAATAAATCCTTTCCAAAAACACCTTATAACAAGAAACAATTATTGTTATTGTATGTTTTATCTGTAAAAACTAAATGCTGTAATAGTTATTAATACAAACTAGATTTGTAGAGAGAGTGATGCTGAACAAAAAAGAATTATCTGTTGTGAGAGTTATCTCTCTGAGTCCCAAAAGTTTACTGTAATAGGGTGGCTTACAATATATGCTATTGCCTAGGCCTGCTTTTCTTCTATGGCAAGTAGGTGGAATAGTGTCCTCCAAAAAATTCATTCCCACCCAGATTCTGAGAATATGACCTTATTCAGAAGTAGGGTCTTTTCAGGTGTTACTAGTTAAGATGAGGTCATACTGAATCAGGGTGGGCTTAAATTTAATATGACTTCTATCTTCATAAAGAGGGACATTTGTAAACCAAAACAAAACAAACAAAAAAAAGCAAGGAATACCTAGGGCAGCTGTGGGCAAACTAGGCCCGCGGGCCGGATCCGGCCCATTTGAAATGAATAAAACTAAAAAAAAAAAAAAAAGACCGTACCCTTTTATGTAATGATGTTTACTTTGAATTTATATTAGTTCGCACAAACACTCCATCCATGCTTTTGTTCCAGCCCTCCGGTCCAGTTTAAGAACCCATTGTGGCCCTCCAGTCAAAAAGTTTGCCCACCCCTGACCTAGGGCCACCAGAAGTGGGAAGAGAAAAGGAAGGATCCTTTCCTAGAGGCTTCAAAGGGAGTGTGGCCCTACCAAACACCTTGATTTTGGACTTCTAGTCTCTAGAATGAATAAGGAAACAATAAATTTCTGTTCTTTTAAGCCACCCAAGTTGTGGTAATTTGTTAACAACTGCAGATTAAGGCAGCAGGGTGTGTTGACTCAAACTGGTCCAGCAAGAGCACCTGTGGGATCAAGCTGAAGTTCCCTTCTGTGAGGCAGTGCCTGCCGTGGCACTAGGGTTTGCAAATTATCCTCATTTGCCTGGTACTCTCCCAGTTTTTAGCACTGATAGTTCCATGTCCCCAGAAATCCCTACTCCTGGGCAAACCAGGATGGTTGATCACAGTAAATAACATTCTTGCTTAGATTCTTCCCTTTCTCTGTTCTGCTCCCCCTGTCCCCCTACAGATTTTTTAAGGAGCACTTCCTTAATAAATCACTTCATCTCATCATTTAGGCATTTTACCATCTCATATCATCACAAAAAGAAGGGGAGGACAGTACAATAAGATATTTTGAGTGAGAGAGAGAAAGATACCACATTCACATAACTTTTATTACATTATACTGTGATAATTGTTCTATTCTATCATTAGTTATTGTTTTTAATCTCTGACTGGGACTAATTTATAAATTAAACTTTATCATAGATATGTATGTATGTATGTATGTATGTATAGGGGAAAAAACTGTTTAAAGAATTCAGTTCTTTCTGTGGTGCCAAGCATCCACTGGGAATCTTGGAACATATCTCCCACAGATAAGGGGGAACTACAGTATTAGAAAAATGATAGCATTCTAGCCATGCCTTGTGAATTCTACACTGTCTGAATTGTATTGCTTTCTTCATCCTTTGTGGTAGCAATACACAAGGATACCAGTCATCAGTATGGCTGGTTTCAGGGCATTCGAGGAGATAATTCAGACATGCTTTTATAGACTCAAAGTATGAAAGGCATTAGCCAAGGCTATCTCTTATTATAGAGTTGGCAAATTGGGCACCCAAGAAACCAAATAGCTATAACAGACGGGCTAGTAACATGACCTAAATTTTATGGCCTCACCTGTGCTCTTGAATGGAATAGAGGTTTGTTTTTCTTGGGTAATTACATCTGGGGATGACTTAAGGTGGGGGGTAGTTTCCAGGCAGAAAGTTTCCCTACCTTTGGAGTAGCTGCCTGGATGTGCATTCCGAATTTGGCTGCGCTCATCATTATGGAGTGCAGGATGTTGTTCCCGTCCCCAATCCAGCTAAGGGTAAGGCCTTTCAGAGAGCCATAGTGTTCCTAAAAGGCAAGAAATGGAGGAGATTATACCTGGGAAGAAATTAACTTATATGAAACAATTATTATGGTTAAAATAAAAAAAATCTTCACCCCAATTTTAATGCTTTGTTGGAATAATATCAATGTATAATCACCAAAAATAGTAAGATGTCCTAATATCTTAAATCAAGACATCATATGAACTCATATAAATACTCATATTTTCAAACTTTTCAAATCTGAATCTTTGTTGCATTCATTTATTCATTCATTCAACAAATTAAGCATCATCCATGTCTACTTTCCTTGGCCCTATAAATATAACAATGAATAAAGGAGAAAAAAAATCACTGCCTTATGGAGCTTACATTAGCTGGTATAAGAAAGGGGAAATACAATGTATCTAGAAGAGTGTAACATGATAGTTGAGTATGTTTACATGTTTGTAAAGTTGGAAAACATGCTCATTATTAATCTTAACTATTTACACATATGGACATGTGTAGCTAAAGTATAAACACATGCCTTGAAATAATAAATACAGACATCAGGATAATAATTTCCTTGTGGGGTGGGAGGAAATGAGATCGGTAAGAGTTAAACAGTCAGCTGATTTAGATTCCATGCTCTTAATAAGCTGCTATTTACTCATTCAGCTCTCACTTTGAGGATCTCCTACATGAAGGTATTGCACCAGGTCATGCAGGGGACAATATGATGAATAGGACATTTCACTGTCCCTCGATGAATTTATAATCTAGTAATGATAAAGCCCCAGGGCAAAGCATTCAATTTTCTGGCATATATGTAAAGCCACATTCACAAATAGCCACTTGGTATCTAACATCATTATATCATCCTTTCTGCATGAATCTTATCCACATCACCAATGAGTTTCATTATTAGTTTAACTTCACATTTATATTCAAATGAGGAGGAATATGGACCTATCCAGTTTTCCCTCTTTCCCCAGAATAGTCCATAGACACAGAAACCATGGTTTTCAGCATTCCCAAAACTATGTAGAATGGCTGTGGCAAAACAAACGAGATAAATCTTTTAAAGTTATTCAAGTTCCTAAATTGGGGGTACATGGCTAAATTTGAGCCTCAATTCTATGTATTCTGCATGTCCTTAACTCCAGTCTCATCCATTTATTAAAATGATGGAAGTAGCCTTCTTCTCAGAAAGTGATTTCATAATTGGCCATTTTGAATATTGAAAGCACACTCCATCAGTTTTCACTCCCAAGCAACTCAGTCTGAAGTATGGAGGATTACATTAAGCTTTTCTGTTATGTATGTTCCAGCATTCACGATTCATCCATTGTGTTAGATATGGGACCAAAAAGCAAAAGGATTGAAAGAACAGGGGATAAGAGAAATGCTTTTCCACACCCCTTCCATGTGGAATAAGTTTCACACACACACACACACACACACACACACACACACACACACACGCACATTGTTTTTAACAATGCCTTATTCCTTGAATAGCTAGTATACAGACATGCTATAATTCATTACCAAAATTATATTTGAAAACAAAACACCAATACTATGATAAAAATGGTTCTACTTAGAGCTAGTCTCTCTTGTAAAAGGCAAGGAAATAAGCCAACCTGGAGCGTGAGGTAGTCAGCCAGGATCTGGATAGGATGGTACAAATCTGACAGCCCATTGACGATGGGAATGGATGCTTCTTTAGCCAGGATGTCCAGATCTGATTGTTTATACACTCGAGCCAACACTGCATCTGTCATGCTAGATAAGACACTGCAGCAAACCAAGAAAAGATTATCTAAGTTAATTATGCTTACTAATTCTTTCTTTAATACAGAATCTTAAACAGTAATAAGAAATGCTAATAAATTAGAAGTTTTACTAAGTTACAACTACCCATCATCACAACAGATTTAAACGATAATATTAAATGCGTAGTCATTACAGAAGTCAAATGTTGTTCCACTGATGTCATAAATAGTGACCACTAATTTTACTATTTTTTAGAGATAAGAAATCAATTGTTGGACTTGCAGTCATAGTGATGAATTATCTTTATATATAAAAGCATAATATGTAAGTCGATTGGACAGTGGAATGACCAGTCGCTAGGATGCACACTGACCACCAGGGAGCAGATGCTCAATGCAGGAGCTGCCCCCAGCCTGCAGGCCCCGATTGCCCAATGGGGAACGGGGAACTGGGGGTGGCAGTGGACGCTGGCAGCGCCAGGCCAAGGTGGGTGGGAGCTAGTGGGGCTCTGATCACCCTGCCGGTTGTCACATAGAGGGCAACTGGCTTTGGCAGTGGGGGGTGGGGCCAGCTGCCGGTAGCTGGGGAAGGTTGGCTCTGATCACAGGCCAGGCCTAGGGCCCCTACCTGTGCACGAATTTCATGTGCCAGGCCTCTAGTAATTATAAGTAGCAGTTGGTAAAGTTAACAGAGAAAATACCCAAAAGAAGATATACAAAGAAATATTAATGACCTGGAATGAAGCTAATTTTCTTTTGCACCATCCCACAGATAATTATACATTTTCACTATCAAATTAAAAGTACCAGTGTGGTAGCCATGGAGGTGCACACACAGATTGCCTTACAAGAGAGAGCCTTCTGGGAGGAGTGGCATTAGCTAACAGCCCTAGATGCTATACCTTCAGAATGCACTGCAGCATTCCTGCCAAGGCCCCACTTTCCCCAGGCTGTTCCCACCAATGACTGAGCATGGTGGGGGTATGAGAGGTGGGCCATTCTGCCTGACAGGACACTTTTCTGATAGGCAGTCAGAAAAGTGAGGCTCCTCATCAGCCTGGCTGAGAATTCCTCAGAGCTTCACTCTGATGTTCTTTCTATCCTACTCTTTCCTTCCTTCTCTCCCTTCACTGGGGTCAGACCTGCATCACCCCCTAAAGGCTCTCCCTGGCTAATCCTGCTTCCTCTCCCCTTAATCTTTTACAAGTGTTTCCCCAATACATCTCTTGCATGCCTAATTACATCCAGTAAACTTGAATTGACACAGCCAGCATTTAGCCCTTGTCCCTGCACTCTGGTTAGTTATCAGCATCTCTGCAACATCATACAACACACACACACACACACACCCCTACCAAGAAAGCAACACAAATAAACTCATGGCCACAAATTCAAACAATTCATTGAAAGATGGATATTATCATTTTATAGCTGAAGGACCTGAGACATAGAGAGCTGAACTAACTTGCCCTGAATCACACAACCAATGAAGGTGGGGAAGTTCAGATTCAAATCAAAGTCAGTTCAACTCAAAAGTTCATGTTCTTACCATTACAACACATGACCTCAAATTTGCAGATGAATTGAGTTAAAATATTGTTTTTTTATTTAAGAGAATTCCTCAAAACAGAGGCTTCTAATCATTTCAGTTTTAAGAAACGATTCTTAATTTCTTAATGACAAAACTTTTTAGAAATCCTCATGATAGCATTTATATCAAACATAGAGTCATTATTATAAGGTATTCAGTTAGTCTTGGATTCTAAATCTAACTGTAACAGTAGCTGTTTGGCTTTGGACATTTTTTTAAATTTAACTATGGTTTAGTTTCTTCATCTGTAAAACCATAATAATAATATCTCCCATTGGGTTATTGTTAGTATTACCTGAGATAACCCATATAAAATGCATGGTCATAAAGAAAAAGCAAATAAATACATATATGTTAGTATCTTCACTCAATAAAAGAACATTTTGAAACCAAAAAAAGGTCTGAATGACCTAATTTCAACGAATGATCCTTGAAATTGAATTAGCTTTATAAAATTCAATAGTTTGTCTTTATTTTTATTTGACCACTTCTGATGAAAACTTCCCATGACAGGGCATCAGTGGAAGTGTCAGGTTTTGGGAACCAGTGCTCTGAATTATCTAAGCAACCCCCCCACACACACACACACCAAAAATCAAGTGATGGCAGCCCAGAAAGACAGGATTTTGTACATAGTGTCATTGGCAGGGAGTGTTTTCCAATTCAATTGAAGGAAAAAGGGCATCTCAAATCCTAAAAAATGAATAATCTACTCCCATAAGGCCCCCTCCTTAGAATAATCAGCACTCTGACCTATTGGACGCCCTAAGGCAATGGTTTGCAAACTACTAAGCTCCTGAAATAGGGTAGAGTTTGTGTCTTTTTACTCTTACCAAGTTTCCCAAGTAACTCAGATAACCTTCCAAAGTTAGAGAACCACTGTCCTAAGACATAGGATAATATGTTAAAAGAATTTTAAATTTTTACTTCTTTCTTCAAGTTCTTAATAAATATTCCCTTCTCAGTTCAGGTACTGATGCTTCATACTATAGAATGCAGGTTTTTAACTTTATTATAGGAAAGTAATGTGGATGGAGGTAGATAGCTGAAAAAAGGAGATGCTAGGGGACCAACTGGAGAAATCAATGCTCTATATACATGAGATAGCCCAAAACCTCCTAGAACAGAGATCCTCATATTGGGTGTATATTGGTATCATCAATAGAGGTGTAAAAAAATCCTGATGCCATATTCTGCCTTTTGGAGGGTTAAATCAGAAGTTATGGTGAAGGATTCACATCAATATTTTTAAAGCTCCCCAAGTTATTCCAACGTAAAGACAAAGCTGAGAACCATTGTCTTAGAAATATAGATAGAGACAGGGGGAGGGAGGAAAGGAGCTATTCTAATGCTGAATGGAACAATGGGTCAATGTATAGGAAGAAATTCTTAGCAGTTACTGAAATTACATGTTATAAGAAAAGTAAAAATAACAACATGTGTTTTACTGAAAAAAAAATGAGATCTTATACACTTGTAAAAGAAGTACTGTATTGTCCTTTCATCTCAGTCACTACCAACAAAAATCCCATTGAAGCCACAATACCTATAATCTTTTACCCCAACACTTGTAAGCATCTCTAGTGCCCAGATTTTGATCTTACTACTGTTTTATAAGAAAAACCAACAACCGAGAAACCATTAGAAGATATTCAATTCCAAGTCCTTGGGCAAGATAAAATCAGTATAGTCTGTATACTGATGCTGCCAGAAGCAAAAGAAATTTTTAAAATGGCAGGGGCATTTCTAAAAAGTAAAAAGAATCAACTTAAACGGAATCCCATTATCAAGTTGCGATCATTAAATGAAACAAGGTATGGCTGTAAAAGGCCATGTTGCTCATAAGGAAAGAGTAACAATAAATTTACAAAAATATAATTCCAATATCAAAAAAGGAAGACTATTACCATGCACATTTAAATTTATTTTTTTAATGTAGGAAAGTGTTTATATATAACTATCTTATATAATAAACACCTAATATGCTAAGTATCCAGTCGTCTGGTTGTCCATTCAACCAATCAAAGCATAATATGTTAATGATATGCTAAGGCTGCTCAACCACTCACTATGACGTGCACTGAACACCAGGGGGAAGACGCTCCAACCGATAGGTTAGCTTACTGTTGGGGTCCGGCCAATCAGGACTGAGCGAGGAGTGGGCCTAAGCCATCAGTCAGACATCCCCCAAGGGCTCTCAGACTGCGAGAGGGTGCAGGCCGGGCTGAGGGACCCCCTCACGGGGTGCATGAATTTCGTGTACTAGGCCTCTAGTATAAACATAGATATTTTGGGGGGTTTTGTTAAATATATTTCTGTTCATAAATTATAAATGTATACTCTTTTTAATCTGTGTAAACCACAAAGAATTAACATAACTTATAATTCAAAGAGTCCTAGAAATAGTAGAAACTACCATAGGTGGATAGGCTCACCAACATTTATGGTCTTATATAAAGTGAAGTACAAGAGGAGTCCAGCAGTTAACTAGTACCTGTTGCCATATATAATTTACAATTACAAAGATAATACAGCCATTCATTCCAAAATTCTAACTTAGTTAACTGTCCTGAAGACGAAATCTAAATTTTCAAACTCACTTTCCTATCTCTTTGGGCATCAAACCTCTTGATAACCCAACTCAGTATAACACAATGCCAATGAAAAAGGTATATATTCTTAAATATTTAAATTAGTACAGGTTAATATATCATGAAAATATTACAATGTATCATGTACTGCCACAGATTAAAACAAAAACAAGTTAAAGAATACCTCATTTTTTAATTTCTTTTGAAAACTTAGAATTTATATGAAAAATAGGAATAAGGACCTGTGGTAGACAGAATAAATCACCTCCCCAAAGATGTACACGTCCTAATCCCCAGAACCTATGAATATATTACCTTACGTGGCAAAAGAAATTTTGCAGATGTGATTAAATTAAGGGTCTTGAGATAGATTATCCTGGGGTGGGCCCAATATAATTACAAGGTCCTTAAAAGAGAGAGGTCATCCTGTGATCCCTCTTCTAGGAATATATCCCAAGAAACCAGAAACACCAATCAGAAAGGATATATGCGCCCCTATGTTCATAGCAGCACAATTCACCATAGCTAAGATCTGGAAACAGCCTAAGTGCCCATCAGTAGATGAATGGATTAGAAAACTGTGGTACATCTACACGATGGAATACTATGCTGCTCTAAAAAGGAAGGAACTCTTACCATTTGCAGCAGCATGGATGGAACTGGAGAGCATTATGCTAAGTGAAATAAACCAGTCAATGAAGGAAAAATACCACATGATCTCACTCATTCATGGATAATAGAGACCATTATAAACTTTTGAACAATAATAGATACAGAGGCAGAGCTGCCTCAAACAGATTGTCAAACTGCAGCAGGAAGGCCGGGGAGGGTTGGGGGGCAGGAGGTAGGGGGGTAAGAGCTCAACTAAAGGACTTGTATGCATGCATATAAGCATAACCAGTGGACATAAGACATTGGGGGATAGGGGAGGCTAGGGGACTGTCTAGGGCGGGGGGATAAAATGGACACATATGTAATACCCTTTGTAATACTTTAAGCAATAAATAAAAAAATAAAAATTAAAAAAAAAAGAGAGAGGTCAAAAATGAGAGAAGAGGCTAGCTAGGAACATAACCCTATAGGTTCATTTTAGACCTCTGTCTGCCAGAAGTTTGTAAGATATTTATGTTGTTTTAAGTCACTAATTTTCTGGTTATTTGTTAAAGCAGCAATTGCAAATCAATATAGAGCCCATGATAAAAAGTCAAAACTATGTGATAAAAATATTTCACCTTAGGCCAGCACCTTGAGTTTAATTCATCTTGAAGTTAGGAACCAATTCCCAAAACCCAATCAAACTTATGTGGTCAGCAACGCATTTAAGTTGCATTCCTTGCCTAGAAAGATTATTATTTTTTCTTTCAGTCGGGTAAAATTACATATATAAACCCTGGAAATGTATAAAAATAGTCTCTTATAGAATTCCAGAAAAACCAGCAGTGTATAGAAATTTAAATTCCAGAACCATGCTATATAATAAAAGAGAAACATGCAAATTAACCATCCCTCCACTATGCTCAAGCCACACCCACCAACCACGCCCACCAGCCAATCAGGAATGAGTGTGCAAATTAACCCAACTAAGATGGCAGCGGCCACAGAGCTGGAGTGAGCAGGAGGCTTGGGTTGCCCCTGGTGATGGAGGAAGCCAAGCTTCCTGCCTGCCCTGGCCCACCCAGGGCTCCGCTCAAGGCTATAAAGTTTCAATTATAGAAGATAAATAAATCCCAGAAGAAAGAAAGAAAGAAAGAAAGAAAGAAAGAAAGAAAGAAAGAAAGAAAGAAAGAAAGAAAGGAGAGGCTTGGAACTTGGGTTGCCAGGGGGCGTGGCCAGCCTGCAAACAGCCATCAGCCCCTCACCCAGGCTGGCCAGGCACCCCAGTGGGACCCCCACCCTGATCCGGGACACCCTTCAGGGCAAAGCAGCCAGCCCCCACTCGTGCACCAGGTCTGTATCTTATATAATAAAAGGGTAACAGCAGAACGACTGGGAATGACTGGTCTCTATGACACACACTGACCACCAGGGGGCAGAAGCTCAATGCAGGAGCTGCCCCCTGGTGGTCAGTGCGGTCCCACATGGGGGAGCTCTGCTCAGCCACAAGCCAGGCTGATGGCTGCCAGTACAGCGGTGGTGGTGGGAGCCTCTCCTGCCTCCTCAGCAGCGCTAAGGATGTCCGACTGCAGCTTAGGCCAGTATTATAGCTTTTTAAAGCATTCCTTTCAATGTGACAGTGATTCACTTTCTGTTGAGGACCATGACTCATTCACAAATTCCTCTATAATCTCTATTATTTGAGTTACCAGAATGACAATGATTTGAAACCTTTCGTGTTGCTGCAGCGGTGTGTGCATATATGCTTTATAATGCTTAAATGGTGCCTCCCAAATTCCACCTGGAAACTCAGAATGTGACCTTATTTGGAAGTAGGATCTTTGCAAATACAATTAGTTAAGATGAGGTCATACTGGAATAGTGTGAGCCCTAAATCCAATAACTGATGTCGTGATAAGAGGAGAAAATACAAGTAAACAAAGAGGCAGAGTTTGGAGTGCTGCATCTATAAACCCAGAATTGCCAAGGATTTCTGGGAGCAACCAGAAGCTAGGAAAAAGCAAAGAAGGATCCTACTGACACATTGAATTTAGACTTCTAGAGTCCAGAACTGTGAGAGGCTAAATTTCTGTTGTTTTAAGTCACCAAGTTTGTGATAATTTGTAGCCCTAGGAAACTAATATTGTGGTTTGTGCTCATTTTCCTTTCTACTAGTTTTACATCAACAGAACACACTTTAGCAATCATCACCATGAGTAAATTACATTTATAAGGAAAGTAATTAGAGTAGAACAATGTTACATTATTTTTTTTATATTAAGCTTTTCATACACATAGTTCCTGAAGCTGCATTATGAAGTACTATATGAAAATGAAAATGATTGTGAAGCTATTATGCACCTTTCAATAGTGGACTCAGAGCATTAGACAGGAACAGCTATCATTATGGAAGAAACAGAAAGCTTTGAAACTGGAGTGTTAATATCTTTCTGATGTTCCTAAATTCCAACTGATTTAAAACTTTTAAAAAATCAGTGATCTGAGTCATGCTAAGGTGTCACATCTAAAGCAAGGCGGGGAAAAAAAGAATATCCAACTCAACCCCAGCAGAGCATCAGAGAATTGACAACATCTGAAAATACCATAATACCTGAAGCAAATTTAACTGAATATATATGTATATGTTTTGTGTCTCCTGATATGTTAGGGGGTAGAGAACAGTTGTTAAGAGATACTTTTCAAAAGAGAGAAGTGAGCAACAATTTATTCTATCTGATGGGAGTCTGGCTCTATAGGGACCCACAGTGAACTGAGGACACACAATTCAAATCTTAAGACTATCCTCTCATGGATGTAGAATATATTCCCTTACTAGTTAAAGTATATCTAGGTAAAGGAAAGTTAGAAAAAAACATCCAAAGGAGAGAGCGTATCCCTGTTGTGAAAAAAGAACATAGTAGTCCTGACATGGCTCTCTTCAGTCTGCTTACCAGGTTGGCCCTTAGCTAGTCTCTGAAAACTTGGACTTTCGAAGAATTTGCCCACAATATTTGGAAGAATAAACAGGTTTTATTATTTTAATCAAGAAAGAAAAAAGAGCCCTAACCGGTTTGGCTCAGTGGATAGAGCGTTGGCCTATGGACTGAAGGGTCCCAGGTTTGATCCCCAGTAGGAGGTGTGCAGGAGGCAGCTGATCAATGTTTCTCTCTCATCAATGTTTCTAACTCTCTATCCCTCTCCCTTCCTCTCTGTAAAAACTCAATAAAATATATTTTTAAAAAATAAAGAAAAAAGTAACACATTATATTTTGAATGTGTATTTAACTTTTTTACTCCTTGATCTGATTTTATTTCCCCTCCCTTTAGTGGCTGAGGCAGGACCAACTTGTAAGGGTCCTCAAAATAGCCAGACAGTCAGATGGAGAATCAAGTCCATCAATTATTGACAAGTAGGCACTAGTCTCTTTATTTCAAAGGGCCAGCACTGTTGTTTAAACATTATCTAATCTACTTGCATCTTACAAAGTTTAATTTCTACGAAAAGCAAGGACACAATTGCTATGGACTGAACAATGCATATTGGCAGATAGATGTCATTAAGATTTACTTCCTTCCATCTCCTGTTCAATTGCTCTGTGAAAGGCAGTGGGTTTCTCTTGTCTTCTTCAATTTAGATTTATGGAATTTCTGAATCTCAGCAATATCTTGTTTGTCATATATTTTGGCAGATCAAGTAGTAATGAGATACACAAAAGAAAGTCGGATTTCCACAGTGGCTATTCTACCTTAACTTCTGACATTTCCATCTCCCATTGCAGCCTCACTAACCTTATTATCCTTCTCCTTGTACCCTGATGAATTCCTCTTACCCCTCCTTAACTGCACCTGTTCTCAAGATTCAGCCTTCGGCAGTTCTCCTGCTATGAGACCCTGTAGGTCATTTTCTATCACTGAACTTATACTGCTATTTCCCCAGCTTTCAACTTTACTCAAGGTCTTTATCTCCAATGGTCTATGACAATTTATTTGTATTTGGAGGTACAGCCTTTAATGAAATATGTCCAATACCTAATCTATCACCTTCTCCTGAAAGCAGAAATTTCTTTCATTTTCTTCTTCTAATACATACATAAATATTTTAATAATACTTAATCTGAAATAATTTTGTCTCCACTATCAATGTACCCTTTGTAATCACTTATCATGAAGCCATATAAATAGTTTAACTGTCTCTTATTTACCATTCCCTTCACTAATGTGCTAGCATAGATTGAAGCACAAGAGCCCAGAATTACAACACAACCTTTCAATTCAGAGTCTCTCAAAGTGTGGTTCAGCCACTGTTGCAGCTAAATCATTTCAGGAGCTTATTAAAATATAGATGCTCATATGAACCCTAACCTTCAGAATTATAAATTATCTCTCCACCTCCTATCTCCACCCCAATCCAAATTACACTGCAACTGTCTACACGTGGTTTACATTGGGACACACCTCTATTTGAGGACTACCACTTTGTATTTCATATATTTGCATGCATTTGAGAGCATAAAGTTAAACTTAAGAATCAGAACTCCCTCACATTTTAGAAAAGGAAATTAAGATCCAGAGATATTTTCAAGCCATGCAGAAAAGAGTTAAGATTGAAAGCCTGATTACTATCTTTTGAACGCACTGCTTGTAAGATGCCTCTATGTCTAGGAACTTTGGTTTAGACCGCGTTTCCACCATTCCCAGGCCTGATAAGAGTTGCTTGATGTGCCAAAACTGTTTTTACAAACAATATGGTTTAAATTAAACACCTGCTGCCCTAGCTGGTTTGGCTCAGTGGATAGAGTATTGGTCTGTGGACTGAAGGGTCCCAGGTTTGATTCCAGTCAGGGGCACATGCCCAGGTTGTGGGCTCGACCTCCAGTGTGGGATGCTCAGGAAGCAACCAATCAATGATTCTCTATCATCATTGATGTTTCTATCACTCTCTCCCTCTCCCTTTATCTCTGAAATGAGTAAAAATATATTTTTTAAAAAATAAAAATAAATAAACACCTTCTTTCCTCCTGGGATTCTGGGATTTGGGTAAATGTCAAACAAAGGATGCTATGTGACCATCCCCCAGTAAAACCACCAAGTACTTACTGTCTAAGAAGATTCCCTGGTTGACAACATTTTGCATGTGTTGTGACAACTTATTATCAATGGAATTAAGCACATCCTGAGTGACTCCACTGGGAGAGGACTCATGGAAGCTTGCACCTGGTTTCCCTTGAACTTTGCTCCATGTGTCTTTTCCCTTTGCTGCTTATGATTGGTATACTTTCACTGTAATAAATCACAGCCATGGGTATGATCATATTTTGAGTGCTGTGAATCCTACCGGTGAATCATCAAACATGGTGGTGGTCTTGGGGACCTCATGACACAGAAGCAAATGATTTTCATAACGTATTTCACTGACCCTCTCATGGGATGTTTCGAAGAGGCAGTACTCAAAACAGCGTAGCCTTAAAAACACAGCATGCTTTAACTGCTGATTTAGCTGCTAAGTCTGAATCATGGTTTCATTGTCTATAAAATTGGGCCAATAATTACTTTGTAAGTTTTTTACAAAGATTTAGAGATAATAGTACAAGAGGTCTATGGTATATACCCTTTAAGGAGGAGTTATTATTTGCATTCATAGTCTTTTGGATAAGATGGAAGGATAAGAAGGAATTCTATGGTTCAAATTTTATGTATCCATATATACACGTAGCAATGGATCTAATTACATATGTAGACTAAAAGGTCCCAAACATGTTGGAACTTGTAAGCAGATTGGTTTTTCTCAGGATCTGTGTAGAGCATCTCTGACTAAAAACTTGTGATGGGAATTGTGTACAGAGCAAACACACACAAAAACATGTTTATACTCATCCTCATCTTTCAACCCATGCTTGGCTACTTGTCTCTTGTTTTGGGGGTCCTGCCCACTCCACTGATTTCTGGGCCCTGACCTCTTTCTGGCTGCCAATCTGCACTCCTTAACCATTTATTGGATGCTTAGCTGTTCTTACAACTGTACCCTTTTCAAACCACTAGTTCACACATGACTGATTTACCATCAGTCACTTGGTCCTATATGGAAGATCCCCACTGAAACTCTATCTTGGCTGTGACCCTGACTTCATCTCTTGACCAGCTTGTTATATTTGCTCTTGAATAAAGTATACTTCATTTTTGTGAAAGGAGAATTATTGGGCAAATATAATCCCAGTCAGTGGCAGCATATTTGGAAGAAAACCTCATTTGTGTTTATTTATTCTTTTTGTTCAACACTTCTTAATACTAGCATTGTCTCATCTGAAATAATGTAACAGAAATATTTAAAGTTGGTTTATTTCAAATCTCTTCAGCTACCATAAAAAGGAGGCAGTGTCTGCAAGGAGTTGCTTTATGGCACATCGTTTTCAGAAAAACAAAACAAAGCATTAATCTTCCATATCAAGGTTAAAATATCTAAACAAAGACATTTGCTTTGTATTTCTCAACCAGACATGATATAATGTTGAGAGTACTGCATGGGGAATCAGTGGCCCCTATGTTTCAATCTTCAGTATAGTTGCTACAAGCCTTTCCCCACCTCTATTTCATCTGGGTAGGGGTGAGCTGCTAGAAATTGTCAACAGTATGTGAGTAGAAGTGATTGTTCCACTTCCCTGCTAAGGTGGCTTTGAAGCAAGTATCTGGTCTCCATGCTTTCTTCCCCTAGCTCCTGGCTGGATGTTGACATCCAGGGTGACCTTAGAGGCCACATGTTGAAGATTGTAGAGCCACTCTCATTCAGAGTCTCTCAATAGCCACATAAATAATTATCCCTTTCCTCTTACCAATCAGGAACATCCACACTATGTTAAGCCATTGAGATTTTGAGATTTTGTATTTATAGTAGTTAGTATGACCCTAATTAAGTTGATTCACATCTTTATGTGAATCTCTTTGGGTTGTTATAAGGATTAAATGAGTTAGACCAATGCTGACACATAATAAATGCTCAATAAATATTTGCTATTAATATTAATATGAGCTTTAATGCTAAGTAGATATGAGTCATTGACTGTGTCCATTTCCCAGGACCTCAATTTCTTCAATTGTAAAATGTAAGGGTCATGCTTGATGATTCCTAATTTTCCCTAAATTTGAAATTGTATGATTGGTACAGAGGACACTGAGAGAGAAAAGCATATTTTCTTTTTGAAATGTATCCATTAATTTTGAAATAATATTTGAAGCTAAGAAGATTTACAAACCGGGCTGTGTCCGTGAGACTTTCATTCACACCCAAGTGAATGTCTTGTGTGGTAAGAAAACAAGGGTGTCCTCCCAAAAGTGCAAAGCCTACAATAAAAGAAAGAGAAAAAATGCATTTTGAAAAAAAAGAACTAAAGTGGGAAACACAATTATTATTAAGTACTGTCACCATCTCAATTGAAAAGTCAAAATCTTTAAAGCTCTCCAACGTCTCTAGTAGGGAAGTCCCAAGCAAAGCAAAATAAGGAACCTAGGGAAATTTCGGTATAAGCACTGACCTCTCCTTCAGATGTATGCCTGTTTTTCCATTCTCTTGTGCAAAACCTGGCAGATCAGATATGCTATGTCCCAGGTAGAATCATAGAACACAAAACATACTAATAGTTCTACTTGCTAAGGATCCTGTAATAGAGTCTAAGTCCATTTGTGATGTTTCACTGCTACCAGCTTTCAGGCCCAGCATCACTTTCCACTGGAGGGTTAGAGCAGAGGGCTATTCCTTTCTCCTAGGTCCTAACTCTCTGGCCCTTCTTCAACAGAAGGGTGAGTTTGTTGGTTTACTCACCTGTTTCTGTTGACAATCTTGTTCGAGTACTTCTTTTTTCAAAAATCATGCCTAAAGATTTCCCTTGTAATAAAGGCAAATACTGAAAATCAAAGACAAGAATATAATTAAGATGAAAAATATATTTATATCCAATATCAAGGATTATATTTCAAAACTTATTCTTTACATTGTCAAAAGTGTAGAATAATTAAACACTACTTCCAAAATGTTACTTAAAAAGTGAATTTAAAGTGGGTTTTTTGCCTTTTCTATACAAATGGGTGAAGGGAATAGGAACTCCCAAAGATTATTGACATAATTAGAAAGTATTATTACTTGCTTTGGGGTCAATCTGAACACTTGTTTCAAAGTATATTAGTATTTCACCTTGGGACCATCTTCTTACTTAAATCCATGGAAATCCCCATCAGTGTTCAATGACCTTGAAGATGCTTGGTTTGGAAATGTTTTCTCAGCTAGGAACATGTTACCCTGTTACAACATGGGCAGTAAGACTCCTAAAGGTGAAGCCTCAGACTGTCTGCTACACTCATTATGCATCCTTGTGGGAATGCAAGAGCTTTGTTTCTGAAAGTCCTGTGGAAACAATTTGGAGAGTTTGGTGTGGGGTGGGGCTCTTCCTCCTTCCTCTTCTATAGATGGACTTTCCCGATAGGATGAGCTCTGGAACAAATAGATTCCTGCCAGCTAAACATCCTCACACACAATGTAAAGAACAAAGGCCTAAGATTTGAGGGGGATGTTTCTCCTTATTTCAGATCTTCCATAGTTGGAGTCATTCTGTTTTCAGTTTGTTTTTAAGGAACTTGTAGAGTTAGTAAACTAGGTAAGAAAATCAGGGTTGTGTAAAACTTTTTCAGCCTGAAACCAGCTCTTTATAAAAGCTTTTTATCCAAGTTTGGAATACAAAAATGCTTCCACAATTAAGCAGTCTAAATGAAGCTACTGAATTAATTAAGCATGTGCAAACATAAATTGCTCAAAAAGCAGAATAATGATTTCAGCTAAGCACCATATCTCATTTTCCCCCTACTTGGTTAACATTTGTTTCTTTGCTAATATAAAATTTTAAAACACTGTCACATCAACTGTAAATTTTTGATATCCTAATGATCATATATCTGATATTCATTCGCAATTGAAAGTTTTGGCTAGAAAAATACTATCTCATCCTTATTTTTAACTTGATAGAAAACACACAAAGAAAAGAAAGGAGGCATGAAAATAAAATCTTTCTGGAGAATGATTCTTTAGGTTCTGATCCAGTTAATAATGAATTTCAACATTCCACATGAAAGAAGTGCAATGATTTGTCATTGAATAACTGATTTTTATGCTTTTTATGTGCCTGAACACTCAGTAATCAATTACCTTGACTGTGTGGTTCCATTACTTGCTACTGTTCAGGAATTTTAATGTGTTTTCTTTTCCCTCTTTCTTTGTAAGGCTGTCTTTACAAAATCTGATTGGTAACAATGGAAGGTAAAATACATACCTCTCCTTTCTGTTTTATCCTAAATTTCAGATCCGCTGATAGCCATAGCATATACTTAATTTCTTCTCCTGTAAAGTTCTTTAGAGTGAGAAGGTCACGACCCTTCAGCTGTACTTTATTTTGTAATGGTTGGCCACATCTACAAAAAAAGAAAAGAATATATATATATCTGTCAGTCTGTTCCATGCTTTCATGTCTCTGGATCTATTTTGTTCAACAGTTTATGTTGTTCATTAGTTTCCACATATGAGTGAGATCGTGTGATACTTGTCTTTCTCTGACTGGCTTATATTGCAAATAGCCACACGAGTGGCTTTGCCACTTACTAGTTGTGCAACTTTGGGCAAGTTACTTAATCTCTCCCTTATAGGGTAATTGCTAGGGTAAAATGATTTAATACATGTAAATCATTCAATGTCTGGCATATAATAACCATTTGATAAATTTTAGCTATTATTTTTGAAATCATTAGATTGTACAATCAGAATTTGTAGTATACTAGTACATGCAACAGAAAACAATGTCATTCTTTTTTCCCTACTGCCCTTAAAATCTATTGTTAGAGATTTGTTCTTTTTACTTGTCCCTGGTCAAATACAATGGACCCTGTGGCTTTTGTAGTAACTCTCGGGGAGGGTGGCGGGGGGGGGGGGGAGTCATCTGCTTGCTTTATTCTCTCAAAGTGTCTCAGTAAAATGATGTGTAATAATAAAAATGATTTTTTTAACTTTAAGAAATGTACTGAAAGTTAATACCTTTTGCCTTCCAGCTCATGCCTAATTCAAGTTGGCCTTCTCTGTAGGTGGAAGGGGGACCAATAAGCTGTTTCCTCTGATTCCCTACGTTCAGTTTATTCATGTAAAGCTAAGGGAAAGTTAGGAGTTAAGGGTGAGGCAAACTCTGGTTCTGTTCTAGCAGTCTAGCATTGGTATATGTGCTTGAGGCTGACTTTTTTGCTCATTGGGTGCTTTTCAGGGTCCTTTGAGGAACTCTCATCACTGGGAATTTCTCACCACAGTTCTTGATGGCAGACAATTACATCTCCTCTGCCATCCAATAGCCCACCTCCAGACTCTTCTTGCTGACATTTCCCCACCCCTTCAGCAGATCTTTTGGTTGTGATGTGAAACAATATCATGTCTCTTTCTCATTCCATATTGGTTCTTGGGAAACCCTTCATATTCTTTGCTCTTACAAGAGTCAGGTCCATCCCAGTATAGACTCCTCTCTTGTTCTGCCATAAAAACAGCTAGCCACGAGTCCCTCTTACTTTGTTTCCCAGGTATGGGCCTGAGATTAGTGCACTAATTGTAATTGTCTGCCAGAAACTGAGACAGAAAGAGTACTATTTTAATATTCTGTTACATTTTGATGATAATTTGTTATTTGAGATGATCAGTATATAAAATGGATAGCATTTATTCTTTCAGTATTCCCAGTGTTATCCCTAATTAACAATAATTACTATTATATATCATTAGAAATTATGAGTAACCAAGGACAAAATGTGGTTTACCACATGTATTAAACATTAATTTTATCAGGAGTAGAACAACTGTGACAAAATTATCATGCTTAAATTCCAGCCTAAGAAGAGACCTTGGGCTACTTGAGGTAAAGAGTAAATTCTATGGTAGGATTTATGTATGTCTTTTTTCATTGATGGTGATAGGTAGGAAAATCATAAATTCACTCAATTTGTTGTTTCCACTACATGATGTCATATAACTTAGACAAATGAATATTTCACTAAATATTCAACTTTCTGGCAGAGTTAATTTGTTCATTTAGTGTTGAGTAGGTGAGTAGATTTTTTCAGTAGATATTTGTGAGATTAAGCCCTTCAAAGATTCTATTATTAAAGAAAGGAACATCCATAATGATGATTTGTGAGTTAGTTGGCTAAATGGTTGATTGATTGATTTAATAGAATATACTAATGACATATTCAACTCCAATAGAAAGTAGTGTTTTCCACTTATATGTGAATCAAAATTTTGGTTAACATTCCTATTTCAAATATGTACCTTTTTTGTCAACTTTTGAAATATGTGATTCATATATTCTCCAACTGGAAATTTCTTTAAAGTAGCAATCCTTGATTTTTTATTACAGATCCTTAATATTAAAATATTTTACATGGATCTACAATATGTATTAGTTTATTTATAATATATGTGTTAGTATCCTAATAGATTATGTATATAACAAAACATAAAGAAAAATAAATTAAAAATTTAGACTAAGAAGAACCCAATATTTAAAAAGTAAATTGTAAATATAAAAAAAATATTTTGCTAGCTAACAATTTGTTATTTGAGATGATCAACATATAAAATGGACATTTATTCTTTCAGTATTCCCAGTGTTATCTCTAATTAACAATAATTAGTACTGTATACCATTAGAAATTATGAATAACCAAGGGAAAAATGAAGTTTCTAGAACAGACTTTCATTTTCGTCCTTATACTGGAACCCTAGTAAAAAGCTTACAAAACTGTGTTCAAGGTCTGGACAATAGTAGTCAACAATTTAATAACTTTAGAAACATGGCATTAGGCAGGAAATTTGGGGTTTTTGCACATGTATTTTTATTATAAGCTTGGTTCTGATTATATTAATTTAGTGATAATATTAAGTAATAATATAATATACAAGTACTGATATTGTACAGAAGTAAACCATTTGACTGATAGTCATGCTTTTTTCAGGGTCAACTGTATTTGTTTTCTGAGGAGCTATAAACAGGTTTAACATTTAGGGTAGTTTTGAAAATATTTTATTTCTTCTGAAATAAGGCCCAAGCAACATAAAGTCACAGAAGATAAACTCTCTTTACTCTATGTCTTACAATAATACATTAATATTCCTTGGCTTGACACTTCTTCCAATATTATTTTAAAAGTGGGAAAACCCCAGGATTTAAGGAATTCAGAAAATATCACTATAGCTGTTGAGCTCACATCTATCAACAATAGGAAAAACAACCTATGAGCTAATTTTGAGGCCTTATTTTTTGCCTAGAGCTCAAGTAGTAGACTCCTGAATATTTTTTTTTTATTTTTACTTCATGCAGGAAATACTTCACAACATATATCCATGTGATTTTTGAGAGTACATTTATTAAAGCTGGGGACAGTGAAACAGGGATAGAAGAAGCAACAGGGGAGAGCCTAAGTGGGGCTGGTTAAAATGCAGTGGGAAAGAAATAAGCCTAGGTGCGGCTGCAGTCAGCTCACTGGGAAGTCAGAGAAGAGGAGTTCAGGGTGTTAACCTGGGATGAGCTGCTGCTGCCCATTGCTCCCCTGGTTGCAAGTCTTGTGGGGGCCCTTAGAGTTTAGGAGAAAGAAATTTTACTCAAAAAGTGCCGGGGTCCAACCCCAGCAGGTCCAGGGGTCCCCAAAGGCATGGATGGAGTCGGCGAAGAAGGAATGACATGGGGACAGCGTTCAGTTGATCAGCAGGCTAGCCAGGATCTCCATCCAGGATCTCCAGCCAAGTTCTGGTCTGGATCTCCAGCGAAGTTCTGGTTAGGATCTCCTGCCAGGGTCTGTGTCCATGTTCTCTTGCTAGGTTCTCCAGCCAGGTTCTGTAGCCATGTTCCCTTGCTAGATTCTCCAGCCAGGTTCTGTCCAGGTTCTCCAGCCAGGTTCAGTTACCAGGTTCTAGTCAGGTTCTCTTGCCAATTTCTGTAGTCAGGTTCAGTGCAGGATCTTTTGCCATGTTCTCTCCAGCGAAGTTCTTCTGTCTGTGTAGGTTCCTTCTTCTGAGTTCTGTCTTCTTCGTTCTGTGTTCTGAGTTCTGATTCTTGCTGTCTTGTTGCATCTGTATTTATACCAGTTGATTCAATCCTATCAATCTCTATTACAAAGGTTAGGGCGATTCTTATCTTCATTCCAGGGAGTAAAGATTATGTAGCTTAAGCACGATTGTTCGTAGTTAAAGTGATTAATTACCCGCCTGGCACTTAGTTAAGAGGTTTTATTCCCTCCCTAACTTCAGGAGAAAATCCCTACCTGGGGAAACAACCTTTCTCAGAGAGGTGACCTTGGTTAAAACACATAGTGCCAAGAAGGTGAGCAAACATATTAAGAACAATATGCCATATATGCCAGGTCCCTTGAAACAGCAAGGATGGACCGGCTCCCGGCAAAAAAGGAGATTTGAGTAGGTGTGGCCCAAGGAGGGCATGGCAACTCCTGTTTATCTTGGAGCCCACAAAAGCTATGTCTCCAAACTGCTACACTTAAGGGATTCAATATCCTCCCTTAATCTCAGCCCCTTTGGGGTTTTGTTGTATCTACTCTCTTCTAAATAATCACAGGACTACATGTTTCATTTAAGAAAATATTATAGATCTTAGAATTGTTGTTGAATCACAGAAAAAAAGGAATTAGAAATGAAAATTTTGTAGGGAACTATTTTCTCCACTTTCCATGCAAGGAAATCAGAAAATAATGATGAAAGAGGAGGTCCAACACTTTTAACTGCTTCAAAAAACATCCAACTTCCAGCTCTTACTAGCCAAACAGAAGACAAATTGGGATTTTCTCAAATTAGTCCTTACATACTTCAAGAAGTTTCTAAACTGGAGGTGTGGTTAGAGTTCAGTTTAGTGTTAAGGTTAATGTTCTGCTATTGGGATCATAAGAAGCTGCTCTTTTTATTTCTGCATTGACAGATTTGAATTTAAAAGTAGAAAGAAGACACAAGCATCCTGCTTAAATCTTCCTTTTTGTCCAGATCTTTCATTTTCAAATTTATATAGCAACTGAAACTGTATTTCAAATTATTTTTCTTAGACCACAGTGATCAGAAGAATACCTTTTTTGTGACTCCAGTCTCTACATGGCAGCTACTGATAATGTTGTCTTCACTCTTGTTTCCCTAGATCAGTGACGGCGAACCTTTTGAGCTCTGCGTGTCAGCATTTTGAAAAACCCTAACTTAACTCTGGTGTCGTGTCACATATTGAAATTTTTTTATCTTTGCAACCATAGTAAAACAAAGACTTATATTTTTGATATTTATTTTATATATTTAAATGCCATTTAACAAAGAAAAATCAACCAAAAAAATGAGTTCGCGCGTCACCTCTGACACGCGTGTCATAGGTTTGCCATCACTGCCCTAGATTGTACCTCCAATAAATGTTAGCAGATAAGCTTTTAAAAAAATACAGACAGTTCTGGCTTTAAACTTTAGTGTGGGACTGTAAATAATCATTAAATCTTAATAATCAATGGGGAAAAATCACAATTATTTTGTGACTTTAAAATTTTTGTCAAAACATTAAAAAGAAAAAAAAACATTAAAAAGTTTCTTATTGTCAGTATAAATATACTAGTGGCCCAGTGCACTAAACCGGCAGTTGGACATTCCTCTCGCAATCTGGGACCGCTGGCTCCTAACCACTCACCTGCCTGCCTGCCTGCCTGATCGCCCGTAACTGCCTCTGCCTGCCTGTCTGCCTGATCGCCCCTAGCTGTCCTCCCTTGCCAGCCTGATCACCCGTAACTTCCTCTGCCTGCCTGTCTGCCTGATCGCCCCTAGCTGTCCTCCCTTGCCAGCCTGATCACCCCTAACTGCCTCTGCCTTCCTCATCACCCCTAACTGCCCTCTCCTGCTGGCCTGATCTCGCCCCCAACTGCCCTCCCCTGCTGCCTGATCTTGCCCCTAATTAGTGCACGGGGGGCGGAGGGGTTCCCTCAGCCCAGCCTGCACCCTCTCCAATCAGGGACCCCTTGGGGGATGTCCGCCTGCTGGTTTAGGCCCGATCCCACTTGCAATCTGGGACCACTGGCTCCTAACTGCTCACCTACCTGCCTGCCTGATCACCCCTAACTGCCTCTGCCTGCCTGCCTAATTGCCCCAAACCCCTCTGCCTGCCTGCCTGATCACCCCTAACCTCTCTGCCTGCATGCCTGCCTGCCTTATCGCCCCTAACTGTCTCTGTCTGCCTACCTGATTGCCCCTAATTGCCCTCCCCTGCTGGCCTGATCTCACCCCCAACTGCCTCTGCCAGCCTGATCACCCCTAACTGCCCTCCCTTGCCAACCTGATCTCACCTCCAACTGACCTCCACTGTCAGCCTGATCTTGCCCCCAAGTGCCCTCCCCTGCTGACCTGATTGCCCCTAACTTCCTCTGCCTGATTGACCCTAACTGCCTCTGCCTCGGCCCCCACCACCATGGCTTTATCTGGAAGGAAGTTTGACGTCCAGAAGATGGCTGGTTGACTCAGTCTAATTAGCATGTTATCCTTTTATTAGTATAGATAGATTATATAGGATAGGATTGCTTAAATGGGGGGGAGCCTTTTTCAGCAGGAGGAGATGCTCTTGGCAGACAAAAACACATAATCCCTATATCTGGACTGATAGCCAGCCATATGCACTATACTGCCAAATTGGTCATTAAAAAATTGAACTGCTTTCTTACACCTTACACCAAACAGCTGTTGCCTTTAAAACCCCTCCTCAGCCCCCTCCTTACGCCTTATGTTCTCCCTTCATAGTTCACCCAGATTAGGTTCTGATTGGTGAGTTTCTATGCCAGTCAGGGTCAAAAGCTCTGCCTCCTAGGCAGCCATTGGCTCCTGGCACTCACCCACATTTGGTTCTGATTGGTTGGTTTCTATACCAGTCAGCATCTCTGGGCCTATCTCTGGGTCTGATCAAAGAGGTGGGGCTGATCAGCAGCCCCTCAGAGGCCTGAGAGAAACAGAGGCGGGGCTGCTGGTGAAGGCAGGCAAGAAAGAGAGGGGCAACAGCTGATGCCACTGAGGCTGCAGATCAGACCCTGCCCCTCTCTCTCTGCAGGCCTCTCTCTGGGCCTGATCTGCAGCCCCCTAGGCAGTCAGTGCTGGGTCGCTGCCCCACAGCAGCTGCAGTCAGGGTGTTAGGTCGAGCCTTGGGTGGTTACAGACCCTGGGTCTTTATATACATAGATGGGGAAATTAAAGAGCTAGTAAAACTGATATATATTCAGTACACTGTGATTTAAAACAGGAACACTGAGAATTATAGTGTTCTATTTCTTTGTAAAAACTGTCAAGAGTAGTTTGAATAGTGTATGCCATGTACTTATTAGATAACTTAAGATACTGAGCAAGCATCCTTTTTATGCTTTAGTGAATTGTCATATTCCTTCTAAGTTTAAATCAACTTCCAACATTTTATCCTTTGTATTTTTAATATTGTGAAATATCTCTGAGAATTTCTTTAATGTGAGGTGTTGTGCTGGTGACACTTCCTCTGGAAGATCTTCATACTTTTGTCACAAATACTTTTCTCATTTATGTCAATAAAATTATCTTCACTGAGTTCCTCTGGCACATATCTAAAGACTCTCAAACAGTAGCAGGGTCAATAATCCCACAGTCACCTATTTCTTTCATAAATACATTAACATTTTATTCAAATTTAACTGCCAGTGCTATTTTTTACTAATATATGCCTGCTGCACTTTCATCATTGTCAGACAATTGCCTCTTTCATTTATTCATTTTTATAAAATGTACCATGGGTTTATCGCTGGGAGAAAAGAAGGCAGCACAACTATGTTTTCTACTGTCTATATGTGAACTGAATAACATGCACAGTGAGCATTCACCAATAGACTTTAAAAGAAGGGATGTGATTGGTCACTGATCATGATGTACATCTGTTATGGACATAGTGATTTGTAAACTGAAGAGCTAACAATGAAGTTTTTACTTTACACAACTACTCACAATTAATATACCATGACAACTGAAATTTAAACTGTGTGCTTGGAAGACTGAACTTACATAACTAAACTGTGGTCATTAAAATGCCTGCGTATTGGGACCATGCAAAGGAAGGGCTGCCTGTACTCCTAATGCTTTCCCATTGTAGGATTTGCCCTAACCGGTTTGGCTCAGTGGATAGAGCGTCGGCCTTTGGACCGAAGGGTCCCAAGTTCGATTCCAGTCAAGCGCATGTACCTTGGTTGCGGGCACATCCCCAGTAGGAGGTGTGCAGGAGGCAGCTGATCGATGTTTCTCTCTCATCGATGTTTCTGATTCTCTATCCCTCTCTCTTCCTCTCTGTAAAAAAAAATCAATAAAATATATTTTTAAAAAGATTATTATATACCATTTCTTCTGTTCAGAACTGTCCTCTGAGTTCTCAAGACTGACTTTTTCTTTTCCTTAGGCTGGAGGCTTAAATACCATCTCCTATACAATTCCTTCCCTGACTGTACTAAGTAGTTTCCACTTTGCCTTCATTTTGTTCATAATACTGCTCACAATTTTAATATATATGTATGCTTCTGTTTATTGCTTACTTTTTATCTTTCCATTGGATTACATGATCCATGATATCAGAGACCCTGCCTGTTTTATTCCTTAATATTTATGCACTGCTTACTGAAATGACTGGGATAAATTTAGAGATTTGTCATGACAGATTTTCAATGCTCTGACCCAAGATCTGATGACAAAAAAGAACACCAAGACCCCCAAACAAAATTAATGTTGTGGTAAGAACAAGTATGGGCTGTGTCTCAGGACTAAGAGTCTTGGAAGAGAATTGATTTGCTAAAGCTGAAATCCTCTAGGGCTCAAACACTCCAATACAGTATTTGCAGTCCTGGGGATAATGGTTAGACATAAGAATGTGAAACAAAGTTATAACCTTGTATCCCAAGCAGAGCAGTCTGAGTCAAGTGCAAAAACTTGGAAAACTGATGAGAGGACATGATGGAACAAGTTTTTATCTATGGCAGAATGAGGGCCAAATCCAAAGTACTGTGATAGTGAATTATATGGATATTTGGTTCTCTCTCTCCTCTAACCCCTTTTGGACAGAATAAGTCCCCAGGAGTCTTGAAGACAGAAGGGGTGGAGAAGTAGATATATCATACTGGCATGTGAGTGCTTCTGTGGTTAACTAGAATTTTTTTTTACATTACACCTCAACTGATAAAGGGGGTCATACTATTTACACATTTGAACAATCATTATAGTTGCCACCTTTCTCAATTCTAAGAGGTGGGGCAGGAAATGTTTACTTGGGAAAAAGAGCTGTTTTTCATAGATATCAAGAGCTAACCAGGAAAATTTATCACTGGAAGGAAAGCAAACACAATGGTTCCAGTTTAAATTCCTATCCTGTTTACTATCTCCTCATAGCACCCTTGCCTTGGCTCCAAAATGAGACTGCCACACCTCTTTCCTAAGCTACTTAAAAATTAGAGAAAAGTAGACGAGCTCCAGAGTTGTACCAGTTGTTGCTTTCTGGTGATAAACCCACACTTGAATTAGCCAGTTAAAACCACTGGCTTAAATGGCATAGAGGCTCCATGCTGAAGTTGGAGGCAGCTTAGTCTGGTTCAGGAGCACCCAGACCAGGGCCAGAATCACTATTTTGTTGTTCCCATAAAATATATGGTGTCCTTGTACTTAAATGTATCTTCTTGGTAAACCAGACCTAAACCACATGCATGTTTAAGCCGATACATAATAGGGACGATACTATATTGGAGAAAACAATGGGAACCATGTACAGATTTTCCATCAAAACTGTCATTGTCATCGCAGCCTGGTTAAAGCCAGAATTTTGAAAAAGGCAAGACAGTTTCTTACATTAATTTTATCCTTTGAAAAAGTAATTATAGAGATTTCTCAACCCCAAATCACTGAATGTTAAGAAGCTAAGCCAAGGTAATAGTAGATCCTTGTGTTAGCTTTACTGAAATACCTTCCCAGCTAGAAAATGGAGGAGTGTTTTCTTATTGGAAGAATGAACCTTTTATTGCTAGTCTACATTTTTCCAATTCTGTTAAATTGTTTGAAGTATGGGGGAAGACCTGGATGCGTTCCCCTGTATAATTGTATTTTGTTGGAAGAAAAAGGGCTTGATTCGAGTAAAATGTGGTCAGTCTGAAACAGATTTTGCCAGGGTAGGAAAAATTCAATGTTAAATGATATTTTGATCACTGTGGAGACTTTAAGATAAAGACTAGCTTTTGGAGGCATAAGAGAGGACCAATGGCCCCTATGGCTGAAATTTTGGTATTACTTTAACATTGCAGATTGATACAACAGTTAAGGAATATTTTCTTGAGTTTTTGTTGTTGTTGTTATTGTTGCTGTCACTGAGGATCAAAGTAATCAAAGTAGTGGAATGAATAGAGCAGAGATTTTAAATATTTAAATTCTAGTTCTAGTTCAACTATGACCTTAGGAAGATAATTTCCCAAATTTGACCTCAATTTCTCATCTGAAAAATTAAGAAAATGTACTAAAAGTCAGTAATCCTTTGTGTCTTTGTCTTCCACAATATTAATGAAGTTAGTTCATAAAGACAAGATTTGTCATGGGCTATATTGGAGTCATTGAATTCTCAGTGGCCTAACTTTAATTCTATCCTTTTCTTTCTATCTCAAGAAGACATATTACAATACATGCAAAGAAGAGTGACTTTATTTTCACAAAACTCTTGAATCTGATCCTACTAATTTGAAAAAAGCACGGATTATTTCTAAATGTCTTTATTATTAACAACAATAATAATTTAACAAAAAATTGCTTGAAACCTTTCTCATTGTTGCTACATACTCCCTTGTGGTATAAATTACTATTGGTAATCAGTGACTAGGTGGTTTCTAAAATGTTGTGATATTTTCCTCATCTGAAAGTTGAAGAATGAGAAGATGATTAGCTTTTTGCAGACCTACTATTAAAGGACTGGAAATACAAAACTGTGAAAAATCTATGGTTGCCTCTATTTCTTTTATCTTAGTTAAATTACTATATTATTAAAAATAAAAAAACTAGAAATAAAACCCAAATTCTACTGTTGACTAAGGGAAACATTATGATTTCATTCCATTCCTGGTTTCATGCTTTATACTTAAAGTTTTCTGAAGTCAAGAAATATGTTTTTAAAAAGCCATTCATTTTTAGTTATGAAAGAAAATGTGAATAATTAAAGGGGACTGTTTTATCTTCTCTATGTAAAAACATGGATGGACTATAATTGCTTCATCTGTGTCCATGTGTGTATAGATGGGCATCAGTGTTGGATGAAAGGAATATAATGATTTATGTAAGTCCATAGAGAGGTCTGGAATGAAATACCTGAAAACCAGTCACCACTAGCTCAAATCCATAACCTCCACAGAATTGGGTGGCTTAGCTCAATATTCTCTGAGGAAATTTCTATTTGTGAGATTAAATTGAACTGCACTTACAAATTTTTCTTCTCTGATAAAGAGATTTTTTAGTGGTTTCTTTAAAAGATGTAAGTGGTTTCCCTAATAGGCAACAAATCATAGGACACTGTCTATTATCCAAACGCAGCCAGGCTCTAGAGCCTTGTTTTTAAGATGAAAAGCCTATGGATTGGGTGTTTTCAGTAATCGTGGTGTCTGATCCTATGGATTTTGTAAAAAAAAAATATAATAATTGACTAAAAATTATTGATCCACGAGCCAGTGTGGATAAATAATAGCTCAAACCCTAACTACATATTTCCTATTACTCTTTAGTGGTAAACTCACATGGTAGGTTTTGTAACAAGGACTTTCCACTTTTCCCAAGAGAAATGGGTGAGGGGGGAGGGGGTTGGAATATTAGTAAATATCAAAAAGCCCAAATATTTTGAAGAGGTTTTGCAAAAATTTAACCTTTGATAATTACTTTTAATGAATATGTTTCATCCTTTTTATTTTTTAATTTTTTTAAAATTCTCACTTGGTTTTTAGAGAGAGTGGAAGGGAAGGAGAGAGACAGAGAGAGAGAAACATCAAAGTCAGAGAGACACATTGATTGGTTGCCTCCTGCACGCACCCCAACCAGGGCCAGGGATCGAGCCTGCAACCCAGGTACGTACCCTTGACTGGAATTGAACCTGGGACCCTTCAGTCTGAGAGCTGATGCTCTATCCACTGAGCAAAACTGGCCAGGGCATTGAAAATCTTACTGTACTTTTCAAAGGAGAATGTAAGTTTAAGTTCCAAGCTTTGGAACTTTTTTCATTCAGTTGATTGCCTTCAGCTCAGTGATGATTCTTTTTTCAAAACAGTGGAATAAAATTTCATCACATTTTTATATGATGTAACTCAGTGAGATGGAATAATAAAATAATGGACATTTGTCATTTTACAGTTTTCTTACTGGTTATCAGTAGATTGTGACTTCATGTGTCTGGAATGAAACATCTTATTTACCTTATTTACCACTGTATCTCTAACACCTTGCCTGTGGCACAAAGTAAGTGCTCAATACATATTTAGTAAATGAATGATTGAACTACTCTTTTGTGGAAGCAGAACAGATATTATTCTTTTTCCCATTTCATAAGTGAATTGACATCACAGAAACATTTAGTGACTTGCTCAAGTTCATATAACCAACAAGTGGTGGTGCCAGGCCTTGAACCTAGTTCTTGAGACCCAAAAACCTGAGCTTTCCTTCAGATTCTTGGATATATGGTATAATTCTGATAGTAATTGGTAAACCCCATAATCTCTCTGGACTTCATTTACTTTATCTGTATATTAAGAGAAGGCATTATTCTGTGGCTCTGAGGTACCACTTAGGTCTAATACTAAGGACTTAATTTACAGTATTATTAACAATCACATTCTATCTTCTGAGAGTTTTATATTCACCAAAGAAGTGATGAAGTCCAGAGAGCTCCGAACTGTGAGGTGACCCAGAGAAGGGGGAAGAAACTTCAGACTAGACTCTTACTCCTTTAAGAAATCAGTAAAGTTGTTTTAAGGTTGGTTTAGGTTGTAAAGAGGCCCTGGGGAAATTCTGTCTGATTGTTAACATGTTATAGATACTCTAGAAACTTTCTGGCAACAAAGTCCATATTTAATTACCTTACTTACACAGCTAGCTCAACACCCTTGTCTCCTTCCCCACCATTTTCCACCTTGTGCTCTATGGCTGTAAGCTGGGTGTAGCTTTTATAATGAATCCAGTGGAGACAGCCTCCTTTGCACATGCTACCAAGAATTTCAGGAATAGATATCAAACTTGGATTTTATTTTTAAAAGAATTATTTTCCTCATCACACATAAGGCTCCTTTACAGCAGCTTTGTAAATGTTAATCTAGTTGCAATTTGGAGTCTGTTCTTTTAAAGGAGTGATTAATCCCCATGTACTACACTGATTTATTGTTTTCAAGCGAACCTGAATACAAACTGAAGCCCCTGTGTAAATTAGTTCCTCTAATTTTCTTCAGCCAGTTGTTCATTTAGAATGTACACAAACAGAAGATGTCAAGAACATTTAGTCTGTTATATCTGCCGCAGTTAGCTCCCCCTCCGCCCCCCAAAACAAGATGAAATCTGATTACAGAGGACTGAGCAATGAAAGCTCAACTGGAATTAGAGACAGCTGTCTCTAAGGGTCAAACCTGGCAATACACCCTGCAGAAAGAGACCTTTTGAGCTGCACTCCTCTGCAGAATAAAGTCCATTTATCAACATGGTTCCTAAATCAGACTCAAAACTCTGGCCATTGTCACTTACCGAAAATTTCGAACCACAAACCTCTGACCATTTCTAAGAGCTGCATTGTTCAACAGGATCCTCAAATTAAACAGCATCTTCTTTTGCTAGTGGAAAGGACGATTCTATGCACCTGAAAATGCTTCACCAAAGTAGTCAGTGGGGTCCACACAAAAGCTAAGAATGCTTTTGATTGCAGTGAGAGAGCAAAGGTAATATTATCCTTCAACTACCTTATCAAATCCCTCTGTTTAGAGATACTGCAGGGCAGAGTTCAGGGGTATTTGAACTTTAAGCCAAGCTTCACCACCACTGTGGGGTTGTTGGGTTTTTTGGGTTTTTTTTAGAAAAAATCCTGACTCTTTTGGTGCCCAGACTCCTCATTTTTATAATATATTTATGCTGTCACATACTTATACAAAATCAATTGATAACTCACTGAGCATGTAATATATGCAAGGCACTGCAGTGCTAGCTGGTGTGAAGGCACATATAAATAACTCATTCAGAAAAGTGTGAATTGGCAGTGTCAAAAGCCAGAGGTAGACATGATAGCCCTCAATATTTCCAGTGATATCATCTTCCTATCTTTAATCCCAAGCCTTTACACAAAAACAAATAGAAAGAAGTACAGGAAGAAGTGCCCTGGAAGCTTTTAGTTTTAACTTTTTATTTTATTTTATTTTATTTTATTTTATTTTATTTTATTTTTTTCATGGCAAGAAGCTGGAGGTCCCATTATGTCTTGCACATAGTAGGTCTTCAATAAATCAGTAGATGACTGTTAATTATAGCAGGACCTCAGAATCAGTAGAAGTGGAGAGGTTAGTTCCATATGCTTCTCCTCTCCAGGTCACTAAGGGGCCATCCAAAGCTTCACATTAATTCCTCCACCTACACTTACAAATTGGATGTTTTCAAAATCTATTCTGTGTTAGATACTTGTTAGGCTAGAATTTCAGAGGATGAAGATGATCTCACCTTTGCAGAATTTACAGTCAATTAGGGTGTTAAGATTTGTAACTAAATAGCAATAACATAAGCCCATAGAAGAGGTCCAGAGGAAGTGCTACCACGTCATAGGAAAGGGGAAATGCTCTAAGCTGGAAAGGGAAGGAGTCAGTGGAAGAGGGAAAGGGGTGGGGGCTGCCTCTTCTGGTCAATTTATTAAACTTTTGCAGAGGAAGGAAGAAATAGGGTGTGTGGAGTAGCAACAAATGATTCACAATTGGAAGTATGGATCAATCCCATCATTGACCATTTAAATGAAGCCATGCCATGACCAAGTAAATTATTTAAAACACACACACACACACACACACACACACACACACACACACACCCCAAAAAAATAAAACAGAAAACCATGAGTGTCTACGTCTTATTCATATCCCCTTTGCATTGTCTTCCCCTACATACCTTCCAAGTCTTATGCAAGCGACCACAGCTATCTATCTACCTGAGGATAAACTCCCCATACTTCTCACCCTTGTATGGGTAACCATAAGGCATGTTTTACTCACTCTCCCAAAAATCTCCAGTGGAAATGAACCTCAATTGCCCACAGTAGAAACCTGCTCATCAATGTGCTCTGTATTGCCCTAGCTGGCTTGGCTCAGTGGATAGAGTGTTGGCTTGCGGACTGAAAGGTCTCAGGTTTGATTCCGGTCAGGGCACAGGCCTGGGTTGTGGGCTTGATCCCCAGTGTGGGGCGAGCAGGAGGCAGCCAATCAATGATCCTCTCTCATCATTGATGTTTCTATCTCTCTTTCTCCCTCTCCCTTCCTCTTTGAAATCAATAAAAATATATTTTTTAAAATGTGCCCTGTATTAGCTGTCTTCCCTTCATAGTGTCACTTCCCTCACTCCCCTACCAGTGCTTCTTTGGATTATCTTCCCAATAAACCACTTGAACTCAAATCCCTTTATCACTGTATGCTTCTGAGGGAACTCAATCTTTGCCCAGGTCTACCTTCTCAACATTTTGACTTATTTGTCTTGTGTAAAAGTTCCTACTATGCCATGGTCAGCTTTAAGCTACCATAGTGACATCACTGAACACAGAGTTGGGAAGAGAGGTGTAAGACTGGCTCTTGCAAGCCATTGTGAGCTGGCTCTAGTACATCACTGACTAAAACCTCCATCCAGAAAGGAGGATTTTCTCAAGATTCGAAAGGAATAGTGGAGTCAGATTGTTGAGGGCCTTAGAAAGCCATATAATGGAGTTACAAATTTAATCTATAGTCAAAGAAATATTAATAAAGTTTTAGGGGCAGACAAGGATATGTCATTATCTGCATTGTGTTTTCAAAACACTAAGAGCACCGTTGTGTAAGAAGTACAATTGGGGGAAAATGTGCCTGAGCATATATTGATGCTGTGGAAATAGAAAGCAGGGGATGGATGCAAGAGAGATTTAGGGATTAGAATTCACCTATCAGAACAGTTGATTGGATGTTGAAGGAAGGGAGATGGAAAAGTTAATGAGACTCCAGGATTTTAAGTTTGTGCTATCACATTTGAGTCTAAAATTCCAAATAGCCAAGTTGGGGGATAAAAACAATGTGAGTGTCCTGCCATATAAAGCTTGTGAGCATCATTATAGACTTGCAATATTTCTTTGAAATTGCTACTGTGTCTCCCTAGTGAAATCTAAGCACTTAAGAGGGAATCAATGTGATGTGAAGGAAAGAATTATGAGAAGGATGTTTGAAGGTCTAATGTGACCTCTGGCTGGGTCACTAACTGATGGTCAATTTGTCTAAGTCACTTGACTCCTCTAAGATCCTCAGAGTCCTCATCTCTTCAACTAAAGATTTTATAGATGAGATATTACACTGCTTGGGAAACTTTAACATGCTCACCAAACATGAAGTACAGTGTCTAAAAGCCTCAACATGGATATTGCCAAAGATCTATCGCCAATCTGAGCTCTGTACAAATAAGACATACTAGTATTGTTGTTACTGTAGTGAGCTCTGTTTATCTCAGAATGTTGCTAATTACTTAAGTACTTTTTATAGCTGCCTGTCTGGAGTCTTTAAGACCCTGAGAAATCAAAGCATTCACACTTTAGTTACAAGCTCTGTGAGATTGTTGCTGGTGATCTATCTTCCACTGGATATGAACAGGGAAGCACATATTCCTGTCTGAGACCAGTAGCCATACTGTAATCATGAAGAGAAGCAGCCTTAGAATGAAGCTGTGATTTGACAGAGTGGAAGAAGGAAGAAACCTTGGTCATTTATTACATCATTTAGTTGCAAAATCAACCAACCTCATGACTCTCCTAACCACTGGACACCTTGTTATATAAAATAATAAATGTCCTTTTCCTTTAAGTCACTCTGAATTGGTGTTTTTGTTACTTGCAACAAAATACATGCTGATACATAATTTAGCTTAGGTTTTTGAAGGTTTATTTCTCATGTAACAACAGATAGAAAATGATGTCCTTCAGAGATGTGGTTCTAGTTCAAAACCTATCATTTATTCATTGAATGACATTGGGCAATCCAGTTTCTTTATCTGTAAATGGAAACAATATTCTCATTATCCCCTTTTAAAATATATTTTGGTTAGATTAATATACTTAATATGTTTTGTTGTTTTTAATTTTTAGGATGGATTATATGGTAAGAATATGTATACCTTTAGAAGAAATAGCCAAAATATTTTCCAGAGTGGCTATATTATTTTATAGTTCTCTCAGGAATGTATGAGGGTTCTAATTGCTCTGAATCCTCATCAGCACTTGGAATTATTAATGTTTTTCATATAGGTATGTAGTAGTTTTTAGTTGTGGTTTTAGTTTGTATTTTCTTAAAGACTAACAATTTTAAGCATCTTTCTTTGTGTTTATATGCCATCCATATATCCTCTTTGGTGAAGTGTCTGTTAAATCATTTGCCAAATTAATTTTTTTAATTTTTAGGCCTAATCAAATTCTTTTTCATTTTAAATCTTTATTGTTGAGAGTATTACAGATGTCCCTCTTTTTTCCCCCACTGTCCCCCTCTACCCAGTTTCTGCCCCACCCTGAGCCTTCACCACCTTATTGTCTGTGTCCATAGATAATGCATATATGCATATATGCATATATGTTCTTTGGTAATCTCTTTCCATCCCCTAACCCCCCTTACCTCTGAGATTCATCAGTCTGTTCCATGTTTCCATACCTCTGGTTCTATTTTATTCATTGGTTTATTTTTTCATTAGATTTCTTGTTCATTTATTTTGATTTTTTGATTCAATTGTTGATAGATATGTATTTATTTCCACTTTATTGTTCATAATTTTTATCTATTTCTTAAAGAATACCCTTCAACATTTCATGTATTACTGGTTTGGTGGCGATGAACTCTTTTAGCTTTTTCTTGTCTGTGAAGCTCTTTATCTTACCTTCACTTCTAAAGAGAGCTTTGCTGGGTAGAGTAATCTTGGTTGTAGGTTTTTGCTATTCATCACTTTGAATATTTCTTGCCACTCCCTTCTGGTCTGCAAAGTTTCTCTTGAGAAAGCAGCTGTGCTCCCTTGTAGGTAACTAACTACTTTTCTCTTATAGCTTTTAAGACTCTTTTTTTTCTTTAACCCTTGGCATTTTAATTATGATGTGTCTTGGTGTGAGCCTCTTTGGGTTCCTCTTATTTGGGACTGTCCGTGATTCCTGGACTTGTAAGTCTATTTCTTTCACCAGGTAGGGGACGTTTTCTGTCATTATTTCTTCAAATAGGTTTTCAATATCTTGCTCTCTCTCTTCTTCTGCGCCCCCTCCCACCCCATAATGCAAGTGTAGGTACACTTGAAGTTGTCCCAGATGCTCCTTACACTATCTTCATATTTTTGGGTTCTTTTTTTCTTTTTGCTCTTCTGGTTGGGTGTTTTTTTCTTCCTCACATTCTAAATTGCTTATTTGATTCTTGGAATCCTCTACTCTACTGTTGAATCCTTGTAAATTATTCTTTATTTCAGTTAGTGTATGCTTAATTTCTGACTGGTCCTTTTTCATGTCTTTGACATTCTCACTAAGATCCTTCAAAGTCTCACTAAGTCCCTTGACACTCTCATTAATTCTCTTGAAGCTCTCATTAAGTCCCTTGAAGCTCTCATTAAGATCCTTGATTAACCTTATAACCATTGTTTTGAACTCTGTAACCTGTAATTTGCTTGCTTCCATATCTTTCACTTGTGACATGTTTCTTTGTCTCCACATTTTGTCTCCTTCCCTGTGTTTGTTTCTATGTATTATGTAGAGCTGTTATGTCTCCTGGAATTGGTAGAGTGGCCTTATGTAGTAGGTGTCCTATAGGGCCCAGTGGCTCAGTCTCCCCAGTCACCTGAGCTGGGCCCTCTAGGTGTACCCCTGTGTGGGCTGTGTGCATAGTCTTGTTGTAGTTGAGCCTTGATTGCTGTTGGTGTCACTGGGAGGAACTGACCTGCAGTACAATTGGCTGTGAGGACCAACTGTGACTACAGTGGGAGAGCTGCTGTGCAGGAGATACCCAAACAGAAGAGGACTTGCTTCAATGGGGCTTTGGTGCTCACTGAGTCTGCCTCTTGAGTGTGTCGCTTATGGATGTGTAGAGTTGTAATCTTGTGTGGTCTGAAGCTTCCCACTGGGTGCACTGACGCTGTCCACTAGGTGATCTGGAGCCTCCTGGGAGGTGCAAAGTCAGCCACTGCCTGGGGCCACTGGGCAGGAGCTACAGAATGATCTGAAGATGGCTGCTACTTGTACAGGGCTTAGGAGTACCCAGGTGAGGACAAGCTTTGAAGCAAGGCAGGCTGATGCTAGTGCTGGATCTTGGGCCTCTTACTGATAGGTATGGGGCACACTGCTGCTAGCTGCTGCTTGTTTGAGAGATTTCATGAAAATCTGAAGCCTGAGCCAGGACAGGTCATTCATATGGAAAAACAGCTGCAAACAGCTTGGGCAGGGCTGAAAATTGGATGGGGTGGGGTCTCAAGGAATCACCAGGCTGAAGCAAACAGTGTGGGCCATGTTGATGGAAACTCAGCTATGGCTGCAAGTCAACTCTGCAAAGGAGGAGGTCCCAGCACAGGAACAATGACCCCTGTGAGCATCCCTGTCTGCAAGAAAGCTGCCCCCAAGTTCTTTCCCTGATACCAGACAGTTCAGTTCCTCCCCATATGTCCCTGGATTCCCCCAAAGCCACTGCCCAGTGCTGGAGCTCAGAGGAAGCGATACCATGTAAGTTCATGTGCAGGCCCTTTAAGAGGAACACCTGGGATTCCACCGGCCTCTGTGTCACTTAGCCACAATCCCCACTGGTTTTCACAGCCTGAAGTTGCAGGGACTTCTCTTCCCAGCTCTGGAACCGTGGGCTTGGGGTGTGGTGTGTGGCTGGGACCCCTTGTTTCTCATGGGAGGCCTTGGAGATATCCCTCCTGATTAAAAAACGCCACATGTGGGTGTCAGATCAGCCCATTCAGCACCTCCCATCTCCTAGCAGTCTCAGTGTGCTTTCTTCTTTACTTCTCTAGTTGTAGGACTTCCATTCAGCCAGCTTTCAGGTGGTTCTGAATGATGGTTGTTCTGTATTTTAGTTGTAATTTTGATGTAGTTGTGGGAGGTGGCTCATACTGGCATTTACCTATGCTGCCATCTTGGTTCTCCCAAATTTACTTTTTAATTGAGCTTTTTATTTCTTACTAGGGGCCCGATGCACGAAGATTTGTGCAAGAATGGGCCTTCCTTCCCCTGGCTGCCAGCACCGCCTTCCCACGCTGCCCAGAGGCCCGGAGCGGCTGGGGCAGTGAGAACGCCTGCATCGTCACCATGGCAATGCAAGTGTCCCACCCTGCCCCACCCCCGGCCACTTGGCGCCTGCATATGCAAATTAACCCACCATCTTTGTTGGGTTAATTTGCATACTCACTCCTGATTGGCTGGTGAGGCATCGCAAAGGTGCAGTCAATTTGCATCTTTCTCTTTTATTAGTGTAGATTGTTTAATTTTGCGAGTTCTTTATATGTTCTAGACAAAATACCATTATTATATATGTATTTTTGCAAATATTTTCTCCCAGTCTGTAGCTTGCCTTTTCATTTACTTGGTAGTGTCTTTTGCAGAGTAAAAGTTTTAAATTTTGATCACATTCAATTTACCACTCTTTCTTTTTATGAATTAAAATGCTGATGCTATATCTATGAACTCTTTGCCTAACCAAGATCACAAAGATTTTCTGCTATGTCTTCTGAAAGTTTTATAGCCTTACAATTCCTTCTAGATCTATGATCCATATTGAGTTAAATTTGTTCAAAGTATAGTTTCAGGTTGAGTTTTTTGTTGTTTGTTTGTTTGTTTTGGTGGTGGTGGCATATGATATCTAATTTCTCTTTGCTTAAGAGCCCTTTATGTCCTAGGTCATATACAACTTGTTGAAGAATCCACAAAAATCCTTTTGTGTTGATGTTTCTGGACCTCTTCAGAAACTGTAAACCTGTGTCCAATTGTAAGAATGTATTATTATATGGCATGGCTCTTCACAGAAAGTGGCAAAAGGAAATAAACTAGAATTATGAGAGTGAAGTAAATCCCCACTTGTATATATGTTACCCACAGAGCTCCAACTTTATAGACAATCTTAAATTTAATTTTTAACTAATAGATGATAATGGGGCTTTGTCAAAATATTGATTTAGGGTGTTTTCTTGCTACACCACTGCTAAGTATTTGTTTAAACATTCCAGCCTTACGGGATATTGTGAAATTGGTGAAGATTATCTCTGATCCCCTTTTCCTACCATACCCTTTCAAATGAGACATGTAAAGAAGGTAAACAAGGTCCTACATGAAGAGCAAAATTATGAATTAGAGCATGAAATGCTGATCATCAAATTCAAGTGCAATTTCTCTTCTCTCTTGTCATATAAACCACATGTTGTTGAAGTAACTCTTCTGTTAATCATTTACTCTGGCAGTTGTTTATGTTAATCAGAGTCTAGAATTTTTCAGAGCTTTGATAGGGACAAAGATCTCGAGTTTTCATATGTGGTGCTTTTTACTTTGTGATCTGGTAAATTTTGGCATTAGAAGACAAGACTAGTAAATACACACTTTATGAAGTAGGGAAGTATAAATAAATGTGGTTAATGATCTAATAACCTTTGTGTCAGAGGCAGATGAGGTTCAAAAAGTGAGGTTATCGTTCATGGGTGCCCTTTTATTTACGCAAGCTCCAGCCTAGAATCCTAGAGACATCTCTTCCCCCATAGGCTGATTCCAATTCCTCCCCTGGAAAGCACAGAGATCAAGCTGTGCATAAAGGTTATCAGGCATTAAGCAAACAGGGAACTCACAGAGGTTCAAAGTTCACCAGTGTTTCAATAATCATCCCTGATGCTTCTTAGGATTTCCAGATAACTAGAATCTGAATGATGTGGGGAACCTGTGAGGCTATTGGCATTGCTTCCTACTGCCCAGGGCTTGTCTAGAAGCACTGTCCCAATGATCATTTTCATGACAATATTCTACCCTTGAGCACAGTACACATATTCTAGATGTCCTTAAAATCACTACTTGGTGAATGCCTCCCCTGCCAATTTCTAATTCTTAAAGAAACCTACAATCATCTTTGTGGTTGGTGCCTCTATCCAGATAATACTTGGGAAGTCCTCTGAGCTGATCATGATTGCTTTATTAGGCAACATCTGCTAAAGCAAGGATTCTTCCTACATTTTAAACTACTAGCTAAACACAACCTTCTTCTCTTAAGGCTTTCCACTGATAGCAAACAATTCTTTGGCCTGTAAAGATGGGACATACCCAGGGCCCAGAAGATAAACTGAGAATTATGTCCCCAAAACAAGAGAGAAACAAGCTCATTTTCCTAGAGCTTTGTTGACTATTTGGACCCTGTGTCATGGAGATTGGAACTCATAACATATTGATTTTATCCTCCAGAATTCTTCAACTAGTGTTCAATATGTATTAGCTTTTCTTAGTTACTAGCATCAATACATATAGTGAGAGTCCCCATCTCCATCACAGTTTGTTGTCAGCTTATTATATTCACTTTCCCAGAAATAAAAGTGTTGAGGTGCCTTGCTTTTTCTTTTTTTACCATTGTCCTCTAAGCCAGCAATTTTCAACCTTTTTCATCTGATGGCACACATTAACTAATTACTAAAATTCTGCAGCACACCCAAAAATATATTTTTTGCCTATCTGACAAAAAAATAGGTATAATTTTGATTCATTCACACCAGATGGCTATTGTTGTGTTGACTGTTGTCGTTTTTTTTGTTTCTTGGTTTGTTTGTTTTTTATAATCTAAGGGAAAAGAGGTCAGTACCCCTGACTAAATAGTCAGGTATTGCATGTTTTAAAAATTCTTGCGGGACATCGTTGTGCCTCTTGAGGCATACCAATTGGAAATTGCTGCTCTAAACTAATCAAAAATAAGAGAAAAAAAAACAGAAAACAATGTTTCTCAATGAGGACCTATAATGTTTTCTTCTCTCTTTTCTTTCTCCCCTAAATCTATGGTCGGCAAACTGCGGCTTGCAAGCCACATGTGGCTCTTTGGCCCCTTGAGTTTGGCTCTTCCTAAGCCTTAGGCGTACCCTAATTAAGTTAATAACAATGTACCTACCTATATAGTTTAAGTTTAAAAAATTTGGCTCTCAAAAGAAATTTCAATCGTTGTACTGTTGATATTTGACTCTGTTGACTAATGAGTTTGCCGACCACTGCCCTAAATGATGGGAAAACCAGGGACTTTGTTCTCCCGCAGTACTTCAACTGCCTAACTTTTAAGGTTTCTAATATTTTATTGTCTGCTACTATTTTCCTTCTATAACCCTGGCATGCTAAGCAACCTATCCCATTTGAGATGGAAGTGAGATAAAATAATTAATGATTGCTAAGTGCTTTGAAAATACAAAGGACTCTATAAATGCCATGGGTCATTATTGCCTTCCAGTATATGAAATAGTATAATAAAAATGGATCATAAAATCTCTTTACTACCATGGCTACTACTCTTTTTGCCAGTTAAAATTTATAGTTGAGCCTGTTGGTTCAAAGCAATGAGGGACATGAAAACAATTCAGTCATTTTCTAAAGTAGGTGTCCCTGATCAATTGACTCTGGAGACATCAGCAATACATTTTGCAAAGTTTATGTGTGAATAATGCCTCATGATCACCTTCCATTTCTAATAACATCACTGACTCTTCCCCCACCCATAAGTGCTTTTTCTGCAACAAATGTGCTACTCATATCTCTTCTACACATATTAGTTAATTTATATCACTACCAGTGTTTGTTTTTATGCACCATGCATCATAGCAGTAGGACACTGGATAGAGAGGATAAATAATACAGGTAATTTTGGTTAGAAAGGAGGCAAAGTGTAAATGATAATATTATGTCGTTTAGAAAAAAACTGATCAACTTAAAGTAAAAACTGTTGCTATATTTTCTATCATAATTGCAAATGGGACATCATTTTAAACTTTCCAGGTGTAGCTGCCATATCTAGAAGCCCACCTATTTCTTTGTGTTTGGGGAAGCCTGGGGTTGTTAGTAAGATTCTAAAAATGATTAAGATATATGAAGGGATGCAAAGAATTATTTTCCATTAGAGGTTCTGAACATATTTACAACCCAGAATTTTTTGTTGCTTTGAAACCAAACTCATATAAAAGTGTTTAAAATTTTTGAAATTGACCACAATTTTGAGAACATTCTGTGATATTTTTTTTGTCTTGACACTGCACTCTGATTTGAGAAACTAATGTTAGCACCTGAGACTATTCCTTAACTTTATTAAGTGAGTATAATTAAGAGTTATTTGCATTCAATTATTTGCTTATCTGCTTCTTTGATTGTGCTTTCGCTTTTCTTTTTTTTTCTTTTTTTTAAATTAAATCTTTATTGTTCAGATTATTACATTTGTTCCTCTTTCCCCCATAACTCCCCTCCTCCCAGTTACCACCCCACCCTCCGCCCTCACTCCCCACCCGCTGTCCTCATCCATAGGTGCACAATTTTTGTCCAGTCTCTTCCCGCATCTCCCACACCCCTTTCCCCCCCCCGCCCCAAGAATAGTCAGTCCACTCCCTTTCTATGTCCCTGATTCTATTATAATCACCAGTTCATTCTGCTCATCAGATTATTTATTCACTTGATTCTTAGATTAACTTGTTGATAGATGTGTATTTGTTGTTCATAATTTGTATCTTTACCTTTTTCTTCTTCTTCCTCTTCTTAAAGAATACCTTTCAGCATTTCATATAATCCTGGTTTGGTGCGGATGAACTCCTTTAGCTTTTCCTTATCTGTGAAGCTCTTTATCTGACCTTCAATTCTGAATGATAGCTTTGCTGGATAAAGTAATCTTGGTTTTAGGTTCTTGCTATTCATCACTTTGAATATTTCTTGACATTCCCTTCTGGCCTGCAAAGTTTCTGTTGAGAAATCAGCTGACAGTCGTATGGGTATTCCCTTGTAGGTAACTGATTGTTTTTGTCTTGCTGCTTTTAAGATTCTCTCTTTGTCTTTTGCTCTTGGCATTTTAATTATGATGTGTCTTGGTGTGGTCCTCTTTGGATTCCTTGTGTTTGGGGTTCTCTGCGCTTCCTGGACTTGTAAGTCCATTTCTTTCACCAGGTAGGGGGAGTTTTCTGTCATTATTTCTTCAAATAGGTTTTCAATATCTTGCTCTCTCTCTCATCTTCTGGCACCCCTATAATTCGGATGTTGGTATGCTTGAAGCTGTCCCAGAGGCTCCTTACACTATCTTCGGATTCTTTTTTCATTTTGCTTTTCTGGTTGGGTGTTTTTTGCTTCTTCGCATTTCAAATCTTTAACTTGATTCTTGTGCTCCTCTGGTCTGCTGTTGGGAGTCTGTATAATATTCTTTATTTTAGTCAGTGTATGCTTAATTTCTAGTTGGTTCTTTATCACAACATCGAGGGTCTCATTAGATTTCTTGAGGATCTCGCTATATTTATCAGCGATCTCACCAGTCTTTTCGAGGGCCTTACTAAGTTTATTGGCGGCTTCTAGACAGTTCTTGAGAGACCTTAAAAGTGTGGTTTTGAACTCTATATCCTCCATTTCTGTCATTTGTGTCCTGTTTCTTTCTCTCCGCATTTTTTATGCTTTCTTGGTGCACCCCCTTGTGGTCTTTGTGCGCAGTCTTGTTGTAATTAAGCCTTGATTGTTGTAGGTAATACTGGGGGGATTTGACTTCCAGGCCAACTGGCTGTGAGAATGAGCTGTGTCTGCAATGGGAGAACTTCTGTCCTCTAGGGAGGTGCTAATCTAGCCTTTGCCTAAGGGTATCCCGAAAATGCCTCTGTGCAGGGTTTGGGCAGGGCGGGTCCCAGGGGATCAACCAGGTGGGCGGAGCTAGCAGTTATGGCTGCTCTCAGTCCCGTCCCCAGAGGCTCTGCCTCTCAGTGTCCCAGCAACTGCTGCAAACCTCGGAGAGAAAGCTGCCCTTGAGTTCCGACTGATGCCAGACAGTCCCGCTTCTCCCGTTTGAGTCTGGGTCCCCAGAGACTTGCCTGGAACTGGAGCTCAGAGCCTGAGACTCCCTCCCGATTGAAAACAACAATCGCACCCTCAGCCGCCAGCCCGCTCCGCACGCACCTCCGCACCTTTGTATTTTACTTCTGCACTGCGCCTCTTCTGAGTCTCGGTATGCTTTTCTCTTTCTTTCTAGTTGTAGAATTTCTCCTCAGCCAGCCTTCCTGTGGTTCTGGGTGATGTCCATTCCATCTTTTAGTTGTATTTTTGAAGTGGTTGTGCGAGGCAGCAATCTCCGGTGTTTACCTATGCCGTCATCTTGGTTTCTCTAAAAAACATTTTTTTTTTTGCCTACTCCCTCACTGCCAACTCTCCTTTTTGTGTGCTTTCTCTTTTCATCAATGCCAATTTTGGCTTCATTTAATCAAAGTGGTGAAATAATTAGATAGATGAGAGTTAAAGTAAAACTGATACACCAAACTTTGATAGGACCCTAAGGCCTCCTGAAATATTAACTTCCTTTATCACTGTTCTTCTTAAGGCTCACCTTGCATTTTAACCGTGGGGATGATTACTGGGAAAGTTATTAAAGTCAACATGCGCTGGGGCTGACCGGCAGACCATGAATGATAGATGAATGATTACTCTGACACATGTTTCTGTGAAGGAGAGGCTAAGGGGCTGTTTTGCTTTAGAAGCAAACAGCCCTGTTCGCCTGCCTCGTTAGGTTTTTATTGTCACAACAGCTTGAACTAAAATTAACCTCTAGACACAATCAGCAGGGTAAGTATGCTTGAGAAAGCACATGCTTCTACAAGGTCGGGTCTTTAAAGACTAAGCATAGAGATTCTAGCAAAACACCTGGGGTTTGTACTAATTTGGAAAAGTCAAGGCACGGTCTGCCACCTTCAACAAGGTCCCCCTAAAGACCCTTGACCTCAGACTTTCCAACCAAGTCCCATACTTCCCCACAAACATGTACTGTCAAAAGGCAAATAAGGTTAAAATGCTTCAATATCTAATATTATAGGAGGAACTCCACAACTATGACTTACTGACATATGTAGAAGTTTTATATACAATGAGAAACTGGGTCAAAATAATCATTTAAAAGTGTTCACTAGATAAAAGGAAAGGTCTTACACTATGCATTTATTAAACTTTTAATGTAAACATAGTATCTTCTTTACTAGATTTTTGAGAGGTCTGAGATCATATAGTGTTAGCCATAGATTGACCCTGAGTACCTGAGTATCTTAGTCCAACCCTCTACTCCAGAGGACCAGGGAAATACAATGACTTTCTCAAAAACAGGTGGGGAGGAAGAAAGAGAGAGAGAAAGCAAGTGAGAGGGTGAGAAATAGAAAAAGCCTTCTGGACTCCTAGTGAAAATTCTTTCCATTACTTATTGACAGAAAATGAGAGGTTTTCATTGCCCAGCATCCAAAACTCCCTACAGTTCTCTTTGTGAGAGTCTTGCTGTAGCATCTTAGTATAACAATCTTCCCTCCCACTGTTCACCCCCTCCAAAGCTAGGTCATGGCCACATGATCCAGCACATGCTCTCACCTGGGGCTTTGAATCTTGAAGGACTAAAGAAAAAAAGCCAGTGTGATGATATTCACAAGGCTGTGATCTCCCAGCATTTCTGGCTGTGTTGAGTTTCTAGAACACTCTTGTCAATTTAAGTTCCTTGATGATTTGCCACTAAATCCATTTTTCCCTGAAGAACTCTGATTCGCCACAAAGTGAACTGCAGGCAACTGACCTTCAAGGAAAAGTGATAAAACCAGGATTGGTTGACATTAAAACTCCCCTTAGAAATACAGTGGCAAAAAAAGGTGATTAAACAATTGCTTGTAGTCACCTGGAATGCTGATTGAGAATATGATTTAAGGAGAATCATGTGAAAGGCATGAAGAGTTCAAGGACAGCCAATGAGGTGGCTGCTTCTTGTAATGAACAGCTTAATGGTGAAAAAAGTCATCTACCTCAGCAGATCTGAGATGGTCAAAGATAAACTCAAACTTGAGTTTCATCCTGTGTGCTGATCTATAATAATAATAATAAAAGCGTAATATGCTAATTAGACTGGACATCCTTCTGGATGAAGCTGGGGCTGTGAGGGAAGCCCAGATCCCGAGTGCCAGAGGGAAGCCAGTGCCGGCAGTCGGGGGAAGGAAGGCCTACTCTTGCACGAATTTCATGCATTGGGCCTGTAGTGAATTATAATATCAGTGATATTTGCATCCCTGACAGGTTTCTTATGTGCATATTGTGGCATTATATGAGTTAGACTGAAAGCTGGAAATTTGACCTGGCAATATATGAGAGGATTCAGAGGATCCTAAGAATTCTGAACCCTTAACTCTCATTGAATCTCACTTGACAGCTCAAGAAATCTCTCCTAACTTGTCTGATGAAATTATTCTTCCCTTGGTTAAAGATACTTTTACCTGAGGGAGTTACCTTGAAAGATGAAGCCAGTTCGCTTCATGATACTCTCCCCCACCAATTCCCAAGATTGTCAGATTTCCACATAACCCTATAAGGGGGTAAACAATGACAAAGTCAAAACCCAGAGAAGGCCAAAGTACCCCTGAACTTCTAGTTTATATTGGCAAAAACTCTGAGATGTGTGTATGAGAATAGAGTATAAGGATACTTGATCAAGGATGAGAAGTGTAATTTTGGATTGGTCTGTATCCAACAATTCAAGATTCATTGCAGATTGAACAGCTATACTGAATCTGATACGTGAAGAAGGAAAATGCTACAAATGGACAAAACTTTAAGCAGTACACTTCACTGGCATTTTACCAGGAGAGAGAGAAGCCTTGAAGTATGGATCTATATCCAGGCATGAGCAATGGTTAGAGGGTTAGCCAGGTGATTAGGGACATAGAATGAACAAGATTAAAGACTGGGGGCAAGAAGTTTTAAAAAAAATGTGAGTGAACCCAGAGAGTGAGATTATTGATCTCCCTTGTGAATGCACACAAAACAACACACCATGTGCAAGAACTCTTCTATCGGTCTCATTTATTACTCTATTATAAAAACGCTACACTACATTTTAGAAATATAAATATAGATGTTTCCTATATAAATAGCAACTGAAAAAAGACAACATTGTACTAATAGAAATACATGTTCAATGAAGTTTAGGTATTAGCCTAGTAGGTGAGTGTTCTGTTGGAGATGATAGATAGATAGATAGATAGATAGATAGATAGATAGATAGATAGATAGATAGATATTCAGCCTTTGAACCCCCAATTAGATTTGAGGGTCTAAGTTTGCTCTTTTATATAAAAATCTAGAGAGATAAAGTGACCTTCCTAAGATCAGAAAATGAGGAAAGGAAGGAAATGAGTGAGGAAAGATAGAGAACTGAAAATAAAAAATAAATCTCTGTGCTCTTGTCTCATTTCAGGTTAATAATGGAGATTTAAGAAGTCATCTGTTAATGGAGATTTGTCTTTTTTAGTAAAGACAGACAATTGCCTTGTTTTTTAAACTGTTTTTGTTGATGTAACAGTGGTTAGTAACATAATATAATTTTCAGGTATACAACATTATAATTTGATATCCCAATGCTCTACTATGTGCTCAACACCAAAATCTAGTTTCCATTTATTACCATATATTTGACCTACCTTGTTTTTTTAGCTCTTTCTTAATATTTACAGATCCTCAAATGTGTGAGTCTTGAAAGCAGACAGCAGCGAAATTCCCACCAGGGAAGCCAAAGGAGGCAATACTCTCTGTCTCCACCTCTTGGAAAAGAATGTGAAATAGTAGGTGAACTAGCATCAACCAACTGGATATTCCCCCTACCTAAGGACTTTGCTCTCAACAATGTGACCAAAAGATTATGACACAATGAGATTAGAAGCATGGTGAAATTAGTGGCTGCATCCAGCAGTGGTGTCCTAGCCAGAATGCTCCTGCTGGGTAGCCTTCCTTGAATTTTGATTTTTTTATGAGCCAGTATTTCAACTGATTCTGTACACTGCTAATAGTTTCAAGTGCTAGATAAGGAAAGCTGATTTGTATGGGATACTTCCATGAGCTCTCATGTCTTTGAGCATGAGAATACTATTAATCTGGCTCCATCTAGATGCACCAAGCCTAACTGCAAGGCTGCCTCCAACATCATTATATGAGTACTAGAGGCCTGGTGAACAAAAATTTGTGCACTCGGGGCGGGGGGGGGGGGGCCCCTCAGCCCTGCCGGTGCCCTCTCGCAGTCTGGGACCCCTTGGAGGATGACCACCTGCTGGCTTAGGCCTGCTCCCCGAGGGACTGGGCCTAAGATGGCAATCAGACATCCCTCTGGCAGCCCAGGAGCCCTTGGGGGATGTCGACTTGCCAGCGAGGAGCAGGCCTAAGCTGCAGTCGAACATCCTTAGCACTGCTGAGGAGGTGGGAGAGGCTCCCACCACCACCACCGCTGTACTGGCATCCGTCAGCCTGGCTTGTGGCTGAGCAGCGCTCCCCCTGTGGGAGCGCACTGACCACCAGGGGGCAGCTCCTGCATTGAGCGTCTGCCCCCTGGTGGTCAGTGTGTGTCATAGTGACCAGTCATTCCCAGTCGTTCTGCTGTTAGGGTCAGTTTGAATATTACCCTTTTACTATATAGGATAGATGCCTGGTGCACGGGTGGGGGCCAGCTGGTTTGCCCTGAAGGGTGTCCCGGATCAGGGTGAGGGTCCCTCTGGGGTGCCTGGCCAGCCTGCGTGAGGGGCTTATGGGTGTTTGCAGGCTGAGCACACCCCCTTCAGGTGGGGGTCCCCACTGGGGTACCTGGCCAGCCTGGGTGAGGGGCTGATGGCTGTTTGCAGGGTGGTCAAGCCCACCCCAGTGGGGTCTCTCACCCCATGGAGGTTTGGCCAGCCTGGGTGAGGGGCTGATGGTGGTTTTCAGGCTGGTCATGCCCCCTTTAGGGTGGGGGGTCCCCACTGGGGTGCCTGGCCAGTCTGGGTGAGGGGCTGAGGGCCATTTTCAAGCTGGCCAAGCCCACCGGTGACGGAAGCTCCCAGCCTCTCTTTTTTTTTCAGTTTTCTTTCTATTCTGGGATTTATTTACCTTCTATAATTGAAACTTTGTAGCCTTGAGAGGAGCTCAGAGCCAGCCAGGGTGGGCGGGAGGGAACCAGCTGAGAGCAGATATCTGGGGTTTATTTATATTCTATAATTGATTTGTTGCTTTGAGTGGAGCTCAGAGATGGGCCGCGGCAGGCGGGAAGCTTGGCTTCCTCCATCATTGGGGCAACCAAGCCTCCTGCTTGCTCCAGCTCTGTGGCTTCCTGCCACCATCATGGTTGGGTTAATTTGCATATAGTCACCCTAATTGGCTGGTGGGCGTGACTTAAGGCATAGAGAAGGTATGGTCAATTTGCCTGTTTGTCTTTTATTAGTGTAGATGTACAAAGTAATACACTTTTTTAAAAAATATATTTTTATTGATTTCAGAGAGGAAGGGAGAGGGAGAGATAGAGATATCAATGATAAGAGAGAATCATTGATTGGCTGCCTCCTGCACGCCCCCCACTGGGGATTGAGCCCGCAACCCAGGCATGTGCCCTTGACTGGAATTGAACCCGGAACCCTTCAGTCTGCAGGACGACGCTCTATCCACTGAGACAAACCAGCCATGGTAGCAATACACTTTTTTAAAATTAAATCTTTATTGTTCAGATTATTACAGTTGTTCCTCTATTTTCCCCCTGTAGCTCCCATCTACCTGGTTCCCACCCCACCCTCTGCCCTTACCCGCCCCCACACACACTGTCCTCATCCATAGGTATACAATTTTTTTTCCAGTCTCTTTCCGCACCCCCCACACCCTTTCCCCCCAGAGAATTGTCAGTCCACTCCCTTTCTATGCCCCTGATTCTATTTTATTCATCAGTTTATTCTGTTCATCAGATTATTAATTCACTTGATTTTTAGATTCACTTGTTGATAGATATGTATTTGTTCATAATTTGTATCTTTAACTTTTTCTTCTTCTTCCTCTTCTTAAAGGATACCTTTCAGCATTTCATATAATACTGGTTTGGTGGTGATGAACTCCTTTAGCTTTTCCTTATCTGTGAAGCTCTTTATCTGACCTTCAATTCTGAATGATAGATTTGCTGGATAAAGTAATCTTGGTTTTAGGTTCTTGCTATTCATCACTTTGAATATTTCTTGCCACTCCCTTTTGGCCTGCATAGTTTCTGTTGAGAAATCAGCTGACAATCATATGGGTACTCCCTTGTAAGTAACTAATTGTTTTTGTCTTGCTGCTTTTAAGATTCTCTCTTTGTCTTTTGCTCTTGGCATTTTAATTATGATGTGTCTTGGTGTGGTCCTCTTTAGATTCCTTTTGTTTGGGGTTCTCTGCGCTTCCTGGACTTGTAAGTCTATTTCTTTCACCAGGTAGGGGAAGTTTTCTGTCATTATTTCCTCGAATAAGTTTTCAATATCTTGCTCTCTCTCTTCTTCTGGCACCCCTATAATTCGGATGTTGGTATGCTTGAAGTTGTCCCAGAGGCTCCTTACACTATCTTCATATTTTTGGATTCTTTTTTCTTTTTGTTTTTCCGGTTGGGTGATTTTTACTTTTTCATATTTCAAATCTTTGACTTGATTCTTGCGATCCTCTAGTCTGCTGTTGAAACTCTGTATAATATTCTTTATTTCAGTCAGTGTATGCTTAATTTCTAGTTGGTCCTTATTCATATCCTCGAGGGTCTCACTAGATTTATTGAGGATCTCACTAGATTTATTGAGGGTCTACTAGATTTATTGAGGGTCTCACTAAATTTATCGGTGGTTTCTAGAAAATTCTTGAAAAACCTTATAACCATGGTTTTGAACTCTATAGCCAGTAGTTTGCTTTCCTCCATTTCTGCCATTTGTGACCTGTTTCTTTGTCTCCACATTTTGGCTGCTTCCCTGTGTTGATAGAGTGGCTTTGTGTGCTAGATGTCCTATAGGGCCCAGTGGCTCAGCCTCCCCAATCAACTGAGGAGGACACTCTTGGTGCACCCCCTTGTGGGTTTTGTGCACAGTCTTGTTGTAGTTAAGCCTTGATTGTTGTAGGTATCACTGGGAGGAATTGACCTCCAGGCCAATTGGCTGTGAGAATCAACTGTGTCTGCAGTGGGAGAACTTCTGTGCTGGAGACACCCTTATGGGGCAAGACTTGCTTCAGTGGGGCTTTGGTGCTCACTGAGTCTGCCCCCTGAGTGTGTTCCTTATGGATCTGAGGAGTTGTAATCTGGATGGTCCCACTCTGACCACTGGGTACACTGGCTCTTGGATCTCTAAGGAGGTGCTAATTTAGCCTCTGCCTGAGGCTACTCAGCAGAAGCTACGGAGAGATCTGCAGATTCCTCTTCTTTGTTTTGGATTTGGAGGTGCCCAGATGAGGCCCAGCTGTGAAGCAATGCAAACTGCTGTGGGGCCTCGGGCCTTCTCTTGGAAGTTCTGGGTCTCTCTGACCCAGCTGCAGTTTTTAGGTAATTTTCAGATTGCAAAGGGCCAGGCCTTTCATATGCAAAAGTCTCTGCACACAGCTTGGGTGGGGCGGGGTCTCTGGGAACCAACAGGGCGGAGCAAACAGCTATGGCTGATCCTCAGTCCTACCCTAAGAGGCCCCGGGGGGTCTCAGTGTCCCGCAGTAATTGCTGTAAGCACCTCTGAGAAAAAGCCGCCCTCGAGTTCCTCCTGCTGCCAGATAGTTCAGTTTCTCCCCTTATGAGTCTGGGTCCCCAGAGACTAGCCCAGAACTGGAGTTTAGAGCGGGAGCATGTGTCTCGCTCCCGATTGAAAAAGACAACCGCGTCTTAGTTGCTAGCCCTTTCCGCGTGCGCCTCCGTACCTCTGCACTTTACTTCCGCACCTCCTCTGAGTCTCAGTGTGCTTTCTCTTTCCTTCTATTTGTAGAATTTCCACTCAGCCAGCCTTCCTGTGGTTCTGGATGATGTCCGTTTTGTCTTTTAGTTGTATTTTTGAAGTGGTTGTGCAAGGCAGCAATTTCTGGTGTTTACCTATGCTGCCATCTTGGTTTCTCCAGTAATACAGTTTTTAAAACACAGACCATAAAACAAATAGTGGAAACTAAAATTATAAGGGAAAGTAATATGTAAAGAGCTTACTGAAAGCTAGGCACAATGGATTTTGTACACATCATCTCATTTAAACCACACAATCCTACAAAGAGTTATTATCCTGATTTAACAGATGAGAAATCAGAGGCAAAGTTAAGCAACTTGCCCAGATTAATCAGGTAATAAGTGGTAAAGCCAGAATTCAAAACCCCAAGCCTATTTTCTAAATTAAGATGTGCATTCCCCAGGGGATGCTCAAGACATCCATCTTGGTGGAGCCAACCAAATATTAGAACTTTTTTTGTTTATTTTTTATTTCATCATTTTTAATCTCTTTGTATATGTTTTATAATTTAAACATAATATATTAGTACAGCAGTATATGCATACAAATACATAAATGTATTGCATCTGTGGGTAGCTTTCCTTGATCTCTGCCTTCATTTTTTCTGAGCCTCATTCCTCAGTCTTCTCACTGATTCTGTGTACCAGCTGATAGCCTCAAGTACTAGAGGTATCTACCCAGGAAGGCTGATTTCATGGGCTACATCAATGCACTCTCATGTCTTCTGGCTTCTGTTTGATTATGAATGAGGATGTGTAATCTAAAAAGCTTGAAGCCCACTGACCTGTGCTCTTTTAAGAGGCAGTATAGTGCAGTTCTTAGGAGCTGGGATTCTGGAACTAGATTGTATGTGCTCAAACCTCAGCTCTACTACATTTTAGCTGAGAGACCCTGGGTAACTTAACTTCTCTGTACCTGTTTTCTCTTCTGTAATATGCAAATTTAAATAATTAAATAAATAGAGGGTTTAGACCATTTTGTGGTGCATAATATGAGTAAAATTATTTCACCCATTATCATCATATTATATGATCCTTCAAAATAGTCATTCAGGAATTACATGGTCATACAACTATTGCCATAGGTCCCTCACAACTGTTCTTTTTTAAATTTATTATTTATTAAAGCACTAGAGGTCCAGTGCACGAAATTAATGCACCCTAGGGGGTGGGCCTCTCACAGTCTGGGAGCCCTTGGGGGATGTCAAACTGCTGGCTTAGGCCCACTCCCCATGGGAAGCAGGCCTAAGCCAGCAATTGGACATCTTTATTGCTGCCATGGAGGCGGGAGAGGCTCCTGCCACCGCCACTGCTCTTTCCAGCCATGAGCCAGTTGAGCATCTGCCCTCTGGTGGTCAGTGTGCATCATAGCTACCTGTTGTTCTGCCGTTGGGTCTATTTGCATATTATCCTTTTATTATATAGGATAGTTGACATACAATATTATATTAGTTTCAGGTGTATAACACAGTGATTTAACATTTATATACCTTACAATGTGATCACCACAATAAGTCTAGTATCATCTGTTACTACACAAAGTTATTATAATACTATTGACTATTTTCTATATACTATACATTACATCCCCATGGCTTATTTATTTTATAACTTGGAAGTTTGTACCTCTTATTCCCTTCATCTTTGTCACCCTCCTTACCCCCACCCCAACCTCCACAACTCTTGATTTGGAATTGTCTCCTGAGTTAGAGTGTGAGCTACCTGAGATCATCAGATCAATTTTTTATAGCCACCCTTTATTTGTCACCTCAAATGATATTTTTCTTCTTGAAAATCGTTTATATGTTTCATCTATTTAAGTTTCAAGTTATTCTTCAAAATAAATCTATTTTCTAAAATCTAGTACAAATGCAAAGATTAAGGATCTTCACTTCTGTGACTTATTACAAGAACAAACGCCAAGCTCTGAGCCTCTTTCAAAAAAAAAAAGGCAGAGCACATTATGATAGGCCAATAGGGGAGTTGGCGCACCGCCCCCTGTCACACACAGAGCAGGGCGGGTCAGGGGGTTGGGGCGCTGCCACTCTCACACTCAGGGCAGGGCCGATGGGGAGGTTATGGCTCTACCCCATCACACACAGAGCAGGGCCCATGGGGGGGGGGGGTTTGGGTGCTGCCCTCTATCACCCACAGAGCAGGGCCGATCAGGGGGTTTGGGCACCGCCACTCTCACACTCAGGGCAGGGCCAATGGGGAGGTTATGGCTCTACCCCATCACACACAGAGCAGGACCCGTGGGGTGAGGGGGTTGGGGCGCCGCACCCTGTCACACACAGAGCAGGGCCGATCAGGGGGTTGGGACGCTGCACCCTGTCACACACAGAGCCACAGGGCGATCAGGGGGTTGGGGAGCTCCCCCCTATCAGGCACAGAGCAGGGCTGATCAGGAGGTTGGGGCGCCTTCCCCTGTCATGAACAGAGCAGGGCCGATAGGGAGGTTGTGGCCTCGCCCCCTGTCACACACAGAGCCACAGGGCGATCAGGGGGTTTGGGCGCTGCCCCCTGTCATGCTGATCCCGGTGCCGCGAGACCTCGTGGCTCCGCTGATCCCGGTGCTGGGAGGCATAGTACCCTTTTACTATATAGAATAGAGGCCTGGTGCATGGGTGGGGCCTGGCTGGTTTGCCCTGAAGGGTGTCCTGGATCAGGGTGGGGGTCCCTACTGGGGTGCCTGGCCAGCCTGGGTGAGGGGATGATGGCTGTTTGCAGCTGGTCACACACCCTTCAGGGTGGGGGTCCCCACTGGGGTGCCTGGCCAGTCTGGGTGAGCAGCTGAGGGCTGTTTTCAGGCTGGGACTGAAGCTCCCAAATGCTCCTTTTTTTCTTTCTTTTTTTTATTCTAGGCCAGCTTTAGCTCTGAGGCTCCAGCTCTTAGGCCTCTGCTCCTGAAAGCAGGTACCTGGTTTGTTTCAGTTCTATAATCGAAACTCTGTATCAACTCCAGCTCTGAGATCCCAGCCGGCTGAAAGCTGGTTTCTGGGGTTTTGTTTAGCATCTATATTTGTTACAATGTTTCAGAGGCCGGCAGCGGCAGGCGGGGAACATTGGAGTCCTCCGTCACTGAAGCAAGCAAGCCTCATGTTAGTTTCAAGCTGCCTGGCTGCCTGCCGCCATCTTGGCTGACAGTTAATTTGCATATCTCGCTGATTAGCCAATGGGAAGGGTAGCGGTCATACGCCAATTACCATGTTTCTCTTTTATTAGATAGGATAATTTTAATTGCATTTTCAAAAGGACTTGCCTTTTTTAATTCCTATGAACTGTGAATAAATGTACTTATGTCTCTTGCTAACTAGACTGGGAAGTTTTTTTAATCCTTGCTAATCTAATAGGCAAAATAAATAAATAAATAAATAAATAAATTTTATTGTTTTATTCCAGCCGAGACCGGTTTGGCTCAGTGGATAGAGCGTCGGCCTGCGGACTGAAGGATCCCAGGTTCGATTCCGGTCAAGGGCATGTACCTTGGTTGCGGGCACATCCCCAGTGGGGAGTGTGCAGGAGGCAGCTGGTCGATGTTTCTCTCTCATCAATGTTTCTAACTCTCTATCTCTCTCCTTTCCTCTCTGTAAAAACTCAATAAAATATAAAATAAAAAATAAATAAAATAAAGAAATTTTATTGTTTTATTTCACTTTTTAATATATTTTTATTTTCACTTTTAATTGTAAAGTTAATTGTCTTTTCAAATGTTTAAAATTTTGTGTGGTTTTTTTTTTATAGACTTCCTATTTTTGTTCATTAATTTTTTTTGATTGAGTTATTTTTATTTTTATTTTTTTCCTTTTTTCTTTAAATTTTGAAGAAGGCAAGCCATAGACTGGGAGAAAATATTATTTTTAAATAAAATTCCCTGGCTTTGGGCCTTTGCATTCTTAGTAGAGATATTCTAGAGCTGCACTACAAAAATTCAGAAATCAAAGAAGCCATTAAATCTGATTTGTAAATTTGGATGTTTATGGGATTTCAAACTGAAGTTTTCAAAGTAGACAGACACCTGTTTATCTGATTCCAAATAGAGATAAACAGTTATGACAGGTACATTGTAATGCAACTCAAAAATAAATCCTTGAGGATTTTGTTGAATGCTGTCAAAAAAGGAACTAGTTCAGCTAAAAAGCATAATCTATCAAATGTCTATTTTTAGGTGACACAAAATACTCTAGAAATGAATAACAACTAGAATTAACAGGGTAAATTGCCAAGAGTTGTACATGTTGTCAGATGGGTGCTGACTTCTGTATATCAACATGATTTTCTGAGAAGTATATTAGTGGTTGACTATGTATGAAGGGGGCATCAAATGAGTCATAAAATTATACCCTTTTCAACTCCCTGCCTTCTCCCACATGAGGGAGGTGACTCCACAGGCTGAAACCATCTGGGTACAGGGATTATGTCAGAGGTATTTACTACTCACTGAATGTCAAGGGCATGCCCATTTTTCCCAGCCCCCCTACAGTGCACAGGGACACAGAACACTGGATCTGGTTGTTGAGAAGGAGACACATGTTACCTCTGCCCTGAAACAGTGAATTTCCTGCTCCCTCTCTCTCTTGCCCTTAAACAGCAACCAAAGAGATCAGGATCACTTATAGTACAGTGATAAGATAGTTGAAGCTCCTTCAGTAGCCTAGAGGAAGCAGGTGGAGCACATCCCCTCACTGGCCCACATTGGACATGTAGCATAAGTGAGAAAGAAACTTTTTGTTTGTGTTAAGCACTGAGATTGGGGTTGTTTGCATTGCAGCATACCCTGTGTTTTGACAAATACTATGAATGTGACCAATTTTACCTTATTAGTAACTAGAGGCCTGGTGCACAGATTCGTGCACTGATGGGGTCCCTCATCCTGGCCTGTGGGGATCGGGCCAAAACCAGCAGTCCGACATCCCCCAAGGGGCCCTAGAGTGCAAAAGGGAACTCTGCAAAGTTGCTGTTGTTGGGCAGCTCCTATGTTGAGCATCTGCCCCTTGGTGGTCAGTGTGCATCATAGCTACTGGTCTGTCAGCTGGTTGGCCAGTCGCTTAGGCTTTTATATAATAACTAGAGGCCCGATGCACAAAGAGTCATGCAAGAATGGGCCTTCCTTCCCCTGGCTGCTGGCATCGCCTTTGCTCCAGCCAGAGCCACCTTTCTGCCTTCATTCTGGCCCCGAGCCACCTTTCCACCTTCCCATGCTGCCCAGAGGCCTGGAGCAGCTGGGGTGTTGTGGAACACCTGCATCAGGCAGCTCGGTGCCTGCATATGCAAAGTAACCCACCATCTTTGTTAGGTTAATTTACATACTCACTCCTGATTGGCTGGTGGGCATTGTGAAGATATGGTCAATTTGCATCTTTCTCTTTTATTAGTGTAGATGTTGAGGGCTACTCTATTGCAGGCACCAAGCTTTAAATTCTACATATGTTACCTAGTAGAACTTAACAACCTTTTGAAATAGACAATAACATCATCAAATAACATATATAATATACTAGTATATGTCCATATCATACATAAAAATAGTATGTAGATACCATATATATAGGATGTCCCCAAAAATGTATAAAAACACTTTAAATAATTATAAAGGCAGTGTTTATTAAAATACATTTCATTTTCAAAATTGAGTTATCAGCTGTTAAAGTGTATATACTTTTTTTTTTCCTGCTCAGCAAACTTTATTCAGTTCTTCTGGGGCACAGATCCTCAAACTGTTAAACAGGGGGCCAGTTCACTGTCCCTCAGACCGTTGGGGGGCCGGACTATAGTTTAAAAAAAAACTATGAACAAATTCCTATGCACACTGCACACATCTTATTTTGAAGTAAAAAAACAAAACGGGAACAAATACAATATTTGTATTTGCATGTGGCCCGCGGGCCATAGTTTGAGGACCCCTGTCTGGGCATGGGGGAGAATGCCTCCCTTTCCATGCTACTGTCCCTCCTACCCCAGGTCCAGTGTCTTCCTCTGTTGGGAAAAGATCTAGGTGCTCAAAGGCCTGGTCTGGAGGAAAAGCAGAGCAGGTGGTCCCTTCATTGGGTGTTGGTCTCCCCTGCTGTGGGCGAGAAGGAGGGTGGGCAGGTGCACTGCATGCCAACACTCAGAGCTCCATTATTTCCTCAGCTGTAAGGTAATGGGAGGCAGGGGTATTCCCCAGTCTCAGCAGCTGAAGGGCCTCAGGGATCAGGTTTCCAGGGTAGTACCAGAGAAGCAGCTAAGAGCAAGGGCTCCTGAGTGTGGCAGAGCTGCTGGGAGGAAGGGTGGACTGCAGTAAGGTTGGTCATTATGCAGGCTGAGCTGAGAGAAGTAGGTGGCCATATTCTCCTCCGACAGGAACTGCTCCTGCAGGGGCTCCCTCGTGTCCAGGCCTCAAGGAGCCCCTGAGGCAGCTCGCAAGGGATGTTGGGCCAATCTCGCTCCAGGGGCTGCTGAAGGATCATTGGGGTTTGGGGTCCTTTTGGCAGAGGGGTGGGTATCTGGGCTAGAGGGGTGGAGCTTCGAGGGCATGGCCACACAGGAGAGGTGTGGCTTTTTAGCTGCATGCCTCAGCAACATCCCCCCGCCCCCGCTACACAGAAGATGATCGGCTCACCTCTGGAAGGCAGATCTGCTCGACGGGATGGGGGAGGGCTAGGGTTAGTCCTGTCCTGCCTAGGGGATTATAGTCAGACACAATTTTTTGTTGAGTCTACATCCTAAAATATTTTCAAATCTGCCTGCTCCTCTCTAGTGCCAATGCCCCTTATTTCAAGCCAGTGTGACCGCTTATCTGAATTTCTGCAATGGCCTCTGAACCCTCCTCCCTGCTCCAATTTATTCTTCACAAAGCAGCCAGGCAGAATGATTCCAGGAATACACATAAGTGGTACTATCCATCCACTGCTTGAAAGCCCTCAGTGGTTCCTCATTATCCTTAGGATAAAATCTCAGGGTGTGGAGCCTGACTGAAGAAAAATATAGCATCTTTGGGCAAACTCTAGAACAATGATGTTCTGCTGATGGTGAAATATCTTTGAACCTGTTCATGCCACAGATTGTACACCTCAGCCTTCTCCTGTTGGAGAACACAATGGGGCCATTCAGCATACAGGCTGGACTGGCTAAAGTGGATCCCAGCTCTCCCTTGTATAATCTTCACAGGCATAAACAGTGGTATCATTAACTATGATACAGGGCTGTAGTAGGGCTGACTTATTTAATAAAGATTTCATGAGCATTAAGTATATGCCAGGATTTGGCACAAATAAGATTTAGGATGTTTCACAGACTAGTTAGAAATGGCGGCCATTACTAGTATTATTACAGTTGTGCGTTGATGTTTGCCTGTGTCACAGAGCTGGTGTGAGAGCAGGTGATATTCATTACATTGTCACTATTCGGACAAGGTCCCTGCAGGGCCTGGACCTCCTCTGCCAGAGTTCAGCTTGATGAGCACTCCCAGGCATCGCTGCGCGGCGTGTCGCTCCTCCCCTCCGGGCCACCAGAGGGCGCGCGGGCACTTCCGACGCGCTGCTGCATCTGCGCCTGCGCGCTAACTGCCGCCCGCCTCCGCCCCCCTCCTAACGGTTCCCGCCCCGCCCCGCCCCGCCCCGCGTCGCCTCGCCCCGCCTCCCCTCGCGCCGGAACGCTCCTCCTCGGTTGCCCTAGGCTGCCGTTTGTTGACTTCCTAGAACGCGGAGACTTCAGATGCCCAGAGTGTCCCTATGGAAGCCCGAGGGGCTTCCACGGCCGCAGTCGCGGCTGGGGTACTACCTTAGGCCCAACAGAACCGCCCCCGCCATTTTCCCGGCCCAGACGCGGATTTCCCGGAGCGCCCTCGGCATGGGGGAACCTGAGGAGGTAGTGCCCGGTGAGTGGCGCCTGCCGTAGTGGCCGCAGGCCCAGAGGGAGGGTCCGCGGGAGGCCGGCGGCTAGGCCCCGCCTCCGGGCCGCCCCGTCTGGGAAGAGTCCCTGGCAGCGGCCGCCTGAGTGGAGCCTGAGCTGTAGGCGCGCCCCCTTCCCTCCCGCCCCACAACGACTGAGGAGCAAGGAAAGGCGGGGGGCTGAGGGGGAACAACACATAAGGGTGTGTGTGTGTTTTGTTTTTAAAGAAGCTTTCTGTGAGTTTCTCGAAGTTAACGACAATTTTTAACCTCCCTGTAAACTGCCCAAAGGACCTCCTTAGAGGTCCTCAGGTTCCAGTTATGTACTGAGTACCTCAGAGTAGGCGATGAGGAGCGCGAGGTAAAATAGGGTGGGAAACGGCTTAGAGAAAGGGGGTGAAGAGGGAGTCCTTAGCGAGTGGTGATTTTCTTTTAAGACTTTCCCCCCTGAGCCTTAAAATACATTTGACATTGTGACGGCATACATACGTTACCGCGTACATAGTGTAGAGACATTTCATGAAGAGTACCTTAACCACTTGGGATACGCTCAGATATTTTCTATAATACCTTTAAAAATGCTTATAAACTGATATTGTAACCCACTAATCATTCACGACCAACAGTTTCAACAAAAATACTGGATTCGAGCAGAATCATATTCACTATAATAAGTACTGCGTTTTCTGCCATGCTCTTGACTTTAATAGATTCCTGTCCTCTTGGGGTTCACAGCTTAGTGAGGGACACAAGATAAGAAACAAAATGACAGTAGATGGTCAGGGCGCTAGAACAGAGCCACCAAACCCTGAATTAGAGTGCAGATATCAGGGAGCTTTTCCTGGGAGCCACAGCAGGAAAAAAGTTAAAATTATTCATTCTACGGAAACCCCAGAGCCTGTTCTAGAACCTGGCTTACCACTTCCCAATTATCAGTTACAAATGAGATGACTCGTAATTTGTTCTCAGAAGGTTTTCCATGTGTCTAGTCTCTTTTGCATTAATATTGATTATAAATACTTATGTTCACAATTTTTCCATTCTGGTACCCATTAGTTTATGTGTGATCCTTAAGATTTCCTCCAAAGCTGGATCTGGCCTCCTGTTTGGGATGTGCATGTGTATTTAAATGGTTATTAGTAACCAGTAGGGGTTTTTGTTCTCAGAAATGGTACTGGATCAAACATCCTGCATCCTGGTGATACTAATGATGAAACTCAATATTGTCTTGTTTCTTTGTGTGGACAAAAGCCCGCAGTCAAGGGCTACACCATTAGGTGTTAACCAGAGTGAATAGGTCTACTTGGTGACAGCAGGACTATTTGTAATTGAGGACTACCCTCCTTGTGATAGTATATGTCTTACTTTATAACACTACATGAATAACATATACTTAATTTAGTATATTCCATAATAAAATTAGAGTGAAGTCTGGCAAGTAACACTGAATGAAGGTGGAGGAAGGAGGGTGTAAACAGTGCTATACCAAAGGCAAAGTTATCATGAGACAAGGAATCTGAATAAATTACTGGAAAAAACTTTAGTAACAGCCAACTAGGAAAAGTTGTAAAATAGAAACTGTCATATATTTACAGATTCGGGTGCTGTGTTTACATTTGGAAAAACAAAATTTGCTGAAAATACTCCCAGCAAATTCTGGTTCAAAAATGATGTACCTACATTTCTTGCATGTGGAGATGAACATACTGCTGTTATTACCGGTTAGTATTAAAATCCTAAGTATTATAGATGCACTGTGTTTTAAATATATTGAAAATAATAAAGTGTTATTTTTCCTTTGCCAGATAATTCTTGACAATTTGATTCATCAATTGAGTCTTTTAAATTTTAAGTTCCCTTAGTATGTTGAAATATGATTTTTTTGAAGTGAACATACCATGATTTTATTGTCATATAATCAAACAAAATATGAAGCTTAGAACTGGATCACTTGACCCTTTCTCTTCTTACCTCCTCCCAGTTCACAATGCTTGCATCTCTTAATAGCCAGCATTCTCTTAGATCTGCACTTAGGTTCAACGCATTCAAGCCTCAGCACAATCTTCTTTGTAGTTTTAGCCTTTTTTTTTGGAAAATCGGCTTAGTCTGCCCACCATAGCCACTTTGCTTCCTGTCATTACGCCGCTTTCCCTGTGCATACAGAGAATCCTTGCCCTTCTTGTACTGTGTTACTTTGTGGGGTTGATGCTTGCCACACTTCTTACAGGTAGTTCGGCGGGTTTTAGGAACAGTCACCATGTCTGCAAGAGCTATCAGCAGGGAAAGGCAAAATACGATTTTCAATACAACTTTCTTAGAGTAAATCTATTTTAATATATCTGTATAAAAAAAAAACTGTTACCATATAATCTTAGACACTGTTTTACACCCAACAGAATCTGCCTATATGTATATGCACAGGGTAACCTGTTTCAACATGGAAAATAATGACACCTTTTAAGTGTAGCATTTTTATTTGTGATGACTTCATCTCACATTACTTTATGTTTAAAATGCTTCAATTTATTATTTCTTCTTTCCTTTCCACCAGGAAATAAGAAACTTTACATGTTTGGCAGTAACAACTGGGGCCAGTTAGGATTAGGATCAAAGTCAGCTGTTTGCAAACCAACATGTGTCAAAGGTTTGGGGTCTTTTTTTCTTTATCACTTTAAATACTTAACAAACCAAAATACTTTTATATTGATTGTGTAGTTCTTTAATATCATATTATAAATAATAAAGTATTTAGTTCTTTATTTTCTGATATTTACTTGAGCATTATTGACATTTAATTTCATTTTTATGATATGTTAGGGTCTAAAAATCATATTGATTTTAAATCCAGATGCCACAAAGAAAGTAATGATTCTACTGTATTGCACTTGAATATCCTTCCCCTCCCACCCCCCATTTGTAAATGTACTTAAATATTACTATTCTGTATATATAGAGAGAACAAAAAATATAATGTTAGAATTTTGGGCTCTGTTTCATTTGTTAGATTTGAGGACATCATGGTTTTATGTAGTTTCTGGTTTTATAAAATACACTTTACCCTTCTGCATTTGGTGAGTAGATGTACTAAACAGAACATCAGGATTAGTCGTTGATTAGTACTAATGTTCTTCTAAGAACAGGACAAAATATTTTAAATCAGAACTGTCCCAGAAAATAGGGGGCTTATAATATCTTTACGAAGTTTTTCGCTGTTATGTGCAAAGCTTCTGTTTAGGTATAACCTGTGAACATCAACTAAACTTGAATGACAGTGGAGATTCCTTGGGATATGACAGGAGTAGCATTCTTTATCTTCCTAGCCAAATTTTTAATTTTAGCCCCAAATTTCAGTGTAATTTATGATATCCATGCCATTTTATAGGTGGTGTTATGGAATTTTAAAAGTATACTAAATTGGTCAAAAAATATTTATTGGGCACAGTCTGCTAAACCCTTGTATGTATTCACAATACCTATGACTCTTACTCTCACATATCTAATAGACAAGCTAACAGGAGATCCTTGACACCAGGGATTCTTTCTTAGTGTTCTTTGCAGCCAATATGCTAAGCACTTAGGATATGTTCTGTAAAGGTTTTTTGAATGTATAAATGAACAGATGAACAACTTTAACAAAGGTTTATGTCTATGAATATTGGACTTAGTGTTTCTTTGAGGGAGGTGGAAGGTGAAATTGATGGTGATGATAGATTACGTAAAAGATCACATTGATATGGAGACAGCATAACAAAATGCAGTGGATCTCAGCACATATTATTTACCTGTGGAGTTTTTAAAAATATATAGAAGCCTTGGCCTTACCTCAGACCTACTAACTCAGAGTCTCATGGGGTGGAGCTAAGCTATGTGTATTTTTCTCAGAGCTCCTCTGGTTATTTTGATGCATGACTAGTTCTGAAAACTTTTGTTTTAGTAATTAAGAACATCGACGTTCCACTTAGACAGGCCTGGATTTAAATTTCTGTTCTACTACTTATTTACCATTTGATCTGTATTATTTATCACTTTCATAATCATATCATATTTTAATTGTCATATTTTTAGCTTTAAAACCTGAAAAGGTGAAACATGTTGCCTGTGGACGGAACCACACCCTAGTTTCAACAGGTATGGTATTCAATCTGTATGATTTCCTGCCCAGTTTGAAGACTGAGATCTCATTCCAGTACATTCATGAGTTTCTAAAATTAATAGAAGTGATACCTTGGCAACAACAGTAAGATTAGGATTTTTTAGATTGTAAGTAGTTAGTACACTTGCTAGCCTTTTGAAAATATGCAGGTAAGTGGTAAATGATTGAAGAAAAAGATTGTTTCCTTGGACTACATCAAGAGGCAACAACTCCTTAACCATGTGCACACCTCATGGGGCTGGTTGTTCCTGTTCTTGCTCTTCCTTCTTCTTTTCTGAGGGTGAGTGGGAACCACCCCCTACCTCACATCAACCCCTATTGATGTGAGTCAGCACAATTTCAATCAAAATCCAAACAGGCTGTGTGTGTGTGTGTGTGTGTGTGTGTGTGTGTGTGTGTGTGTGTGTGTATGTGTATAGAAGTTGACAAGGTGATTCTTTTTTTGTTGTTCTTTCTTTTTTTCTTCTTTTTCTTTTTGTCTTATTTTGTTTTGAGTCTTAAGTTTTTGTGAAAAAGCAAAGGACTTAGAATAGCCAAAACAATTTTGAAAAGAATAAAACTGGAGGACTAGCACTACCTGATTTCAAGACCTACCGCAAAGCTACAGTAATCAAGAGAATGTGCTGTTGGCCAAAAGACAAAGATTAACAGAATAGAATCCAGAAATAGGTGCACATGTATATGCCTAATTAATGTTTGACAAGGTGCCAAGGCAATTCAATGGAGAAAATGTAGTCTTGTCAACAAATGCTGCTAGAACAATTAGACATTCAGACCCTGGCCGGCCACCCAGTCCTCCTTACCTCCTTTCCCCTCCACACAGCTGTCTTTAGGATATTTTCACTGCCTGGGCTTCTCCTCACCTCTCTGCACTATGGAGACTTTTCCCTTGCTGGAATGTCTTTTCTCTTCCTCAGATTCTTTAAAGATGCAGTATTAGTGTTACTTCTTCCATGGAACTTTTGGTGACTATTCATTCAACTTTTTACTCATGTGGTTCTCTGAACTATGCTAACTATTTCACCAACTCTGGTTTACTCCATATGTATAAATTGTGTGGTCCAATTCCATGTGGCCTTGTAATATCTTCCATTTGAAAGCTAGTCTTATTTCATTTTTTTAAAAAATATCTCCTTTTTAATTTTTACTGATTCAAACTGATTTTGCCCTGTTTCCCCTATTTAGCAAAGCTTTAACTTCATTTGCATTTTTATGGTGGATTTCACTAACTTTTAATATGCATATGTTTCAAAAAATCTTTATTACTTCAGAGCTTACTGGCAATGTTTATTATTTAGGCATGATATACTTCTTGTTTAAATAGTAAAGTAATTAACAAATATTTATAGTGCTTCTAATGAGCCAAATGCTGTTCTAAGAATTTTACAAATGTTAACTGATTGAAACTTTATAACAGCTCTATGAAGTAAGCATTATTATTATTCCTGTTTTACAGATGAGGAATAAGTTAAGTACAGCTTAACCTTGGATAGGTTAAGTACAGCTTGCCCAAGGTCTCACAGCTGATAAGAGGCAAGCCAGAATTTGCACGCAGGAAATATTGCTCTTGAGTCCTTTCTTCTAAACATAATACTATATACTGCCTTTCTAGTTAGCTATAAAATTAAAAGAATTATACAACATAGATTTTTCATGTTTCTAATTATATTCTTCTTGGGTTTATATCATTTTACTTATTGGTTACCTATTATATCTTAGCTTTAATGGGTATGGAAGTTAAAATTAATGAACCATATATTTCTTACATGGTTTGATTTAGATTTTAAACTAATTTGGAAATTACTTCCTCTTTTCTGCTCTAAGTTAATAAAGTGCTGCATGAATAAGAAAATACATTCCACACATTCTATGCATTTTAGATGCTACTGGGACTCTGGAATGATTTCTAAGATCTCACAAAAATGTATATAGCAGGGGTCTTCAAACTTTTTAGACAGGGGGCCAGTTCACTGTCCCTCAGACCGTTGGAGGGCCGGACTATAGTTTAAAAAAAAAACTATGAACAAATTCCTATGCACACTTCACACATCTTATTTTGAAGTAAAAAATAAAACGGGAACAAATACAATATTTGTATTTGCATGTGGCCCGCGGGCCGTAGTTTGAGAACCCCTGGTATATAGCCTTGCTTATTTTGCTTCATTTTTGACAAATGTAGTTGTGCACCAAATTATAGGATAATATCAGCTTTCAGTTTTTTTCACTGTTAATAGAAAAAATATCTGGTATACACCGGCCTATCTCATAAAGATGATGACTGTAGTATACAATGTTTTCTTTTCTGTGTGCAGAAGGCGGCAAAGTATATGCAGTTGGAGGAAATAATGAAGGCCAACTAGGACTTGGTGACACTGAAGATAGAAACACTTTTCATTTAATTGAATTTTTTACATCCCAGCATCAGTTTAAGCAGCTGTCTGCTGGATCTAACACTTCAGCTGCACTAACTGGTAAGACTTTTTTCCATTTCAAGCTAGGGCACATCCCTTTCCTTTAGAACAGGATATACCAACCAACTCAGTAAACTGAAGACAGCATTGCCATTTAATTTTCTTTCATTGATTATGTGTTTTCAGAAGGCATTTAAAATAGAACTTTAAATCATGGCTTATGTTACAATTGTATGCTTATTTAGAGTTAGATGTCAACATACATTTTGAAGGTAATCCTATCTAATAAAAGAGAAACATGGTAATTAGCCGTACCTCCGCTACCCTTCCCATTGGCTAATCAGGGCGATATGCAAATTAACTGCCAGCCAAGATGGCGGCCGGCAGCCATACAGCTTGAAGCGAACAGGAGGCTTGCTTGCTTCAGTGACGGAGGAAGCCAACATTCCCCGCTGGCCGCTGCCGGCCTCTGAGCTTGCAGTTTGAAACATTGTTACAAATATAGAATCTGAACAAACTCCAGAAACCTGCTTTCAGCCAGCCAGGATCTCAGAGCTGGAGTTGAAACAGTGTTTCGATTATAGAACCCAAACAAAGCAGATACCTGCTTTCAGCAGCCGAGGCCTCAGAGCTGGAGCCAAGCCTCAGAGCTAAAGCTGGCCCAGAATAAAAAAAAAGAAAAAAAGGAGCAGTTGGGAGCTTCAGTCACCCGCCAGCCTGAAAACAGCCCTCAGCCCCTCACCCAGCCTGGCCAGGCACCCCAGTGGGGACCCCCACCCTGAAGGGTGTGTGACCAGCTGCAAACAGCCATCAGCCCCTCACCCAGACTGGCCAGGCACCCAAGTGGGACCCCCACCCTGATCCAGGACTCCCTTCAGGGCAAACCAGCCCGCCCCCACCGGTGCACCAGGCCTCTATCCTATATAGTAAAAAGGTACTATGCCTCCCAGCACCGGGATCAGCAGAGCCGTGAGGCCTCCCGGCACCGGGATCAGCATGATGGGGACAGCGCCCAAACCCCCTGATCGCCCTGCGGCTCTGTGTGTGACAGGGGGCGGGGCCACAACCTCCCTATCCACCCTTCTCTGTTCGTGACAGGGGAAGGCGCCCCAACCCCCTGATCAGCCCTGCTCTGTGCCTGATAGGGGGGAGCTCCCCAACCCCCTGATCGCCCTGCGGCTCTGTGTGTGACAGGGTGCGGCGCCCCAACCCCCTGATCGGCCCTGCTCTGTGTGTGACAGGGTGCAGCACCCCAAACCTCCTCCCCCCACGGGCCCTGCTCTGTGTGTGACGGGGTAGAACCATAACCTTCCCATCAGCCCTGCCCTGAGTGTGACAGTGGCGGTGCCCCAATCCCCTGATTGGCCCTGCTCTGTGGGTGATAGAGGGCGGCGCCCCAACCGCCCCCCCACGGGCCCTGCTCCCTGCTCTGTGTGTGACAGGGTAGAGCCATAACCTCCCCATCAGCCCTGCCCTGAGTGTGACAGGGTGCGGTGCCCCAACCCCCTGATCCGCCCTGCTCTGTGTGTGACAGGGGGCGGTGCCCCAACTCCCCTATCGGCCCTGCTCTGTGAGTGACAGGGGGGAGCTCCTCAACCCCCTGATTGGCCCTGCTCTGTGCGTGACAGGGGGCAGCGCCCCAACCCCCTGATGGGCCCTGCTCTGTGCGTGACGGGGTGGCGCCGCAACCTCCCCATCGACCCTGCCTTGAGTGTGACGGGGCGGTGCCCCAACCCCCCAATCGGCCCTACCCTGAGCGTGACTGAGGGTGGCATCACAACCTCCCGATCCACCCTGCTCTGTGCATGACAGGGGGCAGCGCCCCAACTCCCCAATCAGCCCTTCTCTGAGCCCGACCAGGGGCTGCACCTAGGGATTGGGCCTGCCCTCTGCCACCTGGGAGCAGGCCTAAGCCAGCAGGTTGTTATCTCCCAAGGGGTCCCAGACTGCGAGAGGGCACAGGCCAGGCTGAGGGACCCCTCCCCCCCCCCCGAGTGCACAAATTTTTGTGCACCGGGCCTCTAGTCTATATATATAAAAGCCTAAGCGATCATTACGACTGGACAACCAGAATGACTGGAACTACCAGTCGACCAGTCACTATGACGTGCACTGACCACCAGGGGGCAGACGCTCAATGCAGGAGCTGCCCCCTGGTGTTCAGTGCGCTCCCACAGCCAACTTCCTGCTGCCATCCAACCTCCAGTGGTCCCTCTCCCCGGCCCGCCAACCTCCCACAGTCCCTCCCCCTGGGCGGCCAGCCCCGATCTGCCCTTATTGGGGCTGGCCAGCCAACCTCCCTTTGTCCCTCCCCTGGAAGGATGCTTTAAGCGTTAAGCATCTGCCCCCTGGTGGTCAGTGTGCGTCATAGTGACAAGTCAGTCTGCCGTTTGGTCGATTTGCATATTAGCCTCTTATTATATAGGATAGAAACATTTTATGCTAGAAATTGAACTGTTAGGTAGCTAACTGGTATAAAAGTCTTAGGAGTACTTTTAATACATAATTTTTCTAAATTAAAAAATAAATGGGCTGTTGGAAATATAATACAGTAACTTCGTAGATCTGCCACTTTTTAAAACCCTTTTTCCTCCTTGTGTTTTCTTTATAGAGGATGGAAAACTTTTTATGTGGGGAGAAAATTCTGAAGGGCAGATTGGCTTAAATAATGTATGTAATGTGTATTTTCCTCATGAAGTGACTGTTGGGAAACCTATTGCCTGGATCTCTTGTGGATATTACCATTCAGCTTTTGTAACAAGTAAGAACATTTTGGATTCATCATATCTCCCATTTTAAGTTATTAGTTAATCATAAAGTGATATAGCATCCTACAGTTCCATAAAAATAATGCCATAGTAGTCCATGTAATGGAATAATTTTGGTCTGTTTTAAAATAGTATTTCTTTGTTTCAGTAATGAGCGTTTATAATTTCAAACTCTATCTGACTTATTAACTTTTTAATGAATATTGGGTGTATTAGAAAAACAAAATGTATATGTTAGAAACCCTTCTAAGTTTTGGATCTCAAACTTCTTGGAATCATTTGGCATAAAAAACTTTACCTGTAGGCCACTTTCCTTTGAATCTACTTGCCTCTGTTCTTTTATGTATTCTACTCTTGTCCTGATAATTTGTTTTTATTGTTTCAATAAGTAAGGCATAGACTTTCATTGTGGGAACAGGATAAAGAGTAGATGGAAAAAGAAAAGAAGTCAGTATGGGATATGATTTCCTTTGGTGGTACTTTTCTCAGCATCCTCAATTTCTCCTTTTCCTTGGTTCACTGGCTACTGTTTCTACCTTAGTTAAAATATTTGAAATATTGGACTGTATTATAGTCTGCATCTACACTATGAACTTGGTTTTCCATCTTATTGATGGTTTTTCTAATAGTAAAACACCTAGAGGAAATAGTTTTGTGGCCCCTCAGAGACATCCCTCTAGATTTTTGCTTTATACATTTACTCCTTATTCCATGCACCTCAGATTTAGTTTTAGAAAGTGGCAATTGACTTATCTCAGTACTCCTCAGAATTACCAGTGAATTGGTAGCAGCTTGGTACCAAGAGTTGGCAAAATCTAGCTTGGTTGGTATTGTTCACCACTACATCAGTTTGTGTCTTGAACAAACTGATAATAAACATTGTCGGATGGGGGAGTAAGTGAATGAATGACCAATTGATTGTGTTTCTTGGGGAAGTACTACCTACCAACTTATTAGTAACTCTAGGGTCCTAGGTTGGTATAGTCTGTGCTCACTTTGTTCATAAAACAAAACAAAAAAGGGGAAAAACACAAATAGAGAAACAAACAAAAGCATTGTCTTATGGGTTTTAATAAAACTGCCAGAATCACTTTTATGACTAAACTCTGCTATAGCCAGTAGGGGAAGAGGTGGGGTTGTTCATCTTAATCAACATGTGTTAAATTGAACTTTTTGCTTTGTTTAATTGTTTTAATGCCTTTTAAAAATTGCTTTTTTGAGATATAGTTCACATGCCATACATTTCACCCATGCTAAGGTATGAGAAGCAGGAGGAATTTATAGACAGGTGGAAAGAGACTCTTCATATTCCCAGGGGTTTGGTCAGTGGTCCATCATGGTTCTCTTAGAGACATGCAATTAATAAGTAACAAGACCTGCTGTTACCTCTTTCCTCACACCAGTGGTGATATGTTCTGTGTCATTCTTTAGATTAGATTATATATTTACAAAGATTTAAAATCCCTACTTTATAGAACTCAGTTTAGTTCATAGAAATGAACAAAAGAAATTCCTACTTTCAACAAGTTCATAGTCATATTATAGTGTGGTAAGTATAATAACAGAAGCAAGTCAACAGTGTTGGTATTGCCAAGGCAGTGGTTAAATGTCAGGGGTTCCTTGATAGTCTTTCTGGAGGAAGTACCATCTAACAGTAAAATCTGTTATCTTAAGACTCATATATTTACCCATATGTAAATGAGTTTTCTGAAACAAATTTCATAAAAAGAAATTAGTCATTTATTCAACAACTATTCATTAAACACTGTATACTAGACACTGCTAGGTTTTTGGAATACCTTAATGAGCAAAACAAAATCTATGTCTTTATGGGGGTTTAATGTCTAGTCATTCTACTTTATTAAAAAGGGGGGAAAAGGAGGAAGTAGAAGTCAGCCGGCTGCAGTGGCTCAGTGGTTGAGCATCGACCTATGGACCAGGAGGTCTTGGTTTGATTTCCATTCAGGGACATACCCAGGGTGTGCAGGAGGCAGCCAGTTGATGATTCTCTCTCATCATTGATGTTTCTATCTTTCTCTCCCTCTCCTTTCCTCTCTGAAATCAATAAAAAGAAAGGAAGCTTTTTTGTTAAGCAGCTAAAATAATTTTCCAGGTTTTTCTTAGTAGTGATTGTTGAGAATTCTTCCTGAAGATATTGAACTAGAATAATCAAAGGGAAAATAAAATCTGGCTTCATTTCCTTACCATACAGTAAAAATATCTCAAGAAAGTTCAAATTTATTAAGTTGCCATTTTCTAAATTTTTTACTGCATATGAGAACATGAACTAAAAAGACCGGTATCTTGTCCATATTTATGCTGTCATTGATCACTGTTCTTTTCCTTTAATAGTGGAGGGAGAACTGTATACATTTGGAGAACCTGAGTATGGAAAGTTAGGTCTTCCCAAACAGCTACTGATGAATCACAAAGTGCCCCAGCTGGTGCCTGGAATTCCTGAGAAGGTGATACAAGTAGCTTGTGGTGGAGGGCACACAGTGGTTCTCACAGGTATGTGTGGACCCTGCTGCTCTGTTTCTTGCTCTCTGTGGTGGCTAATGAAAAAAATTATATTCCTTTTTTTATTGTGGTAGGAACACTTATTATTTGATTTACCCTTTTAAATTATTTTTAATTGCACAATACAGTATTATCCATAGCTTACCTTGCATACCTGAAACTTTTATACCATTGATTAAGCAGCTCTCCTCTTCCCCCTCCCAGCTCCTGGCAAACCACCAGTCTAGTCTCTTGCTTCTAAGAGTTTGCCTATTTTAGATAGCTCATATAAATTGACCTTCAATCTTTTTCAGTTAAGATCCTCATCTTTTATTCCTGTAGTTAATATATATTTCTGGCCAATGGAAGAATTTCTTAAGTAGAAAAAAATTAATCTTGTTGAATTATTTTTGCTAACATAATTGGTATTTTCATGTTCTTAACGCATTTATTGGCAACAAATGACATTGCTTTTAGCTAATTTTAAGGGCAAACTTTTCCATATGTGTATGGAAATATATTTTTTCCATATATATGCATATATATATATTCCATATTTATCTAAAATTGACATGTTTTTCTGAAATATTTTCTTTTGGAGAAGTTCCCTTTTCATGCTATTTTCTACAGTCATTGATAATTCTTTTCTTTGTGACATTCACCACATATAACTTGGTGATTTCTTTGTGATTTTTATTTTCCGTTATAGTTGTTCATTAAAAAGTATTAAGATTTTCAATTCAGGTAATAAAGAAAGTTAGAACCATAATAGTAATGTCACTTTTGGCTTCTGAATTTTGTATTTGGCATGACATGTCATTTCTCATTATTCTAGTTAATACATTAAGATATACATACTCCTTAATAATATGCTTTCTAAATTGGTGTTCCTAAATTTGTATAGCATTAGCTATATTTTAGACTAGGGGCCCAGTGCACAAATTTGTGCACCTTGAAAAGAACTGTGGGCTGCGAGACTGTGGTGGGCACAGGGGCGGGTCTTGGCCCTTCCCCCGTGCCCCCGCCTGGCCCCTCCTGCTGTGGCCCCTGGTTCCCTGTTGGCTGCCAGTCCTGCTCCCGTCACCGCCACTGCTCACACCCACTGACAGTGTGGAGCGATTGAGGCCGGTGCTGGCTGCAGGTGCAAGAGGCGGCTACCAGCCCCGATCACCCCTCAGGAGCAGGGGGAGGTGGAGAAGCCCTGAGGGGCAATCAGGGCTGGCAACTGGCGCTCACACCCGCTGACAGCACTGAGCGATTGGGGCCGATGCCAGGCACCAGCAGCAGGTGCAAGCAGTGGTTCCAGCGCCAGCAGCAGGTGCGAGTGGGGCCGGAGCCAGCAGCAGGTGTGAGCACCCGGCGGGACTGCGGTGCGCAGGAGCAAAGAATTTTCAGTAACCACCAGAGGCTCGCCCCGATGACAGTGACCGGCGCCCCACCTTGGTCTGGCATCCCTGCTCACCTGCTCCACCATCCCACCGTGGCTGATGCCTGCCATGTTCTGCGCTCTGCCACCTGCTACCGACACCTGCCATGTTACGCGTGTGCCCCCTGGTGGTCACTGCACATCATAGCAACCAGTTGTTCGGTTATTTGGCTGTTCTGCTGTTCGGTCTATTTGCATATTAGGATTTTTTTTTAATATATTTTTATTGATTTTTTACAGAGAGGAAGGGAGAGAGATAGAGTTAGAAACATCGATGAGAGAGAAACATTGATTAGCTGCCTCCTGCACATCTCCTACTGGGGATGTGCCTGCAACCCAGGTACATGCCCTTGACCGGAATCGAACCTGGGACCTTTCAGTCCGCAGGCCGACGCTCCATCCACTGAGCCAAACCGGTTTCGGCTGCATATTAGGATTTTATATATATAGATGAGTAATATACAGGTCATATAGTTAGGTAGTGAATTATGATTTTTTTGGTTAAAAAAATGAACAGTTTCAGAAATCACCATTAATCTTCAGTAACTCAAAGTTAAAAGCATTCTAGGCAAATTTTGAATAATATCCAATTCTCCTCCATATTAAATATTGATTGAACAATATTTTATCTTTAGATTTTCCTCTTACATAACTTTTCCTTAACTTCTTATTCTAGTCCTCGTCATGCTTATTAGCTATGGTTTACCAGAATTATACTTTCCATATGGAATCTTTTTCCAAGTTAGAAATAATTTTTTTCAAGATTTCCACTCTAAATTTGGAAATAATTTTGAAGTTTAAGATTGTTTTGAATTTTTGCCAACAATATGAATTTTCAAAAATATTTATTTTAGGATTTAAACTTTGAAATTAATCTTTATAAATTATCTGAAAATTCATTCTGTAGGCAGAAATGCAATTTATGCTTTATGTTACGTATTTTATGTAGTTTATACAAAAATTACAGAAAGAATTTAATAGGTGATTGAAAGTTCTAAAGGACACTATCCTATATAATAAAAGCCTAATATGCTAAGTGTCTGGTCGTCTGGTCCATTTAACCAATCAAAGCATAATATGCTAATGATATGCTAAGGCCGCTCAACCACTCGCTATGACATGCACTGACCACCAGGGGGCAGACAGTCGACTGGTAGGTTAGCTTGCTGCTGGGGTCCGGCTGATTGGGACTGAGCAAGACAGGCCAGACATGCCCTGGAGCCTTCCTGTGGTCCCTCCCTGGCTGGCCAACCTCCCATGTTCCTCCCTGGCCCCGATCATGCACCGGTGGGGTCCCTCAGCCTGGCCTGTGCCCTGTCGCAATCTGGAACCCCTTGGGGGATGTCGGAAAGCTGGTTTCAGCCCTATCCCGCAGGCCAAGCCAAGGGTCCCCACTGGTGCACGAATTTGTGCACCGGGCCTCTTAATATAATAATAATGTCATTCAACCATACATTATAAAATATTTTCATGTAAAATGAGCACCAAGATCATCTGTGGTACTTTTAGCTTCCTGTGGACTTTGTTTTGTAGTTAAAAGCTATCTTGCAAGAAATAGATTGTTTTCCACAGACTTTTGCATACTTTGCGATCTCACAGACCAATAAAGCTTTTGTATTTTATGTTTTTTGTTTTATAAAATATGAAGATGAATATATGGTTGCCAGCTTTTAATTTTAATTTGACTAAATATGGACATTGCAAAAAATACAATGTTTTCACAATTATATCATAACATAAGGGGGATTTTCAGAAAAAAATTTAAAAGCTCTTAATTTTATAATAAAAGACACACCCTTAAATTGTATAAATTTATCTGTATGGTAAATTCACTACTTTGCCTATTTTTCACATTTCTCCATGGACCTGTGAGAGCTTTATTATGAGCTAGCCCTGATGAGAAACCTGTATTCTGGAGCACAGTGTGGACAGAAAGGTTAAATATTTAGTCCTAATGAAGAAATAGGCTTGGAAGAGAGGATTGGCCATTAGTCTTATTAAGTATTAGATGAATACCTAGGAGTTATAGAATGCTTTGCAAGACCTTTAAGGAAAGAATAACTAACCATCTGTTCTAAACTATTCCCTTCACTAAAGGAAAGGGCCTGGATTAGATGATTCTATAGGGGCCTTCCCCAGCTTTATTTTTCCTTATGCCTATATCTTTGGTCTTAAAATCTAGTTAGGTATCATTCATTAAAATACTTCAAAGATAATTTAAATTAGTTCATTGTTGATGGATTTATTTAAACGTAGTATTTAAATGTGACTATGACAGATTAGAAAATACAACTACTGGTTGTAGTGATGGTATGATTAGTTTCTCCTTAAAATAAGGGAAACAATGGACTGCTGTTGAGAAAGTGTCAGACTGGAACTTGGACAGACTAAATGAGGCAGAGTGTTAGATGTGATCTTGTATGTCAGTTACCAAAAGACAAGAAAGGCCTGGTTATAAGATGGGGTCCTCAATGAAATATAGATCCCAAGAAAAATAAGAACTTAACTTCTCTAGATTATGTTTGGACAAACTTAAGATCTCTATAGGGCAACAAGTTACTAGTCATGAAATCAAAATGTATCCTGTGAAATTAGAGTAGTATTGATCTGAAGCTAACTAATGAAATCTGTTTTTATAATATTGTATTATTTATTAACATTCAATTACATTGTTAGATTTTACAAAGGTGATGTGACCAAAAATTATATTAGTTGTTATATGCAATGTTTTTAGATGAAGGAGGTTTTTTTTATAATTGTGTACCTTTACATTTTTCTTCTTCCTTCATCATTGAGAAATGCATAGTTAGGTATTCTTATTATGGGCATTCTTTCAGAGATATTTAACCTTCATTGTGAAAGGTTGAATATCACAGTTTTTCTAGATATAATGGTGACAGCATCTGCTTCCCTGCAATCCTTTTCTTGTACTTGTCCCTTCCCTTTCAGAGAAAGCTGTGTACACCTTTGGGCTGGGACAATTTGGTCAACTGGGTCTTGGCACATTTATCTTTGAAACTGCGGAACCCAAAATCATGGAATCTGTTAAGGACCATAAAATAACTTATATTTCCTGTGGAGAAAATCACACAGCTTTGATAACAGGTACAGATCAGATTTCTGGTATATATTTATAAAACTGGGTATATTTTATTATAAAATAAATACTATATGGAGTTAATGTATAACTTAAAGGAATTGATAACTGAGAAAATTGAATTCCTTGTTTAATATGCCAGAATATAAAGTTGTAAACTCCTTTTAAATTTTAATTAAATTTAATGTCAATATAAATGATTCAAAGATTAAGAACCTCAGAATATGTCATCAGTGTCAGAGATAAGACCATAGTATTATACTTTGGCAGAAATCTGGAATCATTTTGAAATTGTATCAGTTTGAAAGTTCTTAACTCTACTTGGACCAAAGGGAAAAGTCTTATGAGAAAAAAACTTGTTTTGTGTGTATCCACATATCTATTATTATTATTATCTTAATTTTTATTAAATTTATTGGTGTGAAATTGGTTAATAAAATAATATGGATTTCAAGTGTATAATTCTATATTTCCCAGCTCTATTCACCAGGAAAAAAAAGAACTTATTTTAAAATATTCTCCCTATTCAATCTGACAGCTATTTTTAGACTGAGTAAATTACTTACTTTTACTCTTTATTGTTGAGCGTATTACAGATGCCCCACCCTTTTTCCTCATTGTCCCCCTCCACCAGGTTCCTGTCCCCTCTCCAGGCCTTCACCACACTATTGTTTGTGACCATAGGCAATGCATATCTGTATATATAAAAGCCTAAGTGACTGTTACGACCTAATAACTGGAACAACCGGTTAACCAGTTGCTATGATGAGCACTGACCACCAGGGGGCAGATGCTCAATGTAGGAGCTGCCCCCCGGTAGTCAGTGTGCTTCCACAGCCAACCTTCCACAGCCCATCCCGCCCAGCCAGCCTCCTTTGGCCCCTCTCCCCGCCTGGCCAGCCCCCCCCGCCCATAGGCCCTGATTGGAGGCTTGCCAACCTTCCACAGCCCCGCCCCCTGGCCAACCAATCTCCCGCAGCCTCTCCCCCCACCCGGCCCCCCCCATCAGCCTCGATCAGGGGTCTGGCCGGCCAACCTCCCAGGGTGCCGCTCCCCAGCTGCTGGCCCCCCAATAGGCCTCGATCGCCAGCCAGGCCGAGGGATCCCACCTGTGCACAAATTCGTGCACCGGGCCTCTGCTCTATACTAATAAAAGGGTAATATGCTAATTAGACTGGATAGACCAGATGTCTTCTGGAGAAAGCCACGGTGGTGGGGTCCGAGGCAGAGGTAGTTAGGGGCGACCAGGCAAGCAGGCAGAGTGGTTAGGGGCAATCAGACCGGCAGGGGAGAGTGGTTAGGGGCGATCAGGCCAGCAGGAGAGAGTAGTTAGGGACAATCATTCAGGCAGGGGAGAACGGTTAGGGGCCATCAGGCTGACAGGAGAGAGCAGTTAGGGGCATCAGGCCTGCAGACAGAGGCGGTTAAGGGCGATCAGGCTGACAGGCAGAGGCGTTTAGAAGCAATCAGGCAGGCAGGCAGAGGTGGTTAGGGGTGATCAGGCAGGCAGGTGAGTGGTTAGGAGCCAGCAGTCCCAGATTGGAGAGGGTGCAGGTCAGGCTGAGCCCCCCAACACCTACCCCCGTGCACAAATTTTGTGCACCAGGCTCTAGTATGTATATAAGTTCTTTGATTAATCTCTTCCTGATCCCCTCCCCACTTCCCTCCAAGATTCATCAGTCTGTTCCATGCTTCCATGCCTCTGGATCTATTTAGTTTGTCCATTTATTTTGTTGATTAGATTCCACATAGAAATGAAATCATTTGATATGTCTCTCTCTGCCTGGATTATTTCACTTAACGTAATGCTCTCTAGGACCCTCCATGTTCTTTCAAAGGATAAGAGTTTCTTCTTCTTTACTGCTGCATATTATTCCATGGTGTAAATGTACCACAGCTTTTTTACTCATCTACTGATAGCACTTGGGCTGTTTCCAGATCTTAGCTATTGTAAATTGTGCTTCTATGACCCTGGGGGTGCTTATATTCTTTCTGATTGGTGTTTTAGGGTTCTTAGGATATATTCCTAGTAGTGGGATCACTGGGTCAAATGGCAGTTACATTTTTTTTTTTTGAGGAAACTCCACAGTTTTCCATGGTGACTGCACCAGTCTGAATTCCCACCAGCAGTGTACTAGGGTTCCTTTTTGTCCACATCCTCGCCACTAAATTCTTATGATGCTTTTGCCACTATGAGACGTTTTCAGGAGTGACCCACAGTGATAGAAAGGCACCTTCAAGATCACTAAGTGAATATCTGGGTCCTTTAGATCTTCCACTCTGTACTTTCTCTATCCAGGGAGATGCTGCATTGGACCTTCATCAGTTTAAGAAACTAGGTGCTGCTAATGTAGGACTCAATATAAGATCCTTCCCTAAAATGACTAACTCAGTTACTTGTAGGTAATTGATATACTCCACAGATGTAATTGCTTTAGAACAAAAGGCTCTATAATTTCACTATTCCCAGCTCACATTTCTATCTAAAAATAAAGCATTAAAAAGTTAGAAATCATATAGTATTTTAGAATAATACAGATATCAGTATTTCTACATTTTTCCTTTTAAAAATAGTATCACATGAAATGTTGAAGGGTATTCTTTAAAAAGAGGGATAATATAAAAAAAGAAGAAAAATAAAAAAATATGAACAATAAAATGGCAATAAATACATATCTATCAACAGTTGAATCTAAAAATAAACAAACAAGGAGCCTAATGAACAAAATAAACTGATGAATAAAATAGAGACATGGAAACAAGCTGATGAATCTCAGAAGGAAGGGGGGAAGGGGGGAGAAAAGAGATTAACTGAAGATCTTATATGCATATATGCATTACCTAAGGACACAGACAATAGGGTGGGGAAGGCCTGGGGCAGGGCGGGAATGGGTGAAGGGAGACATTGGGGGGAAAGGGAGGACATCTGTAATACTTTTAAAAATAAAGATTTTTTTAAAAAAACAGCTACTGCTATAGTGGAGTTCATCTAATGGTATCTGGTTAGGGGAAATAGGATCAGTACTTGAAAATGGGCAGGTAGGTCTCTTTTAAAGGTTCTTTGGGGAAGAAGAGACCTACCTACAATTATCAAGTACTGACCTTTTTAAATATAACATGAAATAGAACATGTATATTCAATGTAAAGAATTACTATTTGTTCATAGTCCTAGGATTATTCTTGAACTGTATGTCTCACTTGCAGGATCCTATTCTCAGTTTCTCTGCCCTTTCTACCATTTTCCATCAATTCTAAATTGCCATTGATGGTAAATATACACTTTTTATGGGTCATCTAACATACAATGAGATTATTTGGTTAAACTTTCATAATACCTTTCCTCCAAATAATTAAACGTTAACTTTGTTTGCCTTTTTGCTCATGAAACCTCCCCAGGGGACATGTGTTGTGAATATTTTTTTTCCTACAGGATTAATGTAGTGAGTTATCTGTAAGTTCTCAGTTCCACATTATAGCCAGTAGCTCATGTTTTAAAAATATTTTTGAGGTTGGAAGTGGAGTCAGAAGGCTTGGATCAGAGTCTATTTTTTCCTGGCTAAAGATAATCGAATTAAAAGGGCAAACCTTTGTGCCAAGCCAGCTCAGTAAAGGGTTCCGCAAACCTGAGTGAGGGTGGTGAAGGATGGAGAAATGACAGACAAAAAGAATAAGCTGGGATCTTCCTGTGCCTGGCTGAGGCCACAGAGAGAGATACAGAGGCAAGCTGAGCCTTTATTTTATAGCCAGAGGTAAACAAGGTAGTGGTCACTATAGTTACAATGTTCTTGTGAGTTTCACTTGTTTTCTCAGCACTTGCTGCATCTCCCTCAGCCCATTAGCTGCCCAGGTAAGATCTAGGGAGTGTCATAAGGTCAAGCCTAATTATGCTAAGAGGACTGTGCCCTCTAAGCTGGGACTTGTTTGTGGCTTTGCCAACAGGTCAGTCTGAGGCTTAACCCTATAGCCACGCCCTACATCCTTTAAAACCATTTTGGATAAATAAATCAGGGTCAAAGTAAGGGGGGAGGCAAAAAGACGATAAGGAATATATATATAAAATAAATACCTAATAGAATTATGAGTGTAAATTTAGTTTAAATACTGGTTATTGCTGATTTGTAGGGAATCTATTTATTTTTGTATATTTTTGAACTACTTCATGTATTATATTTTTTCTAATCATTTTCAGTCAGTTCTCTTGGGTTTTCTTAGTAATGCAATTACTTTGCTATCTTAAACTAGAAGTTCCCAATGTGCTCTTATCATTCTCCTGCTTAAAACTATTCATTGAGCTTATTATTGCCCTTAGACTAGAGTTCAGAAATTCTTAAGATGAACCAACAAAATCCTTTATGTTGTGGTTCCTTCTTACCTTTTCAGACTCATCTCATACCACTCCCCTTGTGCTATAGGCATGTTGGTTGCCTTTCACCTTCCTGACTATGCTATGTTTTTTCTTGATTCAGAGCTTTTGTATGTACTGCTGACTCTGCTTAGAATATTCTTTGTTCCCTTCTTCTCGCAGCTAAACTCCAATCATCCTTTATGCTCCAGTCTGAAAGCCTTCCATAATCCCCAGACTAGTGGGAGATCGCTCTCCTCTGTTCCCATCCTGGCACATTTCCCCTTTACTTTTGCTTCCATGGTACTTACTCCACTTGAGATGGAGGTTATGAAGGAAGAGCTTGAGGAGTGAAGGTTCAGAATAGCTGCTATGGCAGTGGGAGAAGCGACAAGATTACTCATCATCATCATGGGTCCACCTATATAGAGGATATCCAGTATTGGTATAGGGCAGGGGTGGGCAAACTTTTTGACTCGAGGGCCACAATGGGTTCTTAAACTGGACCGGAGGGCCGGAACAAAAGCATAGATGGAGTGTTTGTGTGAACTAATACATGTTAACACTGCTGCTGGTGAAGGAGCGGAGGGGAGAGCAAGAGAACCCTCCGCTCTTTCGGCTCCGCAGGCCGATAGAACAGCCGAACGGGCCGGATCAGGCCCGCGGGCAGTAGTTTGCCCACGGCTGGTATAGGGGTTGGTGGACATGGTTGGTTTATGGCATTTCCATCAGCAGTGTTCCACATCCCAGGAGCAGAACTAGTAAAAGAGATAGCTGGATTGATCTTTGCCAGTAGTTTTCTATCAATGGTGATTTTTGTCCCCCCAGGGTACATGGCATGTCTGGAGACATTTTTGATTGTCACAACTGCAGAGGTGGGGTATTCTATGAGCATTTAGTAGATAGAGGCCAGAGATGTTGCTAAACATCCTACATAGGACAAACCCATACAATCAAGAATTATCCAGCCCCAGTGTCAGTAGTGCCAAGGTTGAGAACCCCTGATTCAATCAATGAACTGAGATAAAAAGGAAATAGTTTGTATTGGGATGTAGGGGATCAGAATACAAAACTCTTTCCCCTTGAGAAGATGGTATATATTCATGAGTTCTCAGGCTAGATTGCTGCTGCTTCACACGAGGCCTCACACAACTGGGTTTCAACTTTTAAACCACCAAGGGCTTAGTGATTTATTCTCAGAGTATCTATTGTCTAATGTTATGTGCAGGACCACAGAGACCGTAGAGAGTATGGAAACATTAATGGATCAGGGAAAAGTCAATGCAGAATGTGAGGGGGAAATTAGAATAAAAATGCAAATTAATATATTAGTTTATTTACAAATAAATCATATAAATAACACTTAAATAATTCTCTCTTCTTTGCATTTTAGATATAGGCCGTATGTATACTTTTGGAGATGGTCGATATGGGAAATTAGGACTTGGAATGGAGAATTTTACCAATCAGTTTGTTCCTACATTGTGCCCTAATTTTTTGAGATTTAAAGTTTCTTTGGTAAGGGTATTGCATTTCCCTGTTTATATTTTCATATTCCTTTATTTGAATTTTTCAGTATTGTATAGAAAATAAGTACTTTATATGAAAGAATATCATGGCTATATCTAATATATATACTCGTTTCCTAAAAGCCAAATGTCAGACATCATGTCAGTCTGAAACTCTGTCTCTTTCCTAATTTTCCTCCTTTAACACCTTCCTTTTTGCCTTAATCTTGACTCTTTTATTTTAATTTCATATGTGTCTTTAAAGCCAGGATCGTGTCATGCCTGACAGCTTTATGACTTGCTATAGCACCCAGCAGAGTACCTTACAATAGTCATCTATAAGTATTTGTTGAATTAGATATTACTAAGACTTTCAAATTCTCCATAAGAAAAAAATCTGATAATTCATGAAGTTTTGAAAGTATGTTTTGTTGACCAAATGTTATTTGGATAAGAAGGTACTGTTTCAGTGTTATCCCAGCAGTCATTTTGTATCTGTTGTTTCTAATACTTTTGCCAATTAAGAACTACAGACTTGAAAATTATGTTTCTTTGGTGATGATTATATCACTTGAAATTTGTTCTCCAAAAACTCAGTGCCTCATACTATAGAACATTTCCATTCTTTGATTTGACCCGTTTAATGAACCTCTGCTCTAAACAAGATACTGACTGAGTATAAGGAATAAAAAACATACTGTGATGAAAAAAATAATCAAATCCTCATTTACTGAGCTTATAGTCTTATAGGGGAGATCATTTTTTAAAATGCTGTGAAATATATAAATTTTAACTTTGAAAAAGGAAAGGTTCAGAATACGCTATTCTTATGCCACCAGGTACACTATAAAGTTGCTAAAAATCTGTATGTTATAAATACTATACATGGTTTTTTTAAGCACTTTATTGAAAATTATTTCTAAAAATCCTTTAAACGTTGATTTTCTTTTTATTGTTCCATCATTTTAAATGCTTGCATTTTGCTCTAAGGACTTTAAAAAAATGTTCATGCAAAGAAAAAGGGCTGGTCCTGGCTGGTGTTGCTAAGTGGTTAGAGCGCCTGCCTGAGCACCTAAGGGTCTCGGGTACAATTCCCGGTTAAGGGCACGTACCTAGGTTGCAGGTTCAATCCCCGTCCCTAGTCTGAGCACATGCAGGAGGCATCCGACCAACCAATTTGTCTCTCTCACATCGATGTTTATCTATCTATCTACCTATCATCTATCTCTATCACCACCACCACCACCCGCCCCCCCCTCCCCCCGTGCCTTCCTCCCTGCCTCCCTTCCACTCTCTCTAAAAATCAATGGGAAAAAAATATCCTTGGATGAGGATTAGCAATAATAACAAAAGTCTTGGAGACATAATTAGCCCAAGAGACTGATTTATTCTTGGATCATCTTTTTCCAAGCTGAATTTTTCTGAGTAATTTTTTCAAGTAATTAGCATGTTGCTCTCAGATTAAAATAACATTTTCTAACTTGTAAGAATTGTAACATTACATTTAGTTTTTTCTCTATACTATCAAATATTTTTTTCTCTATACAATATCAAGTTGAAAGTATGTAAAATAGTGTTAAACTTGTTCTAATTTTCAATCATAGTGTTTAAAGAATATGCATTTGATGGCTTGAACAACTCAAGGATTAGGGGTACCGACCCTGCAAAGTTGAAAATCCAGCCCTAGCTGGTTTGGCTCAGTGGATAGAGCATTAGCCTGTGGACTGAAGGGTCCTGGTTTCGATTCCAGTCAAGGGCACATGCCTGGGTTGTAAGCTCGATCCCCAGGAGGGGGCATGCAGGAGGCAGCTGATCAATGATTCTTTCTAATCATTGATGTTTCTGTCTCTCTCCCTTTTTCCTTCCTCTCTGAAGTCAATAAAATATATTTAAAAAGAAAATCCATGTATAACTCTTGACTTCCCAAAAACTTAACTACAATTATCCCTTTATATTTGCAGGAGATTGGTTCCAGTTTTTGTGGATTTTGCCACAGATACCAAAATCCACAAAAACTCAAGTCCTTTATGTAAAACTAGAGTCCCAGTGCACACATTCATGCACGGGTGGGCTCCCTCGGCCTGGCCAGCAATTGAGGCCTATCGGGGGACCGGCCGACCATGGTGAGGGACCCCCGGAGGTTGGCTGGCCAGCCCCCCACCCCTCCCCGATTGGGGCCTGGGGGGAGGGACCACGGGAGGTTGGCCTGCAGCAGGTAGGGGCCATGGGAGGTTGGCTGTTGGAGCGCACTGACCACCAGGGGGCAGCTTTTGCATTGAGCATCTGCCCCCTGGTAGTCAGTGTGCTTCATAGCAACTAGAGGCCCGGTGCACAAAAATTTGTGCACTCATGGCAAGGGGTCCCTCAGCCCGGCCTGTGCCCTCTCACAGTCTGGGACCCCTCAGGGGATGACCACTTGCTGGCTTAGGCCTGCTCCCCGGGGGATTGGGCCTAAGATGGCAATCAGACATCCCTCTGGCAGCCTGGGAGCCGATGGGGGATGCCCACTTGCCAGCAGGGAGCAGACCTAAACTGCAGTCAGACATCCTTAGCGCTGCTGAGGGGGCAGGAGAGGCTCCCACCACCACTGCTGTACTGGCAGCCATCAGTGTGGCTTGTGGCTGAGCAGAGCTCCCCCCTGTGAGAGCGCACTGACCACAAGGGGGCAGCTCCTGCATTAAGTGTCTGCCCCCTAGTCGTCAGTGTGTGTCATAGTGACCAGTCATTCCCAGTCCTTCTGCTGTTAGGGTCAGTTTGCATATTACCCTTTTACTATATAGGATAGAGGCCTGGTGCACGGGTGGGGGCCAGCTGGTTTGCCCTGAAGGGTGTCCCGGATCAGGGTGGGGCTCCCACTTGGGTGCCTGGCCAGCCTGGGTGAGGGGCTGATGGCTGTTTGCAGGCTGGTCACACCCCCTTCAGGGTGGGGGTCCCCACTGGGGTGCCAGGCCAGTCTGAGTGAGGGGCTGAGGGCCGTTTTCAGGCTGGTGGGTGACTGAAGCGCCCAGCCTCTCCTTTTTTTCTTTTTTCTTTTTTTATTCTGGGATTTATTTACCTTCTATAGCTGTTACTGGAGCTGAGAGCCGGCTCCAGCTCTGAGGGATGGCTGGCTGAAAGCAGGTATCTGGGTTTGTTTAGCTTTTATAATTGAAACGTTGCCATCACTGCCGCTCTAAGCTCTGAGGCCGAAGCTGGCTGAAAGTAGGTATCTGGAGCTTGTTTAGCTTCTATAATTGCAACTTTGTTGCTTAGAGTGTAGCTTAGAGCAGGCCGAGGCAGGCGGGGAACCTTGGCTTCCTCCATCACTGGAGCAAGGAAGCATCCTGTTCGCTTCAGCTGCATGGCTGCTGGCCGCCATATTTGTTGGCAGTTAATTTGCATATCCTGCTGATTATCCAATGGGAAGCGTAGCAGAGGTATGGTTAATTACCATGTTTGTTTATTATTAGATAGGATGGCTAGAACAATGCATACAGTCAGCCCTCTGCATCTTTGGATTCCCAGCTGTGGATCGGAAATACTGTTTTCAATCCACAGTTGGTTGAATTCACAGATGTGAAACCCAGGGATATGGAGAGCCAACTGTCTATTTACAAAAAAATAAATAAATAAACATATAAGTGGACCTGTGTAGTTCAAACCTGTGTTGTTCAAGAATCAACTGTATATTATAAATTGTGTGTGTGTGTGTGTGTGTGTGTGTGTGTGTGAGTATGTGTATGTCCAGAGAGAGAGTCATTCAGCATAGAAAGTCTACCACTAAGTAAATGTTTTGTAGCTAAAAACTGCTAAAAACCTACTTGTGTTTGAAGCCAGTGTCAATTAAATTATCTGTCAATTTATGCTGCAGGTTGCCTGTGGTGGATGTCACATGGTAGTGTTTGCCACTCCACGACCTGTTATAGAAAAAATTGAACTTGGGAAAATTCGTGATTCTCGCATACCTGCAGCAGCTTCTCTGTCCATCAGCGACCTTACCTCAAGAAACATATTGCATAGAACTTTATCAGCACGTATGCGCCGAAGAGAGAGGGTATGATTGTGGCCTAATCTACATAATAGTATTGTCTGTTACTACAAAGAAAACTGGAAGAAAAAGATCCATTTTCTCTTTAAATCTATGAAGAGACTTGCCAGAAACATTTACTAAATAAAATTATTAGAATTGAGGTTTTATAAGCTTTTAAAGGGAACTCATTTAAACTGTTAAATATACAAATTAGAAAATTTAAATTATTCTGAATAACTTTGGCTAATATCACCTCAGATTGAATGTTGAGAGTTGTTTTCTCAACTGCATGTGAATTGACTTTTACTTTGCTTTTATCTTTTAGTTATATCTCATGAGTAGTGGAAGGTTATATGCTATAAACAATGAAACATGGAAAACAAAGAAATAAGGACTTCAGTTTGAGAAAGGGGATATTTTTTCAATTAAATTGAGAGAGTCTTATTCTGGCCTTTAAAATTATTTCAATGATACTAAAATTTTTTAAAATATTTTCTTATTGATTTCAGAGAGAAAGCGAGAGGGAGAGAGAGATAGAAACATCAATGGTGAATGAGAATCATTGATCGGCTGCCTCCTGCATGCCCCCTACTTGGGATTGAGTCTAAAACCCTAGCATGTGCCCTGATCGGGAATCGAACCGTGACCTCCTGGTTCATAGCTCTATGCTCAATCACTGACCCACACTGGCCAGGCGAGACATTCCTTTTTTAAAAAATTGGTTTAAGTTGCAAAATGTATTCCTTTTGAGGTAATACATTTAGTTTGACTTTTTTATGGAAGAGTATCTATGGAAAGATTGATATATATCCCATAAGCATTTTGTGGTTGTTGTTATGTCTCATGAGTAATTTTTTGTTTCTCAAGGAAGGCAGAGAAAACAAATGTATATTTCACCATCATGTGAAAAAGAGGCATGCAAATTGACAATTTAAAGCAACTTTGATACAGAGTTAACAAAACAAAACATTTTGAGCTCTTGGGGATTATATAAAATGAACTAGAGGCCCGGTGCATGAAATTCGTTCACGGCGGGGTGGGGGGTCCCTCAGCCCAGCCTGCACCCTCTTCAATCCGGGACCCCTTGGGGGATATCCAACTACCAGTTTAGGCCCAATCAGGCCTAAATTGGCAGTCAGACATCCCTCTCACAATCCTAGACTGCTGGCTCCTAATTGCTCACTCGCCTGCCTGCCTAGTTGCCCCAAACTGCCCACCCCCGCCATCCTGATCGCCCCTCACTGCCTCTGTGTGCCTCCCTGATCGCCCCTAACTGCCCCCTGCTGGCCTGGTCGCCCTTAACTGCCCCCCCACTGCCGGCCAGGTCGCCCCAACTGCCCCCTCCCTGCCTGCCTGGTCACTTCTAACTGCCCCCCCCCTGCCAGCCTGGTCATCCCTTACTGCCCCCTCACCAGCCTAGTTGCCCCTCACTGCCCCCCCCGCCAGCCTAATTGCCCCCAACTGCCCCCCTGCAGGCCTGGTCACCCCCAACTGCACCCCCCGCCGGCCTGGTCACCCCCAACTACCCCCCCTGCTGGCCTGGTTGCCCCACGCAACCTGCTGTTCAGTCTTTTGGTGGTCCCTCACTAACCCCCCTCCTGGTCTGGTCACCCCATGCAGCCTGCTTGTTCAGTCGTTTGGTCATCCCTCACTAACCCCCCTGTCAGCCAGGTCGTAAGCAGCCATCTTGTGAGGGTGTGAGGGTTAATTTGCATATTACCTCTTTATGATATAGGATGGTGTGGGATGTTGGTCAACTTTGAATTCTCTCTCAAGTATTTTTATCAACCACAGGGCATTTGATGTCTGTATGAAATGTATAAAACATCTAACAATTTATTTAACTGTGTTTTTTTTTTTAAAAAAAGGAGAAATCCCCAGATTCTCTTCAAATGATGCAAGCGCTACCTCCAATTAAAGGGACTCTTGGGTCATCTATTTGTTTTTCCCCAAGTTCAGTTCCTTTCTGCATATTTACAAATAATCTGCCGGAGAAAATGACTGAAAAGGAGGACTCCATAAAGCCCATGGAACCAGGTAATGTTTGATATTCTACCTGCTCTGAGAAAAATATGTAGCTTTTATTCCTGTTGTTTTCATGTTTACCTTAAGATGTTTTCTTCAATTAAACTGTTTTCTTCCTAAAGACTGAAATCACTCATTTGAACTCAAATCAAATAGCAAGCAGTGTTTGGCATGCATAGTACTTTAGCTTACATTGTCTCCTTTAAACCCTGAAGCAACTCTGTGAATTAGATAGGAGTTATATTCTTTATTTTTATAGATTGAAAAAAGAAAGGGTTGAAGAGATTGAGTGACTTGTCCAAGATCAGCTTATAAATGAAGTGAATGGGTTTGAATGCAGGTCCTCTGGACCTGTGTGAAGTTCTGCATTTAAGGTAGTATAGCGTAGTGGTTAAGAGCTTTGGTGTATGAAGTTAAATTGATCTGGGGCCGGATGATAGCTCTGATATTTATTAACTATGTGACTTGTTAATAAATTGAGGCTTGACTTATAAGCCTCAATTTCCCTATCTTTGAAATGAGTTTAATAATACCTATTTTAGAGAGTGATTGTGACAGTTAAGTGTAAGGCATATAAAATACTTAGCATTTAGCCTAGAAACCCCTTAGTAAATATATTCATGGTTATTATTAATACCTCCACCTCACTACCTGTTAAATATAGCTTTTATGTTTTAAATTGTAATCCCAGCTCTTTAGCTATTACATACCTCTTCTAAATAATTTTGTTTAAAGACATTTGTGTATCTTACAAGTATGTATATGTTACTTCAGGGCATGTGCTTGGATGATAGAGGCAGGACAAGAAGCCAAGACCAGGAGATCAGAGTCATTAGTAGGTTTCTAATGAAGAAGATATTTGGGATTAAGGACTATGGCAGAGATAATTTTTAGTACAGTGGGGCCTTGACTTACGAGTTTAATTCGTTCCGTGATGGAGCTCGTAACTCAATTTACTTGTATGTCAAATCAGTTTTCACCATTACAATGAGTTGAAATGCCATTAATCCGTTCTGGACACCCAAAAAACAAAGTTTTGCAAAATAACTGCAAGCACAAATACGAGCACAACACTGATGCTTCAACTAAGAGCTAACTGCTTAAAGTGAACGAGTGAGACACGTGATGCTGGGCTGATGTTGTGGCGTTCACTGTGACGTTCGCTGCACCAACTAGCGGTGGGGTATCTGAAGCTGGCTCGTAACCCGAATTTTAGCTCGCAACTCAAAGCAAAAAATCGGCCGAGAGACGGCTCATATCTCGAAAAACTCGTTAGTCGGGACACTCGTAAGTCAAGGCCCCACTGTACTCTTGACAAGAGTAGTTCTAGGGGAAGATCAGGGCAGAATCCAGTGTTAAGAGTTGAGGTATGAATGGGAAATGAAGAAATGAAGTATAGATAGGGTGTGTGGATAAATTCTTTTGCATATTTTGGTGAGGAAGAGGAGCAGAGGAATTAACTGGCAGCTAGAGGGAAATGTGAGGTCAGTGGGAAATAGTAGAGCATCTTTATATACTAACTAGAGGCCTGGTGCACGATTGGCTGGGCGGCTGGGAGGAGGGGCCATGGGTAATTGGCCAGCTGGCCCTGCCCTCGATCAAGGTGGGGGGCCAATTGGGGTCAGGGCGGCTGGGGGAGGGGCCGCAGGAGGTTGGCCGACTGCATGAGGTTGGCTCTGGGAGCACACTGACCACCAGGGGGCAGCTCCTGTGTTGAGCATCTGCCCTTGGTGGTCTGCAAATCATAGCAACCAGTCAACCAGCCATTCAGTTGACTGGTTGTAAAGGTTGCTTAGGCTTTTATATATATATATAGATAACCTTGGAGTTTTCCATGAGTTTCTAGGTGCTTGTACTAGTTATCTGTTGCTACATAACAAATAACTCTGAAACTTATAGGGTTAAAACAACAAACATTTATTATCCCACACAGTTTCTGAGGATTAGGAATCCAGGAGCGGTCTAGCTGAGTTGTTCTGGCTCAGGGCATTTCATGCAGTTGTAGACAAGCTGTCAGTCATCTGAAGGCTGGATTGGGCCTGGCAAATACTTTTCCGTGCTCACTCAGATGGCCATAGTCATGGGGCTTCACTTCCTCAGCACATGGGCTTCTCCCTAGGGATGTTCACAACATGGCTTCTCCCAGAACAAGTGATCCAAGAAAGAAAGAACATGTGGGACCAAGACACAACATCACAATTATGTCAGCTTTATTTTACTGGCCATACAGATTAATCTCATAAAATGTGTAAAGTTACCACACTGAGTTATGCATATCAGGAGGATGTGGGTCATTGGGTCCCTTTTTGCGGACTCACTTCCACAGTGCTTGATATCTGGGTAGTATTGATCCCAAAAGAATAGTGTTTTCCTGTTCATATGGATGCAGCATTTGTTATCTCATCAGTGTCAAAATCTTCAAATTTGCAAAAAGAAATTTTAAAACCAATTATCACTGGAATGAATTCTGTTCAATTCCCTTAACACGTGGTTAAAGGACCTTCCATAAAATTACATCTGCACTTTATATTACAGAATAATTTTGTTTATTATCCAGCTGTCTTTCACTTTTCCTTTGAAATCTGTTTTTCTCTTTTATCTTTTAATCATTCAGATTATTTTCAAGATAAAATGACCAAAGTGATGGATATAGACAGCTCATCAGTGGATTCAAAAAGCCTTGGAGAAACTACTGATGTGTTAAATATGGTAATGGCTTTCTTATTTATGTATCTAGATATAAGTTTGAATTTCTTAAGGTATTTGTATGTATATGTATTTCCTATACTGTTCTGTTATATGCATAGAATGCTTTTTGTTTTGGTTTCCTTTTGCTATTTTTAAATCAGGTTTATTGAGGTATAGGTTGCATGCAATAAAATTCATTTCAATACTCACATTATAAGTATTCAATTGTGAGTTTATTACTATCTGAGCTGTTTTGTATTATTTATATAATAGAATGTATAAATATATAATTATATATATATATATATATATATAGTCTTCATTGTTTTTAGAACATTTATTTTTTATTTATTTCAGACACATATGATGAGCCTAAATTCCAATGAAAAGTCTTTAAAATTATCACCAATTCAAAAACAAAAGGTATAATATACAGAGTTATTTTTATTATGGTGGGTAAGAACAGTTTAAATTTTTTTTCTCTGAAAGGTTTCTGGAAAGAACACAAGAAAGGTAAGCATTCACTTTAGAATTGAAAAGACAGGAATATAATGTAGATCGCCTTAATTTGGGCTTGTTCTGTTGGTGTGTATTTTCTGTAATGCAACAAGATTGACCTCATTTCCAATGCTGAAATTTGCTCTTTGCAGTCGCTTAACAAGTCAGAATAGCCATTATTTCTTGTCATAAAGGCAAAAGAGTATTGTTGTAGTTCTTAAGCATTGGAAGAGCCTACTGTTTATCAGCGTGGCTCTCTGACTTTACTTGAGTATTGCTTTGCTATTGCTTTGGATGAGTAACTGTTCTGACCTTACAGAATTACATTGACATCTTTTGTGTGGTTTTGGTGAAAATATTTAATGGCTTTTCCAATGTTTGGAATAGGCTTTAATTTATTAAGGAATTGGTAGCATAAAAATAAGATTAAACATTTGAAAATTAGTCAGAAATTGTGCATGATTGATAAAAACAGACCTGTAATGAATAACAAGTGAATAACAAGAGGAAGGAATATTCTGGTTATCACAGCTGTGGAGAGATAAAGGTCTCCCCTAAAATCACTTGCTTTTCCTAGTTTTATGGACCAGTGGGGTGAAAGTATGAGGAGTTTGAGGATTAGAAGAATAAATTGGAGAAAAATAAATTGAAGAAGGCTATAGAAAACATTTCATTTATACTTTTAGTGCCATTTACACATTGTTAAGCTAACAATCATTAAAAGTAACTGAAGTGCAAGAGCATCTTGCTAAATTATAAAAATTTAGTATTAATCTTCATTAGGTTTATCTTTATTTTACTGACAGAGACAAGGTGAATAACAGCATTTTTTTTCTATATGGGAGAGCTGTTTTAATACAGTGGTGGAAGCTCAGTGAATGTTGACTGATTTTGACTTCCGAGCAGACATCTTTTCTGTGTTTTTCCTTCCTCTTGTCTTAGACTTTGGGCTCTGCCTCTCCTGTGCTGCTTTTTTTCTCTGGGGGGAAAAAAGGCATATACGTTTAGGAATCATTTCTGGCACATGGGCCTCTGTCTCTATCAGGGCTCATGAAAGAATTATGACTTTCTAAAGAATAGGACCTAGAACAAACAGATAAAGAAAGATTTCTTTTTTAATTGATAATATATTTTATACTTCACATACTCTTTTTAATTAGAAGCCCTATCAGGCTTACTTTGGTAAATAAAAAGAAATTTATTATAGTATTTCTATATATTAATTTTTAATTTGTGCTTTTTAAATAATTTCTTTAGCAAAAAAAATTATGACCTCTTTCTGGGCCTAACACTTATCACAATTTATAAAACTTGATTTAGTGAGGTTTTACTACCCAGAGATTCAAATTAATGAAATATTCAACCTATTAGCTTGCAAATTTAGGTCAACAGTTTGATTTTTGCCTTATTTTGTTATTGGTTTCAGAGAGGGAGAGGAGGAAAGAGATAGAAACATCAATGATATGAATCATTGATTGGCTGCCTCCTACACTCCCCACACTAAGGATGAAGCCCACAACCTGGGCACGTGCCTGACCAGGAATTGAACCATGACCTCCTGACTCATAGATCAATGTTCAACTACTGAGCCATGTGGGCTGGGCTTCAATTCTTAATGTATCATTCAAATATCAATGTTTAATTTTATAGTTTTAATTAAAATCTTACATTTTAACCTTAAGTATTTTCCTTGTAGTGTTTTTTTAGGTATGCAAATTATTGTAATTAAAGAATATAATAAGAGGGTCAAAATTTTGAAAACCCAAGATTTTGTTTTGAAAAGAAAAATATATTCATTATTATTTAGTATGTTGATTTCATTTTCAGTTTTTATCCCAGCTATTTTCTTCTATTTCTTTTTTTTTCAATTTTTAGAAATTTCACATTTTCATTTATTTTAATTTTGTGAAATTTATGGAATTGAAAGACCAATCAAAATTTGATAATTAAAACAATAAGAAAGGTAGAAAAAAATTAAACTGAACTGCACTGCATGCAAGAGAAGTATAAATTTTATACAATATTTTGCAAAATCAATCTGAAAATGTATTATATTTAAGAATTTATTCAGATTTAGAAAAGGGTCAGAGAATAAATATTGATGGTACTGCAAGTAATGGCAAAATTAAACCAAGTAGTAAGAATTTGAAAGTTAAATACAGACAAATGTTACTAAATCAAAATTAAATGTACCATAGACTTAGAGAGCAGCATAAATTATCCCCAAAGAAAACAAAATCTAGGCAAAATGTTTGGTAAAACTGGACATTTTTGTTCTCTTAGTGAAACTGATAATGCGAAATTTTGGCAGTTTTTGTAGTAAATAAGTTACCTTTGTTAACTAATAGAAGTATGACAATTACTTCAAAAAATTTACAGAAACAAGAGTCAATTGAGAAATTGAAGCAGCATACAGCTCATACTGAAAATGATGATAGCAATGAATATGAAAGTGAAGAGATGTCTCAAAAAATGAAAGAAGGAAAATCATATAAACAAATGTTGGCTGAAGGAACATTCATGGTACCAACAACTGGGAAGCTGGAAGCATGTTCAGATGAGGATGTAGGTCATGACTCAGGACAACCTGGGCCTCAGGCTGATACCAATGAGAAGGGCTTACAAAAAAAGACATCTAGATTTAAAAATAGTATTTATCCACTTGATGATAAGGAAATAGAAAATAAAAGTGATGGAGAAGGCAGTCAGAAAGATTCAGAAGAAAGAGAAATGGTCTCTGAGAAGGAAACTATGCTGGCAGAAATGGCAGGTCTGAAGGATATAAGAAAAAGTGAAGAGAATATAAAAGATATTAACAGATTCCTTGATGAATTGCCAAGTAGAGTCATGAATATTGATGAGGATTTTGAAGAAAATTATTTTGTTAAAGAAAGGAAAAGGAACAAGCAAGATGGGATCTTTGACAATGAAAGAGAATCTATAGAGGAGCCATATAGTTACTTGGAAGGTGAAAGTGAAAGTCAGCACAGTACAACTGATGGCTTCGAGTTGCCTGAGTCAGTAGAATGTAGTAGTGGAGAAAAAGATGATGATGAAATGGAAACTGACCAAAACTTATGGTATAGCAGAAAATGTATTGAACAAGAGGAATATACTGAACTCAAAATATCCGAATTCATGGCAAAATATGATTTTAAGTCTGACCACTTGCCAGAAATTCCAGAGGAAGAGGAAGGAGCAGAGGATTTAGAAGGAAGTGGAATAGAGGAGCAAGAGGTAGAGGAAAATGTGGAGATGCCTGGAGGAAAGGAGGAGGAGGAAGCAAAGAGCCTATCAGATGACCTTACAAACAGAGCAGAGGTGAGTGAAGGCAATGGAAAGTCAGGGGGAGAAGCAGAAGATGTGCATAAAGGTGGATGTGAGGGAATCTGGAAGGAGAGTAATTCACAAGTGGAACAAAGGCAAAGTGAAGAGGGAGAAGAGGAAAAAGACAGAGGAGGAGGAGAAATGGAGAGCCAGGGTAAGGGAGAGAACAATTTAGAAGAGGAGAAGAAACAGGAGCAAAAAGAGAGGGAACAAGGCCATCAGGAGGAAATAAACAAAGGGATAGAGATTGAGGAAGTGGAGGAACAAGGAGAGGGGGAAGGAGAGGAGGAGGAGGAGGAAGGGGATAAGGAAGGGGGACAAGTGGGACAAGGGGAAGAAGACAGAGAAGAGGAAGAAGGGAAAGAAGAAGAGGAAGGGAGGGAAGAGGAGGAAGTAGAGATGGAAGACGGAGAGGGGGAAGAGGAGGAGGGAGAGGGGGAAAGAAAAGGAGAGTGGGAAAGGGAGGGGGAAGAGGAAGAAGGAAAGGGGGAAGGAGAAAGGGAGGAAGGAGGGGAGGAGAAAGGGCAAGGAGAGGGAGAAGGAGAAGAAGGAGAGAGTGAAGGGGAAGGAGAGGGAGGAGGGGAGGATGGAAAGGGGGGAGGAGAGGAAGTACAAGGAGAAGGGGAGGAAGAAGAGGGGGAAGAGGAGGAAGGAGAGGGGGAAGGGGAAGAAGAAGAGGGAGAAGGGGAGGAAGAAGAGGAAGGGAGGGAGGAGGAGGAAGTAGAGATGGAAGAAGGAGAGGGGGAAAGAAAAGGAGAGTGGGAAAGGGCGGGGGAAAGGGAAGAAGGAAAGGGAGAAGGAGAAAGGGAGGAAGGAGAGGAAGGAGGGGAGGAGGAAGGGCAAGGAGAGGGAGAAGGAGAGGAAGGAGAGAGTGAAGGGGAGGAGGAAGGGGAAGGGGAGGAAGGAGAGGGGGGAGGAGAGGAAGGACAAGGAGAAGGGGAGGAAGAAGAGGGGGAAGAGGAGGGAGGAGAGGGGGGAGGAGAGGAAGGAGAGGGGGAAGGGGAAGAAGAAGAGGGAGAAGAGGAGGAAGAAGAGGGGGAAGAGGAAGAAGGGGAAGGGGAAGGGGAAGAAGAGGGGGAAGGGGAGGAGAAGGAGGGGGAAGGGGAGGAAGGAGGAGGGGAAGGGGAAGAAGGGGAGGGGGAAAGGGGAAGAAGGGGAGGTGGAAGGGGAAGAGAGGGGGAAAGGGGAGGAAGAAGAGGGGGAAGGGGAGGAAGAGGAGGGGAAAGGGGAGAAGGGAGGGGGAAGGGGAGGGGGAAGGGGAAGGGGAGGGGGAAGGGGAAGAAGAGGGGGAAGGGGAGGAAGGGGAGGGGGAAGGGGAAGAAGGAGAGGAGGATGGGGAGGAAGAAGGGGAAGGGGAGGAAGGAGAGGGGGAAGAAAGGAAGGAGGAAGGCCAGGAAAGGGAAAGGAAGGAGGGGGAAGTGGAGAAAAGGGAAGTGGAAGAAAACAAGAGAAAAGGTAAGGAGGGAAAAGAGGACAATGAGAAAGAGGATGGGAAATACCAGGAGACAAGCAATGGTGGGAGTGAAAGGCTGGGAAAACAGGGTGAAGGAAAAGCATCCAGAAAAGTGAGCAAAATCAAAGGATCTGTGAAATATGAGAGAGATAAAACATATCAAAAAAAGGGGAAAGAACATGAAGTACAGAGGTTCAGAATGCCAGTGCATTCAAAGCAAGTTTTAGAAAATGGTTCTAAAATTTTTCTGAATCCACCAGGTTCCAAAAAATTCTGGAATAATGTATTACCACATTATTTGGAACTGAAATAACAAACTAAATTTGACCTGATTATGTCTAGACAAAATATTTGATCGCCTTACATGTAATAGTTACTCAATACATTTTATTAAATTGATTTTATGTCATGGTTCATTACATGTGGTACAATAACAACTGATAAAGACAACACAAGGAACTGGTAAATTTTGGCTTCTCTTAAACTATTATCTTGGTAAATGTTTTCCCCAAATTATTACTCTATAACTAGAAAACATCAAAAAGTCCAAGCTGATAATTAACATTACATATTCCTCATTAAAGATAGTTTTAGCCAAAACCAGTTTGGCTCAGTGGATAGAGTGTCAGCCTGCGGACTGAAAGGTCCCAGGTTCGATTACGGTCAAGGACGTACCTGGGTTGCAGGCACATCCCCAGTAGGAGATGTGCAGGAGGCAGCTGATCGATGTTTCTCTCTCATCGATGTTTCTAGCTCTCTATCTCTCTCCTTTCCTCTTTGTAAAAACTCAATAAAATGTATTTTAAAAAAAAGATAGTTTTAGAAAATAGGAGTACACTATAAGAATATTTTGTTTGTGTATACAAAAATGGCACAGATCATTAGGGCTATAAAGATATCTGATTTCTTTTTAAAAAATATATTTATTGATTTTTTACAGAGAGGAAGGGAGAGGGATAGAGAGAAACATCGATGAGAGAGAAGCATCGATTCAGCTGCCTCCTGCACACTCCCTACTGGGGATGTGCCCACAACCAAGGTACATGCCCTTGACTGAAATCGAACCTGGGACCCTTCAGTCCTCAGGCCAACGCTCTATCCACTGAGCCAAACCAGTTAGGGTGACATCTGATCTCTTATAAATATTTAGCACACTTATTTTCAGTCTGATTATAGTTGACCTACCACATAGAATAATTTTATAAGAATCAATGGTATTCAAAAGCTAACATGAGTAATTCACATTTTAAAGAAATACTAGTAGTGCTGTCTTTTCTACCTTTTATGTGTCCTTTTTGCAGCAATCTACCAAGTGACAGTTGGATTCAGAGCTCAGATCTTAATAATGTAGTCTCTTTTAGATACTGTCTGGCAGTATATATAATGAAATGGAGATTAACTTAAACCTATAATTAGGAAGTATGCAAAACATTAAGTATTTCTTGGCCAGGCAAAGCTACTCATTAGGCCTCAGTCTTCTCATCTGTAAAATGGAGTGGGTTAGATAATATTATAACCATACTTCTAACCCTTAAATTCTTTTATTCTTAGGCTGATTTACTCTATCATATGCATTGTTTGCATAAGACATTTTTAAGAAAGAATTGTATTTTTAAATTAACCTAGTTTTCTATAAACTATTGTTCTTTTCTCTTAAAAAGTTATGACAAGTTTAATGTCTCTTGTCTTCTGTAATTCTGTATTTCTAAACTATAATTTCCACGCTTTAACTGTACTGTGAGAAACTTCATTCTCAGTAAATATTTTTATGTACTCTCAATGTATTCTTCATTGACTATTCTGTAATTCTGTTTGTTGCTTGTCAGATGTTTCTAGTAAAATAAAAATTAAATGTGCACAGTCACTAATTATTTGAAAAGAGAAACTAATCTTAGATATTGAATTTTAGAGAGGCTAGATTTCTACTAGTGTAATTTCAATCTTCCCTTAACACTTTCAGTGTATATAATGCAGCTATTCATAACTCCCTTTTCAACTGATTTCCTTCTCCAATCCCTCCTATATCTTGGACATGAGGATTTCTTTTACATTCTTTTATCAAGGAGGATTTTGGAGTAGACTTCCTATGAGTTTTGTGTAGTTGAGTTCTTTGCACATTTGATTCTCCTTGAATGAGAAAGAATGTGAAGAGAAAGACCAGAATATGAGGTGAAGAATTTCTAAACGGTGTCTACCTCATTATTTGAACTGATCGAGATAACAATTTTTTAGTTATCACTTCTTACCCATTTCTTCACATTTCCCTGTCCAAAATCTTTTTGTGCTGTTTTAGAATCAATGATTTGTGTGGCATAGTGTTCTTGTCAAAATACAGGCCTGGCCATTTTCAGACCTGAATTCATATTTGGTTAAATAAATTGGAATAACTAGTTCCTTCATTATGCTCTCCATCTGCTGGTCAATCAAGCTTTTAACTGTAGTTTATCAGTGATCATTTCTGAGGCAAGTGTGGGTAGTGTGTATAGAATCCATTGAGTTAGTTTAAAATGTTGACTCTGGAAGAAAACTACTTTAAGGTAAGCTATAAAGGAGTGTGACCAAAGGATCTACTGCTGATGAACATCGCTCTTGAGGTGAGTGCAATTGAAATGTCTGTTGTTATTTCACTTAGAGATAAACTTGCTATACACATATAAAAAAGAAAATGCTACCATGGAGGAAGGTGCTGTAATTCCTTCATTCTTTCCATTGTGAAAAGTAAATGTGATATTATATGCCCAGTACCTGACACATAACTTAGTATTTGTTGCATATTATTCATTCAACAAATATTTATATACCAAGCACCAAAAATAGAACAGTAGCTTCCCCAAATCAGGTATATCTCAAGAAGTGAGGGCTGCTTACAGTCAACCTTCTGTGGTCTTCTTTCCATAGGAATGTTAGGTAAGTATAGATTTCTTGAAAGAATACCAGGTAAAAGGAGTTCCTTGACTCTGCCTTAACTGCTGTTTTAACAGTGTCCATTTGTTTACTTTTGCTCCCATGTTCTTAGCCAGGACTGCCCGAAGATAAAAATGGGATCTTTTTAAAAAATATATATTTTGTTAATTTTTTTTACAGAGAGGAAGGGAGAGGAATAGAGAGTTAGAAACATTGATGAGAGAAACATCAATTCAGCTGCCTCCTGTACACTCCCTACTGGGGATGTGCCCGCAACCAAGGTACATGCCCTTGACCGGAATCGAACCTGGGACCCTTCAGTCCACAGGCCAGTGCTCTATGCACTGAGCCAAAGCGGTCAGGGCAAAAATGGGATCTTAAAACCCATATATGGCTTTCCCACATTAAATACCTTAATAAGGAGAAAATGCTTTTGTACCTTGGTTATGCAGAGAGTAAGGTGTGGCTCCTGATCTCAAGGAACTCTTGGTTATTTCTACAGGCTGACCAGAAAATTTACAAGTACAATAGAGTGCTTTAGTAATGGTACTTCAGCTGCCATAGAGAAAGGCTAGAAAAGGGCTTCCAAGGAGCCGTGATGAAATGGTAACTGAGTCATGAAAAGTAAAGCCTAACCAGGAAAAGGGAGTGTGGCGAGCAGGGCTTTCCAGGCTGATGGGAGCTATGGGAGTGTTTTGCTATCAGTGCAACCTAGTGTCCTTTGGTTGTAGATAGAGAGGTGAAGGGCCTTATGTGTTTGTAAAAGATGTTAAACAAGAGCAAGAGGCTAACACTTGGTATTTTGTAACATCATTCTGCAGCAATACAGAGGGTGGATTGAAAGGGAAGAGGACCAGAGGCAGGGGTGCCAGTTAGGAGGCTGTTAACAGTAGACCAGGCAGAGACTGAAGTGCAGTTGGACTGGGGCAGTGGGGCTGGAGAGTTTGGGACATATATTGTGAGAGATGTAGAGATAGAATTGGAGGGCTTAGTAAAGTGATGTAGTTTTGAGGGTGGGAAAAGGCCAAACTTTTCTTGTTTCTGGCCTGGAGAACTAAGTGGAAAGAGTGCCGTTCACCAAGGCTAAGAACACAGGGGTAGGTTTGGGAGACTGCTTAGGGCTTGTTGTTTAAGGAGATGTTCCCCAGTCAGATGCACATCTGAGTCTGGAGCTCAGGGGAGATTGCTGAGCATCACCAGCACATATATGTAGTTGAAACTGTGGAGTTGAATGAGAGGCAGCATTCATAGTGTGAAAAGAGAACTGAAAACAAAATTCAGGGAAACTTCAGCAGGTAAGGGGAAGGTGAGAAAGGGAAGTCTAAGAAGGAGGTGGGGTGGGAACACTTTCTAGGAAAGAGAGGTGCTGCCCAGACCATGGAAGAGGAGAGGTGATGGCTGCAAAGAGAGGGCCTGTGAGAGCCCCAGCAGAGGGCCGGGCAGAATCCATATTGCCAGCAACGAGTGAGCTCTAAGAAGTCTATTTGTAGAGAAATATAATCAGAATTAGACTTTGAAAAATAAATATCAGACAGAGTGCTACTGGCATATTTCTCAATTTAGGAAGGGAGATACATATTCCAGAGCCTTTAGTACTCTGGGAAAAGACAGTCCTAAATGTTCAGTTGCTATTACTACATACAGTGGTATATAAGAGTACAATGTTATGGAAGTGAGCTATCAGCATAAGATTCTGCAATGCTTTAAATATCAGTGTGTGTGTATGTGTGTGAGGGGGGTGGACTCTGAGGGCAGGCATTATGGTCCTCAATTTATTTGAGCAGAGTTGGGTAAAGAGCATGGGCTCCGGAGTCCAGTAAGCCTAAGTTCAAATCTCAGCCTTTCACACTGATTAGCTCTGTGGACACTTGGAGAAGTTATATATACATATATTTGATTTCCAAGAGGAAAGGAGAGGGAGAGCGATAGAAACATCAATGATGAGAGAGAATTGTGGATCGGCTGCCTCCTGCATGCCCCCTAATGGGAATCAAACCTGCAAGCCTGGCATGTGCCTTGACCAGCAATCGAACCCTGACCTCCTGGTTCATAGGGCAGCAGTCAACCACTGAACTGCACTGGCTGGGCTGGACAAGTTTTTTTCTTAACCTTTCTGAGTCTTATTCCCCTCTTTTAAAAAAGGGAAACAGGGGGTCTTTTGATAATTAGTTAACACATGAAACATGTTTGGGGGTAAGCAACATAACCTCTTGAATCTCCAAGTCACTGATTGATGTGCATGAATTTTTTCCTATGAAACCTCACTTTTGTTTCGATATAACACTAGAGGCCCAGTGCATGAATTCATGCATGGGTGGGGTCCCTCAGGGTGGCTTGCAGAGATAGGGCCCCAGCTCGTGCCCCCAGCCCCGCAGCCCCACCTGGCACTGCCCCCTCACCTGCTCCACCACCCCACCTGCAGGGCAATGGGGCGGGGCCGCCCCCCCCCCCCCCCGGCTCCCTCAGTGCCTGGGAGCCAGGCAGCAGCCCTCCCCCATCCAACCCCCCCGCCGCCACCACTGCTCACTGTCTGCAATCAAGCCCCCAGCTTGCACCTGCTTTGTCCTGGTGCCGCCCACTCACCTGCTCCACCATCCCACCACGGTCCCACTCTCATCGGGGGGCCAGCAGCACCTCCACTGCTGCCCGCAGTGCCGCGTCACTGACGCCCACCATGTTCTGCGCTGCCCCCTGGTGATCAGTGCACATCATAGCGAGAGGTTGAAGGACCGCCCAAGGGGACAATTTTCATATTAGGCTATTATATAGGATAGCAACTCCTAAAAATTGGCTTATGGAAATAGATCTGTGGGAATGAAGTGGATTATGATAATGGTAACCCTTAAATTTGGAGTAGAGTGGAATTCCACCATTACACACCATACATGGGTCAAATATTGCCCCTCAACATTTGAAGCATGATGAAAGGCTGACCGCAGTCACATGGTTAACCTAAAATTTAGATGTTGGTGCTGTTATGGGGACCATAGATTTTTCTGTGTCCTAATGTTTTTATCAAAATAGTTAAAAAATAATTCACACATGAAATGTAATCATGTATCATACATTTGTTTAAGGTGAAGAAAATAAGTTTTCTAAGGAAAAAGAACGGGGGAATAATAAAGAGTAAAAGTGAAAATGAGAATAAAGCTATGTACCAGCAAGATGTTCTATACCCTGAGCATTACATTTATTTTTGCAAGCCTGCTAATGAAAGCCAAATTGTAATGTATTTGGTGGTCAAAATACTGATTAAGAATGAAATAAGGGATTGGTATATACAAAGAAGGAAACGTTTAGAATTTATAAAGTAGTGTTGTTGGAAGCCAACAATTGGGAAGTCATACTTGGCAACCCATGGATGCAGTCTGACCTGCAGATTTATTGTTTAGTATACATAAGCATGTGGTTCTGTTGCCAACCTTTAAATATCAGGATATTTTACATTTAAAAATGTTTTGTGGACTTCTGTTGGAAACCTGAGGGTCTGTGAGCATTGTGCCCTATGGCAACATTGACCTGCAGCCCAGGTGAGGCCTTTCCTCCACTTCCTTGCCATTCTGGCTTGCTCCTAACAGGCGTGCCGCCCTCTTCCCTTGCTCTGTCTGCTGGGCTCCTGGCAGAGAATAAAGGGATGTGTGCAATAGGGTAGAACAAATGAGTGAACTTTTAAATGAACTGTTTCCTAGTGACAAGATCTGGGAAATTATGGCAAACAAGTGTTAACACTAAGGACTCTTTATAGAAGGGCCTTTACAAAAGCACTTATATTTACATACAAATACTGTTTGCTCATGTTTTTGCTTCATTGTTAATGTCATTTTCTCATTTTACAGATAGAGACTGTAAAGTACATTAATAAGGTGTCTTGCTCAGACTGTGACCTATGGAGAAAGGCTTGGAAAACAGTGCTTAGGTCTTTTATTTAATGCTCTTCCCCATCTCTACTGCTTCATTGATTTCTAGTATAATTAAAACATGAACTTACATGTTAACTCTTCTTGTCCTAAAGAAACCTTGAAATTAAGATGAAAAAATATGCACTTCTCCACCTGATACGACTTAGATAAAGTATGCTCTATTAGCCTATTTGGAAAAAAATTTCTATACTATATGACATTAGCTTAAAAGTTCATGCTTTATAGTATTTTTAAAGTTTAAAACAACTCTTGTGAAGTTATACATACATCAGAAAGAATATATCATGTAGCTCAATCTATATTCCACAAACTGAACACACCCATATAGTTAACATCCAGATCAAGGAAAAGCACAGTGTTGGCTCCCCAGAAGTTTCCCTTCAACCTCCTTCCATAATTTCCTATCCCTCCTCCCAGGGTGACCACTAGGCTAACTTCTGATAGCAATCTCTAGGTTTTAAAGCATGCAATGTGATCATATTCTTAAGGAAACTCAATGTTTGAAACTGAAAGAAGAATGTTTGGTTTTTTATATTTCCCATAAGAAATGTTAAAAGCAATGCCCTGGGCCAAACCAAAGGCTTCAGCTATTCATGCTGTCTGACCAATGAAACAAGGATCCTTTTTGTGGGAGCCAGGCCCATTTACTTCTTTACTGTGATCTCAGCACAGATGCATTTCCACTGACCACTCAAGACTACCTCTTTACTTCTTATGTGGTTCTGGTGATAAGAATGTATTTAGCCCAGCCCGTGTGGCTCAGCGGTTGAGTGCTGACCTATGAACCAGGAGGTCACGATTTGATTCCTGGTCAGGGCACATGCCTGGGTTGTGGGCTCGATCCCCAATGTGGGGCTTGCAGGAGGCAGCCGATCTCATCATTGATGTTTCTATCTCTACCCCCCACTGAAATATATATATATATATATTTTTTTTTTAAAGAAAGAACGTATTTAAACTTTATCTTTTCTTTTATAAAATGACAGTATTCTGCCAATCTCTCCTAAATTGTTTCAGTTTGAAGGTAAGTGCTGTATGTGATTTAAAGTAGTTGTCCAGATGTGTATTGAATAATTTTAAATGTGTTTAATAAGTGCAAAGTGTTACAATTGATGTTGTGATTTCTAGTACAAATGTCATTTTCTGAAAGCTTTTTCAAACTTAGAAAATGATGTAGTTCTAACAGTTCTTCATTGTCATAGATTTTCATAAAGTTAATGAGTAAAATTGTAGTTCAATATTAAAGAAATTAGTGTTTTTGCTTATTTATAAAATAATGTAAAGTTCTGTGTTTTCTTTTATAATAGCATGATATCCTGTACTTACATTAATGCCTTAGTTAACTAGCACAATTGGAATTGACCCAGATGCTAGATTAACCAAACTCTGCAAGCAATGAGGACTTTGCTTGAGCATAGCTCACTGATGCTCCTTCTGGGATATAGTAGGACTAAGTCTGAAATTCTGTTAGGAGCACTGTTATTCCTAGTTGACCTTCATTTATATACACTTATGAATATATCTGTTTATGAACAAAAGTCTTAAATCTAGTAATCTTGCTTCGTGTTCCCTTCCAAAGTCAAGCTGTCTCTGATCATTTTACCTATCCATAATGTGCACTTGACTAGGCCTAATATGTAAGTCATTCAGAGGGGAAATTATGCAGGACAAAAGAAAGCCTTAGAAGTTCTTGGTAAATAGTAGCTACCTTGTAGTTAACCCTACCCAACCTAAGCATTTCTACCCTGGTACCCTGTTCCCCTCTTGCATGCATTGCCTCATGACTTTCGATTTACCCAAGTCAAGCCTTCTCAGAGTAACTTCCAAAACCCTTTTTTAAATCTCAAGGCTTCACTTCTGGATTGCTTGCCCTTGGTGAGAATGCTTTTAGGCCACAACCTTAGTGCTGCTGGCCTGCGGATTCCACTTAAATCTGTCACTAAGGCGTCAAATATAAACATATCGTCTTCCTAGCCTTAACTCTCTAACATTTTTATTTTTGCCAGAAGAAAGATGATTTAATTATTAGAGGCATTGTTTTTAAACCACCCATTAAAGACTCTATTAGGTATCAGGCTTATCCTTAGTCAAACAGCTGCTAGGAAATTGACCACGAGAAGGTAGATAGTGTTGAAGAGATATAAAGGACCTATATGGTCTGAGACAAATAGGGCCAAGATGAACTTTGTAAAAATGTTCTATGAAGAAGTGAATGGCATTAATCGCTTACTGCTTCATGTATTTTAGAGGTAATTTTACCTTTAATGAAGTGCATAAATGAAAAGCGTAAGAAAAAATCCAATAAGGAGCTTATTCTCCTCATGACAAAAAAAATAAGCAGTATTCCACCCCAAATATGAAACTGCAAAATAAAAAAAAATCTCAATATAGAAATAAAGATAAAACTAATATTTTCTGCCTGTCCTTAATAAACATTACATGATTTATTCTCAGTCTATCAAATTCATAGGCTGTTTTATAAATTGGATTAGTTGGACAGGAATCAGAATAAGTTCTGCCTCAGTTTGGTTTTCACTTAAACTGCTCATGTCTCTTTATCTTTTTCCTGGAATGTAATTACACTTACCTCTTATGAATAAGTGAATTGTACTTTTGAAATGATTGTAAATCCCTGTTTTGGAAAATAAACATAATAGATATGATTATGTTATAATGTGCCAGTAGATAGAAAGCATGTGTGTGTGTGTGTGTGTGTGTGTGTGTGTGTGTGTGTGTGTCATAGAAAGCTTTTTAACTTCTTTAGAAGCATTCTTTAGAGACAGCGAGACAGCCCTGGTAGCAAATTTAGTTTCCATATTAACCATTTCATAGATAGGTGCTAATATAATTTTGGGAATTCTAGTCATTAAAAATGAAATAGAGCAACAGACACAAAATGCTTGCTAATATAGTAACTTGATATACAGCATGGGTTATGCAGCATTTATTTCTTTGACTTAAGTATTTGAACTCATATCCATGTGTTCTTTGAGATAATATGAGTTATGACAAAATTTACAAGTTATGACAAGATTTACAAAATAAATATCTGTTTTTTAAAGAAAACCTAACTCTTTCTTGATTATCAATTTTGCCATAGAATCGCACAGTTCCAGAAGACAAGGCAGAGGAAATTAATGAACATCTGGAAGACAGGAAGAAATCTGTGGGAGACAATAAAAATGTTTCTGCAGATGACCTCAGTGAAATCAGCGACAATTCAAATGTTCCTGCAGATGACCTCAGTGAAACCAGCGTCAATTCAAATGTTCCTGCAGGTTACAACAGTGAAACTAGTGACAATTCAGTTGTTCCTGCAGGTTACCAGAGTGAAACCAGCGACAACTCAATTGAAAAGGTATTGACAACCATTGAAAAGATATGATGATATGTGTTTAAATCCTATGATCCTGCCTAAGAGAAAGCATATGGGTTCCTTGGTCTCTGCAGAAGGCAGATTCCAACTTCCATTGGGAGCAAAACTATTTCTATGAATAACTTTGTTCATGCAAATTTATGAATGAGGCACACTTTGTTTCTAGCTCTCTTTCCATACTTCTTGCTAGTTTTCTGTTCCCTGCGTGAGTGGATATCAACTGATGTGGGTCTTTGAAATAATGAAAATACAAAGTTAGGGGCACTGTATTGATGGCAGAAATGGGACGTGTGGGTGCCTGCATACATGTGTTAATTTACATATATAGGGACAAACTAAAGTTCACAAGAGTGTGATCCGTTCTGCAGAGATGCAGTCTAGAAGAAATTATTTATGGGAGGAAGAGAAGGAGGTATCACTGAGGAAGAAAAAGCCATCCTAAAGATGGAGCTAGAGACATCAAAAACATCTCTTCCATTTGGCAGTTTTGCCTAATAATGACCCTGCTAAGAGACAAATGGAAGTTTTGAAATAATTAATTTGCTAACACTAACCTGGATTAATTTCAAAGATATCTAATTCAGAAACCCAAATTGAATGACACTGTATTGATTCATTTTTGTTTTCATTTTTTGGACCTCTTGTACAAAACAATGAGTTAGTCATGCTTTCTCATTTATGAAATACTATTATCATTGGTCTGGGCAAAGCTCCTCCCTCTTTATTGAAATTGATCCCTTTTTAGCCCCATTTCCCTTCACCTAACATGGACAATCATTGAAACATGCTTGTCCTTTTATTTGAATCTGTACGTGTGAAACATGTATTGTTTGTAGTTTTGTGTGCATGTATTTTTTATTTACAAGATGGTATTGTGTATAGAGGTCATTTTCTTTCTTTTTTTAACATGTTTTTATTGATTTCAGAGAGGAAGGGAGACGGAGAGATAGAAACATCAATGATGGGAGAGAATCATGAATCGGCTGCCTCCTACACGCCCCACCTTGGGGATTGAGCCCACAACCCTGGCATGTGCCCTGACCAGGAATCAAACCATAACTTCCTGGTTCATAGGTTGACACTCAACCACTGAGCTAGGCAGGCTGGCAGTCATTCTCTTTCTTGATTCTTTCTTTTTCCAAGACTCCTTCCTCTCAGAAAAAAAAAAAAATGTTTATTAGTTGTTGCTTTTTTTCTTTTCCCCAGAGGGAGGGAAGGATTCTGTTTATAAGGAGCATTTATGAGTTACAGTTAGGGTGGTCCCTACAATTCTTCAACATAGAACACATTAAACTCCAATTTGACATTGTAAGATGCTAAGCTAAATCATATACCGATTAATATTCCTGAATGTTCTTTTAGTAGAGTTCTTGAATCATACAATATTTTTTGAATCATACAATTTTAAGCTAAGAGTGACCTTAGCAAATCACTCAGCATTGAGGCAACAGCCCAGCAAAGTGAAGTAATTGACACATATTTGTGTTAATAGCTAGAGGCCGACTCTAGAACCCTACTTAAAAAGCAAGACTAGGTTTTCTAGCACAGAAAAAATATGTTTTTTATTATATTGTTTCTTTATTGTTTATAGGACAAAAAAAACAACCAAGAGGAACCGGCCATTTCTGAATACAATGAAAATCCAAAAGGTGTGAGCACATTTGACTTCAAAAGTATGCTTTTAGAAAAGCTAGATATATAACATACATACATATGTACATACATATATATGCATATATGTGCCTTTATTGAGTAATTAGTTTACATACATATACTCTATTTTATACTTTTTACTGTCACATGACTCATAACAAGCTATGAAATATGTGACATGAGCTTATTTGTTCTCATTGATAGCCGCCACAGCTTTTTCACACAAAAATAATCATGCTACTCCTAGCTGCTCATATGTCATTTTCAAGTGGTTTAAGACAGCCTTTTCACTACCTTTTTTTTTCTTTTCAACCAGTAGTTTTAAGTTAAGCTTTTGCCCCAAATTTCAATTTGTATCTCTGGTGAGCACTGCCAGACTCCATTGCCGATGACCAGGCTGGCCTAGAGCCACAGCAAGCCTTCCAGCTTTCCCCCAGGTCTCAGACCTAAGTCTTTGATCTTACCACAGACATTTAAGAGGAATCCTTTCCCAGGTCTAGCTGTTGGTGTCAGAGAACAAGTGCCACAGCATAGAGGAGACCTACATTTTCTACACCCAAATCATCTGTGTTTTTGCTGTACAACCCCTATGTTACATTTCCATACCATCACATCACAGTGTGCTTTTTACTGTGTTCTCATTAAAAATACCTGTCGTAATGGTAGATATTTTATCTGAACTTTAGCAGAGAAGTAGTTCCCTTGTTACTTTTTCCCTTCCAACTTCTGCAGATAGACTAGAAAGTTTTAGAATATTTTAAGAAAAATCCTATGTAATAATAGAGAAACATGGTAATTAGCTGTACCTCTGCTACCCTTCCCATTGGCTAATCAACAAGATATGCAAATTAACTGCCAGCCAAGATGGCGGCCGGCAGCCAGGCAGCTGAAGTGAACATGAACATGAGGCTTGCTTACTCCAGTGATGGAGGAAGTCAACGTTCCCCGCCTGCCACAGCTCAGCTCTGAGCTCCGGATGAAACAATGTTGCAATTATAGAACCTAAACAAACCCCAGAAACCTGCTTTCAGCCAGCCTGGCCTCAGAGCTTAGAGCAGCCAGTGATGGCAACAGAGTTTCAATTATAGAATCTAAAGAAACCCAGGTACCTGCTTTCAGCCGGCAACAGCCTCAGAGCTGGAGCCTGCTCTCAGCTCCAGTGACAGCTATAGAAGGTAAATTAATCCCAGAATAAAAAAAAGAAAAAAAAAGAAAAAAGGAGAGGCTGGGAGCTTCAGTCGCCCACCAGACTGAAAACAGCCCTCAGCCCCTCAGCAGAAGGACTGGGAATGACTGATCACTATGACACACACTGACCACCAGGGGGCAGATGCTCATTGCAGGAGCTGCCCTCTGGTGGTCAGGGCGCTCTCACATGGGGAGCCCTGCTCAGCCACAAGCCAGGCTGACGGCTGCCAGTACAGCGGTGGTGGTGGGAGCCTCTCCTGCCTCCTCAGCAGCGCTAAGGATGTCCGACTGCAGTTTAGGCCTGCTCCCCGCTGGCAAGTGGACATCCCCCGAGGGCTGCCGGGCTGCCAGAGGGATATCTGATTGCCATCTTAGGCCCAATCCCCTGGGGAGTGGGACTAAGCCAGCAGGTGGTCATCCCCTGAGGGGTCCCAGACTGCGAGAGGACACAGGCCAGGCTCAGGGACCCCCCGCCCAAGTGCACAAATTTTTGTGCACGGGGCCTCTAGTGTTAAAATAGTTAACATCTCTAAGTATTCTTAGCATATAGCCTAAAATGTTAAAAAGAAGTTGAATATAATATTTATAGTTGGTAATATAAATTAAAATAATGCATTGCTTCATGAGTATCCTTTAAAGATCATTATTTAACTATATAACATGTGGATTAATTTGGAACACAAAAATAATGTCCATTTGAGTAAAAGGGATTTAATTATAATTTTTTAAAACATAATTTATATTTTACAGAAGTCTTTCCTAGCATGTACTGTTACCTATGTAGCCTTCTAAACTTTTACAGCATTGGTCAGGTCATTCTTGGCTTTTTGCCTTAACTCAGTTTTTCAGGAAATGTGCAGTTTGGACCTTTTCCATTACTCCAGTGGTATGGTCTTTTATTATTACTCTATAATTCAGGATTGATAGAGTTTCACTGAAAGCATCAGGACTTTTCTTTTTCTGATTAGTTAGGAAAATTTTTTCTAAATATATTCTATTGTAGGAAACATATGTGAGCTTGCAAAGAGCAGTTCTTCAGAAATCCTGGAGGATAGTAAATCCATACCAAGTAAAGATAGGAAAGTATCGAAGAAGGTAAGTGAAATGAACTTCTCATTTTAATATTAAGACCAAAGTATTGAATTGCTCCTTCTACTTTTTATATGGTGATTCACATAATTTAACTTCTTTTTTTTTTAAATATATTTTATTGATCTTTTACAGAGAGGAAGGGAGAGAGATAGAGAGTTAGAAACATCGATGAGAGAGAAACATCGATCAGCTGCCTCCTGCACATCTCCCACTGGGGATGTGCCCGCAACCCAGGTACATGCCCTTGACCGGAATCGAACCTGGGACCTCTCAGTCCGCAGGCCGAAGCTCTATCCACTGAGCCAAACCGGTTTCGGCTTAACTTCTTTAATATGAGTTTTTATGCCCAGAAACATGAAGAATTTCAGGTGATGTTTCACATTTTTAACGTGTACATTTATTTATTTATTGGACTTTAGATTATGAGTCAGGTAGTTCTTCCAAAATTTAATAGCATATTTTTTCAGTCATTCCATCCATGCGGATTCATCATACAAAAAAAGATTTGTAAAATAACTTTATTGCTTAAATTATAAGTGCATAATAATCAAGAGAGTCTAGAAGAGAGTAAGGCAAAGCCATGAAATAGGATGAATGAAAAAATAAAGATGGTTGTGTTTAGGAAACATTACAACATGCTACTTCAGTCTCTCAGGAGATGACTAATTATGTTTTGGAGTTGCTGAAAGTCAAAGGAATATGTTTCTTCTCCTTGAAAGTAAGTTTCTCTTTTCACTTTCAGAACTTGCTTTAATTATGAGACCATATTTCAGGGTAGAAGAGAAAACATGGAAGACAAGACAAATGAAAGGCCTTCTTAGTTCCTAGTCAACCTTCAGGTCTCAGCTTAAATGTAATTTCCATATACAGGCCTTTTATGACCAGCAGCACTTATGTAAATTATTATAGCCCATTATTATTGTCTCACATAACACATTTCTTATCCTTCTTAACATTCATCACAATTTGCAATTACATAGTCATTTGTATATCATTAGCTTTATGTTTCTATCCTCCCTCCCCACTGGCCTTCAGTTCCATAGGGACAGAAATGATAATCTGTCTTGTTTTTCAGTGCATCCCTCATCACTTATCACAGTTTCTGGTATGTGGTAAATACTCAGTAAATATTTTTGGTTGACAATGAGTTGTAAAATATAAGGAAGTAAGAAAGAGGAAAGGATGAAGGTATAAAAATCAGGAACCACACTTAGAGTAAACAGCCTGTCTTTTGCCAGCTTTAGAGGTATATGCCACTCTGAAATTCCTTTCAGAGTTACTTTAGAAATTTCAAATGCTATTTGGCCATGATGCCCATATTGTTATCTTTTGCTAAAAAATAATTTATGACTATTTTTTTCTTTATAAAAATTATTTGATAAATTTGGATTACTATACCCAAAAGGTAATTGCAACCTGGCTCAAAGGACACTTTGAAGTGGCTTTAGAATTATATCAGATGTATCATCAGGACATTTGATCAAGGTTTAGGAACTTTTTAAATGCTCTGTCTAGTAGACCAGGACATTTAACAGATAGTATACTATGCTTCATAGCATTCCTGTGAATACTTTTTCCAATTATAAGAGTTCAGGGAAAGCATCTGGAAAAAAAATTAAATATGAGGGAGGAAGGTGAAAAGTGAAAGAGCCGGCAGACATAAAAACATAAGGAGAAGAAAAGTGAAGTGAAGCTGCCAAGAAAAAAAAAAAAAAAAGATTATTGGAAAACATACCTCTGACCAAATGAAAACGCATATTCTAGAATCCATGGTCAGATTTCAGTGGCTGTTCAGGCTGTCCAGTCTTCAGCATTGCCTGTAGGTGGCAGAATTTAGATATACAGTACAAGAGAGAGGCCCAAGCCAGGGAAGGAATGCTGTGCGGGAGGCAGAATAGCACACACCTATAGAAACAGACCAAGCAAGGTGCCCGAGTGCCAGCATTAGCGAATGGGACAAAGGTAAGGTTAGGCCAGGACAAGTGCCAGACTGAAGAATTCAGTCTTCAACTTTGATTCTGCTTAAATTCTCATTTATACCTAGTAGAAAAATATATTTCAGTACATACACATTTCCTTGGCTAAAAGAAAGAAACAAAAGATAATGAAAATTATATTAAACAATCATGAAGTAATAAGTATATTCCCTACTTAAGGAATATGCTGTTATTCTACATATTTTTAAAAAGGAAATCATTTGAATGAGATTTTTTTTCAATCATTCTCACATGATATTTTTATCTACAGTGTCTCTCACCTATTTACATTATCCAAGCCAAACAAACCAAACTGTTTTTAAAACTTGGGAAAAGTATTTCATTAACACATCCTATATAATAAAAGACTAATATGCAAATTGTTCCTTTGACTAGGAGTTCAACCAGGAGTCCAACCAGGGGGCGGGGCTAGCCAGCCAACCACCCACGGCCCCTCCCCCTGGATGGCCCTGCCCCCCGATTGTCCCCCTCCCCCTCCAGTCAGGTGTAGGGCCTGCCCACCAACTGCCTGTGGCCCCTCCCCCCGGCCAGCCAGGCTTGATCAGTCCCGATTGGGGGTAGGCCAGCCGGACCCCACCCATGCACAAATTCATGCACCAGGCCTCTAGTATCAAAATAAACATGTGTTTGAGATTTTGTATGCCTTCTTCTTAATTAAACAAATACTTTAATGATAATCTAAAAAAGAAAAAGAAAGAATTGCACTCTTCTACAAGACAGAATTCACCACTGAATTTTGTTTTCATAATTTTAAATGCTGCAGATAGCCAGGTTGGCACCTATGGTTTTCATTAACAGCAGAGATCTTTTGGAAGGTGATTGTTATATCTAGAAATTACCAAATATTGCTTTTATAAACTATAGTCAATGCTGATTATTTGGATCCACAGTTAGCCACTCAGAAAATTGTGTCATTGGCTTGATTTCCTTCCACCCTAATAAACTGATTAAAAAAGCGGTAAATTTTTCAACTATTAAAAATTTATTTTCATTGTGGCATTAGTTCATTCTTGTATTTACTTAGCATATATTAATTGGGCATCTCTTATGTCCCAGGCACAAGGCTAGAGGCTGCAGATACAGAGGTTAAAGATCCAGTGCCACTTTGAAGTCAATAGATTTTTTATTCATTGTCAGTCCCATAAATAAAAGTCTGAGATGAGAATTTTTCTATCAAAAGTATGCCTGTGTATTTTTGCCTTCCTGGCAACTACCTTTTCTCTGCCATGTTCCAGCTAGTTTCTCAAGGAGGAATCATGATTGTCATTGGTAAAAGAAAAAAGGCTATGAATGCTAAGAATATATATATGGTGTCCCATAAAGATGTGATGAAATAATGTTAAGACTTGTTGAAAATTATGCACCCCCCCCCATACTAAGTGAATATTTCACTTACTGAAATGAATTTTTTGTGTTTTTTCTAGACTTACCTTTTTAAAAGACTGTCATTGATGAGTATGAAAAGTATGCCGAATAATAATGAGCCACTTCCAGAAATTAAATCATTAGGAGATCAAATAGCTTTTAAAAGCAATAAGATGGATTTCAAACAGAACCACATTGGGCAAAATAATCAGGATACGTCACCCCCAAATACTGAGAAGACGTCAAAATCCTGTGTACTACTTTAAATATATATTTGTGTGGTCACCATGCACATTGTAATTTATACTTGAAAAACATGACTTCTTAAGGAATGTTTCTGATAACAAACTTGAAGATATAATTTAATGTTTTATTTGGTTTGAATAGTATGACCAGTTTTGATATTTATTTATGATAATATTTTGACAAGCAATTTCACAGTATGTGTATCTCAAACTCTCTAAGTGTTGTGGCCTTAACTGTTCAGTGTTCCATAAAAATATATTTTTATATGTGAAGATTGAATTAAGAAATTTTACAGTTTTAACTAAACAGTTTTACATCTTATAATTTCAAAAGGCAATATTTACAAACTCAAAAACTATTATAACAGTTTTTAATGTATTTGCAATTTTTAAAAACTGTCAAAATTGTTTTTAATGAGACTATTTTAATAAACTATATCTGGTCAGTTACACTGTTTAAATAGGTGACGATGAATAAAATTTGGGGGTACTTGGACTTATCAATTGACAAAACGGGGGCAAAAAAACTAATTTTAAAATATTGAAAGCTATAAAATGCTTTTACCTCTAAGGAAATTTCTGTATAACTGTAAACAGTACATCTTTATAGAGAAACTGTGTTGAAATTTCTTTGCCTCCCACTCCTTTCTTCAGGGAAGCGATTTGGCATGAAGACATTGCAGATTATGTGGATCTAGAGTCTTTGACCACAGATCCCCACCACAGCAGAACCAAACATACCCAGTCTTCCTATTTCAGCTGTTTCTAGCATTGACAGTTGGCTCTAACACACAGTGCTCTGCCACAGGTATAGAAAGGGTAAATCTATTAAGTCTATACCAATAGAGACATTGCTTTTCTATGCTCACAAATGATGCTTATTTAATGGAGCAAACTACATTCATCATCCCCATTCTAGCTTCTGAACATTTTCTTCTTCAATTACAGTGGTCACTGTCCCAGTTAAACAAATAAAAAGAAACATCATCTTTGTGCTTTATTCACAAGGGTTGTGAGGGTGCTAATTTAGAGTAGATGTGATTTTAAAATCTTATAAAGTAGTGTTCTGTGTAAATATTTAGTTAAATTCTAATTTTATTAAAGATAAATTTAATAAAATGTTTTGCTACTTCCACTTATAGTAATAGCATAGTATTGCAAAAATACTTTGCCAAAATCTAAACTATAGGAGCCAAGTGGAAATAAAGCTCACAAATAGGACTAAGACAGGCCAGTTGTGGTAGGCAGAATTCTAAGATAGCCCCAAGGTTCCTGCTTGTTGGTATACTTGCCCTGAATAATCCCTTCCCCTTGAGTGTGGGTGAGGGATTATGGAGAGATATCACTTTATTACTTAGGTTACATTATATGGAAGGTTTTACAGATGTAATTAAATTTCCTAATCTGTTAACTTTAAGCAAAAGGGAAATAACAGGAAGTAGGCCTGACCTGATTAGGTCAGCCCTTTCAAAAGGGGCTCTAGAGCTCAGAGATGGAAGAAGTCAGAGAAGTAGAGATGATTTTCTGTTGGCTTTGAAGAAGCAAACTGCCATGATATGGAGAGTCATGTGCCAGGGAAAATTGAGAAGTCTCTAGTATCTGAGGGCCTCCATCTTACAACTGGAAGGCACTGAATTCTGCCAACCAGTGAGCCTGGAAGAGAAACCCAGTCCTCAGATGAGACCACAGCACTGGCTGAAGTCTTATGAGGCCTTGAGCAGAGGACCCAGTTAATCAGTGCCCAGGCTCCTGACCCATGAACACTGTAGTTTTAATCCACTGTTTATGGTAATTGTCATGCAGCAATAGAAATGAATACCAGTCTTACTCTGTGGAAGGGTTTCTCCATATGGCGGCTTCCTTCATCAAAGAGTCAATAGAGTCTAATAGCAAGACAAGTGTCAGAAAGATAATCATGGAAGTGATATCCCATCACTTTTGACATGTTCTGTTAGAAGCAAGTCACAGGCCCCTCTCACACTCAAGATGAGGGCATGACACAAGGACGTGAAGACCAGGAGGCAAGGATCACAGGGGTCATCTTAGAGCCTACTTGCCATACCACTCGTTTGGCTGCTCATTATAAAGGAGAAAGGGAAGGATTAAGTCAAAGCACTTGGAAGAGGCAAACATGAGACAAGCATAAACAAACAAAGTATCCATGTTTTGTCAGAGGTGTCAGAATAATTCACCCTTTTTAATAAGGTGCTTCATTGAGGATCAACACTGAGTCATTTTTCATAGTATTTTATAAATACTTTTATAAAAATCATTGTAAAAACATCATACCAGCCATCTTCCCTTGGACTGTGAATGCTTGTATTATATTTATTTTCCAATTTTGGTTTCATATTTGGCTTTTACAGTGAAATACTGAACACTTCCTACATGCCAGATACTATACCAGAAACTAAGAAAATAGAAGTCACAGTTATGGTGGAGTAAAATGAAGAAAACACATCATCATTTAGAGATATTAGGGTAATTTAAAAACCCAAGTTTCCTAATTGAATGAAAAGGAGATTAGTGAACACTAAGCTTCACACAAACAAAAAAGCTAAGCTAACATATTTAAGAATTCAAAAAAAGAGAAAAGATCATGTTATGCTCAGATTTCAGGATCCCCAAAAGACCACCAGGGAGTCAGCCGAGCCCGATGCAAAAGCAAAGAGTCTTTATTCGAGCTAGCTCGGCTCCCCAACCACACTCACCGACTCAGCGGCAAGCAGCAGAGAGTGAGCTCTGTGGGGAGAGGGGTTTTATAGGGGGGTTGGAGTAAGGGGAGGAGGGAGGACTGTGGGCCCTGCCGATTGGCCAGGCGCAAGTCGGTGTCTTATTACACAGGATATGGTTGTATCTATGGTGGGCACTTCCCTTGATTATCATTGGTTAGTTTAAAGAAATCCTAGGTGTGGCTAGCAGAGGCTTGGGCTTCCCGGAAGAAGCTCCTTGCCGAGCACATGGCTAAGGCTGCTACCCAAAAATGGAGGATCCGGGGTAAGATGGAGGGCGTAGCCCTCACCATGGGTCAAGATGGAGGGCGTAGCCCTCGCCCTTTCATTCCCCCCTTGTCTTGAGACTTCCGGCTCAATCATGAGACGGACTGCATTTCTGTTTCACCATTGCTAGTGGCATGTACTGGGCGTGTAGAACTATCAACTGAACCACTCCTATATGCTTCTTGACAAATTGGACTACTCTGTTAATAATGCAAGGGCCAAAAGTCAACAGCATTAGGAGGACTACAAGGGGTCCAGCGAGGTCCGCTGTCCTCCTGAGGGTGATCTGCAGCGGGTGTGTTTGGTTAGAGGTCATCTTCCACTCAGGCTCCCTGCTGTCCTGGGCACAGAAGGAGCTGGGCTTGTTACCTGGCAGAGACAAACTATAACAAATGGTCTGGTGGAAGGGAAAGAAAACATTTCAGTTTTAACAACTTAAACACAACAAGAATGGTAACTGACCACCTTCCAGGACAGCTAATATATAGCTATAACAATGTCCCTCAGTGTGGGAGACTGGACACTTGCCAGTTACTCCCAAAAACTACCAAGGATTGTAGACCATCACCGGTCTACAGCAACTGCTGGCAGCTACAGCTACATTTAAACCTGTAAGAGAATCAAAGGTTAATACAACATATTAATACAGTGAAACATAATATTGGCACATGGCCACTTCAGGCAGCCAAATCCTCTGCTACTAAACATGAGATATGGCAGGGCTATACAAACATCTTAGGGAGGTGACTAAAGTCCATTCCTGACACTCCTATATAAGGCAAAATTGTCCTCGTCTCTCTGGAGCCATGTCCATGAAGATGCAGGCATCACCTGAGGCTATTATACAGTTTTCTGCAAGTCACTGTCAGGGCTGTGCACTGTGGCCAGTTCTTTCTAGAGATAAACACAGTCTGTCCAATTTCCTTAAAATGTATTCTGGCACAGGAGAAAGTTGTTTTGCTGTACACAGGTAGCTTAACCCCTATACCACTAGGCTTGGACCTCTGCCCAGCAAACTGCAGTCTACAAGTTCAATACGCAGCCTCTGGTTCTCCTAACCCAATGAGGTTTCGGCCAGTCTCTGAGTCAGACTTCTCCTCTTCTTGGAGAACTTCAAAGTCCCGATGGCTTCCATGTCCAGGGAGAGTGCCCCTTTGTTAACCCTGCCCATCAGCCACAGCGCTCCACTCTCCTGCCTTTCCACCAGTTCCCTTTGTGGCAGAGCAGCAACCAGGCCTCCTCCATGAGGATTCTAACAAACAATTGAAAACAAGTCAAACAAAACACAGTCACAGGCAGGGTTAGGAATGATAGGGGTGGCCTGCCAAACATGATTTCAGAGGGAGTAAAGCCCAGGGTGTAAGTTCCTTACCTGGTAAAGGGCATACGGTAGGAGAGCCACCCAGTCCCCACCAGTCTCCATGGTTAATTTGGTAAGGGTCTCCTTTAGAGTTCTGTTCATCCTTTCTACCTGCCCTGAACTCTGGGGCCTATAAGAATTTCCAATTTGCCCCAATAGCCCTGGCTACTACCTGCGTTACCTGTGAAATAAAGGCTGGTCCATTGTCGGATCCTATCATAACAGGAAAACCATACTTGGGTAAGATGTCTTCCAGCAGCTTACCATGAAATGAAAATTTTGGTTAATACCTTTTGAATAATTATCTATTTCAAGTTAGCCAAATTTAATTAATTTGAAAACTTGACAACTATTTTACTGTCAAATTTAATACTCTAACAATAATTTTAATTTATATTCTTGTGAAGGCTCTGAGCATTCCTATTGTTAGGCTAGATTTAGACATAGGGTCTCTTAGCCAAGCCTCCGTTTATCTGGCTTCTGATTTCAGCTGGACCAAATCTCTTTTGTTCCTGATCTGGGCTGGGCATGGGAAGCAAGAAGTAGCCATGGGGACAGGAGACCTTCCTCAGAAGGGGCGAGCATTCAAGCCCCTGCACCATTGGGGGGGTGAAGATCTGTGCCCCACCTTTGTTGAACCCCAAGTTCTCTCCTACTGGCCCCCCGACTGTGCCTGTCTTAGGTCGCCCCTCCCTGAGAGGTCTTACCCATCATTGACTACCAGCCATCCTCTGGGCCAAGTAGGGTGATGTGAGGTTCAGTTCTGTCTACTTGTTAACCTATGTCCCTCTGGCCTCCATGCCCAGCACCTGCCTTTAGATCCCCTTACCTGCTGGCGGGGCCCTGGCATTGATCATGGGGAACCCAGGTTTCTTCTCCAGAGAGGGCCCAGCTTACACCATTGGGCAAGAGACAGATCCATGGTACCAGCTTTTCATGATTTCAGCTTGAACAGAGAGCTTAGATAACAGCTGTAGACAATTGGAATCCTCTTGGCAAAAAAAGGTCAAGAGAGGTCAATACAGAATGCTTAAGTAACTTCCCCAGGGGGCCCTCCACACAGTGGAAGGGAATAAATCCTTTCCTGTCCTTAAAACATTCAAAGGATTTATTTGTAAGTTTGTTTGGGATAAAGCATCAAAAATATATATATATTAATGACCATACTTCACTTTAGAAATTGGATTATTGCTATCAGTCCCTTTTAAAGACTTTGACATAAGCTACTTAACTTTTGTTTAGGGAGGGAACATATAACCTTTAATTGTCCTTAGTTTAAGGAAAGCAGGGTTTTCTACATTCAAGAGATTAGCTTTAAAAATAGTATTAAATAAATCCGAGAGGCAATCACACTTCCTGCCCCATCCACATTTCTGTAGTAAAACTCCGCCTTAAAACTCCACCCCTGAAATCCCATCCTGCCTCAGTAAGCAGACATTCCTTTTGTGATTGGAGAAGTCAGAGGGAGGGGCCTTTGCTGTTTCAAGATGGCGACCACCAGGGGAGCGGCAAGCCATGCGGCCAACATGGCGGCTGCCAAGTCACGCAGCCCAACATTGTGGCTGTCTAAACTGTTCTCTGACAGAAAAGATGATTTCCTCATTCTCACAATAAACAAGGGAAGAGCAAACCAAAATCCCTAAAAGATAGATGGCCAACATTATATTGCAGACAAACAGAAATCTCATTAGCTGTTTATACCTTTTATAATTATCTTAAAGAATATCAATTAAATTTAAACTGGTTTTTGTCTTAAAAATTTCAGTTGAGGTCATAAAATAAATCCTCTTTTTTTAATCAGACCAATAAGCAAAGACATTTAGCTACCATAACACACAATTTCTCCCAATTCAATCCGAACCTTAAACTTTTAGCTGGTAAGTCAAATATTTAGCATTTCTCAATCAGTAACATTTTTAAGAATAAACTTCAAAAATGTGGCCCAGCCTGTGCACGTGCAGCAGCTGCTGAAGCTCAAGCACCAGACTGTGCAGCAGCAGAAGGCCATCCAGCCACAAGCTGGCAGTCAGACATCCCCCGAGGGTCCTGGACTGCAAGAGGGTGCAGGCCGGGCTGAGGGACTCACCCCCCCCCTCCCCGTGCACAAATTTTGTGCATTGGGCCTCTAGTAAAGTATAATATTAACTTTATCATAGGAATAAATGACTATATGGAGCCCTACCTGGTTTGGCTCAGTGGATAGAATATCATCCTGTGGACTGAAGAGTCCCAGGTTTGATTCCAGTCAAGGGCACATGCCCAGATTGTGGGCTTGATCCCCAGTGCAGGGCATGCAGGAGGCAGCCAATCAATGGTTCTCCCTCATCAGTGATGTTTCTATCTCTCTCTCCCTCTCCCTTTCTCTCTAAAATCAATTTTTTAAAAAAAATCACCAAATGGAGTTTATCATAGGAATAAAAACTAGTTTTAACATTCAACATTAAATCAATGTATTTCACCACATTAACATACCTAGGAAAAATTATATAAGAATATCAAAATAAAAAGTATTTGACAAAATTCAACATCCATGCCTGGTAAAATTTTTCAGCAAGAGACTATGAGGAAACTTTTTCAACTCAATAAAGAACATTTATTTACAAAAGAACTCCAGCTGATATCATACTTAATGGTGAATGACTGAATTTTTTCCTCTAAGATCATAGTGTCCACTGTTGCCACTCCTATTCAATATTGTGCTAGAGTTCTATCCAGTGCAATCAGGCAAGTAAAAGAAATAAAATGTATTTAGATTGAAAAGAAAAAAAATAAAAGTGTCTATTTGAAGATGAAATGATTGTCTATATAGAAAATTCAATGGATTCTATAAAAAAGTAATTAAACTAGTGAACTCTCTATCCCATATATTATACAAACAATTGAAAATGGAAATTTAAATATAGTACCAGTTGTAATAGCATTGAAAATATGGAATATTTAGAGATAAATATGACAAAAATTCTTCAAGATCTGAATATCAAAAACAATAAAATGTTGTTGAGAGAAATTAAAGTTCATGGATCCGACTCGTAACTATTAAAATGTTGATTCTCCCCAACCTGATTTATATATTAAATTCAATCCAAATCAAGATCTCAGTAGGCTTTTTAAATAGAATTTAACAGAGTGTTAACGTAAAAAACCATTGAAACCTGTAAAGAATTTTTGTGAGTTTATTTGAGCCAAACTATCTGTTATGCCCAAGAATCAGCCACCAGGGAGCCCCCTCCGATGCAATAAACAAAGAGTCTTTATTGCAAACCCGGGTTTGGCTCTCAGCCCCTCTACCGACGCAGCGGTGAGACGAGAGAGCGATTCCCAGGAGAACAAAGGTTATATAGGGCTAGTCATTTGGGTGGGCTTAGGTAAGTGACGTGGGTTACAGAGACTGGTCACTTTGGTCAGGGTCTTTCAGCAGGGTCTTACAGCACAGTGGTCAGGAAGTGACCAACACATTCTAAGGTTTGAGCCATCCCTCATTACGTCCTGATTGGTCAACAGCGATGCATAGGGAACAATTTATGGTATAGCCTTGTTAGGACCTTAGCTGCGTTCCTTGAGCTTCATTGGTCCACTCAGGTGGTGGTTGGGGGAGTCAGGACATTTCTGGCATTCCTGTGGTCACTCCCTGGGGGGGGGGGGGGGGTCAGGCTGAAGACCCAGCTCTACAAGTATGGGGACAGTCAGTTCTGCTTTGTTCTTTCACTATCGACATAGGCCGGGGAGCAGAACCTCAAAGAATTGAGATAATGCTCCAAAGAATGGTGGGGTTACAATTGTATTTATACATTGCAATCAAAGGAGGGACATAGGTGGGTTACAGGAAGTTCATTGGTGACAGATTTAAGGAGGTGGGATTAAGCGAAGTGGGGAAACCTCTAGGATAGGATAAAAAGTAAAATGATGGACACATACTTAGATGGGTACAGGAACAATTAACAAGGAATCTGTGGTATCTGTCCTGGGCCCAGCACACCTGGCTGTGCCCCAGGGGCTCCATAAAAAGGGAAGTCACAAGTTACCCAGAATCCCAAGGACATGTTATCATAGATGCAAAAAGACAGATAGGCTCAGTTACGGTAAAGGTTGACCTTATCAGTGAAGATATCGGCTTAGGACGTAACTGCCCACCATAACTTGCTTTTAGTTAAAGTTTAATTTTTGACCATCCTTTGTGGTTATTTTAGGTCTCCGAGTTTGCAAAACTGCCATGCAGGCCTCTCCTGAGCTTGTCAGGTCAGCATGTGGCCCCTTTCGTCCATAAGACTAATTCTAAAATGAATATGGAAATACAAAGGACTCAGAAGAGCAAAAATAACTTTGAAAAAGTATGTATATGCCAGATGTGTTTGTTTCCCCCGCGTCCCGTGTGGTTCAGGGTTCAGGATCTGGAAAAAGGGCTGCACACAATTGAAAGAGACTAGACAAGAGATAATAATTTGGAAATTGGGGGGCCAGGCAAGAGCCCATCCCAAGAGGAGGGACTCTGCTTGTGCTCAGGCCTGCCATCCTTTTATTCAGTTTGGGATCCACCCATAGCCCTTAGGCAGGCAAGTTCCAGTAACAGGCAGACTAGCCCATCAGCAAGGATTTACATAATAAATGGGGAAGTTGCTTCAGCTACCATTGCCTGGACTAACAGTGGGTGCACAGCCCTGCCTTCGGGTTCCTTGTCCACACCTCTCTGCTAGAGAGGACAATAGGCGGCTTCCCCCAAAAAAGAGTAACATATATGGGGGAATAAAACTCCTTGACCTAAAGATTTATTAAAAACTTACATTAATGAAGATGCTGCAGTATTGGCATAAAGGTAGACAAACAGGTAATGAAACAGAATAGAAAGTCCAGAAAGAGGCCCAGACATATAAGGTCAATTGGTTTCTGACAAAGGTGCAAAAGCAATGCAGTGGAGAAAAAACAGTCATTTCAACAAATGGTGTTGTAACAATTATACATTCATATGCCAAAAGAAAAAAAAAACTTGGATCCAAACTTCACATGAAAGATAAACAATAATTCAAAACTAATATTTTATAATAAATAACAAATTTTGAATTCACTAATGTAGGTGAGGACATAGATATTTGATGATTACTAAATGTCTGTGCTATAGGGTCTTTTGGAAAATTTATTAAAAATTATGTTTACATGAGTGATTGTTCAAAGTTTATTTTAGAATCCTGGGATGTAGCAATTATATTACTAGTCACATAAATATCATTTTGTTACCAGGAGGAAGTGACCACCTCTGTAGTAAGGCACAGCACAGTGACACTGTCATGGGGGCAGAAACCCCTGCTGCTGTCCCTTGGATCACAGCGGAGACTGTGGCACAGGCCTAAGGCACTTGAGATTGCCCCTCAACTGAAGCACAGTAGACGGGCCTGAGAGTGAGCCCCTGGCGATGGTCATTTGCCCTCTCTAACGCTCTGCAAAAAGCCCATTGCTTTCATTGTGCAAATCTGGAAATAGGATCGCATTTTCTGTGTTGTGGCTCTGTTTCTCTGTCCAGTGGAAATTCAGTTTTCTCCTCCTACGGTTTCTGTTCCACATTGGTGAAAGAGGAGATTTTATCCAAGTTATGCTTCGGCAGGAAAAATAATTTTTAGATTGGATCTAAGATGAAAATGGTTCCTTAGCCTTATGGAAACACAAATACTATGACTTTTCCTGTCTTACACTATAAATATTCCAATGTCTGCAGTGGCTTCTCTTGGCTGCAGAACTCTTGTTTAAATATTTCATATCCACCAATATTTGGATTATGAAAACACACGAAGTTTGAATTTTATTCATATTTTCATATTATTAACATTAATTTCTTAGGCATGTCAGATCAATTTTATCATAAATTAAGAACATATTGGAAATTATATCATTCAGGTTCATGCCAAGATGCTGCAACAGAGACCCATTATTAAGTGGCTGATTCAAGGTATATGCTTCTCTCTCAGATCACAATTCAAAACTATGCCATCCAAGATTAATGAGGCTGCTGTGCAATCCTCAATACAGGCCTTCCATTTATTTCATGGCTCATGGTGGCTTGAGTCCAGGTCTCATAATCACCCAGCCAAGATTGAAGGGAAAGGCTCAGGAGAGTACATCAACCTTTCATTGTAGGGAGACAAATTGAAAATAGCATACATTACTTCTGTTTACATCAAATGACCAGAACATAGTCTTATGACTGCACCAAATTGCAAGAAAGACTGAAATATTATCCTGATCTGGGATTCTAAGTGCCTAGCTAAAGTTTGGGAGCTCTATTGTTAAAGAGAGAGACTGAATATTTGTGGAAAGTGAGTTGGGTTTCAGGAGTGCACAGTATTGGCAGGAAAGTAGAAGAGAAATATTTGTAAACAAGCAAAAGAAGAGCAGCTTTGGTTGGAGGTGGAGTGTACAGGGAAATACGCACTATTTGAACAGTCAAGGCCCTGTTGTCAAGTTAAAAAAATAAAAACTTCAACCATTTTGTCATTTTTCTGTCACTTGTTCTAGATTCAAGTCTAAATGACCAAGAAAAGGTGTCTGCCTTACATTGTTTTTGGAGAAGTAGAAAGAATTAGATGGATGTTACCTCCTGAAACCCATTGGGTATCCAGAGTTGGAGAGAAAGCAATTTGAATTTCTCATACCACCATATTATTCACAATAGGAAGAGGTAGTTCCCTAGAAAGAAATTGGGGTACCATTTGGGAGGGGTGCTGGACTATCACAAAACACATATCTACCATATTAGTAACTTTAAGTATTTGCCAGACTATTGGTCCCAACTAATTTATTTGGCCATGCCAAAAAGCAGGTTGTGGCTACTATACAAAAGAAGTCACCATTGTATCCATATGTTTCCAGGATCTGGGTTTTATTGATGCTTACTTTGTATTTTCTTGTGCCTATGCCTCCTTTCACATTCTTTATATGTCTGCCAAGCCTTGTTATCGGTTGTGTGAACTACTCCTCCTTGGCTAGGATGCAAGTAAGAAAAAAGCCCTATGGAGTCTGAGAGAGCTTTCCTGAAATGTCATTTAAGGTAACATCTGAAAAAAGGGAGATGTTACCTAGAATAAGAAGTTGGAAAAACAAGCAGAAGGAAGAGTATGTGCAAAGACCCTGAGTGCAAACAAAAAGAATATTGGTGTGACTAACATACAGTGTGTGATGGGAAGTGTGGTGAGAGTTGAAGCTGGATAGGTAGACAGAGTGCAGATCAACAAAACCTTTATGCTATGCTCAAAATCTTACTGTTTTATCTGCCTAGACCAGTAATAAATCAAAGGATTTTAAGCTGCTGAGTGACAGTTTGCTTGGCTGTAGTAAATGTTGAATATACTGAGGTTGCACTAGAGAGAGGTGTGGATGCAGAATACCACTTAGAAAATTATTGATAAGAATCCAGTGGGTGGTAATGAAGATGGAGCAACATAACAGAATTCAAGGAGGATAAGGAGGAAAATCAACTGGACATAAGGGTGGGTTGGATGGAGTGGAAGAAAGGAGTCAAGGATGAATAGTGGTACCAATCACAGAAACAGAATAGTAGAGGTTTGCAGGTTACAGGTCCTGGATCTATTAACTATATGTGGAGTTGGAAATGCATTTGAACAATCAGGAGAAGTTATATAGTAGAGTTAAGAACACACAGCAGAGCCTAAAGATACAGATTTATGAGTTCTCATTGTTTAGCTGGTAATTAAATGTCTCTGTGTGAATGAAGTCATCTCAAGAGAGAGTATGGAAATTCTCATGGAATTCAACATTCATTGGTTGCCCAGATATTGATTGGTGGCCAAAGAGACTGGGCAGCATTCAGAGAGGTCAAATGCATGATAGTGTGCTCTCCTGGAATGTAAAGATTGTTAGTGTCACTAGAAATAACAGGTAGTCATTAGTGTTGAGTGCTTCTGAGAAGTGTGTAAAGATGATGACTAACACATCTGTTGGTGAAAATGACATGCAGGTCATGAGAGCAAGAATTATCTCAGAGGAACAATGTAGGCAGACCCAAATTGGAGTAGGCTGATGGAGGCAGACAGTTTAGACAACGTTTTTGAAAGGGAAAAAAATAAAGTGTTGGAGGAAAACTATATAACATGACCATCATGCAATAGCATCCATTTGAGAATAAGATATAACAAACAGCCCTAGCCAGTTTGGCTCAGTGGATAGAGTGTTGGCCTGTGGACTAAAGGGTCCCAGGTTCAATTCTGGCCAAGGGCACACACCTGGGTTGTGGGCCCTATCCCCCTCAGTAGGGGATGTGCAGGAGGAGGAGCCAATCAATGATTCTCTCTCATCACTGATGTTTCTATCTCTCTAGCTCTCTCCCTTCCTGTCGGAAATCAATAAGAACATATTTTAAAAAAGATATAACAAACATTGGGTTTCATTGTACCAAGTCATATACTCAAGAGACACATCACTGTGTATTCTACATTTAAAGAGAAGCGATCATGAGGCAAATGGGGAAAGTGCCTATATCTTATATGTTCAGACAAATAGAAATTTAACCCACTCAGGCAGAGAGAAGGACCAGAGCAATACAGGAAAGCTTTAAGCAGCCTCCTGAAAATATTACTGTAAAATCCCAATTTGTCTTGGATGTGTTCAACTCTGCGTGCTTTGTATAAAACATAACTTTTTCATGCATCAACTTTTCTTTGTCTACTTAACCAGGGTCAGAGAAAGGCTGATGCTTGAAAAGTTCTTGGAACAAAAAAAATCCAAGATTTGACTAAATGAATCATTTGATTAGTTATCATTAACAGCAAGATGCAACCCAATAAGGACTATTAACTCATTGTTTCTAAACTTGGCTTGTTTCTGTACTTGGCTGGATTCCTCAGAGCTCTGGCCAAACAACAGGGTTTCTGCATGTGCTCTGAACTCCCTAAAGACATCACAATAAGCCAGAAACTCTCAGGGTTCAAAAGAGGTCTTTAGAAAAAGGATAAAAAGGGGCCTGGGTACAACCACAGGGAGAGGCATCCTATTCGGTGCACATTCAGAGGATATGTATTAACTGTACTTCTTGCAACTGGAAACTCTATTTAGCCTCCAGGACTAATTTTCCAGTCTAAGTCTTCACAATGATGCTGACCTTTGGGTTGCTTACAAGAGAGTAAATGAAAGCTTTCTCTCCTCCAACACATCCTTCCTTGACTTGAAACATGTGACAAGGCTGTTACCTCCAGCACATGCTTTCTGAATGAATCAGCATTCTAAAAGACAGAAGCCCTAGGATGTGCCAATATCAACGGAATCAGCAAGGATTAAGAGGAGTGGGGAGACAGTTCAATGGATGCAGCCTTATCTAGGGTGTCAATTGCACCATCTTCAAAGTTGGCAGCCTAGAAATCTTGTTGGTAATAAAGGGAGAAAGGGCCAGAACTACCTCTGCAAGGCCGTGAGTGGACCTCACTGGACGGAGGACTGGGGTCTTCTATAAGAAATCAACATCGTAATAGTTCAACAGAGGCATGTGTCTGAGGATATTTTTATTTTATTTTTTGGTTAGTCCTTGCTCAAGGTATTTTTCCATTGCTTTTCAGAGAGAATTGAAGAGAGGGGGAGAGAGAGAGAGAAACATCCATGTGAGAGAGACACATCCATCAGTTGCCTCCTGCACTCACCCTGACTGGTAAGTGGGGAGCAAACCTACAATCCAGGTATGTGCCCTAGACCAAGAATCAAACCCGTGACACTTCTGTGGGTGAGTCAATGCTCTAATCACTCAGAAACACTGACCAGGGCTGTGAGGATAGTTTTTAGGCACAAAGTCCCAGTCCCATGCTACTTACACTCCTTTTCAAATGTACAGCCTGTGGGATACAAATTGACTGTTCCCTCATTATCACGGTAAGGTATTCCTGCCTCAGAAATGTCCTGGACTCCTGCTTCTCTGTTCCTCTGTTAGACTGGGAGCTTAGTGCCACAAACCACACTACAAGCCAAGGTTAGAGCTTTGAAGTTTTGGGCTCAATCCTATAGAAAATAGATTTTGTCACAGGATCTAACCAATATGTTTTCACTTTGTGCCATTTTCTTTCAGCCTCTAGTCCTGGGTGAAGGCCCCCTGTATATATTTACACAGGTTTTATCTGGCCAAAAAAAAAAAAAATGCCCTTCAGACTCCGATATCCCCTTGTCAAGATCCAGAAGCTAATGTTTGCTATGGCTTCCTTCACTTTTCCCTGTTTGAGTTGTATATCCTTTTTTCCCTGTTATTCCCTTTTCTTCAGTGTCCTCAAGGATCTCATCCACTGCAATGGCTTCAGCTTTTACCTCTATGCAAGCATTTCAAATCTATACTCCTCTCTTCATCTTGTCTACTGAATTTCAAAAAATTTTTTAACACTAGGCATCTTCTACATTGTTGTTTCACCTGCATCACAATCTTAACATGTTCGAATCTAAACTCATTGTAGCCCCATAATGGCTCCTTGCCTGTATCAGTTCATGTTCTACCAGAGCAGCAAAATCAGTAGAAGACTTATACTGCATAAGGCCAATATGCATTTGTTACTTGTAATTGTTCTTATGCAACTGTGGGGGATTGCTAAGTAGTTTATGTATGGCTGTTGTTGTCTCTGAGTCTAATACTGGAGCTTGAAGTTCATGGGATAGGCAGTAAGGAAGGAAAGATGTAAATTGGAGGAGGGAAATCAAGAGCAGGCTTGAACCAACAAGCATGAGCTGGAACACCATGAGTAAGACTGGAACTCATATTAGTGCTTGTTGCCACTGACAGTGATGAGCATATTCAGCACAAGTGGGTCTCTTTGTCACAACTGCTAAACATACACACCTGGCCTACAACTTGAAGCAATCTAAGGAGGATCAGGGGAAGGTAGAACACTTGCAGGCCCAATTACTGCTTCATACCAATGAGGTAAGTCAGCAAATCACCATATACGAACTACAAAATGGCCACTGCTTCCCTTCCAGCCTCCAAATCTCCCAAGAATCACTGTGACTGATTTTAACTAGAAACAAACAAGAGAATGAATTCTAGGAAATATACCTTAGTCTAGCCAAGTTGACATATTATAAAGCCATTAAAATCCACCCCTACTCGATTTGGCATCCATACGCATCTCCTTAAAGTATACTTAATCTCTGAATAAAGACAATACCAAAGTTCTGCCTAACATGATACAACTATCCTACATACAAGTCAAAAAATGCTAATCCTTTCCCCAGAAGAGAATGCAAATTCCTTTTTTATCCTTGCATGATGTTCATTCTTTTCCAAGATGATTCACACACTTCCTTCACTATCTTATAACTGAGATATAAAGTTAAGTATTATTAAGATATCGCAGATATATATATATATATATATATATATATATATATATATATAAGCCTAAGTGACCGTTACAATCGATCAACTGAATGACTAGTCCACCGGTCACTATGATGCTCACTGACCACCAGGGGGCAGACGCTCAATGCAGGATCTTCCCCCTGGTGGTCAGTGCACTCCCACAGCTAACCTTCTGCTGTCGGCTAATTGGCCTGATAGGGACTGGATGAGATGGCCCCAATCAGCTCCGATCACCAGCCAGGCTGAGGGACCCCACCCATGCACAAATTCATGCACCAGGCCTCTAGTAGATGATAAAGGTAGGAGAAAAGGGAAAAAAAGTGTCTGATATCTATATATAAAAGCCTAAGTGACCAAACGACTGGTCAACTGCTCGCTATGACATGCACTGACCACCAGGGGTCAGACGCTCGATGCAGGAGCTGCCCCCTAGTGGTCAGTACACTCCCACAGCCAACCTCCTGCGGCTGGCCAACCTCCGCCATCCCTCCCCCCAGCTGGCCAGCCCCAATCAGCCCTGATTGGGACTGGGCGAGATGGCCCTGATTGGCCCCGATTGCCGGCCAGGCCGAAGGACCCCACCCAAGCACAAATTCGTGCACCAGATCTCTAGTCCTATATAATAGAGGGGTAATATGCAAATTAACCCTCACGCCCTCACAAGATGGCTGCCTACAACCATGCTGGCAGGGGGGTTAGTGAGGGATGACCAAATGACTGAACAGCAGGCTGCGTGGGGTGACCAGGCTGGCAGAGGGACAGTTGGGGGTGACCAGGCCAGCAGTGGGGGAAGTTAGGGGCAACCAGGCAGACAGGCAGGTGAGTGATTAGGAGCCAGTGGCCCAGGATTGTGAGAGGGTGCAGGCTGGACTGAGGGGACCCCCTGCCCCATGCACGAATTTCATGCACTGGGCCTCTAGTCCTATCTAATAATAGAGAAACATGGTAATTAACCGTAACTTCGCTACGCTTCCCATTGGCTAATCAGGGTGATATGCAAATTAACTGCCAACCAAGATGGCGGTTAACCGCCAACAAAGATGGCGGTTAATTTGCATATGTAGCGGCAACGCTGGGAGGCAAAAGGGATCGGAAACCCAGGCGGCTGGCGAGAGGTGGGGGGGCAAGCAAAGGCATCCAGTGATCGGTGATTGCATTGTGGATTGGAGGCAGAGAGAGCCCCAGAGCAGGCCAGTCAGCACCCCCAGACCCCTGGGGCCCTGGGTGTCGGCTGGTCTGCTACCCCGTGATCACCATGGCGATCGGAGGCAGAGAGAGCCCCAGCTGGCCTGCTTCCCCGTGATCGCCATGGAAAAAAGACCTTCAAGGCCTGTCCAAGGCAGGTTTGCATTTAAAACTAAGTGGGGTGGTCCGGAACTGTGCGGCACTGACAACCAGGGCAGTCTCTGCGTCAGTGGCACATCTGCGGCTTGAAGTGTGGGGGGTGAGGGCCATGCAAGCCAGAGGCTTTGGCTGCAATGGTAAGATAATTTCAGCTCCAAGGCAGGCGCAGTCAGGGAAGCCATGGGGACCTTCACAAAAAAGGAGAAGGCTGAAGAGGAAGGATTCTTCCCAGAGCGGATTAAAGAACAGCTGTCAGCCTTGAAGAAACAACTTGAAGAAGAGATCACTCATCATAAAAAGGAGATTTGAGCGTCTGCAGAAAGAAATTGAGCAGCACAAGCAGAACATCAAGAAACTGAAAGATCGTGATACTGCGGCAGTGTCAGGGTGAGGGGACAGCCATATTTGCCAGTGTGCTCGAGCTGTCAACAACAAAAAGTGTGCGGGAGCTGGGCAGGCACACAGACAGGCACACAGACCCCAGGCCCACCTCTCCACTGCCTGGCCTCACCGCCACCACTGCCGATGCCATCTCATGGGGCCTGCGCCCCGCAGCAAGAGGCGGGGGGCGGAGGGGGGATGTTTTACAAACCGAACTTGACCATGCACATGCCCGCCACTTCCATCAAGGCCTCTGGGAGCGTTCACCCGCCTTCCACCAGCATGGCAACGTCTTCCCAGTACCGCCAGCTGCTGAGTGACTAGGACCACCATCTCTAACACACAGGGAACAGAGAACAGCCAAGTGCCCAAGAGCAAATATGCTGAGCTGCTGGTCATCATCGAAGAACTAGGGAAGGAGATCTGACTCACGTACGTGGGCAGCAAGAGCGCGATGGAAAGACTGAAACAAGGCATCATCCACACAACAGGGCCGGTTCGGGAGTGCTTGGCCGAGATGGAGCGGAACACCAGGTCCTAGACTAGCCCCTAAGTCAGCGTAAAAGGCTTTCCCTCTTCTTCCAAGAAGTGACAGCTCATGCTTGCGCCCCCTTCAGATGAAACTTGGTTTCAAAATGGTAACAGCTTGGTATCTCCTCCCCGTGCCCCTCCTGTGGTTCATCAGGCTCTGAACCTCCTATTGCTGAGATGGAGAAGAGATTTTTGCAGTTATTAGATTTACATATTAGTTAGGAACTACCCAGGGCATTTTGTGTGTTTTTTAAGGCATTGATTTACATGATGCATATCAGTTACCTATCACAGCAAACTGTAGTTGGCCTCCCAGATACGTGTTTCTCTTCTGGATACATTTCTGTTACTCACATGGTTCTTTATGTTTCTCTTCTGAGCTGATCCAACTCTGAGGGTTTGTTTCAGTGAGTCCCGAGGCAGCGCTTTAGTAGCCAGTGTCCATTCACCACACAGTATAAATTCTTTTCAATGTAACTTTTTTTTTTGCTTAAGCATTTGCATGACTATTAGTACTTTGAAGTCAATCTTTAAAATGCACAAGTTATAAATACAGAAGGAAGAGCTATTTATTGAACCTCGCCTGACAAGGACCCCTGAAATTTCCCCTAAGGATGTATGTACATTTCAGTTCCGCCTTTCCCATCAGTGGATCCAAACATCTGGAAGACAGTGACTAATAGTGTTTGCATCTTTGTATGTATTTATTACTTGATGTAATAAAGCTTATTTTCATTAACAACAACAAAAAAGAAATTGAAAGATCATGCTGATGCTTAAGTGCACACAGTTCCCCATAGAATGGCTACATACTGTCCACTTCTAGGAAGACATAGTTCTGGTAACTAATATCTAGCTATGCTGCCAACAGATTATAATAAATTGTGATCAGTGGGGGAAAAAAAAACAAAAAACCAAGTGGGGTGACATCGGAATTACCCAAGCGTACCCCCAACCCCTTCACCTGCCCAGACGCCTAGGGTCCCTTTACAGCTGGGCTGAGCCCAGTGCTGCCCAGTGGCCTGGACACCAGACCTGACCACCTCTCTGGTTTGGCCCAAACATCTGAAGTTTGCATTAGTTGCCAACTTAAGAAATTGGAGCATTCACGTAAAATCAGGATTCCCCACTTCTCTTTCCAAAGTGGTCGATTGGGCTACCAAACAAGGGTGGTCGGTGTCACTTCAATCCTAAGAGGAACCCCCAGCTTGGGGGTGTGGTGAGGAGGAAGCTATCTGTGCAGACAGTTCAGTTGCGTAAACTCCCACTGACAGTAGCACAGCCCAACAGTGGGCCATTCAACTGCGAGGCAGCACAGCCATGAAACAGTCCAGCTGTTAAACAAGGCCCCTCTCCAGCTTTCAGGGAGCTTCACCTACTCCAACCCACTGCACCCCACTCTGCCCCAGTGAGACAGCTTCAGTGTTTCAGCTCCAGCAAACAGAACACGTCCCAGTGGAAAGGGAAAGTGTATCCATGGCCAGTATTGCTCAATGGATAGAGCTTCTGACTGAGGACTGAAGGGCCCAGAGTTCAATTCTTGGTCAGGGCACATGCCTGGGTTATGGGTTTGATCCCCAGTGTGGGGCATTCAGGAGGCAGTCAGTCAATGATTCTCTCTCATCATTGATGTTTCTATCTCCCTCCCTCTCTGAAATCAATCTATACTAATAAAAGGGTAACGTGCTAATTAGACCAAACAACTTCCAGACAACTTTCTGGATGTCCTTTTGGACAAAGCCATGGTGACGGGGCCGAGGCAGAGGCGGTTAGGGGCGATCACGCTGGCAGGGGAGAGCAGTTAGGACAATCAGGCTGGCAGGGGAGAGCAGCTAGGGAGTCAGGCCAGCAGGGAGAGCAGTTAGGGAGATCAGGTCGGCAGGCAGGTGAGCAGTTAGGAGCCAGTGGTCCCAGATTGCAAGAGGGATGTCCGGCTGCCAGTTAGGGGATCCCAGGGATCAGGCCTAAACCAGCAGTCGGACATCCCCCAAGGGTTCCCCAATTAGAGAGGGTGCAGGCTGGGCTGAGGGAACCTCCCCTCCCCCCCCATGCACGAATTTCATGCACTGGGCCATTAGTCCTATCTAATAAAAGAGAAACATGGTAATTGGCATACGACTGCTACCCTTCCCATTGGCTAATCAGGGCAATATGCAAATTAACTGCGAGCCAAGATGGCGGCCGGCAGCCAGGCAGCTTGAAACTAACATGAGGCTTGCTTGCTTCAGTGACGGAGGACTCCAACATTCCCCGCCTGCCACTGCAGGCTTCTGAGCTGCAACTCTAAGCAACTATGTAACAAATATAGAAGCTAAACAAAACCCCAGAAACCTGCTTTAGTCCGCCGGGCTTCAGCCAGCAGGATCGCAACATCGTAAGCAAAGGCCAGAAACCTACTTTCAGCAGCAGAGGCCTAAGAGCTGGAGCCAAGCCTCAAAGCTAAAGCTGGCCTAGAATAAAAAAGAAAAAGAAAAAAAGGAGCGGTTGGGAGCTTCAGTCACCCCCAGCCTGAAAACAGCCCTCAGCCCCTCACCCAGGCTGGCCAGGCACCCCAGTGGGGACCCCCCACCCTGAAGGGTTTGTGACCAGCTGCAAACAGCCCTCAGGCCCTCACCCAGGCTGGCCAGGCACCCCAGTAGGGACCCCACCCTGAAGGATGTGTGACCAGCTACAAACAGCCATCATCCCCTCACCCAGGCTGGCCAGGCACCCCAGTGGGGACCCCCACCCTGATCCAGGACACCCTTCAGGGCAAACCAGCCGGCACCCACTCGTGCACCAGGCCTCTACCCTATATATTAAAAGGGTAATATGCCTCCCAGCACCAGGATCAGCGGAGCCGCGAGGCCTCCCGGCACCGGGATCAGCATGACAGGGGCAGCGCCCAAACCCCCTGATCGCCCTGTGGCTCTGTGTGTGACAGGGGAAGGTGCCCCAACCCCCTGATCAGCCCTGCTCTGTGCCTGATAAGGGGGAGCTCCCCAACCCCCTGATCGCCCTGCGGCTCTGTGTGTGACAGGGTGCGGCGCCCCAACCCCCCCCCCCACATGGGCCCTGCTCTGTGTGTGATGGGGTAGAGCCATAACCTCCCCATCGGCCCTGCCCTGAGTGTGAGAGTGGCAGCGCCCCAACCCCCTGATCGGCCCTGCTCTGTGGGTGACAGGGTACAGAGCCCCAACCCCTCTGATGGGCCCTGCTCTGTGAGTGGCAGGGGGTGGCGCCGAAACCTCCCCATCGACCCTGCCTTGAGCGTGGCAGGGGACGGTGCCCCAACCCCCCAATCGGTCCTACCCTGAGCATGACTGAGGGTGGCATCACAACCTCCCAATCGCCCTGCTCTGTGCATGACAGGGGGCGATGCCCCAACTCCCCAATCAGCCCTGCTCTGAGCCTGACCAGGGGCTGCACCTAGGGATTGGGCCTGCCCTCTGCCACCCGGGAGCAGGCCTAAGCCAGCAGGTCGTTATCTCCCAAGGGGTCCCAGACTGCGAGAGGGCACAGGCCGGGCTGAGGGACCCTCCCTCCCCCCTGAGTGCACAAATTTTTGTGCACCGGGCCTCTAGTATATATATAAAAGCCCAGCGACTGTTAAGGCGGAACAACTAGAACTACCGGTTGACCAGTCACTATGATGCACACTGACCACCAGGGGTCAGACACTCAATGCAGGAACTGCCTCCTGGTAGTCAGTGCGCTCCCACAGGGGGAGCACTGCTCAGCCAGAAGCCAGGCTCATGGCTGGCAAGCCGCAGCAGTACTACCAAGCGACGGCAGCAGGCACAGCGGACAGGATGAGCATGAACCACATGGCGCCTGGCCCCAATTCAGGCTCCTCCCTGGCTGCCTGCCAGTTGGCGCACTGCTATGATCCCCCAAGGGGTCCCAGATTGCAAGAGAGCAAAGGCCAGGCTGATGCTCAACTCAGGAGGAGTGGGAGGGGGCACAGCAAGGCCTGGAGGTGCACACTATGGCCCAGAGATCCCAAGAACCACAAGCCCAGAGCTTGGTTCCCAATAAAAAAAATAAAAATAAAAAATAAAAAAAAAAATTGAAAAAAAAAGCAGCTAGATGCTGCCACCCTGGGAAGAGTGGCTCCAGGAAGAAAAAGCCTCCCCAGGCCCCGCCCAGCCCGGCTGGTTCACTGTGAAGGACCATGCACTGACCTTGGCGTGCCTCTCCTCCCCCATTCCGCTGCCCCTTGGTCCTGTGGCTCACAGCAACTCACCAGGAACGTGCAGGAAGCGCAGCCCCTCCAACTCCAAAGCCAGTGGGCCAACAGCTGCTCCCCATCCTGCTCCATGGTGGCCGCAGCGCTGCTGGGCCATGCTGCTTTGACTTTGGGCTTCCTGCCTTTCCCTTTGCATACTATGTGTGCTCAGGGGCGTGGCTTCAGCCTCCCCAGCCAATAGCACTGCAGTACAGCCAGAGAGTGGCAGGATACAGCCACCAGGGCTGGCTGAGCATTGATTTGGCCAGGGGACTGACTTCCATGTCCAGGTACACTGTTTACATTTGTAGGGAAGCAGGGCAGCCCTCTCCTGCTGCTCACGCCACCTTCTAGGCTAAGAAAAGCCCGCTGATCCCTGTGTTTCTTCTCCCATCGGGAATCAAAACCTCTTGGGGATGAATGATCCCAGCGATGGCCCCAACACATGCTCGGTATCACTGTCACAAACATTCCCAGTCATTACAGCCCGTTCCTCAGCCCACAGTGCCCTGCTCCACCCACTGCCACTCCTCACCTGTCACCCCCGGAGGACCACCTTATGTTACCCTATTTGAAATGTGAGCAAGATCTCAAATGGCCCCCTAGCCTTTATTTCCAATAGCTCTCTTGCCCTACCTTTCTTCCTCTAAAAATCTTGCATGTTAAAATTATGTATTTGATTGATTTCAGAAAGGGAAAGAGAGACAGAAACATCAATGATGATAGAGAATCATTGATAGGCTGCCTCCTGCATGTTCCAAACTGGGGATGGAAACCTCCCACAGCCCCTCCCCCGAGCCAGCAGGCCCTGATTTGTGGCAAGGAGTCAGGGAACCTGATTGGCCCTGATTGGGGCCAGGCCTAGGAACCCTACCCTTCCACGAATTTCATGCACCGGCCCTCTAGTATGAACATATTTGTATTAAAACAAGGAAAAATGTTCATAACTATTACAGGCTTTGTCTCTGCAATGGTCACATGATCATAGCTGATATTTATAATACCTTCTCATATTCTACCATTACATATTCTTTTTTTGTACATTTTTTTATTTTTTAAATTTTTTCAATTACAGTTTACATTAAATGTCTTTTGTATGAGTTTCAGGTGTGCAGCATAGTGGTTAGATAATCATATACTTTACAAAGTGGTCCTTCCTGATATATCCATACCCACCTGGCACCATATTATTATAATTTATTGACTAAATTTCTGTGATGTACCTTACTATTGTACATCATAACTATTTTGTAACTACCAATCTATACTTATCAATCTCTTCACCAACCTCCCCGCCTCCTCTGGCAACCATCAGTCTGTTCTTGGTTTCTGTTTTGTTTGTTCATTTATAATGTTTTTTAGATTCCACATATACGTGAAATCATATGGTATTTGCCTTTCTCTGGCTGACTTATTTCACTTAGCATAATACTCTCTAGGTCAATCCATGCTTTTGTGAATGGTAAGGTTTTGTTCTTTTTTTCTGGCAAAGTAATATTCCATTCCATATTCTTTTTTCTGTCAACAGATACCTTAGCTGATGGTCATGGTTCTTTGCTTGGTGGAGTGATACTAATTTTCATTCTTTTTTTAAAAAAATTAAATATTGTTCAGATTATTACAGTTGTTCCTTTTATCCCTCCATAGCTCCCCTCCACCCGGTTCCCACCCTACCCTCTGCCCTTATCCCCCACCCCCCACACTGACCTCATCCATAGGCATATGATATTTTTCCAGTCTCTTCCCGCATCCTGCACACCCCTTTCTCCCCAAGAATAGTCAGTCCATTCCCTTTCTATGCCCCTGATTCTATCATATTCACCAGCTTATTCTGTTCATCAGATTATTTATTCACTTGATTCTTAGATTCACTTGTTAATAGATGTGTATTTGTTGTTCATAATTTGTATCTTTACCTTTTTCTTCTTCTTCCTCTTCTTATAGGATACCTTTCAGCATTTCATATAATACTGGTTCGGGGGTAATGAACTCCTTTAGCTTTTCCTTATCTGTGAAGCTCTTTAACTGACCTTCAGTTCTGAATGATAGCTTTGCTGGATAAAGTAATCTTGGTTGTAGGTTCTTGGTATTCATCACTTTGAATATTTCTTGCCACTCCCTTCTGGCCTGCAAAGTTTCTGTTGAGAAATCAGCTGACAGTCGTATGGGAACTCCCTTGTAGGTAACTGACTGTCTTTCTCTTGCTGCTTTCAAGATTCTCTCTGTCTTTTTCTCTTGGCATTTTAATTATGATGTGTCCTGGTGTGGTCCTCTTTGGATTCCTTTTGTTTCGGGTTCTCTGCCCTTCCTGGACTTGTAAGTCTATTTCTTTCACCAGGTAGGGGAAGTTTTCTGTCATTATTTCTTCAAATAGGTTTTCAATATATTGCTCTCTCTCTTCTTCTGGCACCCCTATAATTCGGATGTTGGTGCACTTGAAGTTGTCCCAAAGGCTCCTTACACTATCTTCATATTTTTGCATTCTTTTTTTTTCTGGTTGGGTATTTTTTGCTTCTTCGTATTTCAAATCTTTGACTTGATTCTTGGGATACTCTTGTCTGCTGTTGAATCTCTGTATACTATTTTTTATTTCAGTCAGTGTATGCTTAATTTCTAGTTGGTCTTTTTTCATATCCTCCAGGGTCTCACTAAATTTATCTGCGGCTTCTAGAAAATTCTTGAAAAACCTTATAAATGTGGTTTTGAACTCTATATCCAGTCGTTTGCTTTCCTCCGTTTCTGTCATTCGTGTCCTGTTTCTTTGTCTCCGCATTTTTTATGCTTCCCTATGTTGATGGAGTGGCTTTCTGTGCTAGGTGTCCTGTAGGGCCCAGTGGCTCAGCCTCCCCAATTACCTGAGGTGGACACTCTTGGTGCACCCCCTTTTGGACTGTGTGCACAGTCTTGTTGTAGTTACACCTTGATTGTTGTAGGTATCACTGGGAGGAATTGACCTCCAGGCCAATTGACTGTGAGAATCAGCTGTGCCTGCAGTGGGAGAACTTCTGTGCTGAAGACACCCTTATGGGGCAAGACTTGCTTCAGTGGGGCTTTGGTGCTCACTGAGTCTGCCTCCTGAGTGTGTCCCTTATGGGTCCGAGAAGCTGCAATCTGGATGGTCCCACTCTGGCCACCAGGTACACTGGCTTCTGGATCTCTCAGGAGGTGCTAATCTAGCCTTTTCCTGAGGCTAAATCAGCAGGAGCTCAGCTGTGAAGGAATGCAAGTTGCCCCGGGGCCTTGGGCCAGCTGCAAGTTTGTTAGGTAATTTTCAGATTGCAAAAGCCTCCGTGCACAGCTTGGGCAGGGCGGGCTCCCAGGGGATCAATAGGGCAGAGCAAACAGCTATGGCTGATCGTCAGTCCAGCCCTAAGAGGCCCGGAGTCTCAGTGTCCCGGTAATCGCTGCAAGCACCTCTGAGAGAAAGCCGCCCTCGAGATGCGAATGATGCCAGACTCTAGCCTCTCCCCGTATCAGTCTGGGTCCCCAGAGACTCGCCCGGAACTGGAGTTCAGAGCAGTCAGGAGCTTGAGACTCCTTCTCGATTGAAAAAGCCAACTGTGTCCTCAGCTGCCAGCCCTTTCCGCGTCCGCCTCTGTACCTGCGCACTTAACTTCTGCACTGCAGCTCCTCTGAGTCTCGGTATGCTTTTCTCTTCTAGTTGTAATATTTTCACTCAGCCAGCCTTCCTATGGTTCTGGATGATGCCCGTTCTGTCTTTTAGTTGTATTCTTGAAGTGGTTGTGCAAAGCAGCAATCTCCGGTGTTTACCTATGCCGCCATCTTGGTTTCTCTATTAATTTTCATTCTTGAAGGCTCTGGGATATTAGCAGCCCTGCCTGAGTTGGTTCTTGTAGTTTTATGTTCACTTTAACTCTAAGACATGGGACTATTAAGAGGCACCCTTGAAGATTTCCTGCTTTCCAGATGTTACCCTTCTTTCCCCCATTGTATGATAGTAGCAGCACTATTCCTCTTAATAGTCAGGATTAATCACTCTAGCCAAACAGTGACCCCTTCTCCATCTGTTTATTCAGTGGCACAAGTGTCCACACAGCAGTGTCTCTACTTTCATTTCAGTGGAATCATGATTGGATCCCTCATGAAAGCATCTCTGCCTTTGGAACAAAGACCTCTACACCAGCAGAGCCTATGCATCATGGGAATGTGAAGGAACATTTTGCTAATAGATCACTTGAGCTTATAGTGAACCATTATACTCACAGATTAATGAATATTGTCTATGAGAGAAGCAGCACTATATATTGGATGCTGATTCAGCATATACAGCATACAGGAAGACTTTGCCCAGCCCTGTAAGGTGTTGCCCCTTAGCTGGTGCCATAACTATGTCTTCAAAAGGCCAATACACTTCTATTAACCTGTGTCAGGATGATGGGGAACATAGACTCAATGACCATAGGCCATTTGCTTCACTTCATTTGCTGTGAAGTGAGTTCATTGATTGGAAGCAATGCTGTGTAGAATACCATGATGGTGGATAAGGGATTCTGTAAGACTATGAATAGTAATTTTGGTAGAAGCATATGGACAGAGAAGGAAAACCTATATCCAATGTGTCTGTCCAAGTAACCAGGTAGACCACTCAAAGTCTTGCCTACTGAGAGGATTTCCCCTCACTGCTGTCCTTCAGAGCTCTCATAAGGTAGGGCTATAGTATTACCACTTACCACATTCAGGTGGTATCTGCATGCCATGCAGAGCTATCTATAAACTAGGCCTAGGTTTTTCTTCCTCAGACAATTGGTCATAGGGAATGCTCCATCAGGACAGAGTTCTAGGCTGGAAGAGAGATGGCAATGTAGCAGAAATAGAGGCCACGGGCATTTGGGCCACTTCCTAATACAATTACTTATGTCTTCAAGACTTACTCAATCCTGATTACATGTCTATACCTTCCATTTAGTGATGGAGTGCCACTAGGCACACCCAACTTTATGGCTCAGCCTGTTAGACAACACTCAGTTTACATGGCAACATGGCGGCCCATGATTAAGTGTTTCCATCTATTAAGGTCCAGCGGCAAGCCAAAAGTTGTTTCTTAAAAGGAGAGTCCTTATTCACAAAGGATGGAAGAGATTGGCTACAAAATTCTAAGGGTCAGGTTTTCCTTCAACTATAGGATTTTGCCAAAGACTTCAAAAATCAGAGGGAAGGGGCGAGGGTGGTGAGAAAAGATTAACCAAATAATTTATATGCATATATGCATTGCCCATGGACACAGGCAATAGTGTGGTGAAGGCCTGAGGCAGGGCAGGAACTGAGTGGTAGCAGTCAAGGGAGAATGAAAGGGGGGACATCTGCAATACTCTCAACAACAAAGAAAAAAAATAGACCTTTTTTTTTTTTTTTTTAATGCATCTCTGCCTGCCACTGACATTTGAGCACCATTTGGTTGGCGACTGCTGCTCCAAAGCTTTCCTTAAACCAGCGGTCACCAACCTTTCGGACCTCACGGACCACCAGTGGTCCGCAGACTACCGGTTGGCGACTGCCCTAGATCATATGGCCCAGGTGCAAAGCAGCTTTCACAGAAGCCCAGACATATTACAGAGACTTCTCTTGTTCTGAGCCCAAAACAAAACTAGCATTTCTTGGTCACATTTACACAATGCCTAACCAAAGAAGAAACCAAGAGGGATTCTTTCAACTAGATTCTGTTTTAAAAATCTCTGAGCAAGTCTCTGACTAGACTGTATGGAACCTTACTCTCATCCCTCTAATGACAATACCTGGGGGGCGGGGGCGGGGGAGAGTTCTATTGACCCAGCCTGATTCGTGTAACCACACCTATGACCAAGATTTGGAGTGTCTGTTGTTGGAAGCCGCTCTCCAAAACTAGTTCCCCAAATGATGTTTTTCTGGGAATTCATCATCAAGATTAGTAAGGAAAATGTCCTCCCAGAGGTGTTAAGGCTTTCCCCTTGTAGAGGAAGGGAGAGGGAGAAATAGAAACATCCATGATGAGGGAGAATCATTGATCAGTTCCCTCCTGCACACCCCACACTGGGGACCGAGCCCACAACCTCCGCATGTGTCCTGACCAGAATTGAACCCAAGACCTTTAGTCCACAGGCCAGCACTCCATCCACTGAGCCAAACCCGCTAGGGCTGCCCCTTCTCTTTCTATGAGACTCATGCAGCTTCCTACATCAATGACATTGTGCTGGGGACCCTTGATGTAGGAGGCAGTTGGTCCACCTGTGTGTATTCAGGTGAGAAGGCTTGAACTTGGAGAACAGAAAGATATCCCTGTCCCTCACTGCTCCTGGGGGGTGGGGGTGGGGGGGTCAGAAGAAGCGCTTGGCCCCGAAGAAGAGGGTGGGTGGGAGCCCCAACGGCTCCAGCATTCCAGGGAGGCGGAGGAAGGAGGGCAGGCCCTAAGGCTGAGGGAGGGAAAGAGGAGAGGAGGAGTTTTGCAGCTCTGCCCCTTGGTCTCCTCTCCACAGGGAAGCGCGCGCGGCGCTGCTGCGGAGCTGAGCTGAGGGCTGGAGCACCATGAGGGGCCCCACGCTGCTGCTGCTGCTGCTGCTGCTGCTGTTTCCAATCCCGCTTACCCTCGGCTTCCCAGGTAAGGCAGGGGTAACCTCCCCTCCGCTGAGGAGGGGACGGAGGGAGGTGCAGAGGGTGCCCTTTGTTTGTGTCAGAAGCCTTTCTCGGCGCCCTGGGACGTGGGGAGGCGGAGGGAGCCTCCCATTTGGGCACCATTGCCAGACCCTCGCCAGGCATCCAGAGGGGCCGGGATCCAAGTCCCCTCTGTGTCTGATGTTCCAGGGGTCCAAGTAGAACCATATCGGAGCAGAAGGTGACTCCAAGAAGTTTGGGTGCGGGCTCCTTTTGTAGCCAGACAACCAATGGGTCCCCGCTGCCTGTCACTGCTTGAGCCAATTCAGCAGAGACGGGGTGGAATCCTATATGAGCGTTTATTCCAATCCTGCGGGCAGCAGGGGAAGAGCAGCAGGTCACCCACAAGAATCTGCTGTGACCCCCTTGCCAGCTGGCTGGTTATATACACAGGAGGGAGGAGACTGCTATGTGCAGCTGCAGGCTGCAGTGTAACAGGGAAAGGGGAAGGAGGGTCTGCAGTCAGGCCTTTAGGAGCTCAAAGCCCGATAACAAGGTGGCTAATCTGTGATGTTATAAACAACTCAGCCCATTCCTGGGACCAGAGGACTGTCAGCATTCCTGAGAAAAACTCCCGGAGGGGGTCAGGGTCTGGGCACAGCTACCAAATCAAAGCATGTCCTGTCCTTGGTCTGTTCTTAAAGGTATTTTCTTACTGAGTCATGGACCCATCCAGGCATCTTATATTTTTACACCCTCGTTTCATCCTCCAGTGTCCCAGGGTCTGTAAGAAAACCTTTCATCCATAGTGATTATGTGGTGAATAATTATTAGACAACAGTGGCTCTATTCTTACTATGTGCCCTTTCCCACTATCAGTTTCTCACTACCCAGAATTTTGCCTCCTTACACGGGGTTGCTCAGGGCCTGATCTCAGGGGTCTGGCAGGTAGTCCGTAGTCCTGAAAGGAGCCCCTATCTCCTCCCACAGAGGTCCTAGGCCATCCCCTGAAGCTGTAGGCTGGGTCATTTGCATACTCTTTCAGACAGCACAAGCAGGGAGGGCCTTGACTACTGCTCCCAACCCCTCTAGCTGGGGATTCTGAGAAAGTCTGAGCCTCTGGGAGAGAGGTGCCCGCTGAGCGTGGTGACATGTGGCGACATGTGGCATGCACTCTGTTAGCTCTGTTAGCCCCAGGGAGAAAGGGTGTAGCTTCTTGAGGGCGTGGTCTCTAGATTCTAAAGGAAACCTGGTATTTATTAGAGTTCTCCTGGTATTGGAGAACTACTTGAGCCAATTCTTTATTTTTTAAAATATATTTTTATTGATTTCAGAGAGGGAGAGGGAGAGATAGATAGAAACATCAATGATGAGAGAGAATCACTGATTGGCTGCCTCCTGCACACCCCCTACTAGGGATCGAGCCTGAAACCTGGGCATGCGCCCTGACCCGGAATTGAACTGTGACCTTTCAGTTCATAGATTGACACTTAACCACTGAGCCATGCTGGCTGGGCAGCAAAACCTTCTTTAGAAATGCCTTTTAAAAACCTCAAGCTTGCCCGAGGGGCGTGACTCAGTGGTTGATCATTGACCTATGAACCTGGAGGTCACAGTTCAATTCCCAGTCAGGGCACAAGCCCAGGTTTCAGGTTCCATCCCCAGTAGGGGCATACAGGAGGCAGCAGATCAGTGATTCTCATCATTGATGTTTCTCTCCTCTCTCTCTCTCTCTCTCTCTCTCTCTCTAGCCCTCTCCCTGCCTCTCTGAAATCAATAAAAATATTTTTAAAAAATAAAATAAAATAATAAAAACCTAAAGCTTATTCCTTCATCAGGGAGTCTTAGGTTAGCAAAGAGTTTCAGGGGAGCAGGGCAGCATGGATGCACCCTTGTGTCCATGGAACTGAGAAGAAATCCCTGAGAGAGTGGTTGACGTAGATAGGGCGTGCCAATATTTGGCTTTGCGATCCATACAGTGGGCAGTTTAAATCTGGGGTCTGAGAAACAAACTACTGAGTTGTAGATGAAGGATCTCATGGGGGATGGGGGGAGGCGGGGACAGGGTTTCCCCAGATGCGTGCTTGGGAGACATAGGAATGGCTGCTGGAAATTCTCTGCACATCTCCAAATAAATGAGTCAAACAAATGTATGAAGTGATAAAAAGGAACATTTGTGTTTTGAGCTGACTCTTGCAAGTTTAAGCCATTTGGTAGGAACTGATTCTGGGCAAAGTGGAAAGGAGACTTTATCCTCAGTGCCACATAAGTGCCATTCCCATCCCCTTTAGCAGGAGTCAGGTTGAAAATGAACCCAGAGGGGGAGGGGAAGCAGAGGGAGAAGTTGAGAAACTAGCTAGAGGCCGTTGAACTCTAAATTAGGAAGCTTCTTTGAGCTGCCTGTACATCTGGTGGAGCCTTTCTCAGCCAAGGGGCCTCTTCTCTTTTTCCATCTGACTGCCATCACTCCCTTTCTCTGCCCTCCACTCTGTTTTCTCTCAGCTTCCACCCTTGTATAGTGTGGGTTGATTCCAGGGCCCAGCCACCCACAGAATCATGGGTTTTCCAGGCTGGGCACTCACTACTCTCCCTGGCTGGCCTGGCTCCTCCAGCCAGCAGGCAGGCTGCCCCCTGCTAGAAGCTACACCTCTCCTCCTTGCAAACCCCGGCCTATCCTGATTCCTCACCGGTCCTCAGGCTCTGCTCAGACCTCACATGAGCAGAAACCAATTGGAGAACCTTTCAAAGTCCTTCCTTGGCTCCTCTCCACAGAGTCTCTCAGGAAATGTGTTCGGCTGGGGCTATTGAATTCAAAGATGGGGGTTTCACTCCAAGCCCGAAGTTTTGGAAAGCTGTGGAAGGGAGATACTCTTGGCCAGCAGGTCCTGAGGCAAATCACCCTATGTGCCAGGGGAAAGATTTTGAAGATCATTTCTGAGGCACCCTCTTAGCAAGCAGACATCATGTCTCCAGTAAGAGAGAAGGTAAGAGGCCCACAGTCAAGAACCTCTGAAAGAGGGAGATGAGGATCTAGGGCCCCATTAGCTTCCTAGTTATATAACCAGCTGCGATATCACAGCAAATCTATCCAAGTGAGAGTAAACCCTTCCCATTCCCACTCCTAGAAGTTTAGGCTTCTTTGCAGCCTAACAAAGACACAGTATCTATCTATATATAAAAGGCTAAGTGACCAGCCAACTGGCCGGTAGGTATGACACATACTTACCACCAGGGGGCAGATGCTCAACACAGGAGCTGCCGAGCGACAGCAACTTTGCAGAGTGCCCTCTCACACTCCAGGACCACTCAGGGGATGTTGGACTGCCAGTTGCAGCCTGATCCCTGCTGGCCAGGTCAAGGGACCCCACCTGCTGGAGGAACCCTGCTCACTTCACAGACACCCTTCAAGCCCCAGTGCTGCCCCAGAAGAGGGACCACAGGAAGCTGGCTCCAGGGTGTGTCTGGCCTGTCTCACCCAGCCCCACCAGCCACCTTCTAATTAATTTCCTTTCAATGTGCATGAATCCATGCACTGGGCTTCTAGTGTGAAAAACAAAAACAAAACAAAACAAAAAGCTATAACATGTGTGTAAAGTTCATATAGTCAAGTTCTCTGCATTGGATTGTTTTTGCACATGTATAAGAGGAAGAGTTTTGATTCTGTTGTTAAATGAACTCTTGAAACCTTATTTACATCTGAGGTTTTGGAGGATCACTGCACCTACTTCTGTCAGCAAGGCTAAAGGTAGAAATGAGTCATATGGCCACTAAAAGACTCCATGAATCTTACATCTGGAGAAAGGTGGTTAATGTAGTTTGTGTTGGCCAGTCAGGAAAGCTAAATGAGGTTTGCTAAAAGCCATACCATACCAGACCAGCCAAAGCAGTCTTCTGAAATGCCACATTTGGAGATATGTATTAGGAACAGAACACCTGGCTCAGGATATACAATTAAAGTCTCAGGCTAGGCTAGAAATTTCTATTTGCATTTAAAACATGTAATCAGTTGACAAAATTACTCTGCATTAAAAAGTGCAATGCTGGGGAGAGCAGGACATTTTCATCTGGAATTTTTTTTTTTTTTTTTTTTTTTACTGGTAACACTGCTTCTCACTTCACAGACTTGTGCACTCTAAGAGACACTGGAGACCATTGTTAAAGCACCATCTTCAAACCTTCGCACCCCATCAGTCCTCACAATTGAAATACGCTCCTCTCTTTTTTTAATATTATTATAACAGTCTCACTTTTAGTCTCTGTCATTCAAACTCACTCTACTGTTTTTTGCCAACTTCTGGTCTTTTAAGTACAATTTTACTTTAGTGCCATTTTAAGAATATATTTGTATTGATTTCAGAGAGGAAGGGAGAGGGAGAGAGAGATAGAAACATCAATGATGAGAGAGAATCATGGATCGACTGCCTCCTGCATGCCCCACACTGGGAATCGAGCCCGCAACCTGGGCATGTGCCCTGACCAGGGATCAAATGGTGACCTCCTGGTTCATAGGTCGATGCTCAACCACTGAGCCATGCCGGCCAGGCTAGTACCATTTTTTATCACTTTACTTTCCTATTCAAAGATGGAGAGCAGCAGCTCCATGTTCTCTCTAAAGTTAACTAGAAAGTTCTCAGATGTTCTCGGGGGACTATACAATTTGCTTCTAGCCTAATTTTACATTTCTTCTCACCTGGTTTCCTAAAGTCTGACCAAAATAGATTACCTGTTTTTATAGAACTTGAGTGACATTCTGCCACTTCTTGGTATTACGGCTTCCTGCACCTGGACTGCTTTCCCCCAACCATCTGTCTGTTCAAATTCTGCCCATCTTCCAGTGACACCCCCACTTCAGAAGAGGGACTGAGAGGGAACACTCGTGCACTGCTGGTGGGAATGCAGACTGATGCAGCCACTATGGAAAACAGTATAGAGATTCCTCAAAAAGTTAAAAATGGAACTCCCATTTTACACACTCATCCCACTTCTAGGAATATATCCTAAGAATCCTGAAACACCAATCAGAAAGGATATATGCACCCTTATGTTCATAGCAGCACAATTCACCATAGCTAAGATCTGGAAACAGCCTAAGTGCTCATCAGCAGATGAGTGGATCAAAAAACTGTGGTACAGCTGCACAACGGAACAGTATGCAGCTGTAAAAAAGAAGGAACTCTTACCATTTGCAACAGCATGACTGTACCTGGAGACTGTTATGCTGAGTGAAATAAGCCAGTCAGAGAAAGATAAGTATCACATGGTCTCACTCATATTCAGAATCTAATGAACCCAATAAACTGATGATCAAAAATAGACCCAGAGTCATAGAAGCATTAACAGACTGTTGAACCTCAGAGGGAAGGCAGGGGAGGGTGGGTGGGAAGAGATCAACCAATGAACTTGTATGCATATATACATAACCTATGGACACAGACAATGGGGTGGTGAGGGCCTGGGGGGGGAGGGGAGTGGGCTGGAAGAGGTTAAGGGGGGTGGGGGGGTGGGAAGAGGAGGACCTATGTAATACTTTCAACAATAAAAATTTTTTTAAAAACCCACAACATCTGTGAAGCACAATAAAGTGAAGTGGAATAAAATGAGGTATGCCTATACTATTAGATTCTGAGTTCTTGAAGGCAGAATAATACTATGTCTTAGCCTTCTTCCCTATTTCCCACGGTGTCTACTTGAGCACCTTGAGCCAGGTGAATATTTGTGCTTATTGAGTTAATAGTTCCCTGTAGTTTGGGTATTTGATATTGAAAAGAAAAGGAGCTGAGAGAAACACATGCACAGGTAAACAGGACTTTGTGCCACCATGAATCTACATACATAGGGACTAATGCAGTGATGGCAAACCTTTTGAGCTCGGCGTGTCAGCATTTTGAAAAACCCTAACTTCACTCTGGTGCCGTGTCACATATAGAATTTTTTTGATAATTGCAACCATAGTAAAACAAAGACTTATATTTTTGATACTTATTTTATATATTTAAATGCCATTTAACAAAGAAAAATCAACCAAAAAAATGAGTTTGCGTGTCACCTCTGACACGCATGTCATAGGTTCGCCATCACTGGACTAAGGCTTACTGGCTATAGAGGTTGTGTTTAAATCCACGAACATCCTCTGTAGAGGTCATAACTTTCTCTATTGGGGGCTGTAAATGAGAGACTGACTATAGCCACAAGCTGGAGTTTGCATTTATTATTTTTGTTGGCCACTTTTCTCTGGCCCCTTCCAAAATGGTTGGTTTCCTTAGTAAATGCAAATGTGTGCTACATCAATTACCCTTTCAGAGAACACAAATGAAATGGGTAATTGAAAATGAAGATTGAGTTTAAACAGAAGAAGGTTTACTTTTGCCAGGCTATAGCAAAGTATGGAATTGTAGCAGCCAAGTTCTGATTAATACCCAGATTAAAGATTCATTTCCCAAAAAGCAGTGTGGCCTGGTCAGTGTGGCTCAGTGGTTGAGCATTGACCTATGAACACAGGGGTGGGCAAACTTTTTGACTCGAGGGCCACAATGGGTTCTTAAACTGGACCGGAGGGCCGGAACAAAAGCATGGATGGAGTGTTTGTGTGAACTAATATAAATTCAAAGTAAACATCATTACATAAAAGGGTACGGTCTCTTTTTTTTTAGTTTTATTCATTTCAAACGGGCCGGATCCGGCCCGTGGGCAGTAGTTTGCCCACAGCTGAACCAGGAGGTCACAGTTCGATTCCCGGTTGGGGCACAGGCCCAGGTTGCAGGCTGGATCTCAGTAGGGGGCGTGTGGAGGCAACTGATCAACGATTCTCTCTCATCATTGATATTTCTATCTCTCCCTCTCCCTTCCTGTCTGAAATCAATAAAATATATATACAAAAAGCAGTGTGAATAATAATCGCTCTTGAGTTCCAGTTCATAGGGAGTTTCTCAGGCCAGCTCCTTGGTTCTCGATTGTATGACCTCATGACTGTCAGCTTTTACGGGCCATTGTTTCAGGGGTTTTTAGGCCTGAATCTTTCTCTTGGATATTTGAACTTAGTTTTGAAAGAAAATCAGTTTCTTCCTTCTCCAATGAAACCTGGGATCTACCCAGAGATTTACTTTTCAAAGTGGACACTGAATAATGGAGTGTTTGGGATACTAGGATGAAGAATGGAAGGAATTCCTTCTGTCAGTAGCTTTCTGCCTTAAGGAAAAATAGACACTGGGTTACCTAAGGTGATCAATGTTATAACACAGATGGGTTGACAGGCCTGGGAGTGCAAAGAGAAGCCATGGAAGGAAATTGGGCCTGGATATTGAAGAATGATGCTGATAGATGCTGATGCCAAAGATAACGGCACTATGGGTCATGGAAGGTTAAAGAAGGAGATCAGTGGGCCTCTCTAAGAACTTTTTGAAATCGGAAACAAAAATCTGTGTGGATGTTCTTTTTCCATCCTGATTCAAAACCACTGCTCACTGATTGTCTTCACGAATTCTATGAGAGAATGTGCACTTAATGGGCATAAAGATCAACATACAAAGTAAGATGAAATTGCCAGAATAGTGAAACTTTGATTGAATTAATGAGCAGGTAGTCTTCTTGAGTTATAACCAGTGGTAAAATTTCCTGTTCTCATTTAAAAAGCAACAGCAAACAAAGCAGATATAATCATAGACTGGAATTGCCTTCAGGCTTGGGCTGGCAACTGGTTGTACACCCCTTCTCTCCCCCTCCCCCGCCCACCAGTTAGCAAGTTAGCATAGTGTATGGGGCATTGGAGGGGATCTTTAGTCAATATTTGTGAATTGATTGATTGAGTGATTGAAGTAAGTGTGACAGGGAATCAACACATTATATGTAAAATATTCCAGCATGATTTAACCAGAATTTCCAAGAGGATAGTTCCCAAAGAAAAAGGAATGCTATGTAGCAAAATGACAGGAAATTTGCAGTACCCTGGACAAAATATCCATCTGAGCAGGCAACAATTCAGGGCACAGCAAATTGCTGAGGCTCTTGGATTTCCTATCACCCTAGGACACTATTCTTGGAGACTTAGAGGCTCTGGAGAGTTCTAGGGAGAGAGTTTTCAGATAAAGATTTAAGCATAAAACTTGTGCAAAAGAAAAGTCATTGGTAGCGTTGCTAAGCTCCCAATTTTTCCAGATGATAATTGGTTGCACCTGGATCTTATGGTTGCATGGCCCTCTGGCCTCAGAAACCTCTGGATCACTCATTCTCAGGCTGAATGATTCACTCACCCATAATCCTTTGCTCATACTGGATGTCTCTTTATGTATTGTCCTCCAGGGAGACGATAAATGGGCTTGGACATAATAGCTTGGATTCTCCCAGAGGTTTGAGATTGTAAATTGAGTATATTGGGTTTAAAACTATTTTTATGAGTAATAGTCACACAGATCCAAACATAGAATTGAGGGAGGACTTTCTGCCTTAGACTTGAAATATGACTGCAGTATTTCTTCTTCCCTGCTCTTACAGTGACCTGCACTGTGATGGCTCACATGCATCAGGGACTTGTTTCCTCTGCTGCCACTGGTTGTTTGCAGTGTCTTTCCACTTGTGCCTTGTGAACATCTATCTTTTCAATGCCGATTGCACCTCAGGACCCTTGGACAGAGGACACTGGCCTGTCACTTATTGTGTGGGTAGCAGAGCTGAATGATCCTGCCAGTTCCAGGATCCAAGTATGTTCAAAAACACTGGTTAAATTAAGGCCACAGATTGAGAATTGAGCCAAGGTTTGGCAGGCTCATTGTGGAGTGGTGAGGAAGTGTTGGTGTGGTCCACCTTCTGAGACTCTGCCCCCACAGTGGCCATCTGTGTAGGAACTCTGACTTGTTGCCACTGACTCAGCATTTGTCAGACAAAGGTTCTGATTCCTTTAAATATCCAATGTTGAAATTTTCTTTCCACTTATATTTTAACTCAGCTTTCCAAGGGGTTGTTTCACCACTAACTACTCTGATGAATCTGATGCCCCCACCATGTGAGTAGGTACCAGAGTCTTGTTCATTTTGTGTCTTCATGGCCTAGCAGGGACCTGACTCATGGAAGGCTCTCAGTGGATCTGTGGAATGAAATCTGTGGGGAAGCATGCCTCTGGCTGATCCTGACCTTGTGGTTGTCTCAGGCTCTATCTAATTTCCCTCAGGTGTTTCTCACCCACAACCAAGCTCCCCTGCATTGGCCACCTAATTCATGGAACTGTGGAACTTCAGACTGAGAGGTGCACCTGAGATGCAACACTTTGCTTCCTAGTGATGACCACTCCCCACCCCCCCCCCCAGGCTCAGCCTGATGAAGGAATTTCTCTGGGGTCACACAGAAAGTTAGAAGACCTGGGTTTATAACTCAGTCTGGTGACTCCCACAGGCAGTTATTGAACGCAACTTTTGAGTGGCCGTTACATGTTAGGCATGATGCCAGGCACCAGGGTTAGGCAGGCAAGAATTAATGACACAGTGAGTATTCACTGAGCCCCTGTCTGGGGTACATTAAAGCATGTTTGTTCATATCGACACTTGGTTGCAATCTCAGGGTCTCAACCTGGGGCTGCTTGGATATTCCGCAAGGGTTCTAAGACGTTCTGACTCATAGCCAGTTCTTGCTCCGTTTTGTCAAAGTCCCCCAATGCTCCCTCCCTATGCCACTTGCTTTGAGTTCCCCAACAATATGTGATAACATTTTAATAGCTTTATAGAGACATCCCATACAATGCTCATTTAAACTAATTCGAGGATTTTAGTACAGTCACAGACTTGTGTATCTGTCACCACAAAACAACCCCACAGTCCTAGCCGATTTGGCTCAGTGGATAGAGTGTAAACCTGTGCACTGAAGGGTCCCGGGTTCTATTTCAATCAAGGGCACATGCCCAGGTTGAAGGCTCGAGGCAGCCAATCCATGATTCTTTCTCACCATTGATATTTCTATCTGTCTCTCTGTCTCCCTTCCTCTTTGAAATCAATAAAAATATACTAAAAAAATAAGTTTAGCCCTTTGCCAAGACAGGGTGGATTGCTTGTTTAAAAACTACCACACAATAACTTCCTTCCTTTCCTTTTCTCCCTTTTCCTGTTGGCTTTGCTTTCATCACTGCATCCTCTAGACTTCCTTTCCCATCTCCTATATTCCTGAGATAAGCATGAGCAGCCTGTAGGTTCCTACTTCCCCTCTAACTAAAACACAAGTCCCGCCCTTAGAGGGCTTCTGACTTCATCTCTTGTTAAGTCCTTCTGCCAGCAGCAGCCAAGCACACCTCTAGTAATTGGTAACAGGGTCCTTGCAAGGCTTTGTCCTGCAGCTAAGCTGTCCCTTAGAAAAACTTCAGCTCTTCAGAAATACACACTGGTGTGATTTAGAGCTGCTCCTGTCTCTATAAAAAGACCTGGTGTCCTAATCCAAAGCTGAAGGTGGATGGGCCTTTGGTACCTGCTGACAGACTTCCTTGATGCTGCCTGATTGCTGGGCAGCAGGCTTGGGTCTCTCCATATCTGCTGCCCTGCCAAGCTTCTGCTAGGTGGTATGGCCCACAGCCCTCTACTGCCCTGACCCCGGATCTCTGCTGAAGGCATGACTTGGATATCTGTCTTTCACAAGTTGTTCTTCCTTCAGAAGCCTGTAATCTTACTGATGGTCAGGAACATCCCTAGTAGAACATTTTCCAAACTGGCTTCCTTGAAGCTCTGCTTCCCAGAGAGATTCACAGATGTTCTAGGCCAGTGGTTCTCAACCTTCCTCATGCCGCGACCCTTTCATACAGGTCCTCATGTTGTGGTGACCCCCAATTTCATTGTTACAAATGTAACATCATTAAAGCATAGTGATTAACCACAAAACGATATGTAATTATATATGTGTTTTCCGATGGTCTTCGGAGACCCCTGTGAAAGGGTCGTTCGACTCCCAAAGGGGTCACGACCCACAGGTTGAGAACCGCTGTTCTATGGGGAAACAGAATGCATTCTAAATAAATTGTGTTGGGTTAAGTAGGTTTCTTGATTTGCAGGACTGTGCAGGGTCATTGATATGCTAATGTACCATGTTACCCTCTGGGATCAATTCCAGTCAAGGGCACATGCCTGAGTTGCAGGTTCAATTTCCAGTAGGGGGCCTTCAGGAGGCAGCCTATCAATGATGTTTCTCTCATCACTGATGTTTTTGTCTCTCCCTCTCCCTTCCTCTACTTTCAAAGTATGGTCCTCAGACCTGCAGCAGCTCATTGAAACTTATTAGATATGTAAATTCTTGGGTCCCACCCCAGAGCTACTGAATCTGGGTAGGAGGAAAGGTGGCCCAGCAATGTGATTTAACAATCCCTCTAAGTAATTCTGGGTCATTCTCCAATGTAGTGTGAACATTTCCAATTCTTCTCAGAATATCTCATTAGACTAGTGTTTCCCATTTGTTGTTTTTATTTTTTAATATATTTTTATTGATTTCAGGGAGGAAGGGGGAGGGAGAGAGAGATAGAAACATCAATGATGACAGTGACTCATTGATGGGCTGCCTCCTATACGCCCCCTACTGGGGATAGAGCCCACAACTCAGACATGTGACCTTGACTGGAATGGAACCTGGGACCCTTCAGTCCACAGGCTGGCGCTCTATCCACTGAGCCAAACTGGCTACGGCCCCATTTGTTGTTTTTAAAGGAAACTGTTTGGTGTGGGTTTTTTTGTTTGTTTCAGGACAAGATATTTGAGAGGATGACATTAGATTTCCTGAAGCATTTGTGGTGGCAATGACTATTGCAGGTTCGAGGGGGAAAAAAGGAAAATTAAAAAACAACCTTTGGTACCATCATCTATCCTGCTAAACAGTTTTGGGCACACTTGGTTAGAAGTTTCCTCCAGTTGAAAGCCACCCACGTTTGGCTGTTGCAAACATGTGTTCTTTAACATGTGTTTTTGTATAGTAACATGTGAAGAAAGCTGGGAACAGCTTTTGGGATGTATTTTTCTTCCCTGGTGCACATTGCCTCCCTTTAGAATACTCTTTGTATCCCCCCACGCAAAGTTCCTCATCCAAATCCCTAACCCATTTTTCCAGGCCAGCCAGATCTAAATGGCTTTTGCTGGTACCCTTGACATGGGAAAGCCTCTGGAAGCTTTCAGATTTGAGGCTGTGGCCTGTCCCCAGGCAGTGCCTCTCAGTGCAGGACATCTTTGCATTCCTTCTCAGTACTCAGCTCATTCCCTCTCATTCTAGAGTTTCCTCCTGCACCATTCCATATAGTGGCCAGCAGTGTTCCCAGTCATGGCTCTGAATGTGAACTGTTTTCATTCTGTGCTATTAGTGTTTGTAAATACTGTGTTGTCACTTAGTTTGAAAATCCCAGCAACATTGAGGCTTGCAGGTAAGGTGAGAGGAACCCCTAAGTTTTCTTGCCCAGATCTTTGCTCTGTCTTCATTTAAATGATGGTGAGGCCTTAAGAACTCAAGAGCTGATGTGGATGGGTGAGTTATCAATTTGTTTTTGCCATTTAAACATAACTGAAAAGAAGCAGAATTGCTTCATGTTCCAGAAAACAGAGGTGATTTGATCACCCCCAAATATGAACATGGTGCAGGAGTGAGCTCTTCTCCAGCTCAGCATCTCCCTAGCATGCTCTATAGCTCTCTGGTGTGATGTGGCCTCGGCCTTCTTCATTTCTTGGATTTTAACTGTGTCTCAGTTGACCTCTGTGGAGAACAGTTAAGCCTTCAGAGGACCATATGCCAATGCTTTGATTCCACTGTCTGGTTTTAGTTTGAAAGCTAGACCTTCTTTTGTCTGTCTGTTGATGTGAAGAGTCAGATTCCAGGGCTTTAGGAATGCCCCTTGGTGGGAACAAGAGTTGACATTAATTGAGGGCCCCTGCTTTGGGATGAACATTTTTTGAGGTGAAGTGAAGCAGCTGTAGAAACAAGGCTATCTGAGAGCTCATGTCTGCCAGGGATCATCCTCTCACCAGTCCCTCCACCCCACCTTGACAACATTATTTTTTTTGGATGAAATAAAGGTAAAACTGACATTTAAGAATAGATTTAACGTGGAAACAACTTACATAAGGGTGGTGTTGGGATCAAAGTGAGGGAGGGATGGAGCCCCAGTTGCCCAAAGCAGTTGACCAGTAAACAGTACACTTACTGCCTTTCCTCCCTTCCCTATCTCTCTTCCCCAGTCCATCATAGTGCTTCCTGTGGTCTCTTCCCAAAAAAGCACTTGTACCTTGTCTTAGAATGTGCATTTGGGGGACCTAACACACACAATGGCTAAGCTAGAACTTAATCCATAATTTTGATTTCTGGTTTAGTGTTCTTTCTGCTGCTGAATTGATTCTCTTTTTTAAAAATTTAAAAAAATATTTTTATTGATTTCAGAGAGAAAGGGTGAGAGAGAGAGATAGAAACGTCAATGATGAGAGAGAATCATGGATTGGCTGCCTCCTGCAGGGATTGAGCCTGCAACCCGGGCATATGCCCTGACTGGGAATCAAACCCTGACCTCCTGGTTCATAGATTGTTGCTCAACCACTGAGCCAAGCCAAGAGGCTGCTAAATTGATTCTTGCTGAATAGACCTTTCTAGGTTAGTAAGTGAATATAAGGCTGACTTCTATGACGGAAGCTTGGGGAGTGTTTTAATTATCTATTGCTGTGTAAGAAACCATTCTAAAACTTAGTGTCTCAAGTAAAAAAGAATAATCTTTTACCCTTTGAGAAAGCAAGTAACCCAACTTAAAGAGTGGTCAAAATATTTTAACAGACATTTTACTGAAGAAGGTTATACAGCCCTAACCAGTTTGGCTCCATGGATAGAGCGTCGGCCTGCGGACTGAAGGGTTCCGGGTTCGATTCCGGTCAAGGGCATGTACCTTGGTTGCGGGCACATCCCCAGTAGGGAGTGTGCAGGAGGCAGCTGATCAATGTTTCTAACTCTCTATCCCTCTCCCTTCCTCTCTGTAAAAAAATCAATAAAATACATTTTTTTAAAAAGGTTATACAAAAAGATGGTAACCATCATTATCTGTCTACTAGCTGGACGAACTTGACCAACTTAACTTCTGCTTTCATCTGCTAAATATGAACAATGCCACCTGCTCTCCTAGGGAAGTGATTTGTAATGTACAGTGCAAACATAAGGCATGGTTATAACTCTTCCCCAAAAAACAACTTGCATACATTTCTGTTCCTTGTAGAGGGCTGACTAGCTATTTTCTCTGTCTCTCTCACAGGACTTTATGTGACAGACACCCACAATTTGCTGGCTCTGACTGTTAGGTAACCACTGGCCACTAGCAATTTGAGTCAGATCATTTACTGTAAGCTCAAGTGGACGTGGGTGTCTCCTACTATGCTTTTCCAAGCCAGCATGGTTTTTAGGGTTTAAAAAAAACACCTCTCACTGCCCTCAAGTGTCCTAATGTCCTTTCATTTCAAGGAACTTTCATCATTTGTGCTCCGTAACAAAGGGCTTCAATTTCCTTAGTACTATCAATAACAAGTACTATCAATAACCTTGATTTTTTTTCTTTGAATTCATTTGTAATCAGTGGTAAAATCTGAAATGTATTATTTTATATTCTCATAAATTATTTTTTTAAATATATTTTATTGATTTTTTACAGAGAGGAAGGGAGAGGGATAGAGTTAGAAACATTGATGAGAGAGAAACATCGATCAGCTGCCTCCTGCGCATCTCCTATTGGGGATGTGCCTGCAACCCAGTTACATGCCCTTGATATAGAATTTACATTTGGAAAAATAAACTTGGATGAACAGCTGCAGTGTCCTAAATATTTTTCCATTTCTGTGAATCCCAAAGGCCTCTCTTCAGGTATTTAGCATTCCCAAAATTTTAAAAAAATACTGCGTAAAGAACACACAGGTTTTTTGTTATTGTTGTTGTTGTGTGTTTTTTTAAAAAAAAACAGCTTTATTAAGGTATATATGACATATAGTAAACTCCACGGAATTGCCTTTGCACCTTTTTCAAAAATTAATTGGCAGTTTTTTGCCAGTCTATTTCTATGTTTTTTATTCTGATCCATTGATCTATGTGCTTATGTCTTTGCCAATGCCCCATTATTTTGATTACTGTAGTTTTGTAAATAGTCTGAAAATTGGGCACTGCACTTCCTCCAACTTTCTTCTTCTTTTCCAAAATTGTTTTGGATATAAATTCCACATACATTTTAGTATAAACTTGTCTATATCTACCAAAAATGCCTGCTGGGATCCTCATTGGAATTATGTTAAATCTGTTGATCAATTTAGGGAGAATTGACTTCTTTACTATTTGAATCTTCCAATCCACAAACACTGTATATCTCTCTATTTTGGGGAGTCATTTTTTTTATTTCTTTGATTAGCATTTTGGAGTTTTTCAGTATACAGAGCAGCTACATGTTTTGTTAGATTTATACTTAAGTATATCATTTTCTAGAGCTATTGGATGTAAAAATACAACTTTTTGTGTTATGACTTTGTATCTTGCAACCTTGCTAACCTCAGGAGTTATTTGTAGATTCTTTAGGATAATCTACAATCTAATCTAATCTACAATTCTAATCTTCATGCCTTTCTTCTTTCTTATCTTATTTCAATAGCTAGGACTGCCAATAGTGGTGAGAATGGATGTCTTTCAGTTAGTCTCAATCATAGAGGAAAGCACTCATCTTTCACCATGAAATGTAACATTAATTGTAGGCTTTTGGTAGATCCTCTTCATCGGGGTAAGGAAATTCCCTGTCTTCCTAATTTGCTGTGAGTTTTTGTCTTGAATGGCTGTTAAATTTTATCAAATGCTTTTTTTATGCCCTAACTGATTTGGCTCAGTGGATAGAGCATTGGCCCGTGGATTGAAGGGTCCCCAATTCTATTCCAGTCAAGGGCACTTACCTTGGTTGGAGGCTTAATCCCTGGCCCTGGTCTGGGTGTGTGGAAGGCAAATCAATCGATGTGTCTCTTTCACATCAATGTTTCTCTCTCTGTCTGTCCCCTTCCCTTCAATTCTCTCTAAAAATCAATGGAAAAACTGAATCAGGAAAAATTAGAAAACCTGAACATGCCAATAACAACTGATGAAATAGAAACAGTAATCAAAAAACTCCCAGCAAACAAAAGCCCTGGTCCCAAAAGCTTCAAAGGGGAGTTTTATCAAACATCCAAAGAAGAACTAACAGGTATACTCCTCAAACTATTTTAAAAAAAAAACCAAGAGGAAGGAATACTTTCAAGCTCTTTTCATGAGGTCACAATTATCCTAATCCCAAAACCAGATAAAGACCCTACAATGAAAGAGAATTACAGGTTAATATCCCTGATGAACATAAATGCTAAAATCCTCAACAAACTATGAGCAAATCAGATCCAGCAGTATATTTAAAAGATCATACACCATGACCAAGTGGGATTTATTTCAGGGTTGCAAAGCTGGTACAATATTCACAAATCTATAAATGTGTTATATCACATAAACAAATGGAACGACAAAATCACATGATCATATCAATAAATGCAGAAAAAGCATTTGACAAAATCCAACACGTTCTTTTGATAAAAACTCTCAACAAAGTGGGAATAGAGGGAACATATCTCAATATAATAAAGGCCATATATGACAAACCTACAGCCAACATCATAGTCAATGGGCAAAAACTGAAAACATTTCCCTTAAGACTGGGAACAAGACAGGGTTGCCCACTCTCACCACTACTGTTCAACATAGTACTGGAAGTCTTAGCCACAGCAATAAAACAAGAAGAAGAAATAAAAAGCATGCAAATTGGAAAGGAATAAGTAAAACTGTCATTATTTTCAGATGTCAGGATACTATATAAAGATAATACACACCATTATGCTCAATTAATATTTGACAAAAGAAGCAAGAGCATAAAATGAAATCAAGACAGTCTTTTCAATAAATGGTGTTGGGAAAATTGGATAGATACATGCAAAAAAAGAAACTGTTCCACCAACTTATACCATACTCAAAAATAAACTCAAAATGTATAGAATACTTAAATGTAAGACGGGAAACCATAAAAATATTAGAAGAATCCATAGGCAGCAAAATCTCAGACATCTCTTATAGCAATATTTTATGGATACACCTCCTATGGCAAAGGAAACTAAGGAAAAATAAACAAATGGGACTACATCAAAATGAAAAGCTTCTGCACAGCAAAAGAAACCATCAATAAAACGAAAAGGGAGCCCACTGTATAGGAGAACATGTTTGGCAACGATACATCTGATAAAGGGTTAATATCCAAAATATATAAGGAACTCATACAATTTTAAAAAAGGAAGACAAACAATCCAATTAAAAAATGGGCAAAGGACCTGAATAGACACTTCTCCAATGTGGACATACAGATGGCCAAGCGACGCATGAAAAAATGTTCAAAGTCACATACCATCTGAGAGATGCAAATTAAGACAACAATGAGATACCACCTCACACCTGTTACAATGGCTATCAACAAATCAACAAATGACAAGTGCTGGCGAAGATGTGGAGAAAAGGGAACCCTAGTACACTGTTGGTGGGAATGCAGACTGGTGCAGTCACTGTGGAAAACAGTATGGAGTTTCCTCAAAAAATTAAAAATGGAACTGCCTTCTGACCCAGTGATCCCACTTTTAGGAATATATCCTAAGAAGCCTGAAACACCATACACCCCTATCTTCATAGTAGCACAAATTACAATAGTTAAGACCTGGAAACAGCCCAAGTGCCCATCAGAAGATGAGTGGAAAAAAGCTGTGGTACATTTATACCATGGAATACTATGCAGCTGTAAAAAAAAAAAAAAGAAGAAGAAGAAGAAGGATATCTTACCCTTTGAGACAGCCTGGAGGGACCTGGAGAGTATTAAGGTAAGCAAAATAAGCCAGGCAGAGAAAGACAAGTATCACATGATCTCACTCATAGGTTGAGTCTACAAAACAAAACAAATTGATGAACAAAATAGATCCAGAGACACAGAAGCATGGAACAGACTGACAAATCTGAGAGGGTGGGCGTGTGGGTGGGGAGAGATTAACCAGGTAACTTATATGTACGTATGCATAGCTCATGGACAAACAATAGAGCAGGGAAGGCCTGGAGAGGGGGTGGGAGCAAGGGGGGTGGGTAAGGGGCATATTTGTAATACTTTCAACAATAACATTTAAAAATAAAGTGTACAGAAGAGGGATGACCGGTGGACAGATTGTAAAAAGTGCAGAAGAGGAGACAGCTGGCATGTAGCATGATCCCTGATTTTTTGCTGGGGCCTCAGACCTTAATATTCTCCTAATGTCCTCTATTATGCAACCAGTCACCTCTCTCATCCATCTTAAAAATTAATTTTCCGAGAGAAACCAAAATGGCGGCATAGGTAAACACCGGAGTTTGCTGCCTCGCACAACCACTTCAAAAATACAACTAAAAGATGGAACGGACATCATCCAGAACCACAGGAAGACTGGCTGAGTGGAAATTCTACAACTAGAAGGAAAGAGAAAAGCATACCGAGACTCAGAGGAGGTGCGGTGTGGAAGTAAAATACTAAGGTACAGAGGCGCACGCGGAACGGGCTGGTGGCTGAGGGCGTGGTTGTCGTTTTCAATCGGGAGGGAGTCTCAGGCTCTGAGCTCCAGTTCCAGGCGAGTCTCTGGGGACCCAGACTCAGACGGGAGAAGCGGGACTGTCTGGTATTGGTCAGAACTTGAGGGCAGCTTTCTCTCGGAGGTGCTTGCAGCGTTTTCTGGGATGCTGAGAAGCGGCCCCTGAGGGCAGGACTGAGAGCAGCCATAACTGCTCGCTCCGCCCTGTTGGTCCCGTGGGACTCACCCCACCCAAGCCATGCACGGAGGCTTTTGCTGGTAGCCTCAGGCAGAGGCTAGATTAGCACCTCCCTAGAGATCCAGGAGCCGGTGTGCCCAGTGGTCAGAGTGGGACCATCCAGTTTGCAGCCCCTTGGATCCATAAGGGACACACTCAGGGGGCAGACTCAGTGAGCACCAAAGCCCCATTGAAGCAAGTCTTGCCCTGGAGGGGTGTCTCCAGCACAGAAGTTCTCCCACTGCAGACACAGCTGATTCTCATAGCCAATTGGCCTGGAGGTCAAACCCTCCCAGTGTTACCTGCAACAATCAAGGCTTAACTACAACAAGACTGTGCACAAAGACCACAAGGAGGTGCACCAAGAGTGTCCTCCTCAGGTAATTGGGGAGGCTGAACCACTGGGCCCTACAGAAAACTTAGCACAGAAAACCACTTTATCAACACAGGGAAGCATAAAAAATGCAGAGACAAAGAAACAGGACACGAATGACAGAAATGGAGGAAAGCAAACTACTGGATTTGGAGTTCAAAACCACACTTTTAAGGTTTTTCAAGAACTTTCTAGAAGCCGCCAATAAATTTAGTGAGGCTTTCAAAAAGACTGGTGAGACTGCCGATAAATGTAGTGAAAGCCTCAAGAAATCTAGTCAGACCCTCAATGTTATGACAAAGGACCAACTGGAAATTAAGCTACACTGACTGAAATAAAGGATATTATACAGACTCCCAGCAGCAGACTAGAGGATCGCAAGAATCAAGTCAACGATTTGAAATACGAAGAAGCAAAAAACACCCAACTGGAAAAGCAAAATGAAAAAAGAATCCAAAAATACGAAGATAGTGTAAGGAGCCTCTGGGACAACTTCAAGCATACCAACATCTGAATTATAGGGGTGCCAGAAGAAGAGAGAGAGCAAGATATTGAAAACCTATTTGAAGAAATAATGACAGAAAACTTCCCCTACCTGGTGAAAGAAATGGACTTACAAGTCCAGGAAGTGCAGAGAACCCCAAACAAAAGGAATCCAAAGAGGACCACACCAAGACACATCATAATTAAAATGCCAAGAGCAAAAGACAAAGAGAGAATCTTAAAAGCAGCAAGAGAAAGAAACTCAGTCACCTACAAGGGAGTACCCATACGACTGTCAGCTGATTTCTCAACAGAAACTTTGCAGGCCAGAAGGGAGTGGCAAGAAATATTCAAAGTGATGAATGCCAAGAACCTACAACCAAGATTACTTTATCCAGCAAAGCTATCATTCAGAATTGAAGGTCAGGTAAAGAGCTTCACAGATAAGAAAAAGCTAAAGGAGTTCATCACCCCCAAACCAGTATTATATGAAGTGCTGAAAGGTATCCTTTAAGAAGAGGAAGAAAAAGAAAAAGGTAAAGATACAAATTATGAATAACAAATACACATCTATCAATAAATGAATCTAAAAATCAAGTGAATAAATAATCTGATGAACAGAATGAACTGGTGATTATAATAGAATCAGGGGCATAGAAAGGGAGTGGACTGACTATTCTTGGGGGGAAAGGGTGTGGGGGATGCGGGAAGAGACTGGACAAAAATCATGCACCTATGGATGAGGACAGTGGGTGGGGAGTGAGGGCGGAGGGTGGGGTGGGAACTGGGAGGAGGGGAGTCATGGGGGTAAAAAGAGGAACAAATGTAATAATCTGAACAATAAAGATTTAATTAAAAAAATAAATTAAATAAAAATTTTTAAAGAAAAAAAATCAATTTTCCTCTTACAAATCTTTTAATCTGCTCTCCAGGGTACTTTTACTTCCTGGTGCTTGCATAATCTTTGTGCCATCGGTGCTGCAGAATCTTACTTAAAAAGAGACATTTGCCACAGCTGAAAATCATAGTGATAATCATGCCGTGATCTTGGCCCCCTACCCTGGAGAACTTGCTTGTTTAATGTTTGCTGTGCGTGCTTCTATCAAGCCAGGGCACATCTGGATTTATAGTTTCCCTATATATCTGTCCTCCAAGGCTCCAACAATATGAGTGAGAGTGTCCATAACTTGTTTTCTAAATGACAGTACCAAAACCTTTTGTTTTCCTCTCTTTTTACATTGAATCTGAGTCATATGAAATGTTTAATCTTCTTATTTTCAATATATTTTTATTGATTTCAGAGAAGAAGGAAGAGGGAGAGAGAGATATAAACATCAATGATGAGAGAGAATCATTGATTAGCTGCCTCCCACACACCCCCTACTGGGGATCGAGCCCACAACCCAGGCATGTGCCCAGACCAGATATTGAACTGTGACCTCCTGGTGCTCAACCACTGAACCACCTGGCTGAGCAAAATGATTATTCTTTAAGACTTCTTTCTCTCCACCCCCTCCCACCCCATCTTTCTTTTACAGCATGGAGGGGGCAGGAGCCCAAGTTTGTAACTAGCAGTAGATTCAAAGCCATAGGTCCTTCTCTCTTCCCCAGGGCTGATGAAATGATTTTTGTAGGTGTTCACTCTGCCTTTTTATTTCTCTCTTTTTCTATTTCTTTCTCCCCAAAGGTTGCTTTTCAGTGGCCTAAAAGTCAATCTAGAGTCTGTGTATGAGACACTGTTTTGTGTTATAGTGTCACAGGACCACAGAATCTTGACCTTAGAAAGGGCCTTAGAGTTCTACCTTACTCCTCAGTGCAAAAAGCCTCCATTTCGCTTCCCCTGCCAGCATGCAACAGCCTTTTGGGAACACTTCCAGATGCAGCAAGCTTTGATGGCCTCTCAAGATGGTCTTGAAGTCTTAGAAAATCCTGCCTTACATTTGGCTGAAGCCCGTCTCTGGATATGTTCCAGGCATTGTCCCTAGTTTTCACTTGAATTACAGTATACAAAGAAAGTCTCTCTGTATTTTCATCAGTAAGAAATCAGAGTACAGGGATTCTATTTCCCTTAAATATCATTTTCTTCAGACTATAAATCTAAAGTTTCCTCACCATTCAACACACCTTTCAGTTGTTTACCTATTTACTTGTTATTAAAGCTAGTCCACGTTGGTCACTGTTTTTACTTTCTAGCATTTTTTCAGCATGTCTGTGTCATTCCCAAAGTGTAGCCCCAAGAATTGACCTAAATGGTCTCCTCATGGTCTGGTTGTTTCAGGATATACTAGCCTTCTGTGGTTTAGCCTCTGCCCTCCTGCTGCTCACTGTTGCTTTCCCCTTTGGGGAAGATGCTTCACCTGCCAGCTCACAATGTGGGCAACTACCTGACCACTCTCTCCCATGTCTGCCAAGGCAAGTTCATCCATACTGGTGTTGATGAATAAAAAGGGCCTCATGGTAACCTGACAAGCTCAGGGAAGATCTGTGTGGGGGCCTTGGAAACTCAAAGACCTAAAGTAACCACAAGAATGGTCTGAAATTAAAATTTAAACTAAAAGCAGTTATGGTGGGTAGACACCTAGGCTGGTATCTTCCCTGACAAGGCCAATCTTTACCTTAACTGAGCCTATTGTCCTTTTGCATCTGCAATAACATATCCTTGTAACTTCCCTTTTTTCCGGACCCCTCAGGGCACAATAAAATGCCCTAGCTGCCAGGACAGAGCCCACAAATTCCTTCACTGTTATTGTTATCATGTTAATTGTTGACTGTTAACTATCCTGTACCCACCTAAGTAAATGAAATACGTGTCTCTCATTTTACTTTTTATCCAATCTCAGAGGTTTCCCTCCTTTGCTTTCTCCTGCCTCTGGAATCTATCACTGATGGATTTCACATGACCCACATAGATCTCCTCCTTTGATTGTAATATATAAAACAAGGTGAAAAAACACCATTCTCTAGAGTCTGAGCATTATCCCAATACTAGAGGCCAGGTGCACGAATTCCTGCATGGCGGGGGGCGGGGGGGAGGTGGAGAGGCTGTGGGTCGTTGCGGGGGAGCGATTGAGGGTGGGGCTGACTGGGGAGAGGGGCCGTGGGGAGGGGACACAGGAGGTTGACAGGCCAGCCCCGCCCCCTGGTCAAACTCCCAGTTGGTCCAGGGGACAATTTGCATATTAGCCTTTTATTATATAGGATGTTGAGATTCCATTTCCTGGCAATTGTCGACAGTTTGGATCAAATAAAGTCACAAAAATTCTTTACAGGTGTGAATGTTTTTTACATTAACATTGGATAACTGCAGCTTACTGTAGGATGAGAAATACAAGACGTCATGTTGAGAATCTCTATTAAATTCCTTGTCCTGGGTTTCTAACCAGATACTGCCTCCAATGATTTAATCTGTCATTTCTACCCATTTGTAGCCACCTCTGTTGATACCCTGCTCTATCTCTCCTCGGTCCACTTCTGTGTTCACCTGCAGTGAGGTAGACAGTTCCCACTTAATGCTAACAGTTTCTCACCTCCGATATTCCTGGGTCTCAGAAGTTTTGCCTACAACCTTTCTCCAGTGCTGCAGGAGATTGCTCAGCAGGAAGTTCAGGAGCAGTGAGTGAATTAACACCCCTGGGGCCAGACCTCAGCCAAGGAGGAGCAAGAAGGCAGTGGATCAATACCCTAGCTTCCAAGTTCACCAGTGGGTCTTCAGAGGGAATGAGTCCTGGTTGCCCCCAGAAGTAGCCTGCTCGGTAGCACACCATTATGGACTTTTCCTCTTTTCCTTTTATCGCTTCTTCTACTTTCTCACTCTGCTTCCTGGGATCACCTCCCAAATGACCTACCTGCACCCAAGTACTCATCTCAGGGTCTGCTTTGGAAGGAACAGAACTAAGATCTATCCTCTCCAGGTCTGTACCTTCTTCTGCACATTTCTTCATTCTTTCAGTCCTGCAACTACACAAAACCTCAGAGCGAATCTCCTGAGAAAGTGTATGGAAGAGAGAGGGAAAGATGGAAAGGAACATCGAATGTGAGAGAAACACATCAATTGGTTGCCTCCTGCACATGCCCCGACCAGGGCCTGCACTGGGGAGGAGCTTGCATTCAAATAAATTTAAAAAAATTTTTTTATTGATTTCAGAGAGGAAAGGAGAGGGAGAGAGAGGTAGAAACATCAATAATGAGAATCATTGATTGGCTGCCTCCTGCAACTTGGGCATGTGCCATGACTGAGAATTGAACCGTGACCTCTTGGTTCATAGGTTGACACTCAACTGCTGAGCGATGCCAGCCAGGCCAAATCAATATTTTTGCCAGCAATTTGTTGGCAAAAATTTCAAATGCACTGAAAACTTGAAAGCATATTATGGTGAACAACCTTATGGTACCAACTGGATTCTACTGTTAATGTTTATGCATGCTTCATTACATATCTATTCATCCCTCTATCCATCCATCAATATGTCTAGTTTTTTAAAAAATATATTTTATTGATTTTTTTACAGAGAGGAAGGGAGAGGGATAGAGAGTTAGAAACATCAATGAGAGAAACATGGATCAGCTGCCTCCTGCACACCCCCTACTGGGGATGTGCCCGCAACCAAGGTATATGCCCTTGACCGAATTCGAACCTGGGACCCTTCAGTCCGCAGGCCGACGCTCTATCCACTGAGCCAAACCGGTTAGGGCTGTCTAGTTTTTGTTTACTTTTTAATACATTTCGAACATATAGACATTAACACCCCCCTGCTTTAGTCTGCATTTGACCCAATTTTGTTGCCTGAACCCTAAGAGGCTTTCTCTGTCCACCTGATATATTCTCAACAACACTTTCCCAGGTTTATCTGACCCACATAGAGCATGTCTCCTGAAAACTCATAGTGGCAACAGTAGGATATTGACAGACATAATGCTGTTCTAGAGGTAAAGTACTAAGAGCTGCTTGAGAGTAGGCTGGGGATGGCTTTGTCTCCAGATTTTGGATTTTCATTGGGACATTTTCAGTCTTTGAAACAGGTCTCCACATCAGATTATCTTCTGAGAGCATTTCCAGATCTAAGACTCATGAATTTTATTGGCAAAGCAATGCCTTTTAGCTGAGTCCCAAATAATCATTTTTTACAAACTTCTAGGATAAACACATTCTTATAATTGCAAACAAACTATAACCACAAGCAAAATAGACTCATACTGACTGAATTTTTCTGCAACTTACTTTTCTCAACATTAGATTCTAGAGATTTGTTCATATTTTTTGCGTGTGGTTATAGTTTGTTTATTCACATTACTATATAGAATCCCATTGTATAAATATTCCATCGTTTATTCATGCTACTCTTGAAGTGCATTTGGGTTATTGCTAGCTTTATGTTAATACAAACAGTGCTATTGGGAAAATTCTTGTCCATTTCCCTGGAACAACGTGCAGGGATTTCTCTAGAATAAATACCTAGGAGTGGAATTGATGGATCACAGTTCATGTATAACTTTGACATTGTTCAATAATGAAAGGTTGGAGAAATCACTGCTACTTCATTTTACTTACCTTTTATTGGTCTGCTTCCTTCTCATTCTGGATTTGTATCTATGCACCAGAGTGCTGGGAAATTGCTCAGAAAGACGTCTTTGGCAAAATTTATACTTTCCTTAAAGGTTTATACTTTCTTCTTCCCTGGCCCATGGTTTCTGAGAATTGGCCTTTTTCCTGCAATTGGGGACTTGACCAGATCCACCAGTTCCCTCCCTGAAAACAGTCTTGCCTTGAACCTGGGGCTTACTGATGACTTGAGGTGCTGAAGGAAGGACCAAGGGAATGTGTCACAGTAGGCCCTTCTCCGGCAAGGGGGTTGTAAGGGGACAACATGCATATAGGCTCATCTTGACAAGTTTCAACATCCTTGAGAGCAGCCAAGACATAAAAATGGTCATATGTGCTTGCATCTGGCACTTCTGAGCTTTAAATTCTTGGACCAGAGGTCTCTCAATAGGGAAAACCAGAACACACACATAGATATCCAAATCTGTATTAGTATATTTGTTAGACTCTAGGTCAGCAGATCAAGACTGCCAACTAGCAGGATGATTGTAACGAATATAGAATGAGCCTGAATGCTGTGTTCCAGGACAGGGGTGGAGAACAGAAGATCTGGGATGTAGCAGACTCTGGAGAGGGGAAAACATCATCTCCTTTTAGTGGGCATTGAGTCACGCACACACACCCCAAGCACATCTAGAGTTTGACTACATTATGACTTAAAAAAGCTTTTATGGACTCTTCAGGGGATGTGATCATCATTTATAATACTAGAGGCCCGGTGCACAAAATTTGTGCACAGGTGGGGTCCCTAGACCTGGCCAGAGATCAGGGCCAACTGATCAGAGCCAGGCCGACCAGGGCCAGGCCAGAGAGGAGGCGATGGTCACCGGGCTGGGTGCAGAAGGAATGGATGCTGGATGCTGACGTGGCCATTGTTGGCCCTCTGCCACTGCATAGTTACCCACCTCCCCACCTCCCCCTTCCTTCACCGCTGCACCGCCACCACGGAGGGCAGGCAACAGGCTTATTGGAGGCTGCCAGCTGGGGGAGGGATAGGACACGGGAGTTTGGCTGCCAGCCTTGAGAGGGAGCTGGCCCTTGGCCCCCCTTGGAAAGGGGCTGCGTCCACCGCCACTCACCCCTGGTTTGCCATCCCAGCCCAGGGACCAGGGGGTGGAACTGCAGGAGGTTGGCTGTGGGAGTGCACTGACCACCAGGGGGCAGCTCCTGCATTGAGTGCCTGTCCCCTGGTGGTCAGTGTGCATCACAGTGACCTGTTGTTCTGGTCGCTTAGACATATATATATATATATATATATATATATATATATATATATATATATATAGTTTCCCAGGGAAAGCCAAGTTTGTGTTATAAACATATGATTTACAAATTCATTTTTTTCTTCTATTTATTTACTTTTTCTTTTAATGTTTATTGTTGAAAGCATTATATAGGTCCTCCTTTTTCCTCCATTAACCTCTTCCAGCTACTCCAGTCCCCCCAGGCCCTCCCCACCCTATTATCTGTGTCCATGGATCATACATATATGCATACAAGTTCATTGGTTGATCTCTTCCCACCCACCTTCTCCTGCCTTCCCTCTGAGGTTCAACAGTCTGTTAATGCTTCTATGACTCTGGGTCTATTTTTCATCATCGGTTTATTTGGTTCATTAGATTCCACATATGAGTGAGATGATGTGATATTAATCTTTCTCTGACTGGCTTATTTCACTCAGCATAATAGTCTCCAGGTCCAGCCATGTTGTTGCAAATGGTAAGAGTTCTTTCTTTTTTATTGTCATGTAGTATTCTAGGGGGCACTGCCATAGGGCACTGCCTTCTGTAAGTGAAAGACACTCGGAATCCCCTGCCAATAGTGCCTTGAAATCTTAGCAGTGTTACAAACCTACTTGGACCTCTCTTTGGGCAGGGGCCTGCATGTGGTATTTGTTCAATAACACTAGAAGTCTATTGATCAAATAGACTATTTGTCTATTTGGCTACTTGAAGCTTCCTTGTAAAGATCAGAGGTTTTCCACAATGAGAAGGAAGCCATTTGAAAAACCTTTGTATAATTGGTTGTGTTAATGCATTCTGTAAATATGAGAGTGGATAAATGCCTTCATCGATATGTATAGCAAAGATTGCTCTTTTATTTTACATCACAATCCAGAACACACATACATGCACACAAGTATGTCATCAAATCTAAGATTCCATTGGTTGTCAGAGATATCCTATCTAATAAAAGAGAAACATGGTAATTAGTGTACGACAGCTACCCTTCCCATTGGCTAATCAGGGCGTTATGCAAATTAACTGCCAGCCAAGATGGCGGCCAGCAGCCAGGCAGCTTGAAACTAACATGAGGCTTGCTTGCTTCAGTGACGGAGGACTCCAACATTCCCCGCCTGCCGCTGCAGGCTTCTGAGCTGCAACTCTAAGCAACTATGTAACAAATATAGAAGCTAAACAAAACCCCAGAAACCTGCTTTAGTCCGCCGGGCTTCAGCCAGCAGGATCGCAACATTGTAGGCAAAGGCCAGGAACCTACTTTCAGAAGTGGAGGCCTAAGAGCTGGAGCCAAGCCTCAAAGCTAAAGCTGGCCCAGAATAAAAAAAGAAAAAAGAAAAAAAGGAGTGGTTGGGAGCTTCAGTCACCCCCAGGCTGAAAACAGCCCTCAGCCTCTCACCCAGACTGGCCAGGCACCCCAGTGGGGACCCCCCCCCCCAAAGGGTGTGTGACCAGCTGCAAACAGCCATCATCTCCTCACCCAGGCTGGCCAGGCACCCCAGTGGGGACCCCCACCCTGATCCAGGACACCCTTCAGGGCAAACCAGCCGGCACCCACCCGTGCACCAGGCCTCTACCCTATATAGTAAAAGGGTAATATGACTCCCAGCACCGGGATCAGCGAAGCCGTGAGGCCTCCTGGCACCGGGATCAGCGTGACAGGGGGCAGCACCCAAAACCCCTGATCGCCCTGCGGCTCTGTGTGTGACAGGGTGCGGCGTCCCAACCCCCCCCGCCCCACGGGCCCTGCTCTGTGTGTGACAGGGTAGAGCCATAACCTCCCCATCGGCCCTGCCCTGAGTGTGAGAATGGCGGCACCCCAACCCCTTGATCGGCCCTGCTCTGTGGGTGATAGAGGGTGGTGCCCCAACCCCCTGATGGGCCCTGCTTGTGCGTGACAGGGGGGCAGCGCCCCAACTCCCTGATTGGCCCTGCTCTGTGCGTGACGGGTGGCACAGCAACCTCCCCATCGACCCTGCCTTGAGTGTGACAGGGGGCGATGCCCCAACCCCCCAATTGGCCCTACCCTGAGCGTGACTGAGGGTGGCATCACAACCTCCCGATCGCCCTGCTCTGTGCATGACAGGGGGCGGTGCCCCAACTCCCCAATCGGCCCTGCTCTGAGCCCGACCAGGGGCTGCACCTAGGGATTGGGCCTGCCCTCTGCCACCCGGGAGCAGGCCTAAGCCAGCAGGTCGTTATCTCCCAAGGGGTCCCAGACTGCGAGAGGGCACAGGCCAGGCTGAGGGATCCCCCCCTCCCCCCCCCGAGTGCACAAATTTTTGTGCACTGGGCCTCTAGTCACTAAAATAGAAAAAAACTGATGCCAATTGAATTACTTCATTCCATTCATTGTAAAAGTCACCACAAGTTCAGAAAAATGGAAATGTAAAAAAAAGTGCTTTTTGGAATCAATGAAATATGTATACACAAAATATACATATATTACCAAAATAAAAGTTTCATAACCCTTTATTATGTACAGTGTGTTATATAACTAGTTTCCCCCCATTCATATCTAATATATTTTATTAAGAATAAAGTTAGCCCTGACTTGTTTGGCTCAGTGAATGGAGTGTCGGCCTGCGGACTGAAAGGTCCCAGGTTCGATTCAGGCCAAGGGTATGTACCTTGGTTGCGGGCACATCCCCAGTGGGAGGAGTGCAGAAGGCAGCTGATCGATGTTTCTCTCTCATTGATGTTTCTAACTCTCTATCCTTCTCTCTTCCTCTTTGTAAAAAATCAATAAAATATATTAAAAATAAATAATTAATTAATTAAAAAAAGAATAAAGTTAGTCCTACTAAATTTGTTGAAGAGCACACTAATGTGTTTTAAAGTGAACTACAGTATTGTTTTGAAATAAGAAATTGGAGATGATATGCCAAGACTAATTTTTTTCTAAACCCAAACCAGATGCCACATCATATGTTTTGCTAATTCACTCCATTCAGATGTTAATTGATGTCCAACTGCTCATCAGACTTCTTGGTGGCAAGTGACAGAAAACCATCTTGAACTTGCTTTGGCAAAAGGGAAATTTTATTGTTTTATGTAAGGGCAGAGGTATACTGGTAGGTCCAAGGAATGCTGGAACCAAGGGCTCAAATACTGTAAGGTCTCTCTTTCTCTCCCTTTTTCTCTGTTGTTTTCTCTGGCGATTTCATTCTCTTGGATTAGTATTCTCTATGAGACTTAACCTTTGTCCTTTTTAAGTACAGGACTCACATCTTCTTCATTTTATCACCAGAGAAAAATCCTCTGGTCAGGGGATAGGATGAAGCCATCTCTACTAGAACCACATGGGTGGCATGGGAAGTGTCCCCCAAAAGGAGGAGTCCTATTTTATTTAGAACACAGTAGATGTCCATCAAACCTAGAAAGGGGCAGCACTAAGCATTGTGTATTAGGGTTTATCCTCTCCCAACAGGTTTTGTCATTTTGAATACCAGAATTGCCATAAGTTCTGTTTCACCTTCTTTTCCCCCCAGAACTTGATTCTTCCAGGGAAAGTAATAACAACAGAAAATAGATGCTTTCAAAATCAAAGAGATAAGCTAGTCAGAAAACAACAACAACCATTCTGCCTCCCATCACAGGCAAAATTGGCCAAATAAATTGTGCATGAAAGGCTTCGAGTGAAATCTAAGTTTTCTTCCTTGGATGCTGATGTGCTATCCTCTGTCAGGGAATCAGAGAATGTTCCAGAAGGATGAAGCCTCAAGTTTCACCTGAGTGGGCTGTAGCCTGTCACAGATATTCTAGGATGTTCATTTAAGGACTGTTTTCTGGAAGTGTCTTTTCTCACAATCTCTTTTCTCTTTCTGCCATTTAACTTTCTGTATTAAAATATCATTCTACAGCCGTGCAATTAAAGACTTGTTGCCTATCATTTTCAGTGCACACTTGCTGCAATTTTATTCTTTCATAAATCCTGCTATTCTTAGTCTTGCCATAATGGGCCAGGATTTTGTAAATTATACCACCGGTTTCCTGCCAAGAACTATGTACCAGTTGCAGCTTTATTTGGGCAGCTTTTTAAAATCATAAATATAGTATCTGTTTCTGTAAGTACAACCTTCATGAAGGGAGGTGGGTGTCTAACTTGGACACTGGTGGAACTGTTTGAGCAGATCAGTAGTGTGTAGACTAAAGTTTTGAGGGGTAGTGAGTGGAAACAAAAGCCAACCGTTGTCCCTGAGTAGTTTGGTGTCTATTTGGGGATACAGAACCAACACACGTCTGAAATGACTTCTGAAAATCCAAAGCAGCATAAGATAAATGATAATTCAAAAATGTGAACATCCCTAGCCAGTTTGGCTCAGTGGGTAGAGTGCTGGCCTGCAGTCTGAAGGGTCCCGGGTTGATTCCAGTCAAGGCACATGCCGGGGTTGTGGGCTCGAACCCCAGTGGAGGGCATGCAGGAGGCAGCCGATCAAAGATTCTCTCTCATAATTGATGTTTCTCTCCCTCTCCCTTCCTCTCTGAAATCAATAAATACATATTTTAAAACTATGTAACACAACGGAAGTGGGGTGACAGGCAATGGGGGGGGATAAGGACGTATATGTAATACCTTAATCAGTAAAGAAAAAAAGTGAAAAAATATACAGTATATATATATTTCACAGACCCAGTAAATCTGTCCTTTTAAATAATGTGTCAAACTCAATAAAGAAATATATAGTTTTAGCAAGTTGGTGACAGTTTTCATCAGTCTCTAATGCTACCTTCCCCCTCCATATACACACACTTCACAGTGAGAAAACTGTAAGGGTGATGGAAGGAGCACTCTAGTAGCCTTATAAAATAAAAATTAACAATGTCATTCTAATAGATATAATAGACTAGAGGCCCAGTGCTTGAAATTCCTGCACTCAGGGCCATCTCTCGGCCTGGCCTGCGCTCTCTTGCAGTCCGGAAGCCCTCAGGGTATGTCTGACTGACAGCTTTAGCATTGCTGCGGAGGCGGGAGAGGCTCCCACCACTGCTGCTGCACTCACCATCTGTGAGCCTGGCTCAGGGCTTCTGGCTGAGTAGCGCTCCCCCTGTAGGAGTGCACTGACCACCAGGGGGCAGTTCCTGCATTGAGCATCTGCTCCCTGGTGGTCAGTGCACATCATAGAGAGCAGTTAAGTGGCCTTAGCATATCATTAGCATATTACACTTTATTGGTTGAACGGCCGGCCAGACAACCTGACACTTAGCATATTAGGCTTTTATTATATAGGACTAGAGGCCCGGTGCACAAAAATTTGTGCACTCAGGGGGGTCCCTCAGCCCGGCCTGTGCCCTCTCCCCTCAGGGGATGACCACCTGCTGGCTTAGGCCTGCTCCCTGGGGGACTGGGCCTAAGCTGGCAGTCAGACATCCCTCTGGCAGGCCCAGAGCCCTCAGGGGATGTCCACATGCCACCAGGGAGCAGGCCTAAGCTGCAGTCGGACATCCTTAGCGCTGCTGAGGAGGTGGGAGAGGCTCCCACCACCACTGCTGTACTGACAGCTGTCAGCCTAGCTTGTGGCTGAGCAGAGCTCCCCCTGTGGGAGCATACTGACCACCAGACGCTCCTGCATTGAGCATCTGCCCCCTGGTGGTCAGTGTGTGTCATAGTGACCAGTCATTCCAGTCGTTCTGCTGTTAGGGTCAATTTGCATATTGTCCTTTTATTATATAGGAGTGCCTGGCCAGCCTGGGTGAGGGGCTGATGGCTGTTTGCAGGCTGGCCACAGCCCCTTCAGGGTGGGGGGGTCCTGCTGAGGTACTTGGCTATCCTGGGAGAGGGCCTGAGGGCTGTTTTCAGGCTGGCTAAGCCCCCCAGCAGGGACCCTCACCCCATGAGGGTGTGGCCATCCTGGGTGAGGGGCTGATGGCTGTTTGCAGGCTGGCCACGGCCCCCAGCCATCCAAGCTCCCAGTGGAGGCTGGCTGGAAGCAGGTATCTGGGATTTATTTGTCTTCTATAATTGAAAACTTTGTTGCCATGAGCGGAGGCCACAGCTGGCTCAGGGAGGGTGGGGAGCTTGGTTTCCTCCATCTCCCGGGCAACCAAGCCTCCTGCTTGCTCCAGCTCCTTGGCTGCCGGCCGTCATCTTGGTTGGGTTAATTTGCATACAGTCGCTCTAATTGGCTGGTGGGCCTGGCTTAGGGCATAGTGAAGGTACAGTCAATTAGCATCTTTGTCTTTTATTAGTGTAGATATTTCTTAAGAGTAAAGTTTGGTGTCTCAATGTTGTTATTTACCTGGCCAGTCAGAATGGATGGGTAGGTTTCAGTAGGCCAGAAAGACCCCTTTTTTGAACTTTGGAGAAAAAGGAATGGCTCTTTCTTTAATCCTCACCTGAGGATATTTTTCTATTGATTATTATTTATTTTTATTATTTTTTTAAATATTTTTTTATTGATTTTAGAAAGGAAAGGAGAGGGAGAGAGAGATAGAAACATCCATGATGAGAGCGGATCATTGATCGGCTGCCTCCTGCATGTCCCCTACTGGGGATCAAGCCTGCAACCCAGGCGTGTGCCCTGACCAGGAATTGAACCTGGGACCTCCTGGTTCATAGATCAATGCTCAACCACTGACCCACGTCAGCTGGGCTCCATCGATTTTTAGAGAGAGTGCAAGAGAGATGGAAAGACAGAGGGAAATATCAATGTGAGACAGACACAGCGATTGGTTGCTTCCTGCACGAGCCCCAACCAGGGCCTGAGCCAGGGAGGATCCTGCAACCAAGATACTTTCCCTTGACCAGAACTGAACCCAGGACCCTTCGGTCCACAAGCTGACACTCTATCCAGTGAGCAAAACTTGCTAGGGCGGCAGTGGCTTTTTCTTTGAAAATCAGTTGAATTAGATGAAGTTTCTGTAAGGAGAGTGCAATTATAAATGGAATTGGCTCCAGGTATGGCTGAGGGAGAGAATCCTACATGGCATGGAGTTTCTAATTTTTGAGCCAATGTGGAATGTGTGTTTGTTTGGAAGAAGCACTGAAGCATTCTTTCCAAATAGTGGTAATTCAAACCATATGAGCATTTTATGGTTGTCATAATAAAACCTCAGTTAACCAGAATGCTAAAAGGATAGCCTTATGTAAACAAAGAGTTTGTCAGGATTCCCCACTCCCTGATTTATCTTTCTTTTTTTTAACCCTATGGAAAATTTTTCCCCAGTACGTATGAATTTCCTTTGTGGCTTTAGTAAGTTTTAGTAAGTACAATCTGCTGAAAATAAGTGCCCAGTCTTTAATATATTCTTCAGGATGTCCATTTTGTAGACTGGTCATCATTATTTTTTTTAAACTCTATTTATTTATTTACTAGAGGCCTGGTGCATGAAATTCGTGCACTTGGTGGTTGTGGGGGAGGATCCTTCAGCCTGGCCTGCGCACTTTCACAGTCTGAGTGCCCTCGGGGGATTCTGACTGCTGACTTAGGCCTGCTCCCCCTTGCAGTTGGACATCCTTAATGCTGCTGCGGAGGTGGGAGAGACTCCTGCCACGGCCACTGCACTCACCAGGGGTCAGCTCCTGCATTGAGTATCTGCCCCCTGGTGATCAGTGCACATCGTAGCGACTTGTCATTTTGCCATTTGGTCGATTTGCATATTAGCTTTTTATTATATAGGATTTTTTTCCTCACCTGAGGATAATCTTCCATTGATTTTTAGAGAGTGGGAGAGGGAAAGACAGAGAGAAACATTGATGTGAGAGAAACACACTGATTGGTTGCCTCCTGCATGAGCCCTGACCAGGGCCTGGACCATGGAGGAGCCTGCAACCTGGGCATGTGCCCTTGCCCAGAATCGAACCCGGGATCGTTTGGTCTGCAGGTTGATGCTCCATCCACTGAGCCAAACTGGCTAGGGCTGGTCATCATTTTTTATAGAAGTTGTTGTATGGGTTTAGACTGAATATACACTGGAAGTTTAGAGAGCTGGATAATGTCCATTTATTTTCTTTTTACTTTTATTTCCTATCAATAATAGGGAGTAAATTGAAAGGACATTAATTGTTGATCTAACAAAGAAGTGTCTAAGATTGATTTATTATCCTAATAAAGTCATCATGGACCCCAGGTTCTTTTTGTCCTTACACTCTGCCATCCTCAGCTGAAAATATTTTTTTTAATTCTCACTGGAGGATATTTTATCCATTGCTTTTTTTTTAGATAGAGTGGAAGTGGGGAGAGAGGGGGGCAGGGAATATATGTAAGAGACATCAACTGGTTGCCTCCAACACGTGCCCCAACCTGGGCCAGGGGTCAAGCCTAAAACTGAGGTAGGTGCCCTTGACCAGGAATTGAATACATGACGTTTGGGTGTGCTGGCCGATGCTCTAACCACTGAGAAACGGGTCAGGTCTTAGCTGGAAAATTTTAATCTTGAGACATCATCGTTGCAAAATGGCTGCTAGAGCTTCAGGCATTCAACCGTACACAATAGCTTCCAAAGCAGGTATCATCAGTCGCATGTTATATTCCAAGTTTGACAAGTATAAGTGTATATATACATATATATATATATTCTGTTTCATACTTCATCATCTATATAGTTTGCAGTATCTGCTTTTTTGACTAGCTGAGCTTCATATACATTTCCTATTCTAAACTTGACTAGTGGCTATAAAATAACTTGTTGATATCATTTGTTTGCTCACTTCCCTATTGTCAGACTTTAATTTTCACCATAATAAAGAATATGTGATGAATGTGTCTTAGAATGCTGATGTACCAGTAACGTTGGGCTGTGCACCCCAGGTACCCCTGTCTCTCCACTTGGTCACAGTCCCTCCCAATCTGTATGGAGAGTCCCCTCTCAGGAGTGTAGTCATCTCAAGTTATTTCTCAAAGAGTGAGTGTTGTGACAGTATATAGCGATCTACTGACCAGATCTTCCTTTAAGAAAAAAACTGATTGGCTCAATTGCAGACAATCTGCTTTCAACCCCTTCAGAGATCACTTCAGCTGTTGGGAATGCTTCTTCCAATATCCCCTCCTTCCCAAGGTGGGCCATATCCAATGGCTGATTGAGGTAGGGACTTAAAGGTCAAGCCATTTCAGCCCAACAGGAGAGGCTGTCTTTGGGCTGACATCAGAGCTCAACTTTTCCTTCTGTCTAGACCTGCTTGCATCTTATCCAGTTCACAGGTATTGATCCCTAAGAAACATCCTGTGCTTTAAACTCCATCTCAGAAGCTTGTGACGGTTGTCTACTTTGCTTAGAGCCGGGAATAAGTGCAGAGCTTCTTACTGCCTAAGGAGGCCAAAAAGACCTGAAGGAAGAGAGAACTGCTCTCAATGTTACCGAGAAACCCCCGGATGGGCTCGGGTTGCCTGTCGCTGTTCCAATAAGGAAGGCAGGGTTGAATCATTTAAGGCGTTTACTGAGGCCTGCCAACCAAGAAGACAGGGTGCTTACAAGCATTCAAATCCTGTCTTACAGCAAGGTGCAGTGGACAGGATTATAAAGGGGAAGGGGCTAAGGTGAGTCTGGGAATGGAATTCAGTTACGTGCATCCCTGGGGGTCTACCTTTGTCAGCTATTGTCCTTAGTCATCAGGTAATGAGGTAATGTTAATGAGATGATGTTGATAAAATGATGTTTTGACTCCTGGTGGGTTGGTCTGACCCTGCTTATCAGTTCTGTTTGAAGAATTCACAGCTGAGTCACCTCCTCAATTGCTTTGAACAGGCCTTCAAAAGGAAACTTAAAAGCTTAACCCCCTATTCACATATAAGAAACTTAAATCCCTATTCACATAAGTATATGTGTTCTAAGATTCAAAATAATATGATTATTTTTCAGATTAATTCAGATGTTCTATCAGATTATAAATCCCCCTATCATTAATATGAGACAGATCTCCCATATGGAATTGGAGAATCCAGTAATTTTTAGAAGAATTCCAGTTCAACTATGAATATGGAAAGAAATGGGGGCAGGGTGGAAGGGGAGGAATAATAGAGTCTTTGGCATTTCTAATATATTTAAAATGTATTTTGGAAACTAAACTTCTTTGAATTGTATGCATAATAAAGTTTATTTACCGTTATGAAAGTAATATATCTTTAAAAAAATACTTTTATTTTCATTGATTTCAGAGAGAAGGGAGAGAGAGAGAGAGAGAGATAGAAACATCCATGATTGAGAGAGAATCATGGATCGGCTGCCTCCTGCATGCCCTCTACTGGGGATCAAACCCGCAACCCTGGCATGTGTCCATAACCCAAATTGAACCTGGTACCCTTCAGTCTGCAGGCCGATGGTCTATCCACTGAGCCAAACCAGCTAGAGTGAAAGTAATATGTCTTTTTAAAAAATATATATATTAAAAAAACAAAACAAAACAAAAAAATATATATATATTATTGATTTTTTACAGAGAAGAAGGGAGAGGGACAGAGAGCCAGAAACATCGATGAGAGAGAAACATCGATCAGCTGCCTCCTGCACAACCCCCACTGGGCATGTGCCCACAACCAAGGTACATGCCCTTGACTGGAATCAAACCTGGGACCCTTGAGTCCACAGGCCGATGCTCTATCCACTGAGCCAAACCGGTCAGGGCAAAAGTAATATATCTTTATAGTAGAAAATTTAGAAGAGAAGAAAGAAGAAAAATCCAATTATCATAGATTTTTTTCTATGCATTGTTTATTTTGAATTTGATTGTTTTACATTGTTATAAATCACACCATTTATATAACTCTGTTATAGTACATTTTCACTTACTGTTATAAGAAAGCTTTTTCTATGCTATTCTCTCTTTTTTATAAACATTTATTTATAATAGTTACATTTTATTATGACCAATGAATGCACTATGGTTTATTTAACAATACATTGGCTAAATAAACCATTTATAGTATTTTGCTATTATAAATGACATTGTAAAGAAATCTTTGTATATAATTTTTTTCCTATGTTTAATATTATTTCCTTGGGATAGATTCCCAGAAGTGGAATGACTGGATCAGGGAGTCGGAACATAGGCTTCTCCTTCATGTTGCTATCCTGCTTTCCTAAAGGGTTTACACAGGTTTTCATGTTCAGTTTTTGATATGGAATAATGAAAAGTGTGTGTAATTTTTTAAAATTGTTTTATTGCTTAAAATATTACAAAGAGTATTACATATGTCTCCTTTTTTCCCGCCCTTGACAATCCCCTGGCCTCCCCTACCCCCCAGTGTCTTATGTCATTGGTTATGCTTATATGCATGCATACAAGTCCTTCGCTTGATCTCTTACCCTCCCCGGCCTTCCTGCTGTAGTTGGACAGTCTGTTCGAGGCTGCTCTGCCTCTGTATCTATTTTTGTTCATAAGTATATAATGGTCTTCATTATCCATAAATGAGTGAGATCATGTGGTATTTTTCCTTCATTGACTGGCTTATTTCACTTAGCATAATGCTCTCCAATTCCATCCATGCTGTTGCAAATGGTAAGAATTCCTTCTTTTTTACAGCAGCATAGTATTCCATCGTGTAGATGTACCACAGTTTTCTAATCCATTCATCTACTGATGGGCACTTAGGCTGTTTCCAAATCTTAGCTATTGTAAATTGTGCTGCTATGAACATAGGGGTGCATATATCCTTTCTGATTGGTGTTTCTGGTTTCTTGGGATATATTCCTAGAAGTGGAATCACTGGATCAAATGGAAGTTCCATTTTTAGTTTTTTGAGGAAACTCCATACTGTTCTCCACAGTGGATGCACCAGTCTGCATTCCCACCAGCAGTGCACGAGGGTTCCTTTTTCCCTGCATCCTCACCAACACTTGTCGTTTGTTGATTTGTTGATGATAGCCATTCTGACAGGTGTGAGATGGTACCTCATTGTTGTTTTGATTTGCATTTCTCGAATGATTAGTGACTTTGAGCATGTTTTCATATGTCTCTTGGCTTTCTGAATGTCCTCTTTTGAAAAGTGTCCATTTAAGTCCTTTGTCCATTTTTTTGATTGGATTGTTTATCTTCCTTTTGTTAACTTGTATGAGTTCCCTATAAATGTTGGAGATTAAGCCCTTATCGGTGATAACATTGGCAAAGATGTTCTCCCATGCAGTGGGCTTTCTTGTTGTTTTGTTGATGGTTTCTTTTGCTGTGCAGAAGCTTTTTATTTTGATGTAGTCCCATTTGTTTATTTTCTCTTTAGTTTCCAATGCCCTAGGAGCTGTATCAGTGAAGAAATTGCTTCGGCATATGTCTGAGATTTTGTTGCCTTTGGATTCTTCTAGTATTTTTATGGTTTCCCGTCGTACATTTAAGTCCTTTATCCATTTTGAGTTTATTTTTGTGTATGGTGTAAGTTGGTGGTCTAGTTTCATTTTTTTGCATGTATCTGTCCAATTTTCCCAACACCATTTATTTAAGAGACTATCTTGACTCCATTGTATGTTCTTGACTCCTTTGTCAAATATTAATATAGCATATTGGTTCGGGTCAATTTCTGGGCTCTCTATTCTATTCCATTGACCTATATGTCTGTTCTTGTGCCAGTACCAGGCAGTTTTGAGAACAGTGGCTTTGTAATACAGCTTGATATCTGGTATTGAGATCCCACCTACTTTGTTCTTTCTCAGGATCGCTGCAGCAATTCGGGGTCTTTTTTTTATTCCAGATGAATTTTTGGATAGTTCGTTCTAGGTTTGTGAAATATGCCATTGGTATTTTAATGGGAAGTGCGTTGAATTTATAGATTGCTTTGGGCAGTATGGACATTTTAATGATGTTGATTCTACCAATCCAAGAACATGGTATGTTCTTCCATCTGTTTATGTCTTCCTCTACCTCTTTTTTCAACGTCCTGTAGTTTCTGAGTAGAGGACTTTTACCTCTTTTGTTAACTTTATTCCTAGGTATCTTAATTTTTTTAGTGCAATGGTAAATGGGATTGTTTTTTTAGTCTCTCTTTCTGTAAGTTCACTATTGGTGTATAGAAATGCCATAGATTTCTTGGCGTTAATTTTGTATCCTGCTACATTGCCAAATTCATTTATTAAGTCTAATAGTTTTCTGATTGAGTCTTTAGGGTTTTTTATGTATAATATCAAGCCATCTGCAAATAAGGACAGTTTTACTTCTTCTTTTCCAATTTGGATGCCTTTTATTTCTTCTTCTTGTCTAATTGCAATGGCTAATACTTCCAGTACTATGTTGAACAGGAGTGGTGAGAGTGGGCATTCCTGTCTTGTTCCTGTTCTTAGGGGAAAAGGTGTTAGTTTTTGTCCATTGAGTATGATGTTGGCTGTCGGTTTGTCATATATGGCTTTTATTATGTTGAGGTATGATCCTTCTATTCCCACCTTGCTGAGAGTTTTTATCAAAAATGGGTGTTGGATTTTGTCAAATGCTTTTTCTGCATCAATTGATATGACTATGTGTGGTGTGTTTTTTTTCAATTTGTTTACGTGATGTATCACATTTATTGATTTGTGGACATTGTACCATCCTTGCATCCCTGGGATATCCTACTTGGTCATGGTGTATGATCTTTCTGTTGTACTGCTGGATCCGATTTTCTAAGATTTTGTTGAGGATTTTGGCATCTATGTTCATGAGGGATATTGGTGTGCAATTCTCTTTCATTGTGTTGTCTTTACCTGGTTTTGGTATTAGGGTGATGCTGGCTTCATAGAATGAGCTTGCAAGTGTTCCTTCCTCTTGAATATTTTGTAGTAGTCTGAGGAGGATAGGTTTTAGTTCTTCCTTGAATGTTTGGTAAAACTCCCCTATGAAGCCATCTGGTCCTGGGTTTTTGTTTGCTGGAAGCTTTTTGATGACTGCTTCAATTTCTTCCATAGTTATTGGCCTATTGAGATTTTTAGATTATTCCTGATTGAGTTTTGGAATGTTGTATTTTTCTAGGAATATGTCCATTTCCTCCAAGTTGTCTAATTTGTTGGAGTAGAGTTGTCCATAGTTTTGTTTAACAATCATTTGTATTTCTGTGGGGTCTGTTGTTATTTCGCCTCTATCATTTCTGATTTTGTTTATTTGGGTCCTCTCTCTTTGCTTCTTGGTGAGCCTGGCTAGAGGTTTGTCTATCTTGTTTATCCTTTCAAAGAACCAGCTCTTGGTTTCATTGATTTTCTGTATTGGTTTTTTTGGTCTCTATGTCATTTATTTCTGCTCTAATCTTTATTATCTCCTTCCATCTGCTCACTCTGGCATTTTCTTGTTGCTCTCTTTCTAGTTCTTTGAGATGTAGAGTTAGATAATTTACTACCATTTTTTTTCTTGTTTTTTGAGATAGGCCTGTAGAGCTATAAACTTCCCTCTCAGGACCGCTTTCATTGTGTCCCATAGGTTTTGGATTGTTGTGTTTTCATTGTCACTAGTTTCCAGGATGTTTTTAATTTCTTCTTTGATCTAATTGGTAACCCAATCAATATTTAATAACATGCTATTCAGCTTCCAAGTGTTTGAGTATTTTGGGTTGTTTTTATTGTAGTTTATTTCTAATATTATGCCATCGTGGTCTGAGAAGATGCTTGGTATGATTTCAATCTTCTTGAATTTGGGGAGACTTTGTTTGTGACCCAATATGTGGTCTGTTTTTTAAAATGTCCCATGAGCACTTGAGAAGAACGTATATTCCATGGCTTTGGGGTGAAATGTTCTGAAGATGTCAATTAAGTCCATCTGATCTAGTGAGTCATTTTGGATTGCTGTTTTTTTGCCGATTTTTTGTCTAGAGGATTTATCCAGTGATGTCAGTGGTGTATTAAAGTCCCCTGCTACGATTGTATTGTTGTCGATCTCTCCCTTGATATCTTCCAGGAGTTTTTTTTTATGTATTTGGGTGCTCCTGCATTGGGTGCATATATGTTTACCAGAGTTATATCCTCTTGTTGTATTGATCCCTTTAGTATTATTAAGTGGCCTCCCTTATCTCTTGTTATGGCCTTCACTTTGAGGTCTATTTTGTCCGATATAAGTATTGCTACCCCAGCTTTTTTTTTTTTCATTTCCATTTGCCTGAAAGATATTTTTCCATCCCTTCACTTTCAGCCTGTGTGAGTCCCTTGTTCTGAGCTGGGTCTCTTGTAGACAGCAAATATATAGGTCATGGTTTTTTATCCATTCAGCCACTCGATGTCTTTTGTTTGGAGCATTTAGTCCATTTACATTTAAAGTTATTATTGAAAGGTACTTTTTGGTAGCCATTTCTATTTTTTGTGCCTGTTTTCTTTCTTAGCTTTTTAGTTCTTCTTTTTCCATCAGTCCCTTTAGCATTTCATGCATTGCTGGCTTGGTAGTGATAAACTCCCTTAGCCTTCTTTTGTCTGTGAAGCTTCTTATTTCCCCTTCAATTTTGAATGATAGCCTTGCTGGATAGAGTACTCTTGGATTCAGTCCTCTGCTTTGCATCACTTTGTAAATTTCCATCCATTCTTTTCTGGCCTGATGTGTTTCTGTTGAGAAATCATTTGATAATCTAATGGGAGATCCCTTGTATATAACTTTCCGTCTCTCTCTTGCAGCCTGTAAGATTCTCTCTTTGTCCTGAACATTTACAATGGTAATTATGATGTGTCTTGGTGTGGGTCTTTTTGGGTTCACCTTGTTTGGGACTCTCTGTGCTTGTGTGACTTTTTTCTTCCCCACCTCAGGGAAGTTTTCTGATATTATTTCTTCAAATAGGTTTTCTAACCCTTGTTCCTCTTTCTGTTGTTCTGGCACCCCTATAATTCGTATGTTGTTTCATTTCATGTTGTTCCATAGCTCCCTTAGGCTCTCCTCCTGTCTTTTAATTTTTTTCTCCAATTGCAGTTCAGTTTGGGTGTGTTTTGCTTCCCTGTCATTGATTTGTTGATTTTTTCATCCATTTCTTTTTGATTCTTGCATAAGTTGTTGATTTTTTCCTCCATCCGGTTTATGCATTCTAGGACCCTTAATCTGAATTCTTTTTTCTGTCATGCTGAATGCTTCTGTTTCACTTAGCTGCTTTTCTGGTGAGTCCTCCTTTTCTTTCCTTTGGGGGTTTCTTTGTTTACCCATGTTTGATCTCACCGACATATCTAGATGTTGAGTTGTTCAGGGGCTGCTCCTTGGGTAGCAGTGGCTTCTCGGGCTGTGGTTGCTCCTCAGGCAGTTGTGGTAGCAGATGCTCTTCAGTTGGCAACAACTCCTCTGGTGGGTGCTGTTTACAGCTGTGATGGCTCCTCTGGCTGGTGGGGGGAGGCTTCACACACAGCTGCTGTTCCTCAGACAGAGGGTGTGCTGATCACGAGGCTGCTGTCCCTTGGATGGGGGTGGGCTGCACACGCAGCTGCTACTCCTTGAACTGGGGCAGACTGCTCACATGGCTGCTGATCCTTGGAATGTGGCTGGCTGCATGCTGCTGTTGTTCCTCTGATGTGGTGGGCTGCTTGTGGGGTTACTGCTCCTAGGACTTGGACAGGTTGATTGCAAGTCTGTTGCTCCTCGGACGGGGGTGGGCTGCTTGCGAGGCTGCTGCTCTTTGGACGGGAGTGAGTTGTACACGTGGCTGCTCCTCCTCGGACGGGTATGTGCCACTCACCCGGCTGCTGCTTGTTGGACAGGTGCAGGCTGTGTGTGGCTCTGCTCCTCAGACCAGTGCGTGCTGCGCAGGGCTGCCGCTCCTCGGACGTGGGCGGTCTGCTTGTGTGGCTGCTGCTCCTCGGACTGGGGTGGGCTGCTGCTGCTCCTTGAATGGGGGCGGGCCACTCGCAGAACTGCTGCTCCTCGGATTCGGCAGGCTGCTCATGCGACTGCTGCTGCTTGGACGAGGGCAAGATGCTTGTGCAGCTGCTGCTCCTCAGACTAGTGCAGGGTGTATGCAGCTGCTGCTCCTCAGATAGGGGCAGGCTGCGCAGGGCTGCCGCTCCTCAAACATAGGAAGACTGCTTGTGCAGCTGCTGCTCCTCAGACAGGTTGGACTGCTCGCGTGGTTGCTCCTCCTCGAATGGGGAAGCAGGCCGCTCACACAGCTGCTGCTCCTTGGACAGGGGCAGGCCACATGAGGCTGCTGCTCTTAGGCTCAAGGCAGGCTCTCATCACTGATGTTTCTATCTCTCTCTCTCCCTCTCCCCTCCTCTCTGGTCAGACATGGTGATGGCGATTTACCCGGGGTCTCCACAGCACAGCAGCCTCGGGTAGGCAGGACCTCGCTCCAGGTTTACAATTCCATCCCTCTTCCCCACAGCACAACACCGCAGCTGGAGGGACTTCTGCTCAAGTGTGTGTAATTTTTAAAAAATACTTTTATTGATTTCTGAGAGGAAAGGAGAGGGAGAGAGGTAGAATCATCAATGATAAGAGAGAATCACTGATCGGCTGCCTCCTGCATGCCCCACACTGGGGATCAAGCCTACAACCTGGGCATGTGCCCTGACCAGGAATCGAACCGTGACCACCTGGTTCATAGGTCAGTGCTCAACACTGAGCCATGCCGGCCAGGCAAAAATATACTCTTTGATATATATTTTGTTGTTGATTTCAGAGAGGAAGGGAGAGGGGAAAGAGAGATAGAAACATCAATAATGAGAGAGAATCATTGATTGGCTGCCTCCTGCACACCTCCTCCTGTGGATTGAGCCTGCAACCCAGGCATGTGCCCTTGATAAGAATTGAACCCAGGACCCTTCAGTCTGCAGGCTAATGTTCTATCCACTGAGCCAAACCAGCCAGAGCTTGTATCTATCTGGGTGGTCAGAAAGCAGGTGAAGAACCCTGGGGCAAAGCAGAACATATAACTGGGCTTCTCTAGTTGTGTGTGTGTGTGGGGGGGTGGTCTTTGTCAAATGGCCATGGCCCAGCTTTCTTCACCTCCCCACTTTCCATTTCCACCCTCACTATCTCCCACCCAGAATACATGTGGTGCAGGGACCATTACTCATTTACTTATTCTATACGGGGATTTGAATAACCTTACTATACTAGAGAGTGTCTTTGTCTACTATAGCTGTAGGTCCCTCCCTGTAGGTAAAGGTGTGACCATGATGATGCTAACTCAATAGCACCAGACTAGGAAGTCTAGAAGGAACTATCTCTAGATTTAAGATGGCTGTTTTTGAAGTTTGGGGCCTGGTACCACTTCAAAGATTAAGGACCTACCACTTACTAGAATTCCATATTTAATTATTTTAAAAATGATTCCATTCCAACTTCCAAATGAGTTAAAATTTTATAATTAGCCCTGATCAGTTTGGCTCAGTGGATAGAGCGTTGGCCTTTGGACTGATAGGTCCCAGGTTCGGTTCCGGTCAAGGGCATGTACCTTGGTTGCGGGCACATCCCCAGTGGGGGGTGTGCAGGAGGCAGCTGATTAGTGTTTCTCTCTCATCAATGTTTCTTACTCTCTATCCCTCTCCCTTCCTCTCTGTAAAAAAATCAATAAAATATATATATTTAAAAAAATTATTATTAAACTAGAGGCCCAGCTCATGATTGAAATCATGCAAGGAGGCATCCCGCTGGCTGTAGCGGGAGTCAGGCCGGACCCGCACCGCAGGCGGCCAGGACTCATGCCTGACTTGTTCAGTGCCAGCTACAAGCCTGACTGGCACCGCGGGCAGCCAGGACTGGCGCCTGACTTCCGCCCAGGCCCTCCCTGCCCCCCTGCCTGTGTCTGCTCTTGGGCTGCCCGAGCTGGCACGGCGACTCAGCCAGCCCCAGGTCTCCCCAGCCCCTCTGCCTGTGTCCACTCTGTGCCACCAGAGCCACCGTGATGGCTTGGGCAAGCCCCCCGTGTCTGTCTCTGTCTTTGCTCTGGGCCTTACCTGCACGTGCAACCTCCTCCTGTCTGGTCATGACCCGTTATGGAGTCCCAGCCTAATTTGAATATTACCTCTTTATTTGTAAAGATACAGACTTTCTCACTGAGTCTGTGGTTTTTCAAGGGTAGCAAGTCTCATCAAGAAATTCTACTTTAGCCCTACCCAGTTTGGCTCAGTAGATAGAGTGTTGGCCTGTGGACCCACGAGTCCCAATTTTGGTTTCAGTCAAGGACACATACCTTGGTTGCAGGGTCCTCCCCATTCCGGGCCCTGGTCTGGGTACATGCAAGGAGCAACCAATCAATGCGTTTCTCTTACATTAATGTTTCTTTCTGTCTTTCCCTTTCTCTTCCACTTGCCCTAAAAATCAATGAAAAAAATATTCTCGTGTGAGGATTAAAAAAAAAAACAAAGAAATTTTACTTTACCTATGCCTTGGTGAGAGGTTCTTAATAAACATCCATATTGTCGATTTTGGCCCTCATTTCCATATACCAACACAGTTTTGTATTTATTTTGTCACTAAAACGTTTGATTTGACTCCTTTTTCTCCACCCAAATTCACTTCAGAAGAGGGACTGAAAGGGAACCCTTGTATACTGCTGGTGGGAATGCAGACTGGTGCAGCCACTGTGGAAAACAGTGTGGAGTTTCCTCAAAAAATAAAAAATGGAACTTCCATTTGACCCAGTAATCCCACTTCTAGGAATATATCCCAAGAAACCGTAATCATGGATCAGAAAGAATATATGCATCCCTATATTCATAGCAGTACAATTTACAATAGGTAAGATTTGGAAACAGCCTAAGTGCCCATCAGCTTATGAGTGGATAAAAAAGCTGTTATGCTAAGCTAAATAAGCCAGTCGGAAAGAATTTTTAAAAAATAAAAAACTACTCAACCATAAAAAAAGAAAGAAGAGGGACTGATTTTTAGTTCTACTGGATGTCTTTGATGGCTAAAGAAACCGTGGGCTGTATCAGTCACACACCTTTTACTGTCTCCCCTGGCATGAGATTCGTGTACATTGGCATCTCTTCAGAGTGAAGTTGACTTTCTTTCTATCCCAAGTCCAGAATTTCAGTTGGCATATGTTGATTCCCAAACAGTCTGAAGCTCATGTTGATGGGTTCTGGGATGCACAGCCCAGCCAGGTTCACTCTGAGAGGGCCCCTGTCCCTTCATGAATGACCATAGAAGCTTTCACTCCTGGCTCTGTATTCTAATAGCCCCTCTTGCATGGACTGTGCCAAAGCAATGCTTTGAAATACCCATCTGTATCATGTCGCTTTTCTTGCTGCAGTTTCTGTTCTTTTTTTGTTGTAGGATCTGGAGACTCGCCGCTAGAAGATGATGACGTGGGGTACTCACACCCTAGATATAAAGGTGAATGCTTTGCTTCTGTGCTAATAAGGACCTGCTGATGCCAGGAGAACTTTCCTTTTTGCCCTGCAGAGCATATTATAATAAAGTGACCAAACCGTGTCATTAAGTTTTAATTATCTGTCCAGAAAAAAATATTTAAAATTAATACACATATGTTCCCATTTTTTTTAAAAAATAAAGAAAACAAAAAGCATTTGGAAATCTCTGAAGTGCTGACCTTCAGCACCCCAGTGGTCATTTTATTCTTCTAAGTGTCTTTACTGTCATTAATTCTGCAAAGCCAAGCTCTAGCTGATGAAAGTGAAAATCAAGCTATGAGTTCTGCCTGATTCATACATTACAGCCAGAATTGTCCAGAGCAAACCATCCAATGTCCAATCTGGACCCAGTGCTGCTAATGTACTGAGATGAATGGGGACTGAGAAAACTTGATTTTCATAAGCTCATTTCCTCGTGCTCTTTCTGAGTCCAACTTTGCTCTTGAAATGATGAGAAAAGTCTGTTGCCCCATGAAACTTTAATCTAATGATCAAGAACTCCATCTCTACACATTTCCAGCAATCCATCCCCCAGCAAGTATAAAAAGTCTAGACAAGAACCTTCTTATGCAGGTTTAGGTAAGTATGCCCACAAATATTTCTATTTGTGAGTCATTTCTCTGAAGCTTAGGGAACCCTGGGGAAAGCAAAGGTAAATTTAAATGATTTCTTTCTGAGTCTGTTTCTTTTTGTGGTAGGGAAATAATTTGAAGCAAATTGGTTAATAAGGTTCCATTGTGGGTATTTTGCCAAGGAAATGTGTCCACATTCTGGCAAGAGGACACTGCCCTGTTCTGTTGTGATATCTCAGATATAGGAGAATCAGTGGGAGAGAGTCCTTCAGTTATTTTCCACATGAGTGAACCCTCTTTCTAATGTTATGATGGGTGCCTATGCTCAGGTGTGTTTACCACCATAGTCCACATTTGCTTTTGACCTGTGAAGACAAATATGTATTCCTATCCACAGCTGCTATATTAAGTAAATGCCTCAGGAATAAACTAGTCAAGGAAAGTACAAACTTGTTAAGTAGATGTTTTGGGTAAGGAAGTATTGTGATTCCTAACACTTCTTCACTAATTGAGGTTTTAAAAAATCTTTTTTTCCCCCTTTGAGTCCCTTATTGACAAATCTCCCTAAAACACATGCATGCACAAATGACTCATCACATGTACAATAGGGGTTGTCTAGTGCTCTTTAACCATTGTTCCCTGTGTCCACCCTCACCTTACAGCATTGCAAATATGGAATGTAAACCAGATGGCCAAAATAGGTGCCTGCCTACAGATTACCCTAAATATTTCAGAATAAATACTTCTTTGGGGATTGTTTGTATTGCCAGTTTTTTAGTTTTAAAACTTAGAGACCAACCATTGTTAATGGGGGATTTAACTCTAGATCTTCCAGCCCCTGCACAGTGCCTGATACAGAGTATATATTCAGTAAGGGTTTTTTATATTCAAAATTTAAGTAAAAGAAAGAAAATGAAATTTAACCCATATGTATTATGTTCCAAGAATGTGGCAAGTATGGCTTTTGATTCTTTTACTTGGAATGCCATCATGTTGTCATTCCTAATTGATGGGAAGGAGAAAGCAGGTAGGGATATGTTGCTATTTCTTATTTACAGATGGAGGAACCAGTGATTAGAGAAGGTAAGTGACTTGCCCAGAGTCACACAGCAAGAAAACATTCCATTTTGGGTCTGAAATTCAGATGTTTTAACTCAATATCCAGAGTTTTCTAGTTCTTCATTAGTCTACAACAGGACACAGCCTACCCCAGCAACTTCAGTCAATTGGAATAGTTACCACATTGGCCCAGGAAGATGAAAATGCTTTCCTGATTAATCTATCTAGATTTCTCCCTACATAAACCCTGTCCTAATTGAAGCAACATAAGAGCTTCCATTCTCTAAACCTCTATGTTAAATGTTTTGCTACTTCACTGTAACTTACAGCACTTGTACTAGTATGCCTTTCGAATTCAAGCCACTCATGGATGACATAATTACTATCACTGTCACACTATCCAAATATCTTTCAAAGATTTGTCTTAGAGAGTAATCCAAAAGAAATTTCATTTCTGAATAAGTGAAAACAAGATTCTTTTCCACATGATGACAACAGCACAAGTTTTAGATCTGCAGCCAGCACTGCTAAGAGGATTTGAGCACTCAGAATATGGGGCAAAATCTGAGAATGGCATGTTGTATCAAAATATGTGAATTTGTGATCTATGTATACCCAGGTCATTCTCTAATGTACCTGCTAGTCTTTTTTTTCTAATTGATTTCAGAGAGGAAGGGAGAGGGAGAGAGAGATAGAAACATGCATGATGAGAGAGAATTATTGATCAACTACCTCCTGCATGTCCCCTACTGGGGACAGAACCCACAATCCCGGCATGTGTCCTTGACCAAAATCGAACTCAGGACCCTTCAGTCCTCAGGCCGATGCTCAACCACCAAGCCACACCAGCTAGGGCTACCTGCTAGTCTTAAATATACATCATGTAGAAAAGACAACCAGAATGTGTGTGCTAACCATGGCAGGTATCCTGCCTCATTTTTGTTTACTCTAAATTTTTGTCCCTCCTAAACTCATTCCAAAGTCCAGAAGCTGGAGGATGGGAAGGTTTTCAAGATCAGAGTGGAAAAAAAACAAGTGGAGAACTGGACACTCTTCCAGTTTGTGTATCAATAGAATTGTGATCAGGATCCAGAATGCAAAAAAAAGATTTGCCCTCAGCTAGAAGGGTTACAAGAGACTACCCAAAGTAATAAGAAAAAAGAGGAAGGAGGTGAGCATGGGTGTGAGATGGGTAGCAGATCAGAGAGAAAGAAGAAGACAGAGTTTGAACCATACAACTTTATTTTATTTTTTAAATATATTTTTATTGATTTCAGAGAGGAAGGGAGAGGGAAAGAGATAGAAACATCAATGATGAGACAGAACCATTGATTGACTGCCTCCTGCATGCTTCCCTCTGCCCCCCCTCCCCCCCACACACACACTGGGGATGGAGCCCATAACCCTGACATGTACCCTTGACCAGAATCAAACCTGGGACTTTTCAGCCTACAGGCTGATGCTCTATCCACTGAGCAAAACTGGCTAGGGCTGAACCATACAATTTTAAAGCATGATGGGGCTTTTAAAATAAATTAATCTGACCTAGCCAGTTTTGCTCAGTGGATAGAGCATGAGACTGCAGACCAAAGGGTCCCGGGTTCGATTCTGGTCAAGGGCATGTACTTTGGTTGCAGGCTCCTCCCTGGCCCAGACCCTGGTTGGGCTCATGCAGGAGGCACCTGATTGATGAGTTTTTCTCTGTCTTTCCCTCTCTCTTCCAATCTCCCGAAAGATCAATGGAAAAATATCCTTGGGTGAGGATTAATAAAAATAAAAAAGAAAGGAAAAAAAAGAAAATAATTTAATCCACTTCTGTATCTTGTAGAGGAGAAACCATTTTAGTGAATTGTCCAGGGTTACTAGGTGATGATAGAGGTAGGAAAAGTGCCCAGGCATCTTGACTCTTTGCCCAATATTGTATCCAGTAGACCACACTAGCTCATTATGTTTTTGTCACCATCCTCTGGGTCTCCCATATTCACTCTCACCACCTCATCCTTCCCTTACCTCCAATTGGGGTTTCATTTGCTTTCCCTGGAGCCCAATTCTCAGTCAAGGATTCCATAGTTTGGAAGAAACTATAAAGGGGAGCCAATTGGCAAGAGAAGACTAGAGATAGGGAAGCACAGAAGCACTGCAGTCTAGAAGGGGAAAGGGGCAGATAGGGAAACTAAGGAAAGACACTATAAAAAGTGCTTCTTTGAACCCTAGCTGGTTTGTCTCAGTGGATAGAGCATTAGCCTGTGAACAAAGGGTCCCAGGTTCCATTCCAGTCAAGGGCACATGCCCAGGTTGTGAGCTTGATCCCCAGTAGGGGGCGTGCAGGAGGCAGCCGAATGATTCTCTCCCATCATGATGTTTCCGTCTCTCACTTTCTCCCTTCCTCTCTGAAATTAATAGAAATATATTTTTAAAAGTGCTTCTTTGAGATTAAAAATACCAAGGGCATTTGGGTACGTCCTTGTAGATGATCTTTCCTATTACAGTTGGGCAAGAAAGACAGAAAGAGACAGGGAGAGAAATATACTTCATTTCTAGTCACAGAATCCAGTCGTTTCCAAATCTCTCTCTTTTTTTTTTTTTTTTTTTTGAGTGGTAGGTGTATGTGTGGATTTTTTTCAGAATGTGTCTTCAGAACTTTGATCATGGAAGACATATCCACAGCTTGGCAATGCTAAGCAAGTATACCCCAGGGGCTTTTCATTTATCTGTGATCTAGTTTCATGGCCTACCTGGAGCCACCACGAAAGAAAGCACTAAAGCATTTAAAATTAGTTCAATACTCTTTTATATGTAGAAGAAAATAATGGAGACATATATGCTGGTTTTTGTTTGTTTGTTTTTAGGGAATATGTTATCTGTTGAAAAAACAAAAACAAAAAACGCTGAATTTTTTTTCCACCCACAGACACATGAAAAGAGTAGAGACCAGTTAATCTATGTGATGTATTTGCACACTTTTACAAATTAAAACAGAAACATATTCAGAATTTAACTTGATTAAATATTTAGTTCAATCCTGAGCTGTTGATATTTAATACAATATCGATAAAGTGATAGCAAAAAAATGATTTTAAATTTATTTGATTTGCATGTGACAGAGATTCAGTTAAACATCGTTCATGTGGCTAGCAGTATGCTTTTTGTACCTGTAACACTTAGATTCTGATATACAAAATTGTAGTAACATATGGATAATTCAAACTTGAAAACTAAATATTACATTCTTTTTATCCCATGCAGAATATATCCTGTCTTTAAAAAGTAACATTTATAATACTAAAATTCACTTCGGGGTCCAGATTTTTCTCATTTAAAAGTGTTAGCACAATACAGACTAAAATGTGTCAACTGTTGAGGAAAGAAACTCTGTTCAAGGATGGTCTGTATTCCTGGTGTAAGCTCCTAGAAGTCTATATTCATATGGTCAAATTTATTTATTTATTTATTTATTTTTAAAAATATATATATATATATTTTAATATATTTTTTATTGATTTCAGAGAGGAAGGGAGAGGGAGAGATAGAAACATCAATGATGAGAAAGAGTCATCGATCGGCTGCCTCCTGCATGCCCCCCATGGGGGCGAGCCCGCAACCCAGGCATGTGCCCCTGACTGGAATCGAACCCAGGACCCTTCAGTCCGCAGGCCGACACTCTATCCACTGAGCAAAACCAGCTAGGGCATTAAAATATATTTTTATTGATTTCAGACAGAAAGGGAGAGAGAGAGAAAAAAAAATTAACAATGAGAGAGAATCATTGATTGGCTGCTCCTGCACACCCCCTCACTAGGGACCAGGACCACAACCCCAGGCATGTGTCCTTGACTGGAATTGAACCAGGGACCCTTCAGTCTGCAGGCAGATGCTCTATCTATTGAGCCAAACCAGCTAGGGCCACATGGTCGAATTTAATCAGCTCTACACTACACCTTTAGGACACAATTTTCACTCATAAAGTCCAGGGAATACTGCTTGAGTCCTGACTCTAAGACCCATTTGAGGCTGTTGACAAAGCATTACATCATGAGACAGGACAGCATGAAGGTCAAAATGTAGTCTATGGCCTTGGCCGTTTTGGCTCAGTGAATAGAGCATAGGCCTGCAGACTGAAGGGTCCCAGGTTTGATTCAGGTCAAGAGCACATGCCCAAGTTTCGGGTTCTATCCCCAGAGTGGGGCATGCAGGAGGCAGCCAATCAGTGATTCTCTCTCATCATGGATGTTTCTATCTCTCTCTCCTTGTCCCTCCTCTCTGAAATTATACTAGAAGCCTGTTGCAGGAGGATTCCTGCAAGAATAGGGCTTCCTCAGGCCTGCCGCTCACAGGGGTCTCCCAGCTGGGGGCGTGGCTTAGGCAGCTTGTTCGTGCTGCCAAGGCCCAAGGCTGCCCAGGGCTGTTCAGGGGGCGTCTCCTGGCTGGGGGCATGGCTTAGGCAGCTCATTCACACCGCCAAGCCCTGCAGCCGCCCAGGGCTGCTCACGGGGGTGGGGGGTGGGGGTGGATCTCCCGGCTGGGGGCATGGTTTAGGCAGCTCGTTGGCGCCGCAGCTTCCCAGGGCCACTCAAGGGGGGGTCTCCCAACTGGGGGTATGGCTTAGGTGGCTCGTTAGCGCTGCCAAGCCCCACAGCCACCCAGGGCCACTCACGCGGGGGTCTCCCAGCTGGGGACAGGGCTTAGGTGGTTCGTTCGTGCCGCTGCCGCCCAGGGCCACTCTTGGGGGGGGTCTCCTTGCTGGGGGCGGACCCCCAGCTGTGGGCAAGGCTTAGGAGGCACACGGGGGCCAGATGGTGGCTGGCACTGGCCCGCCCTGCCTGCAGTATGCAAATTAGCCGCCATCTTTGTTGGTGGTTAATTTGCATATCGCGCTAATTATCCAATGGGAGGCATAGCGGAGGTATGGTTAATTACCATGTTTGGCTATTATTATATAGGACTAGAGACCTGTTGTACACAGAGATTTGTGCAATAGGCTTTCCCTTCTCCTGGCTTCTGGCACAGGTTTTCCTCCAACACCCAGGACCCAGGCCTTTGCTCCGGCCAGAGCTGCCTTCAGTCTTCCCTCCGCTGCTTGGAGCCTATGTATGCAAATTAACTGCCATCTTTGTTGGTGGTTAATTTGCATATTGTGCTGATTAGCCAATGGGAGGTGTAGCGAAGGTACAGTCAATTACCATGTTTGTCTATTATTAGATAGGATATATTTATTATTATTATTATTTTTTAATGCAGTCTATGCACCATCCCTGGACAAGGCTGAGCAGGACTCAGAAACACATCCTGGAAGAGAATTCCTGGAATAGTCAAACGTGGTCTATCCTCCTTCCTGGCCACATGATGGTGCATGCACCCCACTCCCTGACAGCTCACGTGCTGAGGTGGAACGAAGGCCTGGCAGGTTGGAGGGGCTGCTCATCAGTCGCTTTCGATTGCACAGTGCCCACTGTGAACTAGTCTTGCCCTAATATTTTTTAAATTATTTAAAAATATATTTTTATTGATTTCAAAGAGGAAGGGAGAGGGAGAGAGAGATAGAAACATCCATGATGAGAGAGAATCATTGATTGGCTGCCTCCTGCATGCCCCACTCTGGGAGTCAAGCCCACAACTTGGGCATGTGCTCTGATTGGGAATTGAACCCTGACCTCCTGGGTCATAGGTCAATGTTCAACCACTGAGCCATTCCAGCCGGGTGCCCTACTAATTTTATGGCTCTCATTTCAAGCACATTCCGAAGCACAGGAAGAACCTCTGATGTATTAGTGTCATCCTAACTGTGCCCTGGGCAACTATCAGGCCAACATGGAAACATCTGGAACTGTGTCATTTAGGAAGGGTGTCATACTATCCTACCTACATGGGACATAATTAAGAATATCTGGAAAGGGGAGTAATAATCTTGTTACTTTAAGTCAAAATTATATACTCTGGAGAAAACCCTGGAAATAGTTGCTTTCTTCCCATTAATTAAAATAATATGATGAATTTTTACAGAGAATATGCAGACAGACTTGACAAAAATAAACTTATTTTTCATTATATTTAATGTTGTAATTGAATGTATTGGGGTGCTATTGTTTAATAAAATTATATAGGTTTCTTTTTTTGGTTGTTAATCCTCACTCAAGAACATTTTTCCATTGATTTTTAGGGAGAGTAGAAGAGAGGGGGAAAGACAGAAATATTGATGTGAGAGAAACACATAGTTTGGTTGCCTCCTGCACCTACCTTGCATGGCTTCACCCCCTACTGTCCTGAACCCCGACCAGGGCTTGGGCCCAGGAGGAACCTGCAACCAAAGTACATGCCCTTGATCAGAATCAAACCCAGGACCTTTAGGTCTGTAGATCAACACTATATCCACTGAGCCAAACAGGCTAGGGCAAATTATATAAGTTTCAGGGATACAATACATCATCCATATATTCTATTGCATGTTTGCCACCCCAAGTCAAGTCTCCTTCATCACCATTTATCCCCCCTTTACCCTCCCTCTGGGAATCACCCTACTCTTGTCTGTATCCATGATTATTTTTTTTGTTTAATCCCTTCACCTTTTTCACCCAGCCACCCCAAACCCCCTCCCCTCTAACAGCTGTCACTCTCCTGCCATGATGTATGGATGGTTGGGGTTCACAATATTATCAATTGCCTTGAAGAAAATTATGTGTCCCATTAAGGGAAATCTTGAAAAGAGCAAGTGTTTCTTGAATGTTTACTATGTGGTAGGCACTGTGCTAGGCAGTCAGTATGTATTATTTTTTGGGTCCTCAGAAGAGCCCTATGACATAGGCATAGGCATCCACTTAGAGAGGTTAAGTAACATGTCCAAGATCACAAAGCTAGTCATGGAGGCAGCTGGATCCATATTCAGGTATGTCTGACACATAGTCTTGTGATCCTAACCTTCCCACCCATAGACATCTTAAAAAACATGAGGCACTATTTGGAAATCCAAAATCTGGAATACAAAATAAATAAATAAATAAATAAATAAAATTTTTAAAATATTAAAAAATCTGGAATGCAGCCAGTCAGAGATTTCTAGAATGAGGAAATACATTTTCTGAAGATGTCCTTTCTTATCTCTCCCCTTCTTTGTTTCTGTCACCTGCAGATACCCCATGGTGCTCCCCTGTCAAGGTGAAGTACGGCGATGTGTACTGCAGGGCCCCTCAAGGAAGGTACTACACAACAGCCCTGGGGACCCGGTGTGACATTCACTGCCAAAAGGGCTATGAGCTGCATGGCTCTTCCCCACTGATCTGCCAGTCAAACAAACGGTGGTCCCACAAGGTCATCTGCAAGCGTGAGTAACCCAGCCCTGTGTTGGGTCCTCAGGGCCAATTGGGGCCAGATTCGTTTGCTCTTACAGACTGTTTGTTGAACATTTTGTGGCAGGCCAAACTCAAGGTGCCATTCATGCTCTAGATCTTTCAGGGAGCAGACTGAGGCTGACTTTGTCAGGTCATACCTTGCATAGCTTCCATCCCTACTGTCCTGCCTCCCTGACCCCTCCCTGGTCTCCCCTGGGACCACTTTCTTATTAAATCCCTTACACACAAATTCTTATCTCAGGGTCTGCTTCTCAGGAACCTAACTTAAGATATTGGCTTAGCTGTGATACCAACCCAAGCCAGTCTGATACAAAACTTCATGTCCCTTCTGTGTGACCTTCAACCATCCATTGTTTCCATGCATTCTATCATCTATCTATATCTATCTATCTATCTATCTATCTATCTATCTATCTATCTATCATCTATCTATCCATCTATCATATCTATTTGTCTATCTATCTATCTATCTATCTATCTATCTATCTATCTATCTAATCTATCACCTAACTATTTTATCATTATTTATTTTCAATTACAGTTGACATACATTATTACATTAGTTTCAGGTGTACACCACAATTATTAGACATTACATAAGTGATTATCCCAATAAATCTCGTACCTATCTGACTCCATACATAGTTATTAGAATGTTATTGACACCAATGGACACAGACAGTAGGGGGGTGAGGGCCTGTGCTGGGAATTGGGAACGGGCGGGGAGAGGTCAATGGGGGGAAAAGGAGACATATGTAATACTTTCAACAATAAAGAATTAAAAAAGAAAGAAAGAAAAAAATATTCTGCATTCACAAACATCTTTCTGTCCTATTCAGGCCTCAGAAGTCTTTACCTATAAAGCACATTAATATGATTTTTAAAAATCATATTAATGCTATTGATTATATTTCCTTATCTGAAATTTTCATCCCCAAGATTATATGAAATGTTAAAGGGTCTTCTTTAAGAAGAAGAAACAAAAAGATAGTAATGTGAACTATAAAATGGTGATAAATCCATATCTATCAACAATTAAAACTAAAATGCAAAATAAACAAATATGCAGAACAGAAACAGGATCATACATACAGAGTACGCTTTTCCACAGTTTCCAAATTGGGGGGGGGGGGGCGTGGAGAGGCGGGTGAAAAAGGTGAAGGGATTAAGAAATACAAATTGGTTGTCCATTGTATTTATTTTATTATTTTTTAAAAAATATTTTTATTGATTTCAGAGAAGAAGGGAGAGGGAGAGAGAGATAGAAACATCCATGATGAAAGAGAATCATGGATCGGCTGCCTCCTGCATACCCCACACTGGGGATGGAGCCCGAAACCCGGGCATGCGCCCTGACCAGGAATCAAACCGTGCCCTCCTGGTTCATAGGTCCTGGCTCAACCACTGAGCCACACCGACTAGGGCAGTTGTCTATTGTATTTAAATTAACTCTTCACCCTATGCTCTCAGAGTTTCTGGACTGTGAAATTCTATGGACAAAGACTACGGAATATTGAATGTCTGCTTTGCTGTTTCAGAGAAGCGATGTCCTACACTTGCCATGCCAGCAAATGGAGGGTTCAAGTGCGTAGATGGCGCCTACTTTAACTCTCGGTGTGAGTACTATTGTTCACCAGGATACACATTGAAAGGGGAGCGGACGGTCATGTGTATGGACAACAAGGCCTGGAGCGGTCAACCAGCCTCTTGTGTTGGTAAGAAACTATCACAGTCCTCAGGAGGCACATACTTTGGAAGGAGCAGGGGATGTTTGAAAGAAAGCATCAAAATCCTGCGAGTAAAGCATAGCATCCAACTTTGCTTTCAGTAGCTTCCTTCAGCCCAAGATCTCTGGCTCAGCCAAACCTACCCTCAATCTCTATTCTCCATAGCTGATGGCTTTCATCTGACATTTGTCTCATATACAGTATATTATTGATTTTTTAGAGAGAGAGAGGGAGAGGGAGAGAGAGAAACATCAATGATGAGAGAGAATCATGGATTGGCTGCCTCCTGCACAACCCATACTGGGGATCGAGCCCACAACCTGGGCATGTGCCCTTGACTGGAATCAAACCAGGGACCTTTCAGTCTGCAGGCCAATGCTCTAGCCACTGAAACCAGCCCTTCTATGCCTTTGCATTTGCTGTTCCCTCTGCCTGGACACCTAGCCCTTTTCGTTAATTACCTAGCAAGCTCCCACTCAGGCTTTCGGGCAACTTCCATCACCCATGAGGTTTTCCCTACCTAGACTGAGAGACAGTCTTTCGATAGTGCTAAGATTGGGGAGAAGAGCTTGTTTAACATTATCCCCATGAACATAAGCCCATCAAAACCTGGAAGCAGAGAACATAAGTGGGTGCCAGGTGAAGGGCAGCCTTCTTCTTGTCCTCATTGTCCTTGTTTCTAATTGGAAAATGTCCTTCCCAGTGTGGGTGGTTGAACACAACCTATGTCCACCATCTGGAAATCCATTCAAAGACCTTAAACTCATTCTAACTATGGAGGATTGACCTGGGAGGGGGGATATTGTTACCGGGAAACCCCTGATTGGGCTCGGGCTACCTGTCGCTATGTCCAATAATGAAGGCAGAGTTGAATCATATAAGGTGTTTATTAAGAAGGCCAGACAACCAAGAGAACAGGGTGCTTACAAGAATCAAATCTTGCCTTACCTTATGGCAAGGTGTAGGGGACAGGACTATAAAGAGGAGTAGGCTGAGGAATAGAGGTTGGCAAACGGTCAGGTATTGTCAAGAGATGAGATGATGTTGACGAGATGTTTTGACTCCTGGTGGGTTGGCCTGACCCTGCTTATTGGTTTTCCTTGCTGGATTCACAGTTGAATCACCTCCTCCATTGCTCCACACAGGCTTTGAAAAGGAAACTTAAGGAAAACTTAACCTCCTATTCACATGTAAGAAACTTAAATCCCTATTCATATAAGTATATGTGTTCTAAGATTTTAAATAATTTTATTAGCTCGGCTGGTGTGGCTCAGTGGTTGAGCATTGACCTATGAGCCAGGAGGTCATGGTTTGATTCCCAGGCAGGGCATATGCCCGAGTTGTGGGCTCAATCCCTCAGTGGGTGAAGAATTGGCCTGTGGGCTGATGGGTCCCAGGTTTGATTCTGGTCAAGGGCACACGGCTGAGTTGCAGGTTTGATCCCCAGTGTGTGGCATACAGGAGGCAGCCAATCCATGATTATCTCTCATCATGGATGTTTCTATCTCTCTCCCTCTCCCTTCCTCTCTGAGATTAATAAAGTTATATTTAAAAATAAAATAATATGATTATTTTTCAGATTAACTCAGGTGCTCTATCTGTTAGATTATCGGTCCCCCTATCATTATGATGGGATGTGTAGGTTGCCATGCTCACTCCTCTACTCCACACAGGTATTCTTACAGTTCTTGCTAACTCTGGTCCTCTCTGATACCCAGGGCTGTCCCACTGCTGCCTACACAGTGGTTGGTGATCCCCTCTCACTCTTTTACACTTGTCCCATATTCTGGACAGTCAATAGTCACCTTGGTGAGAAGAAAAAAGAATGTGTGTGCAGAGGTTGGAGAAAAATACTAGGTGAGCAGCAGACAAACACACACAGAAGCATTTGGCTTATTAACATAATTTTAAAATACTTGATTACGTCTTAAAATCCCAGACCACATGGAAACTCCAAATGTGAGGAAATGCTTTCCAGTTTATAAATCAGGAGAATGATAACAATCCTTCCTCAAGTGGGTAGCTGTGAGAATTTGATGAAATAATGCAGAGATAGTAAGTTAGCATGAGGTGGCCATGGAGGAGGGTCCAGTCAATATTTACCATTATTTTTAGTAATTTATTTCTTCTTGTTTCTCCACTGGAAAAGTACTGCTTCAGAAAAACTAGGCCAGTTTTGAGGGATTATTGTTAGCTAGCCATAAGCTGGCTTTGCGAAACTCTGAGACTCATCACCCAGATGACCTAGTTTAGAGCTCACAGTGTCAGTATGTCTCAATGATATAGAAAACAACCTAGAATATCATCCAGATGTTTAGTGTACATGACACAAAGACTAAGAGAATCTCTTCACTCTAACAATGTCGCTTCAAGAAAAGATAGTAGGACAATGTAATTGTACATTGAAATCTATCTCCTCTCCTCTAACCCTCCCCTTTTGCTTTAAATTTTTTCTATTTAAACGTAGCTGGTTTTGCTCAGTGGATAGAGTGTTGACCTGGGGACTAAATGGTTCCAGATTCGATTCTGGTCAAGGGCATGTGGCTGGGTTGTAGGCTCGATCCCTAGTGTGTAGCGGGGGGGTGGGGGGGGTGGGGGGGGCATGAAGGAGGCAGCTGATCCATGATTCTCTCTCATTATTGATGTTTCTATCTCTCCCTCCCTCTCTGAAATCAATTATATTTTTTTCTATCAAAAAATATTGAATGTATTGGGGCAACATTAATTAATGAAATTATATAGGTTTCTATAATATCTGTATATTGTATTGTGTGTTCACCACCCCAATTCAGGTCTCCTTCCATCACCATTTATCCCCGCTTTACCCTCTTTCACCTCCCCCCACCCCCTTTCCCTCTAGCAATCATCATACTGTTGTCTGAGTCTATGAATTTTTTGGGGGGGGTTACTTAATCCCTTCACCTTTTACACCCAGCCCTGCAACCCCCCTTTCCTCTGACAGCTGTCAGTTTGTTTTCTGTATCTATGGGTCTGCTTCTATTTTGTTTTAGTTTATTTTGTTCATTAGATTCCACATATGCGTGACATCATATGGTATTTGTCTTTCTCTGACTGGCTTATTTCACTTAGCATAATACTCTCGAGGTCCCTCTATGCTGTCACAAAAAGTAAGATTTCCTTTTTTTATGCCCAAGTAGTATTCTGTTGTGTAAATGTACCACAGCATTTTTATCCACTCATCTACTGATGGGCACTTGGGCTTTACATTTTTAAAAAATAAATATGCTTTCAATTATGAAATTGCCAGTTATATTTGACCAGAAAAGGGCAGATATTGTATACTTGTCTTTCTGATTCACCCTAGGCTGTTCCAGAGCTTGTTCCAGGGGTAAGTGCTCCAACTTAGGTTTTAATTCACACTGTCACTATGTACATGCATGGCCTTAAATGAATTACTTAAGCTCTCTGAGCCTCAGCTTACACATCTGTAAAATGAGAACACTGTGTGGCTTCTGTAAGCCTCCATAGCATTTTCTTTTACTTCTCCTGAGGCAGTGCTATTTCTACCTTATGTCACACTTTATGTGTGCTGACATAATCCCCTTAATAGACTGTAAACTCTTTGAGAATCACATGATTCTCTTGCCTTTGTGCGCCTTGACCCCAAGAGTTGAAATGATATACATTGGGTAAGGCAGGCACTTACCAAAAATTTGTGGTGTTGAATTCCATTGAACTGGACTATAACTAAGGTACCTTTCTATAATGTTTTATGATACTGCTTTTAAAGCAGGAAAGACTCACTATGGCTGAATGCCTTTACATTTTTCTGGGTTACTGCCATATTGCCAAGTCAGTAGGCAGAGTTTAGAAACATGAGGAAGAAGAAGCTATAGCTAATAAATTATGCCATTATGACACCTAGAAAGGCCAGTTGAATGCAGGTTTAGTCATGCACATGTGAGTACCCAAACCATCTTAAATCTCAGCAAGAGAGAAGGAGCAAGATGAAGGAAAAGAAATACAGAGGGGAGTTAACAAACCCTTCAAAGATGAGGAGTACCGCCCTAGCCAGTTTGGCTCAGTGGATAGAGTATTGGCCTGTGGACTGAAGGGTCCCAGGTTTGATTCCAGTCAAAGGCACATGCCCAGGTTGCTGGATCGATCCCCAGTGTGGGGCATGCAGGAGGCAGCCAATCCATGATTCTCTCTCATCATGGATGTGTCTATCTCTCTCTCCCTCTCCCTTTCTCTCTGAAATCAATAAAAATGTATTTAAAAGAACAAAAAAATTGAGGAGTGCCTAGAACTTTGGGCATGTCAAATGCTGGGTGTCAAATCCCAAGTGGATGAGATAGTTTCTTGATGATGGTGAGAATACTCTGGTATGTTTTCAGATATGGAACCTCCTAGAATCAAGTGCCCAAGCATGAAGGAACGTATGGCTGAACCCAATAAGCTGACAGTACGGGTGTCCTGGGATACACCTGAGGGAAGAGACACAGCAGACGGCATTCTAACTGAGTGAGTGAAACTTTTCAGATGGAATGATGCTAATATATATACTAGCAGCCCGGTGCACAAAATTCATGCACATTAAAAGGGAATTAATTGCCCTTACTGGTTTGGCTCAGTGGATAGAGCATCAGCCTGTGGACTCAAGGGTCCCAGGTTCGATTCTGGTCAAGGGCATGTACCTTGGTTGCAGGCACATCCCCAGTGGGGAGTGTGCAGGAGCGGCTGATTGATGTTTCTCTCTCATCGATGTTTCTAACTCTCTATACCTCTCCCTTCCTCTCTGTAAAAAATCAATAAAGATTTTTTTTTTAAAAAAGGGAATTAATTAGCAGAGATATTTTAATATTGCTATTTGCCCTTTCTCTATAATAGAAGTGTGAGAGATGAAAGGAAATTAGTAAAATGTATATGAAAATAATATATAAATTTATTAATAAATAAACAATAACAAAAGGATATAACAACAGAGGTATGATATAAAAACGACAAAAACCTGATATGAAAACAACAAAAACATGATATGAAAACAACAAAAATATGATTTGAAAACAACAAAAACATGATGTAAAAACAACAGTGATGCAAACAATGACTGATAAAGTGTTTAAACTTATTCTAATATCTCCCTGTATACCACATTAAGAGTGAAAACACTTTCAGAGTGCTTGACTAATTTCCCTTGTGATGAAGTACTTAGAACTTTAACTGTACCATCACATGCTCTTCAAACTCGAGAGAAAGCAACATATAACTGACCATGTGCAAAAACGGGTTCAGGTAGGAACATGCCTACTCTGTCTAGAGTTTGTCCTTGTGATTTATTAATAGTCATCACAAATGCTGGCATCACAGGAAACCATCGTCGAATCAATTTAAATGGGAGGCCAGTGTCAGATGGGGACAAATTAATTCTTGGAATCAGAACAGCCTCTCCCTCTGCAGATCCTGTTAATACTTCAGCTTCGATAATGTTAGGTCAAATCTTTTGATAATAAATCTGGTACCGTTACAAAGACCCCATTTACTATTGAGATTTCTCAATAGCATGATGATTGTACCCACTTTCAATTTTAATTTATGGCATGGCCTTCCTGAAGAAGTAATACTACTAAGAAATTCAATGGGAAAATTTTTCTTTTTCAGCATCATCTGTTGAATCAATGAAATCATCACTCAAATATGTGTGAAAAATCTCCATCGAGTGTATCCAAATTTTCTTCATTTAATTTTTGAACATGCTCATTTTTTGGACAAAGAATTGCACATTTAGATATATGTTTAATATTATCTATAGCAGTGGTTCTCAACCTTGGCTGCACATTAGAATCACCTTGGAATCCTTTTAAAATCCTGATTCCTGGGCCTTATCCTCTGGAAATTGTTTCTTTGTTATGGGATGGGGCCACAACATTAGTAACAAAGAAACAGAATTAAAACTTTATTATGGGGAGCCACTACAGTATTTTGGACAGGTTCAAGCCTTGGACTGATGAGAGGGCACAGTCCTCTTATTGCCACATGCAAGTCCCAGCTTGGAGGGCAGGGCCCTCCCAGCACAATTATAGCCAACAGCTGTAGTTGTACGCTTGAACCTATGGTCCAAACACATGGCCCCAGGTGCCTGAATGATGTAGGCTTGATAGAGTTCAGGTGCATGTAGTTGAGTAGGATTGAAACCCAGGAGAATGTTGTAAACATCTTGGTCACGCCCTGACTTTGCCTCATAGCATCTGCTATAAAATAAAGACGTGGCTGTGGGCATGGTCGCTGTCTCTCAGAGAAGCAGCGTCCCACCGTGACCTGGCTTCCATTCTCTTGTCTGTCTTTTCTAAGCCTTTCAGCCACCCCCACTCAGGTTCACCCTTGGCTGTGCTGGTGCGGCACACTTTAGAAAGATCTGCCTCCACGCTCCCAGGGAGGGTTCCTGCCTCAAACCCTGCCCTTATAGAAAGCAGCTCCAGGAAACAGCTCGGGGGAGGGCAAAGCTGTTGCCAAGACAACCCCTGCAGGACTGACTTCCTTCCGCTTGGTCGCAGTTCTGGTAGGGATGAACACCACCCAGGGTTTTTATATAAATATAAATATAAATATATATATATATATATATATATATATATATATATATATATATATATTGATTTCAGAGAGGAAGGGAGAGGGAAAGATATATAGATACATGCATGATGAGAATAATGGATTACCTGCCTCCTGCACGCTCCCTACTGGGGATTGAGCCAACAACCCAGGCATATGCCTTTCATTGGAACTGAACCTGGGACCTTTCAGTCCACAGGCCAACACTCTATCCACTGAGCCAAACCAGCTAGGGCAAAACATTTTATTTTTAATTTATATTTTAAACTTGTGGACACATTAAACAGTTACAGAAGAGTCTTCTTTAAAAAAGCCTAAGGGTCTACTGCCTTCTTTCCCACCTCAACACCATTCTCCAGGCCAATTACATTTATAATTTAACATACATCTAAAATGCTTTTTTAAAAATATATATTTCTTTTATAAAAAATACTAGAGGCCCGGTGCACAAAAATTTCTGCACTTGGGGGGAGGGGGGGGGTCCCTCAGCCCGGCCTGTGCCCTCTAGCAGTCTGGGACCCCTCGGGAGATAACAACCTGCTGGCTTAGGCCTGCTCCCGGGTGGCAGAGGGCAGGCCCAATCCCTAGATGCAGCCCCTGGTCGGGCTCAGAGCAGGGCAGATTGGGGGGTTGGGGCACCACCCCCTGTCACACTCAAGGCAGGGCCCATCAGGGGGGTTGGGGCTCCGTACCCTGTCACGCACAGAGCAGGGCCCATCAGGGGGTTGAGGAGCTCCCCCTGTCACTCACAGAGTAGGTCCGATAGGGGAGTTGGGGCATCGTCCCCTGTCACACACAGAGCAGGGCGGATCAGTGGGTTGGGGCGCCACCCTCTATCACCCACAGAGCAGGGCCAATCAGGGGGTTGGGGCGCCGCCACTGTCACATTCAGGGCAGGGCTGATGGGGAGGTTATGGCTCTACCCCATCACACACAGAGCAGGGCCCATGGGGGGGTCGGGGGGTGTTGGGGCACCGCCCTCTATCACCCACAGAACAGGGCCGATCAGGGGGTTGTGGCCCCGCCCCCTGTCTCACACAGAGCAGGGTCGATCAGGGTGTTTGGGCGCTGCCCCCTGTCATGCTGATCCCAGTGCCGGGAGGCCTCGCGGCTCCGCTGATCCCAGTGCTGGGAGGCATATTACCCTTTTACTATATAGAGTAGAGGCCTGGTGCACGGGTGGGGGCCAGCTGGTTTGCCCTGAAGGGTGTCCTGGATCAGGGTGGGGGTCCCCACTGGGGTGCCTGGCCAGCCTGGGTGAGGGGATGATGGCTGTTTGCAGCTGGTCACACACCCTTCAGGGTGGGGGTCCCCACTAGGGTGCCTGGCCAGTCTGGGTGAGGGGCTGAGGGCTGTTTTCAGGCTGGGGGTGACTGAACTCCCAAACGCTTCTTTTTTCTTTTCTTTTTTTATTCTGGGCCAGCTTTAGCTTGAGGCTTGGCTCCAGCTCTTAGGCCTCCGCTCCTGAAAGTAGGTTTCTGGCCTTTGCATACAATGTTGTGAATCTGCTGGCTGAAGTCCGGCGGTATTTATTAAAATGTTTCAAACTGCAGGCTCAGAGGCCTGCAGACGCAGGCGGGGAACGTTGGTTTCCTCCGTCACTGAGGCAACCAAGCCTCATGTTAGTTTCAAGCTGCCTGGCTGCCGGCCGCCATCTTGGCTGACAGTTAATTTGCATATCTCGCTGATTAGCCAATGAAAAGGGTAGCGGTCGTACGCCAATTACCATGTGTCTCTTTTATTAGTGTAGATATTTTTATTTATTTCAGAGAGGAAGGGAGAGGGGGAGAAAGATAGAAACATCAATGATGAGAGTGAATCATGGATCGGCTGCCTCCTGTGTGCCCCGCACTGGGGATGGAGCCCATAACCCAGGCATGTGACCTTGACTGGGAATTGGACCCTGACCTCCTGGTTCATAGGTCGATTTTCAACCACTGTGCCTTGCTGGCCGGGCCCCCACACCTTATGCATGCTACTGTTGTACAGTCCCCTAATAAGAGGGAGGGTTCTTGTGTCAAGCTCTGCAATAAGTCCTTCCTGTGAGTTCCCTGATTTATCCCTCATGACTGTTATTTGCACATCACAAAGAAGATATAGTCTCCAAGAGGTTAGCAGCCACTCCTATTTGAAGTACAATTGCTTCCAGGTTTACCTGCAGTTCAGTCATGCTTACTGGAGACTTTAAAGCATCTAAGGTCCAAAGTGACGTGTCTCTCATGGTGGGATTTCTGGAACTTTCCCAAGGCCCCTACCTTCATACCTTGTAAACAGCCACCTTAGACAAGGTTCTAAGGTATAAGGTTCTCCCCAGTGGTAACAATGATAGTTTCACATGTCCATTATTAGGAAATATTTTCATCATTCTTAACAACTATAAAGAGCCCTAGCTGGTTTGGCTCAGTCGATAGAGCACTGGCCTGCAGACTGAAGGGTCAATTCTGGTCAAAGGGACATGCCCAGGTTGCAGACTCAATCCCTAGTAGGGGGCGTGCAGGAAGCAGCTGATCCACGATTCTCTATCATCATTGATGTGCTGTTGTTTAAATATTTTTTTTCATTTAGAGTTGAAGTACAGTATAATTTCAGGTGCACAACCCAGTGATTAGACATTTATATAACTTACAAAGTGATCATCCCAATAAATCTAGTACCACCTAACACCATACATAGTTATTCTATCGCTCCTTCTCTCGTCCTCTCTGAAATCAATAAAAATATATTTTAAAAATAAAATATTAAAATAATAATGATAATAAATGCCTGAGGCTAAAACCAACAGTAGTTAGCATATTAATGCAATATTCAGCAGGGCTGAAAATCAGCATAATATTGTCCTGCTGTTAGCAAATGGCTCAAGACAATCCCATAACATGATAATCCTTTTACTGTTTACCAAACTTTACCTTTGATATGCCTGTATGCATTCCTAAAGGTCAAATGTGTATTAAAGTGAATAAAAGCAGACAGGACCCAGAAGTAGGGGAGTTTCTCCACTAGAGTGAAGTTTCCACCAGGCCCCCCATGCCTTCTAAATTCATATTTCTTGTCCAGTGTTTTCATTTGTGTGCAGCCTCTTCTTCAGATCCTGAACACTTGCTGCAAATGGATGTGGCAAGAATAATACATACCTCATAAGGATGTTGTGAGGATGAAATAAAACTACTATATGGTAAATGCCTAGAACCAAGCCTGACATATATAAGGTTTGTATAAGTACAAAGAACAATATTAGTATACTTATCATTATTAGTAGTATTACCAAGGAATCACCATGAACTTGAACTTTTGCTATGGAAAGGTTTCTACTGATAGAAAAAGAAAGTTCCAGTCTCCTCTGCAGGCCCATCTGGCAAAAGACTGCTTACTATACTTTGAAGACTAAGACCCTGGGTTCTCTGCTTCCTCCATCCTTTGTTATGCCATTCAATGAGAAAATTAAACATAAACTTTCCAGGAATTGGAGACTTCCATTTTTTGGTCTCAAACAACAGCTCTTCTAAAACAAAGTAAAGCTTAGAAAATTATATTTTTTTTTTTTTTTTTTTTTTGCATCTCAGAGTCTATTTTTAGTCTCCTTTTGCACATTATCTTTTTAAATATATTTTTATTAATTTCAGAAAGGAAGGGAGAGGGAGAGAGAGATAGGAGCATCCATGATGAGAGAGAATCATGGATTGGCTGCCTCCTGCATGCCCCCTACTGGGGATCAATCCCGCAACCAGGGCATGTGCCCTTTACCAGAATTGAACCCTGGACACCTCAGTGTGCAGGCCGACACTCTATCCACTGAGCCAAAACAGCTAGGGCAAAAATTATATTCTTTTTTTTTTCTTTCTTTTTATTGCTTAAAGTATTACAAAGGGTATTACATATGTGTCCATTTTATCCCCCCGCCCTAGACAGTCCCCTAGCCTCCCCTATCCCCCAATGTCTTATGTCCACTGGTTATGCTTATATGCATGCATACAAGTCCTTTAGTTGAGCTCTTACCCCCCTACCTCCTGCCCCCCAACCCTCCCCGGCCTTCCTGCTGCAGTTTGACAATCTGTTTGAAGCAGCTCTGCCTCTGTATCTATTATTGTTCAAAAGTTTATAATGGTCTCTATTATCCATGAATGAGTGAGATCATGTGGTATTTTTCCTTCATTGACTGGCTTATTTCACTTAGCATAATGCTCTCCAGTTCCATCCATGACGTTGCAAATGGTAAGAGTTCCTTCCTTTTTAGAGCAGCATAGTATTCCATCGTGTAGATGTACCACAGTTTTCTAATCCATTCATCTACTGATGGGCACTTAGGCTGTTTCCAGATCTTAGCTATGGTGAATTGTGCTGCTATGAACATAGGGGTGCATATATCCTTTCTGATTGGTGTTTCTGGTTTCTTGGGATATATTCCTAGAAGTGGGATCACAGGGTCAAATGGGAGTTCCATTTTCAGTTTTTTAAGGAAACTACATACTGTCTTCCATAGTGGCTGCACCAGTCTGCATTCCCACCAGCAGTGCACAAGTGTTCCTTTTTCTCCACATCCTCTCCAGCACTTGTCGTTTGTTGATTTGTTGATGATAGCCAGTCTGACAGGTGTGAGATGGTACCTCATTGTTGTTTTGATTTGCATCTCTCGGATGATTAGTGACTTTGAGCATGTTTTCATATGTCTCTTGGCTTTCTGAATGTCCTCTTTTGAAAGGTGTCTATTTAGGTCCTTTGACCATTTTTTGATTGGATTGTTTATCTTCCTTTTGTTAAGGTGTATGAGTTCCCTATAAATTTTGGAGATTAGGCCCTTATCAGATATGACATTGGCAAATATGTTTTCCCACACAGTGGGTTTTCTCGTTGTTTTGTTGATGGTTTCTTTTGCTGTGCAGAAGCTTTTTATTTTGATGTAGTCCCATTTGTTCATTTTCTCTTTCGTTTCAAGTGCCCTAGGAGCTGTATCAGTGAAGAAATTGCTTCGGCATATGTCTGAGATTTTGTTGCCTTTGGATTCTTCTAGAATTTTTATGGTTTCCTGTTGTACATTTAAGTCCTTTATCCATTTTGAGTTTATTTTTGTGTATGGTGTAAGTTGATGGTCTAGATTCATTTTATTGCATATATCTGTCCAATTTTCCCAACACCATTTATTGAAGAGACTATCTTGGCTCCATTGTATGTTCTTGCCTCCTTTGTCAAATATTAATTGAGCATATTGGTTCGGGCCGATTTCTGGGCTCTCTATTCTATTCCATTGATCTATATGCCTATTCTTGTGCCAGTACCAGGCAGTTTTGAGAACAGTGGCTTTGTAATACAACTTGATATCTGGTATTGAGATCCCACCTACTTTGGTCTTTTTCAGGATTGCTGCAGCTATTCGGGGTCTTTTTTTATTCCAGATGAATTTTTGGAGAGTTCGTTCTAGACCTCTGAAGTATGCCGTTGGTATTTTAATGGGAAGTGCGTTGAATTTATAGATTGCTTTGGGTAGTATGGACATTTTAATGATGTTGATTCTACCAATCCATGAACATTGTATGTTCTTCCATCTGTTTATGTCTTCCTCTACCTCTTTTTTCAACGTCCTGTAGTTTTCTGAGTAGAGGTCTTTTACCTCTTTAGTTAAGTTTATTCCTAGGTAGCTTAATTTTTTTGGTGCGATGGTAAACGGGATTGTTTTTATAATCTCTCTTTCTGAAAGTTCACTATTGGTGTATAGAAATGCCTTGGATTTCTTGGGGTTAATTTTGTATCCTGCTACATTGCCAAATTCATGTATTAAGTCCAGTAGCTTTTTGATGGCGTCTCTAGGGTTTTGTATGTATAATATCATGTCATCTGCAAATAAGGACAGTTTTACTTCCTCTTTTCCAATTTGGATGCCTTTTATTTCTTCTTCTTGCCGAATTGCAATGGCTAACACTTCCAGTACTATGTTGAACAGGAGTGGTGAGAGGGGGCATCCCTGTCTTGTTCCTGTTCTTAGGGGAAATGGTGTTAGTTTTTGTCCATTGAGTATGATGTTGGCTGTGGGCCTGTCATATATGGCTTTTATTATGTTGAGGTATGATCCTTCTACTCCCACCTTGCTGAGAGCTTTTATCAAAAATGGGTGGTGAATTTTGTCAAATGCTTTTTCTGCATCAATTGATATGACCATGTGGTTTTTTTCTTTCAATTTGTTTATGTGATGTATCACGTTTATTGATTTGCGGATATTGTACCATCCTTGCATCCCTGGGATGAATCCTACTTGGTCATGGTGTATGATCTTTCTGATGTACTGCTGGATCCGATTTGCTAAGATTTTGTTGAGGATTTTGGCATCTATGTTCATGAGGGATATTGGCCTGTAATTCTCTTTCATTGTGTTGTCTTTACCTGGTTTTGGTATTAGGGTGATGCTGGCTTCATAGAATGAGCTTGGAAGTGTTCCTTCCTCTTGAATTTTTTGTAGTAGTCTGAGGAGGATAGGTTTTAGTTCTTCCTTGAATGTTTGGTAAAACTCCCCTGTGAAGCCGTCTGGTCCTGGGCTTTTGTTTGCTGGAAGCTTTTTGATGACTGCTTCAATTTCTTCCATAGTTATTGGCCTGTTGAGATTTTTAGATTCTTCCTGATTGAGTTTTGGAATGTTGTATTTTTCTAGGAATTTGTCCATTTCCTCCAGGTTGTCTAGTTTGTTGGAGTAGAGCTGTCCATAGTATTTTTTAACAATCATTTGTATTTCTGTGGGGTCTGTTGTTATTTCGCCTCTATCGTTTCTGATTTTGTTTATTTGGGTCCTCTCTCTTTGCTTCTTGGTGAGTCTGGCTAGAGGTTTGTCTATCTTGTTTATCCTTTCAAAGAACCAGCTCTTGGTTTCATTGATTTTCTGTATTGTTTTTTTGGTCTCTATGTCATTTATTTCTGCTCTAATCTTTATTATCTCCTTCCTTCTGCTCACTCTGGGGTTTTCTTGTTGCTCTCTTTCTAATTCTTTGAGTTGTAGAGTTAGATGATTTACTACCATTTTTTCTTGTTTTTTGAGATAGGCCTGTAGCACTATAAACTTCCCTCTCAGGACTGCTTTCATTGTGTCCCATAGGTTTTGGATTGTTGTGTTTTCATTGTCATTATTTTCCAGGATGTTTGGAATTTCTTCTTTGATTTCATTGGTAACCCAATCAATATTTAATAGCATGCTATTCAGCTTCCAGGTGTTTGAGTATTTTGGGTTTTTTTTATTGTAGTTTATTTCTAATATTATGCCATCGTGGTCTGCGAAGACACTTTTTATGATTTCAATTTTCTTGAATTTGGGGATACTTTGCTTGTGACCCAATATATGGTCTATTTTTGAATATGTCTTATGAGCATTTGAGTAGAATGTATATTCCCTGGCTTTCGGGTGAAGTGTTCTGAAGATGTCTATTAAGTCCATCTGATCTAGTGAGTCATTTAGGATTGCTGTATCTTTGCTGATTGTTTGTCTAGAGGACTTATCCAGTGCTGTCAGTGGTGTATTAAAGTCCCCTACTATGATTGTATTGTTGTCGATCTCTCCTTTGATATCTTCCAGGAGCTTTTTTATGAATTTGGGTGCTCCTGCATTGGGTGCATAAATGTTTACCAGGGTTATATCTTCTTGTTGTATTGATCCCTTTAGTATTATGAAGTGGCCTTCCTTATCTCTTGTTATGGCCTTCACTTTGAGGTCTATTTTGTCCAATATAAGTATTGCTACCCCAGCTTTCTTTTCCTTTCCATTTGCCTGAAAGATATTTTTCCATCCTTTCACTTTCAGTCTGTGTGAGTCCCTTCTAATGAGGTGGGTTTCTTGTAGACAGCAGATGTATGGGTCATGTTTTTTTATCCATTCAGCCACTCGATGTCTTTTGTTTGGAGCATTTAGTCCGTTTACGTTTAAAGTTATTATTGAAAGGTATTTGTTTGTAGCCATTTCTGTTTTTGTGTGGCTGTTTTCTTTCTGAGCTTTTTATTTCTTATTTTTATACCAGTCCCTTTAGCATTCCTTGCATTGCTGGCTTGGTGGTGATAAACTCCCTTAGCCTTTTTTTGTCTGTGAAGCTTCTTATTTCCCCTTCAAGTTTGAATGATAGCCTTGCTAGATAGAGTATTCTTGGATTCAGTCCTTTGCTTTGCATCACTTTGTAAATTTCCGTCCATTCTTTTCTGGCCTGATGTGTTTCTGTTGAGAAATCATTTGACAATCTAATGGGAGATCCCTTGTATGTAACTTTCCGTCTCTCTCTTGCAGCCTGTAAGATTCTCTCTTTGTCCTGAACATTTGCCATAGTAATTATGATGTGTCTTGGTGTGGGTCTTTTTGGGTTCACCTTGTTTGGGACTCTCTGTGCTTGTGTGACTTTTTTCTTCCCCACCTCAGGGAAGTTTTCTGATATTATTTCTTCTAATAGGTTTTCTAATCCTTGTTCATCCTTCTGTTGTTCTGGTACCCCTATTATTCATATGTTGTTTCGTTTCATGTTGTCCCAAAGCTCCCTTAGGCTCTCCTCCTGTCTTTTCATTTTTTTCTCCAATTGCAGTACATTTTGGGTGTGTTTTGCTTCCTTGTCTTCTAATTCACTAATTCGGTCCTCCGCTTCTCCTAGTCTACAGTTGATACTTTCAATGGAGTTTTTCATTGCAGCTATATCACTCTTCATTTCTTCTTGGGTCTTACTTAAGTTGTTGATTTTTTCATCTGTTTCTTCTAGCTTCTTCCATATGTTATCGATTTTTTCATCTGTTTCTTCTTGCTTCTTGCAGAGGTTGTCGATTTTTTCCTCCATCCGGTTTATGCACTCTAGGACCCTTATTCTGAATTCTTTTTCTGTCATGTTGCATGCCTCTGTATTACTTAGCTGCTTTTCTGGAGAGTCCTCCTTCTCTTTCCTTTGGGGGTTTCTTTGTCTACCCATGTTTGATCTCACTGACACATCTAGACGTTGAGTCATTCAGTGGCTGCTCCCTTGGTGGCAGTGACTCCTTGGTCTGTGGTTGCTCTTTGGGCGGTTGCGGTAGCAGCTGCTCTTCAGTTGGCAGCAGCTCCTCTGGGGGCTGCTGTTCACAGCTGTGGTGGCTCTTCTGACTGGTGGGGCGAGGTTTCACGTACAGCTGCTGTCCCTCAGCAGAGGGTGTGGTGCTCAGGAGGTTGCTGTTGCTTAGATCTGCTGCGTTGATTTAAAGGCACAAAATACAACACAACAAGGCACCACGTACCAGGCACTATACACAAATATATTCACGATATTAATAACCCCAAATAAAGGTGACCACCTGAATTAAGAGAATTAGGGGGTAAGGAAGAAGGAAGAGAAAAAGATAAAAGAGAAAAAAGAAAAGAAAAGTAGGGACCAAAAAAAGGAGTGCAAAAATGAAATTGGGAAAAAGGAGGGGGGAAAATAAAAGCGAGAAAAGAAAAGAAAAGAAAAAAAGAGCGAAAAGAGAGAATGAAGTGGAAGAGGGGAAGAGACTTTTTTATATGAGGAGAGTACTCCTATAGAACAGCCATTAATCCCAACAAATTCCAGCAACAGCTCCCTGGAGATGAATGCAAACTAGAAACAACCAATAATATAACGATGAAAATAGAATGGAGAACACTAATCCCAAAATAAAATAAAGAGAAAATAAAATGGCACTTTAAAAAAAATGGTAAAATGGTAGCTGTAATAATACTGGTTAAAAATAAGAAGGTAGTAATTAAAAGGGTAAAATCAGGTGATGGAAAAAAGAAGAAAAAAAAAAGAAAAAAAAGAAAAAAAATTGGTTTCTTAGTTAAAAGGTGAAAAAAGAAAAAAAATATTGCAGTAGTGAAGGTCCTTTGGTTCTTCTATTCTTCAGTGTGGCTCGCCTTAGACCTGCCAGGTATTCAGGAGAGTGTTGAGTTTCCCTGCGATACACTGTTCCTCTGTGTGTAAACCACAGTCCTTATTTTAAAGCAAGCCGCATTTGTTTCCCAGACTGCCTTATTTTGTGTTTAGCAAAGAGTCAGTTTGTGGGTCAGCCTCTGGGTGGCAGTGTTCTGGGGTTGGCCTCTGAGGCTATAGGGCCTCTCTGTCCAGTGGAAGTTCACTGCCCAGAGCTGGCTGCGTAATAGTTACCGGTGCTGTGTTGTTGCTGGGGTTGAAAATCCCTCTATAGGCCAGACCCTGTTAACTCCCAGGGACTGATCAGGTTATTTTAATCCTTGATCTCCTACAGGGTGGAATCTGGGTGTGGCTGTGCTCCTTGCCTGGGGGCTGGGGGCAGGAGTCTCACTCTCTGGAGAGAATGGCTGCCTCAACCCTGGGCTCAGGGGTGTCTCAGCACTCAATTCGCTGGCACCTCTCCCTGCCCCCCTTCTCTCCTCAGTCTCTCCCCAGATTCCACTCCTCCGCACCCTCTCCCTCTCTTCATCACAGGTGAGTGTCTGTATCTGAAATGTCCCATGAACAGGATTCAGTGAAAACAAACAAACAAACGCCGGCCGCGGAAACGGGGAAGGCTTGGTTTCTGTAAGCTTCTTCTCTTACTGGGACTGCATGGTCTGGTCAGCTCTTCAGGCTGCCGCCTTTAGGCTCAGTCCTCCGTGATCACAGAACCCAGCTCTCAATTCCCCCGGTGGCGCCAGGAATCCCGCGGTTCTCCTTTCCCCCGTCAGGGGCTGTGCCTGTCCCAAGGGACGCGGCTGTCTGCCACGCGGTCTCCCTCCGACTCTCTGGGCTCAGAGGTCTGGCAAACTTTCCTGCCCAAATCCCTGGTTTTTTTACCTTTCCAGGGGAGTTCTGCTCTTCCCGGCTGCAAACCTTCTCACCAGCTGAGCAATTTCGCCAATTCGGGGTGGATATTACTAGTTTCAGCTGCTCACTCCATTTGCTCCAGGACACGACCTGGGACGTGTCTGCCTATACCGCCGCCATCTTCCGTCTCCAAAAATTATATTCTTTATTCCATATTTGTTCTAGTCACACTGGTCTAATGGTTGCCCCGCTGTGTCCTGGCATCCTCTGCCGGGTGCTCAACACATGCCTATCATGATTATGTATGATCATTAGGCCCACAATGGCCTAAGGGTTGCTAGGACCATAATGATTATCTTTGCTCTGTTCTTTTCCCCTCTTTAAGTGTTATTCTCAAAGGCCTCCCCCCAGGCTCAAATTTTCCAGAAGGAGACCATAAGATCCAGTATACCGTTTATGACCGAGCAGAGAACAAGGGCACTTGCAAATTTCGAATTAAAGTAAAAGGTAAGACTATTGCTTATTGGCTTTCTATCCTCTTTACAAGAGCAAAGGGAACCCTCTGTGAGCACCCACTATTATATGGATATTTCCCAGCTTGGATTCACTTTTTTTTCTTTTTAAAAAATAATACTTTATTGTTGAAAGTATTACATATGTCTCCTTTTTTTCCCCATTGACCCCCTCCAGCCCACCCCTTCCTCCTGCCCCAGGCCCTAACCACTCCATTGTCTGTGTGCATGGGCCATGCATATATGCATACAAGAGCTTTGGTTGATTACCTCCCACCCACCCACCCTCCCCTGCCTTCCCTCTGAGATTCCGCACTCTGTTCATGCTTCCATGTCTCTGGGTCCACTCCATTCATCCGTTTATTTTGTTATTTACATTGGGATTCACTTCTTAATGCCTGAATTTCACAATATAAACCTGGATGAGGTTCAGGGCCACTTACTTTTGAAGCATGGTAATGACTCCTCCTTAGGGAAAACTGCTGTTTGAAACCGCTGTTTTAGAATTCTCTGCTGTTTTGAAATTCTCTGTTGTTTTTAGACTGTAAAATAACTTTGTTTTTTAGCTTGAATAATAGAAGAGATAAACTTAATTGTCTAACCTTGCAAGCAAGCCATCTAACATAAGGGACTGATACCATGATACTGATGCCAGGTGTCTATATAAATATGTACCCAAGGTTACTGGTATCTGTATAGACATGATATGATACTCAAGGTTACAAAGTTGTCTGTATAGATATGACAGGTGTTTGCTAGATATGATACGTACTCAAGGTTACAAGCTGTCTGAAAAAATAACTGACACAAGGACCTAAAAAATATGTAAAAAGAGAATGCCTCCTCCTTTGGGTGTTCAGAATGTGACAGAGGTAATCTGCTCTGAACCTGCTCGCAATAAAGATGACTCCTAACTAATTGGCTGATTAAGGTGCCTTGTCCAGCTCGCTGATCTGGGATACAACAACTTAAGCCAAGGAGTCTGAGAGAGCCATAAGCTAGTTTCACATGAGCCCACTTCTGGCTATCCTAGAAACATATTATTTGATAGCCTTTCCATCCCTGGGCTTGGGTAACCAGCTACTACCTTCAAGTTCTTCTAGAAGGGAGGTAAGAAGCTCTCTAGATTGGGCCACTGGACCATGTTCTTGGTATCCTTAAAACCTTGGGTCTACCTGGAAAAAATTATTTTTCAAATTTATTTTATGCCTCATGGTTTGAGCAGCTAATTTTTTTAAATTGGAAAAAATATTTATTTATTATTTTTATTGAGTTCAGAGAGGAAGGGAGAGGGTGAGAGAGAGAGAAACATCCATGATGAGAGAGAATCATGGATCGGCTGCCTCCTGCACGTCCCCCCACTGGGAATCAAGCCTGAAACCTGGGCATGTGCCCTTTACTAGAATTGAACCCAGTACCCTTCAGTCCATAGGCTAATGCTCTATCCACTGAGCCAAACTGGCTAGGGCTAATTACAAACCATCTTTATTCTGTAGTCTTCTGTGTTCAACCTCTTCATATAAAACACGGAGCTAAACTAGTTGATCTCAATGGTCTTGCTGGCATGAACAATAACCATTTCAAGGCCCACCCCCTGACCAGATAGCCATGCCTGCCCCCTCACTCATTTCACATGATGATGTAGAAGCCTGATGACAAAGCTGGGGCATCTGAGATCTCACTTCCCCTAGTTACTCTGTGGAGGGGAGCTTAGCATTGAAACATACTTGGGCTTGTGTTCCTACAGTCAAACGCTGTGGAAAACTCAACGCCCCTGAGAATGGTTACATGAAGTGTTCCAGCGATGGGGATAATTATGGAGTCACCTGCGAGTTCTCCTGCATCGGTGGCTATGAGCTTCAAGGTAGCCCTGCCCGAGTATGTCAGTCTAACCTGGCTTGGTCTGGCACAGAGCCCACATGTGCAGGTATGTGTGCAGCCCTCTCTGTCCCCAGCAGCAGAACCTGAAAACCCCTTGCTTCTGGATTCAAGTACAAGGAGGAAGGATTTCATTCTACATGCTTGGAAAGGTTCAATGCCATTCTTCTTTTTAAAAAATATCTTTTTATTGATTTCAGAGAGGAAGGGAAATGAGAGAGAGAAGAGAGAGAGAGGAGAGAGAGAAACATCAATGATGAGAGAGAATCATGGATTGGCTGCCTCCTGCATGACTCCCCTACCAGGGATGGAAGTGGATGTTCAACCACTGAGCCATACTAGCGCCAGCTGGACAAATGCATTGTATTTATAAAGTATGTGTTAGTTTTCATGTTTTCACTGCTATATCTGAGGTAGGTGGGGAAGATATAAATAAACCAGGTTACAGCCCTGGCCAGTTTGGCTCAGTGGATAGAGTGTCGATCTGAGGACCAAAGGGTCCTGGATTTGATTCTGGTCAAGGACACTTACCTCAGTTGCAGGCTCCTCCCCTGGCCCAGGCCCTTATCGGAGTGCATGCAGAAGGCAACCAATCAATGTGTTTCTCTCACATTGATGTTTCTCTTCGTCTTCCCCTCTCTCTTCCACTCTCTTTGAAAATCAATGGGAAAATATCTTTGCATGAGGATTAAAGAGGAAAGAAAGAAGAAAGAAGAAGAAAGAAAGAAAGAAAGAAAGAAAGAAAGAAAGAAAGAAAGAAAGAAAAAAAAAAAGAAAGAAAGAAGAAAGACAAAAGGAAGAAAGAAAAAGAAGAAAGAAAGAAAGAAAGAAAGAAAGAAAGAAAGAAAGAGAAAGAGAAGGAAAAAGAAAGAAAGAACTTACCTCTTACCGTCCCCCTTTCATGTCCTGAAGTGGAGAGAATAATGATTGTCTCCCACCCCTTTCCCCCGTGTCCACAGATAATCCCCAAAACCTGTGAATAGGTTCCCTGACATAGCCAAAGGATTGTTGCATGTGTCTTTATGTTAGTTAGGGATTTTGAGGTGGGCCGAGTATACTGAATTCTCCAGGGTGGCCCAACGTCATCACCAGGGTTTTTAGAAAAGTGAGGCAGAACTGCTGTCAGAGCCAAAGAAAATGATGATGGACACAGCCAGGCTGATGTGGCTCAGAGGTTGAATATCAACCTATGAACCAGGAGGTCACAGTTCAATTCCCAGTCAGGGCATACGCCCAGGTTGTGGGCTCGATCCCCAGCAGGGGCAGGGAGGGTGCAGGAGGCAGCTGATCCATGATTCTCTTTCATCATGGATGTTTCTATCTCTCCCTCTCCCTTCCTCTCTGAAATCAATGCACATATATATTTTAAAAATCTGGGGGCTGTTCTGCCAACACCTTAACTCTGGGCCAGGGAAATCCATCTCACACTTCTGATGGTCAGGACTGTGTGAAAATAGATTGGTGTGTGTTAAGCCACTGAGTTCCTAGTGATTTGTCACAGCACTAAAAGGAAACTAATATAGCTTAGAGCTCAACCAGATATCTTCTTCAAATATCCACATTTTTATTGCCCTGCATCTTACAGTTCTACTAGGGCTAATATTTACAAGATTCAAAACAATGTTCTATTCATGGGCCATTTGTGTAACACAACACCAATGAATACATTTTCACAAGGATTTAATATACACATGGAATATAAATTGTTAGAGGAATTCACCACTTAAATAAAATTGAATAATAAGGAGTTTGGAATAATAAGGTGCTTCCAAAAAAATTTTTTAAGTAAGAAATAATGACCAAAACACCAACTTTCATTATATTTTAGATCTTAATCTCCAATTTCTAAGTGTTTCAAATAATTTTTAGTGTTTCCAAAGTTCCTTGTGTTGTGGCAGCAATTCTTCAAATGGCCCAGGAGAACGATCAGTAAGCATTCAGAGGAATCAGGAAAGAAAACCTTTATTACCTTTATTATGCAGCACTGCTAGTCCAGGGGATTCTGACCCAAAGCCTGAACTGCCAATAGGGGAGGTTTTGATATATATATACTAGAGGCCCGGTGCACAAAAATTTGTGCAATTGGGGGGAATTCCTCAGCCCAGCCTGCCCCCTCTAACAGTCTGGGAGCCCTCACAGGATGTCCTACTGATGTCCCTGTGGGGAGCGGGCCTAAGCCGCAGTCTGGCTTCCCTCTGTGGAAGGCAACTGGCTGATCAGGTATATAGATACTTTCTGAAGGCAGCACAGACTCCTTCCTTATTTCTTTCCTCTGTGGTTGGAGAATAGGGGACTAAAAGGTGGAGACAGAACTGTGGCAGGGCCTGGGCTCTTGTAGGCAGCAGAAAGAAGGAGAGGGCTGGGGAAAGTCTAGACACGGTTCTCTTCAATTGTCCTCCCTTCCTCCGGGCCCCTCGCTCTGTTCTCTCCTTGTCATGGTGGATGCTTGGACCTCGGACTGATAGGAGCCCAGCAATGGTGGAGTTCAGCACCCTCACTTCTCAGCTGAACATATAACTGCCTCACATTCCAAGTGAAGTTGTTTTCAAGTGGCTAAAGTGCTGGCAATTCATGCCTCCCGGCCTTTCCCCTCTCAGGTTTCCTCCTTGGGTCAGTTGCAAACTTCACTGAGACATCGAAGAAACACTGCCCTGGTACTTCTGCACCGGCCCCTGCCTGGGCCCGCCCGGGCACTCTTCCTTGAGGTCTCTGGGTCCACAGTCTGAGCTCAGGGAGGTCACCCAGAGCCCGTTCCCCCGGACAGGTGGGGCAGGGGGGCTAGCTTGAAGAGCTGGAGGAAGATGGCAGAGTAAGAGTTGGTATGAACCCGCGTCTGCTTAGCCAGACTTCCTAAGCTCCCCACCGGTCCCAGGCTGGGCCCCTTCCCCACACCAGGAGGATCCCAGCTGAGGTCCCCTCCCTGCACCCAGCGCTCTCCTCCCTGTTCTACCACTGAGGAAAGGGAGCAGCTCACCTGCTCTGGACCCTGCCAACCTGGAAGGCTGAGGCACAGGTGGTACAGCCTAGGGTGCTGGTGGCTGCGAGTCTTCTCCCACTCCCTGAAGTGTGGGGTGGGGTTGCAGCAGCTCACAGCCACCCCTGGCCACCATGCATGGAGAAACCGCTCTCCACTTAGCCACCATCCACCCGGGACCTGTGGAGGTTGGGGTAGCCTCAATGGGCTCCCACTGGCCCCACTGAAGGCAGTCTCAGCTTGGCTGGCCACCCCTGCTGCCCCAGGGCTGCACATGCCCCACAGGCCTCATGAAATCCCGTGGTCCGGCCGTCCCATCCCAGGAAGTGGCCATCCTGATCACCATGGCTCACTCCCCAGTGCAGTTGGGCCTGCCCAGCAAGCATGTAGGCAGGAGCTGGGCCTCTGAGGGGAAGGAGGAGGCATGCCCCGCCAGGGCAGAAGTGGGGGAAATTGGTGATGTAAACACAGCCCACCCCCACCTTGTGCCGGCCCCTGGCGCTGCATTCCCAAACCCCTGGTGCCCCTGCCCAGCACTGTGCTCTCGGGCCTGGGTGGGGGTGAAGGACCTGGAGCAGCGGCCTGAAGGCAGCCCTCACTGGCTTGGAATCACAGTGGTCGATCAGGGAGGGATGCAGGATGCAAAATTCCATCTCTCTCTCTCTCTCTCTCTCTCTCTCTCTCTCTCTCTCTCTCTCTCAGTAGGCCCCTTGTCTCCAGTGGGCGGGCGAGGGCTCGGTTGAGGTGATGTGGGCACCGCTTGCCTTTGCCCCAACCCCCGCGCATTGGGACGTGTCTCCGGTGGGCTGGCGAGGGCTCTGGCCAGGCGATCTGCACTGCTTGCCTTCACCCCAGCCCTTGCCCACCCCTAGATCCCATAGGGACATGGGTGGGTGAGGGCTCTGCTGAGTCGATCTGCACTGCTTGCATTCGCCCCAGCCCCCGCGCATTGGCACGTGTCTCCGGTGGGCCAGCGAGGGCTCTGCTGAGGCGATCTGCACTGCTTGTATTCGCCCCAGCCCCTGCCCACCCCCAAATCGCAACAAGGGGATCCAAACTGCTTACATTGCCCCAGCCCTCCTCCGCCCAGGGTCGCATTGGGACGTGTCTCCGGTGGGCTGGTGAGGGCTCAGTGGAGGCGATCAGTGCAGCTTGCCTTCCCCCAGCCCCCGCTCACCCCTAGATCACACTCGGGAGTGGGCTCCCTGTCTCCGATGGGCAGGGGAGGGCTCCAGCGAGGGGATCAGCACCACTTGCCTTAGCGCTGGTAGCACAGGGAGGCCTGGATGGCAGCTTGTGCTGTCCTCCCTGCCTACAGTATGCAAATTAGCCACCATCTTTGTTGGCAGTTAACCGCCATCTTGGTTGGCAGTTCATTTGCATATCGCCCTGATTAGCCAATGGGAAGGGTAGCGAAGTTCTGGTTAATTACCATGTTTGTCTATTATTAGATAGGATATATATATTAGTAGCCCAGTGTATGAAATTTGTGCACATTAAAAGGGAATTAAGGGAGAAACCAAAATGGCGGCATAGGTAAACACCGGAAATTGCTGCCTCCCACAACAACTTCAAAAATACAACAAAAAGACAAAACGGATATCATCCAGAACTACAGGAAGGCTGGCTGAGTGGAAATTGTACAACTAGAAGAAAAGAGAAAAGCACACTGAGACTCAGAGGAGCTGCGGAAGTAAAGTGCAGAGGTACGGAGGCTTGAGCACGTGTGCGCACGCAGAAAGGGGCTGGCACCTGAGGACGCGGCTGACTTTTTGCTGTGTTTTTGAATCAGGAGGGAGTCACAAGCTCCCGACTGCTCTGAACTCGGGTTCCAGGAAGTCTCTGGGGACCCAGGACTCATATGGGGAGAAACTGGACTGTCTGGCAGCAGGCAGAACTCGGAACTTGAGGGTGGCTTTCCCTTAGAGGTGCTTGCAGCAATTACCAGGACACTGAGATGCAGGGCCCCATAGGGCAGGGCTGAGGATAAGCCATAGCTTCTTGCTCTGCCCTGCTGATTCCCTGAGACCCCACCCCACCCAGGCTGCGGTAGAGGCTTTTGCATATGAATGCCCTGGCCCTTTGCAATCTGAAAATTACCTAACAAACTGCAGCTGGGCCAGACAGACCTAGAACTTCCAAGAGAAGGCCCAAGTCCCCACAGCAGCTTGCATTGCTTCACAGCTGGGCCTCACCTGGGCACCTCCAAACCCCAAACAGGAAAGGGGGATCTGCAGATCTCTTCATAGCTCCTGCTGGGTAGCCTCAGGCAGAGGCTAAATTAGCACCTCCTTAGATCCAAGAGCCTCCTCCTTGGATCCTTAGATCCAAGACCATCCAGTGGTCTTAGTGGGACCATCCAGATTACAACTCTTCAGATCCATAAGGGACACATTCAGGGGGCAGACTCAGTGAGCACCAAAGCCCCACTGAAGCAAGTCTTGCCCCATAAGGGTGTCTTCAGCACAGAAGTTCTCCCACTGCAGATACAGCCGATTCTCACTGTCAATTGGCCTGGAGGTCAATTCCTCCCAGTGATACCTACAACAATCAAGGCTTAACTACAACAAGACTGTGCACAAAGCCCACAAGGGGGTGCACCAAGAGTGTCCACCTCAGGTAATTGGGGAGGCTGAGCCACTGGGCCCTATCCGACACCTAGCACACAAAGCCACTCTACCAATACAGGGAAGCATAAAAAAATGCAGAGACAAAGAAACAGGACAAAAATGACAGAAATAGAGGAAAGCAAATGACTAGATATAGAGTTCAAAACCACACTTTTAAGGTTTTTCAAGAATTTTCTAGAAACCACCCATAAACTTAATGAGAACCTCAAGAAATCTAATGAGACCCTTGATGTTGTGATAAAGGACCAACTAGAAATTAAGCATACACTGACTGAAATAAAGAATATTATACAGACCCCCCAACAGCAGACTAGAGGATTGCAAGAATCAAGTCAAAGATTTGATATACGAAGAAGCAAAAAACACCCAACCTGAAAAGCAAAATGAAAAAAGAATCCAAAAATATGAAGATAGTGTAAGGAGCCTTTGGGACAACTTCAAGCATACCAACATCTGAATTATAGGGGTGCCAGAAGAAGAGAGAGAGCAAGATATTGAAAACCTATTTGAAGAAATAATGACAGAAAACTTCCCCTACCTGGTGAAAGAAATAGACTTACAAGTCCAGGAAGCCCAGAGAACCCCAAACAAAAGGAATCCAAAGAGGACCACACCAAGACACATCATCATTAAAATGCCAAGAGCAAAAGACAAAAGAGAGAATCCTAAAAGCAGCAAGAGAAAGAAACTCAGTCACCTACAAGGGAGTACCCATACGACTGTCAGCTGATTTCTCAACAGAAACTTTGCAGGCCAGAAGGGAGTGGCAAGAAATATTCAAAGTGATGAATGCCAAGAACCTACAACCAAGATTACTTTATCCAGCAAAGTTATCATTCAGAATTGAAGGTCAGAAAAAGAGCTTCACAGATAAGGAAAAGCTAAAGGAGTTCATCACCACCAAACCAGTATTATATGAAATGCTGTAAGGTATCTTTTAAGAAGAGGAAGAAGAAGAGAAAGGTAAAGATACAAATTATGAACAACAAATACACATCTATCAACAAGTGAATCTAAGAATCAAGTGAATAAATTATCTGATGAACAGAATAAACTGGTGAATATAATAGAATCAGGGGCATAGAAAGGGAGTGGACTGACTATTCTCAGGGGGGAAAGGGGTTTGGAGGGTGGGAAGAGACTGGACAAAAATTGTACACCTATGGATGAGAACAGTGGGTGGCGGGGGTAAGGGCAGAGGGTGGGATGGGAACTGGGTGGAGGGGAGCTATGGGGGAAAAACAGAGGAACAACTTTAATAACCTGATCAATAAAGATTCAATTTAAAAAATTAAAAAAAAATAAAGACACAGTTGTGGGCATGGTCGCTGTCTCTCAGAGAATCAGTGTCCCACCGAGACCCAGCTTTCATTCTCTAGTCTGTCTTTTCTAAGCCTTTCAACCGCCTCCACTCAGGTTCACCCTTGGCTGTACTGATGCGGCACACTTAAGATATGCCTCTAAGCTACGAGGGCGGATTCCTGCCTCAAACCTCGCCCTTACTGGAAACAGCTCCAGAAAACAGCTCGGGGGAGGGTGTAGCTGTTTCCAAGACAACCCCTGCAGGACTACTTCCTTTCAGTTGGTCATGCCTTAGGTCGTGATGTTACATGCAGGGTTTTTATCTAAGTAGAATATATACTAATAAAAGAGAAACATGGTAATTGGCCTATGACCGCTACCCATCCCATTGGCTAATCAGCGAGATATGCAAATTAACTGACAGCCAAGATGGCGACCAGCAGCCAGGCAGCTTAAACTGAACATGAGGCTTGCTTGCTTCAGTGATGGTGGACTCCAACGTTCCCCGCCTGCTGCTGCAGGCCTCTGAGCGGGCAGTTTGAAACATAGTAACATAGAGAAGCTAAAAAAAAACTCCAGAAACCTTCTTTCAGTGAGCCGGGATCTCAGAGCTGGAGTTGATACAGAGTTTCGATTGTAGAACACAAACAAGTCTGGGCCTGAGGGTTTCCGCTTTCCCAGCAGCAGAGGCCACAGAGCTGGAGCCACAGCTAAAGCTGGCCCAGAATAAAAAAAAAGAAAAAAAGGAGCGGTTGGGAGCTTCAGTCACCTGACAGCCTGAAAACAGCCCTCAGCCCCTCACCCAGGCTGGCCAGGCACCCCAGTGGGGACCCCCACCCTGACCCAGGACACCCTTCAGGGCAAACCAGCTGGCCCCCACCCATGCACCAGGCCTCTATGCTATATAGTAAAAGGGTAATATGCCTCCCAGCACCGGGATCAGCATGACAGGGGGCAGCGCCCAAACCCCCTGATCGGCCCTGCTCTGTGGGTGATAGAGGGCGGCGCCCCAACCCGCTGATCCGCCCTGCTCTGTGTGTGACAGGGGACGGTGCCACAACTCCCCTATCAGCCCTACTCTGTGCATGACAGGGGGGAGCTCCCCAACACCCTGATGGGCCCTGCTCTGTGTGTGACAGGGGGCAGCACCCCAACCCCCTGATTGGCCCTGCTCTGTGCGTGACGGGGGTGGCGCCGCAACCTCCCCATCGACCCTGCCTTGAGTGTGACAGGGGGCAGTGCCCCAACCCCCCAATCGGTCCTACCCTGAGCGTGACTGAGTGTGGCATCGCAACCTCCCGATCCGCCCTGCTCTGTGCATGACAGGGGGCGGCGCCCCAACCCCCCAATCTGCCCTGCTCTGAGCCCGACCAGGGGCTGCACCTAGGGATTGGGCCTGTCCTCTGCCACCCGGGAGCAGGCCTAAGCCAGCAGGTCGTTATCTCCTGAGGGGTCCCAGACTTCGAGAGGGCACAGGCCAGGCTGAGGGACCCCCCCCTCCCCACCAAGTGCACAAATTTTTGTGCACTGGGCCTCTAGTATACACTAATAAAAGACAAAGATGCTAATTGACCATACCTTTGCTATGCCCCAAGCCACACCCACCAGCCAATCAGAGTGACTATATGCAAATTAACCCAACCAAGATGGCGGCCGACAACTATGGAGCTGGAGCAAGAAGGAGGCTTGGTTGCCCAGGGGATGGAGGAAGCCAAGCTTCCCCCCTTCCCTGAGCTGGCTGTGGCCTCCACTCATGGCAACAGAGTTTCAATTATAGAAGACAAATAAAACCCAAATACCTGCCTCCAGCCGGCCTCCACTGGGAGCTTGGGTGGCTGGGGGCTGTGGCCAGCCTGCAAACAGCCATCAGCACCTCACCCAGGCTGGCCACACCCTCATGGGGTGAGGGTCCCCATTGAGGGGCTTCGCCAGCCTGAAAACATCCCTCAGCCCCTCACCCAGACTGGCCCGGCACCGCAGCATGACCCCCCACCCTGAAGGGGCTGTGACCAATCTTCAAACAGCCATCAGCCCCTCACCCAGGATGGCCACACACCCCAGTGGGGACTCCCACCCTGAAGGGGCTATGGCCAGCCTGCAAACAGCCATCAGCCCCTCACCCAGGCTGGCCAGGCACTCCTATATAATAAAAGGATAATATGCAAATTGACCCTAACAGCAGAAAGACTAGGAATGACTGGTCACTATGACACACACTGACCACCAGGGGGCAGATGCTCAGTGCAGGAGCTGCTTCCTGGTGGTCAGTGCACTCCCACAACGGGAGCTCTGCTCAGCCACAAACCAGGCTGATGGCTGCCAGTACAGCGGTGGTGGTGGGAGCCTCTCCTGCCTCCTCAGCAGGGCTAAGGGTGTCTGACTGCAGCTTAGGCCTGCTCCCTGCTGGCAAGTGGACATCCCCCAAGGGCTCCCGGGCTCCCGGGCTCTCAGAGGGATGTCTGACTGCCAGCTTAGGCCCAGTCCCCCAGGGAGCAGGCCTAAGCCAGCAGGTGGTCATCCCCTGAGGGGTCCCAGACTGTGCTGTGAGAGGGCACAGGCCAGGCTGCGGGACCCCCGTGAGTGCACAAATATTTGTGCACTGGGCCTCTAATATATATATATATATATATATACATTCTTGTGGCAGGCCTCTTGGGTTGGGTTTTGTAGTCAATTAGAGTGGGGCTTGTAAGATTACTGTTTAACTAGATACTATCCCCCAGGGAGAGGGCCTAAGCCATCAGGTGGTCATCCCCTGAGGGGTCCCAGACTGCGAGAGGGAACAGGCCAGCTGAGGGACCACCCCCCAAGTGCACAAATTTTTGTGCACCAGTGGAACAGGGGGTCCCTCTGGGGTGAGGACGACGGAGCCCAATGCACTAGGGTGCTTGCATGCATGATTCCGGAGACCAGGTTCAGAGACACAGATCTAAGTTTATTGAGGAAGTACAGTCGTATAAAAAGGGGTAAGCAGCCAATAGAACAGGAACACGCTTGCTATGTTATCCAATGGGGGTGAGGGTCGGGGCTAAGAGTAGGTGGCTCTTGGAGATTTGCCAGAAGGGCGTTGCCACTTCCTGGTGTGCCAAGGAAGCATGTATGCTAGAGTGCGCTCATAGCATTGCATTGGCCACAGCACTGAGATAAATTTATTGAGCTTTGCCCACACACCGGGCCTCTAGTATATATATATATTCTTGTGGCAGGCCCCTCGGGGTGGTCTTTGTAGTCAGTTAGAATGGGGCTTGTAAGATTACTGTTTAACTAGATACTCAACTAGGCTGTAAGCCCCCAAAGTTGCCCCCCTATTTTCCTTCTTACTTGAAATATCACATTTTCTTCATGGCAGAAAATAACTCTCATGTATATTTTGGTAAATTATAACTATAAATAATTCTAGTTTACTTGTAAGTCTTGATAAAAACAATCTATCTACATAAGGTAAATAAACTTTATACAAAACTCAAAAAAAAAAATGAGAAAACTAATACACTTACCTACTGTTGAGAGTGGCTTCTTGAGACCACCCAGTGAATAATTGCTTGCAACTGAATCTTTATCTCGGGGCCCACTTCTTACACATATGGTTCTGTGTGTCATCATAAGCTAGGTGGAGCCAGAACAAATAGACTATTTCTTTTTTTCTTTTTATTTTTTTTTTAAGTTGTTACAGGCTCAAGGACACTAAGATTCTCTGAAAAGGAAGTCAAGACTTGGGGTGGTGAACACACAATACAACATATAGAAGATGTAGTATAGTATTATACACCTGAAACCTATATCATTCTATTAACCAATGTCACCCCAGTAAATTCAATGAAAATGTTTAAAAAAAGGAAATCAAGTTGTTTCTCCTGCTTTTTAATTAGGCAGGAGTCTAAATCTAATGAGGTGAAAGCTACTGGGTCTCACCTCTGGATGAGCAATCTGAGGAGTCCTATAAAATTTATTCATTTATTATTTTTTTAAATAATTCCTTACTGTTGAAAGTATTACATATGTCCCCTTTTTCCCCCATTGACCCTCTCCATCCTCCCCCCCTTCCCTCCACAGGCCCTCACCACCCCATTGTCTGTGTCTATGGGCCATGAATATATGCAACAAGAATAAGTAGACCATGTCTGACTGATCTGGCCTTTTCTAATCACAGCTATGAATATTAATGTGGGAGTCAGAACAGCTGCAGCACTTCTGGATCAGTTTTATGAGAAAAGGAGAATCCTCATTGTGTCTACACCCACAGCCCGAAACTTGCTCTACAGGCTGCAGCTGGGAATGCTACAGGTAAGTTCCTGAGACAAAGACAAGGAAGGGACCTCTAATAGGAAGGAAGGACCCAGTTGTTTAATGAAAAATAAAGGCCAGCAAGATATTTAACTCTAACAGGAAGAGAAGAAAAGAGCAAGAATTTTTTTAAAAAATGTGCCCAATCTTTATCCTATCTAATAAAGAGGTAATATGCAAATTCACTATCACTCCAACACACAAGATGGCCACCACAAGATGGCTGGCAGGGGAGGGCAGTTGGGCGGGACCAAGCCTGCAAGGGTGGGCAGCTGGGGGGGGGAACCAAGTTGGCAGGGGAGGGCAGTTGGGGGGGGACCAAGCCTGCAAGGGTGGGCAGCTGGGGGGGGGGACCAAGTTGGCAGGGGAGGGCAGTTGGGGGGGAGCAGGCCTGCAGGGGAAGGCATTTGGGGGGGACCAGGCCTGCAGGCGAAGGCAGTTAGGGGCAACCAGACCTGCAGGGGAGGGCAGTTGGGGGAACCAGGCCAGCAGGGGAAGGCAGTTGGGGGGACCAGGCCTGCAGGGGAGGGCAGTTAGGGGCGACCAGGCCTACAGGGGAGGGCAGTTGGAGGGAGCCAGGCCTGCAGGGGAAGGCAGTTGGGGGGACCAGGCCTGCAGGGGAGGGCAGTTGGGGGGGGGGGCAGGCCTGCCGTGGAGGGCAGTTGGGGGCAACCAGGCCAACAGGAGAGGGGATTTGGAGGGGGGGGGCAGGCCTGCAGGGGAGGGCAGTTAGAGGAAATCAGGCCAGCAGGGGAACAGTTAGGCATCGATCAGGCTGGCAGGGGAGTTGCTAGGGGGGTGATCAGGCTGGCAGGCAGGTGAGCAGTTGGGAGCCAGCAGTCCTGGATTGTGAGAGGGATGTCCGACTGCCCTTTAGGCCTGATTCCAGTCAGACATCCCTTGAGGGGTCCAAGATTAGAGAGGATACAGGCTGGGCTGAGGGACACATGCCCCCCCCCCCAGTGCACGGATTTTGTGCACCGGGCCTCTAGTTGAGATATAATTGACATTGTGTAAGTTTAAAGTGTACAATGTCTTCATTTGATACATTTGTATATTGCAAAATGATTACCACCATAGGTTAGCTAACATCTTCATCACGTCACATAACTGCCATTTTTTTTTTTTATGGTAAGAATATTTAAGATCTACTCTCTTAGCAACTTTGAAATACATTGAACAGTTCTATTAATTAAAATGACCATGCTGTACATTAGATCCCCAGAAGTTATTCATTTTAAAACTGGAAGTTTGTGACCAACATCTCCCCATTTCCCCCATACCCCTGCCCCTGGTACCCACCATTCCAGTCTGTTTCTATGAATTTGACTTTTATAGGTTCCATATATAAATGAGATCATATAGTATAAAAAAAAGTAAAGGCCAGTTTCAATGCTTAATCCATTTACCTTGAGCTTCAGGCACTGGTACATTAGAGTTATCATTATTCCTTTCTGGTTCTGGAGCATCACCTGATTAACATGGACTCCTTCCCAGGACAAACCCGATCATTTTTCCAATGAATGAAATTAGTTTGTCTTTACTAATGAGCCTCACTGACATGCTGTCCAGGCCCAGCCAAAAAACAATTGTCTTTGCTGAACCTGTCCAGGATATGCCCAAAAGTTTGGCTCAAGGGATAAGGGGAGTCCAGGAGCCTTCAGGCCCCAGATTCTACCCACAAACACCCCCTCACCTTTCACCTGGGAGCTCACTGGAAATGCAAATTCTCAAGCCCCATTCCAGACCTACTGGATAAGGATCTACATTTTCATTCAATCAGGTGATTCCTAAGCACCTGGAAATTTAAGGAACACTTTTGTAGGAAATGTGCCCTTCCCAGCTGTGCAAATTTTTTAACTACTAAATGAGACAAACAGTGTCTTTAAAAAGCAACTAGGGCTTGTGCTTAGGGGTGGGAGGGGCAAAGGAGAAGTCAATGGGGGGGGATGAGAAAAGGAGACATATGTAATTCTTTAAACAATAAAAAATTTAAATTAAAAGAATAATAAATAAAAAAAAACAACAACTAGAACCCTAGCCAGTTTGGCTCAGTGGATAGAGCATCGGCCTGTGGACAGAAGGGTCCCAGGTTTGATTCCAGTCAAGGGCACATACCTTGGTTGCAGGCTGCTCCCCAGTCCAGGCCCTGGTTGGGGCATGTGCAGGAGGTAACCAATCAATGTGTTTCTTTCACATCATGTTTTCTCCCTGTCTTTCCCTCTCTCTTCCACTCTCCCTAAAAATCAATGGAAAAATATCCTCAGGTGAGGATTAACAAACAAACAAACAAACAAACAAACAAACAAGTAGATACTGAAAGGATCCAGTTGGAAGTAGCTTGATTTTGTCCTTAAGCTTCTTTGCAATAAGAGTGACTAATTTGACTGAATGCTAAAGAGAGAGGCATGTGTCTTTGACAGCAATCAAACCCAGGACCCTTTAGTCCACAGGCCCACACTCTATCCACTGAGCCAAACAGGCTAGGGCTATATTTGTACTTAAACCATAGACTTCAAAGGAAGGTTTGATCAACTTACATGTTTCAGTTAGAATAACAAAAAAGTATATTTTTACCTTTCCTAAGTGGTTTTTTGTTTGTTTGTTTGTTTATTTGTTTTACCAATTCTGTCATCCAATATAGGGTTGTTTCAGTGAAATTGTCATTTAAAAAATGGTGTTCTGCCCTAGCCAGTTTGGCTCAGTGGATAGTCAGCCTGTGGATTGAAGGGTCCTGGGTTCGATTCCAGTAAAGAGCACATGCCTGGGTTTTGGCCTCGATCCCCAGTGAAAGAAACAGCTGATCCATGATTCTCTCTCATCATGGATGTTTGTATCTCTCTCTCCTTCTCCCTTCCTCTCAGAAATAAATTAAAAAGTTTTTAATGGTGTTCTAATAATTCAGGAGGTTCATATTTTTCCCCCATTATGTTACTTTGTGTTCCCTGTGGCCATTGCTGCTACTGATGAGAGACCTCCTGGCACGCGACTGAATGGGCCATGTTCCTGTGGCTCTTGCCAAGGGCCAGCTCAGAGAACTGAAACATTTTATCCTTGTTTCCCTGGCATGCTGGGTTGTGGGGACTCAGCAAGGGATGCATAGGGTGGACACAAGGTCAGGTAGAGGGACTCTGGAAAACATTTTCTCTTTGCAAAGACAAATTTAGAATCCTCTGGAGGTATTCTTGGACACTTTCTAGGAAATTTGGCTCCTGTAAAATCTTACCTCATCTGGAAAAACAGAGACTGCTACTTTGCTTAGGTTTTCAAAATTCCATTGCCAAGGCCTTTCTGGTGATTCCTCTAGGAAGGTGTTAAGGTTTTCCAGCCACTGGTTTCACCCCAGTTTTCAATTGTTTTCAGGACAGTGTGGAGTGGGCAAATAAACTTCCAAAAACTTCTCTAGCTAATGTGACTCAGTGGGTAGAGTGTAGGCCTGCGGACTAAAGGGTCCCAGGTTCAATTCCAGTCAAGGGCTCCTGCCTGGTTTGTGGGCTCGATCCCCAGTAGGGGGCGTGTAGTAGGAGCCGATCCATGATTCTCTGTCATCATTAATGTTTCTCTCTCCCTCTCCCTTCCTCTCTGAAATCAATAAAAATATATTTAAAAGAAAAAGCCAGACCAACTCTATTTCCTTCAGTCTATGGTTTGACATGGAAGTCTCTTTCTTCAGCCATGCTCACACCTTCCCTACTTTTTTTTTCTTTTCCAGCAAGCACAATGCAGCCTGGATCTTCGACATATCACTGTTGTAGAGCTGGTAGGCGTGTTCCCGACCCTCATTGGCAGGATAGGAGTGAAAATTATGTCTCCAGCCCTAGCTCTGCAGCTCAGGTAGGGGGATGTCCTGTTCTGAAATGTTCTCTCTACAAATGTACATTTTTCTGATCGGGTTCCCTGGTTTCTTTCTATTCAGTCTTGATTCCAGGTAACCTTCAATGTGTAATTGCTTTTTTCTCTTCTTTCACCCTTCCGAACAAGTGTTTTTGCTTTGTCTTTGTTCTTTTTTCCCCCCTATTGGTGGGAGTAGGATGGGTAGAGGAGAGCCTGCCCAAAAGATTTCTCCCCACCACCACCAACAAAAAACTGGATACTTCTCTTCTTAAAGATGTGTGAAAAAATTTATTTTAGATCCAGATGGCAGTATGTATGCTACCTCACAAACAATTTCTAAACTAAAAAAAAACAAACACAAAATCTGGAAAAGAGACTGAGTAGGCTCATTTTTTTCACTGGGCTGAGCTTATGCATTGCTTTCTCCTTCTTCTTCTTCTTCTTCTTCTTCTTCTTCTTCTTCTTCTTCTTCTTCTTCTTCTTCTTCTTCTTCTTCTTCTTCTTCTTCTTCTTCTTCTTCTTCTTCTTCTTCTCTTCTCTTCTTCTTCTCTTCTTCTTCTTCTTCTTCTCTCCTCTCCTCCTCCTCCTCCTCCTCCTCCTCCTCCTCCTCCTCCTTTTCCTCCTCCTCCTCCTCCTCCTCCTCCTCCTCCTCCTCCTCCTCCTCCTCCTCCTCCTTCTTCTTCTTCTTCTTCTGCTTCTTCTTCTTCTTCTTCTTCTTCGTTTTTTGTTTTTTTTTATCCTCAGGCAAGGATACTTTTTCATTGATTTTTATGGAAAGTGGAAGAGAGGGGGAAAGAGAGAGAAACATCAGTGTGAGAGAAACTCATCAATTGGTTACCTCCCACACGAGCCCAGACTAGGGGCCCGGGATGGGGAGGAGATAGAGCCCTTTACCTGAATCAAATCCCGGACCCTTTGGTTCACGGGCCCAACACTCTATCCACTGGGCCAAACTGATTAGGGCTACATTGTTTGCTTTCTTCATCTAAACATGTTTGTATTTATATAAAAATCATATTTTCTTGCATTTTTAATTCTAGTGAAGTAGAGTACAAAAACAATTGGACTTTTGAAACTGCTTCAAAATTTTTTGGGAATCATTTTAGTACAAATTATAATGAAATAAATTCAATTCCCTCTAATTGTGCTATCTTGTACTGGCTACAGAATGGACCAGAATTACAAAGTTTATAAACTTACTTCAATCAGCTTCACCTAGTCCAGGCTTTTTCAACCTTGCACTAATTTTTTTTAATATATTTTATTGATTTTTTACAGAGAGGAAGGGAGAGGGATAGAGAGTTAGAAATAACGATGAGAGAGAAACATCGATCAGCTGCCTCCTGCACACTCCCTACTGGGGATGTGCCCGCAACCAAGGTACATGCCCTTGACTGGAATCGAACCTGGGACTCTTGAGTCTACAGGCCGACGCTCTATCCATTGAGCCGAACCAGTTAGGGCTCAACCTTGCACTATTGCCATTTGGCTCTGGATAGTCATTTTTGGGGGGGTGTCCTGTGCATTAGAGGATGTTAAGCAGCATCCCTGGCCTCTACCCCATTGTGACAACCAAAAATATGTCTAGACATAGCCAAATGTACCCTGTTGATAACCCACTGACCTAGATCTAGTGCCTATGTGGTTGTGCAAACCTAATAAGCAAAGTTGAATTGATTCCAACTTAATGCAAAATATCCGTTAGCTTTGTTGTACATGACTCGTAGCAACAACTGGTACATGGCACATTGCAGGTCTACTGATTTCTTGCCCATTATAATCTAAAGCAGTGCTATTCAACCTTCTATGGGCATGCCTGTCATCTTCGGATCTTGCTAATAATGCAGATCCTAACTAAATCAGTAGGCTTGGGTGGGGAGTGTGGGATTGTCCATTTCTTTCTTTCTTTCTTTTTTTTTTTCAAAACAAAGCTAAGCATTTATTAAATTATTATAATGCTTCCAGCACAGTCTTCATCATTTTACACACTCCATTTCATTTAATCCTTACAACAGACCTAGGAAAGGAGGTAGTATTATTCAGGCTTAGAGGCTAAGGTGTTTAAAACCATAATTCTAACCCTTCTGTCCACACCAGCAAATAACACCCCCCATTCCCCAAAAATGGGGTGAGGGAGGAATTCCCACATATGATACTGGGGAAGGACTTGTCTCCATTTCTATGAAAATGCTTTGTAAAAAGTTATTGCTTGCATAGAGAAGATTCTTGATAAATACTATTTGGGGCCACACAAACAACCATCAGGATTCAAACTCGGGCCTGTCAGATGCTCTTACATGTCTACTTATATTACTTTATAAACATCACTTCGGGGAAATAATTTTTAAAATTAATCTTTATTGTTGAAAGTATTACATATATCCTCTTTTCTCCCTCAATTGACCCCCTCCAGCCTGCCCCCTCTCACTGCTCCATTGTCTGTGTCCTTGTGTTATACATATATGCATACAAGGTTGTTGGTTGATTACCTCCCACCCACCCACCCTCCCCCACCTTCCCTCTGAGGTTGGGATTCTCCATTTCTAACAAGATTCCATGTAATGGGCCACACTTTGTGTAGCAAGGGTCTCAAGGCTGATTCAGTCCTCCATGGTATGAAGCTTTTCTCTGCACACAGTACCACTATAGGGCTCTGATTGGTCCACCAGAACCTTTGGGAGTCAGGTTTGATATATTCTTCCCTCTCTCTCTCTCTCTCTCGCTCTCTCTCTCTCTTTGTTCAATTATATTTTTACTAGTGGCCCAGTGCACAAAACTCATGCACATTACAAGGGAATTAATTAGAGGTGGCGGGGACACGAGCCTCATGTCCCAGGGCCAGTTGCTTGGGTCGGAGCTGTGAGCCTCATGCCTCTGGACTGGTGCAGGGGATGGGGATGCCAGCTTCATATCCCCGGGCTAGTGCCGGGGGGGGGGGGATGTGAGCCTTATGTCCCAGGCCCATTGCCAGGGGTGGGGGCATGAGCCTCATGTCTCCGGGCCGGCTCAGGGGGCAGGGATGCAGCCTGCTGATCAGTCATTTGGTGATGGTGTCCTGACCAATTTGCATATTATCCTATTATTAGATAGATTGATTTCAGAGAGGAAGGGAAAGGGAGAGATAAAAACATCAATGATGAGAAAGAATCATGAATTGGCTGCCTCCTGCATGCTGCACAGTAGGCATCAAGCCTGCAACCCGGCCATGTGCACTTGACCAGAATTGAACCTGAGACCCCGCAGTCCACAGGCCAACACTCTATCCAAACTGGCTAGGGCTTGACATATTCTTCTCTCTAAAAATAAATAAATAAATAAATAAATAAATAAATAAATAAATAAATATTGTTTTTTTTTTTAATTTCAGAAAGGAAGGGAAAGGGAGAGATAGAAACATCAATGAGAAGACAGAATCATGGATTAGTGCCTCTTGCATGCCCCCTGTTGGGGATTGATCACGCAACCAGGGCACATGCCCTGACCAGAAATCAAACCTGGGACCTGTCAGTCTGAAGACCTACACTCTATCCACTGAAACTGATGGCTAGGGCTTGACATATTCTTCTCTTTTTCTGCCCTAGGCTGTTGCTGCGAATCCCGCTCTACTCCTTCAGCATGGTGCTGGTTGATAAGCATGGCATGGACAAGGAGCGCTATGTCTCCCTGGTGACCCCTGTGACCCTCTTCAACCTGATTGACACATTCCCACTGAGGAAAGAGGAGATGGCCCTGCAAGCGGAAATGGGCCAGACGTGCAACACCTGATGTGATGGTTCCTCTCTGTGTAGTCCCTCTTCTTTTTCTACATAGTGCTAGTCACCAAAGAAACTCTTTAAACATATCCTTGATGTACAGATTTTTATTTGTAATTTTTAAATTCTATTTTATTACGACCTTTCTTTGCACTTAAAAAATGAGCACGATGCTTTCTGTACTTTGACATTTTCCAAAAAAAGATAAGACTATATTTACTATTTCTAACTTTCTTTACTCCATGATGGGCTGGCTAATTTTTGAAAGCACAATTGTACACATGCTTTTAATATGTTATTCAGTGTGACTGGTAACTTTTCTTTCATCATTTTTTATATAAAATTTTTACTAATAAAATATTTTGGAGCAAATTTGTTAAAACTCATTTTATTTTTCAAGTGCACCAGCCATACTTAGTGTGGTCAATGGTTTTAGGCCTGAAAGTTTGCCAGGCCACTTTGTCTGCAGCTGAATGGCCTCCTTGCTCTTCAGCAACACCCAGAATTCTAAAGAGAGGCCTCACTAACTGGAGGGATGGAAAGGAAGAAGACAGACAAAGAGAGCAAAGGAATGCCTTTCCTGCTGTCTGCCCCAAGATTCTAGCAAGAGATTTGCTCATTGACCTCTAAGAACCTCCTTCCCACTCAAGGGTCCCCTAACAGGCCCTGGGTAAACCCAAAGCCACAAGTGAAAACACACCTCCACCTGCTCTAGCACCCCCTGTGTTTTTCTTTACCATGCCATCTTTATTATGTACATGTTCCAACCTTAGTGGTGAGTCAGGTCTCATAAGAAAAACCAAAAATTTTTTCTATAGTGCCACATTCTAGAAAACAAAAGAAAGACTCCTAACAACTAACCTGTTGAATTGTTAGAATAAAAGTAAACAAAGCTTTGCCTAAATAAGAAAGTTGTTCTTTGCCGAAATCGGTTTGGCTCAGTGGATAGAGCGTCGGCCTGCAGACTGAAAGGTCCCAGGTTCGATTCCGGTCAAGGGCATGTACCTGGGTTGCGGGCACATCCCCAGTGGGAGATGTGCAGGAGGCAGCTGATCGATGTTTCTCTCTCATCGATGTTTCTAACTCTCTCTCTCTCTCTCCCTTCCTCTCTGTGAAAAATCAATAAAATATATTTAAAAAAAAAAAAAGAAGAAAAAAGAAAGTTGTTCTTGCCCTAGCTGGTTTGGCTCAGTGGATAGAGCATCAGCCTGCGGACCAAAGGGTCCCGGGTTCTCTTCCGGTCAAGGGCACGTACCTTGGTTGCAGGCTTTTCCCCGGCCTGGGCCCTGGTCAGGGAACGTGCAGGAGCCAACCAATTTATGTGTTTCTCTCACTTCGATGTTTCTGTCTTTCCCTATCTCTTCCACTTGCTCTAAAAAGCAATTGGAAAAATATCCTCAGGTGAGGGTTAACAAAAAGAAAGAAAGAAAAAGAGAAAGAAAGAAAGAAAGAAAGAAAGAAAGAAAGAAAGAAAGAAAGAAAGAAAGAAAGAAGAAAGAAAGAAGAAAGAAAAAAGAAAAAGGAAGAGAAAGAGAATGAAAGAAAGAAGAAAGAAAGAAAAGAAAGAAAGAAGAAAGAAGAAAGAAAGATGTTCTCTACTTCAAATGTGACAATAAAGGTATATTAATCTACATGAAAAATCAGCCGAAACCGGTTTGGCTCAGTGGATGGAGCGTCGGCCTGCGGACTGAAGGGTCCCGGGTTCGATTCCGGTCAAGGGCATGTACCTGGGTTACGGGCACATCCCCAGTGGGAGGTGTGCAGGAGGCAGCTGATCGATGTTTCTCTCTCATTGATGTTTCTAACTCTCTATCTCTCTCCCTTCTTCTCTGTAAAAAATCAATAAAATAAAATAAAATAAATCATAATTTTATGGTATTAAAATACAAAAATGCTAATCTCCATCATCTAAACCCAAAGACATGGACTATTGTAATCTAACTGATAAAAAATTCAAGATAGCTGTTATGAAGAAATTCAATGAGCTATAAGAAAACTCAAAAAGTCCATTCAATGAACTTGGGGATAAAATTAATGAACAAAAGGAGTACATTACCAAAGAATATGAAATTCTAAAAAATAAACAAATAGAAATTCTTGAGCTGAAGAATTCAATAAAGGTGATAAATTGCATTAGAAGCCATTGGAAATAGAGCAGATCAGATGAAAGTGAAAAAAAGCAAGATCAAGGATAGGAATTTAGAAATAATCAGTTGGAAAGAGAAAGAATTCAGATTTTAAAACAGTAAAGAAGCCCTATGAGAACTATCAGACTTGATCAGAAGAGCAAACATAAGATAAATAGGTATACCAGAAGGAGAAGAGAGGCAGAAGGGTGCAATAAGTTTATTTAAAGAAAAAAATTACTGGAAACTCCCAAATCTGGTGAAGGAAGGTATCTATTAGGCCATGTAACTAATAGAACACCTTATTATCTCAATGCAAAAAGACATTCTCCAAAATACATTATGATAAAGTTGTCAAAAGTCCATGATAAAGAATTTTAAAGGCAGCCAGTGAAAAGACGTCAGTAAACTATAAAGGAACCCCTCACTTAGGCTATCAGCAGATTTCTCAGAAGAAATTCTACATACCAGGAGAGAATGACATATTCGAAGTATCCTATCTAATAATAGACAAAAAGGGTAATTGACTGGGCCATATGCAAATTAACTGCCAAGAAAGATGGCGGTTAATTTGCATATGTAGGCACAAAGATGGGAGGTGAAAGGGGAAGTATGGAAGATCCCAAACCGCAGGGCAAAGGCGCCCACCCCCAGCAGGTGAGTGCCATCGGAAAGCTGGGCAGCAGGCGAGGTGACACCCCCAGGCCGGGGGTTCCGGCTGGCCTGCTCTCTGTGATCGCCATGGTGATCGGAGGGAGAGAGAGCCAGGGCGCAGGCCAGCCGGCATCCGCAGACCCCGATGCAAAGGTCGGGGATGAAATGACTTTTCCCAACCACATCTGCAAATATCCCGGGGAAGGCATCACTGAAGAGTTCACAACAACTCTCTTACTTGGCAAGGAAGAAAAAAGTTGGCAATGGAAACAATCCCTTACATCAAAGTTAAGGTCCCTCTGAGTAAAAAAGAATATTTCTAAAGTAAAGGAGGGAGCAGGCAAAAGTAATAGGTTCTCATGACTTCCACTGAAGATTGAGCATATGACAGTGTCAAAATGAACATACAAATTAAAACAGACAGTGGACATTCAAATGACCCGAATCAACTGTCACTGTTTGTCCCAATAACAGACAGTGGACATTCAAATGACCCGAATCAACTGTCACTGTTTGTCCCAATAGCAGCAATGCTTATGTGATAATATAGTTTAACAAACATACAAAACAAATCACATGATAAGAGAGGTTCGGCTTCTAAAGTAAATTGAATATGTTCTTTAAAAATTCTCATGTCCTCCCCTCTGACTATATTCTTAATTTTCCAATCAGAAAATTACCCCAGGTGATCCAGTAACATGTAGAACTCCAGTAACCTATTTTTAAAAAACAAAAAACATCCCAACCATTTTTAAAACATTTAAATTGATATTTTAGGGTTAAAATTATAGAAGATATTTAGATCCAAATATATTTTCTGAATAGAAAATATTTCAGTTTTTGATTTACAAAAAATAAACATAAAAAATTATATAAGTGACACATTTTCCCAAGGAACTCTGAATTAGTACCTTTCCCTCTAACTTTCTTCAAATTAAGAGAATCTATGCAGTTCCCTATACTGCACAAGTTTTAATGAAAGAAAATAAGACTTTCTAAGAGCATCAAATACATGTTGTCTTATTTAAAAACATATATATTCTTCTTCCTCTCTCTCACTCTCTCTCTCTTTCTCTCTCTAAAATATATTCTTACTGATTCAGAGAGGAAGGGAGAGGGAGAGAGATAGAAACATCAAGGATGAGAGAGAATCATTGATCGGCTGCCTCCTACATGCCCCGTACTGGGGATCAAACCCACAACCCGGTCATGTGGCCTGACCTGGAATCACACTGTGACTTCCTGTTTTATAGGTGGATGCTAAACCACTGAGTCACACCAGCCGGGTTCAATTTTTATTTATAAATTCATTCCAAGGACATATACAGCTTGAAAAGCTTTGGAAGCAGTTTCAAAAAAAAACCTAGCTTTTAATTAACAAGAAAACAGCTATAGAAGAAAGTTTAAATTAAAAGAAAAGATTGTTTTAAGCTACTCAAGAGTGGGAACATCCTCCATGAAAATGTGTACCTTGACTGTGGATGGCTGGGTGGCCTTATCACACCTTAGGAATTCAAATGCTTTTTACAATGAAAAGAAAGAGAGTTTCATCTCATTTCTCTCCCAGGGTAGATGTCTATCAATGAAAGTGGGCATCAATAAAAGGAGGGGCTTGCACAATCAATCCAGAAAGTCAGCAATCTATGAATAATTCAGAACCAATCTCCTCTGCCACACACCCTCCCTCCCAGCCAGTGAGCAAGATAATTACTCTCAAGTCAAGCTAAGGGCCGCCCCCCCCCCCCCAGTCACAGTGGCCCAATGCTGGCATACAAAGCATAGAAATAATTCTCACTCTGGCATAAAAGTGACAACTTTCTTGGAAGAAAAGCAGATACTGTAAGTTTCTCAAAGTCTTCTTGAAACATTTTTTTAAAGTAATTTTTACTTTTTTAGAAAAAAATGCATACCTGGCAAACCATCTGTAATAAAAGACCCATTTATAAAATTTTACCTGGTCCTACTCATATCTGCAAGACAAATATAGATATATTTGTCTGTAATCATATTTACAGACAAATATATCTATACTAATAAAAGAATAATGTTCTAATTAGACTGGGAGACCTTCCAGGAGACCTTCCAGGTGTTCTTCTGGACAAAGCCATGGTGGCAGGCCGAGGTAGAGGCAGTTAAAGACCAAGAGGGGAGGGCAGTTGTGGGTAATCAGGCTGGTGGGGGGCGGGGCTGTTGGGGATAAGCAGGCCAGCAGGGGGGCCAGTTGGGGGCAAGCAGGCCATCAGTGGGGGCCAGTTGGAGGTGATCAGGACAGCGGGGCAGGGGAAGTTTGGAGTGAACAGGCCAACAGCAGGGGGACAGTTGGGGATGAGCAGGCCAGTGAGGAGGGAACATAGGGGCGAGCAAGCCAGCAGGGGGGGAAGTTTGGGGTGATCAGGCTGGTGGGGGGGCATTTGTGGGCAAGCAGGCTGGCAGTGGGGGTGGGGGGCAGTTGGGGGCGAGCATGCCGGCAGGCAGAGTGGTTAGGGGGAATCAGGCTGGCAGGCAGGCAGGTGAGTGGTTAGGAGCCAGCAGTCCCGGATTGCAAGAGGGATGTCCGACTGCCGGTTTAGGCCCAATCCCTGTAAACCAGCAGTAGGACATCCTTTGAAGGGTCCCAGATTGGAGAGGGTGCAGGCCGGGCTGAGGAACACCCGCTCCCCCGTGCACGAATTTCGTGCACCGGGCCACTAGTCTATACATATAAAGAGGTAATATGCTAAATTGCCATTAAGATGTCCAGGTAATGACCCATTTGCATATTGATGCTCGTGCAGCAGGGGGCAGGTGGCTGGAACCAAGTTCCTGGGGGTCTGATGAGACTGCCTGGAGCCTGGTAGTCTGGACTGCAAAGAATGAAGAGGAAGTGGCCACGGGGAGCTCTTCCAATCCCCCTCCACAGACACCCTACCCCAGGCCCTGCACCCCCAGGGAGACAGATGGACACCTTAGCCCAGCCCCTGCATCCCTGGGGGGACAGGGAGGCTGACTGGATAGGGAGAAGACCCAACCTTGGGGGTAGCTGCAGCCCATACCTCTGACTCCCAATCTCTTCCCCTGCCACCCCGCCAGGGACGCCCACAACAATATCACACTGGTGACCACCCGTCAGCACCCCCGAGGCACCCAGGTCCCATGGCCTGCCACTGCTGGGGCCCCCTCCACTGGGGCTGGGCACGTCTTTCCTCCCTACAACTCTGGACCCAGGTGGAGGCAGGCCTGAGTGGCCCTCCAGGGTCAGACCCTTCCCGCAACACCACCACCACCCCCCCCCCCCCGCCAGCAGCAGTGCCGTCTGTCACTGCAGCTGAAGCACACTGAACCTCACTGGGGGTGAGGCTAAACCTGCCCTCCTAGCCTACCTGGCTCCGCCTTGGCCCAGCCTCCACCCCGCTCCAAGAGATTGGAGCCCCGCCCTGAGCAGGTACAGCTGCAAAACAGCCATGTACAATTTAAAGAATGGCGCCAAGCGGGAAGGTTTAACAGTTACTCCCCCTTCGGCCTTGCCGCCCCCTTAGTGCTCCCCTAACTCTTTGCCCCCACCAGCACCTCCAGGGACACCACCGCTACAGGGCTGCTGACCAGAGCCCGCCCCTCCAAGGCCTGAGGAACCCTCTGCAAAGCTTCCATAGCTACAGTCCCAGGAAACAATCATGCCCTCCTCCCCTAATCAGCACCTGCTACCTGTGAGGGTACCCGTGGGCAGTTGGGGGCTAGCAGGCCAGCAGGAGAGGGGCAGTTGGGTGTGAGCAGGCTGGCAGGCAGGTGAGCAGTTAGGAGCTAGCAGTCCCGGATTGCAAGAGGGATGTCTGACTGCCGGTTTAGGCCCAATTCCACAGGGATCGGGCCTAAACTGGCAGTTGGACATCTCCCGAGGGGTCCCAGATTGGTGAGGTTGCAGGCCATGCTGAGGGACACCCCCCCATGCATGGATTTTGTGCACCAGGCCACTAGTTGAAAGATAAAATTGTCAGCCAATAAGTACTCGATCTGGCAAAGTTATCCTTCAGATATTGAGAAATAAAGGCTTTCCCAGACAAATGAAAGCCAAAGGGGTTCACTTACCACTACACCTGCCATGGAAGAAATGTTTAAAGGAGCTTTTCAAGTCGAAACAAAAAGATAAGAGCACACAAAATTTTGATGAAGGTGATAAATAGAATCAGAAAACTTAAACTCTATTTTAGAATAGTAAATTAAATAATCCTATATAATAAAAGAGAAACATGGTAATTAGCCGTACCTCTGCTACCCTTCCCATTGGCTAATCAGGGCAATATGCAAATTAACTGCCAACCAAGATGGCGGCCGGCAGCCAGGCTACTGACTCAAATAGGAGGCTTGCTTGCTCCAGTGACGGAGGAAGCCAACGTTCCCCACCTGCGGCTGCTGGGCTCTGAGCTGCTCTCTAAGAAACATTGTTACAAATATAGAAGCTAAAAAAACCCAGAAACCTGCATTCAGCCAGCCGGGATCTCAGAGCTGGAGTCGCAACAAAGTTTCAAATACAGAAGGTAAACAAAGCCAGAAACCTGCTTTCAGCAGCCGAGGCCTCACAGCTAAAGCCAGCTCTCAGCTCCAGTGACAGCAATAGAAGGTAAATAAATCCAAGAATTAAAAAAAAAAGGAAAAAAGGAGAGGTTGGGAGCTTCAGTCACCCTCCAGCCTGAAAACGGCCCTCAGCCCCTCACCCAGACTGGCCAGGCACCCCAGTGGGGACCCCCACCCTGAAGGGGGTGTGACCAGCTGCAAACAGCCATCTTCCCCTCACCCAGGCTGGCCAGGCACCCCAGTGGGGACCCCCACCCTGATCCAGGACACCCTTCAGGGCAAACCAGCCAGCCCCCACCTGTGCACCAGGCCTCTATCCTATATAGTAAAAGGGTAATATGCCTCCCAGCACCAGGATCAGTGGAGCAGCAAGGCCTCCTGGCCCCTGGAGCAGCATGACAGGGGGCAGCGCCCAAACCCCCTGATCGCCCTGCGGCTCTGTGTGTGACAGGGGCCAGGGCCACAACCTCCCTATCCACCCTGCTCTGTTTGTGACAGGGGAAGGTGCCCCAACCCCCTATTGGCCCTTCTCTGTGTGTGACGGGGTGCGGCACCCCAACCCCCCCATGGGCCCTGCTCTGTGTGTGACAGGGTGGAGCCGCAGCCTCCCCATCAGCCCTGCCCTGAGTGTGACAGGGGGGAGTGCCCCAACCCCCTGATCGGCCCTGCTCTGTGGGTGACAGGGGGCGGCACCGAAACCTCCCCATCAACCCTGCCTTGAGTGTGACAGGGGGCAGCGCCCCAACCCCCCAATCGGCCCTACCCTGAGCATGACTGAGGGTGGCATCACAACCTCCTGATGCGCCCTGCTCTGTGCATGACAGAGGGTGGCGCCCCAACTCCCAATCGGCCCTGCTCTGAGCCTGACCAGGAGCTGCGGGGAAGGCACCTAGGGATTGGGCCTGCCCTCTGCCACCCGGGAGTGGGTCTAAGTCAGCAGGTCGTTATCTCCTGAGGGGTCCCAGACTGTGAGAGGGCACAAGTGGGGCTGAGGGACAACCCCCCCGCCAGTGCACAAATTTTTGTGCACCAGGCCTCTAGTTATATCATAAAGTTTAAAGTAAAGACCATTAAAAATAACTATGACTACAATAATTTGGTAAGAAAAAAAAAGTCAAAGAGATAATTTGTGACATAAAAAATATAAATGTGGCCCTAACCAGTTTGGCTCAGTGAATAGAGAGTCAGGTCCTAGGTTCGATTCTGGTCAAGGGCATGTACCTTGGCTGCAGGCACATCCCCAGTAGGTAGTGTGCAGGAGGCAGCTGATCAATGTTTCTCTCTCATCTATTTTTCTAAATCTCTATCCCCCTCCCTTCCTCTCTGTAAAAACTAAATAAAATATATTTTAGAAATATATATATAAATGTGAAGTAAAAGTAAATGAAGATAAATTTCTATCAGCAGAAAAAGGACTATTTTATGTAAACTTCATGGCAAATACAAACAAATATCTAGAGCAGAGACACAAAACACAAAAAAAGGAAGTCACCATGGAAAACCACCAACTTACAAAGGTAGACAGAAACAGAAGGTGCCGGGGTCCAACCCCAGCAGGTCCAGGGGTTCCCAAAGGCGTAGACGGAGTCGGCGAAGAAGGAAGGACACGGAGACAGTGTTCAGTTGATCAGCAGCCTAGCCAGGATCTCCAGCCAGGATCTCCAGCCAAGTTCTGGTCTGGATCTCCAGAGAGGTTCTGCTGTTTATTGTCTTGTTACATCCGTATTTATACCAGTTGATTTTAATCCTGTCAATTTCTATTACAAAGGTTAGGGCGTTTCTTATCTCCATTCCAGGGAGTAAAGATTATGTAGCTTAAGCATGATTGTTTGTAGTTAAAGTGATTAACTACCCGCCTGGCACTTAGTTAAGGAGTTTCATCCCCTCCCTAACTTCAGGGAAAAATCCCTACCTGGGGAAACAACCTTTCTCGGAGAGGTGACCTTGGTTAAAACACACAGCCCTAAGGGGAGCAAAACATATTAAGAACAGTATGCTATATACTCCAGGTCCCTTGAAACATATGCTGTGCAGATGTTTCTATCCTGCAGCAACTGTGTCAAGCAGCAAGGATGGACCGGCTTCCGGCAAGAAGGAAAAAGAAACAATGGAGAGACAAACTAAATAGAAGGCAAAATGTAAAATGACAGTAGTAAATCCTTACATATTAACAATCACCATGAATATAAATGAAGTAAACTCACTAATAAAAAGTCACAGAGTGGCTGGATGGATTTTTTAAAATGACATAACTATTTGCTACCTACAGAAAACTCTTTTTCGGCTCTAGAGATATGCATAGGTCAACGTGAAGGGATGGATGATATTCCAAATGAGCAGAAATAAAAATAAAAGGTGAGCTTAGCCATGCTTATATCAGACAAAACAGATGGCAAGCCAAAAATGGTAGCAAGAGACAAAGATCAGTATCCTATCTAATAATAGACAAACATGGTAATTAACCATAACTTCACTACCCTTCCCATTGGCTAATCAGGGCGATATGCAAATTAACTGCCAACGAAGATGGTGGTTAACCGCCAACAAAGATGGCGGCTAATTTTCATACACAGGTGCAATGATGAGAGGCAAAAGGGGAAAGACAGAAGAATGGTGGCAGGCAAGAGCTGGGGGGCCCCTTTGCCTGTCCCCCCAGCCAGTGATTGCCATCGGAAAGCCTGGCAGCAGGCCAGGCGACACCCCCCTGGGCACCAGGTGCAGGCCCAGGGTGTAGCCGAGCCTGTGGCCCTCGCAAAGGGAGGAGCAGGACCACAGGCACGGCTACACCTGGGGGACTGGGTGCAGCTTTGCCTGGGGCCCCCTGGTATGCGATCACAAAGGGAGGGGCTGGGCAGCAGGCAAGGCAGCACCCTGGGCACCTGGTGCAGCCCCAGGGTGCAGCCGTGCCTGTGGCCCTCTGATCTTCGATGCGAAGGGAGGGGTGGGGCCACAGGCATGGCGGCACCCAGGGCACCGAGTGCGGAGGTGCCTGTGGTCCCCTGATCTGAGATCAGGAAGTGAGGGGTGGGCCACAGGCATGGGAGATCGGGGCTGGTGGGGCGACCGCAGCAGTCTGCCAGCACTCACGCCCTCAACCGCTCTCCCTGGGAGTCCGGAGTGGAGGGCGCTCTCCCAGGGAACCTGGAAATCCGCCTCCCAGGGCAACTGCGCAGAAACCAAGCCTGGAGAGCCATGGAGAGGGCGACCTACCCGGAGGCCACGCAGCTTTAATAGTTGAAGTCGCCCTGGATGGAGGACTGGGGGTAGCAGGGATCAGAGTCGGCCAAGTCAGCCATGGAACCCCAGGTTCCCACTGAATGACTAGAGCACATGGACTTCAATGGTCCTCGGTCACTTGTTGAGCAGCAGTCAGCCTGGACCAGGAATCAAACTCAAAACCTGACAGAACGGAACCCAAACCTTTGCTGTGGCAGGGGAGCTCCGGCCCACAGCAGGGGCCAGGGCACACCAGAGGGGTTTTGTTGAGGGGCCCTGACAGGCAGCACCCTGAGCAGTGGGTCAGAACCGCCTCCTGATACAGCAAGGTTGCAGGTTGGATCCCTGGTCAGGGCACAGATAAGAAGCAACCAAAGAGAGCATAGTAAATGGAGCAACACACTGATGTTTCTCTCGCTCCCTTCCTCTCTCTAAAATAATCAATCAATAAAAATGAAAATAAAAAATAAATCCTCTTGCCCTAACCAGTTTTGCTCAGTAGATAGAGCATAGGCCTGCGGACTGAAGGGTCCCGGGTTCAATTCTGGTCAAGGGCATGTACCTTGGTTGCGGGCACATCCCCAGTAGGGGGTGTGCAAGAGGCAGCTGATTGATGTTTCTCTCTCATCGATGTTTCTAAGTCTCTATCCCTCTACCTTCCTGCCGGAGTCCATTCATTGTCTTCACTAGCTGAGTTTAGACAGAGACCCCCCAAAAGCTAGTAACCTTTGAAGTTCTAGCAAAGGTCAGAACTGTGCACCATCCAGCTAATTTAGGTAATAATAGTTGAAGCATCCCCACCTTAGTTCCCTTAATTCCTTAGATACTTATGTAGATTCTTGTTGATTATTGTTAATCAGATACTCTGCCTACTCCCGGAAATCTATTGATGAGCTAATCAGATACTTTGTCTGTTATGGGTTGGCTCAACGAGATAGACCACTGACTCAGAATTTAAATTTAAGAGCCTTTTATTAAGCTGGCCAGCTGACCACAGCGCCTATCTCCCCCTCTGGGAGATTCGGAGCATGTGGCGGAGACCAAGGGTGCAGTATGATCTTTATATAGCAAAGCAGTGTTAAAAATCAATGACAAAGCATTCTATTAAAAGTTCATAAAGAGTTCACAAGAACAAAGGGGGTAAACAGAGTCACACCTGGCTGGAGCATATCATAATTCATTGTTTTTCTAAGACAATCTAACAATTTTTCTTCAACTGTTACCCTGACACAATCCTGCTTCTACGGTTACCCTGACACAATCCTTGAACACAATCCTCCCTCGTACATCCCCCTCCCTTCGAGCACATTCAATTTCTCATGTCTTATTTCCTTCCCTCAGCACATTCTGTAACATTCTGTAACCCTTTCATGGCACAGTTCCTCACCCTAGCACATTCCCTACTGGTCTTATGTCCGAATCAAATCTTTGATTCAGTGCCCTCCTCTACGATATGAAATTGAGGAGGCATTTGGCAATGTAGGGTCGAGCCACCGGGGAAGAGTCCGGCATTTGATGGTGAAGAATTGGCTCGGCCGCTGACATAGAGTCTTAGTTCCTATGTCTTTCTCCTTCCCATTGGTCAGTTCACCAGGTGAGAGGCATGAGGAGGACGGGGTTACAATTTCTAGTGCCTCTTTCCTGCGACTTTGATGGCGGTTGGAGTGCTCAGCACCACCTGGTAGGGTCTATCCCATCTAGGTTCCAGGCTGCTAGGGTCGTGGTGCTGCACCCAGACGAGATCACCCAGAGAGAAGGCAGGCTGTGTTGGACTGGATCTCAGCACGTCCTCCTCCCGTATGGCTTTCATCACCCGTTGTGCTGACATGGCGCTGCTCTGCAAAGCCTGTAAGGACTTAAGCAAATTTTGGGTAGACAGCAGGGCAATTTTTTCCTCCCTTAGGCGGGGAAGAAGAGGTGGCGGCCTGCCAAACATAATTTCAAAAGGGGTGAGTCCTTTTATATACGGAGTACACCTAGCTCTGATGAGGGCAAAAGGAAGGAGACTTACCCAGTTTTCGCTAGTCTCTAATTTTAACTTAGTTAATATTTTCTTTAAGATCCGATTTATCCTCTCTACCTGTCCAGAACTCTGTGGTCTATAAACACAATGCAATTTCTAAGTAACTTTCAGGGCCTTAACTGTGGATTGTAACTTTGGCGATAAAAGCCGGGCCATCGTCGGACCCCATATATAGTGGTAGGCTAAACCGGGGGACAATTTTAGTGAGGAGTTTTCTAACTACTACCTGTGCTGTCTCTGCCTTGGTTGGGTCTGCCTCAGGCCAGCCAGAGAAGGTATTAATGAAAACCAGCAAGTATTTATACCCTCTTTGTCCTCCTGGTATCTCGGTGAAGTCCACCTCCCAGTGTTCTCCGGGGTTCTGACCTCGGAATCGCTGTCCCGGCGCGGCGACAACAGGGAGCCATTGATTCACCCGGGCACACACTTTGCACCCTCTGGCCAAGTCTTGGGATATTTCTGGAGCCCTGGGATGTAAAATTCTCTTCCTAGTAGTTCTGATAGCTTCGTTCCCCCCAGGTGGGTGCTCTAGTGGGCCTGGGAAGCAATGGTCCGCCCCAGGGCTTCTGGCACTATAGGCCTCCTGTCTGGCAGAATTAGCCATCCAGCCTCTCCTTCCCGGGCCCTTAGTTTCTCAGCTAGCCACTGCTCCTCTGGCAGATGAGTAGGCTTCTCTGGGAGCCTTCATGCTGGTAGGGCTACGAGAAATTCTAGGGGCCCTACTGGTCTTTTAGCCACTTCCTTGGCCTCCTGTAAGGGCAGTGTGAGGAGATATATCCTTGCAGTCCCTGGGTAGGTCTGGCAGGATGAGTGCCGGGGCACTCACCAGGACTTCTTAGATCTCCCCTGGCTCCTCCTCATGTCACTACTGCCGCCCTGCACACCGCATACCGGGTACCTTCCTCTACGAAGCTGCTCCCTCCGGATTCTGCAGGGGCTGGTCCACAAGGTTCTCGTGGAGGGAAGTGAGGGTAGTCAGTGTCTCCTCGAAGTCATGCAAAGGGGCCTCTGCCTTCTCGTCAGGGAGGAGTGTAGCAGGGTTCAAGGCAGCTGTTTTCAGGAAGCTGAAATGTTTGCTGTTTTTCCCTTTCCCACCAGAAGGCCTGAGTGAGTGCTATGAGTTCCACAAGGAAGTCCACCTTTTGGCCCCCCACTGTCAGGGTCATTCTGGGCTCCTGGGGGCCAGCTGAGCCCCGACAACCCCAATCCACCTCCTCCACCAGCATGGGAGGGAGTCGGTTTCCCCGTACGTTCAGGGCACTCCCTTTTCCAATGTCCTTCCTTTCTGCAAAATGTACATTGATTTTTCCCAAGCTTGGGTTGGACTCCTTTTCTTCCGCGAGGCTTTTCTTTGCCCTTGTTGTCTCTCCGGCCCCTTGGGCCTCCCTTCTCGCTCAGGGCCAGGAGGACCTTGGCCATCCGGGTGTTTAAACCTGCCATCGGACCACCTCAACCAACTTAGAGATTGATTTCCCCTCAAAGCCTTCTAACTTCTGTCATTTTTTCCTAATATTTGGGGCCGACTGGGAAATAAATGCAACATTGACAGCCCTCCGACTTTCTGGGGCATCAGGGTTAGGCCCCTGGACTGTCTCTGTCACTTTAGAGAGGTTTGTGGGTCTCCAAGCAGCAGCTCGGATGCCCTCTAATAGAGTCTGGCGATACCAATCGAGAGCCTCCTTTCCCCTGTTACTATAGGGGTTCCAGTTGGGTTGCCTGGAGGGAAACACAGCCTTTAATCGGTACTAAAGGAGCTTTATTTCCTTACAGGGTCTTACATGTCACAGGACTTCATAGGGTCTGTAATTCCTGTAACAGAGGGCTAGTAATTATCACTTTATTAACCCCCTTTGTTCTAGACAGGCCTTTCCCAGTTTCCTACAGTTGAGGTTTTGTGCCACCCCTGACATCGGCATGGTCGCACAGGCCTGTAAGACAGTATACAGGTTGCTAACTGTCAACTCTTTCTCAATAGAAACCAAAATTTAATGGGTATTCTTCTTTTCCCACCTGGGCAACTGCCCTCTCGGCGGCTAGACACCTTTTACTTTTTGGGTTCACCCTACATAGCCTTCTTCCAGGACAGTTTATACATAGGCCAGTTCTTCTGTCTAGCCACAAATACAGTCTGTCCAATTTCCTTAAAATGTATTCTGGCACAGGAGAAAGTTGTTTTGCTGTGCATAGGTAGCTTAACCCCTGTACAACTGGGCTTGGACCTCTGTCTAGCAAATTGCAGTCTATAAGTTCAATATGCAGCCTCTGGTCCTCCTAACCCAACGAGGTTTTGGCCAGTCTCTGAGTCAGACTCCTTCTCTCTTGGAGAATTTTAAAGTCCTGATGGCTCCCAGGTCCAGGGAGAGTGCCCTTTTCTTAACTTTGTTTATTAGTTATAGGGCCCTGCTTTCCTTGTCTTCCCACCAGTCCCCTTTATGGCAGAGCAGCGACCAGGCCTCTTTGAAGGGAGTGTGCTGGAAGGGGATATCAGCCCCTCCTCTTCCAGCAGCAACAGGTACTAAACCCTTTCAGTACATTTGCAAGCAGGGAGCTTTTACTAGCTCTATCTGCAGTTTTCATAGATTTCAGGCTTGCTACTCTATTTCTGGGGCTGGAGGAAGGCTAGTACCAGTCACTGGCTTATGGCTTAACTGCTGTAGCCTGCAAGCCAAAGGCCCAAGTACTTTCTCGCTGCTGCTGCTGCTTCTCTTTTTAGGGCCACTGCAGGCAGCTCAGGCATCTAGCCCCCCTTCTTTGATTATTTACTCCCCAATTTGGTCTGGAGCTGGGGAATAGCGCCTTTATCTGCCTTGCATCACCAGAGGGCTGTTTGTCTGGCCCCAGATCTATAGAGGGCCGGCCTGCCCTAGTGGCAACATAGGAATAGCAGGACTGGCGGATGTCACAAGGTCCTGCAGGTTCTCCCCCTCTCTCCCTGAAGGACCGGGGGAGCCTTTCCCTTCTGGGGCCCGGCCAAAAGAATTGTCTGTCTCTGTCCCAATTTTCCCTCTGGAGGCATGCCCTTATCTACCAGGGTTTCTTGGACAATATGTCAACCCAAACCTGAATATAAGGAATTTGGTTAGGATGCCCTGGGTGGCCGTATATGACATAATGGACCCGGTAGGCAGTGGTCAGATCAAAACACCCTGCATCCGGCCACCCCTCCTGGAAAGTGGGCCACTCCCATTCACAGAATCGCTGTAAATCAAAAGCATTAACATTATAACTTTTAAATCTACCCCAGAACTTCAGTTTAATATAGTAAATTACAACCCAGGTAAGCGCAACTGATAGACAGAAATCTTTATTAACTAAGTAGGCTGATTCCCCTTTAACAGTGAGCAAAAGACTCTGAGAAAAAAATAATTCTCGCAGCTGCAAGAGGCTTTGAAGACTATTAAAGGGGCCAGACCAAACGTTCAGCCAAGCGTATCAACAGAAAGCAGAATAAATCAAAGTAGCTTTTACTTTACACAGACCAGTAATGATTTACACTTTCTTAGTAGACCAGCCCAGGGTGGAGCTGTATCTAGTCCTTCTTCTCTATAGTAATTTGGCTAGTCCCACACAAACAAACTTTGTCCCAACCCCATGATGATCGGTGGTGAGAGACAGACAAGGGAGGGGGTGACCTGTTTTCACAGATCCTCAGTCAGATGCCCGCCTGGCCGCGTCCCTTGGGAGCTTAGATTCGTCGTAGCTAAGGTGCACCCGTATAAACCCCGGGCCTGGTCACCTCCACATGGGGGTGAGTCACCGTTATGCCATATGACGAATCGCGGAACCGCAGGTTGGGGCCCACTCAGACTCCGTAACCGAAGTCGTGGAGCCACACAAAGGAGAGGAGAGGGCAGGCCCCCTCCCTCCACACTCACACACTTTCACCAGACATTCACTCAGAGTTTAAACAATCTACTCAATTCCTAACAATTTCCCAATTCCTGAGGGAGCTCTATAGCTTCCCGGGAGGTGATCAAGCTCCCCTTCCACTCACTCGGAGTGGGCCTGATTGATAGGGGGTCGATGAAGATGACTGACCCTATCCCATTTGACAAAGACAAAGACAACAAAGAACAGAGACAAAACAAACCAGCCAAATGCAACCTAAGGTTGCCCGGAACCTGCAGCTCGCTCCTTGAAGTCCTGAAAATTTTCAAAAAACATTGCAGCAGGGTGTACACAGAAGCAGACAACTTTTTGACAATAAACACCAAGACAAACAAATACCAGACAGACAAACCCAGTGCAGCCTACAGCCACACGAACCAGGGACCCCGGCCACCGTCGTGGCCGCGGGTCAGGACCAGGAGTACCACTGCGTCCAGCCCTCCGTATAGGTCCTTCCGTGGGACGTCCCAATTCCTGTTTAACGACCGGTCCTTACCTCTCTCGAGAGTCCAGGTGGCTCGGTTTCCGAATTGAAAGTTTTGGGTGGAGTGGAGGCCTCCTTGGTAGTCGTTCTCCACGGGTGTGGGGTATCTCGCTGAGTGCCCGGCGACAAGTGGGGGAGAGCCTCCTGCCTTGAATAGGGGGTCCCTCTCACCCCTACCGGGGGAGAGCCTCCTGCCCTAAACAAGGGGTCCCTCTCACCCCTGCCGGGGGAGAGCCTCCTGCCTTAAATAGGGGGTCCCTCTCCTCCCTGCCGGGTATCTCGCTGCGGGCCTCCAAATGTTATGGGTTGGCTCAACGAGATAGACCACTGACTCAGAATTTAAATTTAAGAGCCTTTTATTAAGCTGGCCAGCTGACCACAGCGCCTATCTCCCCCTCTGGGAGATTCGGAGCATGTGGCGGAGACCAAGGGTGCAGTATGATCTTTATATAGCAAAGCAGTGTTAAAAATCAATGACAAAGCATTCCATTAAAAGTTCATAAAGAGTTCACAAGAACAAAGGGGGTAAACAGAGTCACACCTGGCTGGAGCATATCATAATTCATTGTTTTTCTAAGACAATCTAACAATTTTTCTTCTACTGTTACCCTGACACAATCCTGCTTCCATGGTTACCCTGACACAATCCTTGAACACAATCCTCCCTCGTACATCCCCCTCCCTTCGAGCACATTCAATTTCTCATGTCTTATTTCCTCCCCTCAGCACATTCTGTAACATTCTGTAACCCTTTCATGGCACAGTTCCTCACCCTAGCACATGTCTATTCCTGGAAATTGTTTGCTGATCTGTGTGTCATTGGAACCTCATTACCCTAAGGGCTACTCCAGATCAATAAAAGATTGGAGCAGCCTGAGCATGGGTGGAAGTCCTTTGGGACTTGCCCGCCTGGTCCCCCAATATTGCAAACTTATCTCGTGTCTTTTTCTCTCATTTGTTGTGCGGCTCCTCTTTCAGATACCGAACCCTACTCCACGCAGAACGTGGAGGGAGTCTTACTCGACACGAAGTCTCTATCCCTCTACCTTCCTCTCTGTAAAAATCAATAAAATATATTAAAAAAAATAAAAATAAACCCTCTGGCTTGCAGAGTTGCTAAAACAGAAAGCAAAGTCTCATCCTTTCCCGTTCATTCAACAAATACTTCATATGCTCCTTCAATAATCACACTGGGAATGGGTGTTTGTTTGTTCTGGTTAATCCTCACCTGAGGACATTTTTTCATTGATTTATTTTATTTATTTATTTTTTTACAGAGAGTGGAAGGGAGGGAGAAAGACAGAAACTAATATGAGAAACATCAAATGGTTGTCTCTTGCTGAATCCCTGACCAGGGCCCTGGATTAAGCCGGCAACCCAGGTATATGCCTTTGATTGGAATCCAACCTGGTACCCTTCAGTCTGCCTGAAGAAGCACTATCCACTGAACCAAATCAGCATTTTTTTTTCTTTTTAAGTCTTCCTCTAAGCATATGTTCTTTTCATTGATTCTAGAGAGAGAGGAAGAGAGAGGAAAAGAGAAAGAGAAACATCGATCAGTTGCCCAAGCAAGCCACAACCTGTGTATGTGACCTCACCTGGAATCGAACTCATGACCCTTTGGTGCATGGGAGGACACTCTAACTACTGATCCACACCAACCAGGGCCTGGAGGTACAATGAGTTCCCTCAGGGGGAGTGCTGCTCATCCAGAAGCCAGGCTCATGGCTGGTGAGTGCAGTGGAGGTGGCAGGAACCTCCGCGGCAGCACTGAGGAGCAGCGAGCCGAGTGGTAGGGAGCAGCAAGCAGGCGACGGTAAGGAGCAAGGGGTCCCAGACTGTGAGAGGGCACAGGCCGGGCTGAGGGATTCCCCCCACCTCCAGTGCATGAATTTCGTGCACCCAGCCTCTATTCCTATCTAATAAAAGACAAAGATGCAAATTGACTGTACCTTTGCTATGCCCACCAGCCAATCAGAGTGATATGCAAATTAACCGCCAACAAAGATGGTGGCTAATTTGCATACTGCAGGCAGGGTGGGACAGCGGGAGCCGCCATCCAGGCCCCCATGTGCAGCCCTGGGAGGCGGGGCTCAGGCAGTGCGGTGATCGTGGGGGCCCCGCCCCGTGTGCAGCCCCTGCCTGAGGGGCTCAGGCCGTGTGATTAGCAACGCAGGACTGGGGATTGGCGAATGGGTGCAAGGCAGACCTCTTGGTCCTTCCCCCCAGAAGACAGGCTCCTATCAATCTTTAGTTTCTAGTGAAAGGAATGTGGTGCCTCCACTGCGCAGCCCCCCAGGACTCGGAATCGCAGGCTCCGGAGTGGAGACTTCAACAAAGACTTCAGCACCCACTCAGGGGAAAAACTGCCACCCCCCTACTCCACAGCTGCTTCTGAGTCTGCAAGAAACTGCGCATGCTCCTCCCTGTGACATGGGCAGGGCCAGAGCCTGACTGAGGGGTTCCACCATAGCATAGCAGCTAGACCAGTGCAGGGATGGAGGGAGGGTGGGGAAGGAGCAAGGGGGAAGCCCTGGTTCCCTGATCCTCCTCCAACAGACATGGCCCTTGCTGCTGTTATGATAAAAGGAGTTGTGTTTTTCTGACTGTGTCTGGGTAAAGAAAACAAGTGTCTGTTCACTTCTGATCTTACTCTCCGAGCTGCCAGTTAATCCCTCTGGATGCATCATATCCAACCTCCAAAAAATCTTAGGGGCAGGATCAACCTTCATTCCATAGTTGAGGAAACTGACCAATAAACACATGTGTCTCATGCCTCAGTGTCAACTCCCGCAGAAATCTCCAGGTAATGACTCAGATTCTATATCTAAGGGTATATTTTATTCTGTTTTCATGTTTAATCCAGCCTCAGGAATCAAATAATACAATGAAGAATAAAATGAGTTCAGAGGGCTCAGCATTGTATTCCCAGGGCCTTTGGTCCCACACAAACCACAGAGCTCAGTTATCCTGAGATGAAAGGAAAGGAAAGAGAAACGTGAAAGGTTTCCCAGCTCAGTCACAGAGGCATCTCATAACCACATATTAAGGACACGACATTAACTTAGGGATAGAAAGGACACAAATGGAATAGAAGATGGAGCCATTTGGAGTGAGCAGGCCAGCAGGGGGCAGTTGGGAGCAAGCAGGCCAGCGGGGGGAGGGGGGCAGTTAGGAGTGAGCACACTGGCAGCGGGGGTAGTTGGGGTGAGCACACTGGTACGGGGGGCAGTTGGGGGTGATCAGGCTGGTGGGGGGGCATTTGGGGGTGAGTAGGCTGGCGGCAGGGAGATGGGGGCAATCAGGCAGGCAGGTAGGTGAGTGGTTAGGAGTTAGCAGTCCCAGATTGTAAGAGGGATGTCCGACTGCCAGTTTAGGCCCGATCCCTGTAAACTGGCAGTAGGACATCCTTCCAGGGGTTCCAGATTGGAGAGGGTGCAGGTTGGGCTGAGGGGCACTCCCTGCCCCCCCCCCCAAGTGCACAAATTTTTGTGCACTGGGCCACTAGTCTATAAAAATAAAAGCATAATATGCTAATTAGACCAGATGTCCTTCTGGACAAAGGGCTGCAAGGGAAGCCTGGGTCCTGGCTGCTGGAGGGTTCCGGCAACTGGGGAAAGGAAGGACTACTCTTGCATGGATTTCATGCACCAGGCCTCCAGTATAATTATAAAGGGGACAATACATCAAAAAGATATAGCAATCAAATACCTGGTTTCTCATTTTAATAGAGTGGACAGATACCTTAAAGCAGGAAAATGTTCTTTGCTGCCATCTCGTGTGCATATTGGGAATAACACCTCAGTGAAGGTCACTAGGAGAAGTTTTTGTCTGCTGCCATCTAGTGTACATCTAGAAAAAACAATTGACAAAGTAGATGGAACATCTATTATGAGACTGTAAGCTGAACCACTACTGCAGCTATCATAAGGTTTGGAAATAATTGTAAAAAGGAATTTTATTCCAGTTAGAAAGATGTGCTGTATCCAGAAAAAGGAACTAAAAGTTCCAGAAATGACTTCCTGGCTGGGCAGTATCACAAGAGGCAGCTGCTATCCTGACAGGCAGCTACCTAACCAAGCACTATTGCGAGAGGCGGGCACAAAGAAACTGGTCTTGCTTAAATCTGGAGGAGTTGGAAGCAGAGGCAGAGGCATCTAATCCAACTAGTAGAGGCCAAGGAGACCCCTGCCCAGCCCCTCCCTGACAGGTGGGCACGGAGCCTGTATGGGAGCTGCTGCAGGGATGGGTGCCCACTACCCATCGATGCCTCCTGTCATGTGCCCAGCACACTCTGGGTATAGACAGCCCTGCTATTAGGATCTTTATTTTAATGAGACCAAGACATCATTCCCTAAAATTATCACCTTTGGAAAGAGGACATGAGGAAAGGGGCCAGGTGACATGAGGGGCCACTAGACACCTTGAGATGAATAATGTGTCAAGCCGCCATCCCCAACCACAGGCCGGCCCCATAAGCCCCAGAAGCCGGTGATCGGGAGGAGATGGGGGTCCCCTGCCCAGGCCTGACGCCTGGGCCAGAGATATCAGGCCTGTGTGGGGGGCGGAGCCGGTAATCCGGAGGATATGCCTGGGCCAGAGGCGTCAGGCCTGGGCGGGGGCGGAGCTGGCAATCTGAGGGGTCTGGGGGGTCCTCTGCCCAGGCCTGATGCCTTGGCCTGGGCCAGGGGCAGAGCTGGTGATGGGGGCAGGGGGAGGAGATGGGGGTCCCCTGCCCAGGCTTAAAGCCTGGGCCAGAGGCTCAGGCCTGTGTGTGTGGGGGGGGGGGGGGGGCAAACCGGCCATTGATGTGAACTACAAAGGAAACACCTTTTCTGACTGCTCATTGGTTAAGCCATTGGTAATATTCTTAGTAACTTGGGTAAGAAGAATCCAAAAAGGTGATCTAGGGTTTTTCATACACTCTTAGCGAAAAAAACAAAGGTCTGCTGCTGGAGGGCTACGAAATGTCAGATCCTGCCCCAACCGGTTTGTCTCAGTGGACAATGCCTTGGCCTGCCGATGGCAGGGTCTGAGTTCAATTCTGACTAAGATGTGTCTTTCCTATAATAATAATTTTTTTATTATTTTTTATCCTCACCTGAGGATATGTTTCCATTGATTTTTAGAGAATGAGGCGAGGGCGTGAGCGGAGCCTTGCAGAGGGCATGAGGCAAGGCCGCAGGGCTGGGAGGAGTGGCTGGGTCACAGGTGAATTCAATTCTGACCAAGGGCATGTACCTAGGTTGCAGGCTCCTCCCTGGCCAAGGCCCAGGTCAGGGCTCATGCAGGAGACAACCAATCAAAGTGTTCCTCTCTCTTTGATGTTTCTCTCTGTCCTTCCCTTTCTCTTCCACATTCTCTTTAAAGACACATCTTGAAAATGCCTAAAGAAAGTTGTCGTTTTTTCATGGTGAAGGGACTGGAGTCCGTGTTGATGAAAAAACCTTGCTGGCTGCAGTGACTGGCAGTGGCTGCAGCAGCACGGTGATGGGGCTGGTGCCTTCCCCTGATCAGCCTGGCCATCTCCCGCAAAAGGAGGCCAGACTGCAGCTTAGGCCCTATCCCCAAGGGAGGCAGGGAGTGGGCCTAAGCCATCATTAGGACATCCCCTGAGGGATCCCAGTGTTATGCCCAGATTTCAGGATCCCCAAGAAACCACACCAGGGAGCCAGCCGTGTCCGATGCAAAAGCATAAGAGTCTTTATTCAAGCCCGGGCTTGGCTCCCCTACCCTCCTTACTGACGCAGCAGCAAGTGGCAGAGAGAGAGCTAGCCTTGTGGGAAGAGGGGTTTTATAGGGGTTGGAGTAAGGGGAGGAGAAAGGACTGTGGGCCCTGCCAATTGTCCAGGTGCAAGTCTGCGTCTTGTTCACACTTCCCTTGATTGTCATTGGTTAGTTTAAAGAAGTCCTGGGTGTGGCTAGCAGAGGCTTGGGCTTCCAGGAAGAAGCCTTGCTGAGCACATGGCTGCCCAAAAATGGAGGATCCAGGGTAAGATGGAGGGCGTAGCCCTTACCCTGTGGCAAGATGGAGGGCGTAGTCCTCGCTCTTTTACCCAGTATGTGAGAGGGGGCAGGCTGGGCAGAGGGACAACCCCCCCTATTGCATGAATTTCATGCACTGGGCCCCTAGTTAAATAATAAATGGTGTTTGGACATGAGACAAGCAGCAGGTCCCAGAGAAAAGTCTAGTTGCACAGCCCTAGCATGTTTGGCTCAGTGGTTAGAATGTCAGCCCTGGGACTAAAGGATCCAGGGTTTGATTCCCATCAAGGGTACAGAAGTCAGGGCGTGTGTTCCTCTCACTGTTGTAATGTACCCCGCAAATCACACAAGGATGCCTCAAAAAGTCGAATTAAGGAGTCACATTTATTGCAAATCTGGGACTATGAGGGGGCATTTCACTCTCCCAAATCTCACAGTGATAAGATGGCTGCAACACCAGATTTATATAGGCAAAAATCACAAAGGTATTGATTATGTCTTTGGGATTGGAATGAGGAACCTGGTTTGCAAAAAGCAGTTACAGAAGTGAAATTGAGCCGATTAGTTATCTATAAAGATTAATTATAGTTTTGGGTCTTTGGACCACTGAGTTGACAGAAACACATTATCTAGAGCCCTCGGGTCATGGGACCACTGAGTCAACCAGAACGCATTATCTGTGGCCACTGAAGCAATTTAGGATAACTGTGCTGTCTTGGCTCCCAGGTACAGAAGAATGTGCTTTCTAAAACCAGTATGACCACAACCAACGGGGTATTGAAATTACAATCAATAGGGTATTCAATCAAATACAATTCAGAAAATCAAAATAACTTTTCTATTATTTTAGCAAGCAAGTAAGTACAGAAGCCAAACAGCAGGGTTAAAGTTAAACTAGAGTTTCTACCTGAGATGATTGCTACCATACTTCATCACCTTGATGTTTCTCTCTAGCTGTCTCTTCCCCTCGAGCCCTAGCCGGTTTTGTAGGGGAGAGTTGGGGTAAGGGGAAAAGATCAATGAAAGGACTTGTATGCATGCATATAAGCCAAACCAATGGACAGGGACAACAGGGGGATGAGAACATGAGTGTGTGTGTGTGGGGGGGGGGGGTTGGGGGTTACTGGGGGGATGAGGACACATTTTTAATACCTTAACCAATAAAGAAATTAAAGATTAAAAAAATAAAATAAAACATTCATGAGAATGCTTAAAAATCGGACCCCTCCGTACATTGCTGGGCGAAGTGTAAAATAGTGGGGCCACGTTGGAAAACCAGAGTCACCCAATGGCCCGGAAGTTCCACTTACCAAAAAGAAATGGAAACCTGTTCACACAAAATCTTTTACACAATGTTCACAGCGCCGTTATTCGTAAGAGCCTCAAACCAGAAACAACCGTAATACTCATCAACTGATGAATGGGTAAACAAAATGTGGCATACCCATACACTAGAATATAGCATACATAAAACTTTAAAATGTCATGCTAAGTGAAAAAAGCCAGTCACACTAAGATGTCTTTGAATGGAAACATACATAAACAAGATGATGTACTAACTGAAGGATGAGCAAGCGATGACCAGAGGCTGGAAGGAGACCAGCTCTGCCTTTTGGCCAACAGTAATGTCCAGTACTTGCTGGTAGATAGAGTGTTCCTGCTGTATTCTAGAACAGGAAGGGGGTTTACTGTCAGCATGTAATACCTGTCATTTTAGTCAGAAAGTAATTTGTTTTTAGAATGCAATGAAAAATCTATACTTGCAGATAATAAAATTAATGGATCATGCAATAGAAATATGAACAATTTTATGAAGAGCTTCTTCATGGCAAAGAAAATTAAAGAGCAAAGAAACAGGAAAAGATGCTACTCTAATTACCAGTGGGAAGAAAACAATTGTGTTCACAAGAATCATTTTTTACACATGAGATTGATGACATTTTTGTAAATTTGATAAAAGTACCCAAGTATTGGATAATCTGTGATTTCTTTTCAATGGTGGAAAGGGAAAGTAATTGGATTTTTAGGGAGTGTTCCCTGTGGGTCTACTCCAGGGACTATATTGAAGTGTAAATACATTAGATTACAGGGGCGAGGAACCATTTTTCTGCCAAGGGCCATTTGGATATTTATTACATCATTTGAGGGCCATACAAAATGAAATGCAATTATTGACAATTAGGCTGCTGCAATTTGGTCAAGCCTTTAAATGACCCCTATGCCTTGGGAGGGCCAGACCACATGATTTTGGGGGCCTTAGATGGACCTGAGGCAGGACGTTCCCTACCTATGGATCAGAGGATCACTTTAAGCAATGGCTGGCACTCATCAAAAACTCAATAAATATTACTAAATGAATCTTAGATATTGTTGAGCATCTGTCCACTGTGATAGCATTTATGTTTTATTTATTTTATTCTTATTGTAGAGAGAAAGGGAGAGGAAGAGAGACATAGAAACAGCACTGACGAAAGAGAATCACTGAATTGCTGCCTCCTGCAAGCCCCACACTGGGGATCGAGCCTGCAAGGTGGCCCTACCTTGACCTCGTTGCTCAAACACTGAGCCACGTCAGCAAAACAGCATTTATGTTTTAGGTGCATCTTTCAAACAGTTGTTTTCAGAAGCAAAGCCTGGATATTGTGGAGAGGATGAAGCCAATGCAGAAGGACAGGTACCAGAAGCTGTAGGCCCCGCTCTGAGAGAGTTCCTGTTAGACAAGACAACTTCATCTGCTGGAAGACAGTCCATCCTTGCTGCCTGACACAGTCACTGCAGGGAAGAAACATCTGCATAGCATATGTTTCAAGGAACCTGGCATATATGGCATAGTGTTCTTAATATGTTTGCTCCCCTTCTTAGTGCTATGTGTTTTAAGCAGGGTCACCTCTCCGAGAAAGGTTGTTTCCCCAGGTGGGAATTTTTCCCTGGAGTTAGGGATTAACAAGACTAAGGAAGGGAATAAATCAGTAACACCCCTAACTAAGCGCCAGGCGGGTAGTTAATCACCTCAACAATGAACAATCACCCTTAAACTACATAATCTTTACTTAGGATAATCTCCTTCCGTTACTTCCTTGTAGCTGAACAGAAGAGTAGAGTAGTGACCTTGGAATAGAGATAACAAATGCCCTAACCTTTGTAATAGAATGGATAGGATTAAAATGAAATGGTATAAACACAGATGTAACAGGAGAATAAAGAGAGAACCGAGCTAGAGAACCTGGCTAGAGAAGCTGGCTGTGCTGATCATCTGAACACTGTCTCCGTGTCATTCCTTCTTCACCGACGCTGTCCACACTGTTGGGAACCCCTGGACCTGCTGGGGCTGGACCCCAACATTCATCTTCCCACTACTGACTTAACGAGGGTGAAAAGAGAACAGAAATCATTGTCCTCTGACTTTGGAAATCTTGTTAAACCTTCAAACTTGCAATGTCAAGGGTCCCAAGTCCGCCACCTCCAGCAGAAATGTTGAGTGGCCCTGTAGCTGAGAGCTGGTGCCACACTGAGATCAAGGTAGTGAAATTCTCCCACATGTGGACCATTGGTAAGTTTAGCTTTTGCTGACAGGAAGTGGGTGATGTCATTCAAAGTACAACCTTTTCATCATTAGCCATTGATCAACTGAAATGGCGTTTGAGAGTATACTCGAAAGGGCTAGATAAAGTAAGCAAAGATTATCTGTCACTTTACTTGTCTCTGGTCAGTTCTCCAAAGTGTATATTTTTGGCAAAATTTAAACTCTCCATCCTGAATGACAAGAAAGAAGAAATCAAATCTTTGGAGAGTCACTGGGCATATAGCTCTGTACAAGGCAAAGACTGGGGATTCAAGGAATGTATCCGTAGAGATGTTCTTTTGAATGAAGACAATAGTTTTCTCCCTGATGGCAAGCTGGCCCTCTTCTTTGAGGTGAGTGTGGTGCAAGATTCCTTCACCATTTCTGGCCAGAGCACCACGAAGATGGTGAAGGTTCCTGAGTGCCAGGTGGCCCATGCACTAGGAGGACTTTGGGAAAATTCATGGTTCACAGACTGTTGTTTTTGTGTTGCTGGCCAGGAATTCCAGGCTCACAAAAGCCATCTTAGCAGCTCGTTCCCCAGTGTTTAGGGCCATGTTTGCACATGCAATGGAGCAGAACAAAAAGTCGGATTGAAATCATTGACATGGAGCCTGGAGTTTTTAATGAAATGATGTGCTTCATTTACACAGAGAAGGCTCCAAACCTGGACAAAATGGTTGATGGTTTGCTGGCAGCTGCTGACAAGTATGCCCTGGAGCTTTTGAAGGTCATGTGTGAGGAAGCCCTCTGCAGACACCTCTCTGAGGAGAATGCTGCAGAAATGCTCACCTTGGCTGACCTCCACAGAGCAGATCAACTGAAACCTCAGGCAGTGGATTTCATCAACTCTCATGCTGAGGATATCTTGGAGACTGAAGAGTGGCAGGCCATGGTGGGGTCCCATCCCCACTTGGTGGCTGCAAACAGCCCTCAGTCCCTCACCTAGGATGGCCACACTGTCATGGGGTGAGGGCCCCCATTGGGGGACTTGGCCAGCCTGCAAACAGCCATCAGCCCCTCACCCAGCCTGTCCAGGCATCCCAGCAGGACCCCCACCCTGAAGGGGGTGTGGCCAGCCTGAAAACGGCCCACAGTCCCTCCCCCAGGCTGGACAGGCACCCCAGCGGTGACCCCCACCTTGAATATACATTTCTACTATTTCAGAAAGAAAGAGAGAAAGATCAATGATGAGTGACCATACTAGATTGGCTGCCTTCTGCCAGAAGAAAGAGTGACACTTGTTGTCATCTGCTAAGCGGAAGGAATAGGCCCTGGCCAGTGATGTTCGCTGGTTAGACCTTCGATGGCCAGGGAAGGGTCACTGGTGGGATCCCTGGTCCAGAGCACATACCTGGGATGCAGGTTTCATGGCCAGCCCCGGTCTGGGCTCCTGTGGGAGCCAAAGATCCATGTGTCTCTTGCATATTCATGTTTGTTTTTTTGTTTCTTATCTCTCCTCTTCCCTCCCTCCCTCCCTCCCTCCCTCCCTCTGTCCCTCTCTCTGTAAAAAACATCTCCTCTGGTAAGAATTAACGAAAACATAAACAAGAAAAAAGTACAAAGAAGGAAAAGATTTGGAGGGCGTGAAAAAGCAGCATACCCTAAAGAAAGGTACCATGATGAGCAGAGAATTCAGCTACACTGATGTTTTTCAAGGCAATGTGTGTATAAGATAAAAATAAAATGTCTGAGTGTCCCTTAGCTGGCAAGGTCCTGACACAAAACGACGAGGCCACTCTATCGCGGTCCTTGCAGGGTTTTCCAAACCACCACGTTAGGGGCGAGGCCAGGAGTATCAGGGGAAAGCGAGGTGTGAAGGAGTCAGGGAATGGACAGAGGAGGGTCCTGCACGCACTCCCGTCTACTGCGTTGTGTCGCTGCTCCCAGAGTCCCCCACACTGAGAAGATGGGAGGAGACTCACCCGTTGTCAGTGACCGAGGGACATACAGGCTGAGGGACACACAGACCGAGGGACACACAGACCAAGGGACACAGAAACCGAGGGACAGAGAGACCGAGGGACAGACAGCTAATGGAGGCCGCAGTGGCCTGGAGAGGTGACATCTGGGCACGTGTGACCACTGTGCTGGTTCCTTGTATTCTCCCAGAGGTACCTTCTTCGTGTTTTTTGACTCCAGAAGCCTGGATTCCATTTCCACACCCAGCACCTACTAGTTCATGGTGACTCTGCCCAAGACTCAAGCCCCCTTTGTACATCCATTCACATATCAGTGGTTTGGAAAGTGATGTCCAACTTATTCTATGTACTTATGATATGTATGAAAAATAAATCAGAGCCAGCACTTATCTGTGTGATGTATTCTACATTTGTATGATACATAGATTTCATTTTAGAAAATGACATTTCTTGTCCAAAGTTGGCTTCCTAAGTGTAAGTAAATGAGCATGTTAAAAACTTTGTAAGTGTGAATGTTTTACTTGGGAAATGTTTAGCAACTTGGTAAGTATTCGTGTGTATTTCTGCGCAAGGAACTGTTGGGGGTCATGTGTTGTCACCAAAGCAGAATGTTTGGTGAATGACTGGTCCCCTTGTCAAGACATCCTGCATGGTTTACCTTCATTCTGTGTTATGAAGCAATAGGCAGAAGGTAGAAGTAGTCTTGTCCTGATGGCACAGCTCCCGCTTGCTGTGATGATGGAAGCAGGCCTGATGGTCCAAGCAGCATGAGAACACCAGCAAGGTAAAAGTTCTCATCCCCTTGGCATGTAATCTACCCAGTCAGGGTTGCATTGTCTTTGTAGAAACAGGTCATCCAAATAGCAACACTCAGCCCAGCGAGCGAGGCTCAATGACTGAGTGCTGACCTATGAACCAAGAAGTGCCCTTGATTCCTGATAAGGGCACCCCCATCCCCTGATTGTTTCTGTTTGTCTCCCTGTCCGTCTCTGTGTCAGATCCAGAAGAAGAGATTTAAAATACAACTGGAAACTGTGAAATCTGCTCTTATTGTTCCCTCAAAAGGTCTACTACTTTACTGAGAACACCCATCACTTGTCTTCCTTAGTCATCGTGAGAATTCCAGTGCATGAATGTTCAGAGTATCTCACTTTAAAACCTGTGTGCACATCTGCACCCAAACAGCGGAGCATCCCATCCTGGAGAATTTTCCATTTCCTTCCAAAGGAAGTGAGATGTCGCACAGTGGAAATGGAAACAAATGGTAGAGAAAGCTGGGCATGAAGATCAAGGCTAATCCTGGAATACATCCTGGATAAGATGTATTCAACAAATGAATGCGTGACTATTCCAACCAGAACCTTCCTGTATGTGGAGGTTTGGGCATGGGGGACAGCAATCTTTTTAATGTGAATGAGGACTTGATTGTGCAAAGCTTTCCTTCACCCCCTGAGAGATGCTGACCAGAGGTGCTGGGCCACTTGGAAATGTGTGGTGTTTCAATGCGAGGCTGGGGGTGGGGGGTTGCCCCTCCTGACCTGAGCGAGAGAGCCCACCTCCCAGTGTGCACAGGGCCCCTGCTTGGGCGTCATCAGCTCCATGAGTCCAGGCTGGCTCCTCCCGAGTCCGCTGAGACCCAGAGAAAACAATATCCCAACGGTCAGATTTCCCCTGGTCCCGAGGTGCTGTGTCAGGATTGGGTTGATGTGAGAAAAGGGGAGTGTGAAGGTGTGGTTCAATGGTTGTTTCTGAGAGTTTGAGGTCACCCACCCAAGCTGTCAATCATTGTAGGGAAAGAGGTTCCCATTGTTCCCATGGAAATGCCACCCTTTTTTCAATGACTCCCTTTGTATGCGTGTTCCACTTGATGATTGATGCAATTTCCTTTCCCCTCTAACAAGAAACCTTGTACAGAAGCAGGTGGTCTGAAGAATTGCGACCCTGGGACCAGGTGTACCACAGCTGTGGGGAATGCTGAAGCACCCAACAGAGTAGAGAGGGTGACCATGTGGCTCAGGGGACATTGTCCAAAGGAGGAGATGTTTGTCTTTCAGAGCAGGTGAGCTGGGAGGCAGTGAGTGGATCCCCTGTTTGTTGCACAGCCTGCAAAGGTGCTGTTGTTGTGTCAGTGCCCAGTGAGTGCCATGAGATCCTGTGTGAGAGGGAAGTGTATGAGAGACCATGAGCTATGCCAACCTTGGTCCTGCAGTTGGACTTGGCTCCCCTGGTGTGGAAGCAGGCCCAGGTCTTTGCACCTGGATTTATGTCAGCACCACAAACGGACAGACAGACAGACAGACAGACAGACACACAAGGACTCTTGTTGAGGTTCCTGATGAGGAAGTTTCCTAACAGCCTAATGCTGTTGTCAAGATGTGAATTCGGCCGAAACTGGTTTGGCTCAGTGGATAGAGCATCGGCCTGCGGACTGAAAGGTCCCAGGTTCGATTCCGGTTAAGGGCATGTACCTGGGTTGCTGGCATATCCCCAGTGGGAGATGTGCAGGAGGCAGCTGATCGATGTTTCTCTCTCATCGATGTTTCTAACTGTCTATCTCTCTCCCTTCCTCTCTGTAAGAAATCAATAAAATATATTTAAAAAAAAAAAAAGATGTGAATTCGAAGGGGCATATGCCTATTCTGAATGAGTGTTTTAGAGATGGAAAGACCCAATGTTGTTCTTGTAGCCATTTTTGTATCATGTATTTCCAAAAGGGAGTGAAAAGAAGAAGAGCTGGATGCCCCCATGTTGTGATGGTGAAAGATGTGTTGTGTTTCATCAGTTTTTTTCACACACAGTCAGTGACTGTTCTGGATGGAACTGTGGTGGAGTGAGAAAGTTCATCAATGAACAAGCACTGGTTCCTGCTGGTAAAAGTTCCGTTTAGGACGGGCAATGGCCTGTAGGAAGTGGTGTCAAGAGGCGCAGGAGAGCCGAAACCGGTTTGGCTCAGTGTATAGAGCGTCGGCCTGCGGACCGAGGGGTTCCGGGTTCGATTCCGGTCGAGGGCATGTGCCTGGGTTGCGGGCACATCCCCAGTGGGAGATGTGCAGGAGGCGGCTGATCGATGTTTCTCTCTCATCAATGTTTCTAACTGTCTATCTCTCTCCCTTCCTCTCTGTAAAAAATCATTAAAAGTACATATAAAAAAAAAAAAGAAAGAAAGAGGCGCAGGAGAACATGTGTATTTGTGGTCCAGGGGGCTGGGAAGGGTTTGAAATGGCCACTTGAAAAAGTGAATGGAAGCAATAGCCGGTGTTTGTCAATGCTAGAGCATGAGGTTGCCAGAAGAAGTCCTCAGCACTCTGTAGGGAAAGCAGACCCCAAGGAACATACGAGGCAGGGAGGGTGCTCACTCAGTGCAGCAGTGTGTGGCGAACCCCTTGTCAGTGCTGGGAGGGACGTGGTGCAGACCCAGAGCCTTGACCTCATTCTGTCCAGGGGTGGGTGGCATGATGGCGGCCGTGGCCAGCATGGCTGAAATGGTGGGTCCCATTCCCCGGGTGAAGTGGACGCTGCCCTAAAAATGATGTGTTTTAGCTTTTGGTCACAGTCCCATGGTTTTAGGTGTAAGGTCAGCAGCAGGGCTCGAGGCACAAGGTGTTGGTTGAATGTCCCAGTGAAGCTCCCGCTTGATTCCCAAAGAAATGGTCATGAAATTGGTGGGTGAAGCAGTGTGACAGTGAACATGCCAAGCCTGCCATTTCCCCCTCCTCGGGGTTTTCGGATCTGTATGTGAACGTGTAGCCTGAGGGGACCCGCGCTCATGCCCCCGTCCCCACATTGGTCCCCCATGCCTCCTTTGTGGTGGTCAGAGCGTGCTTTTTGGCTGCTGTTTAGATGTTGTTGTGTTTTTCATGTTGCGAATTGTTTGTCATGGAAGTGTAGAACCCACTGAGACCTTATGTATGTGCTCATGTACGTATCTATCTTTCTCCTTTTGCTTGTTGTAGCATTTGAAGAAGATGGCTGAGAGAGCTTGGAAGGTCCAGATTCTTTTAAAAAAATACATACATGATTGATTTTTTACGTAGAGCAGTGGTTGTCACCCTTGTGGCCCTTTCAATAGAGTTGCTCATGTTGTGACCCAACCATCCAATGATTTTCGTTGCTACTTGATGACTGTGATGTTGCTCCTGTTATGAATCGTCACGTAACTATCTGATCTGCACCTGCCCCTGACGGCTCAGCGGTTAGAGCGCCGGCCGGGTGTGAGGCTCAGAGTGAGGTGAGGAGAGACCCCCCCTCCCCGGTGTGATGCGGGAGGTGTCACAGTGCCCTGGATGAGTGGCAGGGGGGAGCCCCAGGTGAGGCCGATCAGGGTTGGTTCCCCGTTGTTGCCGCGACTGTGATTTCTGAGGCAGGAGCCACAGCCACCCACCCCCCCGTCTGTCCTGTGTCTTGTGTGCTGAGCCCTTTTGTGTGTCCCATTCCCCGGGTGAAGTGGACGCTGCCCTAAAAATGATGTGTTTTAGCTGTCAGCACATGGCCCCGTGACTGGTGTTGTGGCTGTGATCCCAGGTCCGGGTGTTTTTGGGGTTTTGCTGTCTGTTCCCCATGGTCTGTGAAATGAGTGGAGATGAAAGGGGGGGAATTTGTGGATCCTTTCAGGTTGGAAGTTTGCAAAGAGTGCAGATGGAGCGTCTGGGTGTGGAACTTTTCTTGACTGTTGTAAAGGTGTGAAGAAAGAGGAGCCCAGGGTTTGCGCTTTGCATGTTGCTGTGAACGTGTCCATGTAAGTGAAGAATGAAGCTGTAGTTGTCCCCCATTTGTTCCTCAGGTGTGTCCGTGGGGATACCTGTTGTTAGGAGGGGAATGTGATGGTCAGGCTGCGACAGGAGGCTGTGGAGCACCCCCAGCTGTGCATGTGCTATTGTTTTTTGTGCTCTTTTAAAAAATTGTGTAACCTGCCAAGTGTTTCGCAGTTTTCTTCAAGATTTTCCCGCTTCCTTCCCCGTTTTCTAAAACGTTTCTATTGAAAATCCCTAAGTGCTTTTGGCCTGAATGTCATGTCCATGATGGAATAGCATAGAAGTTTTAGTCAATGATCCCAGAGCCTGCCTGGGCTGTGTGTGGTGAGGGAGATGTCGCCTCAGATCATCTGCGTCCACGTGCCTCGTAGAAGAAGGTGTTTTGGGAGCCGGACAAACAGTAGGTGACAGATGTATGGGAACCAGTCTGGATTTTTCCCAATTGGAGAGTGAGCCTTTGCCATGGGTCCGTCCACCTTTCAGGAGCGTGTGATGCAGGTGAGGATCAGCATGTGGAGCGCAGCGTGGCCGCCAGGTGGAGCCCAGACCTCGCTGAAGAGGAATGTGTGTGTGTGTCTTTGTGATGGAGAGACTGGCTTGTCGTCCATGCATGATGTGAGGGTCCTGAGTGGGCACTGAGGGCAGAGGTGCCCCTTGGTATCGGGTGTATGAAAGCGGGGGGCGGGGGGGGTTATCCCGTGGCTACGTCGTTTTTGTACTGGAACCCGTATTTTTTTTCCGCTGGAATCGTAGAAAGAATTCCCTGACAGAAAGTGTTGTAGTAAGTGTGGAGCTGTGTTGAAGATCAAGTCCAGACTGCCACGTAGGGAGGGTGAAAAGGGTCCCAGTGGGTTCCTTTCTGTATGGCCTGTCAAGGGTGCAGATCGTGGTGGCTGCTATTCCCTGTGCTGGGTCCATATTCCCCTTGGAGTTGGTTCCTCTAGTAAGTCCTGGGCTCCAAGGGTGACCCTCCCATGGGCCTCCAGAGGTTGTCGCCCCTCATTCCCTGTGAGCTTTCCCCTTTTCCACCCTAATGCAGGGCTTCCTTGTCTTTATTGTGTAAATCTTGACCTTAGTGGGCTATTTGCATTTCGTTTGTGTTATGCAAATACGAGTGTTGTTGCTCCCTTGTGTGATGGAGATGTGAGTGTCCCCGGCTTGGTTGTGTTGTGGTAATGTCCCTTCTTCCCGTGTGTGCCCCTGTTTTTTTTCCATGGACCCCAATTCTCCCAAATGCCTAGGGCTGGCTCTATCCCCCCCTGAAATTGCTGCTTGACTGTGACCGAGTCCCAGCTCAGGTGGTGCTAAGGAAAAAGGTGTCTTTCCATTTGTCATGTTCCCTGAGGCACGCGGTCCCCCTGTCCATTGTGTTGTGTATGTTTTTGCTCCCCCCGGGCAAGTGTGTTGGAAGCGAGGCCAGCAGTCCCCAGTGTTGTGACGAGCCGGTTTTGTGGAGGGTTGGTTTTGTGGACGAAAGGGGCCACATGCTGACCTGACAAGCTCAGGAGAGTCCTGCATGGCAGTTTTGCAGACTCGGAGACGTGAAGTCACCACAAAGGATGGTCTGAAATTAAACCTTAACTAAAAGCAGTGTTAACGTAAAAAAAAAAACCATTGAAACCTGTAAAGAATTTTTGTGAGTTTATTTGAGCCAAATTGTCGACATATGCCGGGAAGCAGAACCTCAACGAATGGAGATAGTCCTCCGGAGAATGGCAGGGTTACATCCGTATTTATACATGAAATTCATTGGTGACAGATTGAAGGAGGCGGGATGAAGCGAAGTGTGGAAACCTCTTTGATAGGATAAAAAGCAAAATGATGGACACATACTAAATGTGTTTGCAAGGTCTTGTTCCTTGCCAGCGCTGGGGGGTTTCTTAGTGCCAAAGCTTGATGGAGCGTTTGATGGGCCATTGTTGAGGTGATGAGGGTGGGGGTTTGTGAATGTTCGCTGGTATGGAAATGTGGGTGTGGATGTAGAAAGGGCAGGCGATGGTGCTGTGTGTTTGGGATTTGTCCATGTTTGGATGATATTAGGTTTTTAATGTGGAGGAAGGGTGAGGTTTTGTGTTTTGTGAGGGAGCCGGCTGTTGTTTCGGGCCTCGTTTCCGTGGAGGTGTGTGTGCAGAGGGTCCAGGGCTCGCGTCGGTTATTGTATGGGACGGAGCCTGTGTGCTGGGGCGAGGTGCGTGTGGGCCGGGAGAGCAGGCTGAGTGTGGTGCGTGCCTGTGAGGCCCGATGGCAGGGACATTTGTGAGGAGCCAAGCCAGGTGAGATGGTTGGTTGTTGAGTGATGTGAGGAAGCTGAAGGTTGTGTGGTGTGTCACCAGGACAGGTGGTGTGTGTGTGTCCCAGGGCCGGTGAACGGTATCCTGTGGTCCACTCGGGGCTAGGGTTTGGTGAGCGGCGTCCGTTTTCGTGGGAGCATAGATGAAGACGGGCAGGTGTGGTGGGGCGACTGTGTAGGAGTGAGGAGGCGTGTGTCCCAGCCGCTGAAGCTGTTTGTCAGCAGCAGGCGATGCATTGTGTTGTTTGTGAGGCTGAGAGGCCGTGTCCGCTGAGAGTGCAGGTTTTGTGTTGGGATCCCAGCGGGTCCGTGTCCTGATGAGGAAAGGGAGGCCCTGCGAGGCGCTTCTTGTCCCTAAGGTTGAGGGATAGGTGCATTTTTGCTGGATGGAGCCCTGGAGTTTGGTCCCCGTTTCTCCAGAAGTGGCTTTTGAGGTGATTTCCATGTGGGCATTCATGTTGCTGCAGGGCACTGTTGAGTTTGGGTGAGGAGATTGGAATGTGTGCCCTCCGGGTATGCGCGAAGAAGTCTCCGCCCCGAAAAGTTCCCGCCCTTGGAAATCCCGCCCAAAGTGCTTTAAAAGCCGGCCGGCGCCTCCCCTGACTGGTTCTTGTAGGCATTGCTGCTGAGCCAGGCGTTGTGCGGCTGATGGAATGGATGTTGAATGCCTGAGCAGTGTGTCATCGTGCGTTCTTTGTGGGGCAAGCTACCCACCCGTTGTCGGCTGAGGTAAGTGGTTGAGTTGTGTTGTGATTTTGTTGTTCTGTTGCTGTAGGAGTGGGTGCATGTCTTGTTTTTGGGTGCTTCCTTGTGCACGCGATGGCGTTTTTGGAGTGTGGTTTGAGTGGGTCGTGAGGGAGAGGTGTGTTTGGACGTGTGTCTGTTGTGGGTGTGTGGTGGAGCATGTAGGTGGGCGGTGCGTGCCGTGTTGGCGTCCAAGTGTGTTTCTGAGCTGACCAGGATGTTGTCTGGCATGTGAGCCTGTGGCCATGGGTCCTCCGTTGTGCGTGTGCAAGTGTTCTTAACGTAGTAGAATTGTAAGAGCGTGTGATGATCGTTTTCTAAAAGGTCTTTCAGACTTTGGTCCCCCCCCAGTTTTCCGTCCCTCTGTCTCTTCATCTCTGCCTGTGCTTCCAAGATGTTCCGTGTGAGAAGGTTGAGGGAAGGCCGATGTCTCCGCTGGCTGTTGGCTGTGATGGAAGAGGCCAGGTGGGTGCCGTGGCAGTGTCCTTGGTGCCATAGGTTTTGATGTGGGAGGGAGGGAGGGATGGAGGGAGGGAGGAAGGGGAGCAGAGAAAGAAAGATGGATGTGAGAGATTGTTGAATTGTCATCGTGAATTTTCTAGACTTGTGTTGAGTGTTGCATGTGTTTGTTTTTAATGTTGTAGGTGGGAGCCGTTCGTCCGATGCAGGTCGTGTGTGTGTTTGTGTGAGTCGGTGCGGGGTCCTCCTGGCATGGTGGGTGTGGGGAAGATGGGTGTTGGTGCGTGTGTGCCGTGATCCTTGGTGATGTGGGATTTTGATGGTCGTCGTCTGGTCCCATTGTTTGCACAGGACTCGTGTGGGCAGCTGTTGGAGGGAGCCGTGGTGGACCGGTGGAGGTGGTGGTGAGTTGTGACATTTCTGTGCCGGGTGCTGTGCAGGCGTGTGAGGGTCACCCCCCCTCTCGCCTCCCCCCTCCCCAACAGTGTGTGTGGTGTGGTTTGGGTTCCTTCCCACTGTGTGTGGTGAAGGCTGCCATAGAAATGTTTGTTGCTTCTTTTTCTTCAGGGCAAGTCATGTATTGAAGGTGGAAGTTCCGGTTTGGATGTTGTTGTTTGGAGCTTCCCTGTGCAGTTTTCCAGTGTGTCCTTGGGCGGATGTCTTTGTGCCGTGAGCAGGTAAGAAGGTGTTGTGCTTCAGAAGGGTGAGCGTCGGTTCAAGGGACATGAGGTTCAGAGAGTAGGAGCGTTTGTTGAGATGGCCATGTCGTGTTGTAGAGAAGGTGAGCCTCATGGTATTGTTGTGGAGCCACATTTATTAGAAAAAGAACACCGATCTAATGAGGTCTTAAAGAGCAAGCGAGGATTTATCGAGCTGGCCAGCGACTGTAGTGACAGCATCCTGCCAAAGCAGAGGCTGAAGTGCAGTGCCGACTCCAGGAGTTCCATTTTAGTAGCCAATCCTGCGGATGCCCAGAGAAAAATGTGTCTTTCTAGTTCTGGGCTTCCAATATCGAGAAAACTTTGTTTGTTTCTACTTTTTGTAGTCCTTTGTCTCTGAAATTTGACATGAGACTTTCGGGCCTTCAGAGAAAGAAGGCCTATGTGCTGGGAAGGGGCCAGCACAGAGTCTATCTGAAGGGCTGGCCTGATGTGAGTCCCTTCCTATGTGCGTGTTTTAGGAACCTACAGCATAGCATGACCCGTTTGCCAAAGCACCAGATAGGCAGCCCCCCCCAGCACAGTATGTGTGGAAGGATTTTTCCGAGCGAGCATCGGAAAGAGTGACAGGTGAGCCCAGGAGGATGGGTTTTGTGTTTTTCTGAGAAAGGTTGCGTCCCGTCGTGTTGTTGATTGATTCCAATTGCGTGTACGTGGTTGTGGATGTGCATGTGTCCCATGTGTCCCCGCTAAAGGATTGACGTTCCTTTTTGCCGGTCAAAAGGAAGCCGGTACATGTTTCTATTGGATGGCTCAGAGCAGGAGGTTTCAATGGCTGTTTCGAGTGTGTGCCCCTCGTGCCTTGCGTGTGGTAAGGAATCGGATCCTGTGTGTGGAGTGTCCTAGGGGATCGAGAGGCTAGGGTACGGAGGACCCTGCTATCCTCCAAGTTTTGCAGTATGCAATGAAAGTCTGGCATCCTGGAAGTTGGTTTTGTGTTTGTTGAGTTGGGAAAGACAGAGAGGATTCCTGTGTGTGTGTTAGTATTTGTGAAGAAGATTGGAATGTTGTGCTTGGATCCCTTTGGTTCCTCTCTGGTGAGCTGATTCATGGGGAAGATGGTGTGTGTTTTGATCTTTGATGATTGTGGTGGTCCAGCCTAAGAGCGTGTCGTCCACCTCCTGGGTGAGTTTGGGCTCTTTTATTGCTGGCAGGTCATTTGTTCACCTGTGTTAGGTATAGGTGGTGTTTTCTGTCGTTTGTTTACCGGGTCATGAGAAGTGTAGGCAGTGGATGTTGTTTGGAAGTGAAAGGACACATAAATGTTGTGTGGCATGGCAATGTGCAAGAAAGTGCTGCCTGGATGTGTTGTATTTTCAGTGGAGCCTCCGTGTGCCCGTGTTGCCGGTGAGTCCTCGGTCCCCAGCAGCGGATGTTGGGTGGCACGGAAGAGGAGCGTTTCGCCCGTTCCCTTTGGCAGCATTTCGGAACCACAGGCCAGGGTCTGGCATGTGGTGTCTCTGTGGGTCATCCCAAAGTAGTTTTTCAGGTAAGCAGCTGGTAAAGGAAAAGTATCCCCACAGTATGTTGTGAATTTGCTGTCGTACTAGGGGTTTCGAAAGGCTGTTTTGCAGGGGTTCCAGTCACGTGGGGCAGGAGGGCCAGGGAGTTTTGGATGGAAGTGAAGGTTCCAGGATAGTATGGGTTGGGAGGCCTTTGGGTAAAGCAGTCTTGGGTAGGGTCCTTGCAAATCATGGCCTCCTTGTTTGTTGTCTAGTGGTGGGTGTTGTTTGAGGGAAGGAGTCCCATGTTGGATTGAGAGCAAGTGTGTGACTAAGGGAGGGTCAGGCCATGTGAAGAGTGTTTTTGTGCTTGCAGCTAGGGGAGCCACGTCAGACCATTTTTCTTGCTTGTGTTAGAAATGTGAATTTTCTCCTCGTGGTCATGCAGTGTATTTGTCAAGTTTTCTGGCGGAGTGTGCCATCCACATGGGCTTCTTGTCTGTTCAGTTTTCTTTAGCATGCGTCTTTTCTATTTGAGACGACAGTGTCTTTTTGAGTGTCCTAACCTAAAAGCTGTCCATGTAGGTTTTTTGCAGAGCATGCCTTTGTTGTGCTGTTTCTTTTGAGGGGTGCATGTCTGTCCTCCTTCTGTGGTGTGTGAACGGTCTGCTGTTTGGTCTGCTGTCTGTGAGCGGTCCCACTTGAAAGCCGCAGCGGTGGTGGAGCTCCCAGGTTTTTGGGGGAGCCTGATGCATAGCGATGCCTGCAGTTTTCAAGTGTCTGGGGATGTGTGTTGCCTGGATGTGTCCGAATAAAAGAATGTGGAATCATCCTGATGTCCTTGTTTAGATTGCCTTATTTTGCCATGTTTTTTTTTTGCCATTCATCCGTTCCCATCCTTTCTGAAAATGCACAGTGTGTGTCCCAAGGCAGTGGTATCCACGGGAACTCTATGGACCTCGTGCCGAATGACTTTGAAAGAGGGGAATGTCCATGGAAAAGCAGGGAGGGTGAGAGGCTGAATGGAATCGTATGCTTTTGGTTATGTGTATTGTTGCAGGTTTTTGACTGTAACTATATTTTCTGGATTGTTTTACAGGGAGGCATGGAGAGGGAGAGGCATGGGATGCAGAGGTGGAACCATGGATCATCTACCTTCTTCAGAGCTCCAACTGGTGATGGCTGTGCCTATCTGAAAGGTACCCATCCATCTTTGGCTGTCATGGAACCTGGGGTATTTGATGGTGCAGGCGGATGCTCTGTCCAGTGATCCAAAGCGGTTTGTGGCCATGGCAGTGTTTGAAGTGGCACGGGGATGTTTTTGAACTGGAGTGACTTAGAGATGAAGTACATGTGCGTTGGTTTTGGGAATTGTAAGTTAGCCAAGGTTGTGTGTGAATTTTTAAAGGATGGATGAGCACTGCAGTCTGTCTCAGCTGAGAGCAACGGAGAGAATGAATATGGGTATGACGGATGAGTGTGTAGCGGAGTGAGGCTTTCATGGGTCGTGGTCTGAAGATGTTTTCCCCTGTGCACTGTTCCTCCTTGGTGATCGTGGTGGCCTGTGGTGTGAAGAGCCTTGTGGTTTAAACGGGTGCCACGCCCATCCTTACCCTGTAGGTGTGATGTGTGTGCCCGTTTGTGTCCCATGCAGGAGAGGAGGCAAGATCCTCCATAGGCGTGGTTTTCTTCCATGGACCTGTTTTTGTTTCTCTCTTGCCCTTGTGTTGTGCTGTCAAGGTGCACGGGAAGCTATCGCCCTGAGCCTTGAAAGGAAAGCTAGATCCTTGTCTGATATGTGCATGGTTTTATTTTTTTTAAGAATTGTTATTTGTTTGACATGAAAAAAATAAGTCCCCATGTAAGTGCCTTGCATGTGTGGTTTTGGAGTGTGAGGAGTTCCTATTGTGTAGGAACTCATGCGAGCAGTGGCTTCCACACATACTTCTTGTCAGATTTGTGTTCTTATGAGCCTGCTATGTATTGTTTTTTAGGGCTGCCTGCCTGCCGTTTTCATGTGTGTTGTTCACTGTTCCAATCTGTGTCAGGGCCATCCATGGGAGTTGTGTGTGTGTGTGCCCCAGCTTCTGTGGATTGTACGTCCCCTGGCACCGTAGAGGAGTGGAGTGTTTTGGTCCTGTTGTTGGGTGTGCATGCGACCCTTGGAAAGTGTGTTGTTGGAGCCATGCATGGCCTCCCACAGAGGGTCCGTCTGTCCAGTTGTGGGTGCTTACAGTGACCTTTAGGGAAGCCTGTTTGTTCTCCCAGGATCGTCAGGTAAGGGCAGAGTGTTTTTGTCATCTTGCAGAAAACATGGAAGTAGAAGACAGCATGTCTGTGTTGCCTGGGTTCCTTTCCTGCTGTTGTGGTTTGTAGGTGCTGGATGTAGAGCTCCAGTGAGGGGTGGTTCCAGAGGAGCTATGGACAGGATGAAAGCTGAATAGGACACCCATTGTTGGAAAGGTTATGGCTTGGGGATCCAGTGTTGTTGTCTTTGTGAGTTGAGAAGGACATGCCTTGGTTGGGCCTAGCATCTCTGAGGAGACATATGAAGCAAGACGTGTAGGAGATGGCACCTTAGTAGGCAACCGTCATGGGCAGATGGGTGGTGGGGATCGGGGGCTATTGCCACCATCAGGGAAACGTTGCCGAGACTGACATTTGTGTATGTAGGTTTGTGTTTTCTGAAAGACTGTTGCTGAGTGTTGAAAAGCCATAGTCTGTGCAACCAGTGCAGTGTAGGTAGCCCTGAAGGGTGCCACATCATTGTTGTAAGTGCAGTCAGTTCCCTAGGGATCCCCCTCTTGCAGAAGAGGTCGTTGCTGCAGCCAGGATCCTAAAGCAGGTTTAAGTCTTGTCGTCCACGTTGAAGTCCATGGTAGTGATATTTGACAACTTGTAGGGGTAAAGAGTAGGATATCCCTCAGGTCTGTATTTCTTTGGAGTGTTCTAAACTCCATGTGTTGGGTGGGTGGGTTGCTGGTTTGGGGAGGGGTAAGGAATGGGTTTTCTGTGTTTCAAGTTTCGTGAACATGCTGTGTATGTATTCTATTCATAGACATTTCTGTTTTCTAGGTGTGTGTTCCTTTCTTTGTGGCCATGCCTGGATCGCGGTTGCTGTGGTGATGGAGGGACCTGTGCCTTGTTTTGGAGGGGCCTGTGCTCTTGCCTTCACCTGGCTATTGTGGAGCGATGTCTTGTGATTGTGATGCCCCAGTGTGCCCTCATGGTGCGGCTTCCTAGAGAATGGAAGCTGTGACTGTGTGCTCACTGCCTGCCATGCATGTGTGCAGGTTGTGCTTGTGGGTAGCTGACATGTCTCGTATAGGAGCTGTGAGCACGGTGTTTGTGGGTGAATAGTGTACTTTCCTATGTTAGTGCGCCTATGAGTGTACATACATACACATACACATACAGACAGACAGACAGACACACACACACACACACACACACACTGTATTCATTGTGTGGTCTCTCAATATTAGTGTTTTATTTCAAGGAAAGAAGAGAGAGACATAGAAGACACAGACTGGGAGAGTATTGTCTGGGGCCGATGGATTTTTGTGCTTATAGCATTTCTTTCCAAGTGTGGGTCCTGAGTCTAAATCGGGGGGGTTTGTTGGCTCCTAGTGTGTGTTGCTGTTTCTGATCCATTGAATCATAAGTAGCACATTTTGCCCTGCACCCCACCCATCTCCCCTGAGCTACTCCATGTTGTGTCCCCAGCAGCCATTTTTCAGTCCTACTTCATGCACCTCATTTCATGTTGTGCCTCAGCGGCATTAGGTTGAATATGTGTTTTGTTTGTGAAGCATCCATACACCTGTCTCCGTGTGTGAAGGTGGGCCACCTCCTTTCAAGTGCTCATCTGTTCTGTTGCCCCCCCTTGCATGTGTCTTGGAAGTCAAGAACCGATGGGAAGGCTCCGTGGGGTCACGCATGGACAATCTGAAGGTGGTTGGCAAGGTTTGTTGGAAGTAGTTGACACGTATGGCATGGACAGCCTCCTTTCTTGTGTCCCAGCAGCTGCCCCTCTCCTGCACCTAGTTTTGTCCATAGGGTGTCCTCCGCTGCCCCTGTTTCCGTAGGCATTCGTGCACACCCCTACCGTGTGGAGGGTGTGTCAGCATGTACAGGGGGAGCAGCATCTTCACTTGTGCTCAGTGGTGGCATGAATGCCTGTGAAAGTGTCACCCCCCACACCGTGTCAACTGAACTGGTTTGCAAAGACAGTGGAGCACCCACCTGCTCATGGTTTTTATTGTGGATCCATGATTGCATTGCACAGTCTGGTGCCCAAATCCCACTTGGGTTAGTTCCTCACTGCAATTTGTTGCTCACCTGGGCCTCACGTGATCATTTGTTTACCCGTCCAACATTCCCCCGCCCCCCATCTAAGAAAAAAAAACTTAGTTCTTCCTTTTTACCTGTCAAGTGCCCGTCCTCTTTGCCCTGCTGCCAGATGAGCATCAGTCCTTTCTCCGATACCGGTTTAAGGGGTGGACGGGCTGCCGTTAAACAGGCAGTTGCATTTGATGAAAGCCTGTGAGTGAAGATGCCCCTCCCACCTCCCGCAGGACGGTGCCCGCCCTCCTGCCGTGAAACTCCCATGTCCGATAGCCAGTGGTCCTCCTGTAGCTTCTTGGAGGGATGGGGTGGTTTGTTCTCTGGAGTGTGTGTTCACGGTCCTGCCCCCCCCCCCCCCCCCACGCCTACGTGGAGTTCTGTTGGCTGGGCGGGTTGAAGCACCAGACGATCATTGTGGCCGAAGCCAGCATTCTTTATGACAAGAGAAGGTGCGACTCTGATTTGTCGTCCAGGGCTTGCAAAGGTCGCCAGTAGTGGCACCTGGGTCCGAAAATCCGCCCCCCCCCCCCACCACGAGTACTTTGCTCCCGCCCCGTCCCTTAAGCGCAAGAGTTGTCAGCGGTCTCCCGGATTGCAGCAGTGCGCCCCCCCACTCCCCCTTTGTCACCCCACGCGGGCCTCTGGGTGCATCCAGCAGAGGCCCAATTGGCCGTCTTCCAGGCACGCGCTACGGAACCTCCCCGCAGTCCCTTAACCCTCCCTGCGTGCAAACGTAGGCCCGAAATGGCGCGACTCCGGTGCGTATTTCTGGGGGTGGGGGGGGGGGGAAAGGAAAGAAAAGAGACCCAGGAAAGCCTGTTTATGGTCATGGCACCCAGTCCTGCCGCACAACTTCATGTTCGTCATCACCCAAAATCAGGGCCGCTGGTCCTTGTCTGTTGCCCATCCCCCCCATTCTACTTGCGAGCACCCACTTCACTGTGAGGCGCTGGCTTGTCCCTGGGGCCTTTGGAGTTAACACAAATTTTGATGGACCGGACTGAGTATCATTCTCTCGTCAGTTTCTTCCCTGGATGTGGCCCCCACCCTGCAGCTGTGAAAGGGAACCACTGTTCCCGCCAGACGGTTTCATCTGCGTGTCCCTCTGCAGGTTGGAGGATGCTATGTGCGCCTGTGCCTGGGCAAGCATGAATCCCCCTTGTGACCATTCTCCGTGCCAGCAGCGCTCCCCCCTCCCCGCAGGTTCGGTGAATGCAGCTGAAAGCCTCTCCAGTCGTCTGCGCATCAGTGAGATCGCGATCGCATTCTGAAAAAGCGCGGACACTGGCCGTGTTCTGTGCTGTTGGCCAGCACAAGGACTACCTGATGTGGTCTTCAAGCCTGTCACCCCTTCAAGCATCCCTGTCCTTCCCCCCCCCCACCCCCTTCTTCCCCGATATTGTGCCTGCGCCCACTCAGTGCCCCCCTTCCTGACGCAGTGCCAACGCTCATACTGATGCCAATTTCCCTTGTGTAACTTTTTGGGTTTGCCTTGAGGCTGCATACTTCTGAAATAAATGAAGTCAATGTTTTGAAGCTGACTGAATCTAGTTCTCTGTGTCCCTATCTCCTTTACCTCTCATCTGCCCCTGACCTGTGATGTTGAGGCCAAGGTCTAGGGTTTGCAGAGTGAGTATGGCCCATGTGGTAGAGCAGCCTCGACAAGAAGCATGACCAAGACCATGGGTTTGTGAGCCCCATGCACCAGTGTTGTCTCCCACTGCCTGACCTCACCTTGTTTGTGTCTCCTTAGTGTTGATGGATCTCGTGTCACCCTGTGTGTGGACAAGCAGGCCTTCCTCCCCGCTTGCCCCGTGGTCCAGTCTGCTGCTGCAGTGTGTTGCGCTAGATGACAGAATCGTTGTGTTGGCGTCCCCCTCCCCTAAGGGTGTTCCTTCAACATTTTTCCTCGGCCCAGTGCTGCACTGTGATCTCCACCTCCCCCAATGTCCCCTCTGCAGTGCTCTTGGAGGGAGTAATGTGCTGGTATCTTCCTCACCGCAGAGGTAGGGGTAAAGTTTCCTGGAGGTCTTTCCCTACCACCCTACCTGCACCTCATCCACATGCACTGTGTCTTCTGGTTTGTGTGTGCTGCCGTTGCACATTTTTCCCCGTGTCCACCCCCACACAGCATGTTGTCCCCAACGGTCAATGGAGTCACTCAGCCACAGTCCACAGGGTTGTGGGCACAGGGACAAGGGCAGGGACAGACAAGTGCGTGAAAATGGCAGGAGCTGGGGGTGAGGTGTTCATGGGCGGTACATGGAGCGCATGGGGTTTGTGCGACGTCAGGCTGTGAGTGGCAGGGCAGAGTCTCAGGGTGTTTGGAGTCCAGGGTGGCTCTTGCAGCCTCTTGGGAATGGAGATTGCAGCTGAGCCCAGTCCTTCCTGGCTCTGCTCTGTCAGGTTCATGTGTCCCAGTCCCCTTCCATGTCCAGAGCTGTGTGTGCTGGTCGGCAGTTCCGCCTGAGGGTGTCCCAGCTGAGGGAGCTGCCTCTCTGTAGCATGGTCTCCAGGCAGTGGGCCCTAGCAGCATCATCAAGCTTCCTGGAATGTTTCCCCTGTGTGCTGGAAAGGGATGGGCCTTGGTCAGTACGTTTGCCCTGGGAATGTTCATGCCCTGGCAGCAGCAGGGCAACCAGTGTGTCCTGTAACCGTCCCCCACACAGCCACTGCTGTTGTCCCCACAGCAGTCTCTGACATGTCCCCATTTCCAACCTTGGCTACTGTGTGCTCAGAACCTGCCTATCCATCAGCCTCCATGTCTCGCTGGTGTATTGCAGCTCAGCCCTCCATGTGTTTGGAGCCAGCCCTCAGCAGTCACCCTGTCTGTCCTCTGTCTCTTTCCCACTCTGCCTGTCTTCCCAGGAACCGCTTTCCGGTTCTCCCCATCCGCTAGAATCCTGTTGGAGTCAGCATTGCAAGTGTGAGGCTCTACCAACGTGTCTCAGGTCTGCTGTCATCTCCCGTAAATTCCATGGACTTTTTGGGGTAGCCTTCATTCTTCCCCTGTGACCCCAGGGATGCTGGTTGCTCCTACTCTGGAACAAAGCCTACTCTGCCTGCCTCCTTCCTGTGCCTTCCCCCCATCCCGCCACGGAAAGTTGCAGCCTCCCACCTCCCCCAATCCTACAACCTGTTCATCTGTCTCCTGCTCTCAATGGTGCCTCCTGCTCTCTTGTTGCAGTGCCACCGCGTGCACTCATCTGCGATGGCTGCCCATTTGTTCCCTCCTTGCTCATGCACAGGCATTCACCTCCTTGCTCAGCAGTGCATGGATGTGAAGTCAGCAATTGCCCTTCATCCCCCTCATCAGATTGCATTTCCAAGGAAGTCATCACATCGTCCTCCTCAGCCCAGTCTGCTTTCATCCTCAGGACTTGGTCCACCTGTGAATTACAGTGAGTCAGCGTTACTCTCCCCCCCCGCCCCCTGCAGATTGTCTGTCCATGGTTTTTGTTGCCATTAAGGTGATCCTGGATCATGGCATAGTTCAAGGTGGGTGCAGTAGCGCCTTTCCTTGTCTTGCCGGCCATCTGGTGTCTGCATTCTCATAGGTCTCTGATGTAGCGAGTACGGTTTTTGCCTGTTGTGTTTGCAGATTCCTGTGAGCCCAACAGCTTTCAGCAGGAAGTCAGGTAGGCTTGCACTTGCCTTGTGGACCTCCGTCTGCTGCTGGTTCCAGGGCGTGTTCCATTCTAGGGTTCCTTGTCCTCACAGTGGCTGTTTCCCCAATGGAGCTGCTGCTATTCCAAAGGAACATGTGTTAGGATTGTTAGCCCTGTTTACCATGGCATCGCCCGGGAGTGCTAGGGGGGTGGGTGCAGTGGGATTCAGCAGGAGGCATCTCGGGCAGAACACACAGGGGCCATTTGGGGGAGCATTCAGGGCTTCTTACTTACCTGTTTCGCAGGCTTACCCCCTCCACTTGCAGCGCAGCTAAGGTTGCCCCGGTCCTCCACAGGGGTCTTTGAAGCCCCAGTGCACATGGGCTCCCCAGTCACAGGGTGTACGTTGTAAGTGCTGG